>NC_132841.1:60242333-61492333 GCF_048164855.1 Canis lupus baileyi
GGTAAGAGGAGCATTAAGGTCACTGTGCAAGTTCTGTCTTAATACAGTGGGGCCACTTAACAGAATAAACTCTACTTACCCTTATTTTGGGTTGAGCAGTGTAGTCAGTCAGTGGACTCACCATCTGAATAGAGGAAAACTTAACCATAAATGAAACCTAACTGGGAATGTCTGGCTGGTCATTCAGTGGAGCATGCCACTTTTGATCTCGGGGTTGTGAGTTCCAGTCCCACATTGGGTGTAGAGATTACTTAAAATGTAGGTTAAAAAAAAAATACATATGGTACCTTTATTTATTTACTTATTTTTAAAGATTTTATTTTCTCAGTAATCTGTATACCCAGTGTGGGGCTAGAACTCAAAACCTTGATCAAGAGTGGCATGCTCCACTGAATTACGTCAGCCAGGGGCCCCTGGGGTAACTTTGAAAAAAACTAGATAAGGAAAACTATCTTAACATTAAATCTTAAGAATTTAAAAATTTTAGTGATATTAAGTGATAATCACCTTTTCATAAAGCTCTCCTTTTCCCCCTTTATTTTGCTAGGTGGTATGGTCAGGAAAAAGACTACAATGTACTAGTCATGGATCTTCTTGGACCCAGTCTCGAAGACCTCTTCAATTTCTGTTCAAGAAGGTTCACAATGAAAACTGTACTTATGTTAGCTGACCAGGTATGTGAAATTTTGATGAAAATAAAATTTGAGAATACTAATATTAACTGTAATGTAAATTTTTATAAACCAGAGTATGTGTCATTTTGTAATATGTAACCTTATGTTCAGCCAAAAAAAAAAATCGTAGATCTCATCAAGTGTTATACTACTCTAATACAACTTAATAGAGGTTTTCCTGTGGCAAAGGACAGAAAGGGATTATATTGATTTGTTACTCACCTGTAGACTAGTAGTTTTCAAGTTGTTCATCAGATGGAGTCTGTTTTAGTGAAGAACACAGGTTTCTTTATAAGATTTTTGAAGAAAGGGCTCAAAATATAGAAATGCTGTAGCGAGTAACTTTTATTTAAAAAAAATTTTTTTTTAAAGATTTTATATATTTACTCATGAGAGACACACACAGAGAGAGACAGAGGCAGAGACAGACACACAGGCAGAGGGAGAAGCAGGCTCCATGCAGGGATCCCGACGATGTGGGACTGATCCCGGGTCTCCAGGATCACGCCCTGGACCAAAGGCGGCGCTAAACCACTGAGCCACCCAGGCTGCCCTAGAGTGACTTTTAAAATTTAGATTGGATGTGAAAATAAAATGAGATGATAAACTGGCATTTGAGGTAGAATTCCTTTTTTTTGGGGGGGGGGTAGAATTCTTAAAAGTACAAATTCAAAGAATTAGAAAATAGTGTTAATTCTCTGTAATCAGCACCCGATTTTCCAGTATGATTAACATAAAAAACTTAAGTGGCTCAAGCAAGTATTAGCAAATTACATTGTATTTGTGGTACATTAAGAACTCCAATGTTGAAAGGTTAAGAACTCCAATGTTGAAAGGTTAAGATCCTCCTAATATGTGTTAACTAACAAGTGAGTGAATCCAGTCAAAAGGGTATATTCTGTAGGTTCTGTAACACATAGTTATTCATAAGTGAACATTTATTGAGGGCCTTTCTGCATTACTTAGCACTGGAAGGTGCAAATAAGAATAAACACTCTGGTCCCCTTTTCATCTAGGAGGGTACAGAAAGATGTAGAGAAAAATAAAAAAAATATGTACATGGTTTTGTGATAGAAGGCTGTATATTGGGTACCCTGGTAACGGGAAAAATGTACTTCAGGGAAGGAGGGGGGTTGCAATAAAGCAGTGACTTAAGGAGGTAGCTGCTGAGTCTGGGCTCTGTAGATGCTAGATAACTACTTGAGGGTAAGTAGTTTGTGCCATTTATTATCTTCTGGCACGCCTTTTCCCAATGAATCCATGATCCAGTATCACTTAGCCTTGGACAAAAAGCACATCAGGTGAGACAAATGTTTTGGTTTTCTTCCTTTAATAAAGTACAAGTTGCTGCTTATAACTAAAGGTGTTATTTGGACATTATATACATCTACTTTCTTGAAAACGTAAATAGTTTAAGCTAGAGATTACAGATTTGGCTTCAAGAGGTACTTGTCAAAAGTTCAAAATTTGTATGGTAGTAAAAGCTCTAGGGAAAATGGGGACAAATGAAAATTAGAATCCTGACACATCCTACTGAGAAGAGCAAGAACATACGCTTGTCTTTGGATATTGAAAACATTTTCAAATACTTAACTATCTTACAGAAAAGATATTTGATAATTTGGCAAAACTATTTTAGAAATGATAAGAAGAAGTGATGCCATAGTTAAAAGACAGCTTTAAAATTTAAAGTTATTTACATAACAAGGATAAACATTTTGTGTGTTTTTTTAAGATTTAATTTATTTATTCATGAGAGGCACACAGAGAAGCAGAGACATAGGCAGAGGGAGAAGCGGGCTCCATGCAGGGAGCCTGATGTGGGCCTTGATTACATGACCACAGGACCACACCCTGAGCCGAAGGCAAACGCTCAACCACTGAGCCACCCAGGTGCCCCAATAAAAATATTGTTATATGCAAAGAATTCTTAAAGTTAACAAGAAAACGACAAGCCAAAAGAATAATGGGCAGAGTATGGATTGATAGTTACAAAACAGTAAATGACCAGACTTCTAAACTACGTGTTAGCAAAGAAGTGAGGTCAATACCTATCATGTTGGCAAATTTTAGAAAGAACTAAAATAAGTTGGTTAGTGGGAAAAAGAATACTCTCAAGTGCTGCTGGAAAATGAAAGTTAGAGCCTATTTTAAAGATAGTCTGGTGCTACCTATCAAAATGATAGCTGCTTCAACCCAGCCACTCTCTACAATTGTATGGGGTTTATAGCCCATAGAAATAAAGCACTACTAAGGTAAGGAAGCATTTGATTTACACGTTAATAGCCGGCTGCCTGGGTGGCTCAGTGGTTGAGCGTCTGCCTTAGGCTCAGGGTTGTGATCCTGGAGACCCGAGATGGAGTCCCCGAGTCCTGTGTGGGGCTCCCTGCCTGCATGGAGCCTGCTTCTCCCTCTGCCTGGGTCTCTGCCTCTGTCTGTGTGTCTCTCATGCATAAATAAATTTTTAAATATGTTAATAGCATTATTGTTTACAGTGTTAAGACAGTGGGAATAATAATGGTTGGGGAAAACTTATTTATACCATAGAATATTTGTGGCCATTAAAAAGAATGCTAAGACCTATACCATTTGACTTGGTAGAATTTCCAAGAAATTAAGAAAAGATTGTTAGAATGATAGGCTTACTATTCAGTTTTTGAATATGATTGCTTTGTGTGGAGAAAAAACATGGGAGAGTACAAAAAGCATCTAAGGAATGAAACCCAGCATGTGTATGTCCCATGTTTTATGTTTATGTTATATGCTACTAACTTCCAGGAATGTTTAGTTAAAAACAAGCAAACAAGAAGAAAATGCGTAGGATGCTTCTATTCCAGTTTAAAACAATAACACCTTATATCTTTCAATTGGTCAACATCCTCATTCCCAAAACGACATGTGTGTCTTGACTTCATGAATGTGTGTGAATAAGAGCATGGAAATGGATAATGCCAAGCTGTTCTAACATGGGTTACCCGGGGGGGGGAGCGGGGGGGGGTGCAGAGCTGGTTGTGGAAAGTTAATGATTTAGCTCTTACTAACTGAAAATTCTAAATTGATTACTTTGTAACTTAAAAATTGCAAACACCGATTCATCCTACCAGGTTAGATGTTGTGTTTATTATAATCATTAATACTAGAACATGCCAAAGAATAAGGCAGGTTTATGTTTAAGTATCCATCAATCTAGAGATAAATGGAGAGCCTGGTTGCCGTTTACATTTAATTTTGTCTGGCACTATCTTTTTGTGAACTCTAAATGAAGTTGTTAAAATATACCTGTGATCTTGAAGGACTGAGATACTGAAATAATTGAGACATAATGTGTTGCTTTCTTGTATTACAATTCAAATTACATTATCTTTCACCCCCTCTTTTTTTCCAGATGATCAGTAGAATTGAATATGTGCATACAAAGAATTTTATACACAGAGACATTAAACCAGATAACTTCCTAATGGGTATTGGGCGTCACTGTAATAAGGTTAGTCAAATGTTCTTTGCATGAAAGAACAAAGAGTAAAAACTCCAAGCATTGCTTTGGTAAACTTTCAGTCTTTAAAAGTCATAGAAAATTGCATTTGCTGTTGATGATTGTTTTAAAAGCTTGTGCTAGAAGAATGATCAGCTAACTCTATTAACTTAGTAACTTGAAATAAATTTTCTCCCAACTTAACCCAACCAAGGTTAATTATTTATATGGGAAAAAAAATTCCCAAGGGCTTTATAATGAAATGTAATCATATGTTACTTAATTATTCAACAGTTGTATATATTTTTCACTCATTCAAAAAATAAAAAACCCCATATACTTTTTTTCCTGAATGCTAAAATCAGATTTTAACCTTTGTCTCTGAAGTGTGGGTTTTTGTAATATATGTGCTTGTGCCAGCGTGGGAACCACTGACCCATCTGTCACCATGGCGTTAACATTTGCTGACTGAGCATGATCATAATGAGAATTCTTCAGTCCTTGGATTTGTGTATTCAAAAGGATAACTTTTGGGCCTGCTTCAAAAGTAGTTGACAGTTTCTTACTTGGGTGCATCATTGGGTGGATTCTCTACCCTTCCTCCCCCTTTCAAAGGAAAATTATAGTCAAGTGAAATGAATGTTCATACAACAAAATTAGTATGCTTTGGGGTCTCAGAATGGTTGAACATACGGGGTGATTGGGTTTTAGCTAGTGGCGCATGATTGTAGTTAGAAACTAATTGTGTTGAAATTTTTTCTGCAATGATTAGTTTTATTGAGTGAATTGCTTTATTTATCGATTCAATGTTGAGCTCGGGCAGACAGGCAGCATTGGCAATGCACTAAGCATGTTACGATCTGATGATCTGATAGAAATTCTCAACTTCAGGACAACTTGGGGCTTTTTGGTTTTTGTTGTTTTTTTGTTTTGTTTTGTTTTTGGAAGGAAGATTCCCATTTGTTTTATTAAATCTTTAGGAAATGTTTGGTGTTTTTAGGTCTGGCTATACATGTTTACCTTTGTTTGCCTGTATGAATGCCAACTTGTAGCCATTACCATTAGAACTGGTGTTATTTGTTAATGCGTGAGACATAACTGTTGGTCTGACCAAGTTTTAGGGAATTAAATTTTTTGTTGAAAGTTAAATGTTAAATAACAAAAGGTGTGTATATCTATATATAACTTATCTTGCCATTCCCAAAATGCATCCTTTTTTTTTTTTTTTTTTAATATTATAAAGCTTCTCTCTCTGAAGCATCCAGGTTCTTAATTGTTACTGCAAAACCTGGTAATTTAATTAAGATAAAAGAAATTACTGGTCTTAATTTTTTGGGCAGCTTTGTCAGTTTGACCCTGATCTTTGGCCATTTCTCAGCCCTCCTTCCCCATTTTCTTCCTGCTAAATACCCATTATCCTCCTGTGATCTGTGTTCTGCATGTCAACATTGCAGTACATGGTTTTTGGCTTAAAATCAAATGATGACCTAGATAATACCTCTTTGCTTCCTCCCCTTTAAAAATAGCTTGTTAATTACATAGTTGTATTAAGGTGTCCATTTTGCCCCGTGATGATAACCTTTTTAGGATATGTTGTATCCTCTTTAGAGATATTAAAAAATATATATCATGGAGCAGATTGCTGTTAATACAGATTCAGAGAGACCCTAGGGTAGAAGTGCAGTGTTTCACTTAACTTTTAAGATTCCAATTCTAAATGTTGTTCTTGAACATTTTAGATTAGTGTTTTGTTTATGTAGTTGGTTTTTAGTGTTTTCTTTCTGTATTGTAGTTTGGAAAAATGCCAGTTTTATGAGACTGGATTCTTTGGTTAGCTTGTTCTAGCAGTTTTCTATTCATGGGGAGAAAAGAGTGGGGGGCTTTTGAGGGTTTTTTTTTTTTTTTCAAGTCAAATTTCTTATTTGGAAAATTGTTCTGAATTTGATATTTAGGAGTGACCACTCCAATCTTAGTGAATTTGTTCATCTCTTCCAGTAATTAGCCCTGCATGCTTATGAAATACAATTTTGAGGTGACTAAATGCCTTCTACCTCTTCCTTACTGAAGATTTTTTTCCCCTGTACAATCTTTTTTGGGGGAAGGGCAGATTGTGATACCAAATATTACAGAGCCAAATTCCCCATTCTTTTTATTTAAAAATTAAAGAGCCAAATGTCACCATTGCTATCCCTGATTCAGGCAGTGACACAATATAGTGGCATTAAAAACTTGAGTATTTTCCAGAATTCAAATGTTCTTGAGCATGTGATTCTTATTTGGAAAACTGAGAAGCTACAGTGCTTGGTGGAAGAAGGATGGCATTTGGCTACCCTGTTCTTTCTCTAATGCCTCGGTGTTGCCTGTCTGCGCCGGCCATTGTTGCAATGTAAGCAATACTGTTTGATGCACTGCCACCCTCTATTGTCTGTTTAGTGTTTAGAATCTCCAGTGGGGAAGAGGAAAAGAAGCATGACTGTTAGTACTTCTCAGGACCCATCTTTCTCAGGATTAAACCAGGTCTGAAACTGTCTCCTATTCCAACCTCAATCCCAAATTCATGTGCTTTTCTTTTTTATTGTTTTATTTTGATTATTTTTGTTTTGTTTTAATTCTGGAGAATGTAGATCTTGCTCAAGCATCTCTTACGTTGGCATTATTCAGACATACTTGGCAAACATAACATTACTAAGATTTTTTTTTTTTTTTTGTGGCTTATGCTTAAAGCTTGTAAAGTTTAGAGAAAACCTAAATGAAAACAGGATTATGTTTAGATCTCTAACATCCACATGAGGAAATGATATGTTGGTCTAGTATTGAAATTCTTTGTCTAATGGTAAACTTGAGATAAGACTGTTTAGTTTTTAAAGATGTATTTGGAGTTGCAGAACTTTAATGCATGAAACATATCTAAATTCTGTTGCATTAGTGATGTATGATGAATATATTCTGCCTCAACTCTCTTCCCCTTTCTTAGTGAACTTCAGGTAAGTGTAGTTTAGATATGAGATCTAGTGTTTCTAGAATTGATTTTCTAGAGTTATGAATTCTCCAACTTCAACCAAATTGCTTTTAATACGCTGAAAGAGCATTATATACTCTTGAACTAGGAAACGTTGCAGTCTAACAATATAACAATAACATCATTGAAGCACTTACAAACAATTACCATTAATAATATGTGAGTTCAATTAAAGGAATGATAATCTGATGATTTAGGGTTTGGCAGGCTAAGTAAACACCCCAATAATTTTTTTTTTTTTTCTTTTTTTTTTTTTTTTAAGATTTATTTATTCAGAGAGAGAGAGAGAGAGAGAGGCAGAGACACAGGCAGAGGAAGAAGCAGGCTCCGTGCAGGAAGCCCGACATGGGACTCGATCCCAGGTCTCCAGGATCATAACCCAGGCTGCAGGCAGCGCTAAACTGCTGCACTACCGGGGCTGCCCCACACCCCAATAATTTTCTTAAAAAAATCTTTTTATGTAGGTGGAACTCCACATTTTCTTTAAACTTTCATAGAAGTTAGCGAGCTTTGTTACGCTCTTGAGAAAATAAATGAATCTTGATCAGTCAATTTAGTACATACTGAGAAGCAAGTATTGACATGACTAATCAAAAAGAGAAAAGTTGTATTTGGTGTATGAGCATACTTTGTAGTTTAAAAGTATGTTCCATACCTTATACCACATGCATCATCTGGGTGATTGTTTAATCCTTTTCCATACTGTCCACCATTATTCTAGGGACCATCTTCTTTTGCTATTAAATAGGTTTCTGAAATTCAAACTTCTATTTATTCACAAAGAAATAACAATTGTGACTAATTCTTAATTGGAAGGAGCCAGGTGGAGAGGTTGGGGGTTAATGAGGCACATTACAAAGCACCTAGTGCCCAATTTTTGCTTATCCATTCATTCACATATTTATATTTTATAGCATAATCATTTAGTAATTTCCATAAAATTATATTGAATTGTTTATTTTCTCTACATACAGGTTAGTTCAATTGTGAGGAAAGTGATCTTGTGAATTTTTTGGAAGGGCAGGGAAATGTGACCCCTGTTTAAGAGAAAAATTGCTAGATATACTAAAAGCTAAAATTAGTGGTAGTGTTTCTGAGGAAAGTGCACCTCTGCTGGATGGAATTACCCTGGTATTTCCAACATTAACTCATTCCCACATGTCTTTGAAGAATAGGCTGCATTCTATAACACAGGCATAAATTTTACTTGGAACACAAAATACAAATCCACAGAAAAACAGCTTGACCCACCAAAGACATTAGACTTTTTGCATATGCAAATCTATAAAAAATACATTATCTTATGACTTACTGAATATTGACTTTTCCTGGTTTGGTTCTTCCTTTACATATATGCGGCTCTTTGGTTGTATCCTTGGTATTCTGTGGTGTCATGTAAACACATCCATTATGTTTATATTCATTTTTAAATTCCAAGCAGAGAGGGCTACTATAAAGCAGCTTGATAGGTACCAGAAGATGATGAAACCACCAAGAGATTGAGATTTTTTAAATTTTGCATAGTTTTCCTTTTCAGTTGTTTGCTCTTAAAAAAGAAGACACTTCATTTAGCAGTGAAATTATTTTCCCTGACTCATTCTCAGTTTTTATATGAAAAGAAAATTTAGAGTTGATTTGCTTTGTAATTTTTTTGTTTTGAGATTAAAGTTTGAGATCGTGTTTGAGAAGATAGTGTTTGTATATATTTTGTTTTCTTAATAAACTACATTTCATCCATTAGAGTTGTGGAAGGAAAGAATCTAGTAAACACTGAAGTTTTATAAAGTAATCTTTTTAAAAGTTGTGAGAAAATGTCTGATTATAGTTGCAAATGGAGCTCTACTGAATGTAGACCTAAAATAGGAATGAAACTGTCAGGTATATTCTTGTCAGTTCCTGTCTTCTCCATTTGGAAGTATTAAAAGAAGCAATCCCAGAAAATATCCTTTAGAGGAGAGTCATGTCCTAATCACCTTTTATTTAAAACCCACAGAATTCTTAAAGGTATTTTTAAAAATATTTAAAATTAAAGTTGGATATCCTTTTGTGATTGTTTTTGCCTTGTTTTAAGTGTGAATCTGCAGAGCTTAAGTCATAATTTTTGGTTTGCTTAACAAAAATGTAGTTTGCTCATTTTAATATTTGTATACTGAGTCCATTTTCATAGCAAGAGAACCTTGAGTGTGAGCTTTATTTCTCTTTGTGTTTTATAAGACTGACTTTCTCATAGTCGTTTAATAATGTGATTGCTGAGGAAGTGAATTTAATTTTACTAGAGAGCTGTCATCCAGTTAAATTTTACTAAAAATTTAATATTCATTCTTTAATGGTAGGCTAGGTCAAAATAAGTATCTCATTGTTACCTTGGTGACACAGATTCAAATCTTAGTGTCTCATCCAGTGTCCAGTTAAGGCTAGGGTACAGTCTGCCTGATATGTGTTTTTCTTTTTCTTTCTCTTTTTTTAGATTTATTTATTTATTTAGGTAATCTCTGTGCCCAACATGACACTTGTACTCACAGTCCTGACATCAAGAGCCTCATGCTCTACCAACTGAGCCAGCCAGATGCCCCTCTATAAAAGTTTTTTATCCTCCTAAGAGAGGAGCTTGATCAGATTTTTTTCACCTAAATCAGTCACTTTATTTATTCTTAAACAGACCCTAATAAGCTAGGTAATGTGTTTCCCAGGACGTCACAGATTATAAAGTGAGCAGAAGGGATCCAAAATCTGCTTTTTGAAAAGAACTACAAAATTTAGGCATAACTAGGGGAAAAAAAAAAATCTAGGGCACATAGTATGTACTGTGGGGGCACAAAGACCTGCCTTGTTGGATAATCTTTGTAAACATAACTTAAATAAATGAGTTTATGATCAAGACTAAAATTTGAAGTAAAGATTATTTATTTTGCTTTAGTAGGTAGGTAAATATGAATATATTTTGGATTTTTTTTTTTTGCCAGAAATAGGTATGTTCCTTCTTTTTTTTATTTATTTATTTATTTATTTATTTATTTATTTATTTATTTATTTATTTTTAAAATTTTTTATTTATTTATGATAGTCACAGAGAGAGAGAGAGAGAGAGAGAGAGGCAGAGACATAGGCAGAGGGAGAAGCAGGCTCCATGCACCGGGAACCCGACGTGGGATTCGATCCCGGGTCTCCAGGATCGCGCCCTGGGCCAAAGGCAGGCGCTAAACCGCTGCGCCACCCAGGGATCCCTGTTCCTTCTTTTAAAGTGTTAATCATGGAGAATAAACCCCAATTACTTTTTAAAATTAGCTACGTTATAAAAGAATTTTTATTCTCTGTGTACCATACAAATAAGACCACACTAAACATTATTTTGTTCTAAAATACTAGTCTGGTTTTTAACTCCTTTAAACCGCTAGTTGTGTTATCATGATGTAAATAAACACTAAGTAATTTTTTTTTTTAAGATTTTTGATCAACTTGTATTTCCCAGTAGTTTAACCTGATATGTGGATAAATGTCAGTGGGAAGTAATAGACTGTAATGCATGCTTTTTAAAAAAAATCCTTATTTTTTCATTAAAATCTTGGTTTTGTTGTCAATATCAAACTTTCAGAGTTGTCTTATTTTAGATAATGAACATTCTGTTGGCATACTGATGAAGAATGGCCTTTGTAAAATGGAAGAATTCCAGATAGTTTAGTTTTTGAAACCTCATGCTTGTTTACCAACAATAACAGGATGTCAGATTTCATCATGGCACACAGCACACTTGTCAACTCTGCTATCAAGCATGTATATATTTCTTCACTGCTTTACTAAAGACAGGCTCCTTAGTATATAGTAAACTGGGCCTGTGAAATTGGTTCAGCTAACAAGGATCAACCACTTAACTATTTTTTTTTAACTCGATTTATTGATGAGGACTAGTAGAAGCTTATTGGAATGTTAAGTTTGTTCATTATCTTTTCTGCTTATGATACTTTATTTTAATATAATTGAACAAGATGGTATAGATGCTGTGTAATGAATAGGAAGCAATTCAATTGAACAAGGTTGGAAACCTAATATCTTCTTTATTTTCTTTTAAAGTTATTCCTTATTGATTTTGGTTTGGCCAAAAAGTACAGAGACAACAGGACAAGGCAACACATACCATACAGAGAAGATAAAAATCTCACTGGCACTGCCCGATATGCTAGCATCAATGCACATCTTGGTATTGAACAGAGGTAAGTTTGAAAAATGAATGTATTTATCAGATCCATAGCAAAAGTCACTAAAGGGTTTTTGAAATGTTTTAGCTAATTTCTTATGATACCTAACTATGTCTCTTGGCTGAGGATGTGAAGGACGCTTGTTAATCCTTTTACCTGTTGGCTTTAGTCAGAGCTGAGAAGCCAATTAAATGAGAGACCTTTTGTTTTCTTTGTTTTAAGGTTGCCTCTCAGGGAGAAAATACTGCATGGTGGAAAGGTTAGCATAAATGCAGTTTTATCTTGATGTTTATATTTTTTTGCAGCTGAATACAGTACTTTTTTTCTTAAAGCTAATCTTAGACATTTTATATTTTAGCAATAGAAGTTAAGTTTTGGAGGAGAATGTATTACTTATAAGGAAAATGTTGTCTGAGTCCTGATGGACCAAAAGGGGGGTTGGTAGGCCATCTCATGTTCTCTTTTACTCCTACACAAATTAATAGGATCTGGTTTAAGGTAAACATTGTCATGATCTCTGTGCTTTTTCCTAGGTCCCCCCCCCCCCCCCCCCCCCCCCCCGGCTTTTTGTCTTCCCTTCATCTTTTGTCAGTCACTTTTTGCTCCTTAAAAGAAGCATAGAAATGATAAATGATGTTTCCAGGTTAGGGAACTTCAAGAGAAGAATTTTCAGCTTTAGAAATGTTTAGTGTATGTATGTGAATATATTCATATAGAAGTTTAATTAGCTTTAAAATATTGATTTATTTCATCATCCCTCAAGTTATTTTTTATAACCTCCTGCTACTTTGTTCTTTCATTTTCATTAACGTCATTTGGAAAGTTGTTTAGGTAAATCCTTTTTGCTTTTTAGAATTTAAATTGCACGACTGTTTTGTAGATTTTTTAATAATTTTATATTCTGTGAGTAAATTTTATTTACATGCAACTCATTATGAACTTTTATTTTAAGCACCTTTCTCACAAACCACCAAATTGGCTCTTTCTCCTCACTTAGGAAAACTTGTGTGCTTACTTTTTCTTTATGTTTTCCATAATAATTCCAGCTCATAAATTAATTTTCTTTTCTAGTCGCCGAGATGACATGGAATCATTAGGATATGTTTTGATGTATTTTAATAGAACCAGCCTGCCATGGCAAGGACTAAAGGTAAATGAGACTTCTGTTAACAGTTTTCTGTTTCATTTTAAGAATAAAAATACATAGGGATGCCTGGGTGGCTCAGCAGTTGAGCATCTGCTTTCAGCCCAGGGTGTGGTCCTGGAGTCCTAGGATCAAGTCCCACAACGGGATCCTCTTCTCTGCTTCTCTCTCTGCCTATGTCTCTGCCTCTCTCTCTGTCTGTCTCTTGTGAATAAATAAACAAAATCTTTATAATAATAAAAAAAAATAAAAATACATGTTGAAGAAAAGATTCCCTTTCAAAAATGAGGCTTATTTTTACCTTTTATTGGAAAAATAAAATCTGATCATTTTAACAAGAATTAAGTTAATGGAATCCCATAGTTAGGCCTGAAGAACAATTTCCTCTGGGACAGTAAGCAGGTACCCATCAGTAACCAGTAACTTTAATCTGAATGGAAATTGACATGGGCCAATTAAAGCTGGAGACTTTCTGATTTTGATGTGTTGCCAGTATGTTGAAAATGTATACTTTTTTTGTGTAGTAAAACTGGCTGATCTAGTATAATTATCCTAACATTTGTTTCTATTAATTAGGAGTATCACCTTGACTTTTTTTTGAGTGTCTTAATTATAACTCACTGTGTCCTGGAATTCTAATGGTTTATTTTGCCACTTTATTGATACTTTTAAGGAAAACGATCCTTGTATTTATTGAGCATTTATGAACTAGACCATTTGGTCAGTGCTTATGTGGATAGCTCTATCCAATATGACTTTTACATTGGAAAAACATTTTGACTTCACTTACTAACGTTACTAAATGATGGACCCTTATTTTGGTATTGCTCTGTTTATATTTTTGCCCTTGTGTTAAATATGAAAACTTTTCAGATTTGACTTCACTCATTTTTCTTAAATCATATTCCTATTAAGACTTACCTTTTCCTAACAGCTAAAAACTCTAAAAAGCTAATTGTTTAGAGGAGAGAATTTTTGGCGTATTATACTTTGGTGTCTCTTTTATTCTAGGATTATTTCTCTTGAATTGCAAGTTTACATTTCTGTCTGGTGGGTTAAACTAGTAAGGTTCTTCTCAGTAGTATTATATATGTCATCTGGTTTGATTCTTATTTTCCCCAGGCTGCAACAAAAAAACAAAAATATGAAAAGATTAGTGAAAAGAAGATGTCCACTCCTGTTGAAGTTTTATGTAAGGTAAGTAAGTGTGCATGATGGCTTTTCTTTTTTTTTTTTTTTTAATACAATAATAATCCAAGAACTCTGAAACTTAAACATCTCATTAGGTAGTTAGCTATTTATCATTTTAAATGTTCATTTTGATAATTCTGAGTATTTTTGAGAGTGGCTTGAACATATGGGTCATTTTATTTTAAGATTTTATCTAAGAAAGAGTATACACATATGAGGGGATGGGCAGAGGGAAAAGGAGAAGCAGACTCCTTGCTGAGCAAGGAACCAGATGCAGGACTCATCTGGGATGATGACCTTGTGCCCAAGGCAGATGCTTAACTGAGCTAGATAGGTGCCCCCATATGAGTCATTTTAAATAAACGTTTTGTGTTTCTGGTTTGTTTGGGCCCTATAATTAATCAGTTAAAATTTTGAGAAAGAAGAAGAGGGCAGGTAAATTTTCTAGTGGAACCTCATCAATTTGCGACAAAATTAGGAAATAATTCTCTTTATCTCTAAACTGGTGCCAGTAAAGAAAGGATATCAACTGTTGGCAGGGACATCAAGGAGTAGAAAAACAAAGGCAGATCATAGCAATCCAAAATAGCCAGTGTTTAACAATATAGATGACAATTTGAGTCAGGCTTATTCCCCTAAAATCTCAAACTTTGTTGAGAAGCCTATAAGTTGAGAATGGAAAAATAGCTCTGTCATGATGGATAACCATGATCTCTTTATAGGAAGAACATGGTCATCTTGAGGCAATTGGATAACTCAGATTATTAGTAGACAGTATATAATTTATATAGTTGGGTGTTAGAAGGAGAAAGTCAACGTGGAGTTGAAATAGTACTTTGTGGAAGGGGGAGAGGTAATGTTTTTATGTCTCCCTGTCCACAGTTTTGCTTTTCCTTTCTCTAGATCTATAGTAAAGGAAGGGTTGGGGTCAGTGGTGAGATACTATATTCTTTTCTGAGACTCTTTGGGATTTATTCTAAATTATAAAATACATTTTAGGTCAGTGAATAAAATGTTCATGTATTATAGTACACCCAAATAACTCCAAAATCTGTATACTTCAGGAAGCAAAACATTTTCTATACACTACTTTATCTGTGCAACATGATGATGCATTTGGCTTACTGGAAAAGTCAGCCATTTTTACAGGAAAAGAAAGGGTTACATTGTCTGCTCCTGGGCTGTCTCTAATTTTGATCTAGAAATAACTAGGTTGTTCTGGATTGGCCACACATAATTGATCAAGGGTACAGTGAACACAGAATGTTAGTATTGCTGTAAAGTAGTGAGATTGTTTTCAGTCTTGTGGTCCACTGGTAACTACTTAATTCATATCTAACACAATATTGGTAGTTTTCTTTTAAGATTTTACCTGTTTTCATAAAGTAGCAATGCATGAAGAAAACTGTTGGACTTGTAGTTGTGGTGGTTTAGCACCATTTGTAAATCCATGTAAAAAGCAAGTTTATTTGGTATATGGTGCTTACCATTAACACAGACATGAATGTATATTAAAAATTTTAAAGTCATGTTAAGAGTTTCGATAAACAATGTACAATATATCTATCACTTAAAAGGTTTCAGCTGTCCACTCCTCAACAGTGAAGTAACATGAAAATGAAATCTGTTTATATCAATACAGTCAATAAAATTAAATGTTGCAAGTATGTCCATTCTATCTCACCTTAACCTCCCACTGGGGAGAAGTTTCTCAAAATTGGAAGGTTGTGGAAAGAGATGGTCTCTTTTAACTTAGAAACATTTCACATTCACATATACTCAAGGCAGGTGTGGGGATTTTTGTTTTAATTTGCATTTCTACATTCCTGGTGGCAAAATCTTTTTGGTGATAAATAGCTATAGGCTTAAAGATGTTTTTTTTTTTTTTTAAGATACTATTTATTTGTGAGAGAGATACGAAGAGAGAGGCAGAGACACAGGTAGAGGGAGAAGCAGGCTTCATGCAGGAAGCCCAATGTGGGACTCAATCTTGGGACTCTGGGATCACGCCCTGAGCCAAAGGCAGATGCTCAACCGCTGAGCCACCCAGGCGTCCCTTAAAGATGTTTTCTATACATTTTTGAGAATCTTTCCTAAGAAACTGAGCATGGAAAAAGTTTATGGCCACAGATGTACTTATTAGTATTGTTTATGAAAATGTTAATACCTAAATGTGTAGTTATAGGGAACAAGTTAATTATGATGTATTCACTGGTGTGGATATTATGCAGCCATTCAGAAGCTTATGAACAGGTTGGAAATAACAGAATGATAATTGCAATAAAATGTTAGTGGAAAAACAGTATGTTATGTATGTTATATCATCACAGTTATGGAAAAAAGAAAAGGCAAACCCAGTCTGTTCCTAGGATAAAGCATTGGATTGATTTGTATCACAACAGTGGTTGCTTTGTATGTTTGTACTCTTAGTGATTTTACTTTTCTGTTTATATAGGTATACAGTTATCCAAAAAGAGGTGATTTGAGAGTCAGGGAGAAAGTGCCAGTTCACTGTTCTATTGTGGCAGAGGAGGGGTATTGGCCTCCATTCTTCCATTTGTTCAGTGTTGCCATTGAATTATTAGACACTGAAAAATAATAAGTGGGATATCCAAATTATTTAAGAACATTATACTGTAGGGAAAGGATTCATGTTTACTTTGCCAGTATTCCAAAATGTACATGATGAGGTGGTCAGAATGATGAAATTGTGTTAAATTTATGAGGATACCAAGTCATATTGTAGTAAGTTTAGTTCTTGATCTTATGGCCAAGTAGTGAAACACTCCTCAAAAACAAATTTTACTTGTATTTAGATACTTTTTTTTTGTCTTAAATTTTGTTCTTTGTGTTTTAACTCTTGAACTTGTAGGGGTTTCCTGCAGAATTTGCCATGTACTTAAACTATTGTCGTGGGCTACGCTTTGAGGAAGCCCCGGATTACATGTATCTGAGGCAGCTATTCCGCATTCTTTTCAGGTTAGTTTTTAAGGTGTTTTTAAGACTATAGATTCCAGTGAGGGAAATGAGTTAAATCCATCCAACACATCTGTTCTGACAAGTGGAAAATTAACATGAGTTTAAACCCTATGAATAAAATTTTAAGAAACTGAGGTGTTTTGTTTTTTTTTGACATCTTTCCATTTGTGGTGCAGATGTACCTGAAATTATTTTTGTTTCGAATAAGAAACAGTTGACTCAAACTCAAAGTAGAATCTAACTTTTCCGTGATAATTGCAATTCATATTAGATACAGAAGTGATTATTGGGGGACCTTGAAATTTTCCAACTTTGCTACAGAACCCTACTTAATATCAAAACTAACAGCAATTAAAATAGAGTTATGGGGTCTATGATTGTGTGGATGCAGGCCTCAGACTCTAGGGTTCACTAGGTGCAACCTAGAATTGGTCTTGAGTGGAGGGGGGAATAAAGTACATGTGGCTGGAAATTTTAGTTGGAAAAGAGTAAGAGTTGAGGGTAATCCTCTAACCCCAGAAAAATCTTTCCAAGCTACCAACATACACATATCTCCCACAAGCTTACATTCTTATACTTACTCTGATTTGTTCTTAGAAGGTACCTCTTATTCAGATGGTTCTCTAGATAATTGACAGCCTGACTCCATGTTTTTGTTGTTCACTCTGCCTTTTATTCCCACCCCGCTGCCTCTTTGAAGAAAGTAATAAAGGCGGCTTCTTTTTGTTAAAAAATGCCTTTACTGAATTGAAAGCTCAATAGAGTGTTTAGCGAGACTCTATTATTAAAGGATTAACATATATCATTTTATATTTTCCAGGACCCTGAACCACCAATATGACTACACATTTGATTGGACAATGTTAAAGCAGAAAGCAGCACAGCAGGCAGCCTCTTCAAGTGGGCAGGGTCAGCAGGCCCAAACCCCCACAGGCAAGCAAACTGACAAAACCAAGAGTAACATGAAAGGTTAGTAGCCAAGAACCAAGTGACGTTACAGGGAACAAATTGAGCACAAAATTGGGTAATTCATTCATTGCTAACAGTGTTAGATCAAGGAGGTGGTTTTAAAATACACAAAAATTTGGCTCTGTGTTTTTAAAAAAAGACGTCCTTGGAAAATTTGACTACTAACTTTAAACCCAAATGTCCTTGTTCATATATATATGTATATGTATTTGTATATACATATATGTGTGTATATATATATTATATCATTTCTCTTGGGATTTTGGGTCATTTTTAACAACTGCATCTTTTTTACTCATTCATTAACCCTTTCCAAAACACATTTGGTGTTGGGAATATGCTATAATCAATCAATCCAAAATCCTAGACCTAACACTTGTTGATTTTTAATAATGAATCTGGTTGGCCATGGTATTTTGACTTTCTTCCAGACTAACAGTGTTAAGAATTTTTTTCTGCATGTTAATGCTTTAGCATTTAAAATGGAAAATTGTGAACATGATCTAATTTTCAGAGGTGAGTCTGGCATTGCCCCCAAAGTGTCTATCTTCTCAGTTGCAGAGCATCTCATTTGCGCTCTTAAAAGCTCAAATAACTGAAAAGCTCGACACGTCTTTCCTAGTCAAAAAACCAGGTCTTTCTTAGTTGCTGTTTACATAAGGTTCTTAATTTCAAAAAAACAATTTTTTTGTTTTGGGCTTTATTTTATAACATCTTGCAAATATTCAGGGTCTGGGAGTTCATTGTGGAATTGAATTCTGCAGTTAGGCTTCGCGAATTGAAAAAACTGGGGCAAATGCCATTGAACTGGTAGTCTGTTTCTTTTCTGTCTCTGGCAATCCTAGTGCTACTAAGGAGTAGAACTGTTAGGGCACAGTTCCATTCTTGTCACTGTTGCCATACAGTTCGACTCCTGTGTTTCATGGTTTTGTTTGTTTTTCTTTCCCCCCTTTCTGGGGCTTATTACCTCCTGATACTTGCCTAGTTTCTGGAAGTGGTGGGCAGGTAAGGTTTGGTCTTTGGCTTCTAATTATTTAATTTCTGAACAACTGCTTTAGTCTGAACTTAGTCTTCTTTGGTCAATTTTTTTGGAATTGTATTTAAACAATTTTGTGATTTAAAAATAGACTCTAATCTGAGGATACTTTTCAAGAAATAGCATTCACTGATGTCATCCTCATCCCAGCAGCTTATCTATTAGGAATGAAGTTGAGATTTTTCTCTTCCACGTTTCTGTATTTGGGAAGGATTCATAGTTGAAGACTTAATGTAATGGGGGTTCTTAGATGATGAAATTTCAGCTCAGGATAGCAAACACTAATGGTTGCCTTTGCATCTCAGTTGGGACTTAATTGTCCCTTTGAGTGTTTTAATCATTGTATGACTAATCGCAGTGTCAACCTCTTAATGAAGTAGGTTTACTAGCTAGTGTCGCTGAGAAATGATCCTACCAGTGTAATGTTTTAGATTTAGGACTTGTTATACCTGATATCTATAGGGTATTTACTTTTTTTCATAAAATGAAACCAATTTTTGCCTAAAGCTAGCTGGGATAATAGGATCATCACGAGTTGCATTTTCTAGAACTAAAATTAGATTGAAATCTCATCTGACCTAGAACATTTCACTTCAGGCATTCAGCAGCTTTCAGAAAGAATTCCCTTATTTTGAATTAGTTCCATTGTTAGTTTACTGTTTGTCTCTTTCTCAATAAACAAGCAGAATTTTTGTCCTGCCTTATTTAGGTCTTAAAGATGAGAAGTTGGATCCACGGAGTTAGTGTGTTTCCTTGGAAAGAAATTGTAAATTAAGTTTAATCCTTAATTTTGTATTGTAACGATTTTTCATAAAAGCAACTTTAAAAATCTTATAAAATTTTTACGGTGCTTGGCTGGCTCAATTAGTATAGCATATGACTCTTGATCTCAAGGACATGAGTTGGAGCTCTACATTGGAGGTAGAATATATTTTAGAACAAGAAAGTCTCATAGAATTTTCATAGCAGTGTTAGACAAGGCTTGTACAAATTATCACATAAACACCAACTTGTAAAATTTTGAAAAATTGGACTTTCCATAAAATGTTATCATTTACCTTTGTGATAACCTTCAGAGAAACATTTTAAGGTGGTATATTTTGACTCCAAGTGAAATGTTGCTTGCTACTAAAATGTTCCATATTGTAGAATACGAACAACAAAATTGTATTTGATCTTTGATTTCTTGAAAACATTAATTTTGGGTATAGAGCCCCAAACAGATCTCACATGATATCCCTTATGTATAAAGCTATGGAAGTATATCAAGTTTGAGGGTGGCATGAAAGTAAATAGTTTGAGCCTATTTTCCTGACCCAAACCCCCTTATCCAGACTATCAAGAAATCTTGAAGTCTGGAGTTGAAGTCTGGAATGAAGATAGTCACTTTAGGTTACTTATTTCCTGATTTCAATCTCTAAGTATTAAGAGTGTTTTAAAAAGCATACCATCTTAGGGTCCATTACAATAGTTTTTTATTCAAGGAAGAGCCCGTGCAACTCAACTATTTGCTGATTCCAAGAAATCCTTTCAGTGATGATAACATCATAGTATTAAAATTTTAGAAGATGCTTTTTAAATACAGCATCTCAGTTTTCAGAGTTACACTCTTCAGAGGTTTTCCACAACAGAGAATACAGTTTCTTAAATGAGTCTTCAGCAAGTAAAGCTGTATATTGCAGGAATATGTTCCTGGAAAAATCCCTCAAATGGTGCTCTTGACTAATAACATATTTTGCATTATTATTTTTATTTTTGAAAAATCTATATCAAATGTTTCTGTGGAAAAGTATAAATTGTTTCAGCAGTTGGTTAAGAATTTTCGTTAAGAGATTCTAAAGTCTGCCTTACTCTTATTTCAAAACAGTAAGCTGACTTACTCAGCTAAGATGGGCTTCTTCTATGTATTAGACTTCTAATTAATTTTCTAAAGAAAAGATCTTTTGAAATATTCCATTCCAAAACCCATCAAAAGAGTATGAAACAAGGCATTTCTCATAAAGCCCACCACAGTGGCTAATTTTCAGTGTTCATGTGCCACAAGATTATAATTACTGTTTTGTACATGTTAAGGAGAAAAATAAAAGATTCATATCTGAGGCACCTTCAAATTCATTTCACTTCCTTTTCTTCAACTATATGTGATTATCATAAAAGTACTCGTCAAGACATTTAAGAAGTACTAAAGGAAAAGGAAATATTTTTAGGACATTCAGAATCCAGTTAAGTTCACCATTTCTTTAGTTGAGGTCAGAGAAGGGGAGAATTCCGGAAGGTAGTGAAGCCAAAGTTGGATCCTTACATAATTCTTTTCTCATTATCTTTATCCATCTGTTCACTACTCCTGCCAGTGATACTAAACATAGTTTTATCATCGTGTATGTGGATGTCAAATTGTTGACAAAAGATAGATTTTTCCATCACATTCTCCTACAATGTCCATGGTCTTCCTTGAGTTACCTTCCAGTATTTACTGGGATTCATCTACCATTTATGTTTAGCTTAACTTTTTCTGACTTGACCAACTGCTGCTAGGAATGTGGCTGGTCACTCAGCAACATAACCCAAATCACAGGGGAAGACCTTGAAATATCTGGAGACTGATCTTCTCTGAATACACTCAATCTAAAGAAGTGCCAGGGAGCTACATCTGCTTGCTGAAATTTTTGTCAGCTTTTTTCACTATGGACAGTACAGCTGGAGAGAAGAGCTCAGTAACCCAACAAGAAATGAAGAAGAGTGTGCAAGAGTTGATTTGTGGTGATCTGAAGCCTACATCTCCAAGGCTTGCTGGACCGATCGAACTTCAACTTGTCAGATTGGATGGATAGGATACCACAGCAGTTAGAAGACAGAAGAGTTGAGTGTTGCTGTGACTCAGTATATGCAGATCATCTACCAGTTGGGGAAGGAATCCATTTTAACAGGTATTTTAAAGTTCAACAACCTCAGAATTCTCTATTAGGGAAGACAAAAGAAATCGGAGTGTTTTTTTTTTGTTTTGTTTTGTTTTTTTAAATACAGTTTAGGGGTAATGTGTACTTTGTATACTTAAGATGTCATTTATTTGTAGTGATAGAAATAAAATGTATTTTCTTTCCCAATTTCTAATACATTTTTTTAGTTAGGAAAAGTTATTGTAGTTGTTTTTGTTTTTCTTAATTAACTTTTATAGTGTCAGTCTGATTCAAAATTGTCCAAGCTTGATCTGATTTTTTGTGCAAACAAAAATTCCACACAAGCATGTTATAGAAAAGTTGACTCATAAATGGCATTGCATTGTGAAGATGAATATTGTCTTCAAACTATTTTTTAAAAGTTCTGTCTTCTACTGTGAAAGGATCCAAAAATTTCAAAAGCCCATCAAGCCATACTATTATATAAATAGCCCTTTGAACTAGTTTGTGGTTCTGTTTAAAAAAGAAAGTCAAGGACATATGAAGTGAATTCAGAAGTAAGAGCTGATATATACTATTCAGATTTTGGAGTAAGGGGTAGAATCTCATTAGTTAAATACACATAAACATTTTTTTCCTTTTGCAGATTTGAAAAGGAACTTAAATGTAGCTATTATAATTCAGTGATCCCAATGATTGTCCAACCCTGTTTTAACTTTGTTTTTTCCTTTTTTTTTTTTTAGGGACAAAGGGTTCCATTCCTTATTTTAACTGTTGTTGCAGTGAAGATGGGTTTTGGGACTTTTAGAAGCCAGAAGCCAGGAGAAGACTACCCAAACTACAAGATAAAAACCAAGGACTCATGCAGGCTGGGGAAAAAGAATGCTTAGCATTCGAAGATTGAATGCTGAATTACCTGCTAAATGCTCCCATTGAGATTTTTCTTTTAACTTCAATAACATCTTAAAACAATTCACTGGAGAAGCATTGATCCCTGGATGCACACATACCCTACCACTGGCCAACCTGAAGAGTTATATCTGGATGTGACTGCTCTATTCTACCAGGAATATTTTTAGGCTAGCCTTTGTCTGATCCCTAAGCAATTGTAATCATTAATTGACCCAGTAATTTCTCAAATACCAGATTAAAAGATGAACAGATAAATTCTTATTTAGATATAATTTTTATCCCTATTAAAGACCCCAAATTTTCTAATATTTTTGTTGACATAACTTACCTTTTCTTTTTAGTTAGTGACAGTGGTTTCTATTTTAAGGCTGTTTTGTATATTCAACATAGTGATTAAATTACTCCATATATTGTAACTGCATAGCAAGCTATGATAAACTGTTTTAGTAGTTGTGTAAATGTTTTTCTTTATCATATTTAAGTATAATTGCAGGACTTCAAATGCTCATCAGGGTAAGGGTCATTTCTGTTTAGCTAATTCATAGTGTTAATCTGCTTTTGATACTCTGTATTTTAACATTGGAATTAGGTTACAGAATATGGTCTTATTTTAAAATTTAATTCATTGCTTTGACAGCCGTTTCTTTTTATACTTACCTTGGTATTTCTGTTTAGTAATACACCAAATACTCCTGTGGTGAAGTACATTTTCAGAAAGTTTCATTGTTTTGTTTTTCATTTTTGGCATTTGCTTTATGAATTTTAATACTTGGGCAGGCAACAAAGGTCTATTGTGTGCCTACTCTGTTAGTAATGTAGAGAGAGAAAGAAGTATATGACACTTACTTGTTTGTCCTCAGGTCTCAAGCACAATATATTTTTAAATGGATGAAGATGACTTTCTGTTCTCAAATGGAAAAGCTCCTAGTTAACAGGTTGAGACAGTATTAAAACCAACAAATGATCTATAAATATTTGACATTATTCTGGGGGAAAAAGGGCATATATGCGTGCTAAGTAAATTATAGAAGCATATTATTTGTCCCACTAAAGCCCATTGGAGATGGCCCACCAAATGTTTGAGAAGCACAAAAAAGGGAGAAGTTTATGATTAAGAAAAATGTGATTTCAGTGCTAAAGAAGTGAGAGATCAGAGTGGGCTAGAAAGAGTTATAATGAGCCTGCAGGGGGTGGTGAATCAAGGGACATGGGCACCTCAAAGAATGGCTGTTGGTGAGAAGAGGGTACTAATGGGATTCTCATGTTATTGTTGAAAAGTAGGCATATTTCCTTTCTGTCTCTAGCCATATATAAAGCTTGTAGGTAATAGAGATCAGCATTTCCTTTAGTGGTCTTTAACCACAGATGGAACATGCAGCTATTACTACCTAAAGCTGTTTTCTATTCAAACCTGCCTGGATGTGGAAGTCTTAAAAGTCTAATTGTGGGGGAGGAGGGTAGTGTGTGTAGGGTGGGAAGGCTTAAGTAAAGAAAGCCAAAGTAAAGGCTTCAGTTGTTTATATTTTCAAATCTGGAGCAAAACCTTTCCTTTTTAATGTAATTGATGAAAGTAAAAAATTTTGAAAGGTATATGGTTTGTGTATAAAAATCATATACATAGCAGTTTTGTGTTCTATGGAATAATTCAATTATCTTTTGAATACATTCATTGTTAAAGCTTACTGTTACTTATATGCATCAGAAATAATGTGCAGAGCGGTTCCTGCACACAGTATGGTTAAAATGTATATACTTTGTAGTTTTTAAGGCAAAGCAATCTGTTTTTCATTCAATAAATATTAGAACACATAGTATGCTCTAGGTACTAGAGAAATAGAAGTAAACAAAACAGGCTTATTGGAACCACCAGTAATTCTCTAGCTTGAGAATTGTGTGCTGACTGGGAAGAATGATACAACTCCTACCTAAAAGCATCCAGAAAAAGGTTTTTTGTTGTTCTAAAAATTGAGCTAGTCATTTTCAAATAGATGAAAATAACACAAATCACCATTCTCAAGTAATTATTAGCTCAATTTCATCCAATTTCCCAAATTTGGGTGTAGGTTTTTTTTTTTTTTTAATCTTTTTTAACTTGGAATTTTAATTATTTTTTCTGTTCTGATTTTTTTTTAACAGGTTTCTAAGCATGAATCGAGGAACAGAAGAAGCAGAGCAGATGATCGGAGCAGCATTTGTTTCTCCCCAATTCTAGGAATTTTAGTTCATATGTACACTAGCCAGTGGTTGTGAACAACCATTTACTTGGTGTAAAGAACTTAATTTCAGTATAAACTGGCTCTGGGCAGCATTGGTGATGCCGTGTCCTGAGTTGTAGCCGCTGTAATTGTGAATATTAACTGAGATAGTGAAACATGGTGTCCAGTTTTCTATTGCATTTTTTCAAGTGGAAAAGTTAACTAAATGGTTGACACACACAAATTGGTGGAGAAATTGTGCATATGCCAATTTTTTGTTAAAATCTTTTATTTTGAACTATACTGCTTTGAGATCTCATTTCAGAAGAACGGCATGAACAGTCTTCAGCCACAGTTGTGATGGTTGTAAATGCTCACAATTGTGCATTCTTAGGGTTTATCCATCCCTGGGGTTTGCAAGTTGTTCACTTAAAACATTCTTAAAATGGTTGGCTTCTTGTTTGCAAGCCAGCTGATATGGTAGCAACCAAAGATTCCAGTGTTTGAGCATACGAAAGACTCTGCCTGCTTACCTGTGCTAGAAATAACAGCATCTAAAGTGAAGACTTAAGAAAAACTTAGTGACTACTAGATTATCCTTAGGACTCTGCATTAACTCTATAATGTTCTTGGTATTAAAAAAAAAAAGCATATTTGTCACAGAAGTTTAGTTAACATCTTACAACTGAACATGTATGTATGTTGCTTAGATAAATGTAATCACTGTAAACATCTATATGATCTGGGATTTTGTTTTTATTTTGAAATGGGAGCTTTTTGTTTACAAGTTCATTAAAAACTAAAAACTGTTTCTGTAAGGAAATGAGATTTTTTTTAACAACAAAAATGCCTTGCTGACTCACTATGAAATCAAAATCTCCCCAATTTTTTAATAGACTACTTCAAGCCATTTGTTACATACTATTCCTTTGCAAATCATTTTAGATTTAGTGTTATAACTTTTCCTCAGATTTTTTTATTTAAAAAAATTATTCTTTCGTCTGAAGGGGAAAGGCATTCTTTTATTTTTCCTTTTTTAATGACTTGCAGGCACAATACCTAGTAGCTGCAGCTGCCAGGACTTGGTGTTGTAATTCCTGCAGCCTCAGACTACACAGCTGGACTGATTTTGAATAAGAATGAAAGCGTTAAAGGGTTTAACTACCATTTGTAGTTTTTCTTTAAATTCCTTGTTAATTGGAGTTGAGCAGATTGATTCTTAACCTTGGAGAGCATCCCACCAGGTGAGGTTCATATGATTGCTGACCCTCCCTTTGCCCCTATTTTCCTTCAGTTATCTGTGCTTCCTCTCAATCTTAAATGCACTCATTTCTTGCCTCTTTCTGACCCAAGAGAAAGAAAAGCTTGACGGTAATTCTTTAAATAGTGTAATTTATTCATTTGTAGATTAAAAGAACCTTTGTCTGAAAATGTGACAGGACCTGTTGTGTAAATGTAGGTATTTTGTAAAAATAACCTTGAAACTGTACATTGACACATATTTGGTCGGATTGTGTCAGGCTTAATTTTTTTTCTTTTTTCTTTCTTAAAACTACTTTAGCAATAATCCCATGAGTACCACATTCTGCTATTAAAGATCTGTTAGCACCATCACATGCAGAAATCTTAATGAGTGCAAACTTGAGGTAGGCAGCTTACTTGTGTTTTTTCTGTCCACCATGTCAGTTAAGGTATTTGTTTCTTGACTAATAAACCCTTTGATACTTTTAGCCAGAAATCAGTCTCATAAAGCTATTTTTGAGTATAGTTTGTGTAAAATAAAAATGTTTAGCTTTGGTAATAACTTTTCCAAGCTGAACTCCCTCTAGCAAGATATTTTTCAGTGCTTTTATTTACTATGCACTTAGACTATGCACTTTTTCTGAAATATTTTTGTAACACTTAACTTTTTTGTATTTTTGCCATTTGAAAAGGTTGTGGTGTAGTTGGTCTGTAATTAAGTTGCAGATTTAAAACTGCTGTTAGCTTTGTAAATCAAAATATAGGTGTTTTTGTCCTGGTATATCTTCATTCCATCTGCAGCTGGAGCTGGAATCCCATTGATCTTCTAGCTACCATTCATTTTCTTCACAGTTCACAAAAGAAGAATGTGAAATTCAGTGAATGCTGTTACTAATCCTGTCGGGAGATGAATCTCATTTCACCAAAATTAAATTATGTTTTTCCACTAAAATGATGATACAAGTTGAAGACACATCACTCTGAAATTGGAAGACCTCACCACTTAAGGCTCCGCAGTGGCTTACCCAGCTGAACTCTAGGTTACTACTCTACTTTGTTCACCCATTGGGGGGTGCAGTTTTTTTTAAATGTTGGGAGATGGCCATTCTAACTACTGTTGAATGTCTCTGTTTTGGGAAGGTATAACAAGAAAATAAAAAAGAATATATATGAAGGGAGAGACTGGTTATCTCCTCCCATATGGTTGTGCTCCTGCTCCTATGGCCTACAAGTGACATTTTGGAGGTTTGCGTTTACTACTATTTTCCATCAACAACTAGCAAGAGATTTTCCTATTTCTACTAGTCCTTGCAACACTATTAAAATGTTTCAAGCAGAGAATACTGTAATGATTATAAACTTAATTCCATTGTAATAAAAATACAAAACAAGATTTTAGAACCCAAGTCAATAAGTTAGTGTTCCCTAACATTTGCTGAAATACAGAGAATGGGTTCTTTTAACTTGAGTAGAATGAACTGTGGGACTTCTAAGAAGGGTGCCCCAGACTCCCAGCTCCAGAAAATTCAGTCCCTTTAGAGACTCTTCCTGAGAGAAATGGATATGTATCAATATTTTAGGTTTTCTCTGTTTTTAATATGAATAACCATGTAATAAAAATGTAAGTAAGTCTTTATGAGGTGTAGCAGTCTCAAAAACAATTCATCTCAGATATGCTGTCCCCTTTTAAATGGCCAAAGATGGTGATGAATCAAGAGTAAGTCAATCTAACCAGGTTGTGCATCACCAAATGGTACATTGTTGCAATGAAATGAGTTATTTTCTGAAATGACTTGTTAGATCAGTTTTGAGAACATAGGCAAAAGGCAAAAGTAATGAAAACGTTGAGCAAGAGGGGAACTATTAGACTAGCTGTTCAAGGCATGTTTTAGGTTGTGGTCAAACGACATTGTGGACCCACCATAACTAGAATGCACGACGAGAAGGAAAACTGCAAGTTGGAGAGACCTGGGAATTCACACTTCATTCTGTTGTTTGGTCCCTGTTCTTTTTCAGCCTGGCAGGGTGAATTGGTTCATTTGACCTTTTGCCTTTACCATACCAGATCCCTCAAAGACGTTTTTTGTTTTGTTTTGTTTTGTTTTTGTTTTTGAGGAATGGCTCCTATTGGCTACTATGAAGACATGTTTGTGATGGTGATGGTTTAAGTACTGGGAACGGCTCTCTGGTGTCAGTACTACCCTAGACCTGAGCCAGAACACCTGACTCCCTAAATGACTTCTGAATGGGTAGAAGAGTAGAAGAGTAAGGTAGAGATGGATAGAGTGTTTAAATGATCAGTAGGTTAGATCCACATCCTTCATACCGAGGAAGCCAACCAGAGTATGTATGAGTTCTGGTTAGTCGTCTGATACTCAAATTGAGGATTTCTTACATCACATGGCCATTCTATCACTCCAGTCATGTTATGTTTTTATAGGTGCGTATTTGGTTGCAGAAGCATTTGAAGAAATGAACTGAATTATTTTGGCATCACAGTGCACATTCCAAATTGATTTTAGACTGTCCGTAGCTGTGCAGCTACCGGGAGTTCAGAAGTGACCAAAACCCTTTCAACAGCTCAATGTAACTATTGCTGTAAGAATAAGCTTTTAGGTGCTATGAGAGCACCCAGCAGGGACAAACGGTCCTAGAGTTTAAGGTTTTAAAAATGGAAGTGTAGACAAATGTGGGAGCAGATCAATAGTGAGCAGTAAATGAAAACTCTGAAAGAACTAAGTATGGAAGGTAGAAAACTGGTGTAGGACCATAAAGGGAAGTTAAAAATCAAGTGCTCTTTGAAAGGATCACAAAGTACTCAAGGGATCTAATGGAGGTGGGCAACACATGGGAGCTGTAGGGAGACCAGGGCCATTCCATGAAAGCAAAAGGGTGTGGAAAACCAGTGAATAGGAAACCAGTATTTTCAGTTACTATCCCCAAAACTACCTTCACCTATAGCAAAATTTAGGTGTTTGTATATACATTTCTTTGATGCCATTAAAGGTTTATTTCAGAGTGAGAAGTAGGGGTAGAGGGAGAGAGTCTCAAGCAGACTCCAGCTGAGTAAGGAACCTGATGTGGGCCTTGATAGGATTCAAATCAGGACCAGAACTGAAACCAAGAGTCAGACACTTAAACCCTTGCACCACCCAGACACCTCTTTGATACCAGTAAAGAGGTTATAGGGACACCAGGCTGGCTCAGTAGAGCATGCCACTTTTGATCTCCAGGTTGTGAGGTTCAGCCCCATCTTGGGTGTAAATCTTTAAGAAAGCTGTGAAGTACAGATTGTTTTAGCTTTATTTTTGAGTTAAAAATTTTTGTGACTTCGTTGATTTAAAATCATGAGTTGTACATTTATCTACTAAGTATCATGGTTCAAACCTTAAGGCCAGAGCTAGGTCATCTCCGTGAACTGAGTCAATATCTGCAGAAATTGTCTGCATTTTATATAGGCTTTTAGTTTACAAGGTGCTTATTAAGCTTTTAATTTTTGTTACTTTGGTATAAGACTAGTAAAATGAGTCCCACTGCTCAACAGATTGAACAGTTTGCATTTTGCCCCTTTATTGTTATGCACATCTCTTTAAAGCATGCATTGAACATTTTTATTTTTATTTATCTTTTTTATTAGAGCATGAGAGGGGTTCAGAGAAGAGGGAGGGAGAGTGAGAATCATAAGGAGGCTTCACAGCCAGTGCAGAGCCCTATAAGGGACTTGATCTCACAACCCTGAGATCATGGTCTGAGCCTAAATCAAAAGTCAGATGCTTAACCAACTGAGGCACTCAGGTGCCTCTGTACCTAAATATTTTAATGTAGATTTCTCTAAGAACAAAGACCTGCCCATATTAATCGTGGTACAGTTACCAAAATCAGAATATTTTAAGATTGACCCAATTTTCTAGTTCAGCCTGTTTTCATCAGTTATCCCAAGTGTCTTTTGTAACACTTCAAGTTGTTCAGGATCCAACACAGGGCCATTTATTGTACTTAGTTGTGTCTGTGTAGTGTTTATTAATTTGGAACAATTCCTCACCCTTTGTCATTCATGACTTTAATATTCTGTGTGTGTGTGTGCGTGTTTTATTTTCCAGCTGTGTTCGCTGAGGGTCTGGAACCTGTGCTATTAACAGTAGCAGTGAGCACACCTGAGCACCCACATTTTAATTTCTAAATACTGAAAGGAACCATGGGTTCTTGGAGAAATGTCCAGCTTCAGGGCTGGGGTAGAGAAAATAGAAGATGAACCTGGAACATTCTGTTGTGCCAGAATGAAAGGAAATCTCAAAAAATGATGAGTGCATTTCAGAATGCTGGAGTCACACCCCAAATGTTCCTATTGGCCAAATGTGATTATGAAAGTATTGATTACAATATAACACTAAATATCCATGATTTCTTTATTCGTATAAAAAATGGGGAGAAGGGAAAGCTTATTTTAAAAGAGTACCAGCCAAGAAAAGTAATGCTGTGTTTGAAAAGTCATAATTTTACTAAAGGGAGAAGGTACAGTTTTGATGAGCAGGAATGTTTATGTCATCCTAAAACTATTACTTGCTATGTAAAAATACACCTTGCCAGGAGATATTCTAAGAAATAACTAGCCTGGACACTCAGTTGGAAAGGTGGTGTAATTGTCCCCATTTTAAAGATTGAAAGTTTCATAGAATGTCTTGGGGAATTAAAGAATTTGAATCCATATAGAACTTGACAGTTGTCAAAATGTTGTGCTTCATCTGACTTCATTATAACAGTCCTGAAACAACTAATATTCTTTCCATTAGAAAATAATTGAGAAAAGTAGGATTACCCAAGATGCAACCTTTGTCAAGTTTTACAGAGCCAGGATCGAAACCTGATTTCCTTTAGTTTTTATATGGTTAGACCTGGTACCCATCCCTATATAAATTTTGTCACCATTTGAAAGCCAGAGGTTGGAAACGCCTGGGTGGCTCAGGGGTTGAGTGTCTGCCTTTGACTCAGGGTGTGATCCCCAAGTCTTGGGATCAAGTCCCACATTGGGCTCCCTGCATGGAGCCTGCTTCTCCCTCTGCCTGTGTCTCTGCCTCTCTCTCTCTCTCTCTCTGTGTCTCTCATGAATAAATAAAATCTTTTAAAAAAAGAGGTTGATAATATTAACCATGATTTGTTGAATGCTATATGCCAGGCACCTTTCCAAGTGTGTTACATGTATTCGCCTAATTGTCACAGCCTCCCATGAGGTAAGTCATGTCTCCCTTTTAATTTTGAGGATCCTGAACCACAGGGCTGCAGTAGTTACTTCCATGCTCTTGACATCTCTAACAACTTACCCCTTTAAAATAATTTGTTGTCTGTATATCTTTAAATGCATATCAAATGGGATGGCAGCCTAGGAGTTAAAAGTCCAAAACCATGCCCTAAAAGGTTTTCAGAAATAAGCTTGGGATGTTGGTAGAGTCTGCATTTAGGGCCAAATACTACATTGTTTTCTTCAGTCTGTTGAAAATCAGTTGATGAAAGTGAAGCCCAGAAAGATTCATGTACTGAAATTAACCACAACGAAGACTAGAACCCAGGCCAAAAAGAATTTCCCTCCCAGTGGCACTTGCCATCAAGCCAGAGCAATTCGTTTATATATTGCATTTATCAGCCAACTTTTACCTAGTTACACCAAGTACCTCATCTGCGTGCTAATGATGGCAAGAAAATGTTAGCCTGTTTTGCTACTCACTGGTCTTAGTAAAAATCGGGAAAAAAAAATTTTGAAATCACCTTAAAGCAATTAAAATGTAAAATTAAGTATCACCCCTGCCCAGGTACCTAGCGTGCCCGGCGCAGAGGTTTAAAAGACCTTTGGGGGTCGCCGATCCGCCTGGGGTCAGGGCGGTCGGGCCCGTGGGGACAGTCCCTTCCCCCCAGACTCTGCCGTCCACCCCCACCCCCGCGGGTTGGGGTCTCCGCGCCACCCACGGGTCCTGGCGGCGGCCGGGACGGGGCTGCCCGGTGGCTGTGGGGCCGTGCGCGTGCGCCCCCAAGTCCCCGGCGTGGGGCTGGGCAGGTGGGAACCTGTGGGGTTAAAAAAATTGTCAGTGTTGGGTTGTGTAAGATTCGCTATCTATGATCAAGAGAGGAATGCATTAAAATTGCATTCTACTAGATACACAAATTTGGTCAAGGTACTTTTCTTTGTGGTTATATTTCCTGTACATTTTTTAATTTTTTGTTTATTTATTATTTATGATAGTCACACACAGAGAGAGAGGCAGAGGGAGAAGCAGGCTCCATGCACCAGGAGCCCGACGTGGGACTCGATCCTGGGTCTCCAGGATCGCGCCCTGGGCCAAAGGCAGGCGCCAAACCGCTGTGCCACCCAGGGATCCCTATTTCCTGTACATTTTTGGAGCATTTTCACACAATCAGGTCTGTGTAGGTTATTCTAATACATTAATCCATTCACTGAAAGGGTATTCCTTCAGTACTGTAGTACTTTTATAGCTTGGTAATGACATTTATGGACTATAGTGTCTTAGGTAGAAAAAATGTAGCCCTCTCTCAACATTACCATATTAAGTCTGCAATGTTACTGTACAGAGAAGTAAATAGTTTGAATAACCATTGGAAACAATTTCTTGTTTGATGTCAGGCAGCCATACATTGGTTCTCTGCCAATGGACAGTGGCACAAATCTTGGTGGTGATAAAGTGCATTAGATATTTAGGATTGGAAGAAAGGGGGAAGGTGGGTATTTTTAGGAACTGCTCTCAACAGTTGCTAAGTAAATATTTTTTATTAATTGCAAAACTGGTTTGAACTATAGTAACATGCAACTCCATTAAGAGTGTAATGATTTAGTCTAGATTTAGAAGCACTGTAAAACATACTAAGTTAGCTTCTAGATGGTATGTGTGGGTGCAAGTGCACATGTGAGAATAAAGACCAAAAAACATGACAGTATTCTTGAGTATTTTTAATATTTTGACCACCCTGCCCCTTGCAAAATGGTGAAGAAAGTATAAGTTACTGCTTCTCTATTTTGAATATTATATGACAAAGCATGTATGGTTTTTTATCAAGCCTGTGTACAGAAGTGCAAGTCGTGCACAAACAGTAATAGGGATTAATTTTATGCACAAATAGATTAGCAGATAAAGAGCATTTACTGAGTCTCAAGTGCCAGGCACTGTGCCACTCCCTGGGAATTCAGGAGTGACAATTCATATGAGACTACGCAATATGGAATGTTACCAAAATAAGTGCAATACTAGTGAAGCAGATGGAAGTCAGAGGAGACAATCAGACTTGCATCTTGAAGGATGAGTAAGATTCCATTAGGCAAAGGAGACTCCTCACTTTTGAGGCTATTCCTGGAGGAATGGTACCAGAACACACTCACAGGAGTAATTTAATCTGGCCTGATACTCTAGTGTGGAGCCAGCTAAGTGGCTCAGGCAGTGGATGGTAGGGATTCCACATCTCTTATAATGAGATTACCTGAGTCATATGTAAGCTATACATGGGTTTGTACAAAAAGTTTAAATAATTCAGAAGTAAAGACCGTTTAGCCCAAATACAAGCCCTTGCACTGCAGTCAAGGAGGAAATCAGCATGGAAATAATGAGAGAAAATGACCTTAAGTGGTAGGGGGCAGAGGATGACAAGGTATGGGAAAATCCAAGCTGCAAGCATAAACTGGACTTATGAGAGGTGTTGGGCGGTGGGTGGGGGTGGAGATGAGGTGGTTTCCCCAGCAGACAGCAGAATATCATCCCTTTACATCAATCCCACGTCTGCCTACAATGTCATGCTCATGATACTAACAGTTGGCTCAATAACCTTCTAAATTGGTGATGATGGTTAGGAGTCCCTGGGTGCTGTTACATACTGAAGGAAATCTTTTTGTTGGACTTTAAGGCTAATAATCTGCCCCAGTAGAATAAATGTATTCAATGTCTTTAATTAAAAAAAAAAATTTATGTGTTTGGCAGCACAAGTAGGGAGAGCAGGAGAGAGAGGCTCCCCACTGAGCAGGGAGCTCGATGTGGGGCTCGTTCCCAGGATGGGATCAAGGCCTGAGCTGAAGGCAGATGCTTAACCAACTGAGCCACCCAGGCGCCTTCAATGTCTTTATAAATGCCATTTGTCTATCTTCAATTTCTACCTTTAGAGGAAAATGTGCTGTGTTTATAACAGCATCAAGAAAGACAATATCGTACATTAATTTTAGTGTGTATTGTCACCCAGGAGAATATTAAGCCTGATGGGGGACTTTGCTGCTTGCAAAATCTGGAGATACCCAATGCTCTGCTTTTGTGTCTCCAAATGCTATATATGGAATAGTAACCAGCTAAGATGGATAAACAAAATAACAATACATTGGAAAGTCAATACGATCATTGAAGCTTGAAGCTTGTGATCTTCCTTTGGAATAATACCCTGTCCAAGGTCACAGAGCTGGTTAGCTGCAGGTCTAGGAAAACGTCCAGCTAGAGCCCTTTTGAGCTGCTAAACTGCTACCCTAGGCACAGGGTAGTGACTGTCATCAATATAGTCCTGGGAACCAATAGCAGTATGTGGGAATTTGTTAGAAATACAAATTCTCATGCCAAGCTCCAGACCTACTGAATAGAGCTTAGAATGGAGCCCAGCAATCTGTTTATTAAGAAGAACCTTCAAGCGATTCTCATGCTCACTAAAATTTGAGCAACACTGGCACAGGAGAATGAGACCAAATGAGAAATGAAGGGAACCTGGGAAGATAACCTGCACAGAAGACCAATGATTTGTTTCAGTTTGCTCACCTATAAAAGGAAATAACCTCCGGATTGTGGCCCTACTGGTGGCTGAGTACAGAATGAAGTCAGAAACCCCATTTGGGAAAAAGATTTGCCCCAGACAAGGGGAGATTGAAGCATTCTCCTCTTCACAAAAACTGTGCATCTCTTCCCAGCTCCACATTTGGTGGCATGTTGGTAACTAGAAATGAGCTGTGGAGAGAAGTTGGAAAAACCTTTCATTCCAGGGTGTTCCTGTTGATCAGTACATAACAGGTTTCAGATTACAAAACTCATCATTTCTTTGTCCTAGTTTGTAACCCTCAGAACGTGGGTTAAAATTACTTTGTAAATGCTTGACATAAAAAAATCCCTTTAAGTTGCAAACTTTTAAGAAATGTCAATTTGGGGAGGAAACCTAATGCATACATCTTAACAGGGTTTTGTTATCTATTAAAACCAGTTATCCATGAACCCTGTGAAGCCCCATATTTTGCATGACTTTAAGGCATAAGGTCAGAAGTACCCCAAGTCAGAGATGTAGATTAGGAAGTTGTCACCAGAGGGGTGATAATTGAAATCCCAAGACTAGGTGAGTTTTTCCAGATTCCATTTTGACCTGGATGTGTAGAGGGTTGAACATAGTACCCCAGGGCATACAAAGGTAAAGGATAGGGCAGCCCGGGTGGCTCAGTGGTTTAGCGCTGCCTCTGGCCCAGGGTGTGATCCTGGAGACCCAGGATCGAGTCCTGAGTTGGGGTCCCTGTGTGGAGCCTGCTTCTGTCTCTGCCTCTCCTTTTTCTCTCTTTCTGTGTATGTCTGTCTCTCATGGATAAATAAAATCTTTAAAAAAAAAAAAAAAGGTAAAGGATAATGAACCACTGAAGAATGAGAGTCGTCACAGTGAAGGACATCCAGTAAGTCAACAGTGCCATATGGGGAGGTCAAGAAGGAAGCTTCACAGTTTATTAGTCAAGACAAACTTCATGCTAATTGCTGCAATGGCCAAACTTGAGAATAATGGCTTTATGCAAGATGTATTTCTCCTTAATGTGAGAAATACATCTTGGCCTTCCAGGCTAATGCAGCAGAGAAAGACACTGGGGATAGGTCAACAGTGAACTGCCTCAGGGAGTGATGTGTGTCACTTTTTTTTTCTGTAAACCATTGGCCAGAACCAGTCAGGTCCACTCTTATTTGCAAAGGAGGCTTACAAATGTAAGGGAGAGGATAGGTGTTCAGGTAGTTCCAATTTTCTTGGTCGCAGATTGTTTGCAAGTAGTGTTGTAGAGAAAGTCAGATGTGTCAGAAAACTGCCTCTGGCTGTTTATACCCTCAGGTATCCAGGCTAGGTTTTCCAGGAAGGCAGAGCCTAGAGCCAGTAAACTCCCATGGCTCTCTGGCACAGATTTTCTTGCCACTGTCAGGGCTTGTCACATAGGAAAACAAGCCATGCAGTTCCCGTTGCTAAGAAATATATAAACACAGTGAGAAATAATCTCTCTGCTGAGGGTTTAGTGTTGCAACTCTCCCATAAATGACCAACAGTTGTTTGACCTTTGGGGGGGCCGTATCTCTGTTGGCATAGCAATAAGGAAGAAAAAAGTGTGTGTCTCCCCTGCAGGAAGAGGAGTTTCTTTTAGGGTAGAAGTCATAATTTCATTTTTTACTTTGTACTCAAACTAGCACAAGAAGGTAACCAGTAAGACTGCTGTAGAATATTCATGCAGACCAGGGTAGTATTACCTTCCTTTCAGCACTACTATGCTGTTGATTCATTGCATTTGTGGTCAATTAAAATCCTGAATTATATCTTTTTTAAGATCTGTTGCCAGGCCACATCTATCTAGAACCTATGCAAATAACAATAAATAATTTATTTGTCTATGTGCTGATTTTAATATATTTTTTCTAAATAAGCTCTATGCCCGACATGGGGCTTGAACCCACAACCCTGAGATCAAGAGTCCCATGCTCCACCGACTGAGCCAGGCAGGTTCTCCTATCTATATGCTGATGTCAGATTCAAAGCTTTTAAATGGCTCCCCATCAGTCAGTACTACCCCCAAAAGAGATCAGCAAAAGCTCCCCAGCTTCAGCTCTTTGAAAGTAGAATTCTCTCCCTAATTCCCTCCCTAGATGCAAAAGGGATTTTATCAACCTTTGCTCCAGGGGCTGTGCGTGTGTTGCATTGTGTTTAAATATGTTTTCAAAAGGTCTGTTGCAGGCCTAAGTCTCATGCAACTTTAATTCTTTTTCTTCCTCCAAACTGTGCTGACCCCTCAAGAAGACTGATCCATTAGAAAGTACTTTCTTAGGCTTGCCCATCGCATCAGAACCTGCCATCTCTTCTGCTCCCCCAAAATCCACCGAGGTGGACTTGCACTTACTTGAATCTGGTTACTAACCGGCCCTGGAGCCCATACTTGAGGTGGCTCGTTACTTGGGTTAAGCCGTGTGCCCTGCGATTTGCCACACACAGTGTGTGATAATCTCTCACCTCCAGCTGTTGTGCCACTTGAGCACCGAGTACCATGCCTTACAATGGCTAAGTATCCCTCGTCTCCACATGAATCTACTATTTTGCCTGCTGATCCTCTAATTAATTCTCTCGAGGAATGGCAACTTCCCAGCAGAACACCTGAGAACGATCCTTGACTCTCTTTTTTTCTTTTTTTCTTGACTCTCTATCAAAGTCCAACTCCTCACTGTCCTTACTGGTTCTGCCTTCACTGGGCCTTTATCATCCCTTATCCTGACCGCCCCAGTAGCCTCTGATCTAGTCTCCTTGCCTTGGGTCTAACCTCCCCAGTCATTCTGCACATCATTCTTCCTGAGTGTGCCCCCCACTCCCCAGCTTTCAGCATAATGAGCAGACTCCATGATCTGGCTCCTGCTTACCAACCTATCCCAGCTAATCTCTTGACTTCTATCCCTAGCCCCAATCTCCAACACTCTGCCCTCCAGATATACTCGAAGTTCCCAGAACTCCCTGTGTCATCATGTCTTCATCTACTCCTCTGTGCTAGTAACGCCTTCCACTTTCTTCTCCAACCTGCCCACTAGTTCAATCCAAAGTTTTCTAGAAAGTTTCACCCATCCCACCAGAAGGGCTGACCACTCTCTCCCTCTGTGCCTCACCGCAGCACCTTCCTGTGTTTGCAGTTATACTTCTGTGATTACTCAGCTGAATGTTCCTCCCTCACCAGATTGAGAGCTCTTCAAGGGCCAGGACTCCCTTTCCGTCTGTAGTGTTCATGTGTGAGGAAAGGCACGTGAGGAGCAGAAGCTTAGTGAATGGTTCTTTACTGATGGACTCATGGACAACATTAGCTCAAAGCTGAGATAAGACTGCCTTGGGGGTAGGGGACAAGGGACTTCAAACCAGATAGGAACTCAGAAATCTATAGGACACAGTGTCTCAAAACAGGCATATGTTTCACCCAGAGATGTGTTTGTCCCTCTCTAGGAACATAGTGGGGAGACGGGGAGAGAACACAGGTTTAAATATTAAAAAATAGCGAAGAGTCTAAAGATGTTATTATACTTTTTTTTTTAAGTGAAGGGACATTCATGATCATAAATCTTTAGGACAAGGTTGTACCTTTTAAGTGTATGTTTAAAAATATGATCCAGGCAGCCCCAGTGGCACAGCATTTTGGTGCCGCCTGCAGCCTGGGGTGTGATCCTGGAGACCCGGGATCGAGTCCCACATCGGGCTCCCTGCATGGAGCCTGCTTCTCCCTCTGCCTGTGTCTCTGCCCCTCTCTCTCTCTGTGTCTATGAATAAATAAATAAAATCTTAAAAAATAAAAAATAAAATAAATAAAAAAATAAAAATATGATCCAGGGGAACCTAGGTGGCTCAGTTGGTTAATTGTCTTAGCTCTTGGTTTCAGCTCAGGTCATAATCTCAGGGTCCTGAGATCAAGCTCCATATCAGGCTCCGTGCTCGGCTGGGAGCCTGCTTGTCTCTGCTCCCTCTCCCACTCGTCTCTAAAAAAAGAAAAAAAAAGAAAAAAGAAATCCAGTACTCTTTGCAAGAGGAACTGAGGACCAGAAAAGAGGGACTGGGGCACCTGGCTGGCTCCATCAGTGGAGCTTGTGATTCTTGATCTCAGGGTCATGAATTCAAGTCCCATGTTGGGTGTAGAGATCACTTTGAAAAAAGAAAAATAGGGACGCCTGGTGATCAGTTGGTTAAGCATCTGCCTTCGACTCAGGTCATGATCCTGGGGTCCTGAGATCGAGCCTCATATCCAGCTCCCTGCTCAGCAGGTAATCTGCTTCTCTCTTCTCTCTCCCTCTGTCCCCTCCCCTCCACCATACTCTCTCTCTCTTTCAAACAAATAAAATCTTAAAAAAATAAAAAATAAAAAGGAAACTGAGCACACTGAGGCCACAAAGCAAATGGCATAGTGGTTTCTTCCCTCCTAATCCTGTTTTCTGGTCACACTATACCATACTTCTTGTGTGAATTGATTTAGACCAGAAAAGAGGGAGAGCAAATGATCTTCTCACTCCTCCCAAAATAAGGAACTGCAAGTTAGGTAAGAGCTTCTCTTCTCTTCTCTTCTCTTCTCTTCTCTTCTCTTCTCTTCTCTTCTCTTCTCTTCTCTTCTCTTCTCTTCTCTTCTCTTCTCTTCTCTTCTCTTCTCTTCTCCTTTCTCCTCTCCTCTCCTCTCCTCTCCTCTCCTCTCCTCTCCTCTCCTCTCCTCTCCTCTCCTCTCCTCTCCTCTCCTCCTTTCTCTTCCTTTCTTCCTTCCTTTCTCCCTCCCTCCCTCCTTCCCTTCCTTTCTTTTTTCCTAAGTAATCTCTATGCCCAGTGTGAGGCTTGAACTCACAAACCCAAGATGAAGAGTCATCTGCCCCACCAACTAAGATGGCCGAGTGCCTCATAGATAAGTTTCTTGAGAAAAGTAGGGTGTGGATGGCCATCTTGATTGCCATTGCTCACTTTTGTCTTTATACTCTTTTGCTCACATGTCTCCTAAAAGACATTTGAAAAGTGGTGTATCCCTTTGTACACTTTTAAGCTGACATCAAATTTAAAAAAAATATTTTTTTTTTTACTATAACCTTAAATAGTTGCAAAGGATGTTCTTGGAGGGTTTTTACAGGGTGCCAGGGTGCTGCACATTGGTGCCTCTTTTCTGAGCACCAGTAGAATACAATTTTGAAATTGTTATCTTCAATTATATCCCTAAGGAATGTCAATAAAAGGTATCTACAATGTGGCCTCCTTTCAAGTGTAGCTTGGTGAGCTGGGGTATTTGTTGAGGAACGGAAGCCACACCTTTTGGGGTCAGTGGTGCTCAGCATCATCCCTTGAAAAAAGTACATGGGCAAATTCTGGTCAGAAATTTTACATTATTCCTTTCTCCCAACTCCTATTTATGTTCATCCTACTGTCACCACAGGACTTTATCATACGTACAATTCGTTTTCTTTTTTTTTTTTTAAGATTTTATTTATTTATTCATGAGAGACACACAGAGAGAGGCAGAGACACAGGCAGAGGGAGAAGCAGGCTCCACGCAGGGAGCCCGATATGGGACTCAATCCTAGGTCTCCAGGATCACTCCCTGGGCCGAAGGCAGGTGCTAAACCACTGAGCCACCCAGGCTGCCCTGCACTTCATTTTCATGCCCTACTGTCTTTTTTTTTTTTTTTTTTTTTAAGATTTTATTTGTTCATGAGAGACACAGAGAGAGAGGCAGAGACATAGGCAGAGGGAGAAGCAGGCTCCATGCAGGAAGCCCAATATGGGACTCCATCCTGGGACTCCAGGATCATGCCCTGGGCTGAAGCCAGACACTCAACCCCTGAGCCACCCGGGTGTCCCATGCCCTACTGTCTTTTAATGATTGCCATTTTGTACCTTTTTGAAACAAAAATACTCACTTAAATTCCAATGTTAATTTTTTTTTTTTAAAGTAAACTCTACAGCCAGTGTGCAGCTCAAGCTCACCACTCTGAGATCAAGAGCCTCATGCTCTACTGACTGAGCCAGCCAGGCATTCCTCCAATTATAATTTTATTTTCTTGTGGCTATAAACCTTGAAGTGTCATTTCTTCTGGCTAGAGATGCCATTGCAGTTCTTATACCTAATTGACCAAAAGCCATACAAGTGCATTACAAATTTTGATAGCTATTTGCATATGGAGGGTTAAATTGTATTTACTGAGAGGGATTTTTTAAACGCACATTCACATATACATTCATCAATGCTATTTATGTCTAGGCTGAGACAGGAATCACCATCAGTACTACCGCTAGTACATTTTAATCCATGTATGAATTTTGAAGCCTTGCTTGCATAATCAGATGGAGCTGGAGAGGGCTTAGTTATTGCAGTGCCACTCAGTTCTTTGAATTCTTTCCAAGATACACGCCAAAAATTACTTAGAGATCTTTTATAAAAAATTAATGAACAATTCCATTAGATCTTCCCTCAATGCTGTGCCATGGCAACCTCTTTTCTCTAAGTCTGTTTCCCTGAAGGAGCTTCCAGAACAAGGTAGAACAGTTGCCAATATGCCCACTGACTGGAGGCCCATGAGAGTAGAGGCTGCTTGGGCAGAGCTACCCACAGGTCTCAGCGTCCTAAGCCCACAAGAAGCCCCTGATAGTTCTCCTCCAGCTCTGGCTTACCCCTTTTCCCTCTCCAGGTCCAAATCTCTGGATCTGGTGCCTGAAATTCCCTGGAGCTGAAAATCAGGATTGTTTTCCGCCTCCCACTCTCTCCCTAAGCTGACTACCTCCGCGGGACAAAGACTCACACTGTGTAATTTGCCAATCAATCCGGTAATCTAAAATGATGGTGCTGCTCTTAAAAACAGCATCAGCAAAGAGATGGCCTCTGCAAGCTGGCCTGCCACATTCACCTCCTGGGTTCAAAATGATGTGCTTTTTAAAAGGCAAGTTTGCTGAAAGCTTTCGGTGTCAGCTTTTTGAGCCATTTACAATCAGCTCTCATACAATGTAGGCCACTAGCAGGCTCTACCCGATTCACTAAACCACTCTAGAAAATTGTGTGGCGCTGGCCCCAACTCGCCTCTGTTAGCATTTTAGTTCAGAGCGTTCACTTTGCTTTTGTATCTGGGCCTACTTGGATTCTTGCCTCATTCTGACCGCATTAATTATCTCAGGTTTCACCAGGACCCTCTCCTTGGCTTGCTCCCGTTTCTAATAAAGTCACAACATCAGAGCTGTGTACATCCGTAACTTCTTGCATTATTGACCTTTGCTCTGAAACAGAAACAGAATCCTCTTTGCTCCTGGAAGGCTGCTTGATGCCTTGGAAATAGCCCGGAAGCTGGTGGAGGCAGATGCCAGGGTAACTGGTCTGCACCGTGTCACGGACAGTGAGCCAGGCTCGCTCTCTCCTCTACCAGTGACAGTCAGTCCTACACCCACACAACTGGATACAGATGTTTGCTCTGTCTTATCCTCCCACCCAGGATCTCGGGAGGTTCAAAAGCTTTGGTGTGTTTAGATAGATAGCGCCAAGCGTGCAGGTAGTTGGCGAATGTTGGCGGCCATTGTTAGAATCCAAGAGGACCATATTCCTCAGAATCGGAGGCCTGTTTCACGAGGAAATCTTTCTCATGATTTCAGGGAACGTGGTGGATTTGGTAGATTTCGATGGATGAAGAACAGAGCTGACTGGTAAGCAGACCGCTTAAGAGGCTTGAAGCATTATCTCCTTAGGCCCACGGTCCCCAGGGGGAGGAGGAGGGACCACAGGGCTGGGGCCTGGGCTGCCAGGGAAAGTGGGTGAAGGGCTGCTTTGTCAGCTCGGACAGGGCTGGTTTCCACAGCTCTTCAGGCCAGCGGGGTGGAGCCCAGGCTGCGGGTGAGTCATGGTGGCTGCGTGTGTGGGCAGCAGTCGGCCCCACCTGCCTAGTGGAGGGAGCGCTGGGGCACCTGGGAGAGCCAGTCCTGCCCCGGGTGGTGGCCCCACAAGAGCCCCCTTTCCCAGCCCTGAGCCGGGGACACTAGGAAATGCTCCCCCTGAAGCCAGGGAAAGAGCATGTGTTCATGACCAGGGCCCACGGCCCCCATCCAGGAGGTGGAGGAGGCCCAGGCCCTGCCCTCAGACGGCTGTGGTCCCCCCGGAACATAGAGACCCACCCGGAGGGGCGTGGGGAAGCCGAGTGAGTGACCAAGGCTGCAGCCTGGAGTCACAGATCTGGGTGTCGTTTGTGGCTGCTGCTTACTAACCACACGAGTCTAGGCAGATCACTCACTTTGGCTCCAAAGAAGGGGATGATGCCGGCCCCACAGGGGTTTTTTTTATGAAAATTCAGTAATGTTTCATAAAACATAGGTCAATATAAAGGTCTCTGCAAATGGCTAGCTGACAGACTTGACGGTTTTCTAGGCAGAGCCCAGTCAAGGGTCTAGGGCTGGAAAGTGAGGTGGTTTTTTTTGAAATATTTTATTTCTTTATTCATGAGACACACACACACACACACACACACACACAGGCAGAGACACAGGTAGAGGGAGAAGCAGGCTCCATGCAGGGAGCCTGATGTAGGACTTGATCCTGGGACCCTGGGATCATGACCTGAACCAAGGGCAGATGCTCAACCACTGAGCCACCCAGGTGTCCCAGTGATGTCCTTCTGAGGTCTGAGGAGGCTGCCGTGTAGTTCCAATGGCTGACAGGAGGGTACCTTGACTGTGGGGGTCATGAAGACTAGACTCTAGAGGTAGGCATTTGCTCCTTAAGTCATGCAGAATCTGTGACTGTCTGCAGCAGGAAGGGTGACTTCAGGTCTCTAGAAGATGGGGCTATACTGTGTCTTCCAACATAGGGCTTGGGGGGGTTTGGTCAGTAAAACAACACAAAAACAAAAAAATATAAGGCTTGGCATGTTTCCTTGGTGAGGTGACATGAGCAGTGAGGACAAGGCAAAATGTCCACCCCCCTGGGACACACCCGCACTTCACCCTTGGCGAGTTAAGAAGCCAGTGAGTGACCCCCTCGCCTGAGCTCCTCAAGGCCCAGACCTTAGTGTAGAGACCAGGCTTCTAGAAATCTCTGGCTACTGCAGTAGAATGAAAGAAAAATCAGGAGGGCTTCCTGGCTGGCTCAGTTGGCAGAGCATGTGACTCTTGATCTCGGGGTTGTGAGTTTGAGCCCCACCTTGGGTGTAGAGATTACTTAAAAATAAAATCTTGGGGATGCCTGGGTGGCTCAGTCAGTTAAGCGTCTGACTCTGTGATCTCAGCTCAGGTCTTGATCTCAGGGCCATGAGTTCAAATTCTGTGTTGGGCTCCACGCTGAGCTTAGAGCTTACTTAAGAAGAGAAAAAAAGTCTTGGGATCCCTGGATGGCGCAGCGGTTTGGCGCCTGCCTTTGGCCCAGGGCGCGATCCTGGAGACCCGGGATGGAATCCCACGTCGGGCTCCCTGCATGGAGCCTGCTTCTCCCTCTGCCTGTGTCTCTGCCTCTCTCTCTCTCTCTCTCTGTGACTATCATAAATAAATAAAAATTAAAAAAAAAAAGAAAAAAGTCTTAAAAAAAAAAAAAATCAGGAGCCTCTGAGCCAGTCCCTTATTTTACAGGAGGAAGAACAGCCCAGAGTGGGAGCTTGATGTGTCTAAGTCACACAGCAGGCAGTGAGAGCCAGCCTCCCATCCCTCCCCCTTCAAAAAGGCCTTGTGGCAGGGAAGGTCGACCTTAGTCACCCAGCACCCCCCCACACACACACACCTCCTCCAGCCAAGCGATGGCCTCCCAGGTCAGGGAGTGGCGGTGAGGTCAGCACTTCTCAGAGGAGGGGAGAGGAGGTGCCGCCCTGCCCCTGGGATGGTCAGGTCTCCACCTCACCTCTCCCTCTCTGGCTCTGGGCAGGAGCTTCCAGTGAACCTGGCTGGGCAGCCTTTGCCTCCTTGGAAAGGCTCCAGGGACATTACAAGGAAAGGGCTCTTGTCTGCAGTCTGTATTCTCCAAGGGCCCTGGCACGCCCTGTCTAGGGGGGCTCGGGGCTGCTCCTCACCCCCTCCCTTCCCCTTCTTTCCATTTCAGGGGTGCTGGGGGGCGGGGAAGAGCAGAGGCACAGCGCACTGAGTCACTTGCAGAAACGGCCCGGGCCGCGTCATCCTTTACAAACTTACAGCCAGCTTATGGCAGCCCTCCGTCCAAAACCCCTCCTCGGTTCCTCGGTCCAGTAAAGCCCGAGTCTGAACAAACCCTGCCTTTCGCGCCTTTGTCACCTCCCGGACTGCAGTTCTGTGTCTCTCCCTCAATCACCCCATCACCCCTCCAGCCTGACCCCTCTCTGCTTCCCTCTCTCCAGACATGGCAGCCCGGCAGCCTCAGGACATTTGCACTTGCTGCCATCCCCCCAGAGCCCTCCTGATCTTTGCTGCGATGTCACCTTCTGGGCTTCTTGGATCACCGTGTTTGAAGAAGACACCTGCCCTTCACCCCTCACCTCTTCCTTGGTTTTATTTTTCTCCAACTAACATACTATGTACTTCACCGTTACTTTAACATAACAGCCATCTCGGCCCCGCCAGGATGACAGCAATGTGACAGCAGATGTTTTTGTCACTCTGTACATTCACTGCTGGATCCTTGGGATGTTGCATAGCGCCTGGCACGTAGCGGGCCCCCCACAAGCCCCTGGTGAACACCAAGTGGATAAATGAGGGAATGATTAAACAAATTAAGAGAGCAGCAGAAGCTATTTGGCCCCTCCTGGGCAGAGGATGTCCCTGCCCTCTGTTCTGGAACTCCTGAAAAGTGCCAGACTATGGACTTTGTAAGAGGGAACGGACAAAACCGGGGTCCAGATCTTGGCTGTTTACCAACACACCCCCCCTGAGGCAGTCACCACCTCTCCCCTGCTCCTCCAAGCCCATCTTTTATTTTTTAGACAGCTTAGTCAGCTCCTTTTAGCCCAAGCAAAACCGTCTGGTTTCTTCACATCTGTCTTATTTGCTGGAGGTACAAATTAGACATAATAAAAGGCACAGACCTGAAGCGTGCAGCGTGATGACTTTTTATATGTACGGCCTCCTGGGCCACCACCACCCAGTCCAAGACGCGAGCCATTTCTACCACCCCGGGAGGCTTCCCAAGGTTAGAGACCCTCCTGACTTTATCACCCCAGGATTGGCTGCGTCTAGACCTTCCCCTAAATGAGTCGCAGAGTAGGTGGGCTTTTGTGTCTGGCTTTCCCTGCCCAGAGCTGTGTCTGTGAAGCTTCTCCATGTGGCCTCCTATTGCAGGGTTTGGCTTTTTTACTGCTGTACAGATTCCTCTTCACGTCTTCCTGAGTCGGGATTACGTGATTGGGGCCAGGTTCTTCGTCAGGCCTCACCCTCAGCTCTCGGGTCTCTGGCTTTTCGTGGACACACAGGCTGGAGGGGGACTCAGTTGCTCTGCTCCACACTTGGTGAGGCAGACCGGCCCTTGGAAGGCAGACCAGCATCCCGGGCGAGGGCTGGGCCCTAGAATCAGGCTGGCCTCAAACTGCTCATCTGCCACTTGGGGAGGTGATTTTGGCCAAAGCACTAAGCCTTTATTTCTTTGACCTTAAAATGCAGATAAAATCATACTACTATGTGGCACGGCTGTGAAGATGAAAGAAAATGGCCCATGAGTCCGGTACTCGGGGCTGGGGGATGCTGGATGCATGCTACCTACCTCCGCCAGGGCTTAGACCGCCAGATGCTCGTCCGTAATTGTCTTTATTGGGATCTTTCCCAAGAAGCCAATCCATAGCTCTTTCCTGGCCATCTCCCCTCACCCCCCACGATGCTGCTTGCTCAGGCCTCAGTTTCTTCAACTTGCATAACATTTTATAAATGGGCGAGGAAGAAATACAAGGAAACGCACCTACATAGGGACCATTTACAAGCACCATAATGAAAGCTTTGTATCCTCATTAAACAGGATTCATTAAGAGACCTTCGTTCAGGACTTTGAACTTGAACTTCATAAAGAGCTGAGTGAAGAAGTAGTTTTAAGTGCAGAACGCAGGCACCAATTTGAGATTCAATCTGCTTTCCCAGATGGAGAAGCCTGAGCCACCCACACCCACTCATCATGGTCTGTTGCCTCCCAGCTGGAAAGCCGCCACCTCCACGACGAGGCCACACATGAGACGCAGCCCCACTGAGGGGGCCTGGGCGCCTTATGGGAACACCAATGTCACCCCATGACTCAGCCCCTCAGGACTACCAGCCTGACTGCAGTGACGAGGCACATGCAGTGACTGTATCAAGGGCACGACTAGGGAGCACTTAGTGACCCAGTGACGACCATCACCTCCCCTTCGAACCGTCACAAATGATTAATATCAGCAGTAATAGTATCTGATATGGGCGGGCAGTCAACAATGTGCCAGTCACCCATGAAGTGGGACTCTGAGCCTCTGGGGAGTCACTGCTGCCTTTGTTGATGGGTGAGGTGAGGTCTCAGGACCGGCAGCGAGTGCCAGCCCCCACCCCCACAGCCTCTCCTGACACTGGCCACAGGCCAGGGATGCACTGTCCCTGTGCAGTCCCCCCACAGGGCGGGCTGCGGCACTCGGGGGGCCACCTTGCTGGGAGACCTTTGTTGAGGGATTACCCTGCAGCGGGCCCTTCATGCCCTAGCTCATCTAATCCAATTCAACAAGTCTGCGGGGTGGGTGCCATGGGTTGAATTGTGTGTCTCCCCAAAAGAAGCTGAAGTTCTAACCCCAGGACCTGTGAATGTGACCTTCCTTGGAAGTAGAGTCTCTGCAGAGGATCAAGTTCAGATGAGGTCATTAGGGTGGGCCCGGATCCAGCAGGACTGGTGTCTCCTGACGCAGAGGGGAAGTCTGGACGCTGCACCACGCACAAGGGAAGCGGGGATGATGGAGTAGCTGAGGTGAGCCTACGAGGGTTCCCGAGAGGCTGCTTGCTCCCTCGCAGGTGGGCACGTGCCCGCCCTGCTGTCCACACTGTCCACTGCCGTGCTGTCCACACCCGCTCACACCCACTGCAGCCTGGCGGCCTCCCCTGGAGAGGGAAGTGCTGAGTCAGTGGCTGGGGGAAGGAGACGCCAACACAGGCCCAGGGCTGGGGCGGGGAGGGCGGGGAGGGTGCTGCGCGTGGAGTGGGGGTGGGTGCTGTAGCTTGAAGACGGAGGAGCCACCAGAAAGCCTGTGCTGGAAGTGCCCGGAAGCGGTGCCCACCTTCCCTCTTCAAGGTCCTGCACTACCCCTGGCACAGGTGGGGACCCTGCCACGGCCACAGAGTGGAGCACGGGGCCGGCCAGGAAACGAAGGGGTGGCCGAGGGCAGAGGGTTTGGAGATGGGGTAAAGAGAGGGTGAGGGCGCTGGCGTCAGGTGCGCCTGGGCTCCCGTTCTGTTTTCTTCACTCACTGGCCCGGTGAATTTGAACTGACCTCCCTTGGCCTCAGTCTCCCCATCTGTAAATTGGAAATATTACCTTATGAAGTAGTGGCAATTTTAAAACTCCCTCAGTGGGATGTCTGGGTAGCTGAGTCACTCAAGCATCTGCCTTCAGCTCAGGTCATGATTCCAGGGTCCTGCGATCGAGCCGCACATCGGGGTCCCTGTTCCACCAGGAGTCTGCTTCTCCCTCTCTCTGATGCTCCCCACCCCCGGCCCTGTGTGTACTCTCTCTCTGTCAAATAAATAAATGAAATCTTAAAAAAAATAATAAAAATAAAAATCCCTCACTTAGCATAGTCCCTGGTGTACAGTAAGGACTCCATAAATGTTAGTGGTTGTTGTCTTCATTGTTATGGGAGTGGCCCTGGACCATCCTGAAAATAAACACGGTGTAGAGGGAACAAGGTGTGGTGGGTCCTGTACAGAGAGGTGCAGCATGAAGCAGCCAGGTGCCAAGCCAGGGTCCCTGCCCGGCTCGGCATGTGTTCCTTGGGTGACCTTGGATGAGCACCAGGGAGCCAGTGTGTGGCTCTTGCAGCCTCTGTAGCAGAAGGCTGGGAGAAGAACAGGGCCGCACTGGGAAGATGGCTTTGACCAAGTGGAGGGATCCATTCAGTGGCTCTTTTCTTCACTTTTTCTTTTCCTTTCCTTTTTTCTTTTTCTTTCTTTTTTTTCTTAAAGATTTTGTTTATTCATGAGAGACACACAGAGAGAGGCAGACATAGGCAGAGGGAGAAACAAGCTCCCTGTGAGGAGCCCGATGACGGGCTTGATCCCAGGACCCCGGGATCACACCCTGAGCCAAAGGCAGACACTCAACCACTGAGTCACCCAGGTGCCCCTCTTTTTTTTTTTTTTTTTTTTAACAGCAGCAAAACTCTAAAAGAAATCTAAGGCAGAAAGCCAACAGACACAGATGGAGGCAGCACACCAAGTGGCACAGCCTAGGGCTCCAGTGTCCCACCCTGTTAGGCCCTTCCCCCCCCACACCCACTCGACAGCACCCCAGGACTTCTCAGTGACCCATGGACTGAGTGACCCCCAGCCCTAATGCCCCAAGTCTTCAAGCTAGAAGTTCATTCGTCTTCTTCCTGGTCCCTTCCAACCCAGAAAAGTTGTGATGTGCTGCCTGTACCCCTGTGTGCATGCTGTGTGCATAGCAGGCTGTGCCCAGAAGTCAGGGCACCCCTGGAGTGGATGTGAAGGAGAGGTGACATCTACCCCTCCTTCACTCGAAAACAAACTGGAGGTGACCTGCTGGGAAGGAGTTAACAAGTTATAGAGGTGGTCCTCCGGCTGGCTTAGTAACTGGGCCAGCCTTGGCTTACTGACTTCCAAGAGCTGATGGGTGATGTTCCAGGAAGGATGTGGCCAGGGAGGGGATCCCCTTGCTTGATCCAAACCCAGCAAACGCCATGGGGACCAGTGTCTTCAATTCACCGGAAACATGGGGTGTTGCGCTTGCCTCACTTCTGCGGGCAAGGTCATGCTTTGATTTTTCCCCTCACACTCTGATAGGAATTGCAGGACTCGGAGAGAGATGACCCCTGCAAGAACCTCACTTTTCCTTTATCCCCATGGTTTGCAGGGCCAAGAGCACCTTTGCGCCTGCAGGTGGGATTCACCGATGGTGAGCCTGAGGCTCGGAGGCCGGGGTGCAAGTCGGGGTCCCCAGGCCCTGAGCTCAGGATCCTGGAGACCACATGCTGCAGATCTCTCTTTCTCATGGGTTTTCGTGGGAATTGTAGGTATAAGTTCTCTGTCATTTTTTGTCTATTAACTTTCTTCAAGATCTTTCTCACTGAACGCATTTATTTATTTATTTTTAAAGATTTTATTTATTTATTCATGAGAGACTCAGAGAGAGGGGGAGAAGCAGGCTCCCTGCGTGGAGCCCGATGCGGGACTCGATCTCAGGACCCTGGGATCACGACCTGAGCCGAAGGCAGACGCTCAGCCACTGAGCCACGCAGGTGATCCCTGAGCTCACCTCTCTAATTTGTACATAATCGTGGGCAGCCCCCGTGGTGGTGCAGCGGTTCGGTGCCGCCTGCAGCCCGGGGTGTGATCCTGGAGACCTGGGATCGAGTCCCACATCGGGCTCCCTGCATGGAGCCTGCCTGTGTCTCTGACTCTCTCTCTCGCTCTGTGTCTCTCATGAATAAATAAAAAAATTTTTAAAATCTAAAAAAAAAATTGTACATAATCAAATACATCAACATATTTTTCCTTATGGACCTTGTTGAGTTTCCTTTAAGGGGTCGTTTCCCGCCTCTGGGTCACAAGATGTTCTCCGTTTTATTGTCTAGCTGCGCATCTCCGCCTGTCCTGGGGAGAGTTAACCCTGGCTCACCCTGGACTCGCCTGGGCACCCTTTTCCTCTCCAGGCCTCGGTCTCCTCACATGTAAACTAACAGGCTGTCCTCACCGTCCAGTGATGAAATTCTGGATTCTCTTTCCTACCTTGAATGACAATAGGCACTGACTGAGTGATTTCTGGGTGTCTGGAGGCAAAGCCCTCCTCACACTCTACAGCCCTAGGAAGTACCTGCCAACATTGTCCCCACTCTACAGATGAGGAAGTTGGGGCTCTGAGAGGCAAGTGGCTTCCCTGAGGTCACATGGCCGGTAACTGGCAGGGATGGAACTCATGCATCTGTAGTTTTCTTTAAGATCTTGCTCCCTGGAACGCCTGGGTGGCTCAGCGGTTGAGCCGCCCAGGGCATGATCCGGTGTCCTGGGATCAGTCCCACATCGGGCTCCATGCAGGGAACCTACTTCTCCCTTTGTCTCTCTCTCTCTCTCTGTGTGTCTCTCATGAATAAATAAATAAAATCTTTAAAAACAAAGAAAAAGAACTTGCCCCCTGCCCTGGCCCTCCTCCCTCCCTCAGGCTCTGCACACTACCTCAGCAGGTAGCAGGAAGTCACTCTCCTGAGCACATTCTCCAGAAGTGCTTCCTCTTCAACTGATTTTTGAAGATGGAGCGAAGAACAAGATGAAGTTGTGCCAAAGCCAGACTGAGTCATGGAAGAAGGTGGTGAAGGGGGCGGCACCACTGGAACATGTGTGCTGCTTTCCTGATGGTGTGGGTCCTGCTCCCTCCCCCTTCCTCAGCCTCACCCAACTGGGAGGACCTGGCACCAGCGGGTAGGGATGCATCTCGGGCTGTAATTTGGGGCCCTCCCGTGACCACGCTCAGCCTAGGGCTGGCTCCATTTTCCCAGGACCAGGCATCACCAGCAATGAGGCCCAGCTGGGTCCCAAACTCCTGTTTGCCACCTTCGCTGCCTGAGGCCCGGTGCATGCCTGCTGCCAGGCTCTCCTGGAATTCTCTGATGCCATCAGGTGTGGGCTTTCTGGAAGGGCCTGCCTGGCTCAGAGGTGGGTCTGCTGTCTGGCCTGGCACTGACTGGTCAGTCTAAGACCAGTGTCCCACAGTGTGCCCAGAGCTAGTCCCATAGTCCACGTCTAAAGGCACCCTTGTCAGCCTGCTCCTGGGTGCTTGGATCCCATTTTGACTTATCAAAAATGCTATGAAATATTTTAACTGACCAGTACTCTCTGTACCGGCCACATGGCACCCTCTTCCCACGCCACTTCTTGGAGCCACTGACACAAAGGGATGCATGGGCATTCTGGTCGGTCCCTCAGGACTCTGAAAAGACGGAGAAGAGGCGAGACATCTTGGGCTGAGCAGGACCCCCCCGGTTTCTGTGATGATGAAGCAGGTGGTATTGGTGACTGGGAGCACCTGGCAGGGCACGGCTCTGCGCAAACCTCTCCGGCCCTCGCATGCAAAGTGAATGCAGCAGCAGCCCAGGTGCCCTGCACAGCTCAGAGGTCTGGGCAGCAGGTTTCAGAATCGGCCATCATCCGGCAGTTTGGTTTCACAGAGCTGACATCTTCAGTCCTGGTCATGAAGGAAGCTCATGGAAAACACTAGAAGCAAAAGCCTGGGGTTCTTCCTCCAACGATATTAAATGTGTACAAATCAAATGCCTCAAGTGAAGTGAATGCTCTGAATTAGCTGCCACAATTTAACAGGAAAAGTATTTCCCATAAAGGTCTGGATTTTGGGGGACACCTGGGTGGCTCAGTGGTTGAGCATCTGCCTTTGGTTTGGGTCATGATCTCAGGGTCCTGGGATCGAGTCCTGCATCGGGCTCCCAGCAGGGAGCCTGCTTCTCCCTCTGCCTATGTCTCTGCCTCTCTCATGAATAAATAAATACAATCTTTAAGAAAAAAAATCTAGATTTTTGTTTTCGGTCGAAAAATTGGAAAACCTGGCAGGACTGGGTTCTGTGTTCTTGCTTGGAAAAATTTGACAGGAGCTGAGAGTCCTAGTCCTGAGTCAGCCCTGATGCCCTCATTCCGGAACCTTTTCACCATGGCCCGTGTTCCTTATGCCCAGCCACCTCTCTTCATTTCTGTCTCTTTCCATAGGTGGATAAATTTATTTTTGTTGTTTTTTGGGGGGAGAGGGGTTGGTCTTATATTCTTTTATTATATATATGTAAATCTGTTTTGTGTACAAGGATTGGTTCTATCAGATAAAGTTTTTTTACTCCCATAGAGTCCATCTGTCAAAATAAGTCCCATAGTTGGAGAAAGCCGGCACACTTGTCCTGCTCTCGTTGATTCACAGACCGCATGAGCCACATGGAGACCATCTAAAGGCTCTGAGAGGTCCAGAGATTTCCCAAGCATAATGGTCCCATGTGACATAGTGGGTGACTTGCCAAGCAGACTCTGGGCCCTAGGGGTGGGCCCCAGGCTTGATGCGTGGGTATCCTATCAAAGCACCGGGCAGGCCTCACTGAGCTGGCAGATGGACACCTCTCTGATGTGGGGGAAGCTGTCTGTTTGACTCACAGGAGGGACACATAAGAAGATCAGATTATGGATTTCAAACCAGGGCCAGTGAGTCAGCGTCCGGCCCCCAGCCTTGCCCTCGGCCTGGGTGTCCCCTCATAAGCCCGGCCAACGCTGCTGTCCTAAGGGTTAAAGTGAGTAGAACCTCTACCCCAGGACACTGACCGTGGGGCCCAGCCCCTCCCAGGCGAGGTGCCCTGCTCAGGCAGGGGTGCTGACTCAGTTGGCCATGCCAGTGCCTGAAGCAGCTCCGGAGGTCACCCAACCTGTCGAGTTCTTTCATGTCAGCGGGAGCTGCTTGGCGACGCTCCCTGGAGCACACTGCTGCTTCTGAGCCTGTCTGATTCGCTGCTGGGCAAACCAAAGGGCGGAGGACTGCAGTCAGCTGGGGATGCCCGCCGTGGTGGGCAAGGAAGGGACAGTGGTTGGCCATGACATGGCATCCTGCCTCTAGTCGGAGGGCCAGATCAGAGGCCCTTCCTGGGGTTGAGGGGAGCCCATGAGAAGGAACTGGGCTCTGCAGTTTGGAGGGGAAGCTGAGGCATGAACCAACTAGATGATACGACCTCTTGATGGTGCTCTGTCCCAGCCAGCCCCAGCATGCCTGCCACTCCCATGGAGTCCTCAAAAGTAGCCATGGTGGTGTCACATGACACCCCTCCTCCACCCCCCACCCCTCCCCACTTGCCCTGTACTGTGGGTGGGGACCCAATTCCCAGGCTGATTCATCAGCCTTTGACGTGGCCAGGTGGGAATATTAACTGAACCAAGTAGATCCTCTTGGGGAAGGTGAATGGAAGACAAAGAGTAGACCAGTTGGCTGAGTAAAAACAGAGGTAAGATCAACAGACAAGTGGAGAGAGAAAGAGGACAGGAGCTGAGTGGAGTTAATGATGTGACAACCTGGGACTCCTTGGGTGGCTCAGTGGTTAAGTGTCTGCCTGCAGCTCAGGGTGTGATCCTGGAGTCCCAGGATCGAGTCTCGCATCGGGCTCCCTGCATGGAGACTGCTTGTGTCTCTGCCTCTCTCTCTTTCTGTGTCTCTCATGAATAAATAAATAAAATCTTAAAAAAAAAAAAAATGCGGGCAGCCCAGGTGGCTCAGTGGTTTAGCGCCACCTTCAGCCCAGGGCCTGATCCTGGAGACCCGGGATCGAGTCCCACGTGGGGCTCCCTGCATGGAGCCTGCTTCTCCCTCTGCCTGTGTCTCTGCTGTGCTGTCTCTCATTAATAAATAAAAAAAAATTTTTTTTAAATGCGACAATCCCCCATTCCTGTGGCAGACACACCAGCAGAGGTGTGGGAGTGCAAAAGCATGCTTGCTCATTAATCACTGATCAATGCCCATAATCCTCTGAATCTGTTTGGGCCAAAAGGATTTTTCCTGTGCTGAGGGTTTGTGCTTTTTAGGCCAGCCGGGGTCCTAGCCGCCAGCTGAGGATGTCAGGGTGGGGTCCTGGGGGCACATTGGCCAGATCATGGTGTGGCCTTGATTAAAATGATAGCCCTCTCCAACCAGAACTTGTGCTTTACTCACTCCTGGGCCACTTTGGGTAGGGCATGGCATCCCGCCTGGGGATTGGGCCTTCAGAATATATGTGAATTCATCATGAGTTGCAGCCTGGCTTTGGCTTTTTTTTTTTTTTTTTTTTTTTTAAGATTTTATTTATTTATTTGAGAGAGAGAGAGAAAGTGTGAGCAAGCACCAGCAGGCAGGGGGTGGGGGTAGAGGGAGAGGGACAAGCAGACTCCCCATTGAGTGCAGAGCTCTATAGAAGGTTCAATCCCAGGACCCCCAGATCATGACCTGAGCCAAAGGCAGGTCACACATGACTGCCTAAGTCACCCAGGCATCTCTAGCCTTTTGTTAATTCAATAAATATTGATGAGGTGAAGATAAAAGCCTGGGCTCGCCAGCCATACCACCTGGGCTTGAGTCATGGCTCTGCCATTTACCAACAGGGTGACTTTGGGCAAGTCCTGTAGGATCCGTGTGCCTTAGTTTCCTCAGATGGAGAATGGAGGTAATGATGGAATGTCACAGGGTTGTGGGGAGGGGTATATATCAGCCCTCAGAACGAGGCCTGGCATATGTGAGTGCTACTAAATGTCAGGCCTCATGCCAGGTGCTGCCTGACAAAGTGTACTTGCCCCTGCCCCAGCCAACTCTAGAATTCGGGGGCCACTGAGGGCCCCTGCCCACCCTTGTCTTCCAGCTGTAGGAAAACCAGTCTTTTCCGGGCCTGAGCTCAGCCAACCTTGGTGAGACGGACATCTGCCTCCACACGCCTCCACCTGCCTCAACCCCTTGGCCCAGCAGGGCTGATGTACTAGCCAGGTGGAGGGGGCAGGGATGTGCTCTGTGCAGGGATGGAGGAGGGAGCCGCGGTCCTGGGATGCCCCTCCTGAGGGGCCCCCTTGTGGCCCACATTTCCTAGGGCTGCTGCCACAAATCACCACAAACCAAGTGGCTCGAAACACCAGAAATGTATTCTCTCATGGCTCCTGAGGCCAAAGTCCAAAATCAAGGCGTCTGCTGGACCACACTGCTTCCAAAGCCAGGGAGAATCGGTCCTTGCTCCTTTCAGCTCCTGGTAGCTTCCAGCGTTCCTTGGCTGGTGACAGTATCACTCCAATCTTGGCCTCCGTCTTCACGTGGCTTCTCTCTGTGGGTATCTCCATCTTGTCTCTGTGGCCAAATCTCCCATGAGGACCCCCAGGCATATCGGATTTAGGGCCTACCCTGACCCAGCAAGACTCAGCCTAACTTGATAACACCTGCTGAGGCCCTATTTCCAAAGAAGGTCACATGCACAAGCTCCAGGTGGATGCGAATTTGGCAAGGGGTTTGCAGTAGTCAACCCAGTAGCCATGTCCTAGCCATCACCTATCAGAATGAGTTCAGTGCTCTTTCTCCCATTTTAAAACTTTTTTTTTTTAATATTTTTTATTTATTTATGGTAGTCACAGAGAGAGAGAGAGAGAGAGAGAGAGAAAGAGGCAGAGACATAGGCAGAGGGAGAAGCAGGCTCCATGCACCAGGAGCCCGACGTGGGATTCGATCCCGGGTCTCCAGGATCGCGCCCTGGGCCAAAGGCAGGCGCTAAACCGCTGCGCCACCCAGGGATCCCTCTTTCTCCCATTTTACAGATGAGAGACTCCAAAGGGCCTCTCTGACATCCTGAGGGCCTCTGAGGGCCCAGACACTGTGGCGCTGGGGGAGGGCCAGGAGCCGCATACACGAGGGACAAGGGAGTAGCAACAGGAAATTCCCTCTCCGGGCAATGTCCAAGGCTGCTTATCAGCCCCTCAGGGACTGGACTTGAGCCTCCCAACCCTCCGCCTCTCTTTCTCCAGCCTCACCGCCCTCAGCCCCTCCCAGCAGCAGGCAGGAAGCAGCTTAGCCAATGCTTGCAGAGTCCTGTTCTCTGCTGACCTGGCCAGATTCAGCCAGAAAGGATGTTTATCTGGAGCCAGCAGAGGGGAACGGGCTGGAGCCCATAGCCAGAGGCCCACTCTCCTGAGAAGGACCCTTATCTCCTCTGAGATGCTGGGCTCTCTCCTGTGTGTGGTGACCAGAGACTTTTGGGGAGTGGGGGGCTACTGGGGGGGACCCAGCCCTGTTGCCTGTCCTGGGGCCCTGATGATTCAGATCACAGGGGTATGTTCACCGGGACAGGGAGGGGCCTCAGAGACACCGAGCCTAAGGGTATCAAATAAGTGGCAGGTCTACCAGCAGACTCCCCCCCTCTGAATCTTCCTTAACCAGCACCCCACACAGCGACTATTCATCTGCTGGAGCTGGCACAAGAGTTTAAAAACTGCCCTGTGCTTCTAGCTGTAGACCTAGGACTTTGTGCCTCAATGAACCTTGATGACATCTCCCTGAAGGGAGTAAGAATGCCCCCCAGGTCCCACAGCCCGGAGAGGGGCAGAGCAGGACCAGCTCTCCCAGTCGAGATCCTAGGTACTGTTCACGAGGCACTCAGACTTTTGCACACACGGGTGATGCCCACATTGTCCTGTCTTCCCACTCCCTGTGAATTGGTCCTGCCTGCTGCCAAGAACCAGGTTTCCCGGCTGCTGTGACTGTAGGCCTGGCACTGCCACCCAGGACAGCTGCTGCTGCTGCTGCTGCTGCTGCTGCAGGGCCTGCCCTGCCCCCAGGCGGGCGGTCTGTGTGATGGGAAAGCTCAGAATAGTTTTGAAGTACAGGTAGGAGTTGGCCTGGTCAAGAAAGTTCAAGGAGAGAATTCTGGGGAGAACAATCAGCATGTGCAGAGGGCCAGACAGGGCTGAAGGGAGAGGGCGGTGGGGTAAGGGCCAAAGAGGAGGGGAGGTGGCAGGGACACACGAAGCCACTGTCCACAAGACCTGTGTCCTGGTCTTCGCTTAGTCACTCTCCTGCCGTGCAGCTAGGGCAAGTCCCTGCCCTCTGGGGCTTGCTTTCCTCCTCTGTACGGTAGGGAGGCAGGGCCAGGTGCTCCCTACAGGCCATTCCTGCCTCGGCAGGGGTCCCCAGGTCTGTCCTCCTCCCAGTCCTGGCCAGTGGAGGAGACCAGATGTTGATCCTTAGAGAGACCGCCCTGACCTGGAGCTCACCTGTCCCTGGGCCTCTGAGCAGCCCAATCCAGGATCGGGGAGGGGAGAGATACACTATGTCCTTTTCACCTCCACACTCTGGGGCAGGAGGCAGCCCAGCAAAGGTTATTAGCCCCTGCATACCGCTCCGACCCTGGGTGAGTCATGCACCCTCCTGGGGCCCTCCCTTCTATAAGGCAACAGGCCACTAGCTGGGGCCCTGGGGCTCTGGCAGCTGGTGGGGTGGCGCAGGCCAGCTAATGCCAGCACAGCCTAGGAATGTGTTTACTTCCCCCTGCGCTGGGAGGAAACCGAGCAAAGCCCCCGCTGGATTCCTTCCCAGCCAAGCCAGCAGGCCTCTCCACCTCCTTCCTGGGCTGGCCACATTGTTTCAGGCAGCCCCTCCTACCGGCCACATCTGGGGGGCATTCCACCTTACTTCATCCCTCTGCAGATATAAACCTGACCCAGTAGGGGCTGCCCACTGGTGTCAGGCCCTCAGCCTGGTTACCAGGACCCACACTGCTCTGTGTCTAGCCACTGAGAGGCCCTTGCCTTTCCTGGCCTCAATTTCCCCTTTCTAGGATGCAGGGATGGGATGAGGCGAGCTCTGAGGGACCCTTCAGTCCCAGGAATCACAGCCTCTGTGAGGCCTCCCAGGAAGGCAGGGCCACAAGCACCGGCTGTCATTCATTCACTGAGATTTCAGCGCCGGAATGTGCCAGGCTCTGTTCTATGTGCCGCTGAGCCAGCAGCAAACAAGACAGATGCAGGCCCTGGCCTCACGGCGGGGGGAGATGAGCGTTGAACAAATATCTAATTATAAACCGTGGTGTGTGCAGAGAAGACTTATTATGAATGAACCATCTGAGAGGGAAGAGATCGGGGTTGGGGGAGGCCTCACCCAGGAGGTGACATTTTAGCTGAGATGTGGAGAAGGTGCCAGTGTCACTGCGAAAGGGGCAGGGAAGGGAGTTCTGAGCTGCGGTGCCAGCCTGCCTAAAGGGATGAGGAGGAAAGACTACAGGGTAGGGGCATGGGGGTCAAGGATCCTGCTCGACTGTGAGCGCCCATGATACCTTAGAAAGGGCCGTTAACCTCCCGAGGTTCATTGTCATCATCTGCATCATTGCTGTTAATTAGCAATGATAATATTCAACTGGCAAGAGACTTGTGAGAATTTAATCACATAGCGCCCCCTGTTTATTTCAGGACCTTGTGGAGAATAAGCACTCAATTAAGTGGGCCGCCAAGTATCTAGTTGTGCTCTGTGCACATGTGATTGATATCTCGTGGTCTGATTATATTTTATGACCTGGTCCTCTTTATGTTTCTGCTCCTCTCTTTTTTTTTTTTTTTCTTAAGGTTTACTTTTTAGGTCATCTCTACGCCCAACATGGGGCTTAAACTCACAACCCTGAGATGGAGAGTCACATGATCCACTCATTGAGCCCGCCAGGGGCCCCATCCTGCTCCTATTTTTACTTTGCACTTTCATGTTACAATTTATGTATTCCTTTAGATTTTTCTGTGGAGGGGATGTTATTATTACTATCACTATCATTACTATTACTATCAAGTGTGTAAGCAGCTAGGCAAATGTGAGGAATGCTTATCACATAGTTCAAGTATCTCCGGCTGCACTAATATATAATATTCTGCATCACAGAATCAAAAGCTCTTTGCAAACCCAAAGCCTCACTGATGTGCCAGGGCACTGCAGACATGAGCATCTTTTCCCACGGGGCTCTGGGAGATAGCATGAGGAGTGCACTGAAATTGAGCAGGCCCTGTGAGGGAAAGAACCAGGAGGGACACCTGGGTGGCTCAGCGGTTGAGCGCCTGCCTTTGGCTCAGGACGTGATCCCAGACTCCTGGGTTCGAGTCCGTCATCAGACTGCTTGCATGGAGCCTGCTTCTCCCTCTGCCTGTGTCTCTGCCTCTCTCTCTGTGTGTCTCTTATGAATGAATAAATAAAATCTTAAAAAAAGGAAAAAAAGAACCAGGGAAGAGAAGTCCTGGGAACCTGGGAGCGTCATCAGCAGGGCTCTGGCTGGCCCTTCTGAGCAAGAGAACTTGGTTGTGCACAGATGGTATGAATGAAGATGAGTAAGAATTTTCCAACACACCTCAACAATTCTATTCCAAAGATGAAATGACCTTCAGAGGTAGTAGTTGTGTGAGCTGTACAATTACCCTTTAAGCAATGATTTGGAGAGAACTCTGTATATTTGGGCGATGGTAGTAAAGGACATGAGAAAGGAAAGAGGAAAGGAAGAGGTAATGTAAATAACCAGGATTAGATTTGACTAAGGGAAACGTAAGTACAAACCAGTAATGGCTTACACAACATGGATGTTTGTTTATCCCTCCAAAAAAAGTACAAAGATGGGTGCTCTGGGGCTGGTGCAGTGGCTCTGCTCTAAATCCTTCTGGTTCACATCCACCTTCCCTGTAGTGTAGCCCTATTCCTCATGGTACAAAAGTGTGGCCATCCTACCCACAATCCAGAAAGATGGTAGATAGGACAGAATCAAAAAGATGAAAGGAAGGAGCACTTGGTTGGCTCAGTTGGTGGAGCATGAGACTCTTGGTGTTGGGTGGTGAGTTTGAGCCCCACATTGGGTGTAGAGATTATTCAAAAGGAAATTAATAAAAAAGAAGAAAGAAAGAAAGAAAGAAAGAAAGAAAGAAAGAAAGAAAGAAAGAAAGAAAGAAAGAAAGAAAGAAAGAAAGAAAGAAAGAAAAAGAAAGAAAAGGTGAAGGGACAAAGATGAAAAGGGCAAAAGAAGATCCTCAGAGGCTTCCAAGTGATGTGTATGCTTGCATCTCATTGGCCAGAACTAAGTCACATGGCCATGCCTAGTGGCAAAGGAGGATGGGAAATGTAGTCTTTATGCTGGGTAGCTATCATTCAAGCTGAAAAGTCCATGTTTGTGGAAGGGGAGAATGGAACAATCAGCATGATATTTCTGATCTCTTTCACCTCTAAAAGTTCAGTAGTTTGTGATTTTTGATCCTCTATCACTACAGCCAAGGTCTGAACCCTTGTTCTTGATCCAAAGTGGGTATCTGAGTGTTGTAGGACAACTGAGACTGCTGAGGGAAGGCTTGCAGAAATGCCTGACATGAGAGGGGACAACCTCTCTGTTCTTCAGGCTGACTGAATGCCAGCCTGATATTTGGAAGCTTCTCACTGGGAACTTGTGACCTTAGCAACCTACAAAATTGCCTTTCCTTGGGGCAATGAAATGCTCTGTCCTTGATTTTCACAGATTGGGAATTTATGCAAAGGGGAAGGATATTTCCATATCTGTGCAAAAATGGAGGCAAAGCTGTTGTCTACTATGTTGGGCAATGTCCTGGATTCAACTTCTGCAAAGACACCCATTCTGGAATTCAGGATCAGGAAAATGACTATCTCCAGCTGAGCTCACATGATTTTCCTTCTCTGTTAACAAAGTACATGATGCAGTGGCACTCTGCTGTGCTGGTCCTCTTAGCATTATGAGTCCTCCTCCTCCTCCTATGGTAACACCATCTACTTTTCTTTGGCTTTCAATCCATGAGGTTCTTCTGGGGTGGCTAATTCCATCCCTTCTTCTACTTCAGGGGGAGGGCACAGTACCGAGGCCTGCTGCATAGAGTCATGATGATTGGTTCCAGGATTGAATTATGATGAAATCTGGGTCATTAGATGACACCCTTGGGACTCTTGCTGAAATTGTTGAGGGCTGGGGGATGTCATTTTTTTCTGTGGGAGGTATGAAACTGACAAGATGCAAATCTGAAGTTGATGATGACCATTTTTTTTTTTTATTTATTTATTTATTTATTTATTTATTTATTTATTTATTTAATTTATTTATTTTTTAAGTGAGCTCTCTGCCCAACATGGGGCTTGAACTCACAACCCTGAGATCAAGAGCTGTATGTTCCCCTGACTGAGCCCACCAGGCCTCACCACCACCCCCGTCTTTTTTAAAAAAAGATTGTATTTGTTTATTCATGAGAGACAGAGAGAGAGAGAGAGAGGCAGGGACACAGGCAGAGGGAGAAGCAGGCTCCATGCAGGGAGCCCAACTCGGGACTCGATCCCCGGCCTCCAGGATCACACCCTCGGCCAAAGGCGGCGCTAAAGCACTAAGCCACCCGGGCTGCCCCATCACCCCCTTTTAAAAAAATATTCTTTTTTTTTTTTTTTTTTTTAACTGGTGACCATCTTTGCACCTGTAGAATGAGCTTGCTGGAGAATAAGGGGGAAAGGCCAACACAGAGGAGACTGGAGCAAGAAAGGAAAGTGTGCTCCATGCCTGATGATATTATCTGAGCTTCTGGATCCAGGCATGTCCATCCCTGAATTTCTCAGTATGTGAATCAAGACATTATCTTTTTGGCTCAAGATAGTTGGGGCTGGGTTCCCATCACTTGCAAATGGAATAGTCCCCCATAGTACACTAACCAAAATGTAATTCTCCCTGGAAACGGAGATAGGAATTTTGTGATGAGGAGTGGAAAGTCATCCCAGGTGCCTGATACACCTAATGTTCAGTTTCTTTCATAGGAAACGTGTTGGGAGCTTAATGAGCACACCCATCGTGATGGAGTGCCTGCAAAAGTGGTTGCCAATGACTCTTTGCATCTCTGTGCATGTGTGCCACTCCTCCCACTGTGTGATGAAGTCCCTTTTTCTTCCCCTTAAGTCATGAATCTTGGCTTGCTTTATGACTTGCTTTGACCCATAGAATGTGGCTTCAATGACACTGGGCTAGTTCCAAGCTTAGGTCTTAAGAGGTTTGCAGCTTTTGCTTTTGTTCTCTTAGACCATGAGCTGCCATGTAAAGAAGTCTGGCTACCCTCCCAGAGAGACCGTATGAAAGAGGAGGCCTGGGCAGCCTCTAAATATTCCAGACACCACACAGAAAGCACTAAACATGGGAGGGAAGCCATCTTGGGCATCCTGGTCCCAGCCAAGCAGAGCACAGAATGGAAAGTGTGACACATTCCTGATGACATTGCTTGGGCCTGTGGGTCCAGCCATGCCTGAAGCCAGTCCAGCTGGATGCAGCTGAATGCAACTGCCTGAGGGCCAACACTATGTGGAGCAGAAAAACTGCCCAGATGAGCCCAGCCAAACCACAGAATCATGAGAAATAATAAATTGCTGTTTCAGGCCACTCAGTTGTTTTCTGTTTTTTAAAGATTTATTTATTTATTTGAGAGAGAAAGTGTGTGCATGTGCTCGCAGGAGTGAGGGGAAGGGCAGAGGGAGAGACTCTCCAAGCAGACTCCCTGCTGGGTACAGAGCTGGTCTCAGGGCTCAATCCCAGGAGATCATGATCTGAGCTGAAAGCCAGAGTCAGCCGCCTCACTGACTGAGCCACCGAGGCGCCCCTTAAGCCACTAAGTTTTGAGTTGGTTTGTTACACACTAAGAGCTGAATGAAGTATCCACTTGAGCAAGTCTGGAATATCAGGGATGTGTCATTGGGTAGCTTATTTGAATTCCAGGAACTTATCCCCTCATTGAGCAATGGTGGTGGGTCCCGTAGGGACTGAGGGTCAGACGAGTACAGCATGAGGACTGAGAATCTAGAACAATGAGAGGAGGCACTCTGCTTCAGCACTGGGGGGTCAGGGTGACAGGGAGCTCACCTTGAGGAAGAGCTCAAAGCCCCCATCTCAGCCCAGGAACCTACACGGTGATGGATGACAAACAGCTTTTGGGAGGAAGTTGTTCAAAGGTCCTCCAGCTCAGCAGCCTTCAGGGATTGGGGGGTGGGGTGGGGAAAGCAGAGCCTGGTCTGGTGGCCCTAGCAGCCCAGACCGTGCTCACACGCTGGCACGGGGTAGGGACAAGTGTGGGGGGCCAGAGAGCAGTGGTTTGGTCAGACGGAGGCAGGGCTGGGCGTGGGGCATTACAGACCACGGGGTCCTTACAGGGTTAGGAGGCCCTGGGCCTGGAGAAGCAAGAGTAATGATGTCAATGCTCCTAGCCTCCTGTTTGGGGGCAGGATTTAACCTTCTAAACCACCTCCAATCCGTTCAGGAAGTGGGCAGGGTGAGGCACCGGGTCTTAGAGGCCTAGAGCCCGGGGGAGCTCTGGAACCCCAGCCCGCCCCAGAGCTGACAGACAGACCCCCTGGGCTCCAGCTGCTCATCTCGGGCAGGCCCTCACGGGTGTGAACGTGTGTGACTGAATACATGTGAGTTGTGTACGGGAGCACTTGTCAGAGTTGTGCGAACATGGGTGTGTGTTTGCATGTGCGAATGTGTGAGCTGAGCGTGTACACCAGTGTGAGCACGAGCGTGCTGGTGAGTGTGCCGGCTGGGTGTGCATTCGCCTGTGTGGGTGTGTTCGTGTGTACTCCCTGCAGTAAATGTGATCATGAAATGTGTGATAGTGTGTACCTGGGTGCGTCCGTGGGCGCGCATCCGAGTGTGTGAGAACGTGTGTCAGTGTGAGCGTGTCTGGGTGTGCGGACGCGCACGAGAACGTGAGTGCGTGCCTGTTGAGTCTGTCCTCTCAGAGCACCCCATGATCTTTGGAGGACTAGGCGAAGACCCTGCAGGGCGGCCTCGCCCCTTGCACGCCGCTCCGCTCCGGGTGTGGTCCCAGCTGGGCAGGCTGCCTCCCCGGGGCTGCTCCCGGCCTGCACAGCGTGGGGGTGGCGGCGGCCTCGGGGCCGGAACCCAGAGAATGCTGCGGGGCCAGAGGCGCTTGTGAAACTTTTTCCTGACAGCGGTGAGGCTGAAAATCCCCAGGCCTCCGCCTTCCCGGACTGCCAAGGTCACGGGCCCCCGGCCGCTCGGGTCCCGCTCTCTGCCGCCCCCTTCTGGGCGTCTGCCGCGGCGGGCGCAGAGGGAGGCGCGCCCGACCTCACCCGAAGAAGCAGTGTCCCCAGCACCCCGGGCCCCGCAGACCGGGTAGGCAGGCTCGACACTCCCCGGGGCCTGGGATCCGGGGTCACTGCCTTCTGGACGCCACTTGCAGGTCTGACACTCAGTAGGTGTTCCGAGGTGGAGGGGGGTCCCGAAAAATGAATGCGTGGATGCGGTCAGTCCTCAAAGGGCAAAGCGAGGCCTGGAAGGGGGAGCACAGCAAGCGGGCTGCATACGCGGGCTCAGACGGAACCTGCCAAGTGGGGGTGGGGGGAGCAGGGCTTCACCTTCCACGGCTTCATGGTGGAGCGAGCCTTGGCCTTTCCCTGCTAAGCATGAGCCAGTCTTTCCCATCTGACTGGGCTGCCCCGGGAGAAATAGACTGTCCCCAAACTGGGGCACCAGGGCCAATTGGAGGCTGAGGGGGGCAGGTAGCCGGGGGCTGGAGCCCGGCCTGCCTCTGCTGGGCACCCTGCCAGGTACCCTGCAGGAGCTGGCCCATGCCTGGATGGAAGATGACTGGCACACAGACACACCTGGAGCCAGAGGGCTGGGGGTGGGGGGCAGGCAAGACACCTCCGCTCTACCCACTGCCTCTGCCATGGTGTCATTGTCCCCTGTGACAGATAAGGATTCTGAGCTTCAGAGAGGCCAGGGCTGCCCAAGGCCACAGCTCTTTCCCTGGCCCCTGGAGCTCACCTGGGAGTCCTGCTTGCTCTCTCTGGCCACCCAGGAGCTGCTCCCCTGCCCTTGGGGGAAACAGGCCACCTGATTCCCACCCAGGGGCTCCCAGACAGTGACAGCTTGTCCACTCTCTTCTGGTTACTCAATGTAGAAAAGGGGAAACAGAAAAGCGGAAAAACAATGACATCACCTGACATACAACCACTCTAGCCATCAGCCCCACTCCTGGTAGCTCTGCCTTTGCTTGAATCTGGATGGATCCCTCCCCTGGTACTCTCACCAGGACTGAACCCCTCCCTGAGCTCTCCGTGTGACCTCACCCGGTCCGCCAGGACCCTCCTGCCGCGGGGTAGGCCTCCACGCCTCGCCCTCTTCCTTCACTGTTCCTGCCTCAGCAGCTCAGGAGCCCTGCGGGCTGCAGGCACCAAGACTCTATTCTAAGTGAGGTGACTGGGTCCGCCGCTCCCCTGCTCTAAGACCTTTCATGGTTCCCAGGCAGACAAGAGAAGGCCCAGATGGTTTAGTCTGGCGTTCGAGGCCCCATGCCATCTAACCGCCCCCCACAGGAATAGTGTAGTGGGCTTCCTTCTGGGCCAGCCTCCCCTGATGCCTCATGAGGTCAGTGAGAGCAGGAGCTGAGTCTATCTTATCTCTGTATTCCCAGGGTCTGGCTCAGAGCAGGCTCGCAGTAAATGTCCCCCAAAAGGAACCAGACAGGTTTGAGAAAACCAGTTCCCTCACTAACAGCAAGAAGCATTTTTTAAACACATACTATGTCCGGGCATCATGCTGAAAATGCATCACACGGACTTCTCACTCCGTCCTCAGAGTCATGCTCGAAGGCGGTGCTCCTATAATGCCCATTTTCCAGATGAAAGAACCGAGGCCCAGAGGTACTAAGTGATTTGATCAAAGTCCTGTGCAGGGTCCTGCCCCAGCCCACGCCCCCTCCTCCCTCTCCCCCCCTCCCCCGCCCACCCTCCTGGTGTCTCCGCATGTCTTAGAGGCATGCAGGCTGTGTCTACTCCTCTTTTCCCATCCTTCTCCATCTGGGCCCAGGGACCTTCCATTCTGCTGTCACTTCAGGCTCAGCCCCAGGCCTGGGCAGTGCCAGGCAAGGCCCCGGCTGGTCTCAGGGGCCTGGCTGTGGCTGAGCCTGAAGTGAGTGTTTTTTTTTTTTTTTTTTCTGAGAACAGGAGCACACCTGCTCTTTCATGAGTCTAGGCGAGATTCAACAGGTCTATTTTAGGTCCTGATCCACAAGTTCCTGACCTGAGCTTGCTTGGATGCAGCGCTGGTGAGGCTGGCTTGGGAATTTGGGCCCAGGGACAATCACAGACTCCCGCTCTGTGGCTGTGGGCAAGGAGCTTAGTCTTGCTGAGCCTCAGCTTCCACATCTGTGCAATGGGGATGAGCATGTGCACCTCCAGTCATCACTGGAAGGATTAAATGTGAGCTGGAACGGGAAGGGATGCCCTAGCAGCTCTCCGATGGAGGGTGAGGAGGACGTCGTTGCCCTGTGGGCCGGGGGATGAGCACTGCCTGGTTTAGAGGCCGTGAGGCCGGGAGGCAGGACACCTGCTGCCGGGGGCCCAGGCACAGGCTCTCTGGTAAGGATGTGTGTGGTGGGGAAGGAGGGGGACAGGAGGAAAATGGGCTTGTGAAGTCAGGCGGGGGCCCCTGCTGAAGCTGCTGGGGATCCCAGAAGAGCTGCTGAGTCATTTCTTTCTCTTTAGGCTCCTTCTTTTTTTGTTGAGTCTTAATTGCTCTTTCTGCCTAGGAAAGCAGTCTCTGCTCACCGCAGGAAGTTTCAAACACCACCAAACCGGATAGAGTAGAAGGTAGAGAGTTTCCCATATTCGTGTGCCCCAGACGTCACCACCGTTGACATTTCCATGTATGTTCTTCTTGATGACTAGATGCATATTTTGTAATTCGAGAAGCATGTTCCTTGAAGAGGATCCAAAGCAATGCAGACTATAGAATATGTGCTCCCTCCCACACCCTCCTCAGAACTGGCCGCTATGAACAGCTCTGTAGGTATCTCCTTGCGCTTCTAAGATGCCCTTCTGTCCACGAGTGGGCATAGGTGGGGGGCAATGATTACAGACACCAATGAAGCAAAGCAGTGCTCCGCCTCATAATATGTCAGCAGGGGTTCGCAATCATTATAGAGACACATAAGGAGAGTTGTTTCTCCCTCCCACCAAAACGGGATCGTACCATGCGTACTGCCCAGTCTGGTTTGGGAAGCAGGATTATATGGAAAGATGAGTCACAGGGATCCTGAAATTTACATCAGAGATGGGAAGTCTTGCATTTAGATGAAAAGAACTGGTTGCATCAGTGTAGGACGGGAGAAACCTACATTCCCAGGCTGAGTCACAGCTGGCTCTGTGATGTGGCTGCAGCCCAGGCTTGCATGAGTAGATGCTGAGCTTTCAAAACGAGGGAGGTGACAGGGTTCCTGTAGCCTGAGCTTGTCCTCGGTCCACCTGAGGCTTCCATTCCCTTAAAGACTTTTGTAGTCCTCACCGCATGTACACACAGCTACCTATATGGTCCCTTCTCCCGTGAAGTGTCTGAAACCTCTCCCTCCCATGTGTCATTTCCCACTTCCCTGGAGCCCCCTTGGCCTACAGTTTTCTCAGCTTCAGGGAAGGCATCAAAGTCTACCCATTTGCTCAAGGCAGCCCCAGGAGGGGTAGGGGGTGGGGGATACTGCTTTCAGACCTTCTCTCCCTCCCACCTCAGATCCCTCTGGAGTCCTATGGGCCTTTGCTCCCACACATACCCACCTCTCCCCAACTCCCTCTTCTCCTGCTGTCTCCACCCTGACACCCTACAGTCCACTTGCAACCCCAGAGCCAAAACAGATTTTTTAAGTTGACTTTGATGTTTTGGAATAGATATTGTGATGAAAAAAAAAAAAAGATATTGTGATGAGTAGAAAGGTGGTACCCCGAAAGGTATGTTCAGACCTGTTCTTAGAATCTGTGAACATGATCTTGTTCAGAAAAAGGGTTTTTTGCAGATGTGATTAAGTTAAGGATCTTAAGATGAAGAGCTCATCCTGGGTTTTCCCTGATTCAGTGCCAAGTACCCTTACAAGAGACACACAGGGGAGATTTGACAGAGAAAAGAGGAGGAGGCAAATCAGGGCAGAGATTGGAGTGATGTGGCCTCAAGCCAAGGAAACCATCAGAAGATAGAAGAAGCAAGGAACAGGAGCTTCCCTAGAGTCTTCAGAGGGACCGTAGCCCTGCCAGCACCTTGATTTTGGATTTCTGGCCTCTGGAACTACGGGAGAATACATTTCTGTTGTTGTGGGTCCACCGGGTTTGTGATCATTTGTTATGGTGGCCACAGGATGCTAATGCAGGTGATATACACATGTCATTTCAATAACATAAAGTGTAAATGCTGGGAGGTCTTGCTTTTCCAGGTAACCACTCTTACTAGTTTCTTTTTTATTTTCCTAGGATTTTTTTTTGAAAGATCTTATTTATTTATTCATGAGAGACACACAGAGAAAGAGAGAGAGAGGCAAAGGGAGAAGCAGGCCCCCTGCAGGGAGCCCGATGCAGAACTCATCTCAGGACCCCGGGGGATCACGCCCGGAGCCAAGGGCAGACGCTCAACCACTGAGTCACCTAGGTGCCCCTCCTAGGATTTTTTCATAGCGACAAGACTATGTGAAAGGGGAGGGGCCCCTGGCTGGCTCAGTCTGTAGAGCATGTGACTTTTATTCTAGACCTTAAAAAAAGAAGAAAAGAAAAAGAAAACGTTAAAGGGGAATGCATTTCTAGCCCTCAGCCCCATTTAAGAGTGACCTTTTAAAATGTATCTGGCTGTGTCACTTAGATCACTTAGGTGCAGCAGCCCCCAGGCCCCTCCTGCCTGAGCCCTGGGCCCCTCAGTCCCATCTCACACCCCCTGCACTGCAGGCTGCATCCTCCCTGGTCTCCTGTGTGAAGATCCCTTGCTCCATCTGCCTCAGGGTCTTGACACCCATCCTTGCACCTGCCTGGCCCTCAAGCCCTTCTGTCCCCACTGTCATCTGACCTCTATGCAAATGTCACCCCCCCAAGCCCTCTCTGACCTTCCAACTTAAAATAGAATTCCTCATTCTAGCACTTCTTATTATACTACTCCATTTCATTTTCTTCCTTGAATTTGTCACAATATAAAATTGACTCGACTATGCGTTGGCTTCCTTCTTGGTGTCTGTCTCCTGCTCCAGACTGTGAATTCCTGGAGGTGGGATTTGGTTTGTTCACACTTCCATTCTGGGCACCTGAAACAGTGCCTGCCTGGCATGTAGTAGGCTCTCCAAAAACATTTGTCAAATACGTAAATTAACCCTGAAGGCCAACCACTTTCTAGAAACTATGACATTAAGCAAAGTGTTCTTAGAGTTCATGGAACTCCTAAAATAATACATAACACTTTGTGTGGATATGCATTATTTTCCATGGAGATAGTTGACAGCTTTTATTAGAGTCTTGGAGGGGTCTTGGTCCCAAAGACATGAAGGAGTCTTAATACCAGGGCTTGATTGTGTAAGAAGAAAAACAAAGTTAAATTCAGTCTCCACGGCCCACTGGGGGCTCTGGGCGTGTTTAGTCTATAGGACAAAAGCCCAAGGAAACCAGCTCCATTGTTTATAAATCTCTGTAGGCAGTGGAGAAACTTGGAGAAATAAGCATTTCTCCCCAACAGGGAAAGGCCCTCCTGACAACCAGGCTGACTAAGGACATAGGGCTGATTGGTAAGATTCTTGTCGCCGGAGATATGCAAGCAGATGTGCATACCCCTTTGCCAGAAATTGTTCTTGGATGAGCAGGCCAAGAAAACACATAGTTTTGGGATGTAGGAGTGGTCAATTGCTTGGGTCAGAGAGGAGAGTCTCTAAATTAATGTCACTGTGGTTCCTTCCAGCCTCCCACATGTTGGAGGCCAATTGCCCCTATGTGTCCCAGGGTGAGCCACTTGAGTGCCACCCCCATATTCCACAAGTTCGTGTCCTCTGTGACTTCTCCCATGACCCTGGGAGAGGCTGTCTGGATCTGAAACGCGGGAACAGGCCTGGGTCCCCTCTTCACAGCAATGACCTTGGCCTGTACAGGTTGCCAGTGAGGATCGCAGGACTGCTGGGGTGTGTGATCCCCTGCAGACCCAATTGTCCTCCTCTGGGCTCCCTCAGGGTTCCTCAGGGTCAGCAGCTTTCTTTCAAGCCCTTTGGTTAGGGACCAGAGCACTCCATTTCACTTCCTTTGTCTTGATCATCAGATCACATCCTGCAGCAATTTCCAGGTGACTCTTTGCTGTCCCCACTTGAGAGAAGCAGCTCTCAGGGAGTCAGGGAACCTTTCTCCTTGAAGCAGGTTGTAAAATCTCTCAGCTGAGCCAAGAGTGCGAGTTTCCTCAGGGCACACTAGAAGGCAGAAGAGGGTGCCTCGAGAGGGACTCTTGGCTTCAAGGCCAACAGCATGCTCTTGGAGCCAATGGCATGTTGGGGTCTGTAGCAGGGTCAATCCTGATGGGTGAAGTCTCCCAGGACCTTCTTCCCACCTGAGGCAGCTGGGGAATCTTCTGGGAGCTGGAAGACCTCATTGGATACCCCTCTCTCCAAGTTTATGTAAGAAATGGTTGGCCTGGCTGGAGCAGGTGCTAGATTATCCCAGGTAGATTTTCCCAGGTTTGCTTCCTGACCGAGCTGTTTACCAGTTAGGGGACCCATGTCTAGTGCCTGGAACGCATTCTCTATCTGTACCATAAAGACCACCACAAATCTCACAAATGAGATAATGTGTATAAAACAAATTCACAGGGCCAGGCACAGAGTAAAGGCTCAATAAATCAGATGTTATTATTGTTAGTAGTAGTAGTAGTAGTAGTAGTAGTACTATTTTGATGAGTATTGCTTAAACTCTTTGGGCCTCTGTAAAAGTAAATGACAATCTGCACTTCATAGCAAGGAGCAAATGAGGTCATGTGATGGAAAGTGCATTTTGAAATGCAAAACTCTACATAAATGTGTCTGCTAATGGTCATCGATAAAAGTAATAACGGGGAAGTCCTTCGAAGCAAGCAGGGCTGTCTTCCCAGGGTGGACCACAAGAGGGCACCCTCTTCCTCTTGCCCCAGTCGTGCCCCCTCAGCCACTCCTCAGGGAGGCACCGGGGCCAGGCTTCCCCTGCAGTCAGAGGAGGTGTAGACTCTCCTACCGGAAGAGCCTGGGCCTCTAGTCCTTGAGATATGTCACTGGACTTGTCACCAGGGGTGCCACTTCCTCCTCTCCACAGGACGGAGGCCTGTGGCATTTAGGGACGTGTTGAAAACTGCTGCTACCTTAGGGCTGTGTTCAGAAATGGTCTCAGCGCTGAACTTCTGCAAGGGAAGCGCCCGAGCTCACGTTTATGTGTGTGTGATGGAGTCTGTCCTCACACCACGGGGTCCTCTGGTTGCTTGTTGGCTGCTGCAGCCCCAGCCCCCCGTGCCCGTCCGGCCCAGTGAAGGCGGGAGAGTTGCACAGTGGTGAATAAAGCGGGTCCTCCTTCGGTTACATATTTGCTGTTACTCCCGTCCACCCCCAATCCACAATGTGGAATCCTGTCAGGAAGGTCCAGCTTAGCTGGCGGTAAGTTCCCTGGGGTGTGCACTGGGAGTTCTAGAAGGACCCACAGCAAGGACAAGGCCAACGAGCTTCTGACTGGGTCCTGTTTCAAAACCGAACAAACTGGGGGTGGGAGTGTATCATAGGGACGGGAGGAGTGTCTCACACAGCGCACACAGCCACAGGGTCTTGCCCTCGGCCTGCCTCCTCCACCCCCTCCCCGTGGCTCCTCAGGAGGGGGGGTGCAGGCTGGCAGGCGCTCCTCCCGGCCTGCCCTGGGCTGCAAAGGAGAGACGTGGGGAGGCCTTGTGCATCTGGGAATTGTCAGATGTAAGTGGCTGTTTGTCAGGTTGTTGGATTTTTTTCCCCTCAAAATGTAGCAGAGCTTGGAGGATCATGCTGAAGGGGAAGTGATTGTATTTAAAATGACCCCAAGTGTTGGCCAATGGTGCCTACGGTACAGTTAAAGTCCAGAGTTGCTCTGAACCCTAACACCTATGTGAGGTGTGATTTCCTGTTTGATCTGGTCAGTCACACCTTTGGGACTAAAGGGGAGAGGTCGCCATGAGGCTAGGCCCCTCGGCTCGTGCCTCGGTCCCACCCCAGTGGATCTTACCCCGTGGGACTCTTTCCTTCTCTAACCTGCCAGAGCCGGGTGTTCCTAGACATAGCACGGAAGCTTCCCGGGGCTTCTGACTGCCCCGAAGTGGGTCCTGACTGGTGTCTGTCGGTGGCCTCTGGAAATGGCTGGCAAAGTGAAAGCACTTGGGGATTTTCTCAGCTGGGCTTGTATTCTGGGCTGAATTGTGTCCACCGCCACCCAATTCGTGTGGAAATACTAACCGCTTCCCACCAGTAACTCAGAATGTGGTTGTACTAGAGAGAGAGTCTTTACAGAGGTAATCAAGGTTACCCGAGGTCATTGGGTGGTCCCTAACCCAATAGGACTGGCTGGCTCAGAAGACAGAATTAGGACACCCGGGGAACACAGCCGTCTACAAGCCAGAGAGGCCTTGGGAGAAACCAACCTTTCAGACACCTTGATTTTAGACTTCTGGCCTCCAGAACTGGAAGAAAATAAAATTCTCTTGTTGAAGCCCCCCCCCCCCCCCCAACGCCGTGGTTCTTTGCTAGGACAGCCCAAACTAAAACAGGCTGTCAGGTTCTTCCCCTGCCTTCTCCTCCTCCCCTTTCCCCGTGTTCCCAGGAAGAAACAGGACACAAAGGCAAAGGTCTAGTGCTTTATTAGAACCACAGGCACAGGTCGGACCACTTGGGTCTCACTGAAGGATTGATTAACCCTCTCCCCGCCAGCCCCGGAGCCCCAGGGAGACTGCCCTGCCAGATAGGCCAGGCCAACGGGACAGAGGGGGCAAGGGCAGGTGAAAAGCATAAACACCGACTTGATGTGATCCCAGCTTGTTATTAGGTGGGTGACCTTAGGCAAGTCTCTTAACCTCTCTGAGCCTTGGCTTCCTCATCTGTGAAATGGAGTAAACGATGGAACCTACCTCACTGGGTTGTAGTGGGGACTGAATGGGACAATGCCTGGGAATTGTCTAGCACAGTGTCTTGCTAGTTGTAAACAGTCAATGAATGGATGCTATTATTATTATCATTTTCACTGACGTTATTATTATTATCATTTATTAGAAGCAAGTCAGCTCTCTCTACTGTCAGGCTGACTCCAGTCCGTGGAGGAGGGGGAAGGGCTCACATACTGCATAAATGTCTTCAAGATGGTCCGCTAGGAAGACAGCCAGAGCCACATGTGAGAGCCATCTGGTCCCTGGGAGTATGGGGACCAGACCCGCGGGTGAGGATTCTGGGGCCACGGCACCTACTCTCCCTACCGACTCCTTGGAAAGCACTAGAAGGAGTTTGCAAAAAGTTCTAGTGCAGCACCAGGACCACCTTGGGTCTGTGGCATTGGGTCATTAGCATTTCCTTTGTCTCTTTAGACAGTTATCTTTTTCTTTTTTCTTTTTGTAGCTTTTGCTTGTGGCTAAGGAATTGCCACAGGCCACTGAACTTGGAATCAATTCCAGCTCTGCGTTTGGCTGCCTGGGTGACCTTGGGCTGGTCACTTCACCTCTCAGTCTCACCCAGCACGGAGAGCTTCGAGGCCGAAGCCAGGCTGTAGGAGTAGGACTGGTCTCTAAGTGACGGAGGATCATAGGTAATGAGATGATGGGCAGGCTGATGTGCTCACTGGTGCGATGTGACTGGGGCAAAAGGACTGTCGGGGCATGTGTCGGGTGTGTGTGTCAGAGCACCCCCCGGGCTTCTGGAGGTAAATAGAGGCAGGTGTCACCACAAGAGGGCGCGCTGAGCTCTTTTTGTCTTCTGGATGAAAAAAAGTTTTCGTTTTTCTGTGGTTGCATTGCAAGTCGAACTAAGACTTAAGGTTCTTGGTTTTCTTAAGTGATTTAATAAACTTAAAAACTCATGTGCGTTTATCCATAACATGGACACCCCATCGCGGCCCCCACTGCAGGGCGTGCTGGGAAGTGGGGCAGAGGCTCAGACTTTATGGTGACCTGGTTCCATCAGTCCTCACCGGGCAGATTTCCCAAGACTACAGCCCTGGTGAGGTGGCCTCCGAGGAACGCTTCGGAATGGACGAAGCGGGGAGAAGCAGCACCTCACCGTCCAGAACGTGCGCGAGCCCCTTACCTGCAGCGCCCGGCCTCCTGCTCGGCCTCCTCCCGAGGGTGCGCTGAGGTCCCGGGGGGCCAGGTCTGGGTGGGGCGGGGAGGTGAGTCCGGCTGCTAAACCATGACCTCAAGAACAGTATTTCCAGGAATCCCCATCTTAGCATCTAAGGGATTCCTGGGAAAACTGGACCGTGAGGACACGGCGCTGCCACGTCCCCGGGAACGCGAGCGTCCTCTTCGGCCTCCAGCGCCCTCCGCAGAGGTCAGCGCGGTGCCACGGTGACCGCTCCAGCCGGGCAGGGGACCTCAAGCGCCCTGGAAAGTACCTTGCCTGGAGTCGGAGGCCGCGTGGTTGACCAGAAACCCGGTGGCATCCAGCCCTCCCCCTCCTCCCCGCTCCCTCCATGACCGCCGGGGGCAGAGGGGGGGTTTGCGTCTACACCCTGGGCCCGCGGGGTTGGCAGTGTCCAGCTTCCTCCCGGGGATCTCCTGCAAGCCTCTCGGCCTCGGCTTTCCTCAGCTGCAAAATGGGAGAGGAGAGGGCCTCCCGGATGAGGTGTGACCGATGCAGCTGGGGACAGGAGGAGGAGAGGAGAGGAGGAGGAAGGCAGCCCAGAGGCTTAGTGGAAACCCTCCAGGTCTGTCTTTGTGAAAAGTGACCCAAGGTGAAAGGAGAAGACTGGATTTATTTATTACGGTCTCCTCCTGCTCCCCCACCCCTGGGGTGTGTGTGTGTGTGTGTGTGTGTGTGTGTGTTCAAATCACACGCACTGCATCGGCTAAGAACACAAACTCAAAAGCAGACAGATTAGAGCTACGACCCCGGGGTGACTGAGCCTCAGTCTTCTCGTCTTAGAATGGGTCAATGACACTGGCCACCTTCCAAGCACTTCGGGAGGTTAAATAGCACTACGGTGAGTCCGGTGAGTCCCTGCTATTCCTTGCTTGGCCCAAGCCTCTGAGACGGGCTGGACCTTCATGCAATGCCTGGATTGGTTCAGAAAATAGCCTGGAGCCAAGGTTAGGCCCTCAAAGAATGAGGAGCCTGACTCAAAGCTTGACTGACTTTTTAGGGATGTAAGGGTTTGTAGGATTTGTCCAATCCACAAGTGGTGAATGGGTTTCAGCTCTGGATTATGAACAGTAGCTATCCAGCCCTTGGTGTGGAGAAGGATTCTGAAGGTGCCTCTGATCTCTTCAAGAAAGGATGCCCTGACTGATGAGCGGTGTCCACCATGGGCTCAGAAAGAGAAAGCAGAGGCAAGATGTCGGGGACCCAACGCCCCAACACTTCAGCTGCAGATGGTCCAACTGGGGTGTGCAGAGGAGTCAGGATTTGGCCACAATCATGAAGCAAATGATGGCATGGGTAGCACTTGTGTCCAGAAACTTCCCCAGCACTGCTGGGGAAGCAATGGGCAGCAGGGTGACTGGACGCTCTCCCATCCTGCCCGGTGTCCCCAAGCACTGCCACCACTTACCAAGTCCAGGCTGACGGCTGCAGAAAAACTTCTCCCTTCCCGAGCTACAGTGCTTCATCTCAGACTCCCAACTGACCAGAGATGCAGCACTGCACCTCAGGCTGGGAGACAGGGCGCACTGCTCGGTGCCAGGAGCTGCTGTCGGGGGCTCCACCCTAGGCAGGGGAGGGGGGTGTCAGGGGGGGCCACGGCCCTACAGCACAGCACCCCCCAACCACCCCCTCCCCATGTCTCCCCCCCAGTCTCAGGGCCTCAGCCTGGCTTCCCAGCCCTCTGGGACCAACCCTCCACCTCCCTTTACTCCTCTTTTGTTAAAAACCAGCTTTATTGAGATGTAATCCCACATATACACTTAAAGTGTACAATGAAATGGCTTCGGATACATTCACCCAGTTGTGCAACCACTGCCACAGCCAATTTTAGGACACTTCATCACCCCAACAGGAGACCTCTTATCATTCAGCCCCTCCCATCTGCCATCAGCCCCAGCTCTGGGCAGCCGGCTTTCTGTCTCGAGAGCCGCTGATTCTAGACATTCCGATAAATGGACTCATCCGATATGGGACCCCAGGCCCCACCTTTATGCTCTGTACCTTCGAGCCAAACAGCACAGTCGTGGTACTTGATATTTTATACCATCAAACATTTGCCCTGGCCTCCTACCTGGTCTCCCTGCTTCCACTCCCCACCCGCCCCGACGTCCACCCCCCATCCTTCCCAGACATCCTTCCAAAGTGACTTTTCAAGTGTAAATACGGTCATATCTCTTCCATGCTTTAGGATCCTGAAAGTGCTCCCTCTCCTCCCATCTAATTTCTAAAGTCCTCCCCAAAGACCACGAGGCCTCTCCCGCTTCTCCCGTGCCCACCACCTCCGGGCTCTCGGGTGCTGTGCTGTTCCCCTCACACCCCCTGCCTGCCTCCTTTTCCTGCGCCTAGTATCAAAAAGCCATTTTTTTCTGGGAAGCCCTCGTTGACTTCCTCAGACATCAGGACACCCCGGTCCACATCCTCACACCCTGTGTGCCCTCCTTCTAATCCTGCACCACACTTGTGGGCTGCGTCACCCACCCGTGAGCCGCCTGGGCTCACCACTGAAAGTGGGTTCCGGCAGTGTAGACCTCAGTAAGCATTGGTTGAATGACTGAATTACTTTCATCAACCTCATCTCCAGTGTCAGAGCTATTTGCATCCGGGTCTGACTGGGCTAGTATCCAGTTCCCTGGAGGCAGTGCCGACATTTGTTAATTTGGGGGTGTCCTTGGGCCTTGCTGAGGTCTTTGTACATGGTGATGGGCCCCAGGCAATGCCATTTGGTGGGTGACTGAATGGCCAATGTAGATAATTCATTTTCTTCTTGAGACCTGGCTTGGGTGGGAACCTCTGCGAGCAAGCAGGCAGGGCCACCTCTGTTCCTCCTGGGCACCCCCAGAAGACTTTCCTGCTTTGCTGGGTGTCTACGGTGGTGGGATTGATACCAGATGACAGATACTTTCAGAGTTATATGAAGGCCTAAGGGGGTGGGTAGCCTTTCTTAGGGCTGGAAGAAAGCAAAACAAAACAAAACCTCCTCCTTGAAAAAAAAGTGTCTCCTATGCCTCTCCTAGAAATCTGAAATCTGGCCTTGAGCTGAAGAGTGTCTCTCTCCAGTCTGCCACTTGAGGGCAGGTCAGTCCCCATGGCCTCCTGAGGAGGACAGTCCCTTCCTGAGGTATTCCCAGCCCAAGAAATGCCTTTCTCTCATCTGGAGTTCTCCCGTAGGAACTCTCTCCAGAGCGCATTTGGCTGGGGAGTGAGTCCGATGGGGGGGGGTCCCACCTCAGGGGTCCTAGACAGCCCACAGCCTGTCCACTGTGCTCCACTCTGGGATGGGCCCCCACCAGCCCCGCGAGGGAACATGCTCGGCCTGACCAACTTGGAGGTTTCAGTACGAAGCCGGTGGGGCAGGTGGGGGGTGGGGGTGGTTCTTGACAAAGTGACAAACTTCCATGGCCAGAAACCAAGCTGATAAAGCCAGCCTCCTGCATTCCTCGATGCACAACTGTTTCCAAAGCCTTCACCGGACCACCTCTGGCGCCCTGCATGAGCAGTTCTGCAGAATCTGCGGGCCTCAGTCCTACCTGTGGAAGACAGTGATGCAAGCTTTTCCCCTCCATCAGTTTGCTTTCTATTTACGAGGAAGGGCGAGAAAGCCTGTTTGGTGCTCTCTTGTCTCTGAGGCTTTCCCAGCTCCTGCTCATTTCCCTTCGGCCTCAGACCTCAGGCCTCAGGCCCAGGGCCTCACAAGCCACCGCACTGGGGCGAAGGGTAACCACACTGTTCCCTTCTTGCTGCTTATCTTACCTTCGTCTCCTCGTTATGGCCAGTGTCAGAGTTTTTCACGGACATACGCGGGTACACATGACTCATCTTAAATGTAGAGGTACTGTGATTGTTTGCAGATAGAGGAAAAAAATACAGAAGGGGGTATCTGAGTGGCTGTGGTTTGGTTCCCATCGCATTTAACCTTTGGCCCAGCTGGTGTCACCTCCACGTGGAGGACCAGGATGGAAGGGAGATGGTTCCACGGTCACAGCCCCTCTTGGACCAGGGGAGTTGAGAGCTATTTCCGGCATGGGGCTCGGAATATTGTTGCAAAGATAGCGCCTCTCCCGGGTATGGAGACGGGAGGTAGATGGGAGGCAGGCCCACGTTCCTGTGGGAGAAACTCTGACGCAGAGGCAGGGGCTTGTTGACAGCCTTTGACCCGGGCACTCTAATTGCCTCCTTCTCCTCTGGCTATGGGCTGTGTGGTTCTGTTCCCTTGTACCTAGAAAAATCTGGTGATGCTGTCTGTAATGAGAACAGCGGTTTATTGGCTATTTTAATTGTGCTAACCCCCTTGTACCCCCAGGCTCTGTGGGAAAGGAATTTCCCAAGGCCTTGGAGTTAGGAGCTGAGCTGGGTTCTTAACTCAGAGCAGCCAGGGCCAGCACCCTCACTGTAACCTCTAGGCTGAATGTCTCCTCCCCCCACCACTTTACCAATCCTTTGGGTTCGGGACAGGGTCTAACCATTTCACCTGACCCTTCAGCAAACCTAGGGCGTCTTCCGCCTGCAGAGGGGACGTGGCACTGAAGCTGACCCTGCCCCTGCCCTGGAGGAGCGCCGTCAGGCTGAGATAGAGGGGAAATGTCCCTGGCAAGGTGAATAGGGGGCAGACCCGAGGGCCACAACACAAGAGAGAGACAAGGTCTCAGAAGACAGAGAGCCCTCCCCCGCCACCCCCCCTCCCCTTTGGGAAGCTGGGATGGCTTCCTGGAGGAGGAGGTGGCAGGCTGGGAGGAGGGGCACGGAGGCAGGAAGGGTGTCCTCTTGGCTCTCTGGCCCTGGGAACTCTTCCCTTGAGTCTTTCTTACTTGCCCAGCAGGCAGACACTGCTGACCCTGACCCCTAGTCTCCGCTGAATGAGAAGGGGGTCGGTAGCCCCACGAGAGGCTCCTTCCTACTCCTGGTCCCCAGTCCGGGGGGCAGGGGGCCTTGTGGGATACCCGACTTTGATCACCAGCTGCTGTGGTCACGTCTCCTGGCTCTCGCGGCTCCATATCCCCTTTGCCCAAGGACACGGTTGAACAGGTGGCCTTAGACTCTTACAGGGCAGATTCTTACCTGGTGCCGGCTGTTGGCAGTCTGGGGGGCTGCTCCCAGAGAATGGGCCGATTCCCCCTCCCTGCTCCTCACTGTCTTCAGGAAATGTCGCTGAGCCCAGCCAGTGGGGGGAACCTCTGTCTTCTTGGGAAGCTCCAGGAGGCTGGGAAGGAGAAAATAAACAGTGGCTGTCTGGGTTTTCTCGCCAGGCCTGAGTGAGGAGGCCTCTCTGGCTCCTTCCCTTATATGGCCAAGCCGCTCCGGGCTGGGAGCCCGTCCCTGTGCTCCCCCACCCTCCACCACCACTGAGGGCTGGGGGCCACGGTTGGTCACCTGGGACTCTGCTGCTGCAGAGGCCAGGGCAGAGCTGGAGGTGGAGGGTGGGACCCAGGTCCTGTCCCCATAGTTACCTATATAGGCTGGCCGCCTGGCCTGGCCTCTAGGCCACTTGGGGTAGAGCCAGTGGGGAGGATTTATACTGAGGTGAGGGGTAGGGGAAGGGGGTCCGTACCTGGTCCCGACTTAACCCCCAACTCACTGAGTGATCTTGGTCAAGCCCTTTCCCTCTCCTGCCTCTGTTTCTCCCTGTGTCAAATGGGAGTATGGAAAGTACTGATTAATCCTTACAGCGCTAAATAAATAAATAAATAAATAAAGTTAAAAAAAATCCTTACAACGCCACAAAGGGGGAACTTTTGTACCTCCACTTCACAGAAGGGAAAACAGGCCTGAAGAGGCCAGCTGGCCCCAGCTATCCAGCTAGAAAGGGAGCAAGGCAGGGTTTGAACTTGGGGCTGACTTCAGGGTCTGTGTTTTGAATGGGCTGACTGCTAAGGCTGCTCTCAGTGATAATACTCAGCCGCTCACATGCATCATATGGAAATGGCATCTGCTGGGACTGCTCCCCAGGAAGACCAGGGAGGCCCCAGAGCCCAAGCCCAAGGGAGACTGTCCTGTTTAGCAGTGGGGGTATCAAGCTGTTCATCTGAGGGCTCCCAGTACCCCACACAGGGCTGGAGCAGACTCAGGGCTCAGAAAAGGGAAGTTGTGGAATCACTGAATAGCAAAGCTCAATAGTCACATCTGTGCTACAGGCATCATCTCCCAGTCCCAGGCCCACTCTGAGGAATGAACAAAACAATGGATGAGAAAGCCCTGAGATGTCACTTTTATAATGGGCATCGTCTCCCTGTTCATAAGTTCATTTTCCCTGTGAAGTGCCTGCCTGTGTCTGGTCCCCCAGGCTATTGTCTTCTGAGCTGACCAGTTCTCACTTGTCCAGCTGTGGGATGGAGGATCCAGGGTGGATCTGCTCGGGGTCTGGGCTCCCGGCCCTGGCGGCAGTGATCGTGGGAGAGGCAGCGGGAGGGGAGGAGGGGGTGGGGTGCTGGGAACAGCTCAGAAACAAGCCTTGCACAAGCACCGACATCCTGTGTGCTCTTGAGCTAGCCCATCCATCATCCTGGCATCCTCTCAGACCCTCTTCCTGGGGCCCAGGGGCAGGTCTCCGGGACTGAGGACGGACTGTCAGCGTGGCCGAGAGACCGCAGCTGGCAGCTCTGCAGGCCTGCTCAGTGTCGGCGCTGGACGGTGCGGGGGAAGAGGTGCCTGCAGCCCTCCTAATCCAATTTGTTTAGACCCAGGCTCTGAGGCTCATTGGCTAGCGAGCGAGGGCCGGGTGTGCGTGCTGTGCTGGAGCACACGTTTGCTTGCACGTGCGGGACATGCAGAGGTGAACAGGTGTGCTGCGTTATGTAAGCCAGGCCTGGGCCTTGTCACCTGTCCTGGAGTGTCAGCTTCTTGCCAGAGCCCTGCGTCCTCCTCCCACCATTGGATGCTCGTCCACTCTTTCAACCCTTGGGAGATCCGGGGCCAGAACCCTGCTCCGCAACTGACTGTCCAGGAGAGTGGGGTCCTCCACTTCCCCGTGCCTCAGTTTCTCTACCTGTCTTATGGAGCCCATACCTCACCCTGTCTGCTCCACGTGCAGGGAACTAGAACTGGCAAGCGTAGAAGAATGTGATGGATGGGGAAAAAACAAAACAAAATGAAAAAACCCTGCTATGGTGTCTTGAGCCCACTCGGTGCCCAGCACTGCACACCCCGGGCCCACGCCCCAGCCCCGGATGCTGGGTCTGTTGTCACCAGACTCGCCAACCCCACCTGTTCCTAGAATCCGACCCTGGTTACTCCTCCCCAGGGAAGATTGCTGCCATTCTCCACATGTCCTCCAAATCTCTTACTCTCCGTAGCACATAGGCTTTGCTTCGCTAGTTTGTAGGGAGCATGGGATGGGGTGGATTTTTGCCTCCAGGTTGTTTCCCCTTCTTTGGCTCCACTTCTTTTCACTGACAGCCCACACCTCGCCGGCCGCAGTGGCCCACAACCCCTCCATCAGCAGAGGCCTTCTTTCAACTCTTCCCCTTCCAAGGCCCAGTTTCTCTGTCATTCTGAGGGCTGGGATGGGGAGTGTGGCCTGAGGCACAGGGCTGCTGCAGGAGGCTCCAGCAGCAGAGGTGGGGCCGTGGGCATGTGGGTGCCAGAGGCGGCCGGGAGAGGCACTCAGGGCTCTGTTTTCAGGGCCCCCTGCGGCCTGCCCTCCTCTCTGGTCCTCAGGAGGGCCCTCTCTGGGGTGCTCTGCACCTCCAGTGTTAGGTTCTGGGAAGGGCTCCCACCAGCCAGTAGCCTTGGCCTGAAGGAGACAAAGATACTGCCTCTCAGAAGGATGCTGGGGTGCCCTGTGGGTCCTGACTGGGCTCCCGGGGGCTCCGAGGGCCTGAGGATGGGCCTGGCTTCCTGCTGGGTCCTCAGAAGCCCCAGGCTGAAACTGCTGGGATCTTAGAGGCCCAAAGAGCCTGCTCCTTGGGCCCTAGGCAGCCACCGTCCTGCTTCACCTGCCTGGTTTTCAGAGGCAGTCTTCTGAGCAGCTCCAAGAGCAGGAGGGGTGGCTTTTCCTCCCCAGCACACTAAGGCCCCATCTTGAAAGAAAAGGTGTGGAAGGAAGTTTTCCAGAGACCCCTCTGACGAATGACTCTGCCTCCGGCTCACACATCAGAAAGCAGCCATTTAGGGGTAAGTTAAAATTTGGGCTGGGCACCTGGGTGGCTCATCTGCCTTTGGCTCAGGTCATGATCCTGGGGTCCTGGGATCGAGTCCTGTACCTGGCTCCCCACGGGGAGCCTGCTTCTCCCTCTGCCTGTGTCTCTGCCTTGTCTCTATGTCTCTCATGAATAAATAGATACAATCTTAAACACACACACACACACACACAACTTGGGGTTAACACAGTGGCCAAGACTGAAGGGCCAGCCTTGGGGCCGCCTGTGACTGCTGCCAGCTGCCCAAGGCTTTCACCCCACAAAGTGCTTCCTTCCATAACTGAGGGCACCATCACAACCTCCGCCAGAGGCCAGAGGTAGAAGTAACTTCCCCGCCTGAGGTTCCCAGCAGCCCTGCAATGTGCCCAGGGTTCATCACCCGCTGGCGAGAACCAGAGGCAAGCTTGAACCCAGGGCTGCTCACGCTCCATCCAGCTGCCCCCTGAGCCCAAGTGGCTGGATGACCCTGAAACAAAGCTCACAGCCTTACGGTCATTGCAAAAGCCGCCGTGCCCTCTGCTGGCCTTGCTTGTTTCCAAGGAACACGAGGGCCTGGGAATGGGCCACATCTGCGAGCCAGATGGCACCACAGTGGGAGAGGGCTGAGGTCGGGGCTCCGTGCAACCACGCGAACCCATGCCCACAGTGGGTTCTCTCTGGAGAGGCTTCCTTGCCCTCAGCTCCCCTTCCTTGGCCCCCTCAGGCACGTGGCTCCCCCAGGTTGTGTTTCCCTTGGGCTCTAGGGTCCTAGGGTTTCGGCCATATATTTGCAAAGAACAGAGAAGACAGGCCCTGGAGCTGGGCAGATCCGCACTGCATCTCGCCCCTGCTCCTTCTAGCTGTGCGATCAAGAGCGAGTGGCTGCTCCTCTCCCGACTCGGGCTTGTCTGTGAAGGTCAGATGAAGTCGTGTCAAGTGCAGACGCAGTGGCTGGCACGTAGTGAGCCCACATAAACGGCTGCGATTTCCATCTCGAGCCCAGGGCTGGACTCACAGTGAGGCATAGGCATGGGAGAAAGGGAAGCAGGAAGGACGAGGGCAAAGGTCCAGAGAGGCATCCAGAGAAGATGTGGAAGCTGGGGTGGGAGCTACCGTGTGGGGCCCCTTTCCAGGGCCCCTCGGTTATGCGGCTTCTCTGGGCCTCTGTTCCCAGGACGCCCTCCCATCCCCTTGACACCCCAGCTGAGTTCACTAGCCTCACACGCTCCCTACTTCCTCCCCAGGGAAGGCTGCTGCTGAGGACTTTTGAGCCAGCCCTGGGAATGCAGTTTGAGGCTGAATGGAGAGTGATGGAGGAAAAAGGGAGGACAGGGAGAGGGTAGGGGCCGCCACCTGCCCAGCCCAGGAGCCCAGACCTGCCTCGAGGTGCTCAGGCTCCGGGAGAGCCGAGTAGTGGGGGGCAGAGGATCACCATGCACTCATATACCCTGACCCCCCAGGGAAAACAAAAACAGGGACAGGCAGTGTCAGTGACAATAGCCACCACATAGTGACCTACACTGGGACATGCTGTAATCATAACAAGAGCTTTCAATGTGCTGCACACTTGCCAAGTACTTTCTTGTACAGAGGCTTTCTCATAGTCACCTAGGAGTTAGCTACCATTGACATTCCCACTTTACAGGTGAAGAAACTGAGGCTCCCAGAGATTACAGCACACGCTCAAGGTCACACAGCTAGGGAGTGTCAGGCTCAGGATTGGCTTCAGGCAGCCCAACGCGTATTTTCACGGCTCCCCTGTTAGACCAGACTATTCCTGGCACGATTTTTACAGAATGACAACCTGAGTCAGTGTCTCATGGCATTTTGTCAGGCCTATGTTAGTTTTTTATGGAAAGGGGGTTGTGAGCAAAGAAAGCATTTTCAGTGTCAGTGGAGGCATGTGGGCCTTGGCAAGGCTGTGTGTCTCCAGAAGCAAGGAGACTTCTCATTTTGGTTGTGGTTATGCCTCTTGTCCACAGTCTTTCTCCCGTGCATGCTGTTTAAAATATAAACACACACACACGCACGCACACATGATAAAGAGATTGGTTCTGCCTTCTGTTCTGTCCACTTTGCAAAGAACTGGGACTTCTGGGGTTACTGAGACTCAGTGATGCTTTCTGGATCAGATGCTGGTTTCTTCTGGAATGTGTCAGATGGGAGAGCAGTGAGTTTGACATCAGGTCACCTTGTGGACCTGCTGTGTGATTGTAGACAAGTCACTTCCCTTCTCTGGGCCTCACTGTGCTGTGGTGGGGAGGGGACTGGATTCCATGGATAGATAGATAGAGGGGACAGCTCGACCCCAGCCCACCCCCGTGGCGTTAGTGTCAGTGGGAAGGAAGGTGAATGGTCTGCACAGGGCTCCATGGAATGAGAGAGAAAGAGAGCCCCCAGCTGCTCTTGCTCTGTTTCCTACTGCCCCCATCCCATCCTACTGCTCAGCCCAGGGCAGGCCCCGGGGACCTGGAGCTGGTGGTTTTTTATACAGCAGGACTTGGAACATTAGTCCCAGAGGCACCCTAGTTGTGCTCCCATTGCTCAGACAGGGAAACTGAGGTGCAGGCAGAAGCAATGAGCTCAAAGTGATGCAGGCCAAGGCCCAGCTGGAACTGACCTTTCTACTCACTGAGTGATCCTAATCTGTTAGATCTTAACAAAGAGGCCAGGGGAGGAAGGCGGGAGAGAGGGGGCCCTTAAGTTCCTTTGGCTTTGAAGATGGAATAATCATGACTTCCTTTTCTAAATATCTTTTGGCCCTTCCTAGAACCAGATGGCGGATGTTTGGAATTTATGTTGTAAATAGTGTTTAAGAAGGGGATGGGGGTGCAGATGTGTTACTTTCTCCATCCTCCGAAGCAAGAGCTGAAGGAGGGAGCTGGGGGAGGGGAGCTGGCTCTGAGACCAGGGAGGAGAGAGAAGTGTGGAGGAGGAAGGGAGAGGGGAGGAGGAGCACACAGGAGGAGAGATGGACCAGGAGAGAGGGCCAAAGGGAGAGAGGCATGGAGGGGAAGAGGGGGTGAGAGGCAAGGAGGGGGAAGAGGGAGAGAAGGTGGGCGAGGACGATGGGGAAGGGGCTCCCAGCTGCAGGCTCAGACAAGCTCCATCTTGAGTTCAGGAGCAAACCCTTGAGTTTTCTAAAAATAGTTCAGCTTTTCCCCCAGCGGGGCTGGCAGCAGGGCCGGGAGAGGCACGCTTGCCCTTTTATGGTAAGAAAAATTCAGATCCTCAGAGGGGGAGCTGGGCCAGAGCCTGTAGTTCTGGATGAAGCCCAGCCCTGGGGTCTGGAGTGGGACAGTCTGGGTGGGGGTTGTGACTTGGTGGGATGGCCTGGCCCTGGGTAGCTTCATCCTCTGTGAAGAAAGGGCTGAGATGATCACACTGGAAAGCCCTGGAGTGTTGGTGGAGCACTTGTGATGGGGTGGAAGGCCTTAGAGAGACATCTGGTCCACCTCATCTCCCTGTTTTTAGAAGAAACTGTATCCCAGAGAGGGGAAGAGACTGTAGGATCCCTGTGTGGACATGTGAAGTGTCAAGGTAAATACATGAGGACAGCTTACATGCTCATTATTCTAAAGGGCAGTGTGGTTAGCAGAGAGAGAGCACTGGTCTGGGCATCAGGAGACCCAAGACTCACTTCCCCGTTTGCACATGGTTTGCTGAGTGGCCTTGAGCAATCTGCTGAACCTCTCTGGTCTCAGATTCCCTCACTGGAGTAATCCTAAGGGCCTTCTTAGCTTATTGCCTCTCTGGGAATTCCAAGGCTGGGTGGCGGAGCTTGGGCATAGAGGATGCTGCTCCCAGGCAGAGGGGAACCTGCAGGCTGCTGCTTTCTTCCTGTGCCTGGCCTACTTCCTGTGCTGAGGCAAAAAGCTCAAGTGGACCAAGACAGAGGGAGATGGCACCTCACTGGAGACTGAGGCGATCATGGGTGGGGCCCTTTGACTGTTTAAGCTGGTTGGGGCCAACTCCTCACTGGACACACTGAGGCCAGAAAAGACCTCATGCTCATGGTCATGCTCAAGGTTATGTGAAAGCTTGAGGCGGAGCCAAGAATAGAACCAAGGGCTTTCCCTCCCAGCCGTGGGCTCTTTCCTCTGCAGGAGGTCTCCCATCTGCAGCAGCCAACAATTTGGGGGACTCTCTCTGGCCAGGAAAAGGGCCTTCCTGGACAGGGCAGCCAGAACTCAAAACACACCATCATCTTTTGGCTGCTTCGTGGAGATAATTATGTCCTGGCGGGGCACCTTCCTCTCCTGTCCCCTCCCCTTGGCTTTGAGGACCCTGGAGGGAAGCGGGGAAGAGGCAAAGGATGCCCACGGCTGGGCAGCCGCTCTGGCAGTGTGATCTTGGGCAAGTCCCTGCCTGCCATTGGCCTCAAGGTACCAAGCATCTGCCAGGGTCACCAGGATGAATGAGATGGATCCAGTGCTGTTCTGTAGATTTCTAGTCCATTGATATGGGGACCCAGTGCCTGAGGTTTCTGGGGGCCCGCATCCCAAGACCCTCTGTCTATTCTGGGAACCCGGGCTGATTCAGAGAATCAGCTCGTAGATCTCTGGTCTTGAGTGTCCAGCACGCCTTGTGCTCACTGCCTAGGACACTGCCCAGGCCTTGGTCTCCCCTTGACTCTGCCCACCCCTCTACTCTTCCCCACATGGATGTCCACCTCCCCAGGCCCTGGGTGGCTACCTTTCCCTCCCATCTGCCCACACCTCGTCTCTCCACACTCATTCTTTCGGTGACTCAGCCCAAAGAGGAGGCTTGCTTTCCTCTTCCAGCCTCCTGTGACACCTCCACCCACTAGTGGGGGAAAGGAGGGACAGGGGAGAAAGGGGGACAAAAATAAAGTATCTTGTTCTAAATTGGAAGCTTCCCTGTGACCTTCCTGGAATTTCCATGTAGACTCTCTGGGGCGTGTGAACAGAGCTCCCAGGGACCCTGGCCCCCTCTGCCTCATTCCTGCTGGGGTGGAAGGCCATCGGCTGAATGTTCCCTGGAGACCCAGTCTTAAAACCAGGCTCCAGGTCTCCCTGGTCAGTCCTGGTGCTCCCTGGGAAGGGCAAAAAGCAGCAGTGGGGGAAAGGAAGTGGGAGGGAGGAGGGTCCCTAGAGGGTTCTTGTGAAGTCAGGGCAGAACTGATGTCATGCCTAGCTGGGAATCTGACATCCAGGCAGCAGGAGAGCTCAGTCCAATAGGATTGTCCCAAGGCAGCTAGAGCTGTGATGAGAAGTCCCAGCCCGGTGGTGGGAAAGGCCATGAGGCCCAGACTCCTCTAATGTTTGATTGCTCTCTACAGTGTCCATGCTAAGCCTGCATACCTCTGGTGATGGGGAGCTCACTTCTTCCCCAATCACCTCATCTCTCTTTGGACAAACTATTGGAGACTCCTTCCTAAAATCCCAATGACATCGGCCTCTCTGGGGCAGCATGGCCCATCTTTTAGGGCTACAAGGAAAAAGTTCCTGTTCCCTAGAAAGGTCTTCAGGAGTTTAGAGATGGTGAATACAGCCCTTGGGCTTCCAACCCCTCCTAATCCCACCAGTGCCCAGATCCCCAGGTGTCTCCCCTGCACTGGGGCTCTTGGCCTGGGGAGGGCAAGGAGATAAACCGGCTAAGTAAAGATAGGGATGTCCTCCCAGAGATGGGTCCCAAGAAAGACCTCTGCCACTCTGGGGGGCTTTGGTTGCAGGCTACTCAAGCCACTCCATGACCAAACCCTCCCCACTTTGCCAGCCTCGAATCTCACCAAGCTGCTAGACCTACCCTCTGGCCCAGGCAATTGGGCTTGTTTGCTGTTCTACAAGTGTCCTTCCAGTCCTGCCTCCACACCTTCGCACAGAGAGCTCTCCACCTGGAAAGCCTTCTGCTTCCTTCTCTGTCTGTCCTAAGCATGCGCCCACTGCTCTGACCACCTCTACCCAGATTTCCTCTCCCTGAGAGTCTGGGCAGCCACCATCAGACGTGGGATGGCCCGAGCTATCTCCCTTCCAATCCCAAATCATGGACCATCACAGCCCAAAGGGCCCACAGGCACGGGGAACTTACCCGAGTGTGTGGGCTACAGAGCTGGGGTCAGAGTCTTAGCATGACTCTTTCCCTTTCTCCCGGTCTTGCTCCAGCTTATCTCAGCCAACACCCTGGGACCCAATGGGGTTGTCAGGTCGCATGCTCAAAGTCTGGCAGTCTCTGGGTTGACCGGCCAGTGGCCTTTGAGCCTGCTAGACCAGCTGGGGGGTGGTTGTCATGGCCACTACAGATGCCATCCTGAGATGGCCGCCTCCCTCTGGACACTTTGCTCCCATCCTCATTTGCCTGAACGAGAAAGAGGAGGAGAAGGAGGAGGAAGAGGAGGAGGCAGAGGAGGAGGAGGAGGATGGTGGGGAGTGGGAGTTAGTGGCAGCTGAGCAGTGTCCCTGTTAAGCTCACAGGGCCCAATGTGTGTTTCCCAATTTAGGGCTTTACTATGTCCCCTGGAGCATGGCTTGGGGCAGGGGAGGGCCACTCAGGAGGGGACCGAGGCTTGTGACCCCCTTATGGGCACTTGGGGAGGAGCCAGGGCGAGGCTGCTTCTTCCAGCCTTAGTCTAGCTCACTGCCCCCTCCTCGAATCTCTGATGGGCTGTGCTGGGTCGGGGGCACCCAGGACTGATGTCCTCAGGTACTCAGCCCACACTAATCGATGCTCATTGGCAAAAAAGATAAGTCTGGCCACGGTTTGCACTTTTGTCCCTGAGCAAGCGTAGGGAAGGAGGTGGGGGGCTCTATCTCCTCCCCATAACAATACTTAATCAGAAAGGAGGCACCAGGTTTCGGATGGTCCCCTTTCCAAATGCCAAGGGTTGGTCCCACTGGGCAGGCTGGAACCAGAACTCGCTCTTGCTCACAGACGCACTGGGGACATTGCTGCGGTAGAAGTGCACGGTTCCGGAGTCAGCCAGACCTGGGCTTGAGCTCTAGCGTAGCCTCTTACAAGCTGTGTAACTTTGGGCAAAGGACTAAATCTCTCTGAGTCTCTGGGTCCCCAGAGAGGCGACGGTACTTGCCTTAGAGAGCACTGGGCAAAAGGCCTGGCCCTTGGGAAGACTTGGTATGTGGCATTTTTTTTTTTTTAAGATTTTATTTATTTATTTGAGAGAGAGAGAGAATGAGCGGTGAAGAGAGGCAGGGGGAGAGAGAGACAGAGGGGAGGGGGGAGAAGGAGACTCCCTGCTGAGCAGGAGCCCAATGCAGCTCCATCCCAGGACCCTGAGATCATAACCTGAGCCAAAGGTGGACGTTTAACCAATTGAGCCTCCCAGGCGCACCTGCAATTGTTATTTTTGAAGGAACAAGGGCCATTTAGCCCCGTGGGGGGAAGAAGAGTTGGAGCCCACTACGGTGCCTCCTTCCCTCCCGAAGAAGCTGCGTTTAGGACACAATCCCCTCACTTCTCTGTGGTTTCAGCTACTCGTGGGCGACTGCCTGCCACCCAGAAGCAGGTGACCCAGCGGTAGCCCACGGCTACGTCACAGTGCCAGGTCCTCACAGAGGCACTTTCTCACCCCACAGCATCACAAGGAGGGCGAGTGCAGCTCAGTAGGATATTCTGAGAGAGAGAGAAAGACCACGCTCACATAAGTTTTATCACGGTGGATTGTTATAATTGTTCTATTTTATTATTAGGTACTGTTCGTCTCTTATTGTGACAAATGTATAAATTAAATCTTGTCATCGGTATGTATGCATGGATAGGGAAGAGCAGTGCACATAGGGCTCAGCGCTATCTGTGGTTTCAGGAGACCACTGGGGGGCTCGGGACGTGTCCCCTGTGGACATGGCGGGGGGTGGGGACGCCACTGTCATCACATTTTAGCAGTTAGTTGTTATCAAGCACTTCCTGTGTGACAGTCACTGCTCTGAGGGCCTCAGGAGTCTTAGCCCGCTCAATACCCCGACGAGACGGGAATTTTTAGCATGTCTCAAGTCACAGTGGCTACGAGGAACATATGGAATTCAAACCCAGGGGGCCTGACTGCCACTTGGCACCTTTAACCACCGGCCTTTTGCATCGTAGCCTCCCCCCTCTGGCCACTCTTCACTCGGACAGAGTTTCACCCCCTCTCTGAAAGCCCCGTGGCTCCGATGTTGGCCTGTTTCTTCATCTGAACAATAAGGGGCCTGGATGAGTTGGTCTCCGTGGGCCATGAGAATGGGTGGTTTGTGCCCTGCATGAGGGCATGCTCTGAACTGGACACAAAGTTTCTGGTGGAGAAGCTTGGCTGCCAACTAGCCTCTTTTGCAAGCGGGGAGGGGACCGCCTCTGTGGGCTCTTGCGATGCGTGGTGAAGCCCTGTGGGGCCTGTCTAGACAGGCCGTTGGGAGGTGCCAGCCACTATGGGCCCTTTCCCCCGAATTCCTGCCGATGACCTGGCAGGCAGCCTCTGCTTGGAGCATCCTGAGCACTGCCAGCTGGAGGAAGGCCACAGGGGCAGTGCCCGCTCCTGCCCCAAGGCTTTCTGGACGCTCTGCCACTTGGTGCATGCAGGGCACATTTCTAGATACCCATGTTGGACTGTAGTGAGCAGTGTTTTTGTTTCTTCCTTTCATTCCTTTTCTTCCTTCCTTTTTTTTTTTTTAAAGTAAACTCTAGGCCCACCATGGGGCTTGAACTCATGACCCGGAGTTCAAGCATTGCATAATGTACTGACTGAGCCAGCCAGGCGCCCTCCTTTCATTCTTTATTATACAAATTTGATAGATACAAAATAAAGTGTATAATATATATACTTCCAGAAATCTGACAATTTTAAGTGTGGTCAAGGAGGAGGATGCTCGTATGCACCTGATGACTTGGTGCAGCCACTTTGGAAAATAAACCGGCTCTCTCCTGTAAAATTGACAGGCATGCACCCCAGGACCTAGCAATCTTTCTCTCTAGGTATAAATTCCAGAGAAACTCTGGCTCCTAGGCATCAGGCGATGTGGACAGTCACAATAACTAAGCAGTTAGAAAAGCCTTTTATCATGGTTCTTTGCACCACGTCATGGCCCTGAATCCTGGGGATAGCTCACTTGGAAAGTTGTAGTTGAGGCACAGCCCAGGCATAACCGGGTGGTGAGAACCTCAGAGACTACCTCCCCAACTCCTTGAGGCTCACAAGGGGAATCAGGTACAGCCCCGAGGGTCCAGGGTGGCACTGGGCCTGGAACTTTCTATTCCTCAGGGCTATACATATCAGCTCTTCCCAACAACTGGCCAGTCTGGTAAGGGCTGATTTTACTCAAAGAGTGGCAGTGTGGCTCTTAGGGACAAGCAAGGTCTTTCCATCCTGGGGCAGCAGCGGGGCTGAAGGGAAAGCAATGGCTTTGAAATGAACTAGAACACTCAGGTGCAAGTTCTGAGCCTTGTCTCCTCTTCTGAAGTGGGATTCCTCATCACTGCTCTCGGAGGTGCCAGGGTGGGTAGGCTAAGAGCAAGCGTTTAGGAGTTGCAGGCTGAGTTTAAATCCCTTCTGCCACTTTCTAATTGTGTGACCTTGGGTAAGCTCCAGTGGTTTCCTGCTCTATAAATTAGGGATAAGAGAACAATGCTGATTCCTGCCTCTCAGTAATCCTGGGAGGATCAAATGATGCCACCAACCATTCAGCGTGGTGCCTGGCTCCCAGGAAATCCTCCGTGTATGTTCATGAGGTACACTGGAGGGTCTGCAGGAAGTTCCAGGGTGCAGTGGCCGAGGGGCAGGGCAGGGGGTGGGAGAGCCATGGACAGACAGCGGCTGAGGCACCTGGCACCAGACAGTGTCCAGACCTAAGAGCTCATGAGCCGTGTGACCTTAGACAAGCCAATTAACCTCTATACCTCAGTTCTCTCATCTGTACAATGGGGATCGTGATTACATCTACCTCATTGGGTTGTTGTGATGATTAAGTGAATTAATTCACGTAAAGGCCTTAGGTAATGCCCAGAAAGTAACGATCGCAGTAGAATTCTCGTATCTGCACCACCACCGTGGAGTCCAGGGTTGGGCAGGGTGGCTGCTTCTGCTCCAGCCTTGTCATCAGCTGTATGACCCAGAGCAGCACTCTCTCATTGTGGATCTAGTTGCTTCAGCTGTGTCTGCGAGGGTCCCAGGCTGCCTGACAGCTCAGCAGTTTCCAGAACTCCACATGTGTGGGAATTTCCCTGGGAGCTTGAAATGCAGGTTCCTGGGGCCCCATCCAGGGCTCCCTGTCAGTAGATGAGTGTACAGTGGTTCAGACACCACACTTAGGGACACATTGCCCACCCCATGTGCTATAAATGCAGGAAAGGAGACCTCACCTGGCCTTTTAGGCATCTCAAGCTGATCCCTCTTCTGGGCCTCTTAACCTCTGACCTTTGAACTCATGCCTCCTGCCTCTTTCCAGACCCTGCTGTCCCTTTAGCAACTCTGAGCACTCCCGGTCTGGGTCTCCTTCCCACTTCTCTCTAAACATAGATAAGGTCATCTTGCCCCTCAAGGGGAGTAAGGTCTGGTGGTAATGTAACACCAGAACCATGTACCCTGCTCTTGTGTGCCTATGTCCCTCACTCTTCAGGAAAACCAAGTGCCGTTAGAACCACGACCATACCCATTTTATAGAGGAGGAAGCTGAGGCTCAGGGATGGCAAGTGACTTGCCTGATAGGTAAACAAGCCAGAATTGGACCCAAGCGGTTGGATTCCAGCATCTCCTTTTGGACCATTATGGCCTCAGGCCTTATGTGACCAGAGGGTAAGGGTGTTGGGTGGGCTGGCACTGGGGGACTGTGTCCACTCTGGGCCCTAGATGTGGCCAGAGCATATTGAAGAGCGATACTGCCTTCATGCCCTCTGGTGCTGATCCTAGGGTCTGCCCCTACACAGCCCTGCCTCCCACGTCTCCTGCCTTCCTCCGAGGCCCCACCACACCGCATCACCCTTCCTGAAACCCTCTGCTGTCCATCCCATCCTCATCCCACTCTGAGGCCCTGCGCCTCCTGATCCAGAGACCAGCGCCTTCCGCACCAGAGGCTGCTTTGGGGTCAGGCTCATCCTGAGGCCTCTGGGCTGTGGCTGACCTTCCCCTGGCCAAGCCTGTAGTCAGAGACTCACTCTTTTCTGTCACTTGAGGCTCAGCCTATGAGAGCTCCCATGGGCATGAGGCATCTGTTTAGACTCTGAGCCTGTGGTCAAAGGGCAGACCCCGCTCAGGGGCTCCTGGGGAAACTTCTCGATGCTGGCTGCCTTTTAGGCTCCAACAGGGCTCAAGGAGCCACATCCTGCATGGAGACCATGTCATCCAATGGTTTCATGGTACAGATGGCCCAGAGACAGTAGGGTGCCTGCCCAAGGCCACAGGGCCAGGCAGTGAGAGGCAGAGCTGGGGCTGGGGCCCACATCCCCCTCCCCTGGCCAGCACCCTGGCCTTCCCGCCTCTCTGCCCTTCTGCTGGAGCCTGAGCCGACATAACTATGCCTCTAGCTTTGCTTCTTGAAACCATTATTTGAAAACAGTTTTCCTTGCCAGGAGCCCCAGGCTCTTAGAGCTGTGAAATCCAACCTCACAGAACAAGGAAGAAGCAGTGTCTCCAGAGAAGCCAGGGAGACAGGCCCAGACTTGGGCATGGCAGCGAGGCTGGGGCCGGCAGGACAGTAACCCTGACCGCTCCTGCTGCTCCCACCCGCCATGTAACCGCAGCCACGAGGAGTCCTCCAAGCCAACAGAACCATAGATCCTGCCCAGCTGGTCAGGGCAGGATGGACACTTAGAGATCATCCAGTCCAGCCCCTGTACCAATGGGGAAACCGAGGCCCAGAAGAGTGGAAGCACAGAGCAGGTTAGCAAGAGAGCTAGGACCAGACCCCTGGACAGAGCATCGCCCTGGGGAGGATGTCACAGATGCGCACCCCTCCACCCCCGCTTCACAGACCTCATATCTGCCACTGGTTCTTACCTCTCCTGGGGTCTGGTCCAGGTGTGGCTCCTTGCAGCCTGGATACGGGGGTCAGCTCATTTAGGGGATTGTTGGGGGTGTCATTGCTTCTCAACTAACTTGACCGGGCCTCTGGCACCCCTCACTGCCACGGGGCATTTTTAAACGGCTGGCACTGGGCCCCCCTCCCTTTAGCCCCTTGCCTGTTGCTCCTTGGCCACAGACGCCCCTCTGCCTTTTACCTTATATGAGCTGAAGAGGCGAGCCCGGTGTTGGGGTGAGGCGGGTGCTGAGTCCTCCCGGGGCCCCCCATTGGCCCGGACGCCCGCCACGTGACTGCCTCGCCTTGACCTGCCCCCGGTGCCGAATGTTGCTTTTACCCCCTAAGGAAGGAGTGGTTGACAATTTTCATATTTCTTCTAAATTTGGAGATTTCAGACAATGCTGGGAGGCTTGGCTCCAGCTGCCAGAGGCCCATGTGGAAGTCATTAAGCCAGAGAAGGGGGGCCGGGGGAGAGAGGGAGACAGGGAGAGGAGGAGGAGGAGGAGGGGGAGGGGGAAGAGGAGGAGGAGGAGGAGGAGGAGAAGGAGGAGGAGGAGGAGGAGGAGGAAGGGGCCGGAGTTCTGAGGGTTGCCAGTTGTCAGCCTGGGAACATGAACAAACTCCCTGGGAGTTTGCTGTGTGTGAGAATTTCCTTCCTCTTTCCCGACCCTAGTGTCCCAGGACTGGAGAGGGAGTTCTGAGATTTTCTGGGAACCCCCGGTGGGGAAAACACTAGTCCTGGCCCCTAAGGGCCCGGGTCTGGTGGGAACGGCAGGAGACAGGAGACCATGAGGAATTAAATTCCCTCCCCAGAAAGCTGGGACCCTGAGAGACCAATTCCATCACCGTGCAAAGGAGGTCCAGGGCCCCACGCAGGGAGGGCCTATCCTGGTACCCAGGAGGCCATGTTGGTGTAAGAGCTTGCATCCGGGCTCTCCCTGCTGGGGCTCTCTTTCCCCACTGTCCTGGTGGTGAGAAATGCCCATCTCCCGCCATACGCCCCCTTTCTCATTATGCTTCCCATAGATTCCTTAGCATTTTTCATGCCTCAGGGCCTTTGCACTTGCAGTTCTCTATGCCAAAAGTGCCCTCTCCCCAGAGTTTCCCATAGCTGGCTCCTTCTCCAGCATCTGGTCTCAGCTTAAAAGTCACCTCTGGGAGAGGCTTTCCCTGGTCACTGCATTACCTTCTACCATTACCCTTGTTTGTTGCGTTTCACGGTGCTTATTTTATATATTTATTGGTTTAGTTGTTCAAAGTCTAGCACTTCTAGGAGAGTGTGACCCTCCCCCCCAGATAGGGTTGGTGTTCCCAAGACTCCCACAATGCCCTTGAAGAGTGGCTAAGAAGATGTCTTTTGAGAGGTGGCCCCTATCATAGCATGGGAGCAGCCTCCCTGAGGCCCATGGAGGCCTCCTGCCAGTGGCCAGCCGAGTCCTGTATCAAGGATTGCTACTTCATCTCTGCCTCTGTCACTCAGAGCTTCCCCTCCTTGGCCAGGCTGGCTGGACCCCCGCTACCCCTGTTCACATTCCCATTCAATCTCCCAGCCCCTTGGCCTGTACCATTGCCCCATCCTGTCTCCTTCCTCAGGGCCAGGACTCCCTCCAGCAAATGGCCTTGTGCCATACTGTGTGGGGCAGCTGAACCTGACCCCTGGCCCCTGTGCTGAACCTGACACTAGCCCTGACCTTAAGAGGCTCCTCATCTGGTAGAAAAATCTTCACGCCAGCCTTGTTCCTTCCTCCATCAAGAATTCGCTTGATGTGGGATGCCTGGGTGGCTCAGCGGTTGAGTGTCTGCCTCCAGCTCAAGGCGTGGTCCTGGGGTTCCAGGATCAAGTCCACCATTGGGTTCCCTGCAGGGAGCTTGCTTCTTCCTCTGCCTATGTCTCTGCCTCTCTCTGCGTGTCTCTCATGAATAGATAAATAAAATCTTTAAAAAAAAAAAAAAAGATCTTGCTTGATGTCAGGAGGCCTGTGCCCCTGTTCCCATCTTTGACAATTCCTAGCCATGAGATCTGGGCTTTTACCTGTTGCTCTGAACCTCACTTTCCTCCTCTGTGAAATGGGATAATAAAGCCAGCCTTGCAGTGTTGCCATGAGGGTCAGGTGGGCTGGCTCCTGCAGTCCTGGGGGATGGGTCAAGCAGAGGCTCCGGAGTCAGACTCTAATTATGCTCAGTGCTACCTCTGCTGCTTCCCAGGGCGGGTGGACGGGGTGAACCTGAGGAAGTTATTTAACATCTGCAAACTTCATTTTCCTCCACTGTAGAATGGAGCAAGAAAGAGTATCTACCTCCCAGGATTGCTGTGAAGATGAAATGAGACCACACCTAGGAAGGGGTTAGCGCAGTGCCAGCTGGTAAGTGCTCAGTAGATGTTAGATACTATTAAGGGTTGTGATGCTAGACCCAGCACACAGCAGACCTGCCATGCCTCTCATGTCACCCCCTTCCTTCTTGAACCAAGAGCATGGGTTCCATCCATAAGCCCGATTCTGGACAGGGAAGATCGTGGACAGGGAAGGCTTGGAACCCTTCCTCCCCACCCTGCTCAGTTTTCCAGTTTTATCCCTCCCAAAGCATCACCAACAGATCTTGAAGTAAAGCTAAAACCAGCCCAAGAGAACTATTGAAATTATGGAAAACCCACTTTGGAGATTGTGAAACTTACACTTCCTTTTTCTTTTCTTTCTTTCTTTTTTTTTAAGATTTCATTTATGAGAGAGAGAGAGAACAAGCAGGGTGAGCAGCAGAGGAAGAGGGAGAAGCAAACCCCCAGCTGAGCAGGGAGCCTGGCATGGGAGCTCGATCCCAGGACCCTGAGCCGAAGGCAGACGCTTAACAGGCTGAGCGTTAAGCACCCCAGTGCCCCTAAGTTATACTTGTTAATCCTGCTACTGTAAAAGCATCAAGGATTTTTCATCAAGACAGAAAAGAAAAACAGAAAAACAGCCAGTGTAAGTTGTAGTGAGACCCACCATTTCAAAACCTGAGAACCCTGCGTCTGGCTGAGCAGTGAGATGGCTGCCTGCGAGCCAGCAGGCCCTGTTATCAGGAAGCCCATTGCCAGAGGTCAGGACCGGGAACTGAAGTGACCCGGAGACAGATCCTAGGACAGGAGGTGTCCTGGCACCACAATAGCTTAAAAGGCTCACTAAATGGCAGCCATTTGCGACTCAATCTCTATAAATGTGTCTCAGACATTTTGAAGCCCATCTCTGCTTCTTCCCATACCCTCTCTTGGGAGTGATGAGTGCTTTATGTTTATTAACCTCTCTGTGAGGTAGCTTTTCTTTCCAGACTGTGGCAAGGCAGCCTTGAAACCCCTGCATTCCCCGAGGAAACAGGTCAGTGAGCCTTGGGGTTAGTGTGTATGAGCAAGGCGTCCTGGGAGGTAAAGGAGGCTTCTTGTTAGGAGGTGGGTATGAGGGGCACCTGGATGGCTCAGTGGTTGAGTGTCTGCCTTCGGTTCAGGGTATGATCCCGGGGTCCTGGGATCGAATCTCACATCAGCCTCCTCACAGGGAGCCTGCTTCTCCCTCTGCCTGCGTCTCTGCCTCTGTCTCTGTGTGTCTCATACATAAATAAAAAAAAAAAAAAGGAGGTGGATAGGAGAGTGTGCTTGGTGAGTTCTGTGTCCTCAGAGGGTGGGTGCAATTAGGGGCAAGGGGAATCCCAACCAGGAGGGTGAAGGGTCTAGAGACCAGGAGACTCATGGGACCTGGGACAGCTGCCTTATCTCTACAGGTGATCAAGGAAGAGGTTAAGGTGGTACAATTGGAAGCTTCAGGAAGATAAAGTTTATATCTACATAAGAAGGACTTTTTTTTTTTTTTTTTTTTTTTTAAAAAGGACTTTCAAAGTCAGTGGATCTACCCAAGGATGAAATGGGTTAATGAGCTGTCTTGGTAAAGTGATGAGTTCTCTGTCGCTAGAGGAATGCAAGCAGAGGCTGGATGAGAAATTGGCAAGTCCCTTTTGGCCCAGAGATCCTTCGAATTTTATCTCACACTTCACGTTCTCATCCCCAATCCTTCCCAAACTCCCAGCCCTGAATTTATACCAATCTGACCCAAAAGGCATGACTCGGAAGTGAATTGGTTGGGAGACAATGAATTGAAAAGGGCCGGGCAGCCCAGGTGGCTCAGTGGTTTAATGTGGCTTCAGCCCAGGGCGTGATCCTGGAGACCCAGGATCGAGTCCCATGTCAGGCTCCCTGCGTGGAGCTGCTTCTCCCTCTGTGTCTCTCATGAATAAATAAATAAAATCTTAAAAAAAAAAAAAAAAGAGGGACCATAACCCCTGAGTTAAATATCAAGCTGCATATATTTTCTTTGGTGAGCATAAGACTGTTGTGTCATTGATTGAGTTTGATTCTGAGAGGGAAGTAATAGACAGTGAAGAAATGCTTAGAATTATAATCAAGCCAAGTTCTCAAAAACATCATTTCATAGACAGCTGTCTCCAAAGTATTATTGAGGTTAAAAATCCTGATGCAGAAGAAAATATATGGCATAATCCCATTTCAGTAAAACGATGTACTACAATGAGATACCACTTCACATCCATAAGGATGGCAATGATGGTAATAATAATAATGGTAATAACCCCCAGATATGTAGATACTTGTACATTGATGTTCACAGCAGCATTATTCACAGTAGCCAAAATGTGAAAACAACTCAGGTGGATGAAAGGATAAACAAAATGTGGCATACACACACAATGAAATATTATTCAGCTGTTAAAAAGAACAAAATTCTGTTAGGTGCAAAAACATGGATAAACCTTCAACACATCATGCTGAGTGAAATAGGTCGGACACAAAAGGACAAATGCTGTGTGATTCCATGTCTATGAGATTCCTAGAATAGACAAATTCAGAGAGACAGAAAGGAGAGTCATGGTTGCCTAGAGCTGGTGGGAGGGGAGTGGAGAGTTATTTTTTAACAGGTATAGAGTCCCTGCTTGGGATGATGATAAAAGTTCTGGAAACAGATAGTGGTGATAGCTGTACAACACTGTGGATGTACCTAATTATGTACTTAAAAATGGTTAAAATGGCCATTTTTATACTATACATATTTTACCAGAATAAAATAAATGATGTGTCTTTTGATGGGAATAAGTATGAATGTAGCAAGGTGCCCTGCTGGGGGTTGAGTTTGTGTTTTGTCTATTAGGCGACTGCGTAGACAGACCAGGTCAGAAGGTCACTCGGAAGTGCCTGAAAGGCGTGTCTCTGGGAAAGGAAGGAGGGCCAGCTTCCCACTGTCCTGGGAGAAGGAAATAACCAGCCTCTTGTGTGGATCACCTGGGAAGAACAGTTGGGGAGTGGGAATGGCCATGTAGCACAGTCCTCCCAGACCTCTGTGACCCCTGGCATGTGAATGCTCACAGGATGTGGGACAGGTTTGCACTGAAGGGCCCTGGGCTCTTGGCGTGGAGCCCTTCCCTAGTCTGGGGGAATATTAGCCTCTACCTCTGTGGCCGCTTTGGGAGTGTGGACTTGATCCACAACTTGGGATATGACTCACCAAGACCAGCTTCTGCTGGACATTCATGTCTTCCTACCCCCACCTGCACACTGCTGCAGCGCTGCATGGGACTGGATGCTACCCCTACCCAAGACACCGGTAAGGACAAGGGGTCCTCTGGATGCATATGAAGAAGATAGTGAGAGCCCTGGAAGAGAGCAGCTCTGCTGCTCATCTGACCTCCTACTGTTACCATCATTTGGGCCTTTAACATTTGAATTCTTGGGACCATTTGGACCACAATGATCACACCCTCAACTATCCAAAGGAACACCTCAGTAACACATGTGAGTGTGCATGTGATTGCACATATGTGTGAAAATGCCCCACTAGATGTTTGTGGGAATTTGGGTGATTTTGCCTTACTTCATTGTTGTTTTCTGTATTTGAGATTTTCCTGATTTATACTGAGCACTTGTTTTTTCACCATCAGATAAAAGGGGAATTATCACTTTTTATTATTTATTTATTTATTAAAATTGTTATAAGTCTTTTTATAAATAAAAATAAATTCATTTTTATAAATAAAAATTATGATTTTTATATAAATAAAAATACACTAATTTTTATATAAATTTTATATAAATAAAATTTAAAACTTATTTATAAATTAAAAATCATTTATAAATTATAAATAAATATTATTTATTATAAAATATATTTTTATAAATAAAATAAATAAATAAAAAGATTTTATTTATTTATTCATGAGAGACACACACAGAGAGAGAGAGGCAGAGACACAGGCAGAGGGAGAAGCAGGCTCCATGCAGGGAGCCCGACTCGGGACTGGATCCTGGGTCCCCAGAATCAGGGCCTGGGCTGAAGGCAGTGCTAAACCGCTGAGCCACCAAGGCTGCCCGAATTATCACTTTTTAAAAGGCATACAACATGGAAGTTCCGCAAAAGATTAAAAATAGAAATACCATTTAATCAAGTAATTCCACTACTGGGTAGCTACTCCGAAAAAGGAAAACACTAATTTGAAGAGATATATGCACCCCTATGTTTATTGCAGCATTATTTACAATAGCCAAGATATGGAAGCAACGCAAGTGTCCATCGATAGATGAATGAATAAAGAAGAAGTGGTATAAATATATATGTACATACATCTGAATATTACTCAGCCATAAAAAAGAATGAGATTTTGCCATTTGCAGCAACATGCATGGACCTAAAAGGCATGTTGCTAAGTGAAATAAGTCAGACTGAGAAAGACAAATACCATATGATTTCACTCATATGTGGAATCTAAAAAACAAAATAAACGAATAAACAAACAGCAGAAACAGACCCGTACTTCCCCAGGGTGTTGGGGGAAGGTGGGCAAAATGGGTAAAGAGGAGCGGGAGATACAGGCTTCCAGTTATGGAGTGAGTAAGTCACGGGGGTAAAGGCACAGCGTAGGGAATACGTCAATGGAATTACAGTAGGGTTGTGTGGGGACAGAGGGAGCTACTCCTGTGGCGAACACAGCTTAACAGGTACACTTGCTGAATCACTGTTGTACCCTTGAACCCAATGTAACGTTGCGTGTCAGCTATCCTTCCATTTTAAAAAAAAGGCACACAAGTCTTTGACAATTTGTGTCACGACTTACAAATGCCAATGGTGCAAAGTCAAAAATTTAATAGGGTGTTAAATGTCCAATGAATTAGGACGAGTCAGTGTTCAGCTGAGGAAGCCATTCCTGCCAATTCAAGCAGAAAGGAATTCACTACAGGGAATTAGGTGCTCATACAATTGTTAGGAAGGTTGAAGAAGCTTTAGGCAGGGCCTGGAAATGGCTCGGCTGACAACACCACAGGACTGCGTCCCTCCAGGACAGTTGCTACCTCTGCTACTGTCAGAAGTGCTGGGCTCAGAAAGGGCAGTTCCACCTCGGGCTTTAAGAACACATCGCTGTAGATGAGTGAGGGGTCAGGAAGCCACCCTCACCTCTTCCACAACTGCCCCTCCATACTCACAAAGCTGGCAAGGGCTCTATATTAGGTCTCATATTAATCCCCCCCGCCCAAGCAAAGCTTTATTGTTTCCATTTGGTTTCCAGCTTGCGAGAAGGCTCCAGGGCAGATTAAAAGCTGCAGGGGCTGCAGAAAGAGGCCAGACAGATGCCCCAACAACAGGGGATGCCAGAGGGGCCCTTCAAATGTTGGGTTCTCAAGGCTTCTAGTCATGCTTGAGAGTGAGCCTTTTTTTTTTTTTTTTAAGATTTTATTTATTTATTTGTGAGAGACACACAGAGAGACAGAGACAGAGAGACAGGGACAGAGAGAGAGGCAGAGACACAGGCAGAGGGAGAAGCAGGCTCCATGCAGGGAGCCTGACGTGGGACTCAATCCTCGGTCTCCAGGATCACACCCTAGGCTGAAGGCAGCGCTAAACCACTGAGCCACCGGGGCTGCCCAAGGGTGAGCCTTTTGAAGAGATACTCATCCAGCCATGCTGGGGGCCGGTCAGCCTGTGGGGTGAGTCAGGTGGTCACCACCTACTTGATGAGCTCCACCTTCCCATCCAAGAAATGGTTCTCCAGGTCATAGAGATGGGGGTCCATGCAGCAACAGAACCCAGGGTATGCAGCTCCAGAAGAGCCTGTGTCAGATTCTTCTCTAGGACCATGGTGGCTTCTATGGTGTCCATGCATCCTGGGATGGTTTCTGCAGGTCCCAGAAGAGGGCATGGCCAGTGAGCTGGGTTTGTGTCTTCAGATGCTCGGTGCCATTGCGCTTCTCCTCCATCAGCTCATGGAAGAAGTGGCCTGCATCCAGAGCCACATTGTCGTGATCTAAGTAGAAGCCCAGAGAGAGGCAGGTGTAGGAGGCGTGCAGATGCATGTTGACTGGACACTGGACCATGGCCTCCGCCTTGGTGGAATGATTCTAGGAAGCTCATGGGTCATTGGCATAAGGAGTTAAGCTCAAAATACAGTGTTGCCTGGTCCCAGCATCAGAGGATGGCTGTAAAGATGCTCCTAAAGGTTGTAGCTGGAAAAGAGGTTGGAGGGTGGTAGGAAGTGGGAAGAAGGGACATCCTTGGGTCTGTTTTGTCCAAACACTGTTGAAGCAAGAGGCAGATCTGCAGGCCCATTGGGTACACTGCCTATATTAGTTTCTTAGGGTTGCTGTAAGAAAGTAACAGAGCTGGGTGGCTTAACTAACAGCATATTGTCTCCAGGTTTTGGAGGTTGGAAGTCCAAGAGCAAGGGGCTGCCAGGGTTGGGTCCTTCTGGAGGCTATGAAGGACAGTCTGTTCCTGGCCTCTCGTATAGCTTCTGGTGGTTTGCTGGCAGTCTTTGGTGTTCCTTGGCTTGTGATGCATCAGCCTGCTGTCTGGCTTCATGTTCACGTGACATTCTCCCAGCGGGTGTCCGTCTCTGAATTCCGCCTTTACATAAGGACGCTAGTCATCTGGATTAAGGTTCACTCTACTCCAGAAGGTCTCATCCTAACCAATTACATCTGCGATGGCCCTATTTCCAAATAAGGTCAATTTTTGCTGTATTGGGGGGTTAAAACTTGATCCTATGAATTTGGGGGGATATAATTCAGCCTGTAAGTGATACAAAATTGCTGCAGAAACCCCATAGGGTAGTACCTGACATCAGTGTCAATGAAGAGGCAGAGATGACGTTCATCTAGAACTCTAGGAGGTCTGGGAAATGTTTTTAGCTTATTAGATTCTGCATTAATGAAAGTACTCTAGGAGTAGGTTGGAATGGGTCCTCTGCCAATCCACCACATCCTCCACCTAAATCCAAGATCCTCTACCTGCCTTCTCTGTCTTGGTCATTTTGCAGCTGGCAAAATTCACACCACTGAGCACATGAACCCGGGGTACTGAAAGCAGCACTATCCTTAGAAACCAGGAGATGGGAGTTAGACCCCGGCCTCCTTCCATCGTGGGTGACAGCCACAGCGAATCAAAACCTAGTGCCATCCACAATTCACTCAACAAACACTCAGTGCTCACAGTCATCACCACGCTCTAGAATCTGGGGCCACATGCTGGTAATTAATGTCACAAATCCATTCTATAGGTTGTACCACTCAAATTTGCTTCTTTATTCTTTCTATCCTGGGACTTTTTAAAAAAGATTTTATTTATTTATTCATGAGAGACACAGAGAGAGAGGCAGAGACATAGGCGGAGTGAGAAGTAGGCTCCACGCAGGGAGCCCGATGTGGGACTTGATCCCAGGACTCCAGGATCATGCACACCCTGGGCTGAAGGCAAATGGTCAACCACTGAGCCACCCAGGCGTCCCAATCCTGGGACTTTCAAAAAGATAATTCTCTCTTTCCACTCCCCCACACCCCATTTTTCCTTCCTGCGTCCTGGTTATTGTGTGCATGTGCAAGCCAAGCCCAACATTCTCCTTTGATGACAGGTAAATGATTTAGCAGGCAACAGAGCCAGGAGGCCAAGTTCTCCTCCAAGCTGTGCCACTAACTTGCTGGGTGACCGGGACCCCCATTTCCCCACTTATAAGCAGGGTCATTACTATCGGTCCACCTAGCAGAACTTGGGCAGGGTCCTCAAAACTTGAGGCGGGAGATTGTGGTACGTGGGACTCTCTACTCCATCATCAGCCTCAGGGGCTGGATCTGGTGTTTTCTTTTCTCCTACAAATATAGGTATCTATTGTATACAAAGTGTTGTGGAAAGGGAATGAGATCATGTGTGGTACAGTTAAGGGTGTTCTCATATAACACTCTTCTATGGAGAGGGGATGAAAACCCAACTTTTCGTGGCTTCAAAACAAATGGAATTCATTGGCTCATGTGATTGGTCCACAGGTAGACCTGTGATCTTTAGGCATGGCTGGATCCAGGGACTCAAACAATATTCCTAGAATCTATCTCTCTCTGAGGATGGATCCTGGGAAAAAGATGGAGGGAGGGAGTGAGAAAGGTGGTGTACAGAGCAAGATGGAGTCACTCATGTCAAGCAGTGACAAAAGCAGCCAAGGGCGTTGCAGCAAAGACCAGATATTGCTGAAACTGTCACAGGCTGGCGACGCTCAGAACTGATGACCAGCAGAACTAGGAGAGGTTTGCAAAGACCCAAGACTGATTAAATCCCTTTCAAAAGGGAGAATTTTTGCAGCAAACTGTCAGAGTTTCAAGACACTGATCCTTTTACGTCTAACCACATCAAAAAGGCAGCTGCTGCCGGAGGCTCTGGCCGACTGATCTCTGAACAGAACTGAGATCCTCCACTGCTTGGACATAATAAGGCGCAGGTGCCGGGAGCTGCCCCAGACAGATGGAGACCTCATCTCAGTTGTGTGCTCACAGATTGACTTCCCGTTGGGTTCGTTAACTTCCTACCCCTTGTTGTATCTTGTCTGTTGTGTGACTTTGTATCATGCTTTGCTTTGTGTGACATATAAAAAGCCATTAAACACGTAGTAAAAAATAAAAAAATAAAAAATAAAAAAATAAACACGTAGTAAAATGTCATTGAGTTTGGAATCCTGACCCTGCTTATAATTATGTTAACCTTGTTTTATTTTATTTTATTTTTTAAAAGATTTTATTTATTTATGATAGAGAGAGAGAGAGAGAGAGAGGCAGAGACACAGGCAGAGGGAGAAGCAGGCTTCATGCAGGGAGCCCGATGTGGGGCTCGATCCCGGGACTCCAGGATCATGACCTGAGCCGAAGGCAGACACGCAACCGCTGAGCCACCCAGGTGTTCCTAACCTTGTTTTATGATTGAATAAAGCTGACACTATGGAAAGGAGACACAACTCCTGTGTGCACCTTCATAGCGTGCTTGCAACACATGAGTACTGCAAAGGTGCCCAGAAATAATTACGCTCTAAAGGAAACAGTGCTGAGTGATATGAGAGGTCTTGGTGAAGCAGAAGAGGATTTCGGAAGAGGAAAGAACAAAAGCATTCATGCATTATTTTATTCATTCATCAGGCTGCAAACATTGTTTCCCATTCTGGGCTTCACACTGGACTAGGCCTGGGGCTCCAGAGCTCCCGTTGGTTCCTGGGGAAGGCAGGGGATTTGAACAGTATTGTGAGGATGCACAAGGCCTGCCTAGAGGTCGTATCCAGTCTGGGAATCTGGGGAGCTTCTTGGGAGCAGCACATTGGATTGGAAGAGTGAAAACAGGGAAGAGCATTTGGAACAAAAGGAACAGCATGAACAAAAGCACAGGGGCTCCATTCAGAACTGCACGGAGACTGACTTACTAGGTGACATTGGGTACATGATTTTCTGAAGCTGGGGACTCAGTTTTTCTGTTTGTATAGTAGAGGGCTTGAACAAATTTCTACTGAGGAAGGGAAGGAGCAAAGCATTAGACATGCGGGATGTGGCTGCTCCCGCTTCGGCGGGGCGAGACCTGACTCACCTCCAGATGACATCGTGGTTTCATGAAGGCAAAGCCCCCCCAAGCCCAGCCCAGAGGAGAAGGAGGGGACAAAATGATATACATTTGTTATACATTATACAGTATGACATACATACTCTTTGTTGTCTGAAGGGAATATCTCCACATCGTGACCATCGAAACGGCCTAAATGGTGCACTGTGAAACGTAAGTGCCCTCCCAAGCCTGCCCTCTCATCCCCTGACTTCCTTCCTTGGAGCAAATCTCTGTTACCAAGTTTTGCTTATACTTGCAGAGATGGTTGTGAATACTCACAAGTTCACCCACACATAGGCGCATATACGGCCCTGGCATGTTGTCTACACGTAGGAGCACACTGCTCACACTTCTACACTGACTTCATTTCCCTAATCACACATCTCGGATACTGCAGCCTAGCATTACAGGGAGGGCTGCTTCGTTCTTTTAATGGCTGGAGAGGGTCCCACTGGGTGGATGTGCTACCAGTCCTGCATGAACATAGGGCTGAGCGTTTTGAAGGTTTGCAATCCCTTGCTAGTACCAACAATGCTGCCCGGCCCATCCTGGTACTTGTGGTGTTTTTGCGTGGGGGTGTCTCTGTCACATGAAGGCCTAGAAGAGTGGGTGTTGGCGCCTTGCCTTGGAGAGGCAGGCCGTGCCAAGTGAAGACCGACTCAGGAGGAACTTAAGCTCCCCTAAAGTTCAAGCAAAAGGAGATAATTCCCTGCACTTGCCGAAAGTGTGGGCAGGGAGCTGAAGCCACTGGATCTGGACATTAAAGAAAAGTGACATTGGACATGGAGAAGCAGTCACTTGGCTGACGTGCCAGATGGCTGAGGTCCTCAGTGCCTGTAAGACTGGGTAGTGTACTCCTGCCCCTGCTCTTCTTCCCAGTCCCAGTGGGCCAGAACTGCCTGAGTCTCCATCCTTCCTGTTTCGAAAGGGCATGAGTGAGCAATTTGACCCTGGTTTTTATGGGGAGGTGAGAAAGGAGGTACTTCTAGGGTGTTTGATGATGGTGGTGGGAGCTTCCTTGCTGCCAGTCCATCACCAACCCATCTTTGTCTTGGGCAGTAGAGATCCTCGACCCCCACCCGAGACCACCTGAACAACACCCTCTTGGCACTATTCTTTACCAGACCATCTGCCCCCTGCAGCCTCTGCCCCAGACCCTGTCCTGTACTCTGTGCATCCTCCCAAGGATCCCCAAGGCAGGCAGACAGGTGGGACTTTTTGCCCTACTTTGCACATGAGTAAACCGGGTCTCAAGAGCAGCCTCCCAAGGGGGTGCATCCTCTCCCTCAGCATTGCCTCATGGAACTTCCTGCTTCCATCAGGTGATGTGCAAGGAAGGCAAAGCCTGAGCTCTCCCATACCAATGGGACTGCAGAGGTGGCAGGTTGACTAAGAAAATGTCAGGAGACATGGAGGGTGGGCTGGCCCTCTGCCCCTTTCATGCTGTTGACCCCAAACCAACATTACTGTGTTGGTAAATGTTTTGGAAACGCTACTGATGCTTACTCTGTGCAGAAGTACCGAGTGAAGGGCTGAAAGTAGGGATAGATCTATGTCACTAATCTGTGTGTCACACCCATGGATGGAATCCAGCATAGCTCTGGAGCCCATAGGATCTGGATTTGAATCCTGGGTTTGCCATAGTTTACTAATGAATTTACTATTTATTTGCTGTCTTCCTGTGTCTAAATGTCCAAGCTGCTCAGGATGTGAAAGAATCAGAAAGAATGATAGGTACTTTGTTTCTCAATTCAGGAGGATTTGAAATCCTGGAGGCTAGGGGAGGTCCCCTCACTCTACTCGAGTTAAGGAGGATTAAGTTCCAAGTCCTGGTCCAGGGGAACTCAACATTTTTCATCATAAACCCCTAGAAGTTAACAGCAGTTTTTAAAAATAAATAAATTTTAAAATTGATTTTAAAGATTTATTTATTTATTTTAGAGAGAGAGAGAGAGAGAGAAAGAGAGAATGAGCAAGGGAGCATATGTGGGGAGGGGCAGAGGGCAAGAGGGAGAGAGAATCCCAAGCAGACTCCTGGCTGAGCTGGGAGCCTGATGTGGGGCTCCATCTCATGACCTTAGCCAAAATCAAGAGCTGGATGCTTAACTAATAGAGCCACCCAGGTGCCCCTTAGGATTTAAAAATAAATCTTTATAAATTCTATAAAGTACCATTTTGCTAATATATCATAATTTCTTAAAAAAATAAAAAATAGAAATGAGAGAATTTAGAAGTAAAAAGAGAAGAGCCTAATATTTTTCCTGGGCTTTGAATGACCCCCCCACCCCCATTTTGGAAATCACAAACCTAAGCTTCAAGAAAGCACAGACCTGGGTTGTCCAAGGGACTTAGAGGGGAGGGTGTGTGTACGTACATGAGCATATGTGGTAACTCAGGAACTGAGGCAGTGAGATGTTTGGGACAAGGTGAGGGTTTGAGGGGTTTCCTTGAGTCCGGGGCGAGGGGGGGCACGGCGTTGAGCTGAGCTTGCAATGGAGGCCTGAGTGAGGAGGGAAATGTGGCTTTATGGTAGATGGGCTGGACCTTACATGTCTTGGCCTGGAAGCAGCTTGGTAAGATCGTTCTATCCTGACTTGGGCTGCATTAGTGGTGGGGAGCACTTGCAGCCTCATAACATTTCCTTTCCTAATCCCCTGAGTCTCCTTAGATAGCCTCCTTGCCTCCTTAGATGGTGAGCTTAACCATAGGGACTTAATTACCTATTACATTATATTATTAGTTATATATAACACGAGGGACTTCTATATTCCTTCTATCTTTTCTACTTTCTATCTGTGTTAAGGGAATATGATATATGCATATAATAGTATTTTACAGAAGTTATAAAGATTTGTTTTAAAAAATAGCTTGCTTAAAACAGTTATTTATTTATGTAAGCAAGGAGCTGGAGCCAGCCCCCGGCCCATATCTCCGGAAGGGGAAGAGGGTGTGCTAAGGATAACCTGCCCCTTTGCAGGGATTCAGTTTGACAGAGCACCAAATAGTAATGTGATCCTTGTTTCACCTGCTTGCCCTCGAGCTAATTCATCGTCATTGTCCCTGTGTGAAAAGGTTATGGTACTGGTCATTGGAGATCATTTCCAACTGGGAGCAACCTGGCTGGGGTTTTTAGGGAAAATTAATGCCCTCCAGGCGTTGGCTTAAATTGACCTTGTCTATCATCTCTCCCCTTTGCCGCTGAGGCCTGTCCCTGCCTCCCTGCCTCCACCCTGCCTATGTCTCCCCTGCTGACACTCCTCAGGACTGACGCTGATCCAAGCCTTCGTAAACCATTCAGGACTGTTAAACAAATCCTATAATTAGAAGCCAGGTTTCCTAAACGAAGTGAAAAATGTAATGTTACCCTTTGTTTGTTCACTGGATGCTCAACGCATGTCCCATGACCCAGAGGAGCTGTGACTTTGGGTTTTCAAGAAGCCTTAATAAGGTAATGTTTATAAAGTTCTTAACTTTACAACTCCGCTGGAGTATAACTCCATGAAATGAGGACAAGCCGTAATTCCAAGGAGATTCCACCCCCACCCACCGCCCCCATCCCAACGGTGAAGAATGTTGTCCCTTTGTCCTCTTCTGTGGTGTGTGGAAAGCCCCAAGACTGGGATTAAGGGGAGTGGGCTCAGGCCTCATCTCTGACACTGAGTTGCTGTGTCACATTGTATCAGTCTCTTTCCGTCTCTGGTCTTGCGTGTCCCCATCTGTAAAAGAGAAGAGCTGATGACACTTGCTCATTCTACACGTCTCTTCTAACTTGGATATTCTATAGTTTGATTTCTGAATCTCTCCACCAAGGGGTTTTATCTCAAGCAAGGATTCTTCTCCAAATTTGACCTCTCTTCTCTGGACTTTCCAAAAGATCTTGGTCATGAACCTTGAACAGAATACATCTAGTTTGGGGTTGGCAAGACATGTAGATATACCTTTTCTGCCTCGGCTTTGAGCCCTCAATCAAGCTCCTCCTTCATGAAATACAATGCATGACCAAAAAATGTGAAAATGACCTGTGGAAGGAAAAAAGAATTCCTTAACTCTTCCAAGGAATTCCAACTGGCCAAGATGGGGAACAATGGAAAGAGCGGGGCTTGTGCTGTCCGGGGATGGTAGCCACCAGTAAGTTAACAATATTATGTTAACATCGTAACAGCTGACATTTATGGAGTTCTTTCTATGAACCAGGCTCCACAATGAGAGCTTAAATCCATCCTCTCAATTAACCTCACAGAAAATCTGTGAGGTTGCTCCTTTCTCATTATCTTCATTTTATGGATAAGAAACTGACACTTAAAGAGAGGAAAGAATTTGGTGGAAGGAAATAAGTGGTTGGAGCAGAGACTCCGGAACCCATTCTTCAACCTCTACAAACCCACAACCTCCAAACCTCTGATCCTGCTGTGATACTTGTAGAAGTGTCCCATCACTCTGGGTCTCTGAGCAATTCTGATGAGCAGAGCACACCCAGGACTTGTAACAGAGGTGAGTGAGACATGTTTGCTGGAGTGAGCCTCCAAGGTCTGGGGGTTGTTTGTTACCGCAGCACAATGTGACCCATCCTGACTGACACTGCTTGTCATAGGGCAGAAGGAGCAGCTTTGTTCTGTATGTTCTCAAAGAGCAAATTTGTCATCAGCGGACGGAAGGAGGGGGGAGGTAGACATTTAAATCAAACAGAGCCTGATAAGAGACTTGGGATCATTTACTATCCTTGGGAAGCCAGCAAAATGACTATAAGGTCCTGCTGATCCTAAGATTCGAAGAAACAGCCTAAAACATGTGAAGATTTGTAGGTAATTCTAAAAAGATTGTGTCAGAGCTAGGCCTGTGGTTGAGATAATGGGATAGAATGCAAGGGAATCCCAATAATCCTAATATGGAAGACAAAAAATTGTGGACATAGCTATGTAATCACCAGACCCAAAACAATCCCAGTTTTTCCAAGAGCGCACTATTGGGAGAGAGAGAGATTGGGGTCAGCCCGACCCTCGAATTCTCTCCAGAGCTGACTCAGAAAACATGTCCACCTGGCACCAAGCCCTCTTGCCAAACACATTTCCCTTCAATGTAGGCTGCTTCACAGAGCACAGCCTGGACACGTCAAAGAGAATTTGGATGGACTTTGGTGCTCTGTGCATGTTGCCTACACACCTGGGTGTAGACACCTGGGTGTCCACCTCTCACCACTGCCTGGTTCCAAAGCTCATTCCCTAAACTGTGGCAAAGGTTAGGGTGGGGTGGTGGGTCAAAAGTGGCCTCAGGGACTGAGGTTTTCATCCTAAGCTCTGCCCCTGTTCTCATTGTGCTTCCATTCCCTGGCCTCAATTTCCTCTTCTGTAAAAACCTTTATATTCACATGGGGTTGATAAAGGGAGTAAATAAAGTCAGGGACTTACAGCACTTACAGTGGTACACACAGAAGCTATCACCTTTACCACCAGCATCTGCCTGGGCCCTAAGGCTGTACCACTTCTGTCTTCCAGGGCCACAAACCTTGAAATTGTCTTCTTTAAAGAAAAATTTTTTTGTATATTTTTTTATTTATTTTTTATTTATTTATGATAGTCACAGAGAGAGAGAGAGAGAGAGAGAGAGAGAGAGAGAGGCAGAGACATAGGCAGAGGGAGAAGCAGGCTCCATGCACCGGGAGCCTGACGTGGGATTCGATCCCGGGTCTCCAGGATCACGCCCTGGGCCAAAGGCAGGCGCCAAACCGCTGCGCCACCCAGGGATCCCCTGTATATTTTTTTAATTGGAGTTCGACTTGCCAACATATAGTATAACACCCAGTGCTCATCCCGTCAAGTGCCCCTCTCAGTGCCGGTCACCCAGTCACCCCCATACCCCCGCCCACCTCCCCTTCCACTACCCCTTGTTCGTTTCCCAGAGTTAGGAGTCTCTCATGTTTTAAAATATTTTTTTAAAAGTTTATTTATTTTTCTAATAATCTCTAAACCCAACATGGGGCTTGAACTCATGACCCCGAGATCAAGGGTCACATGCTCTGACTGAGCCAGCCAGGTGCCCCTTGGACCTGTCTTCTAACATTAGAACAATCATGGAGGCTTCTTTCCTGGGAACCGACTTTGGATGTGGTCGGATTCCCCACCAGCCGTTTCTTCCTCTTCCCTCACCAATATAGTATTTATGAGAACCAACCTTTCAGTAGCAATTTGGCAAGATGTCACATTCTTGTCACATCGGCAAGAAGACATTGTACCTGCTTCCACATGCCCTGAATGCTGAGGTCATGGGCTCCAGTCATGCTCATGGATGCAAGAGGTATAGGAGATGGTGAGGAAGGATGCCCAGCCACAGTGCCTAAGGCTGGTCCTCAAATACCAATATTGTTGTATCCACCATCCTTTTCAAGAACGTGAGCTCGGGAACTGTTTTAGCTGTTCACTGCTCTACGCCCAGGCCTGAGCACAGTGCCTGGCACACTATGTATTTGTCAAGAAGTGAGTGGACCCTCCTCAAGAACTCTCAAGGCTCTTCACTGCCTATATCTTAAAGTCACAGCTCATAGAAACATGCAGAGCATCCTGGGCAAGGTATTTAAACCACCACCTGGGGCAGCTTCTCATTATCCTCAGCTGATGGGTTCATGCCGCAGAGCTGGGAGGTTCAGACCTCCTTCTGCAGGGAGCCTGGGTTGGGACTCACCGTAGCCCTGAGAGCCTGTATGTTTCTGAGGCTGGTGTCTAGATCGGGAAGCAGGGTGGGGACAGAGGCCTTGGTTACAGCTGTCAAGGCTCCTTGCTAAGGGCAGTGGGAGCTGTCTCACCACCTGTCCCCCCAAGTGGTGGGTATTGGGTAGCTCTCAGGGTTCCTCCTGCACTCCGGCAAGTCTGGCCCTGGTCATAGCTGCCCCCGGGCTCCCAAGTCGGGCACTGAGAAGCAGATGTGAGAATAAGCCACGTTCACGGTCTGCAAGAGGCTCCCACCCCATGACTCCAAGGCTCGCACTTGCAAGACCCCGTCCGAGAATTCGCACTCACCCAGACACCAAAACAAACACAATGAAAACAGTGCTATTTGAGCCGGTAACAGAAGCCAATATGTAGGGCAGACTCTGAGCAGTACCATGGCTTTCAGCTGTGTTTGGGGAGCGGGCCTTTGAACCCAAGCTATGAAGGAATTCCCCTCTCCACCCTGCCTCCCCTTGAGGACTCCTCTCCTGTAAACAACTGGGAGACACCAACCTCTTTATTCCCACCCCCACACCCACCCCAGCCCAGGCTTCTTCCTCCACAGGATCTGGGCTCTGGGGGTCTACAGAGAACATTTCTCATGTGGTCCCCTTTTCCTGCTTCTGCTGGAGAATGGAGCCTCCTACCCGAAATAAATGTGGACCCACCCAGCAGGGGGAGGGGCCAACAGCTTTCAGGGAAAAGCCAGGACTCTGGATCTTGTAAGTCCAGACGACGTCCTATAAACTCTGACGGAAGGATAAACATCCCCCGGAACCAAGGGGAGGATATGCCGGTGGGCTGGGGGCCCGGCGCCTCTGTCTGCCCCAGGGACAGGCTGTTTAATCCATGTCCCTCATGAGCCTCTTTGGGCTCCTTCCTGTTCCAGGTCTGGACAAATGGAGGCAGGCAGGACAGCCCCACCTGTGGACCCAAGCCTCTCAGGCTGGAAGGGAACTTTTAAAATTCAGTGAGCCCAACCCTTTCTTTTTTTTTAATTTTTTCTAAATAGGCTTCATGCCCCTGTGTGGGGCTTGAACTCACGACTGTGAGATCAAGAGTTGCATGCTCTACTGACTGAGCCAACCAGGCACCCCACTTTCTTTTTCGTGAATCTCCCGGATACCACTCCCAACTGGTCTTCGGCCCTCTACTAAACCAACCTGGCAGATGGGGAGCTCACTTTTTCCAGGGATATGACTGGGACTCTGGCAGTTAAAAAGCTCTAGAAGAGAGCTGACCAGAATTGTTCTCTTCGACCTGACTGAGCAAGAACAAAGAACAATGTGTAAAACAAAATAATCACAGGGCTTTCATTGAGCACCACGCCATGCCAGGCACTTGACATGCGTTATCTTGTTAGATCCCCCTCCTTTCCAGGAGGATACACACAGGCTCAGAGAGGTTAGGTCACTTGCCCAAGGTAACCCAGCAGTTGTGTACAGGGGCTGGGGTTCAGGTCACTCTGGTTCAAAGTCCGTGCTTTAAATATTGGCCTATATGCAATCAAAGAGCAAAAATAGCATATACACGCAGGAGAATACTGTCCACCCAACTTGGGTGCACACGAACCCAACCAAATGATGATAAAAACAGCAGAATTGGCCAAATATTAAGTATTAGTTATATGCCAGGAAAATCATAAATTTTTTTGAGAAATCCATTTAAACATCTCTAGGAGGATACTGAGGCTCACTGAGGTTAGGAGAAGTGGACACGGGCACATAAGAGGGATTGGGTAAGTGTCCGACCACCATCTCTGAAGTTGGCCGTCTCCCACTACGCCGTATCACATCATAGGCAGGAACTTCAGCATAATGAGAGAGAACACTCTTATAATTATTCTTTTTAACCACTAAGGCTTTAAAAAGTAGGATGTGCGCCCTCAGAGAGAAATCTCCCTACCGTGAAGGTGTTCAGCTAAGGTGCTTTAAAAGGGATCCTATGCTGGTGGGGGCTGCACAAGACATCCCTTGGCTCTGAGGGCCTATGGGTAGTGAGCACTAACCAGAGACTAGGTACAGGGTGGAGTCGATCTGTAATTCAGAAACACAAGCTTGGTGTTTTCAAGGCTGGCTGCTAGGCAGAAGGGAGGCCTTAGCCACCCAGTCCCAGAACACAAGTCCACCTCTTGAGTCCTACCCTGACTCCCATTCCCTTGACTGCCCCCCATGGGGGAGGAGGCATTGGCACCTGGCCTGGGCAGAGGATCATGTGGACGTGGCGGTCCCTCTGCACATCTCAGGGGCTGCCGTTTGCCCAGGCCTTTCCCTTTTTTGAGAACTGGGAGCTTGCTGGCTGGGTCTGTTCCCACCAACAGTGTTCCCGTCCAGGGAGCTTAAAATAGTGCCTCTTGGCTGGGGCTCTGGAGTGAGCAGTGAGGCAGGCATTTGTGCAAATATGGGCCTGGGAGAAAGACTCCTACCCAGGAGGGTGGCGGGCGGGGTGGGCAGCATGGCAGGAGAGCCAAGACCTCCTGTGGAGGATGCGCCCTCCTGGCCACAGCCCCCTCCATCTCGCAGCAGAGGCGCCTGTTAGTCTCCTGCCTCCCCAGACCTTACTGGGCCGCTCGGGCAAGTCTTTACACTGAATCCCACAGGTCCTCCTGGCTCTAGGGTGGGCCCGTTGGAAACAGGGCCGCTGCGTTCTTCAGCAGGTTCTATCCTTGTTCCCGCTGTACCATGCCCTTCCCACCTAAGAACATTCCAGAAGCAACCTTGAAGGCCCAAATCACTACCTGTTTTAACAAGAACAGTGACAACAACAGCAGCTACCTTTAATTAAGCATTTGCTTTTGTCGGGCACTCTGCTAACTGCTTTAACATGCATGATCTCATTTGATCTTCACAACGTTCCAGCCAGGCCAAGTTATAATCTCTACTGTGCAGAAGAACCTGAGGCTCAGAGAAGTCAAGTGACTGTCCCGAGGTCACACAGCTGTGAACTGGTAGAGGCGGGATTAAAACTCAGATCTGTGGATCTCTAGAGTCTGAACTCTTACCCCTGGGCTATCCCCCACCCCCTCTACAGGTCCCTGTGGCTCGGGCCTCCCATTTTCCATTCCAGCATTAACACTCCATATCGCATACAGCTGGCTTGAGGCAATGCATCAAATACCTTGTGAATGCCTACTACGTGCCAGGAACACTGCTGGGTGCCGTGCTCATGCCCTGGGAGCTCTCAGATCCTCTTGAGGACTCTGGTTTGGGCTTGGGCTCAGTGACCTCCCCAGCACTCATGGTCCAGTTCGTTTGAGGATGTCATGGGGAGGCCGAGGCAAGCATTGGCCCTCCTCCGTGACCAGCTGGACACCCCCTGCCCTCTCCTGGCTGTGACTCTCCTCTCCTTCCCCTCACTGCAGGGGACAGCATGTACACTAATCAGACAACCTTGCTTTGAATCCTCTGTGACTTTGGGCTCCCTGAGCCTCAGTTTCCCCGTTCGTAGATGAGGGATAAAATTAGGACCTCACCACAGGGTGGCTGGGAAGATTTACTGAAACAGTGCTCACGAAGGACTTAGCACAGTGCCTGGCAGTCAGTAAATAGACATTAAGCAGTAGCTATTATTATTACTAATTGTTATTTCCTGAAATTTCTGATGTCCAGCAGACAAACGCCTGGGGCCCAGCACATGGTGGATGCTCCAAGCGAAGGAATCATTCACACAGCAGACAGAAGCCTGCACCCCATCCTTGCCGCCCCCCCCCTTGGCAGCCTGTGCCATTGCTGCTCTGACATGGGAGGTGTCCCTGGAGCTGGACCCTGACAGTAGGGTCGCTCGGGAGGCCAGAGGGCAGGCACAGGACCCATGCCCCGTCACCTGGTCCCCTCAGTTTCAGCGCCAGGGCCCATTCCAGGGAAGGGGCGGGGATGGTTCCCTCTGGGCATGCGACACTCTTCAGGGTTGTCTGGCTTTCTGGTGGCGCCACCTGGTGGCGAGCACAGCGCCGCTTCAAGGCGGGCCCTGCCGCCGAGGGCTCTGGTGGCCCTGAGCAAGACCACCCCCTGCCTCCCCCTTCCCAGCCCCCCCGCCCGGGGCCTCCGTTATGAGTGCCCACCACTTCCCGTGAAAGAAGACCTAAGGACCCCAACTTTGCTGTGGGGCAGAAACACTGACGCCCACGTTCTTAGGCCTCTCAGACCTAGGTTGGTCCCACTGTAGTCGGACAAGCTTCACACTCAGGACATCCCTGAGGGCAGATGACCCTTCGGTGGTTTTCTCGAGACCTAGGCTGGAGGAAGGGACTGCCTTCCAGGCCTGAGATGGCCCAGGAATGGGAAACCCACTGATGGTCACTGGGACCCTCCGTGACTCCCCAAGCACCTGCCTGGGTACCCCCACAGGTGTCCCCCTCCCTACTGGGAGGAGTCTGGGGCCCCAAGTCCCAGCCTGGCCCCAAGCTGTCGGTATACGCTGCGAGGGAAGAAGAGACTGAGGCGTGCTCTAACTAGCCTCTCCTGACTCCGGCACTGATACTGAGGCCCAGCCCCACCTGCCCCCTTCTCCTCCCGTGCTGGAGTGGAGGTGGGGTGCGGGAATGTGGAGAGTGGGTGAGGACTCCTGTAGCTCCCAGACCGGCTCCTGTGAGGCGCAGATTCCCGGGCCTGCGTTGTCAGAGCGCCGAGGCCAGGACCCCGGAGTCTACGTTGACAAGCACCGAGCTGGAAGCCCAGACAGCTAAGTCCTGACTTTGGGATACAGAAGCAAGGGTGCATGTGGCCAGCAGGTAGGAGAGTGTGGTGGTTGCGGGGGCCTGAGAAGCAGAGGACCCCCCTGGCAGCCAGGTCCCTATCTTTTCATTTCCCTTTCCGTGGATGCCGGCCGGGGTGGGGGGTGGGGTCCCCCCAGCTGCATGCTGCTCCCGCCACCCGCCAGCAGCAGCAGAGGGGTAGCAAGGAGGCTGCCCCCATCCCTCACCCCGTCACACTAGCTCGGAGGACAGTGGGGTGGGGCCGGGGCGGCCTGGGATGGGAGTGGGGGCCCTTGCTGCCTGAGGAGGTATTTTCAGAGTCCCCCTCCCTCTGGAGTTTCCAGTGATAGAATAGAGTCCTGTCTAGTATTTGACCAAATATGGTGGTATCTCTCGATGAGCTCCAGCCTCAGCCAGTTTCTCAGTTATGCTGTGGAAACCTGCCCCGGACAGATTAATCTTGTGACATTCGGCAGCGCGTCGCACTCTGTTCTCCCCCTCGGCCTATTCCTGTAAATGGCCAGGAGTGGCCCTGGGCGCCACGGTGCAGTCCTAGATGTTTGTTCATTCACCGTGTCCCTCCCTGTCCTCTGCACGCTCTCTCCTACCCTCCTCCGCCGCCCTGGGCGGACTGGCTCCCTCAAAGCAGGCTGGACTGTTCAGTTCGCTTGAGCGGAGAGACCTGGACCCTCGGGGCTGGCCAGTTCAGCGTGGGATTTCAGGACCTGTAGCCCCTGGGGTCACCCCAGCTCACCACACTGTGGCCGGAGCCTGTGAAGCCCGGAGCTCTCTCGGGGGGGCCCGAGGGGCAAGGAGGGAGAGTTGGCTGAGCGACGAGAACCACGCTGGCTCTCATGCTAATTAGAATAGCTAATGTTTGTAATAACAATTATGTGATTATTTCATCATAATAATTTTCGTCATAAACAGCTAAGTGTTTATTGAGCACTTACTACCCGCCAGGGACTGGGCCAGCTGTTTAACGTGGCTTATTTCCTTTCCTCCTTTGAACGGCCCCATGTGGTGGCCACTGTCATTACCCCCATTCTAGAGAGGTGGGACGTGAGACTCGGAAAGATTTCGGGAAGAAATGGGCCAGGCCACTGTTGACTCCTGGGCATGACTCCCATTCTACAGAGAAGGAAACTGAGGCTGAGAAAGAGTCAAAGTGACAGACAGCCACGGACGGGGAGCCCTACATCGGGGAGGCCAGAACAACCAGCCACAAAGACCTCATGAACGGCGACTTGGCCCGCGTGAGAGCACAGATGCAGAAGCATGTTCATGGCAGGCCGGAACTGTGCAGAAAATACCCCAAGACAAACAGCACGGGGTGGGGGAGGGAGCCCTGCACGGGGACCAGGTCTGAATCCCAGCTCTGTCACCTCGAACCCGCTGCGTAATCCTAGACAAGCCCCCTTCCCGGCTCTGGCCTCAGTTTCCCCGCCTGTGAACTAAGTGGGTGGGACGCCGATCACCCAGGGCCATTGAACTCACCTGGGGCTGGCTGAGGCCGGAGGGCCTGGGCTGTCTCCCTGGGAGATGGGGCCTGCGTCCCGCTCCTGGCCAGCACAGCCGAGAACATTTGCTCTCCTGACCAACGGACAGCCCGTCCCTCCTCCACCCTCACCCCCTCGCCGTCCCCAAAGCAAACGAAGCTGATTGTCTCAGCCGGCCCTGTGGGTGCTGGCCGGGTGGCTAGCCGCAGGCCACAGACGGAGGTGCCACCCGCCAGAGCCCCGCCAGACACACAGGGCATTGTCCCTCAGTCAACAGCCCCCGGGCACCTCGGCCCGGCTCCTGGCCTGCCCCACGCCCCTCGCCGCCTGCCGCTGCGCCGGGCCCAGCCAGCCGGGCCGAGGCTCCCAGCTGATGACGAGCCCCCCCAGCCACCCCCAGCAGCCCCCTGACGAGCTATAATTGCTTCGCTCCATCCTGTTGCTGCCATTCTCTTGGCGGAGGCATCTGGGGTTCCAGGCGGGCGGCAGCTGCAGGCCAACCGCCCGGCCCCATGGACTGGCCGCACAACCTGGTACGTGGCGCTTCCCCACCCGCCCCACCCCCACCCCATTTAGGGCCGCAGCGTCTCGGTCCTTCTTTCCTATTGATTAATGGCCGCCTCTGTTTGCCTTGGAATCTGCAGAGGCCGAGCTCTCCCTCTGCCGTCTCCCCCAGGGCGAGACAGAAACAGAGACGGTCTCAGAGCCGCAGCCCTGGCCGCCGGCTCAGGCCCCTGCACCCGCTCGGGCTCAGCCTCGCAGCGAGGCCCCTCCAGGCCGAAGCCATCGGGGGAGATCCTGGCAAACCCAGTTATTGGGCGGGGGGGTCCAGAGAGTCCCCGGGGCCTGGGATCCAGGCTGTGTGACCTTGGGCAAGTCCTTCTGTTTCTGATCCCCAGGGAGGGGCGACTTTGGTTCTGTTCTGGGCTTCCCGGAGTCCCTGTGAGAAGCGCAGAGGAGAAAGCCAATTGTTAAGGAGGCATTTTTCTGCACCGGGATCCAGGACCTAAAAGGAAGAATTGAGCGACTTGGTGGATTTTGCGCTGCCAGGAGGGGCTTTGCTGAAATTTGCTTCCAGGGGGCAGGACTTGCTGGGTAGCCTGGAGAGTTCAGCATGGGCTGTGCAGGTGGTGAGGGGAGTGACTCAGGGCAGGGGGGCCCCTGGTTAGACTCAGGGACCGGCTGAAACCCCCTTGAAGAGTCCTGCCTTCTGGAGAGTCCTGGGCCCCACCCACGTTCTGGCCCTTGTCTCCCTTGCTTGCTGAGGAGCCTGGGTCCTCAGAGCCTGGGTCCTCCTGCCAGCTCCCTGGGGCTTCTCCTGAGCAGGCCAGAGACTTGCCTGACACTCTCGGTTCAGTGGGGGGAGAGGGGGAGGATGGTTGGTGAGGTTGGATACGGGTGTGTAAGGCGTGGATGGGGTGGGTGCAGAGGAGGGGAGCACAGGGGTCATGGCATCCAACAGGGATCCTCAGCCTTGATGCCCCTCTCCCCACCTTCATCTCACGCTCCCTCCCTTGCTCTCTCTAGTTAAGCCTTGTGGTTTCCCTAGCAAAGCTCTTCACCAACTCAAACCTCCTCTCACATTGACCCCACCTCACTGTGAGGTATTTAGACTACCCCCCCCACCTCCCCTCCCTCTTACCCTTCACCTCACCTTGCCGGCTCCCCAGAAAGGCCTTGCAGGGCCGCTCCACTGCCACCAGACTGAGCGGGTGGCCCTGATCTCTAGCCACATGCAGCCAGCTCCTCCTCAGCAACAAGCTCCAAGATATTTAGGGGCTTATTCCTTGCCTACTGTGTGTCCCCCTTCTCCGGACCGTGAGCTACAAGAGGGCAGGCATAGTGACAGCCGTTTAGGGACCCAGGCACAGGGGATGAGACAGTATGTGGAAACCATGGCAATGGCTGTCCACATGGAGTCTGTGCTTAGTGGCGGAGGGTATGTATAAAAGAGCCACACACACAAACTAAGTCTGTAGTCGAGCAACGAGGGTGTGTGGTATTGAGAGCCCAAGAAAGTCCCCTAAGGCATCCCTGAGGGTGTGACACTGGGCTGAGACATGAGGGGTAAGAGGCATTTAGAAGGGGAGGGGAGGCAGGACTCTGCAGATGGCAGCCTGTGCAAAGGCCCTGTGGCAGGAAGGAGCGCGGTGGGAAGAAGGGCTTGAGAGCAGGCCAGAGGCCGGAGCACAGGAGTGAGAGGAAGCCAGGGGTGATCTGAGGAGGCAGAGGTCAGACTGTGTGGTGGAGTCGGGGTGTTGTTACCTCCAGGGGGAACTGTTAGCTGGAGGGTGACATGATCAGATTTGCATTTCAAACAGCTGTGCTGGTCCACAATCTGGAGAACAGAGAATAGAATGAGCCAGGGAGGATTTGGGGAGACCAGGTAGGAGGCTTTTGAGGGAAGTGAGGATGGTTGCTCGGATAGAGAAATGGAAGGGTGGGGAGATGTTTAAGAGGTGCCAATGTAGGACTTAGTGAGGACTATGGTACGTACACACGTGTGGTACACATGTGGCGGCCGGGCGGGACCAGGCCAGGCATGGCCAGCGCGGCTGGGCCCCGGCAGAGGCTCTCTTCCCTCTCTTCTCCCTGGGCCTCAAGTCTTGGCCCAGAGGGAGACCTGGCTCTCCTACCTTTGACGTGTGGCCTTCTTCCCCAGCTGTTCCTTCTCACCATCTCCATCTTCCTGGGGCTGGGCCAGCCCAGGAACCCCAAAGGCAAGAGGAAGGGGCCAGGGCGGCCTGGCACCCTGGCTCCAGGGCCCCACCAGGTGCCGCTGGACCTGGTGTCCCAGGCGAAGCCATACGCCCGCATGGAGGAATACGAGAGGAATCTCAGCGAGATGGTGGCCCAGCTCAGGAACAGCTCTGAGCCGGCCAGGAGGAAGTGTGAGGTCAACCTGCAGCTGTGGCTGTCCAACAAGAGGAGCCTGTCACCCTGGGGCTACAGGTAGGCCGGGCTGGGCAGCCATGGGCAAGCTGCCTGGTGGCGAGGGGGACACTGTGCTCACTGTTGCCATCACTGTCATAGACCTGGGATTCAGAGATCTGGGTGCCTGGTTTGATTCCTGGTTCTGCTTCTTACCAGCTGTGTGGCTTAGGGCAAGCTTAGCTTCTCTGAGCCTCAGATTCCTCAGTGTAAGTAGAGGTGATACTGGTTAAAACTTTGTAGGTTTTTTTTTTTTTTTGGTTTTTGTTTTTTAATTTAAATACAATTAGCCAACATATAGTACGTCATTAGTTTCAGAGGTAGAGGTCAGTGATTCATCAGTTTCATGTAATACCCAGTGCTCGTCACATCGCGTGCCCTTCTTGATGCCTGTCACCCAGTAGCCATCCCCCCACCACCCACTCCAGCAACCCTCAGTTTCTTTCCCAGAGTTAAGAGTCTCACTTCATAGGTTTTATAGGCTTGTTATTAAATGAGCTGTTGAGGCAGAGCCTGAGCATTATGGTTCATGTCCCCACTGAAGCACCTGCAAGGCTTTCACTTCCTCTGCTTTGGCGTGCCTTGTACACACCTCCTAGTTACAGTACGCACAGGTGGCAGTGAGTTGCTGTGTCCACATCCATCTCACTTTTGAATGACTGGCACATTCCCAGGGCCTGCATCAGAGTCATGTAAGAATTCTCGTGCCCCACTCAATCACAGTCTCCAGGAAGAGGCCCAGAAAATGATATTTTATACATCTCCACATGATTAGGGTTCACAGCCAGGTTTGCGAGTCAAGACCTGCCATCTCTAGATGATATGGTCGGTGTCTCACCGTGGCTGTAGCTCTACTTCTTTCTTTTTTTTTTTTTTTAAGGTCTTATTTTATTATTTAGTCATTCATGAGAGACACAGAAAGAGAGGCAGAGACACAGGCAGAGGGAGAAGAAGGCTCCATGCAGGGAGCCTGATGTGGGACTCGATCCCAGGTCTTCAGGATCACACCCTGGGCTGAAGGTGGTGCTAAACTGCTGAGCCACCCTGGTGGCCCTGGCCAAATATTTTTCCCTGGACAATTTAGGTCTTGAGACTCAAGCAGAGAGTTCTCTACTTCTAATCAGAGAAACTTCTAAGCACAGAACCCGCAGAGGAGGCCAAATGTATATGTGTTGAATGAATAATGAAGAAGTAGACTAACTGGAAGGGTCCTCACTCACTAATCAGGCCAAAGATTTTTGTTTAAAGATTTACTAGAGAGAGAGAGAGAGAGAGAGAGAGAGAATCTCAAGCAGACTCCTGAGTGTGGAGCCCAAAATGGGGCTCAGTCTCATGACCCTGAGATCATGACCTGACCTGAAACCAAGAATCAGATGCTTAACCACCTGAGCCACCCAGGCACTCCCTGGCCAAATATTTTTCCCTGGACAACTTAGGTCCTGAGACTCTAGAAGAGCATGTTCAATAGAACCTTCTGTGATGATGTCAATTCTAACATGGTAGGTGTTAGCTTGATGTGGCTATTGAGCACTCGACATGCAGTCATGCAACTGAGGAACTCATTTTGATTATTTTATTTATTTATTAATTAAAATTTTATTTATTTATTTGAGAGAGAGCAGAGAGAGAGGACACAAGCAGCGGGAGCTGTAGGCAGAGCGAGAAGGAGAAGCACACTCCCCACTGAGCAGGGTATACAGGACTCCAGCACCATGACTTGAGCTGAAGGCAGATGCTTAACTGACTGAGCCACCCAGGCCCCCTATTTCATTTATTTTAAATTTATTTATTTTAATTGAAGCATAGCTGACTAATTTTGGTTGACTTACATTTAAATAGCCACATGTGGCTAGTGGCTACCATATCTGGAGTGTGGCAATTGGAAGGGTCTGTAAAGATCCTGCAAAACTTTCTGTGCCATTGATTTGGGGGGCGGGGCATCTTCTAAAAATGCAGTTTTGGATTCAGGAGGTCTGGGGTAGGGATGATTCTGCATTTCTACCAAGCCCCTGGGTGATGCGGATGCTGCAGGTCCTCAGTGAAGCTCTCTCCCCACCCCACCCCCCAACTTAGCAGATGAGAAAGCTGAGGCATGAGGAAGGCGAGGTCACAAAGCAGGTCCCTATGCTCTCGGCCCGAGGAGGGAACCTGTCTGTGTTGTCCGTCAGCGAACACCTAATGTCTAGGACAGATTCACTCCTGCAGTGGGTGGTGAAAAGTGTGTCTTGAATGAAGAGAACCGCAGTCAGAGTAGAACCCAGGCCTCCTGACTCCGCTTCTGGGGAGGAGGAGGCTCAATGTGCTCATATATCATTTCCCCGTGGAGGACATTCCCCAAGAATAGAAGCGCGTGGCCGGGGAGCAGAGAAGGCCCTAGGCTCGTTGCGACCCCACAGGGCAATCTAGTCCCGGGACGGGCATGGGCACCGATTTGCCCTGTCGCGATGGCCACCTGCCACTCAGTGTTCTCTCCTGCCTCCCTGCAGCATCAACCACGACCCGAGCCGCGTCCCTGCGGACCTGCCAGAGGCGCGGTGCCTGTGTCTGGGCTGCGTGAACCCCTTCACCATGCAGGAGGACCGCAGCATGGTGAGCGTGCCCGTGTTCAGCCAGGTGCCCGTGCGCCGCCGCCTGTGCCCGCTGCCACCGCGCACCGGGCCCTGCCGCCAGCGCGCCGTCATGGAGACCATCGCGGTGGGCTGCACCTGCATCTTCTGAACCCCGAGCCTGTGGGTGGCCAGAGACCACCCTCCTTACACTCCCACGCCAAGCAAGGCCGATGAAAAGTGAAAAGTAAACGTGTCTTTTGTTGAGCAAGACCTTGGGTTTGCTCCTTGAGGCTCCAAAGCCGGAACCTGGATGGGGATAGGAGGTTTGGGAGGTAGATTTCGGATCAATATGAAGGAGGATATTCCATCCCTCAGAATTCTCCCAACACTGGGATAGGTTATTTTAAAAATCTCGCCTTCATTTCTGCCATGTAGGGCAGTCACATACTTCCTTTAATTTGGGTGTATAAGCCTGTTTCAACCAAGTTATTGGAGCTTGGTTGATATAGACTTATATAGGAGTGAGCAAGCACTAACTCTCCCCAAATAAGTCAAGGACAATCGCAGACAAGCTCATAGGAAGCGGTAAGCTCCTCGTCTCTGGGACGGCCCAGTAGTGCTGAGGCTCTATGGATACTGTGGAGCTGGTTGGAGTAAGTGGCCTGCAAGGTCTCTTTCAGCTCCGAGATTCTCTGCAGGTCAGCCAGCCGCCTTCGATCTAGAGAAGAGCCTCTGGGTTGTCAAAGAGTGGGGGGTTTTAGCCTGGGCCAGCCAGCCGCTGAAAATTTCATGTGGGTATGCATTTTTCTGGGCTGAGATCCCTTGCTTTGAACCAACACTCAAGAGTTGAGAAGCACCAGTGTAGATTCTTCCAGCCTATGTACCAGGGGATCTGGCTAGATGGTTCGCTGATATCTCAAACTTTAGCAAGCACTAGAATCATGGGGAGGGCTCATTAAAACACAGATTGCTGGGCCCTGCATGCAGTGGTTCTAATTTAGGTGGGAGCTGACACTTGGCTTTTCTTTCCTTTTCTTTTAAAAAAGATTTTATTTATTTGAGAGAGAGAAGGTGCGCATGAGAGAGCACAAGTGGGCAGGAGGGGTGGAGGGAGAGAGAGAAGCAGACTCCTCACTGAACAGGGAGCCTGACTCTGGGCTTGATCCCAGGATCCCAAGATCATAACCTGAGCCAAAGGCAGATGCTTAACCAACTGAGCCACCCAGATGCCCTAGAAACTTGGCATTTCTAATGTAGTGGTTCCCAGGTGATACTGATGTGGCTTATCTAGGGGCCACACTTGGAGAGCCACTGGCTTTATTTTTGCTTTTGTTTTTTATTTAAATTCTAGTGTATTAACATATAGTGCAATATTAGTTTCAGGAGTAGAATTTAGTGATTCATCACACCCAGGGCTCATCATAACAAGTGCCCTCCATATACCCATCCCCCTTCTAGCCCATCCCCTCCCTCCCTCCATCAGCCCTCTGCTGAGAACCACTGGTTTATATCAAGACACTTTGATCAAAAAGGCAGTGCGAATTGACTTGTCCTAAAGCCCCGGCTCATTCCTGCCCCCAGATAACTCCCTGTTCCCCCTATTAGCTCCTTGCAACTCAATCCTCCCCCTGACCTCCTAGCCCCTGCAGCTAGTCCTAAATCAGCTGTTCCAGGGTCTAAAAATACCTTCCCTGCCCCAAGACAGCTGAGGGGCTGAGGCTCTTTTCTGAGGGTAAGAATAGCTGGCACTTCAGAGTTCATTTCAATAAAGAGGGCCAGCCGCCAATACAGGGATACTTTGCTTGGCTACTCTACCTTCAGCTTTAGCTCTGAATGTTTTAAGAGTCTAATTCATGAAAGGGCAATGATTAGGTATGCGCCTGTCTGGGTCGGTAAGCAACTTACCTTTTTTGGTATTGTTCTAGAGTGGATACTGGTTAAAATTACCCCAGGAAGCTTTGGCCTGGTTCCAGACACATGGAAAATAGACTCCATGTGCCAGCCCAACCTGATGCCTTCAGCAGCCGTTCCTCCTCCCTGGAGTTATTTCCGAGGCCCCCACAGCCTGCTCTCCAAGTCTTAGGACCTCAGTGGCACACGAGGGACCCAGAGCCTCCAAGGCCTTGTTGTGGGGTGAGGACATGAGAAGAACTGAGCTGCTGGAGGGTTGCTCTGGTCTTGGGAGACCTTGGGTTCCCTGGGGCATAGAGGTTGGGTGGGGAAACTCCTCATCTGGGTAAGACAGACTGTCCTATTCCTACCAGAGCATCAGACGCACAGAGATACTCAATAAATGCCAGTTAGAAAAAAAAAATAAAAAAAATAAATGCCAGTTAGTTTTATATGGATGTTGGTTGCTGTTTCCACTTCCTGGGCTTTGATATCCTCATCTGTGAAACGAGCAGATGGGATTTAGGATCTTTGGGGTCTTTTCCAGTGTTACCATTCTGTAGCTTAGGAACTTGGACTCATGAGCCTGGGCTGGCAGCTGGTCCTTCCCAGTCCCTTGTTTTAAAGGCAGCAGCAGAGGGGCACCTGGGTGGCTCAGGTTGTGATCCTGGGGTCGAGTCCTGCATCAGGGTCCCTGCAGGGAGCCTGCTTCTCCCTCTGCTTATGTCTCTGCCTCTCTCTCTCTCTCTCTCTCTCTCTGTATCTGTCATGAATAAATAAATAAAATCTTAAAAAAAAAAATAAGTGCAGCAGCAGGAAGCTCAGGACCTTTGGTAGTCCAGGGAGAGTGCTGGGTCTACCCTTTGGTTTGAGTCTAGGTGTGTTTCATGTTTTGCATTGCCTGGTGAGAACCCCCCACTCCACGAGAACAGGGGCCTTATCTGCCTCCTTCAGCGCGGCATCTTCAGCACCTAGCACGGTGTCCAGTGCAAAATAGGGTGTAGCGTTTGGTGAACGAATGCACGCTTGCACGCATGCACGCGTGCATGGCGGCCTCTAGGGGGAGCCCAAGATCTGCCCCAGCTCCTTCTGTAGCTCCTTCAAAGGTGGATCTGGAGCAAGGCACTCCTCTTACCCTTGCCATTCCTTAATCATCCCCAGCTCTACCCTCCACAACTTCCCCTTCCTCCAAGTGTTGAGGTTTTGCCTAGGTCATCTGCTCTAGGGGTGGAGTCCCTGCGAAGAGTTTTAAATGCCCACCACACTGCGCCTGGGACTATTGTGGATGAGTGTGGACTCCCTTCTTAGTTTGGCAGATTTGGGAGCTAAGTCTCTACCAATGCCCTCTCCTCTCCCAGAGGGCTGTGGGCCCTTGGGGCCTTCTGTCCTGGTCTGAGAAGGCTAGGCTGGGTCTTGGGGCCACGATGGTCCCCATACTCCCTTCTGCTATCTTCAGGAATCTCTGGCTTAGAGGAGGTGAAATCTAGCTCCCAGGTTTGGGTTTGGGGAAGCAGGCCAGCAGGAAGTGTGGGCATTTTTGTCTGCTTTGGTTCTGAGCTGTTCAGACCTGTCTACCCAGATAAAGGCAGTTTCTGAAAAACGAGCCAGCACCACTGTAGCTAGGGCATGGAGCCAAAGCCCCAGCCAAGGATTGGGGGTCAGGTGTAACTGTCCTGGTTTGCCTCTTCTGTGCACACAGCCTTAGGGATGCGAGGGAGGGATGGTTACCAGGGACAAGTCTGAAATTGGCCTTGGCCCCCTGGCCCAATACCAATGATCATCAAATGCACATCTTCATTTCAAACATAGACCATGAAAGGATGTCACTACATACTGATTCCACTGGAGGCCAGGGCACTGTCCCATCCTGTGCATGGTTGACATTGCACTGCTCTCTCACACCCCTTCCCCTTTCCCAAATTTGTACTTTGGAGGAGGCCACCTCCGCTCCAGGGGAGGGACTTGACTGTTCTAAGCCAATCAGCTTCATTTCATCCCCTGTGTCCTGATGATTGATCTGGCAGCCGAGTCATAAGCCAATCAGCACGCGTGGTATTTGCTCAGTCACAGTGAATTGGTTCAGCCAGGGCCCAACTGGCCCAGAGTCGGCTTTGGTTCACAGTTGGGAGAGACCTCTCGCCCTGGGCCCTGTTGGCAGCCCTCCTTGACCCAGAGAGAAGTGGCTCTGGCACTGCATGGGCTGATGCCTGCTTTGTGCCTGGATTCTCATAACCAATAAAACCTTTTTATTGTTTAGGCCAGTTCAAGGTTGGTTTTCTACTACTTCAGCCAAAAACGTTCTTAGTGATGTGCCAATTTCATAATTCCTATAATAACTGACAAGTACACGCTCTTAAAGCACCATCTTCTTCACCGCCACCACTATCACCTCAGCACAGCAAAAACAATTTCGAGGCCAATTTGGGCCTCTACCTAGTTGCAGAGTATTTTGCCCCATGATGAATTCATTTTTCTTTTTTAAGATTTTATTTATTTTAGAGAGAGAGATAGAGGGTGTGCCAAAATGAGCAAGGGGAGGGGCAGACGAGAAGAGAGAGGGAGGAGGAAAGAATCTCAAGCAGACTCTGCACTGAGCACAGAGCCCGACCTGGGGCTCAATCCCAGGAGCCTGAGAACATGACCTGGGCTGAAACCAAGAGTCAGATGCTTAACTGAGTGAGCCACCCTGGCACTCCTGAATTCAGTTATTTTTAGGGAGAAGCTCCAGATTTAAGCCCTGTGAACTCACCAAGAGACCTTGGGCAAGTTATTTCCTCATGCTGGGCTGTTGTGGTCATCTCCACAGAAAGAAGGAAGTTCACTGGATGACTTCAGGAGCCATTCCTGTTAGGAAAGCCACAGTATTCAGTGGTGTTTGGCAGTGCTGTGTCCTTGTGGCCTCTGGGCCCTCCCCCAGGGCCAGATTTAGCAGGTCTGGGTGAGAGTTGGGCATCAGCCTCAGGTTAATCTCAGAACTCCATCCCAACACCTTTTCTTCCTTTCTTCTGCTGGAGTGTATGTAGCTGCGGGTGAGGGAGCACTGCCCTCCACCATCTGGGAACTTGTTTTTTTTTTTTTTTTTAAAGGATTTTATTTATTTATTTTTGAGAGACACAGAGAGAGGCAGAGACACAGGCAGAGGGAGAAGCAGGCTCCCTGTGGGGAGCCCGATGTAGGACTTGATCCCAGGACCCAGTGAGCTAAAGGCAGACACTCAACCACTAAGCCACCCAGGTGCCCCCTGGGAACTTGTATTCTTGCAAGAAAGATCCACCGTATTACTCTTCAACCCTTGCATAATGGACAGCATGGTCAACTGTCCCAGGTGCCACGGAAAAGCTTTCCTCTTCCTAAGGTGGGGTGTATTTCCCTTTTTCCACCGGTTGCCAGGAAGCTCAGAGCTATACTAACAGCTTCACTGAGGTAACCATCTCTTCTGTGGGTCCTACCATAGTCATCTCTCCCATTATGCAGTGTCATTGAGAGGTTTGGGTGGTAATAGCTTAACAAGTTAAGACAGATCTAGCAAGTGCCCAATAAATAGGAGCTATTATCATGTCTTATGTTTTCTGATCTCCCCTTTATTTATAACCATCTGGTATAGGTCTATATATTTTTTTAATTTATTTGAGAGAGAGAGAGAGAGAAACTAGCAAGGGGAGGGGCAGGAGAGAATCTCAAGCTGACTCCTTGCTGAATGCAGAGCCCGACGTGGGGCTGGATCCCAGGACCCTGAGATCTTGATTTATGCTCAAATCAAGAGACCGGTGCTTAACTGATGGAGCCACCCAGGCACCCCTGGTACATGTGTTTCATTGTGGGTGCTGCCTCACGTACATTTTGGGAGAGGGAATGAAAAGCAATCAAGAAATATGACTCCACATTCTCTGCCCCTTATTTCCTCCCAGTTATCCCTGTCTTCTAGTTAGAAAACCAAGTCAGAAGAAGCTGGAGAGGATGAATTTTTATTTCTTCTTAAAAAAAAATAAATAAAATGAATACCTAGGCTTGAATTTCCTTCCCTTCTCTTATTGTCCTCCTTAAAATGAAGCAAATGCTGTGAAAGTCCTTAAGATAGAGAGGCAGAGAGTGGGCCATCTGGACCCACGCTGGAAAGAGAAGCAGCTTGACACATGAGGGGCTGGAAAGGCTTGGCAGGGTAGCACAGCCTGGACAACTGAGGCCGCTGTGGGGGTCAGGGGGTAGGAGAGGAGGGGGTGGGATCCATCTTCAGCAGGGGATGGATGGCCCCAGGTTCACTGTGGAGCCCTCACAACTCGGTCTTCACTTTGTGCATCAAATCCTTTTGGTCAATCTTGTCTAGGTCCTGGTACCAGCGGTTGTAGGCCAGCAGGGCCACGTTCTTGGCAGCCACAGCCATCACCTCCACAGAGCTGGCCGCCCACTCCAGGGCATTGAGGTGGAAGAGCTGGTCATGGAGGGCAAAGCGCGGGAGGGTGCTGTGGGGGCCATACACGGGGTGGGCCCGCCACTCGGCTGTCTGCACGGAGTAATAGGAACGGAAGAGGGTCTTCAGCTGGGACCGCAGGAGTGGCTTGGGGGACTGGACTCGCCAAACAGCGGCCTCCTGAGGCTGCTTCCGCCGGAAGTTGGCTGAGATGTTGACAGGACAGATGTTGTCCAGAGAGCAGAAGAAGTTTGGAAAATCTGTGGTGAGGATGCTAGCAAAGGGGAAAAGCTTAGGGTCGGGGAAACCGAAGTAGGAAGAGTTGAGGTAGCCATGGACCAAGGAGACCACGGTGGGCTGGAAAGAGCCCTGGGCAGCATCGATGGGTGGGTCAAAGCCTTCAAAGGTGATGCCACTGCTGCCGTTGTCCAGGTGCAGGGGGGTGGCAATGACCACGATGTCATAGAAGTCAGAGCCATTGCCCACCTCGTTCTCATACTCTACATAGTATAAGGGTTTCCCTTCTAGAAAGAGACAGAATAGAGCACAAAAGTCCATTTATTTCTTGTCCACTACTTACTGATCTCCACCTGAGGCCCAACGCAGAAGGTGTGGGGCTCTGAGTGCAGCTGGGCTGTCTGCATCGTGGGTCCTGGGCTTTCCATCCTGGTGTGGCTGCAGGGGGAGCACTGGACTGGGAGTCAGGAGTCCTGAGTTTTTGCTCTAGTTCTGCAGCTGACTAGCTGGAGGGACTTGGGCAAGGCTGAGTCTCAAAGTCCTCAGTGGTCAAATGAACTGGGGCTGGCTGAATGCAGGGCTCAGCTTTCTGGCTCCGACATTTGAATCAGGACGACAGTGCCCTCTGGTGTCACTCGGCAGTGCTGGGGCTTCTCAATGGCTTTTTTGGAACCACTCTGCAGCCTTTCACAGACCAGGGTTTAGGGATAGACTGGTGGAAGTGTTCCTGGTCTAGGAAATGGGAGTGGCCACGCGCCCTGCTCCGCTCACTCACCTGTATTTTGCAGGGTCACAGAGGTCACTGTGGCATGGATCACGTTGGCCTTGGTGAGCTTCAGCAGACCGGAACAAACCAGCTTGTTGCCTCCCTCAACAGACCACAGGCTGCCCTGGGCCCCGGCTAATGACATGGCTCCTGGGCAAAGGGGGACAGTGGCCAGTGGGTTCTCAGTATCACTGGGCTGTACGGCTGGAGAGTCCAGCCCCATCCTACCTGCTGAGCCTCCGTCTCAGGCCAAGACTCCCAACACGGGCACAGAGAGATGACACAAATACAACAAAATTTACAATGCTATGTGAAAATAAGCTCCGTGCAAGAGCCATCTGTAAAAGATCATGGATGGTAAGATTCTATTTATACAGGATGTCCAGAAGGGACAAATCCATAGAAACACAGTGGATTTATGGTTACCCAGGGCTAGAAGGCAGGGGACGAGGGCTTGTTGGGGAGGTGATGGCTATAGGTATAGGGTATTCTGGAGGCAATGAGAATATTCTAAATTTGACTGTAATAATGGATGCACAACTCAAAACCACTGAGTTGTTCACTTTAAATCGGTGAATTGGGGGCACCTGGCTGGCTCAGTCAGTGGAACGTATGAATTTTGATCTCAGGGTTGTGAGTTGGAGACCCTTGTTGGGTGTAGAGATTACTTAAAAATAAAATCTTTTAAAAATTTAATGGGTGAATTATATATGAATTATATCTCAAAGGATACACACAAAATATTGGAAGACTGAGAACGAGAGCCTCGCTGAGGGGACACCTGGTGGGACTTGAAGGCAGGGAAGGAGGCAGCCATGCTCACAGCCAGAGGGATAGCATCCTGGGCACGAGGGAGATGCTTGTTAAATACAAACTTTTCCATCCATTTATTCAACATAATTGGGCTGCCCATGCCCATGCTTCCAATTGTCCAGGCCCTGTTCTAAGGGTTTGGGATACATCAGTAAACAAAGGAGACAGAGCTTCCTGCCCTTGGGGAGCCTACATTCTAGTGGGAAGAGAGGAAAGGAGTAAATGAAATAGGTGGCTAGAAGCTGATGGCACTGCTGGGTAGGGAGACTGGCACTGCTGGGGGCAGGAGGAGGCATCCATGTAACTGAAAACTGGGTGGTGGGGTACCTTCAATGAAAAGGAACATCTGCACAGAGACATGGTAGGGAGCAAGAGTTTACTATGACTGTCTTAGGGAAGAATGTTCCAGGTGGATGGATGGCCAGCCAAAATCCCCAAGGTTCGAGGGCAGCTGGAACCCCAGAGACATGCAAAGGAGGCCGGAGTGGCTGGACTGGGGTGAGTGAGCAGGGAGGTGGTGGGGCCTAGACCACAGAGGGCCTTGTAGGCCATTAAGAGGACTCTGGCTTTTACTTGGAGGCAGGTGGGAACCCTCACGGAGTTTTACATGCAGGCTTGACCTGACACGGGTTTCTTAAAAGTATCATCCAGCTGATGCATTGAGAATAGCCAGCTGGGGGCAGGGGGGCCTGGCAGCAGACTTGCAGTAATGGGGTGAAGGATGCTGATAGGTTAGACCAGGAAGGACGTGGTGGTGGGAAGCAGTCAGATTCTGGATATATGTGGAAGGCAAAGTAGATGAGATTTCTTCCTTTCTGTCTGTCTTTCTTTCCTTTCTTTTTTTGCAGATGAGATTTCTTGACCTACCATGTGATGGGTATGAGAGAAAGCACGAGGCCAGGTTTGGCCTAGAGCAACAGAAAGGAGCTATTCCAACCCAGCTGGGAAGACTCTAGGAGAGGCAGACTTGAGGGGAAAGGTCAGGAGAGCTCAGGTCTGGCAACACTGAGTGCTCCGCAGGCCTCCCAGTGGAGACATAACGGTGGGACCTGATGTGTGAGTCTGCAGCCTGGAGGGAGGCCTGGGCTGGAGGTCATGCTTGGGAGTCGGTGGGTGGAAGTGTGAGTAGTTGAGGAGAGGACCAAGGACTGAACTGGCACCTTCGTGTTAGGCGGCTAGGAGAAGAGAAGGACCTGGCCCGCGCTGGGGGTTGCCAGGTTTTGCCTATGCCGCTGGCCCCAGTGGGGCACGTCCTGGAACCAGCCCAATCAGGACTGGTGGAAACACACTGGACCTAAGATCTGAGCTTTGCTTCCACATCTGAGAAGCGGGGTGAACACCATCTCCTGCCAGCCCGGAGGACCAATGACAGAATGAAATAGGGTTGAGGCAATAAGGTGTGTAAGCAACTGTACTGAGCCTGGTAAACGTGAGGTTGTTACAGGGAGACCAGCCCATTCTGGGCACCATGGGCCAGGGGAGGGTAGGAGGCCAAGGGCCAGAGGCTCACCAGCGAAGGCGGGCATCGCTGCAGACTGGCCATAGCTGGCCCGCAGGACGGCAGAGACCACGTCGTCGATAAAGCGCTGAGTGACACCCACTTGGAGCAGGGACTCGGCCACAGAGCGCTGGGTCATGTTGACGAAGGCAGACTCCCCGAGTGAATAGAGCAGCTCCTCCACGCCTGAGAAGGCGTAACCATGGGCCTGGTACTTATAGATCCTGGAAGACACGCAGAGTTGGAGCTCTCATGCAGAAAGACCTTTTGGCTGACCCCCTACTCCTGGCTGACTGCACCCAGGAGGCCCAGAAGGACCCCGCCCCTCCTCTCCATGTGGGGGGGGGGTGAGAGAGGAGGTGGTTATTTGGCCTATTTGTCCACTCTGGAGGGCCCCTAACTATAGGGACAGCATGGAGGGTAGGGCAAATACCCTGGAACCCCACTAGACCTGGCTTCACATCATGGCTCTGCTAAATGACAACTACTCTGAGGTGTGACATGGGGAGAGTGGTGAAGTGCCAGGACCCAGCAAGGAAGCTGAGGGGTCATCCTGAATGTCTGTGCCTAGGCCAGGAAGCAGGGAGGACCTGCAGGGGAGACCTGGAGCACCAGCTGGCGAGTGGGTGAATGGCGAGAAGTGGACAGAGTGACATGGGACCACTCGTCCTCATTATCTGGAGGAGTGGGGCAGGAGGCTGGGGCCCAAGGAGGAGGGAAGTGGTGAAAAAAGGAGTTTGTTCTAGATGAGAAAACTAAACTGGGGGACAGTCGGGCTTAGAGGTGCATGGCCTACAAGCTGCATGAGGCCTACGGATGTGCTTCGTTTGGATTTATGAGTTGGTTGAAAAACCAGGAGATTTCATACACAACTCTGCATCTCTAGCTTCTTCTAAAAAGCTGGAAGACCCAGCCACATGTGGTGGGCATTCACACCTGGCCATCGCTGGCCCTAGCAGTGACAGCTGCCCCCTTCAGATGAGCCCTGTTCTTCGGGGCGCCCCACTCCCCACCCTTCTCTTCCACCAGCTGCTTCCACTGACTCACCCCCCCAGGTATGCCCTTGTAGGTGGCTGCATTTGCAAGCCCCCTCATTCCTCAGTTTTGCGGAGGGAAGGAAAGCTAGAATGACCACACTGGAGACACATCCCCGCACCGAGTCAGTACATGCCTCGCTTCCTCGGGCACCAGGACTGTATTGTGTGGGGTACTCACCCCACCAGCAAGTCCCCCCTTTCCTTCTTGACAATTTACAGCCCCACTAGTTCCCTCCCCATCACTCTTCCTGGCTCCCGCTGGAGCACCCTCCCCATGGCCTGGCCAGCCCTACCTCATGAACTTCTCCATGACCTCCTCCACCCACATCTGCAGTCTCAGGAAGCTGATGCCGTAGTGCCACCAGAGGCGGAAGAGGTTCAGCAGGTACCAGTCGGTCTCCTCCAGGACAAAGTGCTCCCCACTGAAGATGGCACTCCTGCCTACCACCTCTCGCCGGTGCCTCAGGCCTGAGGAGACAGCAGGGAGCCCCTCAGATCCCTCTCTGAGGGCCCCCCACAGGAGATCTAGCAGTGCCTGAGCGAAACTGAAGGTCCCCCTGAAGGATGCAAATGGACTGGCTCCATGAAAGGGACTAGAACACACTTCGGTCTGTTCACCTGTGCTGCTTGTTTAAAACAGTAAACAGAAGCACTGGGCTGGCTGGTCCATCAAGACAGGTACATTAAAAGAATGGACCACATCCCATTGTTTTTTCCAAAAGGGATGAACTCAGCCATGAGCCAGGGGAATTCAGAGGTCATCCCAGAATGTCCAGGGACTGGCAGCCCCAGCGCCTGTTCTCACATGGCAGCCCAGGCCACCAGGCCCACCTGGAAGGAGGCCCGGGTCTTTGCAACCATCCACAGGCTACAGCTGGCAGTCCCAGAGCTGAAAAGAAGTAGAACAGGTGGCAGCGTCCCCAGTTAAAGATGTAGAAGCGGAGGAGTGAGGTTCTAGGAGAGTGAGGTTCTGCCCCAGGTCACGGGTTCTTGTTTCTTTCCCCCCGATTCCTGTCCCTGAGCCACCAGGTTCCCCATCCTGGAAGAAACATTCCTTCAGCATCCTTCTGGAGATATTTTCTGCCAACACTGGTAAGTACATATATATCTAGGAGTTACTCCTCCTCCGCCCCTACATACTATATGCTACCCTGCACCTTACTGACATACTGTGTCTTGGAGATTGTTCTATACTTGGACAAGAAGGACTTCCCCAATCTGGCTGCTGAACAGTCTGCTGTTTACCTAAATAACATTCACTCTCAGATCCAGGTGGGTGGGCAGGTGGGATATTTTCAACCTCTTGGTACTACAAACAATGCTGTAATGAATGGCTTTGTTTGTATACAACTTAGCACATCTGCAAGTACACCTGCAGGGTCACTTCTGAGGGGTAGAGTTTGTGTGTCACACGGTATACATATTTGTGGTTTTGCTAGATGCTGCTGGCGTTGAATTAGCTCTGACTCATTAGTGGAGGTGCAGATATCCTCCGAGCCTTCCTCTCCTCAGGAGATACAACACCTGCTTTGTAGGAGGGTGGACTGGTAGGGAGGATTGGGGGTGAGGCGATGCCTACATACCGCCTAGAAGGATGTCAGGTACCTGGCAAGCACATAGCATGTGGAAGCCATTATGATCATGGCTACGGAGAGGAAGCAAATGGAAAGGGAAAGAGACTGGCTTGGGGGTCAAACCTGGGTTCTAATCCCGGCTCTGCAACTAACTCACTGTGTAACCTCAGGCAAGTTCCTTCCCCTCTCTGGTCTCAGCTGCTCCATCTGTAAAACGAGGAGATTGGGCCACATGACCTTCTGACCTTGACCTTCGGGGCCATCTGGGAAGAGCCCAGTGGCTGCCGCCAGCCCTGGGTGCAACACACTGGAGCCCAGGACGGTGCACTCACCCAGCTGCTTGACGAAGTCCTGCATGTGCAGGCTCAGGGAGTGGAAGGAGGCGGCCCCGCTCTCATAGTGCTGCTTGTTGACTGAGATGGTGGCCAGGCGGCCGCCCACGGTCCCCTTCTCGAACACGTCGATCTGCACCCGGGGGCCAAAGTGTTGCTGGAGGAAATGGGCCACAGCAGAGCCCCCAATTCCGGCCCCAACCACGGCTGTCCACAGGCCCAGGAGGCAGGCAAGGGGAGAGACAGGGCATGGAGGGGAGAGACCAGGCACAGAGGGGGTGAGATAGGGCACGGAGCGGGAAGACAGGGCACGGAGTGGGGAGAGACAGGGCACAGGCGTGAGGCTGCAGGTCCCACTCTCCCAGCGCCCTGGGAGGTGGTTCCCAGGCCCTTGCATTTCAAAGGCCTATCACATCTCAAAAATGCAATCTGAAGGCTAGTTCTTAGTAAACAAAGAGCAAAGGACAATCTGAAAATTGTCACCTACTGTGACCCTCATTTTATATTGAAAAAGACACATTAGCCAGAAAGAATCTTAAAATTCTGGATGATCATTTAAAGAGAATACCTTTGGTTTTATATGAACTCCTTACATTGCCCCGATTATTTCACTACAAACTGGTGGAAACCTGGTCACTGGCAGGTACTGTTAGGTTAGATCAGTATTTGGAAACCACTCCTGAACCTGGGGGTTGGCGAACTACCGCCTACAGGCTGAATCTAGGCCGACTGTTTTGGCAAACAGTTCTACTGGAATACAGGCAGCCTCTTTCTGCAGCTTGTTTATGGCTGCTTTCACGCCAGGGCGACAGAGGTGAGTGGTTGCCACAGAGACTGTATGGCCTGCAAAGCCTCAAGTATTTACTCCCTTGCCCTTTCCTGAAGAAGTCAGCCAACCCTTGTTCTAGTGCAATCTACCACCTGACACTTAAATCACTTCTACATCCGTGTTTACCATGACTGGAATGCACCCCATGATGGGCCGCTCACTACCATGCAGGGCCCTCTATACCGGTTTGGACTCTTGTTCCAGTTTCAGCTTTGAGGTCTTTTGGGATCTTATTATCATCCACTGTCTTTACTATGCCTCCTGCCTTCCTGCTATATGCAAACTTGGTTCACATGCCATGAGTGTTGTCATCCAAGCCACAGATAAAAGTGTTGTACTGGCAATGTGGGCTGAGGGGTTACTAGGTACCATTGTCCAGGCAGATCCTAATGTAGTTACTAATGCTCAATAGCACTGTGCAAAGACAGCAAGACAGCTATGAAGCTACTGAACCGGACAGCTGCACCTCCCACAATTGGAGACACGGCCTTCTCATCCGGCAGTCTGTTCAAAGAAAAAAGGAGAGAAATCTAGTAAATCCTTACTAGACCCATATTGGACCCATGACGGACAACTAGCTACTGTCAAGAAGGCAAAAAATACTAGGTTCCTTATGATCTGGCCTCTATTTACTTATGTATTCCCTGCCCCAGCCCCCAGTGCTCCACCTTCTTGTCCACCTCGACTTCTTTGGCCATGGAACCCAGGACTGCTCTCTCACACTTGTGCCTTTGCCTACATCGCTCCCTTTGTCAGGAATGCTGTCGCCTTTTGCCTTACTGCTTCTGTGGCCCTCAAGTGGAATTATAGCTTGGCTCGCTTGGCTCACCTAAGACAGGTCAGGTATTACTCCCACATATTCCTACAGCACACGCTCCTCCCCTGGGGCCTTGTGCTTGGCACACTATCTTCCACTGGTCCGTTTAAGGACCAAGAGCAGCTCACTATGCCCCCAGATCCTGGCAGGTGGTAAAGCTAAGTATTTGTTGCATCTTGAAAAAAGCAAACCACTTCCTCCTTTTCAGTGTTTACAAAGCCATGTCCAAGAATGCCCTTAACCTTTTACGACCTTCCCGTTTGCGACAGAGCCCCAGATTACCCATTTTTCAGAGGAACTAATATCACAAGGCCTGGAGGCTGCCCACTGGGAAGCGGAAGAGCTCACCTCATTGAGGAGCAGCTCATTCAACACCCGCAGACTGACACGCACTCTCTGATCCATGATAAGATGTGCTCAGGCACAAGACAATCAAGCAGGACTTTTGTCCTCTGGAGCTTGTGCAAGGCATGGGCAGACTCCTGCAACAACGTGTGACAATGACCTGCAACAATGTGTGACCAAGTCCAACAGGGTTCCAGGGAATCCTGAGGAGGAAGCAACCAATTCTGCCTAAGGATGTGGACACAGGCTTCACAGGGAAAGTAAGTCTGATCTGGACCCTGCAGGACACTCGGCTTTGCCAGGCAGCAAAGAGACATTCTCCCTAGCGAGCAGGGTGTGGTGTGTGGAACAGTGGTGGCTGGGGGCGGGCAGGCATGAAGGGGTCCAGCATCACACAGAGGTACTCAGATTTGACCCTGCAGCAGTCTGGGAGTGAAGCCATCCTCAAAGGAAGCTCCTCACTCTCCTGTGTAGAGTTCAAACCACCAGGAGCGAACAGAGGCTTCTGTCAAACAGCTGAGGACAATCAAAAAAGCTACAGAGCATCTTGGCATTGCCAGGTGTCCTGCCCTGGGTGACCCCCAGGGCCAGGTGGGCAGGGCCAGCTGGGAATGAAGCAGGCAGAAAGCTCTGCACTGTTGGAGACAGGAATACTGGGGGAGGCCCCTTCTCCAGGGACCAGCTTGAAGTGCCTTGCTTGGTTGCCGGTTTCTGAGAGATGAAGGGAGTGCCCCGCAGACACTGCCTTACTTCCCCATCCTTCAGAGTCTGGCTCAAAATCCACATTTTCCCTGAGGCCTTCTGTGACCACTCTAGCTCTCAGGATTCCCTCTCCCCCCAAAAACCCTAAACCCTCAGTCCCAAACTGATTTCCCACGTTTTAGCCCTTTATGGTCTGAGCTGTGGTTTGCTAATGTAAAGAAGCCTTAGCATTGTACTAGCAGCCTAGTAAGTCTGTGGTGCTCCATGGGATACGCTTCCCTGCCAACAAGGGTGCAGAGAGGGCAGCTTAGTGTAGTGGGGACTAGATGCTAGATGCCTAGCATCTCTGCTCGTGGCAATTTTATATATGGAGGGACTGGAAAATCTTGAGGAGTCTTGTAGAGTTAAAAATGACAATTGTGAAGAGAAATAAACTGCAAGCAAATGTGGAACTCTAGTCAATGACAGGCATGATGAAGTCTTTAGTCCAGTGCCCTAATGTCTGCAATTTATTTTAAAATGCACTAAGATGCAAGATGAATTAACGGGCGGGCGGGGTGATAGTTACATAATAACGCCAAGTATAGGAGGAGTCTGCTAAGGGCAGAAGCAGAACCTAGGTGTTGAGTACACGACGGGTCACTGTGTATCCGGTTCCGTCAACTCTGCTGTGCGTTTGAAAAATCTTCGAAATAAAAATATCGTCATCAAGCCCAAGAGGACTGCTGTTAAAAGTTCTCCACTGGCATCCAGCAGATCGACCTGCAGCAGACCTACCATGGGTTCCGTGTCCTATTCCCCCTGCCGTCTGGGCTCAGATGTCACTTCTAGGAAGCCCAGGGCCCGCCCAGGGCCTGGAAGATGGGCCAGACGCTCTTCCGTCCGCGCACCTCCGGCCTTACCACCGACCGCCCGCTCTTGTGCGGGAGCGGGCTCTCCTCCAGGCAGGAGCTACGGAGCACCGCGCCTGCCGCACGGGCGGCCCTCAACAGACCTCGAGGGGCCACATCACCGGACCCGGCGCCCCCCGTGGTCCGTCGGGGCAGCTGGCTAAGGGCCAGGTGCACCGCAGGCGCTCAGGGCCCCGGGCCTTCTGGTGCGACGCGGCCGGCCCGGCCCACGCCTCTTTTCCGCCCCGGGGGCCGTGGCCACATGCCCACGCCCACGCCCACGCCCAAGCCCGCCGGGGTCAGCACCCCGCCTGCGGCCGGCGCCCTTCCGCGGCCAGGCCAGGCCCTCGCCTCCTCTGCAGCGGCTGCTCGCCCGCGGACCCCGGCCTCGCCCGGCTGGCCTCCCCTGCCCGCCCCCCCCCGGCTGCTCGCGGCGGCGCCCCCTTCTCCCCGCAGCCCTCCCCCGCGCCGCTCCCCACCCGGTCCTTCCCGCACCGATTTTGCTGGGCCGGGCGTCCCCGCCTGTGGCGGCGGCGGCCAGGAGCGCGGCCAGCGCGGCGAGGAGCCGGGCAGCGCGGGCCATGGCGGGCGGCGATCCGGAGGCACGCCGGGGCGCTCGCTCCCGCGGGCCGCGCAGGGCTCGCCGCCCCGCCCCGCCCCCGGCCCCTCGCGCTGCCCCGCCCCCGGCCCCCGCCCGCCGCCTCTCATTGGTCGAGCCGCCGTCCCTCTCCAGCTCCGGGCCCTCATTGGCTGCATCCGTCCCGGGCAGGCTCCGCCGGGCGCCGCTTCCCCGGCCCGCCTCCCGGGTGCGGGCTCCCCATTGGCTGGCTCGTCCTGCCCACGCGCAGGTGCGCGCGCTCCGGGTGCCCAGCATCAGGACCAGGGCCCGGGGAGACGGGAGGGGGGGGCGGAGAGCCGGAGCTGGGACGGCGTCGGGGCGAGCCCAGCCGCGCCAGCTCCCAGCTGTCCAACGTGCCGTCTCGGGGTGTGCCTCGGCTTCCCTGCTCTCCCTTTCTAGGTGGTTGTGACAGTCATGTGCGATAGGGGACGTGAGGCCGCTTGCCAGTGTCTGCAAGCGCAGCAAATTGCTGACCCAGCGTGTGCAGCCATGGTGGCTGGGCGCTCCCCTCCGCGTGTGTGGAAACCAGGCCGGATGCTTTCGGGCCTGCCGTCCCTGACGGGCACTTGCAGTTCCCACATGCAGTTGGAGTCTCTGCCTTCTACTTACACAAAAGGGAAGGGTTTCACCCAGTCTCTTCAGCATGGGGAGGGAGGGGAGGGGAGGGAGGGAGGGATAAGCTCCCGCTGAGCTTCACCCTCTAAGAAAAGAAGAGCAGCTCAGGGTGGTTAGTTCATTACACGGCGAGGGGCAGATTCCTGGAGCAGAAAATAAAGTTGGGGAGGAGTTTCAGGATAAATAAGGAAAACTCATTCAATTCAATCAGAGTATGGCTAAGAGAAGAAACTGAAAGGATTCCGAGGATAGTAAAAGAGCATACAGCTGGGATTCTAAGTCAGCTTTCTGAGTCATAAAGGGCCAAGCTGGTTACTAGTGAAGTGGTAGATGAGCAAACATGCATTTCTTATAATCTCAAAAAAAAAAAAAACCTTTTTGGCAATGTTTATGTCAGAACGTGAAACTTTCTAAGTTCATTCCTAATGGTTCAAGATAGTCCCTTAAACTTTTTTTTTTTTATTTTACTTATTTATGCAGAGAGACATAGAGAGAGGCAGAGACACAGGCAGAGGGAGAAGCAGGCCCCATGCAGGGAGCCCGATGTGGGACTCGATTCCAGGACTCGATCCCGGGACTCCAGGATCCCACCCTTGGCTGAAGGCGGCGCTAAACCACTGAGCCACCCAGGCTGCCCTCTCTTAAACTTTTTGTTAAACAAGCATTCATCACTTTGTGCCAAGTTCTCTTATGCACTGGTTTAAACCGATTCTTGTAGTGTTTTGTTAGGGTAAATTTAAAAAACTTTAAAATTCAGCTCGCCCCCCTCCAAACAAAAGGTCTTACATACTTGTTACTGAACCAACCTACTGGTATAGAAGCATAGGAACAGAGAAAAATCACTTTCCCAATAAAACATGGCAATTGTTAGGTAGTACTGGTTTACACTAGGAGACCAGGAGTGAAGCTGGGTGACTCTATCACTCTATTGCTGCATAACAAACTGCCCCAAAACTTAGTGGCTACATGTAACAATCATTTATTTTGCCCATAAATCTGTGCTTTGGGCAAGGCTTGGCAAGATCCGCTCATCTGTTCCATGAGGTGTCAGATGGGGCTGTTCCAGTAGGGGCTGGAGGAGCCTGACAAGATGGTGTTGGCTATCAGCTGAACTCTCAGCTAGGGCTCAGTTCCACTCCACAAGCTGCTTTCAGTTTACTTTTAATTTGAAGACTGAGTTCTAAGGGTGAGTATCCAGATAGGATGGTTTGGGTGCAGAAACCAGCAGTCACTTCTCCTACATTCTATTGGTCAACCACAAAGTCCAGATTCAAGATTTGGAGCCATGTTTTAAAACCTCCACCGTGAACATGACCGAATGGACAGTCTGAGCAGATAGAAGAGTACACTAACACTGGGAATATGGGAAACAATGGATTAGGGAGCCAGGGTATACAGATAAGATTGGAAGAGTAATGAAATCGAAGACCAAACTGCTGGAAAGGCTGGTTCCAAAGGCCACTCAGCTAAGATGTTGGGTATGTGGATACCAGAAGCAGATATATAGACAAAGCCACGCAAAGCTTGGCAAGGACTGGTGGGAGCTGAAGATCTGAGTAAGGGCACGTGTCAGTAATCTGGTTTAGAGGATCAGAAATCCAGCAGTTCAAGTGAAGTTGTTGAAGCAGGTAAGGCAATTAGAACCAAGAAGCAAGTATAAGGAAAATAAGGCAATGCCAGAGAGGAAGGCAAAAACAAAAGCCCAGATCTAAGAAATAATATGAAACAGAACGAATCAAGGCCAAGGAGGTGGGAAAGCAGACAAAACTTCAACACCAAGCATCGAGTAGGTGCACTCGGCTTGGATGCTGTGGGATCTCAAGGTGCCTCTGCTGAGTGTCGACAAGGTGAGTCAGCAATGAAGTGACCATGTCAATATAAAGGCAGACGAAGACACTAAACACATGAACTGCAGTTATGTCAATTCAGGTTTTATTGAAGTTGCTTCTGAATATTCTATTTCATTCTTAGTTTTCCCCCATTTGATTTGCTTTAGTGTACAAGAACCTTTTTCACTTATTAGATCCTTTTGACATGAAAGAGCACCAATTAACTTATCAGTACACTGATCCCCTTATGGCAGTGAAGAAAATCTGTAAAAGGTTTATAGAATCCATGTACTGAAACACCACGATCCCCTCTTCAAGTGAGCCAAAACTTCCTTACATATCCTAAGATGTCTTTTCACTTTACCGTCAAGATAAAAATAATGAAGAGCATGGACACAATTTTCTTGTTCCTCCAGAAAGTGTGGGTTTCTTGCGTTATGGTTAAAAAAACACAGAAAAACCAGAAGCTTGAAGGAAAACAAGTCACTGTGATTGCTTAAATTACAATTTTTATAGAGAAGCAGCACTTAACCAGTCTTCTTCGTCTTTCCCTAGACCTTAGGCAGCTATAAAAAAAAATAGGCAAAACAACACGTGTAAGAAAAAGTAATAAAAATAAATATTTGAGGGCCTATTGTAGTAGACAATTTACACATTTCATTTATCCTCACAATACCGTGAGGGAAGTATAATCATTGTACAAACAAGGAAGCAGGCTCAGAAGGGTGAAATGACTGGAGCCCATTGTCACACAGTGACAGGGCTGGGATTTATGTTCAAGTCTATACCTCCAGAGCCTATGCTCTATTATGCTGCTCTGGCTCCCAAGAGCCTAAGTTTTTGAGATTCTTACCATTATAGCTCCATCTTCTAAATTTTACACTTTTAAGTCTGTGTAACTACTGAATAATAAAAGAACCTAAAATTATTCTCAATCTACTTGCTAAACAGAAGGCTGTAAGGAATATTAGAAAACTCTTCAAGTACTCAGAACATTCCATACCTAAAATTATGGTTGTTCAAACTCACTGATAATGACAGCTAGTAATTCAAGAACACATAGGTAATTGTAATTGGCTCCTTTTCTTGTCACCTCTGTCAATCTCAAAGGAATGAAGGCAAAAAAAAAAAAAAGACAAATTCTTATTGCGAAATCTGACTGCTCATTAAATTTACAGTACACACTTAGTGGAAAGCCCAAAGAGGTTCTGGTTTTCAAATCTTCCCACCAGTCTTTTGTTTGCTTCTTAAAAGCACATATTTGTTTTTTAAGTGTCAAATTCTGGTGGAGATGGCAGGGCCCATTGGGGGATGGCTTTATTGATACATATGTGGAGTGTGCTAGAACTATGATGTCTAAGAGGGTAACTTTACCACTCCATGGAATGGGGTCATAAAGTTCTAGTAGAAATGGATTTACTTCATGGATAAGTAACTTAAAAACCTAAACCTCTGCAATCTGGACATCTAACAATATTTGTCCACTGGGGACATATTTGCATGTTCATTACAGAACTGCTGGATCTTAAAAAAAAAAAAAACGAACTGTTGGATCTTAAATGATTAAAGTTAAAATCTAGTTGTTCTTATTCAAGTTCTCACTGAAATTTAGTTTACTAGTTTTAGACATTTTTTGAGTCCAGTCGTAAAAAGATGTTTTCATGCTTAAGAAGCTGAAAGAGATGAGATCATCACTAAGGCCTCTTCTAACATTAAAATCTCCATAACTGACCTCTTTTATAAAGTCTGATTGGTAGGTCATTCACTTGCCCATTTTGTTAGGCAAATCTTTTAAAGAACACCAGCTAAGTAAGAACTGAAAAAAAAAAATAAACACACAGGCTCATTAATTCTAGGTCAATACATAAAAGACAACTAGATGTTAATATGTGTGACATAAGACAGATACAAAAACTAGAAAATAAAGCATATCAGTATGAGAGGTAGTGATTTGTGAGTACAAATAAAAAAAAATTCGGCATAACTAAATGAAATGAAAAATTGTAAGAACCTAACATTTTTGTCCTGACCATCTCCCTGCATCATCTAATAAAGGATGATGAGGCAAATCTGACAAAGTGGAAGATTTAAGGGAAGTGGAGAGAAAAGTTGTAGGTAAATTATCTACATAAACTGATTTGGGTCATTAGCTATCAGTGCTGCCTTGGTTTCCCTGAAATGATTAGGGAGGCTGAAAATAATTGGAAGGTAACTTAGCAAAGAAAGCACAAGGTTTCTAGATCATATTTGCTTGAAAGGGACCTGGTATCTTGAATTTGTTGATACTCTCCGCCTTTCAAGTCTTGCCTGGGCCCTAATTAGCCCTTGTAAATGGGAATTGGAAAGGGACAATGAGTGTGAATATGGCCTACCTGGAGATGATGATACGGACAAAAGGTGGCTAAAAGGAAAACAAAAAGGGGAAGTCTTAAAAATTTATGTGTATAAAAATCAACCCAAATGATCTAACTTCATTTAACTCTAAAGCTTTATCATCTAAGTACCCGGATGTTGAACCAATCCCCATCATCTCCTTTTCCCAAGAAATACAAGATCCTATTAATTCCTGTTACAGGGACCATTAGAAAGAAACATTGAGTTGAAAATACACAAACATCTATTCATTTCCACCTTTTAAAAAGATTTTCAATGGACAGTCATCAGAGTACCAATTTTAAAATAATTTTCTTAAACATATCTGGACAAAGGCCATAGGATCACTTGTCACATTGTTCAAATGCCCAAATGGCAAGACTTCTGATGAGACCAAACAGGTCACATTAAATCAGTAGAGTATCTTAGAAATAAAGCCAATATGACTAAATCCAAAACAGATCACATGAAGTACCTCATGTACAATACAAACCTAATTTAATAAATAAAGGAAACACAGGTGACTATACTCTGGGAGAATATGCAGTTCCTTGTGGGCCATTCACAGTCTTCTCTGAGACTCCACTGCCACTTCCACCCGAGCAAGTCTAATGGTGCGGCCATGAAGCTTGTAGCCATCTTGCCTTACTAATGCCACAGTGCCAGGCTGTACCCCGACACCAGCTGGCACGTGACAGATGAGTTCATGCTCATGAGGGTCATATTTGTCACCAATGGGTGTCATCTTCTCCAGGCCATGTTTGGCAAACACACTTTTCAGCTTTGCTTCTAAAAGTGATAACCCTCGGAAGATCTTCTCCAGAGTGAGCTTCTGGTCCCCGGGCTCTGTTTCTTCAGAAATGTACTCTGTAGTCTTCTCCAAAATGTCTGCCACCTCTACCAAGTCCTTACAGAAACTCTGAATTCCTAGAGAAACCAGACGCTTTTATTGTTTGTGAGGAAATCATTTTGCTCTTGGGGTGGAGTATGGGGAAGGCCCAGATAAGTGGCTAGATCCTGAGTACCCCAGGAGGTGGGAAGACTGCCACAAAGAACTCAGGAATTGTCATCAACAATTATCACCTTAATTAAACTCACAAACCAGTGTTTCTCTTGGAAGGCAAATGACTGGGAAGCCTACTAGGAAAAGGGGAAGATGGTTAGAACCTAAGATTGCATGCAGGAGACTCAGAAACCCAACCTTTGAAAACTGGATCATTGTTTCTTGTATTCTTATTGCTATTCACCTTTAGTACTGAGTTACATACATTTTGGAAATTCTTGTATGTCTTAATTTTGCTAAGACGTGTTCTCAACAGATACTGACAGGATACTGGCATTTCGTGGGGCAGGAGGCAATAATACAAAAATTAGTTGACAAGACTGTGCTAAGGGGGATTCAAGAATGGTTTATTCTTGAGGATCAGCTGAAGAGGGACGGGAAAGCAAGACACTCCACATATGAAATCTCCAAACTGGCTGCTCTGAAGTTATATATACTTGCTGGAGACAGGCCACAAAACTTTTAGAATCTTTTTAGTTGTGAACTGTTCTAAAAGTAAACTCAGTTGTTGAGAAATCTCATTACTCCCAATTGCAGCATCTTGATTTTTCTTACAGAAATGTTGAGGAATGTCATCATTACAGATACCTATGGTAACAGCAAAGCCCTGGTGGGAGCTAGTGAAGGGTGAAGGACTTGGTTCATTTGGTTTTAATCCAGGGACAGGTTTTTGTTTTTAAAGATTTTATTTATTCATTTGAGAGAGAGAGAGAGAGAGAGAGAGAGAGAGAGAGTGAGAGAATGCACTCATGAGTGGCACAAAGGGGAGAGGGAGCAAACTCCTTGCTGAGCAGGGAGCCCAATGTGGGGCTGGTTCCCAAGATTCTGAGATCTGACCTGAGCCGAAGTCAGTCGCTTAACTGACTGAGCCACCCAGGCATCCCGATCCAGGGACAGTTTTAAGGACATATATCAAAACAGGCAGCCACCTTAACTGTGTTCAGAGGTAAAAAGGAAGATCATCTATAGGGAAGTAATAGATGACAGAGAAGAGATTTCCTAGACTTGCTGCCTAGATTCTGGAAGGAACAACTGACAGAGGCAGGAATTCTATCTTTAACTTCTGGATCACAGATATCCATTATAGCATCTTGAGCAAAACAAGTGTAATAGGGTTTAAATTAGTCTAATAATAACATACATAATGGATTTGGGATACTGGGGGCATGACAGATAGGAAGGAAGAGAAAATATCAGAAGAAACAGGAGAGCCAAGTGAAGGAATGCTGTTGTGACCTGGTCTGGTGTAGGAGAGGAGGTGAAGAAGAGGAAAGAGTAAAACTAGCAGGCATTTCCAGGGAACAAGACTTGGTGTGATTAAAATTCCACAAGATACTTCCCCTACCTCCATTAGGGATGGCAGCCATAAATATTAATGGCTATTAATGAAATAAGCTGATAAGGTAAAAGGGATTCATTCTCCAAAGGCTTGAAAAGTATGCTGATTAGATCAAAACTCTTGTACCCAAGAGAAAAGAATGTCTCATAAAGAACAACTAGGTCTCTTGGCTATTAAAAGATTACATATACTCTACTAGAATTTTTAAAAAATATTTTATTTACTTATTTATTCATGAGAGAGAGAGGCAGGGACACAGGCAGAGGGAGAAGCAGGCTCCATGCAGGGAGCCTGATGTGGGACTCGATCCCGGGACCGCAGGATCACGCCTTGGGCTGAAGGCAGGTGTTAAACCGCTGAGCCACCTAGGGATCCCCTAGAATTTTGAGAGCGGTAAGCTTCTGGGCTAACTTGTACACTGCCATGGTATAAAGAACCCTGGCTTCTCTTCAGTCAAGTTGTATAAATTTGGGTAAATAGAAGCCCAGGTTCTTTGGACAGTCTCTGATTCTATTCTAATTACTGTTACTTCAACAGGAAGTTGGTGTCTGCACCATTTCTTGGGAGTGGGGGGGGGGGGGAGGTCAGAATCTTTATGACCTGTTTAAGAGAAGATGAGTTACTGAGATAAAACTATTTCTGGAAGGAGAGTGATCATGTTATATTACATATTAATTAAATAACAAATAAAAGCTATTTTTTCTATGTCCATGCTCCCCAAGCAATCTTCATTTTTTCTAAATATTCCTGGCCACTAGAAGGAAATGACCCAAGCAAATGACTTTGGTGGTGCATTGTTAGACACATTTTGCCCTATAAATTGATAAATTAGATTACCAAATTGAGTTTAGCTAATATTTGTTTGTTCCTGGGCACCTTATCAATTCTTGAGGAAATGGATACAAGACCGTTCCTAACTCATCAAAGCTTGACTTCTGGTAAGCCAACTCACCCTGCTCCCTTCGAGCAGGCAAGAAGTCTTTCCCAGGTACCACAGTTCGTTTATTTGCTACAGAAATTCCTTGTAGCTCAAAGGTCAGCAAACTTTTCCTATTAAGGGCCATATAGTAAGTACTTCAGGTTTTGTGGGACAAAGCGCAAAAATCCAGGATCTTACGTAGGTGATTATTTAATAAAAGAAAATGTCTACAAACTTTTAATAATGAAATTCAGGACTGTAATTTATGAACTAACACACAGGCTGTAGTTTGCTAAGTCCTGTCTTGGTTGTTGGAAATAAGACCTAAAACTTGGATGAAACATTGGTAATACAATTTGAGGGCCAATATTTGGCTGATACTCATAGCCATGAAACATGATGTCCCTAGCACTGAATGAAAAGCAGAAGGCTATGCCACAGCACTGGGGTTAGACAGGACAGGACAGGACTGAAGTGAATCCCATGCACAAACAGCAGATAAAATCCTAGAACAGGAACTAGTGTGATACAGAGAAAGTAATAATAGACTGGGGGTCAGAAGACAATGGATTCGGTTTCTGTCACCAATTAACTTTTTTCAGCTCACTTGTAAAAGGGGATTGGACTAGGTACAATCCAAGGGCCCCTGAAGCACCTTCATTCTATGTGCAAAGTATAATACTCTGTATGAAACTGTGAGCAAGGGGAGTATCACAGATTTGCCCTCTACCCTTCAATCCCTGTTACTAACACTTTCACGAACACATTTGGAATAAGATGTTGTGTAGTCAAAGAAAAATTTCTGAAAGACTTTTACTTTTTTTTTTTTTAATGTGCAGCCTTCAAATGAATACACATGTATTTGAAATTTTTGGTTTTAAACAACTCTACACCCAATGTGGGGCTCAAATGCACAACCCAGAGATCAAGAGTTGTATGTTCCACTGACTGAGCCAGGAGGTGCCCCTCAAAGGCTTCAAATTGGACTAGACGTGATCTAGTACAATTTCTAGAGTTATCTGCTTCCATACGGGCTGAGCCTTTGTCTTTGAGTTATAAATCAGTAAGTTATAAATACCAATGGGAATGCAAATGATTTTTCTCCATAGTAGTGAAAATTATCTGCTGGAGATAGAGTTGATTACTGCACTACGGATATAGACCAGTTTTGCTTCTATGAGGCAAATTTTAGTGTTCCTGATTGGCCATGCATCTTGTTTTTTGGATTCTCCTCTGAATGTCTTAATGATTCACTTGTTCATTAATGAGTTAAACAGAATTGATTGCATAAACACTAGAACATTAAATGTACATGCTTGAAAAATCAACAAAGATTTTGGTCAAAATGAAGGCAAGCATTATTTTAGCAAATGGTTCACCTGGCAACATTCCCAATAAAGAGCTCAGAAAGCATATGGCAAGAGTGGATGGAAGGGCAGGGTAGGACTGGTTTAGGACCTAGATGTGTTCTTTTACTATGTGCAGTTTGCAAAACTACTAGTAAATATCCTTACACTAAAAGCTTTTTTTTTTTTTTTTGAGAGAGAGAATGAGAGAATGAGAGAGAGAGAGAGAGAGAGAGAGAGAGAATGTACAGCTGCACACAAGGGGGGGGTGGTGGTGGTGGTGGCAAAGGCAGAGTGAATCCTAAGCAGGCTTCATGCCCAGAGCAGAGCTCAGCACAGAGCCCAATGTGGGGCTTGATCTCATGATCCAGATCATGATATGAGCCAAAATAAAGAGTTGGACACTTCAAAAACTGAGCCACCCGGGCACCCCAAACTGAAAGGTATTTTAATTTTTATAACAAATAAACATCTCACCAAATATCTTGGCATCCTCTACACATCTCTGGGTTCGGCGCCTTATGTTTTCACCATCAGCTACAGCTCTCTGGTATCTCATCTAAACAAAAGCAGAGTCAAAATGATCAGAAAACACATGCTTGCTGGTGGGAAAAAATGTTTTTTGCTTACTTTATAAACTTCACCCTTTTGATAGGTTTTTATAAAAAAAAAAAAAAGGAGCTGTAGGAATCTTAAATCAGCTACTACAAATCCCAAGTCAAAGGAGGAACCTACTCTTTACAGCAGCCCTGATAGGTTGTCATTCAGCCTCCTACTCTGAACATTTAACAGTTTTCAAGCTCATTCTCTTCAGAGAATGCTTCCTTTTTCACATGCAGCCAATACTGCCACCCTCTTTCTTTCATTGAACTGAACTCTAGGACAACCAATAGTAGGTTTTAAAAACGTGTTATCTATTTGAAGGCACTTAGTTTAGCTCCTTTAATCTTTTCATTCTTATAATCCTTGATCTCTTCAATTGCTCTCATAAGACATGCTTTCCTACCTCCTTACCATTCTGGGTGGTCTTACTTTGAAACTTCTCTAATTATCGCCCTCAAAGCGTGTCTGTCAACCCAGTAAGGCAGAGTATGCCAGATGTAGTCTGACTGGCAGAGTACAATGATAAATGACACACTCATTCAACAAGTATCTACAGAGTTTTTACTACACGCCACATACTGAATCTTCTCTGAAGCTACCGTCACATCAGGTATCTAAGTACTGTGACATAACATGTTTTAACTACTGTAGACTACTTTGCCTAATATACTAAGCAAGAGTAGAAATGAGATAAGAGGTAAAGAGCCAATTAGAGGAAATTTAACTAATTATTTATTTATTCATTTATTCATGAGAGACACACAGAGAGAGGCAGAGCCACAGGCAGAGGGAAAAGCAGGCTCCGTGCAGGGAGCCTGATGTGGGACTCCGATCCTGGAGCCACTCAACCACTGAGGCAGACACTCAACCGCTTGAGCCACCCAAGCGTTCCAGAAATTTAATCTAAAAAAAAAAAAAACAGACACAAAAACTGTACATGGGTATTTCAACCAGAGAGGGGATGTGAACAGACAAAATCTACTCACTGTTAAGTCTTGGACTTCCTTCTCCAGTTTCACAGCTTTAAGCTTTAAGGTTCGTTCTGCAAGAGAGGGCCCAAGCTCATCGGGAGGGTCCTCAGAACTGCAGTCCTCACCAGCAGTTCTCTGGGTGGCAGTGCTGAAAGAATGTGGCCATCCCCTAAAGAGGGAGGAAGGTGATACCTGATGAAGGAACGCAATCACACACAGCCAAACTGCTTGCAGTCACAGTAACAACACCGACTTACTAAGTGCCAGACACCACTGTCAGGTTTTACCTAAGTCATCTTTTCATCTCGCGGTGTATGAGAGAAAGTATATTACCATTTCAATTTTGTAAATGAGAAATCTGAGGCTCAGAGAGGCTTCTGACTTGCATAAGATCACAGAGCTAGTAGATTCTGTTGAACCAGGATACTGAACACAAGGCAGCACAAATAGCCAGAAGTGAGGACACAAGAGTCAGCAAGAAAAAACCAAGCTCTAATACCCAGAACCAGCAGGGCAATATCAGAAGTAGGAATGCGAAACACAAATCCTTACATTTCTGATTCAAGCCTTCATTTTACAAATGGGGAAAACTAAGCCCAGTAAAGGGACTGTGTTAGACTGGAGTCAGGCCTAGAATTCTAAAGTTTTCTTGACCACAAGCTCGTAAGTGAGGCTCTTATGAAAGAGAACCTGTGTTAAGAGAAATTCTGAGTTGGGAACTCACTTCTATGTAAAACCAAGTCAATTAAATACATATAAAACACTATACGTTCCAGACTGTGAACTATAAACAGGTGAATAAAATGCGTCTTTGATTTAATCATGTTTGTAATCCAGAATTTCATACAGCTCAAACGTCTGACGTATAGTTGTTTACAAAGGAAGGCATTTAGATCAGGGACTACTTTACACATCTTGGTTTGTAGCAGCTGACTCCTCTTTAAAGGAAGTTTCCATTACGCTTCCTGGATTCTTATAATTTGATTTGAAGTAAAATCAACAAAAATCAATCTGTGAATACAAAAGGTCTTTAAGACAAATAGTTTACTCATAGAAACTGGCGTATTTTGAAAAGCAGTTGTGAGGTGACATCCGTGCAAAGAGTTAAAGGGGGTAAAAGGAGTTGGCTTCAAGAAAGGGAGAGGGAACCCTCAGTACAAAGCTATGGGCAAGAGGACTTTCCAGGCCGGCCCTGCACTCAGTTATTACAACCTGGTGTCAGATTGTATATGGTTTTATATTTTTAGTTCAGAAAACATGGTCACCATAGATAATCTGGGGCGAATCACAAAGGATGAAATATCTCCTTCCTCCTAACAAACTACATTTATCCAATTGAAAGTAGGTCAATGTACTCCCAGGGCCTGTTTAAAGAGAAAATGGCCAAAACCCAAGTCTGAAGAGGAGAGCCGAGGATGACCCCTTCAATTCAGAACTGGAGCGAGGGGAAATTTTATCAGAACGAAACTTTCTTCTCCTGGCCACTTCCCTACAATACAAACTGCCAAAAAGACTTAAAAAAGCCGGAAGCCCTGAATTCAACCTCACACCCAGGTGCCAGGTCAGGTGCCTTAAGATAAAAAAGGTGACACACAATCACGCGAAATTCCGGATTCCCCGCAGCTTAATTTACATTTCAGAAGTTCAACCTTTACTCACCCTACAACTCGTTTTTTTTTTTTTTTATTCTTTCTGAGGAAGGAGCAGTTAAACACGGAGTCGTCCCTGAGAATAATGAACACCGCTCGCTAATTAAAAGCTCCGATTCTAGAGACTGGCTTCCAAGCGGGGTCCCACGATTACCGAGTATTGGGAGTCTGGAAACGTTGCGGAACTTTACTGAACCTCGGTTTTCTGGGTTGAACGAGAGAAAAGAACTAGCCATAGGGTTCTACAGGCGGCAAGATAAGTCATCCCTAAAGGGTGCCGCAGCGCCAGGTGAAGAGCAGGAAATGGAACTCTGTGCACACGCTCCGAGGGCAGGTGGAAGGGCGGACTCCAAAGGGCCTTGCTTTGAGGCCAAGGCAACGACCTTTTACCGACAGGTAAAGTGAAGCCGAGGGAATGCCCGGGGGCCGGCCTAGGGTCCCACAGAGAGTCCGCGGGGAGAACCCCGATTTCACTGCAGACACCCCGGTGGAGGGAAGGGGGCTGGAAGACGTACACCCCCAATTCAACTGATGCTCGAGGCTGAACAGTTCCCGCCTCGGCGGAACGTGACCTCGGCTCTTACCACCTTCCTTGGCCCGGCAAGAAGGCGAAGCTGTATGCCTCAGTTTCCTCCTCTGTAAAATGGGGCCGTAAGCGCCGGATCGCAGCAGCCGAGGCTTGGTGGGTCACCTCGCGCCCCCCAGTCCGCACCCGCCCTTCCAGCTCGCTCGTCTCGCACTATCCTCAATCCCCGACCGGCGGCCTGCCTCGCTCACCTGCCTTCAGACGCTGCCTTCGAGGCCAGGAGGCGCTGCACCAGCCGCCGGACCGCCCATACAGACCGCGCGGCCATATTCCCGATCTCGGCTGACGGAGGCAGCGCATGCGCACTTGCTCCAAATGACGGGCTGAAGCGAGATACCACGCTTCCCGGCAGCCTTCGCGGGCGCTCCCCGCCCAGAGCCCCCCGGAACGGGAACGCCACACTTCCGGTTGTCCTAGCGCGCGCGCGCGGGCGCATGCGCGCGGCGCTCGTGCCTAGCCGGCGTCCCCGACGGAACGCGACACTTCCGGCCCTCTCCGCTTGTTGGGCGCGTCGGGCGGGTTCACGTCGCGGACTCGGGCTGGGTGCTGGTCGGGAAGGCGGCCGCGGACGCTGGCCGGGGTCGCAGCTGTCCCCGCAACGAGCTTACGTGAAATTGTAAACAATACGTCAAAATATGGCGGGCGTAGAAAGGTCGGGGCGGGGGCGCGGGGGGCGCGGTGCCGCCGAAGCCTAGACTACGTGGCCGCCGAGCGTGGGCAGTCTGTCCGGAAGAAGTGATGCTTTGAGCTGGAAGCTGAAGAATGAGTAGATGAAAAGAGGAAGAAGGTGGCTCGGGTAGAGGTGAACAGCGTCTGCAAAGACCCGGTCGAGGGGAAGAGTATTGTGAGCAAGGCGCTGAAATACTGGAGGGAACGGGGGGCACGCAGCACGGAGCGGAACGCATCGCGCGACGGGTTTAAGACCAAAATTGAAGCCCGACTCTGCCGTCACTCTTACTTGTTTTTTTTTTTTTTTCTTTCTTTTTTTTTTTTATACCCCCTCCAGTTTCCTTGTTTTCTGACTTGGCTGTGTTTTAAAATGTGGAGTATTTTCTCGTTTCCGTTTACTAGAATGTGAGCTCCGTCAGGGCAGAGATGGGTTGGCTCTATTGCCAGGGAACGATGGGTCGGTGACTTAACGGAGTCCGAAAATGTTGTGTCGAAGGAGCTGGAGCCTTAACTCTGATTGACCTTTACGTGTTTAACAGGTCGCTTTGACTCCTGTGTGATGGAGATTGCTGGGGTCTAAGCAAAGAGGTAGGGAGACCAGCTGTTGTAGTTCGTGCAGGGCGGGGAGGCGGGGGGGGGGGGGGGCTCTATTCTGTCCTGAAGACCCGCAAGAGGCCTTTGTAACGCCCTTCCTAAAGCAGCTACTCTTTCAGGTGTGTGTCCAGCTCATTTCTGGTTCCACGTTCTGTTTTGTTTTCTTTTTGTTTGTTCTCCCAACTGGAGTTTCAGCAGAAGCCTGTCGGTCTGGTTCAGAGCCGTGAGTGGTTTCTGACGTCCAGTGTACATAGTAGGTTCTCAACCAGTATTTGTTGAATGAATCAAATGGTCAGTGTCCGTGGAGACAGGAGGAAGTGAATGCATTGTAGAGAGATTTAGTACGAAAAAGGGTCAGGAAGTTAGGATAGACTGGTGATCGGGGTTGAGGGCACTTGGGAGTTGCCACAGTAGTTACTGGATAGTCCCTAAGGTCCAAAAAAATTATTTAAGGAATGAGAAGTGTGCCCTCATCATTCTAAATCTTCACCATAACACGGCTTACTTGTACTGTAGCTCTTTGGGTCAGATTTTTCTCTCTACTCGTCTTGTGAGTTCCTTGAGGACAGAACTGGAGACTTCTGCATCTTTATATTCTGTCCATGGCCCAGCCCAGATGCAATGTAACCAACACCTGATGTTTTCCTTTTGGCCTCAGGAGCAGGGCAACATGGGTTAAGGAAGGATTATGATCTCCCTTTTACATTTGAGAAAAGTGAGGCTCAGAGAGGTTGGTAAGCCTGCTCAGGGTCCCCCACTGAGGATTCAGGGACACTAGAAATCTGATAGCCCCAACACTTGGCGGTGTCGGGAAGGATGGAGCTTCAAATCCACCCTACAGCCATGAGCCTATACCTTGGAGAAAAAAAAAAAGGCTTTTTAACAATGAGGAATGGCATCTATGCTTTAGCCATTTTGTTACACATCTCTTAGCTGACTTACACCAAATGTGCTACATGCGTGCATCCATTCATTCATCTATTAAGTGCTAGTGTGCTTCTGAATGCTGCAGTGCAGGGGGAGTAGGGTAAGACATGGATGAAATGGAATTTGGAACTAAGAGGAAGGGCTGCTGGCTCTACCCCTTCCTAACTCTGGGCTCGTTTCCCAAACTGAAAACTGAGATAACGTAACCTATCTCACGGAGTTTTAGTGAAAATGAAAGGGTTAATGCTTGGAAAAGTCATTAGTTAGTACCAGGACTGGCTATGTAATTTAAAGGGTAAAAGGAAAATGTGACACCCCTTGTTCAAAAATTATTAAGAGGGCAACAGCAGAACATTAAACCAAGGCCAGGGCTCTACTAATATTTGTGACCGCACAGGTTGTATACCTGTACTTTGGCTAACACAGTACCTGATGCATGGAGTGCTCAAATGTTTATTACTAATTCTCTAGTGTTCCTCCTCTCAAGGACCCCCGAGATCTATCGGTGGGGAAAGATGTTCAATCCCATAATAACTGCCTGAGAAAGAAAACACTGAGGACATAATTGGAGTGTTGGGTATCATTCCAGGATCCACATTCTAAAAAAGAATACTAACAATCCAGATTTTGTGAGTTCCTTTTTCACCAAAGATGTTTTAAGTGGAATCTGGATGAAAACTGTCAGTTATGGATTAGTTGCCGTTTAGCTTTATGATGGCTGTGATTACCATATAAACATCATTTCTTCAGTGGAAAGAACACAGGATTTTTAGTCAGACATTTCTTATCTAGCTAATAATAAGAGCCACTATTGACTGAGCTTTTCTTTCTCAGACAGTGTGCAAGATGTTTCCCATGTACCTAATAGTCTTGGGAGGAAAATAGAACTGTTAACCTAGGTTTCACAGATAAAGAAAACGAAAATCAGAGAGGTCAAGTGACTTTCCCAGACTCACCAGCTGGTCAGTGGCAGAGGCAGGGCTCAAACCCAACCCTGTCTGGATATAGGCTCATAGGCCCTAAGCCTTACGCTCTGCCACTGACCAGCTAGGTGACTTTGATCAGGTTATTTTCCCTGCTCTGGTCTCCAGCTACCTCAAAGTGGGGTAAAGTTCGGATAAGGCCAAAGTATGTAAAGCCCTAGGTAGGGTAAAGTATATGAAGCCTCCAGCAAAGTGTCCAAAGGTTATTCTGGGATTTTCTTTCTCTCTTGGACCTAACCTTTGAGCTCTTAACGGTTAACTGGTTTTATCTTTTTTTTGGAAGGAAATGTAAAGACCTAAAAAGTGCCTACACTGTTTAGAAAGTAGTTAGTTGGACAGTAAGGAAACTGCCCAAGACTTGAAGTCCTTGTTTCCCTATAAAAGTATCGGGTGTTAGTCAAAGGCACTCACAGCAGAAAAGAGTCACTGTTACTTGAGTGTCCCTGATATTTTTACTTGACAGCAGATACGGAAGGGCAGACTGGAGAGCCTTCAAGTACAAAAATCAGGATAAAGATTTAAAGAATGTCACTTGGATTTCTAGCCCTAGCTCCTAGAGCCTGAGTGTCACAGGAAATGGGTAAAGGACTGACTGACCACAAATGACCCCACCCTACGGTACCTGCAACATTCTGTGGACATTAGAAATCCATGTTCCTATCACTGTCACTTAAAGTGAGCTGAAAGTAAGTCTGCTGCTGAACTTCCCCTTGCTTACTGTGTATCAGCTCTCTAATTTGAAAACAATTCAACTGCAGGATTCTAGTAGCCAAATTGGCCCAGTTCTGGAGCACATAAGGAATGATAGCAGAATTTGGGTGTTGTCTATAGCTTTTGTCCACCTTTATGCAGGCAGGGAGATTCTATTGATTTTTCGGTCTGTTTATGTCATACCGGGGTTGTCAGTAATGCCCAATACGAATCCAATTGGCACAAGTGTGATCAGATGATTAAGTCTTATCTTTTTGTCCTGTACTACCTACCAATGCTTCAGTACAGTCGTCTTTGCCCCAAAGTCTGGGAGTAGGATGCTAGAATGGTTTGGATTGGCTCATTCATGTGCGCTTTCATTTCTTCTTCACAAGTGAAGGTAAAGACGTTTAACAAAACCTTTACAACCACACAGATTTCTGTCTCCCTCCACCCCCGTTTCCCACCCTCTGTGAAGTTATGAGGACACCCTCTACTTCCCCCTTCCCTTCCACTTCTTCCCTCCCCATATCCCCTATAATCATGCAGACAGTAAAGGCTGGTCTTTTGGTTGCTCTGGAGAGTGGGGGCTACTTCCAGTCTTCTGGCATCTCCTTGTGAAAAAAAAGTGTTTTCAATACAATCTTGTGTTTCCTTCAGAATGAAATCTTCATCCTTTTTCTAGGTCTTCTTCATTTCCCATTCCTGAAGTCCAGAAAGATAAGACAAATCAGGTTGCTGAATATTCTAGTGTGATTTGCAGGATAAAAAACATTCTACTGGACCTAATTACATAAAGATCTCCACTGGCCAGATTAGAAGAGCCATGGGTCCTAATCTCATTCTTCTTTGGTAGCCATGGGCAAGTCATTTTTCCACTCTGGGCCTCATTTTTATGGGGGCTCAAATATCTTTCTCAGAGAAGGAAGCTGAGGCCAGTCTATGCTTGGCTCTAATGCTGGGATGGGGTCAGGTAGGAGGCTCACAGAAGTCAAAGCAGTTTGGTAAGGAAGGGTGAAGGTAGGCAGCCCACCCTTGGAGCCATGTAGGACTTCATCTGGGAGGGACACTGAAGTCCTGGCCAGTAGTGAATGGCATTTTGCCCACAAATGATGCCTAGGGTTTTCAGCCAGCTGCGGAGGTGATAGTGTGAACGAGAGTAAAATGGGATGGTTCAAACATTCTTGCTGGGAGGGTTCTCCACTCCCAACCTGCTCTTCTAGTCTTTGCCACCTAAACTGCAGCTGCTCAGGGCAATAACATAGGAGTCATCTTTGATTCCTTTCTTTTCCTCATCCTCCACATCCCCATCAGCCAATCCTTTGCCTCTACCTCCAAAGCCAGCCACGTCAAATCACCTCCACCACACCTTTCTCATGTCTCATCTAGGTGACTCCAAACTGGTCTCCCTTGTCCCCTTATCAGTTCTCAACATTGTTCCAGATTGGGCAAGGGGAAGGGTGAAGGAAGAGGGAGGGAAAGAATCTTGAATAGGCTCCTTGCTCAGTGTGGAACCCAGTGCAGGGCTCAATCTCATGACCCTGAGATTGTGACCCTGAGGTCACAACCTGAGCCAAAATTAAGAGTCGGATGCTTAACCAACTGGGCCACCCAGGCACCCCCGGAATGGCCTTAAAAATGTAATTCATATCCACAGATTTTTTGCTCAAAATATGCCAATGACTTTCCATTATGTTAGAACAAAATTCACGGTTCTTCCTATGGCCTACAAGGATTAAAGAGAAGCACACTGGCCTATAGGCCATATCTGGCCCACTGCATATTTTTGTAACATCCATCAACTGAGAATGGTTTTCACATTTCTAAATGTTTGAAAACAAATGAATAGTTTTTCTTGATATGTAAAAATTTTATGAAATTCACATCTTGGCATCCATAAATAAAGTTTTATTGGAACACAGTCATGTTCATCATTTGTAAGTTGTCTATGGCTACTTTCCTACTACATTGGCAGAGCTGAGTCATTTTGAAAGAAACTGTGGTGCACAAATTCTATATATACCTTTACAGACCAAGTCTGCTGATTTCTAGTCTAGATGATCTAGCCTCTGGCTGGTTATTTCTCTAATCTCATGTCCTAATGCTCAGGTGTTTGTTTTTCAAGTCAACAATTTCTTATCCCCAATTCTGAAATCCAGAAAGCCCTGAAACCAAAATATTTCTCAAGTGTTTTGGCACAAACTCCATTGGTGGCAAAACTTGACCTGAACTGATTGATGTGAGGCTGTTTATGATCTATATATTCTACATGGTGTGAATATTCATGTGCCTTGTTGTAGAATTCTTAACATGGTTGGTTTCAGGGTACTTCTGAGAACTCGTTGGGGTTTTTCATCATATACAGTATATGTACCATATTACCTTTCTAAAATCCCAAAAGTTCTGGAAGACAGCTGGCCCCAGGATTAGACTGTGGGCCAGGATCATGGAGTGAGCCCAGGACTTAGAATTGGAAGAGGCGCCTTTGCATCCCAGTGCTTGACACCCTGCATAATCTTGGGCAGGTCCCATCATTCTCTGATCTTCAGTTTCCTCATCTATGAAACAGGGCCTTTCCTGTACCAAATCCACCGTAGGCTCAGGATCCAGAAAACTGAGTTTGTTAGAACTGTATGTTAAGAATGAGTAAATATGTTCTGAATGAGATTGAGGACCTTTTCTGACCAAACTTCGTGAGTTTTACTGTGTGGATGTGTTGGCAATTCAATTCTCTGCCTTTCTCACCAGCTGGTTTTTGGGTTCTTGTTGAGGTTCCACAGAAAGGAGGCTGCCAGGTCTCTGAATTTTAATTCACTGAGCTATTGCTGTACCTTGGCTTTCTGTAGCACCCTTCCTTGGTTGGAGGTTACGATGGATGGGCTTCTCTTCCTCAGCTCAGAAATACAGTTGACAGGGAGAGGCTGCTCTGCGGCATTGTTCTGGGGCTTATTTGCAGTTTCCTGTTGATGAGAAATAGTTACAAAGGTGAGGTCTAATGCTGGCTTGCCCTCCAAAAAAATGCAAATTAGAAGGCATTGTGCATATATGCCAGCACCAAATGGCAAGGGGAGGAAGACCCTTGAGGGTCTTGGAATAAAGGTAATGACGTCTAAAATTACCAAACCCTCTCTATGCACCAGGCTTTTGGTGGATTAGCTCATTTAGCTTTTCCAACCCTATAAAGTAGGTACTATTATTAGTCATCCTATTTTACAGATGAGGAAAATGGGAAGATCAAGCCACTGCTCAGGGTCACACATCTGGTGAGTGGGAGAGCTGGAATTCAAACCCCACAGCACATTCTTAACCTCTCCCCTATATTCCTTCTCCTCTACAACGCCCTCACCCCTTAACTTTTCCAGATAGCTGCTTAGTACATTACTGGATGTCGTTCCTTTTGTGTGGCATATTAACAGCTAAGCCTGCAGGGAATTTAGAGAAGACTTCTCTTTATTTCCATCAGAAAGGATCACAAAGTGGGAAAAGCTCTCTGGAATGTGAATTTCAGGGCATACTGGTGGGAGGAAGCAGCTGGGATGAGTGAACCACTTCTAGCTCCTCCTCCAGCCCTCTGTGAGTTTGTCCTTTAAGCTCTTCATCTGTAAATGAGATTGGAAAGCCCCTTGGAGAGGATGCCCTGGGGCAGAAGAAACAGCCTGGCTTCAGAGAAGCAGGGTGTGGTTTGACCAGGCAGCTTGGCTCCCGACTACAACACTAAGAATACAGTTCCCAGTGACAACCCAAACGTATCAGACAAGTTATTTCATCTGAGTGTCCATGTCCTTGTCTGAAGGCAGGCATAACTTTTATTCTTTCAATAAACATTTATTGCACTCCTATTTTTCAGACTCTGTTAAAGGGCTAACTAAGGCTGTAATGATAAAACAAAATCCAATTTTTAATAAAAATACAACCCAGTGGGCGAGACAGACATTAGACAAGTAAGGATACATACACACACACATATGTCCATATACACATGTATACACAAATTGTGCCTAAGTGCTATGAGAAAGAATAACACGTGGGACTCTTGGTTGTTTAGACCAGTGGTTCACAAATGGGAGCCCTTCCAGGGGACATTTGGCAATTTCTGGAGACATTTCTAGTTGTCAACTGGGTATGGAGTTATTGACATCTAGTAGGTAGAGGCTAGGAATGCTGCTAAACCTCCTCCTACAGTACACAAGGTAGTCCCCTATAAAAAGAATTATAGGCCCCAAATGTCAGTAGTGCTGAGGTTGAGACTCTCAGATGGAGACAGAGGTCAGCTAGGTTTTCCTTGAGGAGGTCTCATTCCGGGTAGAGTATCTACCTTACGGGGTTGCTTGGAGCATTGGATGCAAAGGCCTGCGGATAGCCTGATACACCCGGGACTCTAAGACGGGGGACACGTGTACTGTGGCTAATGCTGGGATCTGGAGTCAGACTTCCTGGATTGCAAATCCTGTCTCCCACTTAACTGAGTAAATTTGAGTAAGTCATTTAACATGTCTGACCTCTGTTTCCTTGTTCATCTAGTAGCTTGAATACACCTAGCACTATCTCCCACCATTGCCATGAAGATCATATGAGATAATAGAGGTTAAAATGCTATACGAGGGATCCCTGGGTGGCGCAGCGGTTTCGCACCTGCCCTTGGCCTGGGGTGTGATCCTGGGGACTCAGGATCGAGTCCCACGTCGGGCTCCCTGCATGGAGCCTGCTTTTCCCTCTGCCTGTGTCTCTGCCTCTCTCTCTCTCTATGTCTCTCATAAGTAAATAAATCTTTAAAAAAAAAAAATGCTATACGGACCTATGGTGGTTGTTCAAACATGTTATTCTTACTCAACATATCGTAGTTAAAATTATCAATAACCTGAAGGCTACTTCGGGTTCAGGATAAAAAGTCAAATGGTAGGGCTGCAGAGGAGACAACATAGGCCAGAGAGTCCCCTTCTTAGTGGTGCCCTGTCCTCTTTGGGAGACTCTCTTTCAGTATGTTCCCTCTCCTCTCTGGGTGTCTGTTTGGTCATCTATAAATGAGCATAACTCCTACCCTCAAAGGATGATCATGAAGCTTGACAGCAAGTGAGGGGATTAAGAAGCAGGTGCCCCTGGCACAGAAGGGCATGGACTCACCCCACTCTTGTTCTTGCTGCTCACGGAGAGCCCCAGGGCCGGGCCCCCGGCCAGGGAATGCTGCAAGCGCTCCTTCACAGCCACCAGCCGCAGCTCCAGGTCAATCCGGCGCTCCTCCTTGGCCCGACACTGAGCTTCCAGGGAGGCCACGGCTTCCTCCAGAACCTTTAACTTGGCTCCTGTATCCAGAGACATCGATGAGAAACAGCCGAGCCTGGCTTGAAGCATCAGGGGGTTTGGCAGGACCTCAGGTTCTAGTCTGTCCTTTCCAGAGGGCTTTTCCAGCCCTTTGTCAGGATTAAGAGATGGATTTTGGATCTAAAGTTCCAGCTTCATGCTGGGTTGTATGGTTTTTACCAGCCCTGGACTCATTTCCCTACCTTCTGGATATAGAATCCTGATTTTCCTCAGGGAAACCACCTTTCTCCTCCCCTTCCCTATAATTTGGATGGAACTGACCTCAATTTTTGTTCAAGGGGTTGGCACATAATTTAAACCTGGCCCATAATCATATCTCCATTTTCACAGTGGTTGGTTTAGAGTTGGTCCAATCAGAGTGAATTCTGAGGCTTTTGTAGAGTCCACTGGGAAGAGAAGTTTTCTCTGCTGGAGCAGCTGAGGACTAGGTGAGGACCAGGGCTGTGCAGCCATTATAACACCATGAAGGGCACAGAATGAAACCAACATAGAGGAAGGCAGTAGCCAGAATTAGAGAAATATACTTTGTGATGACATCATTTAAATCCCTGGACCTTGCTACACTTGATCACTCAGCTTTCCAATTAATTTTTTTTCCTTTTAAGTTAGCTCTAAGCTTAATATGGGGCTTGAACTTATGATCCTGGTCAAGAGTCATATGCTCTACCAATTGAGCAAGCCAGGCACCCCTACATGTTTCTTTACATTTCTTTAAAAATTTTTTTTGGATTTTTTAAAAAAGATGTATTTATTTTAGAGAGAGTGAGCACAAGGGGAGGGGCAAGGGAGAGAAGCAGACTCCCCACTGTGTGTGCAAAGCCCAATGCTGGGCTTAATCTAATGACCCTGAAATCACAAACCAAGGTCAAGGGTCCAACACTGAACCAGCTGAGTCACCCAGACACCCTTCCTTTCATCTCTAAGCCAGCTTGACTTTGGTTTCTCTTACTTGTAACTGAGTTATAGTATATGGCTTTACATTAACCATGGGTTCCTACTGGGATTTTGCTGCTTACTCAGTCAACTAATAAACCTGTATTAGCATCTTTTCTGTGCCAAGAGCTGTGTTGGGTCTTAATCAGTTTTAAAAGTTTCTTTCTTTCTCTTTCTTTCTTTCTTTCTTTTTCTTTCTTTCTTTCTTTCTTTCATTCATTCATTCATTCATTCATTCATTCATTCATTCATTCATCTATTCAGTAAATACTTATTGAGTACTTAGTGCTTACTATGTACCAGGTGCTGGTCTGGGTCCTTGAGATTTATAAGTGAAAAAAAAAACAGGCAAAGATCCTTGCCCTTATGGTTCTCATGTTTGTGTGTGTGTGTGTGTGTGTGTGTGTGTGTGTGTGTATGAGAAAGAAATAACAATAAATAAAAATGATAAACATTATAAATAAATGTTACAAAGTGATGTGCTATAGAAAGAAATTGAGCAGGATAAAAGACAAGGCCTCTGTTCCCTCAAGCATGTGTGCACAGCTCAGGCTAAAAATATGCCAAGCCACAGCTGTAGAGAGAGTTCAAAGGAAACAGCAGAAAATGGGGGGCAGAGAGCCCAGAGCAGGCTGGGCCTGCAGGGCTCATGCCTCTGGATTTCTGAAGAGGATCCTGGGACGATCTCCATTATTCCTAGCACCAGGACCAGTGTCTCACACAGTTGGGTACTGAGCATTTCTGCGAATGAGTGACTTAATGTGAGGTTCAAAATGATACCTCTTATTTCCTTGATTCTAAGGCACACTCTGTTTCCCACATTTTAACTTTTCTAAAATCAGCTTGAATTTTACTACATTAAGTGTACACATTTTTGTGATGCTTTTTCATCCCCTTACCTAAAAGCAGTTATTGAATTGATGGCACTTTTATTAGGAAGGATGATGATGATGATGTTAAGGAAAAAGAGGAGGAGAAGCGCACCTGTCCTGGATAACCAGGTGACCTCTGCCATGGGAGGTGTCAAGGCTGGGCCTGCCCCCTGCTGCCCCCCCTCCCCCAGGACACACCCACATAGTACCTGGGTTGTTCCGAATGGCTTCCTTCAGCTCCCTCTTCTCCTGCCTTAGGGCCATCAGCTCCGTCCGGATTGTCTCCTTCTCTTTTTCCAGCCTTTCTTTTTCAACCAGGTACCTTCGGGCATCTTCCTCAGCTCGGTTCTTACCGTACTTGTACTGATTGGCGCCTGCAGAGATATAAGGCAGGCAAAGGTACTTGGGTGGCCTTAGCATCTTTCTCAGCCTCAACTTCTCCATCTATAAAATGGGAATATTTAGATCTATATCTTTAGCGTGTGACTCCCTCAAGAAAACAGGAGCAGAAAGGAGGCAGCAGAGCACAGGGGCTAGGAACAAGGGCTTTGGAATGAGGCAGACCAAGGCTTGTGTTCTCTTTTGCCCTTTACTAGTTGTGTGATATCAGGCAGGAGTGAATAGAGGTGTTTCTGTGCTTCCCTCTAGGGCTTAGTTTCCTCATTTGTAAATATGGACATTGATCAAATTTACCTCTTAGCATTGTGGTAAGTTTTAAATTCATGGAAAATACTCGGTACAGTATCTAGTGGAAGTGCTTAGTAAACGTCAGATAATGATATAAAGTAAATTTTGTGGTGTATAGCACACTTTAAATTTTTTAAAAAGATTTATTTATCTGAGACAGAGCAAGCAAGCAAGCACACAGAGGGAGAGGGAGAAAGAGAAGTAGACGCCCTGTTGGGCAGGGAGCCCTACCTGCGGCTCAATCCCAGGACTCCAAGATCATGACATGAGTCAAAGGCAGATGCTTAACCGACTGAGCCACCCAGGCACCCCCACACTTTAGTTTTAAAAGGGCATTTTGCAGTCAACTCTCAGGTATATATAAGACAAGTAGACAGGGACATCCAACCCAGAGCCACAGAGAATCAAGACCTTGGACTAAAGTCAGGCATTGCCTGTTTTATTCCTGGAAAATGGGTGGGGGGAGAGAGAGGGGCCCAGGAATCTGTTGCAGGCTCTACATTATGGTGGACAATAACAATAATTGGCAAAAATTGATTGAGCATTTACTATACACTAGGCCATTTACATTCATTTCCATTTAATCTTCATAAATACTTACTATTATTAGCTCTGTTTTGTTGTTGGGGGAACAGAGGCACAGGGAGGTTGGTCTCACTGCTAATGAAGGCAGAGCCCAGTTTGAGCTCATATGTGTCTAACTCCAGGCTCTGTGCCATGCATTACTGTTCTCGCTGGGGCAATGCCACAGTCTGATGTCTCAGGGAAATTTTTATTTACTTATTTTAGTTTCAGACATTCACTCAACAGCCCTTTTAAGTTGGTTGGTAGGGTGTGGAGTTTGGGGTGATTCCCTTGGCTTACTGATAATTGGGGGTTTGTCTCTATAGCTCTTGTAGAGATCACAGTGGCTACCCGGTGACACATGAACAACCAGTTCTTGTCACAACAACACTATAGTTCAAGCCTGATCATAAATAAAGCATGGAGGAAAGAGAAGGGGACTTATACTTCCCCCAATGTCCCAGATACACAATGGTATCCTAGGGGGATTTTTCTCGAAGACTTAGGCAGGCAAACTGAAAATAAAACGGTAGACCAGAAAAGTGTTGTCAGTGTTATATTGTAGCCAATAAGGACCTTAAAAACCCCAAACACCAGGCAGCCTAGGTGGTTTAGTGGTTTAGTGCTGCCTTCAGCCCAGGGCCTGATCCTGGAGATCTGGGATCGAGTCCCACGTCGGGCTCCCTACACGGAGCCTGCTTCTCCCTCTGCCTGTGTCTTTGCCTCTCTCTCTATGTCTCTCATGAATAAATAAATAAAATCTTTGAAAAAAAAAAACCCAAACACCATCTGTTATCCTCAATATTTTATAAAATACATAGTACTTCAACACCTCCAGAGTTGGAAGGACACAAATAGAGAATAAAATGAAATAGATTTAGCAACCTTTCAAGAGACCCCAAGCCAGAACTACTAATAATTAATTTGCTCCGGGATTCCTGACCCACAGAAACTGTGACTTAACACATCTTTACTTTTTGAGCTATTACATTTTGAGTAATTCATTACAGAGTCATCAGCAACTAAAACATGATCTTGGGCAAGACACTTCAATGTTCTTCGGTGCTTTCATCTGAGACACACTGTTGGGCTAGATCTGTGGTTTCCAACTGCCCTGCAAAGAGCCCTGTGATTTCACAGTGACTGCTGACAGGCTAATGCAGGGGACCAGTGGATCTCCTAGCTCCAGCCAGAGCAGCACCGCTTTTGTATCTCTTATAAACTATACTTCAATATAACATTTAATTTGAAGAAAGAATCTGTGTTTTGTTATTTTTGTTGTGGTGGTTTTGAATGTTTTCCGATTTCTTTAATCTTACATACTTAATTTCAGTTTGTTTTTCCATTTTATTTTTATTTTTTAATTCTTTTTTTAGAGCAGATGAGAGAGTGAGCATGAGCGTAGTTGGGAGGGGCAGAGGGAGAGAGGGAATCCTAAGCAGGCTTCACACTCAGCACAGAGCCCAACGTGGGGGCTTGATCTCATGATCCTGGGATTATGACCTGACCCGAAATCAAGAGTCAGACGCTTAACCGACCGAGCCACCCAGGTGCCCCTACTTTTCCATTTGAAAACGGGCATCCCGTAAAGGCCTGTATTTCCAGTGCTGACAAAAGTAGTGTAAGGAATGTTATACAACAACCCCCTGACTGTTCAGTGGGAAAACTCAGACCCAGGGAGGGGAAGGGCCCTTTTCAAAGTTACTGAGCAATTTAAGGGTCAAGTGGGGGAACGGAATACAGGTCTCCTGACCCTCAGAAGAGATCATCTACATTAATGAAGTAGGGATCTAATAAAGAAAAGTATTTTAAACATAAATCTTCAAAAAGCAAGGAACTGAACTTGACTTTGTTCAGGGGCAGGGGGAAGAACTGTAAAGCAATAACTGGAAGATTCTTGGAATATGCTGTCCTACTGGAAGCTGGCTGGCTCATGAATCACATCAGAGCAGAGATTAGTGTTGGAAATCAAACAGAATTTACCAGAGTCTGGCCTGCTTAGCCTTTATTGTGCAGTGTGGCAATCAGGCAACTCACTGAGCTCCCATGGGGTGCTAGGGAGAGCTCAGGCTGGGACACAGGAGTGAGCGGTGCCTTTCACGGCAGCTGCCTCAAGGGTATTTGGAGGGCTTCATTTCTCCACGTTCTACCGCAGATCAGAAATTATAAATATTTTTAGCCTTTGGAACAGACACAATGTGAGGATGAATTTTATATGTGAACATATGTGTATACATATATATGCCACACTGCAGCATAAAAACATATTTGGCCTTCTTTAGTGTTAAAATTTTTGAAAATCAGTCACTATTATTAAAAAGTAAGTAGGTTTCATATATAAATCTTCATATAAAGATTTCTGGTGTCAAATAACCTGCAAACCTGGGCTGGCCCTGTTGCATGGGAGCCATGGGCTGAAGCTGTGTAGTGGCTGGTCCTATAAGTGGAGCCTGAGCATGCCTGGTTCCTTTTTTCTTTTTTTTTTTTTTAAATTTATTTATGATAGTCACAGAGAGAGAGAGAGAGAGGGGCAGAGACATAGGCAGAGGGAGAAGCAGGCTCCATGCAGGGAGCCCGACGTGGGATTCGATCCTAGGTCTCCAGGATTGCGCCCTGGGCCAAAGGCAGGCGCCAAACCGCGGCGCCACCCAAGGATCCCAGCATGCCTGGTTCTTACAGTCTTCCCCTATAACCCCATTCCCTTTCGTTTTCCCTCTGAGGTCACATGCTAGCTGCCCCTTACCCCTGGCTCGTGCTGTCCTTTTTCTTATGGTAGAGTATTTTCTTACATCTCCCTTTATTCATTAATTTATTTGCCCAATGCCTGAAGGAATCAGATCTGAGATCCCCCCAGTCAGTTGTTTCTTTCCCTCCCTCGCTCCCATCCAGAACTCACTGGAGGCATGGCGCTTGACTTTGACCTGTGGATCCACTCGATGGGACTTCTCACTGCAGGAGGAGGCATGGCGTTTTACCTGGGCCCCAGCAGGTCGCTTGGGCTCCTCGTCCTGCGGAAAATGGAGAAAGAAGGTAAAGCTCAGGTAGGCTCAGAGCCCTCCATGCAGGGGTGTATTTGGTCCAAGCGTGGTTGGTGAGCATTGCAGGACCTCTGGTATCTTGGCCTTACATTTTTAAACTGGGGCCACACTCAACAATTTACAGACTACTTCTACTAGCGTATATCCTTTGATCCTCATACCTTCCTGTCATGGGCTGCAGAAGGAACCCCTAAACTGGAATATCTGTTGAGAGGAGAATTTGGAAGTCTCGAGGGCTGTGGGTGACCATATTTGATATATCATAGATATTTCTGTCTTCAAATCATTTGGAAGTATCCTCCAAAATTTCTGCAATTGCTAAATATAAGCATTCCCAGTTAAGATAAAAAGTCGTGGATGATGTCAGCCAATGGTGGAAGTTACATAATAATATGGCTATCTATTTTTTAAAAAATTATTTATTTATTTGAGAGAGAGGGAAGGAGAGGGAGAAGCAGACTCTTTACTGAGCAGGGAGCCCAACGAGGGGCTCGATCCTAGGACCTGAGATCATAACCTGAGCCAAAGGCAGATGTTTAACTGACTGAGCCACCCAGGTGCCCCTGTGCCACCCAGGCACTTTACGTTTGTGCATGAAGAGTGCACTCAGAATCCGCTCAGAGCTCAGGGAACCATGAATGGAATATGATTATAATATAATAATGATATTGATAGCGATAGTACTATTTACTGCATGTGAAACATTCCAGTGTTTAGGTGCTGCTAAGCTCTTTCCATATAGTATTTCTTTTATTTTTTAATTTTTATTTTTTTCCATATATTATTTCATTTAGTTCTTGCAATGATCCAATTGAGTAGGTTTTATAATATTCATCTGAAGTGAAGCCCAAGCTAACTCAGATTCAGCCCTGAGTCCAAAGTTCATGCCGTTAGGTACTAAGCTGTCTTGCAGCTAATCTCTGCAACTGAGATCTCGAGAAAGATCTCGAGCTGCATACACTGGTTCATCTGAATCTGAAGAAAAACCATATAAGCAGAGGAAGGATGGGAGTCTAGAGATGAGAGTCTAGAAAAAGGAGTCTTAGAGGGTATCAAGCTGCCAAGGAGAGCAGACATGTCTGCACGCCAGGACCCCTGCCTTGGACAGTGCTGGATGACACTGAGCTCTCACCTCTAAGACTCCCTTTTCTAGACTCTCTGAGGTATGGGAAAATTGGAGTAGTGACAGAGAATAAGAGGTAATCCATGGCCTTTGCCACAGGGACCGCACCTGTATCTTTTCATAAGGAACATCATCGTAGACACGGGGCTCAGGCCATTGATCCTGGCAGGATCTTGCATATCTAGAAAATAGAAGGCGTCATGACGATGGCAATGATGAAGACATTTTGTGGCTTATAGTGCTTTTCTATCCACTCTTATTTGATTCTGTGATGGATGTTAGAAGGTTAGTAACACAACCAAGCTAGGCAGTGCTGGGCCATTGCTGTGTTAATGGTCTCAGAGGTGGTGACCCATGAGATTCTCACAAGCAACTGAGAGGTGAGTAATTCATCCCCTCCATTCTCTAAGTGAACACAGAGGATCCAAGAGGCAGGCAACCACCCCAAGCCGCTGGCCGGCTCTTCCAATGCATGTACCAGCCCTGATGGCCAAGGGTGCGAGAACCTGAGGTTCCGTGGCCTAAGAGCTGAGCCCAGGTCACCATGCAGAAGGGTTTCTTCTCTTCTGCTCATTGCATCCACAGCTTCCCCTGACCTGTGGGCTACCTCCCTTAGCCAGCTCGCTCCTGCCTATTGGAGGAGGAAGGCACCCACCCTGACTTCCCAAAGAAACAGAGTCCTCCCCAGATCTTCCTCTCTTCCCTCCCAGTGCCCATGCCAGACTCAGAGGTTCTGGGAGGCTGCAGGGGGGCTGTGGGGTGTGGGCCCCTTACAGGAAGGAGTTGCGCCCCGCACTGACAATGCTGGTCAAGGTCTCCACGTCCACGTAGTCATAGTGCAGCGCCTCGGGAGTGACTCTGGAGCCCATCTCCACCAGCAACAGCCCAAGCCAGCGGCCCATGTCCTCTGAGCAGTTTGCCTGAGGGAGAGGAGGCAACAGGCTGATGAGTTCACTTTGGTTTGTTAGGGGCTCAGGCTACCTGTTCACTTTCGCCGAACCCGTATTTGTGCACAGTACCTGCTATGTACCCAATACTTAGGGATCCAAGAGGAACAGGACTGCAACACACATCCAGAACTCCAAGTGGCTTCCACCTTTTCTTTCTTTTTTTCCACCTTTTCTTTATCCAGGTTTCAGTCCTAATGCCTCCTCCTTGGGGAAGCCCTCCCTGACCATCTCTCTAAGATACACACACACTCACTGTCCTCAGAACCTTTATGACCAGTTAGATGTGAAAACAGCATTTGGGTGTTCCCTGAAATTTTTTTTTTTTTACATATTTACTTATTACTGGAGGAGACTATTTCTCATGCAATCAAAAAATCAAAAAAAATTTTTTCTTATAACTGCCAATTATTTGTAGAACTGCAAGCAGGAAAACTGCCAACAAGTTACTGGTTAACTAAACCCACAGCTCTGCTAGTTCTCATTTAAAGAGCATTCTTATAACATCAACTGAACACACAAATGCTAAACTTGACCAAAGGATGAACACTTCTTGCCGGAAAGTTCTGTGTCTAATTTAAGAAAAGTAAGAGACCTATCCCAACCTACCAAAAAAAAAAAAAAAACAAACAAACAAACAAAAAAAAACGAGTGACAGAGACAATATTTCTCGAGATTTAAGAAGTGGGTGAGGCAGTGGGTACTCGGCAAAGCAAACAAGATCAAGAGGCTGGGTTTTCGTTCTTGGATCAGACCAACAGGCCACTGACCCCTTTGGAGTCTTGGACAAGGCACCTGGCAACCCTGGCCTCAGTTTCCTTGTTTGTAATGTTCTCTTACTTTTCCTCCAGTGTTTGCATTTTCAATTCTAAAAAGCCATACAAATGACATATAGAAGAGAGATTCCACCCATAGTGCAGGACCTCCGGGAGGAGGGTGAGTGCCACAGGGTAGGAACGACCATGAAAAACATTCTCATTCAGCCATTTGTTCAACAAATAGTAACTGAGCCCTCAGTATGTGCTGGGCATCATGCTGGGTTCTGGAGAAACCAAAAGTATGCAGAACAGGCACGGTTACTGGCTTCATGAAGCTTGAAGATTTCAACTCAGTGTGGAGAACACCTTTCTAAAAATGTAGCTGCCGGAGGGAGGGGCAGGCTGCCTTGAAGGGCAGTGGTTTCCCTGAGGTGGCCGGACACTGGTGAGAAGCTTTTAGAGGGGATTCCAGAATCAGATTCGGGATAGATCAGACGAGATGCCTCTCAGGCTTGGGATTTTAATATAGGGGAGAATAAACAAACCTTGGTTCTAGGGTCGCCAGATTTAGCAAATAAAAATGCAGAATGCCCTGTTAAATTCGACTTTCAGATAAACAACGAATACTTCTTCAGTCTAGGTATATCCTAAATAGTGCTCGGGATATCCTTACATTAAAATCATTGTTGGGACGTCTGGGTGGCTCAGTGGTTGAGCGTCTGCCTTTGGCTCAGGTCATGATCCCCGGGTCCCGGGATCGAGTCCCGCATCACTCTCCCCACGGGGAGCCTGCTTCTCCCTCTGCCTGTGTCTCTGCCTCTCTCTTTGTGTCTCTCATGAATAAATAAATAAAATCTTTAAAACAAAACAAAACATTGCTGTTTATCTGAAATTCAAATTTAAGGGGGTGCCCTGTATTTTAATTGGCAGGCCTTTGTGGTCACGTGGCAGCAGGTGGGCTTACTTTGTCCTTGGGCTGTGCAACGTCAGCAGCAAGGCCCCCAAGACAAAAGCCCATATCCAAGCCCAAACTTCTCTCAGCTGCCACCACCAAGAACCACCTGGATTTTCTCCTCTCACCTCCAGGATGGCAACCTCCTGCCTGTTGCGCAGGATCCTGAAGGCAAATGGATGTCTGGGCCCAAAGCCCGGGGCCACCTCACAGCCACGGAGAGCAATGGCATTCACATGGGTCCGCAGGTCCGTGTGATCCTTGTGGAAATACAGAGTGTTGCATTTCAGGCGGCACCAGCGCTCCTTCCAGCCTTGGTTCACCAGCACGTTCAGATAGCCTGAGGGGGGGAGACGGGTGGTATGACCCCCTGACAGCCGGCCCTGGGGAAGCCCCAGGTGGGAGCTGTGGGTCTGCATGGGTCTGTCTACACCCCGGGGGCAAAGCACCCGGACAACCCTCATTCTCTAGCTGGAAAAAGGCCTTGTGGGTCCCAGATCAGCTCACGCTCTCTGGGCCGTCCTGTGACCTTTGGCCCCCTCTGCTCCCTGAGTTTCATTTCCCTGTCTGAAATGGGGACAGATAATCACATTCTTGCACTGCTACACAGCCCTCGTACCAAACCCAGCTCGGTGAAAAGGGCCAGGGAACACGGCATAGGTGAATAAAGGACAACCATCCCTTTTGCCTTTCCTCCTCCCCAAATACCAGAACCATTAGTGAGACAGAAAATAATGGGTGATGCTGACACCTGGTGGCAGCAGGTGGGAATAAAAGTATCTACCCAAGAGAAAGTTCTAAAATGAGCAGGGCACAGGCTGATGACCAACGGGTTTAGAAATCACTCTTTTTTTTTTTTATCACTCTTAACATGTTAGACTCAAATGATTTTTTTCTCCCATAACATGCCCCGATTCACTGGTTACAAAATAATTCTTAATAGCCATGTGATTTTATAATGTTTTTTTGAGGTTTAATGGAGTATTACTGCATATCCAAAATACAGAATTTTCTTTTGGATTCCAGGATACATCCAGGACACTGCGTTAACAAGAACAGAATAAAATGTCTTCCCTTCCAAACCGTGTTAAACTCACACTGAGGGCATTTATAACCACGTTTAACTCACACTGAATGCCTTTATAAGTACTTAAATATTTTTGTCCAAGAAATTGCTTTGTAAGACTGAGTTGTAACTTAACACATCTGGCATGTTATGGGCTGAGAGGAAATAAGATAATCTCCTCCCATCCTAGAGGAGGAAACTGAGGTCCACAGACGGGCAGTGATGGGAGCTGAGGTCACAGGGAAACAGAGATAGGGAGTCAGGTGGCTTTTCCTGAGTGTCAGGGCCTCACAGGAGAGAAGTGATGGAAAGGCGTGGACTGTTGACGGAGTGCGGGTTGGGTGCAATTCTCTCCTCTGCCCTGGAAGCAAGCGAGGGAGGCCTAGAGGGTTTTCTGGCTTAGCCCAGCACCCACAGCTGCAGGGTCTGATTATCCTCCTCCCCAGGACCCACCGCAGCATGGAACCTCCTCATCGGGGCAGGATGTTTGCAGGTCATCAGCCAGCGGCTTCTTCTTGGAGAAGCTGATGATGCGGGTGATCTTGCGGCCTGCGGCCCTGCTCACTGAACCCTTCAGCTCTGCCAAGCTGCTCTTCTTCCCTTTGCCTGTTGCCATGGAGATGGGTTACCTGAAGGGAGGGAGCCCCAAGCCCCAGATCCACCCACCCCAGCCTTCCCCACTGCCCTTTCAGCCTGCACACGGGGCCTGGCTGCCACTGCAGTGTGGACAGGCCGGGTGACCTTCCCCAGATCCCCAGAGCAGTCAGGACCCGTTCTCCACCGTGTGCTGGTGCAAGTCCCCTCCCAGCTCTGGCATTCTCTGGCCTGAGCCCCCAGAGGCTCCTACCGTGGTCGCAGGCCTCCCGGCGGCCTAGAGTAGAACAGCTGTCACCCATGCCCAGGCTGTCCGAGTCTGAGGTCTGCTTCTCCTGGGACAGTCTCTGGGGAGGGACACAGACAGCCCCGTGTCAGCGGGCACACTCAGAAGTCCCCTTTTGTTGGTTCAACCCTCCCAGCCTCTGCACATGATGATCACCTAACTGATATTTGTCAGCACCTCTCCTGTGCCTGACACTATACCAGGTATGGGGAGACATGCTGACTTAGGACAGTTGTGTCTTGGAATCTCTCGTCATCTTGGTGAGCCAGGCGACTCATTGTATATAACACATGGCAATAAATTCCTAGGATTGTCCACATTCAGTATGTGACAGGGTTTGGGAAGGTACTTAAGTGGGATATTAATGTAATACAACTGGTTTAGGAAGTGACCTCCGGTGGTTTTGTGGGGATAGACTATAAGCAAAAGAGCCACAGGAGAGAGAGTCATTTTCGGCAAGGTGACACGTGGTAAAGGAGGAGCTAAGATGACAGGATGTAGGAAAAGGGTTGAGTAGGCATGTTCAAAATAGTTACGACAGGACTTGGTGACCAGGAAACATGAGTGGTGACAAGAGAGGGGTCGTTATGGTCCTGACTCAGGTAAGAGGGTGGTAAAGACATGCACACACGCCCCATGGCAGCAACTTTATTGCAGCCAACACAGTTTTACTCATATGCCACCCCGGACCAATCGTTCATCTGTCCATCCGTTCGTTCGTTCACTCATTCATCCACGGTCAGTTAAGCGCCTACTAGGTGCTGTGGAGGTGGTGAGGGAGAGTCAGTCTTCCAAGAATCAGGATCTTGGAAGAAACTCTGTCCCTGGTACCACCTGTTAGTCAGGGGAACATGGAAAATCCTTTCCTCTCCCCAAGGCTCAGTTTTCTCACCTGAATCACACCCTTCTCCAGGGAGCTGGCCCAAGTGAAATCGCAAGGCCAACAGATAGTATCGTCTTTAACAGCTGGTTTGTGTGCTGTGAGACCTTTGAAAAGCTAAGCGGTGCCAGCCAAACGTGGGACAGGATTAAAATGGCACCAGCTCGCTTAAAAAGTAAAAGTACAGGGCTCTGAGGCCTCTCTAGGTTTCCTGCCAAGGACTCCTCAGACCGGGCTCAGGGATGCTTTGCTATAAGCACAGAACTTGGGGACCCAAAGAGATAGGAGAGACCTTGCGCTCCCCTCAATTTCCAAAGGCTGGAAACACGGCGACTGTCAGAATTGGGACAGATCTGTCAAAAGTATCAGAATCTCCCTTGTAAACTAGGAAACAAGCTATGGTTGGTTCTATTTGTCCTGCGATGGTATACAGATGGTAAGTGTTTCATCAAGATAGAACGCAAATACAAAACACACTCGGGTCACTTTGGAATTGACTTGATGATGATGGCGCTTCACATACAGGATTCTATGGAGAGACACGGTCACCAATACCACTTGCTTCAAAAATACCAGCCTCAACATTCGAGCTACCCTTCTTCCTCGTTGTTCACCCTCAGCGCGAATGTGTTCTCTCAGAGAAGTTTCCCTGATGCCTGAGCCAAGAGCATCCCCTGGCATACACACCCCTGGCTCACGCACCTGGGCATTCGTGTCTGACTCCCCCCGGGGAGCACAGGGTGGCTGTGTGTTCCTGTTAGGATCGCACCTGCGTGCTCAGCACAGCGCCTGGTGCACGGTGCTCACTAACACTAACTACTCACCAAGCAGAGCTCAGTACCCCCCCACCCTTGAGAGATGGGGTGGCAAAGTCATCAAGAGCCAGGAGTCTGGGTATACATCCTTGCTCTGCTTCTTACTAACTGTGGGACAAACAACCTCTCTGTGTCTCAGCTTCGTCATCTGAAAATGAAATTCATCAGAGAGTTGTCATAGAAATTAAAATAGGTAATAACGTTGTAAAGCCTACGGGATGATGCCGGCCACACAATCATACTCTACACTAACCTTTATTATATCATGCAAGATGCATGTGTGTAGGCTTGAGGCTGAGTCTCTTTATCACCCACCAGCACCTGGCAAAGCCAAGGTGCTATAGCACATATTTTCCGACTGCCTGACCAACTACCAAGTGACCATTTCACTCATGTCCCATTGGGGCACGCTACTCTGAGTTTCCAATTTGCTTTAATGGCTCCATTCAACCGTGACCTCCTCCTGTCCTGGCAGCATTAGTTACTCCCTCCTGGCTCATACTGCACCTTGGACATGAGTATTCATTGATTCATGCATGCATGCATTCATTCGTTCAGTAGACATTTACTGAATGCCTACTGTGGTGCCAGCTCCGAGCTGGGCACCCACGGCTTGTAGGACACCACGGTGGGTGCCTGGCTTCACCACCAGCAGGACCTGTGTTCAGTCCCCGCTGCCTGGCACAGGGGAGACCTCGAGACAGATGAGACAGATGTACCTTGTCTAGGTCCAGCTTGCAGAGGAGGACTGGGGACCTGGGCACATCTGCCCCCTCCGTCACCCCAGCAGCCTTGCTTACCTCTCGGATGACCTGTGGAGAGGGGGGACAGCTGTGAGCAGGTGGGCAGGGACACTGGGGAGGCAGAAGGAAGAACGGGGTCTGTGCACTCAGAGCCATCGAGCAGCGGGGTTGGGATCACTGGGCAGAAGGGATGGGCTGATGTGGCCTCCTGCACATCAGGGTTTGAACAAGCTTTCTCCTGCATCTGCCCCTTGAATTGAAAAGAGAAGAGGCTAGCGAACAAGAGGCATGGCTTCGAGACCTGGCTCCATTGCTAATCAGCTGTGTGGCCTTGTGGAAGCCACTTTCTTCCCCTGGGCCTTCTTTCCCTGTCTGTAACATGGGGATAATACCATCCTCTGCTTACATCCTTGGGTTGTCTGAAGACCAGTGAGATTGTGGGTGTGAAGGGCCACGTGGCCCAGGATGCCCTGCACAAGCACAAGGGACTGGCTCCTGTGGCTGTGCGGACCCTCTGCAACAGCCTGCAGGCAGCCAGGGCCAACCCCTCCACTTCAGAGATGTAGACACTGAGATTCCAGGACACCCACTCACACAGCAGAAGCATCCAGACCATGAAATAATGGCAGCCATCACTTGTTGCTCACCCATCTGTGGTTTTACGTGGATTCTCCCGCTGTATCCCCACAGCAGCCCTGAAGGGTAGGGACAGCTGTGACCCCCATGTCACTGAATAGGATGATGAGGCTCCAAGAAGTGAAGCCATGGTTGTCTGCCCTTTACCTTTGGGCTAATGAGCTCCCAGTATTGAGAATCAAGACAGTCCCCAGTCCAGGCTTGATTCCAGCTTCCGTCTCCAGTCTAGGGCTCCCTCTTCTGACCCACCCGGCCTCTGGAGGGCAAAGGCTCCCGCAGCAGGCAGGTTCCTCACCTTCCTTCCCATCTTGAGACATAGATAATGAGCAGCATGAAAGTTCTTGGGGGTAGGATTGGTTATCACAGGACAGAAGGGAGGGCAGGGAGGGACAGAGGTGTCTGCTTTCTTTGTTCCAATAGGAAGATCAGAGGAGGAGGGAGAAAGGTGTCAGAGTGGAAGCAGGACAGGGCACAGGGACATGGGCTGGCCTGTGGTAGGGACTGGGGATGGGACTCCACCCCCATCACACAGTGATCACTTATAGTGACTGAGTACTTACTGTCTGTAGGCACTATAGTAAATGTTCTCTAGAATCTTTACAAAAACCATTTTACAGAAGGGAAAATTGAGGCACAGATAGGCAACGTCATTTGCAGAAGACCACACAGCCAGTAAGTGCCAGTGAGGGCTGGGACTTGAACTCCAGTCTGTGTGTCACCAAACTCCTCCCTTGTCATCGCCATGCCACCCTGCCTGTGGCCTTTGGAGTAGATTTCCTTGTTAGCTGCGAATCCTAGCCCCAACCACTTGGTTGTGTGACCTTTGGTGAGTCACATAAGATTCCTGTGCCTCAGTTTCCTTATCTGTAAAATGGGGACAATATGGTCCCATTACAAAGAGTAGATGAGGTCAAGTGTGTAAAGCTCTTAGCACGACGCATGGCCCAAAAAACGTCCTCAATACACAGTAACTCTGATTGCTCTGCAGTAGGGACAAGATGCAGAAGCTGGAGCATAGGTGGATATTACAAGGATGCACACTTTTCCTAAGATAGGAAGGATTTTTCCTTTTTTTTTTTTTTAAAGAATTAGCTTATCTAATGATAACATTTGTTTCCTTCAAGGATATTACAAAGTGTACACATGCAGGCTGGACAGGCCCACAGTAAGGATGTTATTAGAAAGAGGATTCAAATAACTAGAAGGAACACAGTACTCCAGCCTGAGGTCTGTCTCCTGGGGACGTCTGAGGCTACTTACACACGCCCAAGGCTCTGATCACCACCCCTCCCCAGAGCAAGGCCTGTTCTTCCAAGGGACTGGAGCCCACCTGGCTGAAAGCTGGGCCCAGGGAAACAGGGGAAGGAAGGGCAGGAGGGCGGACAGGGAGGGTGCAGGTGCCATGTACCTTCAGCCACTCCTCGGCTTGCTCCCGGCTCTGCAGTGCCAGCACCAAGACCTCGGTAGCCCCCTGGGAGAAGCGGAGCTCGTGCCTCTTGTGGCGGCTGTCCTTGGGCACGTAGGTGACACTGCAGACATCCAGCGCCAGCCTCAGATGCGGTTGCCGGTCCTTGGAGCTTTTGTAACACTGGACAGGAAGAGAAGGGGTCACCCTTCTGGACTGGAGGGCGGAGGAGGGAGATGCCCTCGCATGAAGGCTTGGGGGAGCGACCTCGACCTGCCCCCCGCTCCCCCAGCCCAACTGTGGGTACTGCGTGAAGACAGGGGCTGTGGCTATTCATCTCAGAGAAGAGAAGCCTGGAAGGGGGCGTCTTTGGACAATCTTCAGGTCTCAAGCGCCACCGAGGGGCCCCAGGGGCACCGCCATCTATTAGGAAGAGGCAGATTTTAGCACAATACTAGGAAGACCATTCTAGTCTAAAGAACCAGAGAAGAAACAAGCTGGCTTGGAAGGAAGCCAGCTCCCTGCTACTCATGTGCTACTAGCAGGAATGTGGGAGAGAGGATTCTAGCAGAGATGGACGGTTGGGCTTAGGAAGTCAACAGTTTATCAATAATGATTCTCACTTCCCGATTCTCACTCTGAAGCTAGCATTACCTTGATATCAGAACCTGACAATGACACTACAAAAAAAGGAAAACGATAGGCTAATCTCAACATGGTTGCAAAAGCCCTTAAAAAACTACTTGCAAATAGAAATCCCAGACACATGGAAAAGCATACCGTATCAAGACCAAACAGGGTTTATTCTAGGATTGCAAAAGTGTATTAGCCTTCTAAAAGCCAACCCTATAATTCATCATATGAATAGAAAAAAAGGAGAAAAGCCACATATCTCAATAGAAACAGAAAAGGCATTTGGTAAAATTCTCCATGCATCTGTAACATAAATTCTCAGCAACCTAGAGATACAGAGGGGGAACTTCCTTAATGTGGCAATAAGGAGCTTCAACAAACCACTCACAGCAAATATCAGCCTTAATAGTGAATTATTGCAACTTTCCCTTTGAGATCTGGACTGACACAAGGGTGCCTGCTCTCACCACTTCTATTTACATTGTGCTGGAGATCCTAACCAATGCGGTATGTCAAGAAAAAAATGACAAACGGGATGAGAAGAAGTAAGTCATGACCTTTGGATTGGTTCTGGCCTGGGGTGAGCTTTTCACTGCTCCGGGGTGAGAAAAAGTCATGTTTCAAATGGATAGATGTTGGGTAAGGCTTGTCAACAGATTTTGGGGTAAAAGAGCTATTATTTTTTTCTGAAATTATGTCTGTATTCCTACTCTGGAATTAAAGGTACATTTTCTTTTATAAAATGATGGTGATGAGAGATGGCAAATTAAAAAAAACTAAGAAAGCAAGTTCCACAGTAAGTGCTGAATGGGCTCAATTTTAGAAAAGGCGGATATGTGGAAATATGTATATTAAAACATAACAGTGGTTAGCTCTTGGTCAATGGGATTATAGGTGGCTTTAAAAAATCACTTTTGGGGCTCCTGGGTGACTCAGTCGGTTAAGCATCTGCCTTCTGCTCAGGTCATGATCTCAAGGTCCTGGGACTGAGCCCCGTCTCTGACTCTCTGCTCAGTGGGGAGTGTGTTTCTCCTCCCTCTCCCTCTGTGTGCGTGCTTTCTCTCTTTCTCTTGTTCTCTCTCAAATAAATAAATTCTTTTTTTTTTTTAAGATTTTATTTATTTATTCATGAGAGATAGAGGGAGAAGCAGGCTCCATGCAGGGAGCCCGACGTGTGCCTTGATCCCAGGTCTCCAGGATCAGGCCCTGGGCTGAAGGTGGCGCTAAACCGCTGAGCCACCCGGGCTGCCCTCAAATAAATAAAACCTTATAAAAACATTTTCATTATGTTTTTCTCCAGTTTTATACATAAACACATTTAGTTGCATAATGAAATCAATAAACATTGTTTTGAAGTGATAAAAAATTCATTCCTGGCGAAACAAAAACTTGTTAAAGTCTATGTCAGGTCTTTGAGTGTGTGTGCATGTGTGTGTGTTTACATTCTGCTCTAGTGGGAGAGCCCTTATCTCAGAAGCACTGAGCCTCTGGGCACAAAGCAAGCCCAGAGGACCTGGGGTAGATACGCCTGCACACGCACACAGAGACACACACACGTGTAAGTCCATGTGAGGCCTAGAGGCACACTTCCTCGGCCACTCACCAGGAGCTGGTCCTCCTTGATGACCGTCAGCTGCTTGGCCCACTGCCCGAAGCGCTTTTTCCGCAGCAGGAAGGCACATATCCTGCAGTCCCTCACCAGGTGCATGGAGGCCTCCTCCGAGGGCCACTGGTGCGTGGGCTGTGGCCCTTTCCCTTCCTCCTCCTCCTCATCGTAGGACTCGTAGGAGCTGCTCATTGGGTCAGAGTCATTGTCTGTAGGAGCCATGGGAAATGACCCGTTACCATGTCCTTGCCTGGGAGGCACCTTCTGACCCTTCCACTCTGGGGTTCAGGGACCAGGACTTCAGTTGTGATCATGATGATCTCTACACCCTGACACGGGTGCTGTGTTGTGTGGATTTACCAGTGGCTCTGCCATCTTGGTGACTTCACTTCTTAAAATTTCAGTTTTCTCATCAGTAAAATGGTCACAATCAATGACAGTAACTACCTCACTGGGCTCTTAGGATCAGTAACTGCAGAGCATTCAGCCCAGGGTCTGGCACTCGGTGGGTACCCTGCTTACATCAGCTATTGTCATACCCCACCATCTTTGTGTCCTTAGTCTCAGGTGATTCTCACAGCACCCAGCAAGTCCCCATTTTACAAAGAAGGCAACTGGGGGCTCACAGAGAATAAATGATTCATTCAAGGTCAGTCACCAAGGGGCAGGGCAAAGGCTAGATCCAGGGCTCCCGGTTCCATGCCAGTGGTCTTTCCACTGAACCCTGGAGTCACTGAGTACAAGGGCTGGAGGTCTCTGTGGTGACCCAGAGGGCCAGGTACACATGCATGCCAACAGTTTAGGCCAAGGTCTGCCCTCTGAGGACAGGACCATTCTGAACACCCTCCTGGCACTTACAGGAGTTCTTTAGCTCCCCATTCATCCTGGTGGCGGGGTAGCTGCTGTCTGCATCCTCGTAGTAGCCATCCATGATGGAATGGGCTGGGCTGCAGCCGTCTGTAGGGTTGGCAGAAGGAGCGGCACCTTGGAGAAAGGCAGGCAGACTGCAGGGGCTGTGGCTGGGGCAGACCCCAGACCCCTGCCCCTCCTCAGGGAAGAGAGAGTGTAGCTCCCCCTAGCTCCCGGGCCAGGATGAGGGGCCTCCTCCTCTCTGAATGTCATCTGCTTTAGCTCCCCACATGCTCTCTGCTCTTGTCATCGGCACTGCCCTGCTGGGCCCTGTCATGCCTCCAGGCCCATGTTTATGCTATTCCATGTGTTCTCTTAGCTTCTGCTAGAAAACTCCTACTCATCCTTCAATACCCAGCTCAAAGATCTTCCTTCTGACCTTCTCAGAGAACTGTCAGCACCTCCTAAGGGATCCCATAGCATTGGTGTGTGTGTGTGTGTGTGTGTGTGTGTGTGTGTGTGTCTTGGTCACAGCCCTGATCCCTGAACTGCAAGAGGTGGTGCTCCAGCTGCCTGGGCTCGGCCACCCCCACCCCCAGCGTTTGCCACCCCAGTCCTTCTCCCTTCCTCATGCACACACCCCCTCTCGTGATGGCAAATCTCCTAAACCTCTGTGACCATGGGGAAGAACTGGACTAGAGGAGCTAATGGTAGAGTGTACAACAGTGAACACAACAGCCCCCTACAGCAAAATTTGGGAGCATGCTCCCACTCAGGGGGCAGCACCGTGCAGGGGTGGAGGCTACCTTAAATTGTATTCTGCATCAGCATTACGGGGGTCTCTTTAAAATGCGGATCCCTGGGCTGTTTTTCTAGAGATTCTGATTCACCCATGTAAGCTGAGCCAAGGAATCTTCATTGTTAAAAAAAAAACCTATTTAATAGGACATTAAAAAAACATGTACAGATAGAACTATACGGAACTCCAAGAAATCAGATTTTTTTGTCTAAACAATTAGGTTATTTTGAGACAGATGGTTCCTGGGGCACATTCTGAAGGTCAATGGGCTAAGGGCAAGTGCTTTGGGTTTGACGAGATTGGAGATCGAATCTGTTGCTACCATTTATTGAGTGACCTTGGGAAAGAAGCCTACAGTTTCTCTGCATTTCAGGGTCATCACCTTGCAGTGACGTGAACAATTCCCACCTTGGACAAGTGATACAATGCATGTAAGCTTCTGGCACAGTGCCTGGCACATAGAATGTGCTAGACACATGCCGGATGTCATTATTATGACTTTCTCCTTTGATTCCTACAATGTAGGGAGGTAGGTATGAGCCCCATTTTACAGATGAGGGCACTGCGGCCACACACCGATTGCTAGCGGCAGAGCCTGGATGAGAACTGAGGTTGCCAGCTCAGGGAATAGATGCACATCCCCTCTTCCAGGAAGACTTCCTTCACGCAGTCCAACTGGCTCCCATACCACACTGTTCTCAAAGTGCTGCTCTGGGCTCCCAGCCCCTGCCATCCATCTGTTTCCTGAGGACAGCAGCACTCAAATTCCCAGCGACTAGGATCCCTAGTGCAATCTCCCAAGTGATGATCAGAGTCTGCTTTTCCCAGCAGGTCCTCTGAGGCCTCAGATGCTGGCAACATCCTGTGAGATGGACGGGCGGGAGGCCGGGGTGGGTGGGGAGGCTGGTGCGATGGGGAAGAGGGAGGGGACACATGGGCCAGCGCTCTTGAACACCTGGCAGGGCTGGACACTGTGTCAGAGGAAGGATATTCCCTGACGAGCTTGGCACCCTCTCTCTGGTCAAGCTCTCTGGCTCTTCCTGTGGCCCGCCCTTCCCTCCTGCCCCAGGATCCCTGCTCCCCCATCTGAGAGGAGTGTGAGCTCCCTGGGGAGGTAGAGGAGCCTCACCCAACTGAGGGGCTTGACCTGGGATTCAGGGCCCAGTAGCACTTCGTCCTCACCTTCCTGTCCTGTCCTCAAATGGATAAAACAGAACAAAGTCACCTGCTTTGCATCCAAACAGCAGCAACACAGACAGCAAACTCTCAAGACTGAAGAAAGCCACGGATTACTGCGTCCAAACTCACCATTTCCCTTTAACTAGTTTATTAATCACAATAATGATATACCACAGTAGGCCAAGGCGGAAAGAACCTGAGTGTCCATAAACTGACACGCGACTAAAAAAACATGTGGTCTATCCATACAATGGAATATGACGTGGCCATAGAGAGAAGTATCGATCCACACAGTGATAGGGGTTACCCTTGAAAACAGGGAAATGAGCCAGACACAAAAGGCCATGCATTGCATGGTTCTATTTATGTGAAATATTCAGAATCGGTCCATCCATTGAGGCAGAAAGCAGATCGGTGGTTGCCAGAGACTCAGAGGAAAGAGTGACTCTCTAACAGGTATAGGGTTTCCTCCTTGAATGATGACAATGCTTGGGATCTACGCAGTGCTGATGGTGGCATAACATGGTGAGTGTACTAAATGCTACTGAGTGGACACTTGAAAGTGGTTGAAATGGTCCATTTTATGTTACATACGTTTTGTTACAATAAAAAAAACTATGCCCACGATGATAAGCATGATCAGCACAAAGAGTAGGAATGGGAAAATATGTTGCCTTCAGCCAGATTTCTATTCATTTCCCACAGGGAAATATTGCTAATGGCTTCTTGCACATCCTAGAAAAATTGCTAAAATGAATGCATGAGTGTGTGTGTGTGTATACTCCATTAAGGAACAAAAGGAATCACATTATAGGCAGTATTCTGTGTTTGAGTTTTTCCAATGAATGTTATCTTGGAGTTCATTTCTGATCAGCACAGACAGACCTGTTTCATTTATTTTTTGGCAGTTGGAAAATATTCTACTGTGCTACTGAATGACGACATAGCTCACATAATCATTGTCTTATACAAGCTCAACTACGAATGCTGGGTCACCCCAAACCCATATAATATAGTTTCTTGTGTATAACGTTAAGTTCCTATATCCAAGCCAGTGACTTATCTGATCCTCAAAGAATCAGCCATTTGTTTCAGTGCTGGAGGAAACACTGAGAGATGAGTCCAAATCCAAAGACTCTCCTTTGTGGCTGATTTAAGAGCTTTTCCAAAGGTAATTTGTACCAGTGCCCTTTAAATTATTTTATTTTATTGTGTTCACCTCTCAGTAAAAATGTAACCATATAATGTACTTCCACTTATTGGCGTGTAAATTATATATGTATATATGTATAGACTGCTTACAGGAGTTATGCTATTATTAGATTATAAATGCTCCAACTCTAAAACATTCACACAAACATTTTAGGAAGAAGTGTTGAGCTAAATATAAGTAAAGCTCCTGATACTTCTTCCTAGATCTTTTCATGAATTCCCTGGGGGGCCACACTCTGCTCAGAGGACCTTTTGATTTCCTCCACGTGCTTTTTCACCCTACATGTTGGCTTTTTAACTTAACCTGCCTATAAGGTGAGAGTCAGGCCGAAGGACAAACTAGTTCACCAGGTCCACGGAGGAGGGGCACTTGGGTGAGCACCAGCTTCAGTGCTAGGGACCAGGACACAGTGGGCCGTCTGTGTCCCTTCATCCCGGCACATTTATATGCATGTATCCAGCCTCTTTCTTATTTTCAGGGTAGGGAAGGCAGTTGTGCAAGGCTGCACAGAACTGGGACTGGAACCAAGCCCCCCATCCCTGGGGCTACACCACTGGCCTTCCCCAAGCCTCCACTAGAGAGGCCGGGGACTCAGGCAGCTCCTCCTCAGGATGTGAGCCGGGTGGGTGTGCAGCTTGGAGCTCCAGTCCTAGCAGGACACACAGGAGCTAGAGGAGGGAAGTTCCCCAGGAGACCAGAACTTACTGTGGGAGCTGATGTACTCGGGGGACTTGCCGGGTCCTAGGGGAAGGGCCTCTTCATAGTAGTCCTCGGGTGGGGGCCTTTGGGGAAGCGGTGGAGGCAGGTCGGCAGCCTGAAGCAGGGGATAAGGGAAGTGGATAAGACCAAGAAGGCCCAGAGAGGAGAGGGAGAGGCTGAGTGACCGGCAGGAGGCTGCAGCAGAGATAGGCAGGAGCCCCGAGGAGGCAGGACGTATAATCTCCGAACGTGCAGCTATAACTCCTGACAGAGTGGCAGGAGGGCAGAGGTGGGAGACCCTGAGAGTTTGCTTGGTCCTCTATTATCTGCCCAACTTATTTCGGCATCCGGGCTTCCCTGTAATATCTAAGTTTTGTGGACTGCTGCAGAGATGTAGTTAGGCTTTGGAGTAAGCGCATGCAGTGATCAAAAAATACTGAGTTCTGCTCTGCTCTGCAAGCCCATGTACAGACCTGTGAGGAGCAGCGGGGCAAGCAGCTGGAAGGCACAGCACTTGGGAAGGCAGCATAGCCTCGTGGCTAAGTGCTTAGACTCTGGGGCCAGGGCACCCCTCTTTCGCTGGGATTAAGCTCTGCCACTTACTCGTGGTGGGACATGTCACGTACTCTAAGCTCAGTTTCCTGACCTGTAAAAGGGGCTAACAGAGGTGCCAACCTCATTCAGTTATTGTGAGCATGTGGAGCACGTAGCAAGGGGTCCACCATTGGTACCACTGGATGGTGATGATGACAGTGAATTATGCAGTTGACGGAGAGTGTTTGATGTGATTACAGGCCCCTTGACTTAATTCCACAGATGAAGGTTGGGAACCCTAGATGTGATGACCCAAATCTTTCTTTTGTAAGTGAAGAAACAGGCTCAGAAAGGGGAGGTGATTGGTCTAAGACCACATAGCAGCTGAAAGAGGGCAGAGGCCACCAACTCCTAGTCCAGAGCTTTCCCCACGCTCCATGTTTATGACAGCAATTAGAAGTTGGGGTGCGGAACGTCCTTTATGCCCGAATGGACAGGTCGGTTCACCTTGTTATCCTTGCTCAGCATGGGCACGGTGAATAATACATCATGAGAGTCATCGAAATGTTCTCACAGCCTGTTCTTCCCCTTAGAACAGGGTCCTGCACAGCCAGGAGGCTCCCAGGCACTGCGGGGAGAGTTTTCATGGCTACCTCAGGGGGACAGAGCGCCACAGTGTATGGGGACCCAGGCCATGACTCACATGTCTCAGAGGCGGGCTCTTGGCTGGCTCAGGGCTGGCTCCTTTGCAGGGCTCCCCGTCATCCTCTGGCATGTCCCGGAGGTCGCTCAGGTCACAGTCTACCGAGGTTCAGGCCATTGGGGCAGAGAAAGCCAGGGATGAGCATGGGACAATGGGAAGGAGCCTGGATTTGGGGATTTGGCATCAGGGGGCCTCTATCACCTCTTTTGTTACTAACGGTGGGCAGAGGACCTCATCACTCTGAGACTTGGTCTTCTCGTCTAGAAAGTGGCTCAGTGTTGCCACCTTAGAGCCAGGCCCCCACTCGATCTGAGGGCGCTTCCAGAGACTGGGGCAGTGGGGCTCCCACATGCAGGGAGAGGACAGCTCCCAGCTGGGGTGGGGACAGGGTCGCTTACCGAACTCTTCAAAGAGGGACTCCACGAAGCTGGGCCCAGAGTGGAGGTCTGCCGTGTTCACATACAGGTAGGAGACTTCTTTGGCTGTGGGGAGAGGGGGAGCATGCCTGCACTGAGGAGGGAGGGGACCTGCTGCTGCTGACTCTGAGGAGGGCTGAGTCTCCCCCTCCCACCACTGGGACTCAAACCCCCTCAGGACACAGCACTGTGGACAAAGCACGTGCACATCCTAAGTGAGTTGTCTGGTTTTCAAACTTTGTTCTTATCTTTCTGTTGTTCCTAAGCATCTCCTCCTCCAAGGGGAAGGATGCTCAGAGCCCAGTACAGAAAACAGAGACTAGAGCTGCTCTGGGGACGGCAAGGGGACAGGGCCAAGCACAGTTGGCAAACCGCTGCCCCTCCCACCCTCCCACAGTCCCGTGAGGGCTGCTGATGACATCTGCCTGTTTTGTCACTGGAAGGGAGGCTCAGAGAGTCCCCTGGTGGTGGTGCCCCCTGCCCATCACTCAGACTCCCCGCAACCCTGCAGGACACCGTGTGGCTCGGCTCGTCAGAGTTTACTGAGCTCTGGGCTTTCCGTTTAGCAACGTGTGGGCTGACCTGGGGTGTGGAGGAAAGGTGGGAGTGGATGAGGAGGCCTTGCTGCCGAGCAGGCAGTGGGGCAGAGAAGCTGTGCGGGTTAGAGGGAGGAACATGACGGATGCCACCGGGCCGGTGTACGTCTGGCCGAGGCGGTGTGTGACGTGTGTGCTGCGTCTGCTGTGTGTCACAGACTGCGTGTGAGTGTTGTGTGAGAGTATGTGGGGTGGAGAGATGCGCTGTGTGTCCTGTGTCACGTGAGCTGTGTATGTGAGAGCGTGCTGTTGGTGAGGGTGCGGTGTGTGTCATGTGAGCGTATATTTGTAATGGGTGTCCCATGCAGGGGAGAACGTGCTGTGCATATGAGTGTGGCATGTGTGCATGTGTGAGTACGTGTGGCATGTGCATTGTGTACACGAGTTTCAGTGGGTCGAGGATGGAGGGGTATGAAGAGCATAGCCAGGTTGGAGAAGGAACAAAGTGGATGAGGACACGGGCCAGGCCACGACAGCGTTGCGAGCCTCACTCTGAGGCTTGGGCATCCTCAGGCCACAGTCCCTGGGGAGCTACTGCAGGTTCTTGAGGAGCTGGGGGCGTTGCTAATGGCTGACCTGGGAGGGGCTGCAGGCTCTGCAGGATGGAGGCCACAGCCATCTTCTTCTCCAGGGCAGTGTCGCTGAGGTACTCATGGTCCAGGAGGCTGAGCAGCCCCGTGAGCTCAGGGAGCAGCTGTTCCAGCACTGAGGAGGAAGCACAGGGGCTGGGTGTCAAGATCCTGGCCCTACCTCCACCCCCCAGAGGCCAGGGAAGCGGGGGGTAGGGGGACGGAGGGCAAGGCGGGTGCAGCAGGGAGACCTCAGAAGCCCTCCCACAGCTGTCCCAGTGCTGGCCGCCCACCTCCCAAGGGACAGCCTTGCGCAGTTAACCATGAAATTCCTCTGGGCCTCCCCACTCTGCCTCAGACCTCATATGGCCTTGGCCTGAGGACTGACATTACAGGGTTCAGCCTGGCAACTCTGAGCCCAGGTAGCCTGAGCAGAGGCTCTTAGGCCTGCCTCTATCCCAGCATGCTCTTGGCTGTCCAGCCCACAGGGGTCTTTCCTCACTGCAGCTCGGGGCTCAGTGCAGGTCCCAGGCTGGAGCCCCTGGCCATCCAGGACACAGGCAGGAAGGGAGCCTTCCTGTCCCATCAGTTCATACACTTCAATCTCTGGAACCTTCTGTTTCCGGTGCCTTGATGGGAGCCAAACTAAACATTAACCCTTCCCACCCCAGGCCCCAAACCTTTATCACCAGTCTTTCTGTGCTTCATCAGTGTTTTTCAAACTTGAGTGTATAGAGGAATTACCTGGGGATCTCCTCAAAATGCAGAGGCGGACTCAGGTCTAGGTGGGACCTGAGGCTCTGCATTTCTAGTGAGCTCCCCGCTGATGCTGACGCTGCTGGTTGAGAGGACGTGGAGTTGCAAAAACCCTACAGCACACAGTCCTTTAAAGACTGGAGCATGCCATGACCATGATGTCATTCATGTCTCCCTGTCCCAAACAGTCACTTGGGACTTGGTTTGCCTTAGCCCAAAGACCGGCTTCGTTACAGTAGTAGTACTGTCTTGCTTTGCCACTTGCCGGTCACTTGTGCCAAATACTAAAAGCTAACTGTGTTGAACAATTATTGTGCACTGTGCTAAGCCTTTCGTGCTTATAGTCTCATCTAAATTTACCAAGCATTTAATGGCTCAGAGTGGTTAAATAACTCCTCCAGGGTCACACAGCCAGCAGAGCCTCGACTGGCCCTGGCTCCCTCCCTCCCTTTTAACCACGGCATGAGATTGCCTTGCAGTATTTTATGCAATCCTTACCAACAAGCTTTGAGATAGGTCCCATGATCACGCCTACTTTTTAGAGGAAGAAACCAAGGCTCGGAGAAGAGAAATGTCTTGCTTGCAGTTACACGAAGGCCACAGAAGAGCCAGGCCTTTGGCTTCTAGTCTCCAGACTCCCAGCCCCATATGTTTCTCTCCACCCTGGGCCCTCCTAGGGCAACAACAACCAGACTCCGACTTACAGCCTCAGGGTCTGGGTGTGTTAGAGGGGTTATAACATCGTGCATAAGAGAGCCAGCCCTGGAGCCAGACTGCCTGGTTCAAGTTCAGGTTCCATCATTCATTTATTGTGGGACCTTCACAAGTTACTTAGCCTGTGACTCAGTTTCCTCCTCTATACATGGGGTTAATAACAGCATCCGCCTTATAGGGTTGCTGTAAAGATGAATTATGTCATGCATGAAAAGTGCCTTGCCCCGTACAGAGTAAATGCTCACCCCAGGGCAGCACCTGGGAGGTGATGGCGCTGCTGCCATCGTGGTGTTTACCACGCTGATCTGTGCTGTGTTGGTCTCCGCGAGTGTCTGCTCCCGTGGCAGGCTGTGAAGCTCGAGACGGAGCAGACGGTCTAGGGGTCTCGGCCTCCTTAGCACCTAGTCTGGGGCCTGCTGAGTGCTGGTGCTCCATGTGTTTGATGAGAGAGGGCACAAACAGATGACTGTGCCAGGACTTTTTTTTTTTTTTGGCCAGGACTTTTAAAAATAGAAACCTTATGTATGGATAGTAGCACTTGGTGGAAAAAATATGATGTGGCGGTCTCTCTGTGGCATTCCATCATCACCGTAGATCTGCTGGAAATGAGCTAGAGGCTGATCCCGTCAGCTACCACCTTAAGAGCTCTCTCTGCCGCTGGGCACTGAGGTAGCGGCTTTGCACGCCATGCCTCATCTGTGAGCAGCTCCCGCTGGGATACCTGTGTTCCAGAAGAGGACTGAGGCCAAGGGAGGCTGTGACATGGTTGCACAGCTTGAAAGAGGTAGAGCTGGGCTGATTCCATGTTTGTGTAGAATCAGACTCTAGAGCTGTAGAGTCGCACAGTGCCAGGGGGCGCCGCTCACCTCACAGCCCAAGTGCAAGGGACCTAGAGGCCCTGCTGCCTCCAGGGCCTCAGCCCTTGCAAGGTCACCTGAGCAAGGCTTCTGGGTGAGTAGATTACCCTCCTTAAAGTAGGAAACCACTTAAAATCATAAAATCATTCTAGGTAAATTTTAGCTGTTGCAAAGGAACTCTCTGGCACCCTCCTCAGATACACAGAAAGTCCGTTAACTCAGTTCTAAAATGCTTACTGCTGCAGCCCGGGTGGCTCAGAGGTTTAGCGCCGCCTGCAGGGCCCGATCCTGGAGACCTGGGATCGAGGCCCACGTCCGGCTCCCTGCATGGAGCCTGCTTCTCCCTCTGCCTGTGTCTCTGCCTCTCTCTCTCTGTGTTTCTCATGAATAAATAAATAAATAAAATCTTAAAAAAATATATTTACTGAGTGCTAATTATGTGCCACTCGGGGGATTAGAAAATGAATAAGATATTGTTCCAGTGGATATGCTCCCTCCCTCTCTGTCTCTCTCTGTCTCTCTCACACACACATATGTACACACACATAATTAGTCACAAGGGAGGCCATGGTAAATGCTACCAGGAAGGCACCACAAGGGACCATGGGAGCTTTCTTGTGGCCTGCAGCCATGGTTCCTATTTGAAAATTCATGACCCTGCCCTGATACCATGTGGGAATGTCAAGGCTATGGGGTGCAGTGACTGCTTATCCCTCTACCAGTGGCTCTGAAACTTTCTGGCTTTGGGATGTCTTTGCACATCAGAAAATCATCAAGGACTCCAAAGAACTTTTGTCTTATGTGATTTATATCTATCAATATTGACTATATTAACATTTAAGGTTGAGAAAATTCTATTTATTTATTTATTTATTTATTTATTTATTTATTATCTATCTATTTAAAATATTTTATTTATTTGACAGAGAGAGAGAGAGAGAGAGAAAGAGCGCACAAGCGGCAGGCAGAGGAGAGGGAGAAGCAGACTCCCCACCAAGCAGGGAGGCCTACATGGGACTCAATCCCAGGATCCTGGGATCATGACCTGAGCAAAAGGCAGACGATTAATTGACTGAGCCACCCAGGTGCCCCAAGGCTGAGAAAATTTCAAAACACAAGAATACACAGGCACACATCTCATTAGCCTTCAGAGCTATCGCATCATCACATGATATAACCTTTGGAAAACTCTGTAAACATAGAGAATGGGAGTGAAAAAAGGCATACTGGGTCTGAGAACTAGATAAAAGTAGTTTTGACTGGGTGGACTCGCTCCCCAACCACACCTTTCTGAGTTGCTGTCCTTCCATGAATGACAGGTTGCTAAGTCTGTCCCTGTGTCCGTCCCTTCCACCCTCTCTCTTCACCTCCCTCCTGTCCTTTCTCTCATTTTGCTCTGAGGTCCCAAAGGTTTCTTCTTGCTCTTATCAGCCAGTGTCTATGTGTGGCAGCAATCCTGCTTCTAAATCTCGCCTTGCTTCTGATTTGAGGTTTGTTGCAATTGTTTCTAAAGTAAGAACAAGTAAGTTCCCAGTGAGTTATCTGCATTGAAAAATGGGAGTTACAGTACCCAAGGTTTGGTAACAACGTTTAAAATTTTTTCCCTGATTGTTAATGAGATTCCTAACATGGGACCCTGAATTCTTTTTGTTTGTTTTGTTTTGTTTTTATATTTTTCTTTATTTATTCATGAGAGAGATATACAGAGAGAGAGGCAGAGACACAGGCAGATGGAGAAGCAGGCTCCCTGCTGGGAGCCTGATACGGAACTCAATCCCAGGACCCTGGGATCACGACCTTAGCCAGAGGCAGACGCTTAAACACTGAGCCACCCAGGGGTCTTGGGGCCCTGTGTTCTAAGTGTTCTTTTTTTTTTTTTTTTTTTTTTTTTAAAGATTTTATTTGAGAGACAGAGTGCACAAGTGGTGGGGAGGGGCAGAGGGAGAGGAAGGAGCAGAGTCCCCTCTGAGCAGGGAGCCTGACTCCACTTGGGCTCCATCCTAGGACACTGAGATCATGACCTGAGCCAAAGGCAGACACACTTAAGCCACTGAGCCACCCAGGCACCCCCTAAGTGTTCCTACTTAATGGAGATGTGATCACAAAAGTCCAGACAGAGCAGAGCAGAAGGAGGGCACCGAGTGAACCTGGGAGAAGCAGATGGGCAGTGAGGAACTGCCCAGTGCCCGTGATGCCTTCTGTAGCCTGGAAGGACCCAGCAGGCAGCAGATGACCAAGGGAGAGTCACACAGCATTTCTTTCTTTCTTTCTTTCTTTCTTTCTTTCTTTCTTTCTTTCTTTCTTTCTTTCTTTCTTTCTTTCTTTCTTTTTTTTCTTTCTTCTTTTTCTTTCTTTCTTTCTCTTTCTTTCTTTTTTTAAGATTTTATTTATTCATGAGAGACACACAGAGAGAAAGACAGAGACACAGGCAGAGGGAGAAGCAGCCTCCATGCAGGGAGCCCGACATGGGACTCGATTCTGGGACTCCGGGACCACACTCTGAGCCAAAGGCAGACGCTGAACCGCTGAACTACCCAGATGTCCCCATACAGCATTTCTAAGGTCGGTTGGCGGAGGGAGCGTGAGCCACAGGGGAAGGCTCAGCCTGCAGGCAGCACTTGGGCGAGGACCCTTCCCTAGGGCAGAGTGGTGACTGTGTGCTGGGCATCTAGGGCGCACCGTCTCATTTCATGCTCATAAACTGCACAGGAGGGATGTAGTGTTGGGCTCTGTGCCCCACAAGGGACAGAAGGAAGGCTCGGAGAAGCGAGGCCACCCAGTCAGTAAGTGGTAAGGTCTTGAGCCCAGGTCTGTCTGACGTCACTGTGTACACCCTGTGCCTGAATCTTCCATCAGAAAAAGTGGGCTCAGAGCAGTGGAGACCAGGCCAGGGCAGAGGGGAGGCAAGCAGCCCCCACAGCATTCCTGCTGGGGGCGCTGGGCCATGACTCCATCAGGATTCCTGACCTGGGGTCCCCGCACAAGGCAGGTGGAAGACCCTTATTGGGGGGCTAAGATTCTTGCTCAGTGGGTGTCTCTGCACTGCAGCAAGATCTCATCCCAGAGAGATGCTCATACTTCATGGGCAAAGAGGGCTTTCAGCCAGTGCTCGGCTCTTCAAAGACAGTACAGAGGCCCCCCTCCCAAAGGCTGGCTTCCAGAGGCAATGAATGTGGAAGTGCCTTCTGTGGCAGCTTCATCTTTAATGCCAGAGAACTGAAACCACAGGGATTTAAACTATCATAGAATTTAATTTGGAGAGAAATCGTATGTAGATAGTGCATATGGCAAGTGGCTCTGCCAGGGTTTACACAGACCGCCGGGACAGCAGCCTCAAATTTCAGCAAGAGTAAGACTCTCCCGGGGAGGGGGGGCGGGTTGTTGCTGGGAAGGGACCTGCTACCTGAGGCTTCTGATTCAGCAGACCCTCTACTGCAACCCAGGAGGCTGCATTTTAATAAATACCCCAGGTGATTCCAAGGTTCAGTCTTTGAAAGACACTCCGCCAGAAAACACACACTACAAGGCTCATCTGTGAATATAAGGAACGTGGGAAGGCCTTGCTCATTTCCTAACAGGTTATCGTTAGACACCACTTTTGAAATAACTGCAAGTCGTGGGGAATAAGAGCTCCCAAGCAGGGAAGCTTGCTTAGAAGAGCACGGTGCTTGGGGCCTTCGGGTCAGAACCCTCACACTGCAATTCTTGAGCTGCCACTTCCAAGCTGTACCAGGATGGCCTGTTAGCGAGCTCTGAGCCCTGGCCTTCTCGTCTGTAACGTGGGGACGCCGGCAGAGCTAGGTGGTCCTGTTGGCGAAGCACTTGGTCTTGGGTGCTGTGCCTGGAGCCAGCACTCAGGGCCATATTACTGTGATGGCTGCTGTCTCCTAATACTCCCTCCAGCACCGCTCAGGTAGTATTTGGCGATAGAGCTGCCATAGGTGTGTAACTAGCTCCATGAGGACAGGGACTGTGCCTCAGTGATGCTTGCTGCCCAAGAAGCATCTACTTAGTGAACATGATATTTTGATGACCTAGTCCACCCTTCTCATTTTAAAGATGTGCAAAGTGAAGGACCAAGAGGTTATTTGACTTAGCTATGGGCACACAACCAATTGAAAATAAAAGTCCCTAGCGTTAAATTCACACAAAGCTTGCTACTTGGCTGAGTCATCAAAGAGTGGCTAAGAACACAGGCTGTGCACAATCTGACCCCTCCAAGCTTGGCCATTTTCCAGCCATGGCCCTGGAGAAATTTCTTAACTCGTCCAAACTTCTAGTTCTTTATCTGCAGACTGTGCGGGGTAATTACAGCAGCTGCTCCACACAGTCATTGTAAAGATGAATCGAAGTCATGCATATGGGCTCAGTGCACTGAACAGGTGCCTCGCCATTCATATGTGACCTCCAGGGAGTTTCAGGTGTGGGGCCACGAGGGAGGGCATATCTGGGGACAAAAGGACATGGGGGACTCTGTAAGCCTCCCTGTTGACAGTTCATAGCTCTGGGACTGATACTGAGCTTAGGGTGGCTATGCCAATAGGAGGTGGTGCAGCCCCTTCCCTCATGGGGCTCCTACCCCAAGGACTCCCCACCCCCCCATGTCAGATGAGGGGACATCTTTCAGTTGGAGGGGAGTCCTGTCCCTGCTGTTCCCCGTCAGGAAGGACTTCCTTCACCCATTCCTTACCCACTCCCTCTCATCTTCACTCCTGGTCCAGGTCCTGTCCGCTTTCTGAGGACACACTGGGGCATCGGGACAGCATTATCTTTTGTGTCTAAAGTTTATTTAGAACCACGAATACATTTCATTGATCTTGTTTGGTTTAGCTGAGCTTTAGGGAGGTACAGTGAATTCCAGTGAGGAAAAAAAAACCACACAGGAAGAAATGGTTTAATCATTGTTTATAAAACTTCAATCTTTCACTAAGTGGGACAGACGGGCTCAGAAACCCAAGATGGGTGTTAATTGTTCTTTGGGATGCAAAAAAATAAGTTTGCCAAATAAAATTAGAAACCTACTTTAAAATATATTTAAGATTAGACCACTGAGTGCTTATTGTTACTGGTGAATACCTAAGACTAAGATCAGTTTTCTCTCTGTTCCTCTCCCCTCCCCACTTTAAATCAAAATGAGAGGGCACAGAACAGAAAATAAGCCACAGGCCAAAAGCACTGTTACTTGTTCCCAGGAGTGCACACCCCCATGAGCGCGAATGAAGCTTTCACGCAAAAGGTCTTTACCATAGCCTGTGTGGGTTCTAATGCAGGGAAGGTTGGGTTTATTTAGAGATCTGAAAGGGAGAATCTAATTTCCATAACAAAAGACACGTGAATAATTAACCTTCTGCAAACCACAGGGATAATAACCCCTGTTTTGGCACCTACTTGGTCAGCCTAGTGGGCGCCCTGAACTTGTGATCTCATTCCTGGGCACCTTTCAGACTTCAGAATTTATAAAAATGCTTGGAAACAGTTTGCAAGTTACAATTTCATTAAATGCAAGGCAGTAGGAGGAACTACAGCTCCCCTTTCTCCCATCTCCTTCTCTGACAAGCCTCTTTAAGACAAGGATAACTCATCCTTTGTTTTCAAAGTCAGAGAACATGCAACAAGCATGATTTTAAAAATGCAAAATAGGAAAGTTGTCAGTACACTCTTTTTTTTTTTTTTTAAACAAAGGGCTTACATGTTTTGTTTACTCAAATTTTCTTTCTCATTTTCCAAATAGCAAAATAACCCAATTTCCAGCTCATAAAGTCTCCTGAGCTGGAGAAAGTTTCAATGTGTTACTTTCAACATTTTTGATCATGATTTGAGAGATGACTTACTGTACACTGCACTTTAACGAGCTAGTCCATTAATGAGGTATGACCCATTGTAGGGGTGGGGAGGTAGGGTTTCCTGGAAAGGAAAGCAGTCCACTTAGCAGGTATGACCTCAGTGTTTGCATGGTGGGAGGGAAGAGGAAGCCCTCCTATGGTCCTCCAACTCTACAGGCCCTTTCAGAGAGACCTCCCCCCAGGCTGCCCTCATGCTCCTTTCCTCAGCCTCTTAACCAGGGCCTTTGCACATGCTGTTCCTTCTGCTTGTCAGAACCCCCTTCTCCTGCCAACCAGTAATGCTCTCTTCAGCTCTCTCACCACACATGACTGCCTCAGAGAAGTGTCCCCTGTCTTTTGGATCACATCTGTCCCCTATTTTACACTACGTAGCATCATTCTCCCTGTGGTATGTGCTGTGGTGAAATGTTACATCTAATTATATATTTCTTCAATTAACATCAAATTCCTCCACTTGAGCTTGAACTCCATGAGGGCAGGAATAGGGCCAACCTTTGCTAGTGCCTGACATAGAGTCTATACTTTATTTGTGGAGGGAATAAATTCCTGAAGCAAACTTAAGAGTTGATAGTCTAGTAGCTAGTTCATGTGATTTAAAAACCATGTCTATGATAGTGAGTCAGCATAGTAAGAGGATGCTTAAAAAAGAAAAAAAAAAAAAAAAAAAAAAAAAAAAAACAGGTAACAATAGTCCTGGGGAACAGATGGAAGTTGAAGTCCAATTTCTTCCTTGGCTAAGTTCCCCAAACCCTATTTGGTTGAGCTTGTATCCCGTGGGTGAATACGGCTGCCAACAGACTTAGTGAAGCACATTTCATAGTTGGTGGATTTTAATCCTAACATATGAATGGGGAAATAAAAATGACTAACATATATTAAGCAACCCAAACTGAGTTCAGGTCCCGTCTCCCCTTCCCCCCCATTGCCTAGCTGTGCACCTTTGGGACACTTACATTATCACCCTGTGCCTCAGATACACCGCCAGTGACCTATGAGCCTACGTACCTCATCGGTGGGAACAAGCCCTAATACATGAAAATGTGCCTAGTACAGTGCCTGGCACATAGTAGGTTCTCAATAAATGTTAGCTATTTGCATTACTCTTACATTGTCATTCTATGTCACCCTCTGCTTTAAAGAGATTTACATGTATTATTTACACAGTTTAATTCTTATGACAAGGCGGGCTAGCCCCATTTTACATGCGTGGGAAGTGCAGATTGCAAAACAGGAAGACCGGTAAGGAGCTCTTCAGTGATGCCTGCCCCAGTGGTCCTTCGTGGCACTACCCCTGTCTACCCAGCTCTGGGTTAACTCCACAGAGAAGCCACCACCTACAGGTGAGGCCTGCAGACCCGCCCCTTCACTTTGTGGGTACAGAAATCTCTCCTTCCCCTGCTCACAGTCTCTTTCAAGTTGCTGCGGATCTACCTACTGGGGGCCATGGGGACATCTCACTTCCTCCAGATTCATAAGCACTTCTCTTGGAGTCCAAGTGAAGGCCAAACAGTGGGCACAATAGCGGAGAGGGAACCAGGCTGGTCGGACTGGCATTGTTGGTCACTAAAACAAACACTTCCTGTTGTCCCAGAGTGTTTGGGGAAGACCAGGGTTCCTGCGGGCTGGAAAAAAATGAAAAAGGAGCAGCAAAGCAACCCAGCTGCAAAGCCAATGCCTTGGTGCTGACTGCTTTCCAGGAGTTAAATATAGCCCCTGTGTGAGGGAGGGCAGGGGAGGTCACCTTGGAAGGCTTTTGTGTGTGTTCATTACAGCTGGTGCAGGAAACTTCATATCCTTTATGCTGAAGAGAATAGTGCAGGTTTGACTCCACCATCCAGAAGTACAGAATCCTAAGGGAGGGAGGTGGGAAGGGAGAGGGGGAGGACTTGGGGGTTTGGTCTGAGACGGCTGGTTTGGGGCCATGCCTCCCACCTGCTAGAATTTGGGTTAAGGCACTCAAGCCCTCCGAGCATCACCTTCCACTTCTGTAAGGAGGAGCTCAGGATGCTCACGTGTCGGTTTGGGTGAAGCGGGGAAAGGGTCTATAAGTAAAAAATAATAATAATGGGGATCATTACGTGGGATGTTAGGCTAGCACACTTCTCTGATCTGTTATTTCAGGAAGACAGGGAGGCCAGAGGTCAGGGAGGTTATTTGGGAAGCAGGTCAGGGGGGCCTTTCTGGGGACTCTCTTCCCAGGCATCAGGCCAGGGTGACAGGCTCAGGGAAGCCCCACATCCTAACCGGTCTTTCTAGCAGTAGCTCTGTCCAGGCGTCGCCATCCTCCAGCAGAGCTCTCGCTCTGGGCACCTGGTGTCCCAGCCCTGGGCCACCAGGGAAGCCATTTCCAGACAGGAGGGTGTGGGGCAAGCCGGTGACTTCCGAGGAAATAGCTTTTGGCTGTGGGACTGGGCTCTCCCAGAATTGTTCCTTTGTCTGCAGATTCCTCCCTGTTTAGCTCACAAAGGAAATGGTTCCAGGAGGAAGTGGAAAACTGTGACCCACACATGCTCGCCCCCTCGCACAAGATGGCAGCTGCTTCCGTCCGCGGCAGCCTGCACCCTCTCCGTCCTCGGCTGCGTGGGGGGCAGACGTGGTCCTGGGAGTGGCCTGCGGTACCCGGTGATAAAAGCAAGGTAGTCTGTCTTGGTTTTTTTTTTTTTTTTTTTTTGTATATATATATTTTTTTATTGGAGTTCGATTTGCCAACATATGCAAGGTAGTATTTTTAAGCTCTTAAATGATGTTCCAGATGTTGTGCTATTGTGCTAAGCCCTTTTGCCTAGATTACCTCACTTAATTCTCATAATGACCCCGTGAGGTACAGTATTTTACATATGAACGAGTGAGGCTCAGAGAGGCCTAGTCATTTGCCTAAAGGCACACAGCTAGCAGAATCCCGATTCGAACCTAGACCTCATTCTAGAGCCTAAGATTCCAATTTCTGCATTGTAGTACCTTCTGGCCGTCTTCTAACGGGGCTACCCCCAAAGCTTCTACCCCCAAAGCTTGCTGGAACCAGCAATGCACGCCTCAGGACCTTTCCCCACTGGTGTCCATTCACAGGATGGGTGCCTGGCCTGAGTGGCCTGAGGCCTAGATGGGGCGGGCTTTCTGCCTCACAGAAGTTTGAGGATCCATCCCATCAATAGCCTGCGGCAGACAAGGAGGACCTCTGGGGAGAGGTGTGCAGATAAGGTAAATAATAGTAGAGATATCCAAGAAAGACTGTGAACATTTCTGGAATGCTTCCCAACAGGTTGGGCCCTGTGCCTGACACTTTCATTTCTTTTTGTAAATAGAACTTCAGGGGGTGCCTGGGTGGCTCACTCGGGTATCTGACCCTTGGTTTCGGCTCAGGTCATGATCTCATGGGTTGTGGATCTAGCCCCGCACTGAGCCCTGTATCGGCCCGGGAGGCTTCCTGAAGGTTCTCTCCTGCCCCTCCCCACACTTGTGAGCACGTGCTCTCTCTCTCTCAAAAAAAGAATTTTTTTTTTTAGATTTTATTTATTTAATCATGAGAGAGAGAGAGAGAGAGGCAGAGACATAGGCAGAGAGAGAGGCAGGCTCCCTAAGGGGAGCCCAATGCAGGACTCATCCCAGGACCCCAGGGATCATGCCCTGAGCCAGAGACAGACTCTCAACCCAGACTGAGCCACCCAGGTGTCCCAATAAATAAAACCTTTAAAAACAAAAAATAGGGATCCCTGGGTGGCTCAGTGGTTTAGCACCTGCCTTCAGCCCAGGGCATGATCCTGGAGTCCCAGGATCAAGTCCCACGTCGGGCTCCCTGCATGGAGCCTGCTTCTCCCTCTGCCTGTGTCTCTGCCTCTCTCTCTCTCTCAATCTCTGTCTCTCATGAATAAATAAATAAACCTTAAAAAAAAAACAAAAAAAAAATTAAAAATAAAATAAAAAATAGAACTTCAGGTGGATAAGAATTGAGTTAATCCTTATCCTTGCGGGATCCCCGGGTGGCGCAGCGGTTTAGCGCCTGCCTTTGGCCCAGGGCGCGATCCCGGAGACCCGGGATCGAATCCCACATCGGGCTCCCGGTGCATGGAGCCTGCTTCTCCCTCTGCCTGTGTCTCTGCCTCTCTCTCTCTCTCTGTGACTATCATAAATAAAAAAAAAAAAAAAAAAATCCTTATCCTTGCTTCATGAGACACCATCATCACTGGTTCAAGCATGCTCCACATTTATTTATTTATTTATTTATTTATTTATTTATGTCTGTCATCAGTGATTTCTGCTAATGTAGTAAGCACCCACATATCTACCACTCAAAGCAAAAGCCGGGGTCCAGATGATATCCATCCTGAATGCTGTATTTGTCACATCCTTGTTTTCCCTTGTATATAGTGCTACTGCAATCAGATATAGCCACAAAAGCTTTTTACAAATCTGTAGTTGTGTCTAACTTTATTAAAAGAGCGTATAATGTTGTAGGTAATCCTTTATGATTTTTTCTTTACCACTATACTGCTAAGATCTACCCATATTGTTGTCTGTCATGGTGTTCATTCATTGTGTTGTATGAGATACTCCATTATGGGACTATTCTCAGTGGCCACCACTCTGTGCCCACTACTTCAATCTTGGTGGTGGCCCTATATGGTGGGAGCTCTTCTTATCCCTGTTCTACTGACAAGAAACTGAGATTAGTAAGGCTAATGAACCTTCTAGAGGTCACAAGTGCCGGGTTTGAATTGTTCTGGCTTCCCGCTGTCCGCTGTGTTTTAGTGTAGAGGAAAAAACACAGGATCCAGAGCCAGAAGCTCAGGGCTCAAGCCCCACCTCCACACTTACTGGCTGTGTGACCCTGCACTAGTTGCTTCATGTCTCTGAGCCTCAATTTCCTTAACATTAAAGTGGAGTTGATGACAACTGCCCTACCCACCTCTCAGGCCTGTTGTGAGGCTCAAATCTGACAAGGTCTATGAAAAGTGAGAGCATGAAGTTTTGTAAATCAGTAAATTGTGATTATTAGTTATATATACCATCTGTTCCTCCTCTCCCCAAACAAGCAACAGACCCTCTGTAGGATTCAAGAGATGAAGAACAGCATTTCCATTCAGAAGGCAAAGGATTAGGTTGACAATCAGCCCACAGAAACCTCAGTGTGATAAAAGAACCAGAAAATCAGTAGCAGATGCACTCTTAGGAACATACTATGTATTTATCTTTGTTATGTTCAATGATTTTTTTTTTTTTATAAAGAGTTACTTTTTACTCTTCCTTACCTATTTTCAATATCTGAGACCCCAGCCCAGGGCTCTGTTCATGGTATTTTCTCTGCGTGGCTTGTTCTCCAACTGCCACCAAGTACTAACTGTGTGACCTTGGGCAAGTTACTTAACTTCTCTGAGTGTCCTCATCTGCGAAACGGGGATAATGATAATACCTGCCCCTTACAGGTTGTTGTGTGGATCCCGTGGAGCATCGTACGGTGCTTAGAGCAATTCCTGATGCATACCAAGTTGACTTACTGCTAATTTAAAATCTCTCCTGCTCCCCAGATGGTGCCCACTCCTATGAGGGTTGGTTCAGATGCGACTTCCTCCAGGAGGGCAGTCCTCCTTTCCTGGACAGGTGAGGTCACCCTGTTACACCCTCTAGAGCAGATCATTTGTTCAATATCCTTCCTCATTAAACTGTAAACCATGAGGGTAGAGATGGTGTCTAGTTTAGTGTCTGTCACTGTTGTCCAGTGCCCAGCACAGTAGTGGGTACACAGCAGGTGCACTGGGGACAGATTAACTAACAATGCAGATTTTGGAGGAGGACCTCAGACTAGGGAGAAGGTTGGAAATCCTATCTAGGACACCTGTCTCCAAGAGCAGGAGGGCTCATGGCGGGGGTGAGGGGTGGGGAGGAGGAGGAGTGAACTTGTTCCTTGGGGCCCTGGGGGGCACTGGAGGCTAGACTCTGACCAGTGGGTCATGGCTCCAAAGACCACACTGTTAGGTCCACTGTATAGAACTTTCAGAGATCTGAACTAAGAAGAGAGGTGGATGTCCCTTCCAAGAGGGGTCGAGCCCCCATGGGACAGCCCTTCGACAGGGGGGTTGGGAAAGGTCAGTACAGTGGACAAGTGGGTGAGAAACACCTGGAGTCAACCCTGGGGTTTGTCTTCCCCAGCCTAGAGACCCGAGGCAGGTGACAACACCTTAGTTTTGTCATCTGTGACACAGAGATCACGAGAGTGCCCCCCTCAGAGGTTGTGGTGAGCAGAAGGGAGGCAGTATTACAGGGGCGGGGTGGGAGGCTAAAACTGCCAGCACCTGAGTCCTTCTGTAAAGGTTGGTTATCACCACTCGTGTTATTAGCAATCACTGGGGATGCAACCATCACCCGGGGCTTAGCCAAGCCATTCCAGGTTGGGGGCTAAAGGTCAGGCCCACAATGCCAGCCCTGACTGAGGCCCAGGTGGGAAGCCCCTTGTCCTCCTTTCCTCCCCTCCACTTTCCTTCCCCTGCCTGCAGAAACCTCCCACTGCCAAACCTGCATTGGGTGCCGACCAGATGCCCAGCACTCCAGTCCACGGGGCGCCCAGCCATCCTGGGGCAGGCTCTTGAGACCCTTGGGGGGTCCCTGCTCCATGGCTGGGGTGTTGCTCCAGGAGAGCGATAGCAGAAGGTCTTGGGGACGGGGGTCGTGAGCTGTGGGGAGAGCCCCAGACAAACATCTCTGCTCCCACATTAGACCAATGATTCCACACAACTCTACCTGAAAGTGGATAGAGCCTGAAGTTGTGTGTTTCTCTGTTCTTAACTTAAACACGGAGAGGAGTTAATGTTATGCAGTCTGCGCTCGTGGGCAGCAACTAACTGGTCACCTCTTTCCAGCCTCTCCCTTCCCACTGTCACACAGGCTCACTGCCGCTTCTAATAACGTCCCCCAATGGCAACACTTACACGAACCCCCTCCTGCTCACACCCGGCTGGTCGGTAGCTCCCCAGGGCCTTGAGGCCAGTTTCCTGTGTGACACGATCACATGCGCTCCCTGTGGCTTATCCGCAATCCCTCTGTCATTCCATCCCTTCCTTGCAAGGACCAGCAGGCCAGAAGCCAGGAGCCAGAAGCCCGAAGCCAGAGGGGAAGCAGCAGAGAGGGAACTTGGATTCCATTCTAATTCATTAAGGGAGGCGATCGTTTACAAATCTGTATTTTAAGTGTTAGTTTTTTTTTTTTAATTGAATGCTTCCTATGTGCTGAGTGCTTTCATTGCATGAATCCAATGATCCCTGTAGGGAGATGGGAGATCGTTATCTCCATTTTTAGTTGAGGAAACTGAGACTTGGGGGATTAAGTGGATGAGTAGAGCTAGGATTCAGACCCCAGGCAACATGACACTGGAGCCAGGGCTGCAGCATTAGGCTGCTTCTATTACTAGTTACAAATCCGAGCACCCCAGCCTTTCCAGGACTGGGACACACCCAGCTGGGGACCTGGAAGATGAGCCCTACTCTGTCCAAGGACCTGATTGAGGAGGCTCCATTTAACCCCTACCTGCTTCTCTGGGCTGTCGGCATGCCCACCCCTTGCATGCAGAGCACATTTCTGGGCCTTTTTTTCTTTTTACTCTGGTATCTTCTCTACCTGGGTGCTGCCTCCCCAGGTTCTGAGGTTTCTGGCTAGAAAATGTCCCTTGAGCCCTCTGGTCCTTCTAATATATTCTCTGATGGCCACCGGGCAGGTATGATCTCATGTCCCCGGCATTGGTGCCTCGCTAAGAGACTCGGCTACAGGGACCCCGAGCTTCCCCTCTGGAAGCCCTCAGAGCTGCACCTGGTCGCTGGCTGGCCCTGAGGAAACACGATCGGTCTCTCTGGCTTCTCAGCACACCCTTAGATCAGTTTTCTTCTGGGTTCAAGTGGAGCTAAAAAAAAAAAAAATCCCCCTTGGTTTCATATCAGCTGCATCTGCTCTCAGCAAACCCTTCAACAAGAATGGACAGGAAGAGTAAATATTTATTCTACAAATGAATAAATCTGATTCCATCTTCAAAAGAAAGCTGCAGTATAAATTATCATAATTTCTCCATTCTAGGATGGCATTGGTTTAAAGATGTTTTATCTGCCTAATAAGAGCTTTTCTTGGGGAGGGAAAAAAAACCCAGAAAAATGAACTAACTGATATGTCAGTTAGTGAGACATGTTCTGTTTTTTAAAAATGTGTCTTGGTATGACTGTTTTTTTTTTTTTAATATGGTCCAATTCAATTTTCCTTTTATTCTTTTGGCTCTGGTGTTCTAAAAAAAAAAAAAAAAAAAGCTCCCAAGCAAGCCTTGCTTAACCACTGTGAAGCACAGCAGGTAGCAGCAATGTGTCCTGGCCACACTGCAGCCCTGTTTAGCCCCATGGGCTGCTGGGTCAGTGAGGGCCTGTCATCACCCACGCACTAATGGCAGCTCTGAGGTCCCCAAAGCCAATGGATGTGTTTTCTCCCCAGCAGAGATTATGTCTCTGCTCTGCAGACACCTCATGACCATGTTAGTAGTTCCATGGAAAGCCAACTGGGAGTCCGTCATATGACCTGAGGCAAGATGCTGCCCCTTGAGCCTCAGTTTCCCCAGTTGTAAAATAAGAGTCATAGGATTGGAGAGGTGGTTTTCAAATGCTCTTCTAATGGGAACTGTGTAGCTTCCTTAGGTGCTGCCTTGGGAATAGGAGGGACAGAATGGACTGTACCATGTTCTCATTTCCACTTCACCCCGAGCTCTATTGCTTAAGATTTTGTTTGCAAAAGGATTCTGGGACTAAAAGTAGTTTGAAAAACATGAGCAAATGGCATTCTGGGGTCCTTCCAATCCTATTCTTGAATACACACTTATTTATGGTCTAAAGGATAGAGCTTCCTTCCTGAGTTTGGACACCCTCAGAATCCTTCTTACCACAGTGCTCTAGGTAGACACTCCTAAACTCTCTACAGTCTAATCCAAGGGTTGGCAAACTTTTCCTATAAAGGACCAAATAGTACATACATACTTTAGGCTTTGCAGACCACATATGGCCTGTTACAGCTACTCAGCTCTGCTCTTGTAGTGAGAAAGCCATGCAGACAATGCAGAAGGAATGGGTGTGCCTGTGTTCCAACAAAACTTTATCTACAAAACAAAACAAAACAAAACAAAAAACCAACTTTATCTACAAAAGCTGGTGGCCGGCTGGATTTGGTCCATAGGCTGTGATGTGCAGATCCCTGCCTTATAATCCCTTCGACCTGACAAAGTGAAGAAAACTGAAGCCAATGGAGGGGGCTCTAGGAACTGGGTTTGGTTGGGATCTCTGTCTCCCGGACAGTTGGTGTGCCACTGCTCACTTAGCCATGACCCTTGGCCTGATTTGAACTGTGGGCATCTGGGACTACAAGTTTGAGGGAACGGTGCCTGGAAAAGACACGTGCACCACTTCTCGCTCTCAAGAGATCAGTTTTCCCCTCAGTTCTTAGAGGGCTATAAAAAGCCCCTGAGCTTGCCTCCCGCAGGACATGCTGTCGATAAATTCCCCGGAGCTGGAATGACTGCAATGTGGTGCCACATTCTGCCCCTGCTGCAGCCTGACAGCTGTGCCAGGGAGAAGAATCACGCCTGGCCGGCTCTGTGCCTCCACCCTCACTTGGGGAGAGGCTGGGATTTCCCAAATGGAATTTTAGATGGAGGACAAGCCCTGCCTGGGGCCTCTTTCTTAGCTCCAGGAGGATGAGAGCTTCTTGAATTCTAAACACCAGAACTCTGAGGACTACAGTGGGAGGAGTGTAAAGGGCAAGAAATAAAATCTCACGCCAGCTGCCTGGCCCTATCACTCACTGACGGAGGGCGTCCTCTTTCCTTCCCCTGCTTCCCAGCATCCTCTCTGCCCCCACCTTGAAACCTGGACCCAGTAAATCCTTGTAGCTTATCTAGCAACAAGGCTATAACTGACTATAACTTCCTTGGGGATGTTCCTTCCTATAACTGACTTGGGGATAACCCTCCAGCATTCAGTAAAAAACTGATATTTGGAAGCAGGCAGGGCTCCGTAAATAAACTGACCTTTCTAAGCCTCAGTTTCTTCATCTGTAAAATGGGGATATTTTAACAAATATATACAACAAATTTTTAGTTATCTACTCAGAGTAAATTACAGGAAATAACTTTAAAATGCAACAGAGGGCAAAGTCACAACAAACATTCCCATTGAGTTCCCTTGGGGGGAGAGATGGCAGTGCCCAAAAAAGAAAAGTATCACAAATATATAAATAATGATCTATGCATTGGCACACTGACATGAGCCACCTTCCTTCACAGGGAACATACTTCATGGCCTAGCAAAACTAGATTTTGTCATGAGCTTTTAATAAAAAATAATATTCATATTTTTATAATTCACATCCATGCCTTGGCTGTGATTTTGGAAAATAAAAGCTTCACACAGTATGGATACTCTTGAGTCATAACTGTAGGCAGCAGTTTTGGATGGACTTTTCACCCAGTGAAACAAATGGCATGTTTTATGTACGGAAAGGCTAAAATGCAGCAACCTCATGATTGTGTGAGCATTAAAGAGCCCCATGTACAAATGTAGACTGCCTGACTCCTGGTGAACGCTCAGTGGGCTGTTCTTATTGAACACCTGCTAGGTGTGAGACACTGGAAATGAGAAGGCAAGACCGTCTCAGACTACGGGACTCGCAGATGCATAGAAGGGGTATTTAACTTAGTGCAATGAAATCTTCTAAAAGCCAAGACTGAGGAGGGTGGTGATAACCCCAAGTCAAAGAGGAGATAGAAGGGGGATGTGGCAGTGATGATTTCATAATAGCCGAGTGATGCTGAACTGGTCTCTTTCCGGGACAGGGAATAGCGGAGACATCTTTATGAGCTTCAGTTTTTGTATCTGTCCAATGGGAGATGTCTCACCTGTCCATTTCACAGGGCTTTTGCCTGAGTTGAGAGAAGCCACAGGAGAGAAATTCAGGCTAGAAGGGTCCGCAGAAAAAGGATTTTAGTGGTCAATACTCTATCTAAATATCTCCCTATTACACAGGTTCCTTCTTGCCCACAGCGATCCTACAGTGTCCGACTGCAAAGTGAGATTGGGTATGATTACCAGAGGCTCATGGGCTCTGAATGAAGCATTCACAGTGCCCACCGTCCCAACACCATGCTGCAATGGATACCACTGGTAAACGTGGAAATACTTCTAAAAGTCAGAAGTGTTATAAAAATGTATGTTCTTGCTTTGCAGAGTGAGCGGCTGAGCCAGGGCTAGGATGTAGGATTCTGCTTCCGTGTCCAGACTCATGTCCACTCTGGCACTGTGTCCTGGCACATATATTGGAGATTGGTCTTCTCAGGCTAGAGTTCACACACCCTGGGAGTCCACAGCAGAGTACAGGGTGGGGTAGGGAAGGAGAAGCCCCAAGATAAACACTGGCATCTCTAGAGGTCCACTGGGCAAAGATTTTTTGGGGGGAGGGGAGGGGAATGTGTTCAGATATATTATGGACTACAATAGAAAAATTGCTTGGCATGTTAAAGATAAAGGGAGACATTTCAGAAGACTACTTTGGGTAAGAGATCCAGATCCTAGAGTCCCACTCAGCTGAAATGTATAAAAGACAGTGCTCGAGATAGCAAGAGGGAATCCTGGCAGGTATTTCGGCAGGGTCAAGGGTCGTGATAAAAGCAGGTCTCTCTGCTCACAACACAGAGCACATCAGACTCAGCTGGGAGCTTTGCAAAAGGCACAGGTACCCAAACCTCACTTCAGACCCACCCATCAGATCCCTGGGGGCATATTTTCGGTAGGCTCCACAGGGGATGATTCTGAGCCCAGCTGGAGTTCAACAGACAAATGGAGGGTGGTCCTCAGGGCAGGCTGGAAAAGGTGAGAGCAGAAACAGGAAGCTCCCATTGGATGGAGAGAAGAAGCCATCCAAGAGACATGTTTCAATAATAATCAACAGGGAAAAAAAATAAAAATAAAAAAAAACGAAAATAATCAATAATAATCAACAGGATTTAAAGTTTTGTTGGATGAAAGATGAAAGCAAAGGAAACAATGAATAATGATGAAGTCCATGTTTCTGTGTCCAGAAAGTGAGAATCACTCAAATGGAGAATCCTGGAGCTGAAAGTGGCCATATCCAGCTTTTACTCAGTGAATTTTGTAGTTTTTCATTCATTTATTCATCATCTGCACAGACATCTTTTGAGCATTTACTATGTGCCAAGCATGACTCTAGGTGCTAGGGAAAGAGCTGTGAACAAAGGTGAGAAGGGCCCTGCCCTCACAGAGCTCACATTAACAGTTAATCCCACCATTGATTAGAATTATGACAACAGCCAAGGGGTAAAAAGTGCAGGGGGCCAGGGGGCCCCTATAGAAGGGAGCTGGAGCTTGGGAGCAACTCCCTTGAGGAAGTAAGGTTTGAATAGACTTTGAAGGATGAGCAGGAGTAACCAGTTGGAGGTACAAAGACCAGTGTAAGGGGACCCCACAGCAAGAGATGGCCAAGGGCCCAAAGTAAGTTGGTAACAGTGAGGGCAGGGCCTTGAGGGTCACCACAGGGAGTATAGTTTTCATCTTAAGAACGCGGAGAATCCACTGAGGGGTTTAAGCATGATCAGATCTATAGTTTAAATTACTGTCTTTAATGCCATCAGGTCCTCTTCTTCCTGTATTCTATCCTTAAGTGCAATTTATAAGACCCAGTAAAAGTTATGACAAAGCGTATGTTTAAATAAAAGATGGATGCTTCAGGTGGAAGTCCCATTCTCTGCAATTTGCAAAAGGGTCATGCCAATAGAAGCCACTTGAATATTAAGTGACAGTCGTTCTTAGCCTGTATGATTACTGTGGTCCCCATAGGAGTTATTCTGTGGTTCCCTGATCTCTGGCCATTCTGTCCCTGGGCAACTCCAATTCTAGGAGTGAGTCATTCTTTTCATTTGTATGTTTCTCCTAGCTCAAGCCCAAGTTGGCCTCTGTTGAATCTCTTGAAGAGCCTTCTGGGATGTCGTTCTATTATCTCTTCTACAGGGCTGATCCTGTGTCCCCCTTTCAAATTCTGTCTTGTTCACAAACAGCCCCATTTCCTCCAAGAGCTCCTCACGTGGTTGTGTTGTTAACAGAAAAAGAGAAACAGGAAGGGTGATCTGATTTGGTGGTGAATAAGAGGAGTTCAAAATTGGGTCACTCGGAGGTTGAGTTGACCTCCGGATGGAAACGCACCACAGGCAGGAGGTAATGCTGGGAGTGGACCCAACTCGCGGCTGAAGAGGGACGCTGGGTGTCCCCATCATGGGGGCTTGGTTCTCTACAGGAGAGAGTGTAGAGAGAGGCCTGACGGTGGGGAGAGAGGGGCAAGAGTCATCAGAGAAGAAAACGCCAGTGAGCCAGAAGGGAAGATGGAGAAGAACAGTGAGCACCTGCCACAGGTCAGGCACAGGGCACTGGGTAACTATCACCACAGTCCAGTCTCCCCATTCTAGGTGTCATTCTTCCTGCTTTGCAGACTGAGGGGGCAAGACTTGGGTAATTTGCCTGAGGGTGGGGGAAGCCCAGAGGCTGTGAGCTCTGATAACAGTGGGACTGAGGGGCAGGAGAAGAGGCAGCAAAGGCTTCTGGGAGGGATGGAGCAGGGGTTATTTAACCTAGACTTATTTGACTCCAAAATCCATGCTTTCCTCATGTCCACCAAGGGGCAGAACACATTTAGAGGAGTCGATAGCAGGTCAATAGCGCTACTGAGAAGTCCAGGTGATGGGACTTAGAGGAGGTGAAAGATGAAACAGAATGGAACCTTCTGTGACACTGAAGAACGGGCTTTCCGCAGAAGGTGTGATTGGAAGGGAGAGTGCAGGCAGCACAGGGGTCGTAGGGGACGGAGCTGGAGGCTGACATGCTGACTGTGTACTTGAGAAGTCTGGTCAGGAAAGGGAGGAGGAAAATGCTTAGGGGTAGTGTGTGTGTGTGTGTGTGTGTGTGTATGTGTATGCACATGCGTGCATGTACATGCATGTGCATGCAGGAGCTGTACTTTTTTGTTCAGTTGCATGTTTTTTTTAGGAGGGTAAGAAAAGTATGAGAAGCCGATGGTATCCAAACACAAGATTGTTTTTCCCAAGCAAAGATCAGAATGGAGTAATGATAGGCTTCTGGCAGAGGTTGGGGAGGGAGGAACTTACTTGGCAGGGTGCTCACCCATGTGAGAAGGGGGATTTGAAACTGATATTTGAGGGAGAGGCAGAAAAAAACTTGACTACAGTGGGGAAGCCACACACCATGGATTCTGAGTGGGATAAGGATGTGGAAGCAGCGCCCAGTGACAGCAGAAGCCTCTACAGGGAAGAGAGGAAGTTCAAATCTCATGGCCCCATATGACCACATACACCCATTGCAGAGAGTAGCTGAAATCCAAGTCATTGTATTTAATAAATATAACAGCTATCACTCCTGAATGTTTCCTAAGAGCTAGCTTACATGTATTACCTTTACCCACGACATTGCAAATGAAGTGAAACTGAAGTTCAGAGGAATTAATTTATTCAGTTCAGAAAGATCATACAGCTAGGAAGTTGCAGCCAGAACTCAAACCCTTGGGACATCTGGTTGGCTTAGTTGGTAGAGCATGCAACTCTTGATCCCAGGGCATGAGTTCAAGTCCCACATTGGGCATGGAACCAACTTAAAAAACAAACCAGAACACTTCAAACCTGCATTTATCTATTCTCTGAACCATTCAGCTTTACTCAGTCTGGACTGAGGCTGACAAAGATGATGTCACAAAACATATTTGGAAAAGATGAATATGGTTGAGTATTCCTTTCAGAAGGCCAGTAACCGATAGGAGTAGAGAAAGAACTTGGATCTCAGGGAAGAGGTAATCTGCATGGGAATGCACGATCCTAGAGGTAGAAGGTGGGTGGTGAGCCACTGTAGAGAGCTCATTCTAGGAGTAGCTACAGGTTGCTTGGCCCATGGAAGCTGGATAAGGAAGATGCGGCTTTCCTAATGTGAATCTCAAAGATGGTCCAACAGAGGCACAATAGTTAGAATGGGTTCTTCCATCATCTCTTGAACAATAAAAATCCCATTCAATGAAAAGTAGAGTTTCTGATTATTTCTTGAGTTGCCCAGCAGGCAATATGATCTCCCAAAGAACACAGACTGCAAAAGAAACTCCCATCTTGGGTTGAATTCAACTAGTTGAAAAAGAACTAGTTGTGACGTGGAAAGGAAAGGAACCATGGGGAAATCGGTGACTTCACATGAGGCAAGCAGATCAGATATAATCTTGGACATTAAGAAGGCATATTACAAAATCAGATAAAATTTAGACCAAAGGCTTTAAAGAGGGGATGGCTCGAGAAGACTGGAAAGATTGCAGAGGCAAAATTTGGAAGACACAGCCAGTCAGTGGGCACGAGTAAATAGGATGCATAAGAAATATGGACACGTCGGCATACATATTAGTATTTTACCAGTCACTCAAAGTCATCTGTCAGACTGTGGTCCAGTTATTGAGGGTCAGAGATGGATTTTCAAGGGATAAGCACCACAAAGGAGGTGCTCCAGGATATAGAGAAGACTATGATACAGATCCTGTCTTTGAGTTGTACACAAAGCTGTCTAGCTCATCCTTAAAACAGAAGAGGGACTCCAAATCTGTCATCAGAGTCAGAGCAGCTTGAGGGAGAACCAAGCGAAGCTTTAAAGATTTATTTATTAGAGAGAGAAAGAGAGAGAGAGAGAAGCAGACTCCCCGCTGAACAGGGAGCCCAATGCGGGGCTGGGTCCTAGGACGTGAAGGTCATGATGTGAGCCAAAAGCAGATGCTTAACCAACTGTGCCACCCAGACACCCCTGCAAGTGAAGCTTTATAAAGCAATTTTATTATGCGGAATCTGATGATACAAGGCTTTAATTACAATAGCATTTACGGAGTGGGTCCCACATGCTAGGCATTGTTTGAAGCACCTTCTGTGCATTTAATATATACAACAACCCCAAGAGATAGGTATTATCAGTATTCATATTTTTTTATCCTATGAAGATAGAATTAGTTAATTTGTCCTGTAGGAGGTGGTATCTGTGGCCATCAGTCTCTTATTCTCTCTCTCTCTTTTTTAAAGATTTAATTTATTTATTCATTCAAGAGAGACATAGAGAAAGATGCAGAGACACAGGCAGAGGGAGAAGCAGGCTCCCTGCAGGGAGCCTGATGCAGGACTCAATCCCAGGACCCTGGGATCATGACCTGAGCCAAAGGCAGATGCTCAACCACTGAGCCACCCAGGTGCCCCTCTCCTACTCTCTTTGTATGATATTCATGAATTTGTAAATCCTACTGGAAGGGATTTCATTATGAGTGGTTTCTCTCTGTTCTGGCCTCATATAAATTTTCCTTTACTCATGGGAAGACATATATCCTGTGAGAAGAGAAGTCTTAATTTCCAGGTTTGTTTTTATTCTTGAGTCAGTTGACCTTGGTGCTGAGCTTTTATGCTGCAATTGCTGCTGAAGATGTGAGCAGCACAGCTGAGGTGTGAGGGAGGTACCTGGACTGGGGGCAAGAAGACATGGCATCCAAATCTTGCTCTAGGGCTTGGGCAGGTAACCTGCCACAGCAGAGGCAGTCAGCAGTAAGCTTAAGATCAGCACTTTGGTTCAAACTTAGCTCTGTCCCTTAAACAGCAACTGATTGGTGTGCCACTAGTGGCAGTGACCCAATCCTGCTGATCTGGAGTGTACCCCCTGAAATTCATAGGTTGAAGCACTAGCCCTCCAATGTGACTGTATATGGGGACAGGGCCTCTAGGGAGGTAAAGTTAAATGAGGTCATAAGCGTGGGCCCCTGATCTGATAGGACTGATGTCCTTATAAGAACAGGAAGAGACAGCAGAGAGCACTCTCTCTTCATACGTGCACAGAGCACAGAGAAGAGGTCAGGTGAGGACACAGCAAGAAGGCAGAGGTCTCGGGGCACCTGGGTGGCTCAGTTGTTGAGCATCTGCCTTCAGCTCAGGTCGTGATCTTGGGGTCCTGGGATCGAGTCCCACATTGGGCTCCCTGTGAGGAGCCTGCTTTTCCTTCTGCCTATGTTTCTGTATCTCTCTCTATGTGTGTCTCATAAATAAATATATAAAAATCTTTAAAAAAAAAAAAAAAGGTGTGGAGGTCTACAAGCCTGTCAGAAAGGCCACACCAGGAACCAACCTGGACAGCACTTTGGTCTTGGACTTCTAGTCTCCCAAACAGTGAAAAAATACATCTGTTGTGTAAGCCACCTGGTCTGTGGTACTTTGTTATACGGCCCTAGCAAACTGATACACCTGCGATGCAAGCTTTCCTAGGATGATTTCCGTGGCTATTGTTATTAATGCTCAAGTGTAGTTTCCTCCCCGGTATCTTGGGCATGACAATCCCACTCCCCACGTAGTAGTAAGTATGAGTTTGAAACTCCACCCAAGCTTCTTAAACCTTCCGGGACAATGAGACAATGGAAGTGAATGCACACACCCACCTGGGGGCTAGGGGCACACTAAAAAACGTCTGCTGGAATGCCTTTTGAAGCTCCATGTTTTATTTTGAATACGTATACAGGTTTCCATTCTAATTCAGATATAGTTTGCTTTAGTGCATAAGATATTTGCAATAATTTAGCAGGATAGACAACTTAGGAACTAGATAGACAACCTGATCTCATGTGCCCTGGCCATATGACCACTTTACTCACATTTTGAGAAGGCCTTTGAAAGTCACAAAGAACTGTTCTGATGTATATTCTCTTTTAAAAATCAACAGTATATCCATCAACTTGCAGTGCACTACCGAGTGTGCTTCATATTTCTGTTAATGAACCGAACCACTCTTAGCGAGTTCGTACTGTGTGCCAAGCATTGTGTCAGGAGAGTGACCACACGGATCCACTCCCTGCCTTCCAGAAGCTTCTACTTGGGGAGGAAAGGTAGACACAACACATATAGGGCCATGTCTAACTCTTAAAGTAATAGCACACGGAGACAAGAGGTGTTAAGGAGAAGGAAAAGTAGGCTGGGAAAGCCAGCAGCAGGAGAGAGAGCTCTAGAAAGTTTTGTGTACTAACTGGGTCCCAGGAAGTCCAGCTTCCTGGGAAGAGTGCTCAGGAGATAGCCTTCTTAAGGGAGGTGTCTGGTTATAAAACATTTTAAGCTAATTGAATTATTGTCACCCTTGGTCTGTCTAAGGAGGGCACAGTCCTCCTATAATTCTGAGTAGACCAGATGTGGATTTTTGTGCTGGGGACCAAGACAGGGACGTTCAACAACTTTCTGGAGGAGGGCACTTTTTGCTTTAGATGTACTGTGTGGGAGGTGGGTAGGGACGATTGAGGGACATTAGAGGTGCCTCTTCTCTCTGTTTCTCCTCTCTGGTGCCTATGCTGTTTGCAAACTTGTCCACGAGTCCCTTAACAGGTGAGAACTGCTTTACAAATCGGAGCCCCAGTGTCCAAAGAGCCAGACGGAAGCCCCGTCCATTTCCTGCCTCCCCAAAGGCCCGAAAGGGGAAGGTGTAAGCAGTATTTTGTGCTGGGAACAGGTGGGTGGAGAAGTCGTGCCCAGCTTCTTGAACTGGAAGCTGGGGTCCCCTAGAGCCTTGGGAACTCCTTCAGCCTGGCCTTTCCGTACTGGGAGTCGGTGCCAGCTGATCCTGAAACCTGCTCATGCACCCACCCCTGCCCCCAGTGCCCTCCTCCCTGCTTTCATACCCTCCTCCGCCCCCGTTCCTGTCCCCACCCCCACCGCCCACCTTGGGGGCCTCAGCCCAGCAAACAGGCAGATAGAGGAAAGGTGTGAGATTTTTAGGGAGGCAGAGGCATTTCCCATTGATAACAGTAACAAGAATAATGCTTCTCACGTTGGCGCAGCACTGGCCAGTGTACCAAGCGCACTCACACCTGTGATCTCTCGGCCTGGCAGCCGTGGGTGGTTGGGTGCTCCGGTGTCCCGCGCGTCCGAGCAGGCCCCTTCTCGGCAGACACACGCCTTTTGAAGTGTCCGGGCCTCTTCTTAAGCAGCCCCCTTCCCCTCCCCACACGCACGCTGCTCTCTTTTCTCCTGTGCATTTACACACGCCCTCCCTCACCAAGCTCTGAGACTCTTATCAGACACACTCAACTCCTGAAAAACCGTGGGAGCAAGACGGCGCCTCGCAGAGACCCTCGATCCGACTTTGTCATTGGTCCAGAGGGGCAGAGGGATCGGGCGCAGATGGCACCGCACAGCTTGTCAGGGCCAGAGCGGGTCTCCGGCGCCCAGGCGCGCAGCGGCACGCACCCTGTCCCCGCTCCCAAGGCCCTCGGGCAGCTGCAGGCTCGGGTCTCCGGGGGGCGTCTGGCACCCCGCGTTTGGGGGTGTACCTGCCGGCCCCGTCTCACTCTTCCAGAGGGGCATGGGTGGGAGGGGCCCGCTGGCCCCGGGAAGCCCGCGGGGCATTTTTGCAAACCGATTCACGAAGTTGACTCCGAGCGCAGGAAACTGGTCCTACACGCCGGGGGCGACGCGGCCCCGGGACGCGAGGGGGGCGCCTCTGCGGCTCAGGAGCCGGCCCCGCGGCGGAGGCACCTGCACACCCGCCCCGGCCTCCCACCGCCGCGACCCCTCCTCGCCCCCCCGCCCTCCTCTTCCTCTCGCTCCCCCCCCGCCCCCCCACCGCCGTCCTCCCTCCGCGCCCCGCGCAGCAGCCGGCGCCGGCGCCGCGGCTCCTCTTACCCCGGCCTCGGTCCATGGCGCCGGCGGTGCCCGGGCGCGCGGCGCGGGTTGGCGGCGGCGGCGGCGGCGGGGCCGGCGGGCGGAGGGGCGGGCGGAGGGGCGGAGGGGCGGGCGGCGCTGTGCTGCGGCCCCGCGGGAGCGCCCTGCGCGCCGCCCCTCCCCCGACAGGATGCCCGCCCCGCGCCCCCGCCCGCCCCCCCGCGCCCTCCCGGAATCGGGCCGCAGCGCGCCTCGCCCCCTGCGCGGCCGGCGGGGGTCCCGGGCCCGCCCCGCCCCGCCCCGCCGCGCCCCGCCGCGCCCCGCCGCCGCCGCCCCCCGCCTCCGCTCGCCCCGCCGGCCGCCGGGGCCTACGGTCGCACCTCCCAGCGCGCTCCTCCTGCCCGCCGCCCCGACTGCCGGGACGAGCCCCCGCCCCCGCCCCCGCCCCCGCCCCCGCCCGGCGGAATCAAGCCCTCCCGCTGCAGCTGTGCCCCTCGTGGCCCGACCTGGGCTGTGTCGTCCGCGGCCGAGGCGTCTTCCCTGAGCACCTTCCAGTTCCAGACAGTGGACGCGGCGCTACGCTGGTGCGGCGACAGTCGCGGGGTGCGCGAAGAGCAGGGAATAATAATAATGATAGATCTCCAAAAAGAAGAGCGTCAAAGACAAGGACACACAGAGAGGGTTAAAAGGTGGACACTGCTTGGGATAGTTCCAGCTTTTGAGCTTCTTTGTGTACTAACGGATGAAACATCCAAACGGGGGGAACACACATTGTGGAGGTGAATACTTTGAGCGCCCAAAGTATAGTGCGAGGGAGGCGCGCTCTTGGCAAACCGATGACAGCGCGTGGGAAGAACACCGCTACGGCCAGTGCGGCCCAGGGTCAGGATTTAAGGTTAAAGTTGTATGAAGAATGTCAACTTCTTTCATCCCGTTATTGTGTCTCTGTGAAAACAGGTATAACTTATTTATACGCCATAGCAAATATCTAAATTTAAGACCTTTTATAAAGTGAAGTCCAAGCCCAATTGTCCTCCTAGACACCCTTCCTCCCCAAGTTGGGCCAAGGCTCTGTTTTCAGTCTTGACTAGGGAACTCCTTCAACTTAGAACATCCTGGCATTGGGAACACTTTGTGCAAAGGCAGAGAGAGGCGAGGAGCAGCTTGGGAAAGAGTATCCTGCACTTTCCTGGACTAGGGATCTTTTCTCCATGGCTTTTATGGGCAAATTGAAATTAATGCTGTCTTCCATACATTGCATGGGTTGTTTGTAGTATGTGTTAGCCCTCAGAGGAGATGTGGCATGCTGAAGAAAAACAAGGATTTGAGTCAGAAACCTTGTGTGTGAGGTCTTGCCCCACGAAGTGCATAAGACTTTCTTGCTCATCTGTGCTTTGGGAGACCTCTGATTGACCTCGTAGGGCTGTTGCGAGGGCAAATGAAATGATGGTACAAACCCACTTTATAAACCATAAATAGCTATAAAAATGTGAGCCATTATTATTTTCCAACTTCCTCTTTGTTCCTGCCTACTTTTCCAATTTGAAAAGGTCAGTTTAAATTCTAAAGCAGACAACCAACAATTTGCAAGTGGATTAAGTTCCCCAAGTTCACTGTTGGAACTCTGAAACATTGGAAACAAGGCAATAGATGGCTGTTAAGGTCCCAGAGCAGCCCATTAATATGTTTAAAAACATAACAATTCATTTGAAAGAGTAAAATATTGTAAAGTATAGCAATTATAAGACAGAGGCTCTGGTAGATTCTTAAAAAATATTTGCTAAACTTTCAAGAATTTTGGAGGTTCATTTGAGAATTGAAACAGTAAAGTCAAAAGGGCTAAGGAGAATTTATATATATCTGTGGGGTGATTTATGGAGGGGGAATAACTGAACTTTGGACTGGGAAACATGTATAAATGGGAGAACAGTCTGTGCACAGTTTGCCAAGAGTTAACAGAAAGAAGGGGCTGTGGAGGTGTAGTGGTTCTCATAATGCCCACTGGGTGGTACTGTTGACCTAGTTGATTACAGCTGGGTTGCTGTCAGGATCACTGAATGAGAAACCCTGTTTGGGGGTTTTGGACAAGGAATAACTATATATTTTTTTCTGTCCTTTTCACTTAATGGAGTCTATGGTCACCATAAAAAGGACACCATGTTTCATCCATTCACGTAGCAATATTTGTTGCATTCTGTGCAGGTTCCTATCGGGAGAAAAAACACCAAGTGGGAATGGGCTCTTGTCCTCAAGGAATATACAATCTAATAGAGGACATAAATATGCACAAAATAAATGAGTTACAGATTACTATGTGAAAAGGACCAGAGGAGAGATAAAGTCCTCTTGGAGTTCATCAAGACAAAGCAAGAATTTCTTGCCAATCATAGTGACAGTACTGGATGATGGACATTTGGGTGAGCCCACAATGGGGAGATTACATTTCAAACAGTAATTAGCAAACAGTAGGGGCAGAGCCACAGTGGGGGAGACCACAGAACGTGCCTGTAGAGCCGTTTGGTAGAGCTGTTTGGTTTGGTGTGATTGTGGGGTGCCCAGTGGTAAGCGCCAGTGAAGGACCTGGATGGTGGTTGTGGATGTCCTGTTTCCTCCTTTCCTTCCCATGTCTCTGCATGAGTGCAACCCTCGGAGAGGATTCTTATTGCTTGGTACTAGGTTTGTCTGGTGCTGTCTAAAGAGTTCTGTGTGGAGAGCTCTGGCTCTGTAAAAAGATATCAAATTTGATCCCCGTGAACAATACCAGGAAGAAAGCTTTCAACTCCCTCATGCTCCCAATCTTGGGAAAACAAATGATACTCCCCAGTCTCATTCTTAGCTTATCAGGTGGAACTGGGAAGCCCTGGGAAAGAAAAATTTGGAGGCTAAAGATTCTTTGTCCCAGTGAAAGAAACATACTCTAGTCTTCTACCTTTTTGTCTTGCCTCTAGGTCTGCTTGCATCATGGCCACCAGAGCGAACATTCCATGACCCCAATCAGATCCCCCTTAAATTTTTTATTAAAGATTTTATTTATTTATTCATGAGAGAGACACAGAGAGAGAGAGAGAGAGAGAGAGAGAGGTGGAGACATAGGCAGAGGGAGAAGCAATTTCCCCATGGGGAGCCTGATGAGGGACTTGATCTCAGGATCCTGAGATCACAACCTGAGTCAAAGGCAAGTGCCCCCAGATCCCTCTTAAAAATATGGGATGAAAAAAATAAAAATAAAAATAAAAATATGGGATGGCTTCCCTCTGTCCTCAGTGTAGAGTCCAAGTTCCTTACGATGGTATTTAGGGTGCCTTCTTCACTGACCCCCTACCTCAGTGCAGATATATAGCTCAGGAGACCCTGGGAAGAGTAAGAAAAACCACAGATGGGGCATTCAGACCTGAGTTCTTGGACTGACTCTGTTGCTCTGTGAATCTCAGTTCTTCAGTTGGGTCGTCAATGTTTAATTTCCTACTAACTTCTTGCCTTGCCTCTCCTCCCCACCCAGTTCCCTGATTACAAGCACTGAGAGGGTGAGTGCTGTGTCTTACTCCCTGCTAGATCCCTACAGCTCTAGTGCCATGCTTGGCCAGGGGTGAGTGGTAGCAAGTACTGTGGAATGAGTCAATGAATACTAGCTCAAGGGCTCATGAGGCTTCTTTTAATGCTTGCATCCCAGAGGGTGCCATTTGTCACCTGGGATTGTTCGTTTGCTCACTTGTTTGCAGGGGGAAATGAGATTGCAGTGAGGTACTCTGCAAGGAAGAGGTTTCTGCCTCCCAGCCTCCTCACTGCGTGCTGCTGTGGGCATGCAGCCCAGCCCATTGGGCTTCTCCTTGGTGCAGGGCCCCTCTCCCAAGCTCCTTTGTGCAGAGTGAGCCCCAGAGCCCCTTGCTCGAGCGTCTGCCCAGGGCTGGTGGCCGGATGAAAACTTCTCTTGTTCCACTCAGTACAATATCGCCATTATGGCTCCTACCCAGGGAAATGACACATGTCTGCTGGTCCACCCTGGGCCCCGGAAAGCAGATAGAGATCTGGGTGGTGGCTGCTGGGAGAAAGAGAGAGTTTCATGGATGAAAGCCCCTCCTTGGTCACACCTTCAGGTTTCTGTTCCAGGGCTCAGGGCTCCTACCTGTTCCCAGGCCACAGGGCTCAGCTTCAGTAGTGAACAGAGTCCAGCGCACTGGTTGTGTCGGTAGGAAAAGAGCTTTTGTTTCTATGCCCAAATGCTGCATGAGGCTTGTCCCTTCTCTTTGAGTCCTTTCTCAAAAAAAGAGCACCCTTAGTTCCTCATGTGAGGCTTCCAGACTAAAGTGTCTAAAGGGCCAGCCAGGGGAGGCATGTGTGTGAGTGGCCAGGGGAGCATTGGGGTCCATGGCAAAGGAGAGCACTGTTGTCCCATTGAAAGGTCAGGATCCAGGGGCATGGGCCAGTGTGGCCAGCAAGGACATGAGCCTGGAGTGGCCGCATCTTTAGACTTTTCAGGAAAATCCAGGAATCCAGATTTTAGTGTAAAATCTCTTGATTCAATAATGTTGACAATGAATTGCAGTTGCTTGGAAACATTGCCAGATGGTCTTCTGTTGGCCCACAGCTACCTTTGTGGAAGCTTGAGGGAGATTATGGCCTCATGAAGACCTTCCAGAGAGTCTGTCCAGCTGGGCGCCTCCACCCCGAGGGCCTGGGAGATGCCCAGCCCCTAACACTGTGGCAGGGCAGGGGCTAACTCCCTTCTGAAAGGCTGCCTTGTATGCTCCATCTTCCCCTCCGTGCTGCCGGATGACATCAGGCTGCCGAAGTCCAAAGGGAATTTCTGAAGCCGGAACCAGAAAAACTTTAGAGCAGAGAAAAATCAGAGAGGTTAGCCAGGTGGTCTCCTCGTTGGTTAAGTAAGGAAACTACAGCCCAAAGCTGGGAAGAAACCTTACCTGAAAGCACACCAGGCCTAAGAGGCAGGGCCAGGGGTGGAGTCCAGGACTCCAGACTTGATGTCACCAGAGCCACTCTCCTGTCCCATAACTGTCATTTTCTACCTTTGTGGGGCACGTCGAGGGAGAGCAAGATCAAAGGCATGATCTTCAACTTCTCTGGACCCCCATGACTCATCTAAAAATCATCTGAAAATTGGAGGCAAACAACAGCTCCACGCACACAGGGCTTGTGAGGCTTCCATGCGTGCATGTAGAGTGCTTGGTGCCTTGCCCGGCACAGAGGAAGCGTTCTCCAAATTCAGCTAGCACTCTGCTTAGGGAGGTTGGTGTACAGTGGCTTCAGGTGAGATGTCCCTGAGTCGGGGTCAGGCTCTGCTATGTACCGCTGTGAAACCTTGAACAAATTACTCAAGAGCTCCATTTCCTCATCCTTAAAATGAGGGTAAAAGAAGCACCCGGAGGATTAGATGAGATATGTCAGATGCTTAATCCAGTGCCTGGCGCACTGTCAGAAGTGTGAGTGATTATTGTAAGCAGTGTGGGTTTCCTCTGAAGACTGGTCAGCGCTGCTGGAAAGGTTAAGGGATCCTGAAATCGCAGCCACCCACACACAAACCCAGGCTGCCCCCTGCAGGGGGTTTTATGTAAATCAAACCATCGGAAATGTGATCCCTCCAGCCAGGTTCCTCCTTCCTAGGGCAAGAACACCTCGTATTCTTAAACAGGAGGCTTACAGAGCTTCCAGCTCCTGCTACCCACAGGGTCTGTTAGGAGGTGGAATTTTGTGTGTATATTTTTTAAAAGGTCAAATAGTGCCACTATTTTGTCAGAAGGACAAATTGCTCGGGAAAGTTTCTCCTGGTTCAGGTGGGTAAGACCCCATCAGTGAGTTAGATAGGAAGTCACACTTCCTTTGTGTGACAATAAATTCCTTATCCACAGGAAGGCGCTGGAGACTTCCCTTGAGACTCCACTTAATGAATGTTATTTTTCTCTAGGAGCCAGCGTATTGGCCATGACTTCTTGGGTGGCAAGTGACAGCATCACAGCTCAAACCAGCTTAAGCCAAAGAAAGGAATCCATTCACTCAGAAGGTAACTGGGGAGCTGAAGGGATGAGGCTGGCAAACAGAGCCGTCCCCACTCTGTCTCCACCTCCTGACTGCCATCCTCTGCTGGTCTTCAGCAGCAGCGGGTCTCTCCCAGTCTATGGTGAAGAAGGTCCCGCCACTGAAGGCCTGCGCGTCTGTGCAGGTGGCGATTCCAGGGGAGAAAGTCATTCCCCCTTCCCTGCAGTTCTGGCCCTGGCCAGAGGGGGCGCTGGGAAAGCACTTGATCCAGGGTGCGGGGATGTCACACACACACACACACACACACACACACACCCCAGCCCGCTACTCAACCTGATGTACATACAACCTGATGTCCTTACCGCCCTGTGAAATAAGTGCTGTCATTCCTATTTTGCAAGCTAATTTCACCTGGTATATTAGTGTGCTAGGGCCTTCCAAACAAAATCCCACAGACTGGGGGGTTTGAACAATGGAAAGTTATTTTCTTTTATTCTTTTTAAATGATTTTTATTTATTTATTTGATATATAGAGAGAGACAGCATAAGCAGGGGGAAGCGGCAGGCACAGGGAGAGAGAGAAGCAGGCTTCCCGCCGCCGGGCAGGGAATCCGATGGGGGACTTAATCCCAGGACCCTGGGAGCATGACCTGAGGGGAAGGCAGATGCTTCCCCAACTGAGGCACCCAGGTGCCCCAGAAATTTATTTTCTCACAGCTCTGGAGGCTGAAAGTCGAAGCTCAAGGTGGCAATTGAGTTGGTTTCCTCTGAGGTCACCCCCCTGCTACCTCTTCACATGGTCTTTCCTCTGTCACATGGTGTCTCTGTGTCCTGGTGTCTCTGTGTGTCCCAATCTCCTCTTCTTATAGGGCCACCAGGCTAATTGGAGTAGGGCCCACCCAAATGGCCTCATTTAAAGGCCCTACTTCCACATACAGACACATTCTGAGGTACTGGAGGTTAGGGCTTCAGCATATGAATTTTGGAGGGGACACAATTCAGCCCACAACCCCTGCCTGGTAAAGAGGGAAGCTGAGTCTAGCCACAGAGCTCTGATGTCCCTGCTGCAGCTCATGATGGTGCCCATGAAGGCAGAGGCCCTACAACCTGGGGCAGCAGGGGAAGGGACTGTATCCAACGAAAACCTCTCAAGGTCTGAGGACATTGTGCTGGCATGACCCCTGGGGTGCAGGAGAGTCTTGGCTCTCTGAGGTGAGCAGTGGTCAGTCAGGTCCTGCTTGATCGTCGTAGTAACTTGTGTTTTCTTCTCTGTGCGCAGCATCTTCAGATTCTTTACCCTCTGGCTCCTCGAAGACCAGTCTTTGTGAAGAAACTGAGGGAATATACATCTCCTCCCGTCCTACTTCTGTCACATAGAGCGATGCTTCCCCAAGCATGGAATTCAGGTGATTGGTGGGAATGTGGCCTGGACTCGGTTGTGACAGAGACCACCACATTTGAGGAGTTACGAATTTATTTGAATTTGTATTAAAAGCATATGACTGGTCCTTAGGAATCCATACTTCCACTGATGTTGCTTAAAATAGAAATGTCAGGTATGAGTCAGTTGAAAGAAAAATATCAGGTAGACAGCGTTAAGCAAGCAAAGAATCTGTTGAACATCAAGAACGTTGTGTTGGAGTGACTGAAATTTGGGAAACACTTTTGGTCATGGGTATAGATGTCAACTTACTTTTGACTTGATTCATCTGCACACTTGGCTCTAATTTGCCCTGAGGACTTAACTGTGTGTGAGTGTGAGAGTGTGAGAGTGTGTGAGAGTATGAGTGTGTGTATGTATGCGAGACTGTGAGAGAATGAGTGTGTGTTTGTGAGTGTGTGTGTGTGACTGCAGGCCCGTGATTTCTCTTACCTGTGCTCCTGTGCCAATCATACTGGACCAGGCCAGGTGAAGAGGCGAGGGGGCTCCTGGGTGATAATGAGAGGCTGGCCCTCATCTTCATAGCCTCTGGATTTTATTTATTGAAGATGTTACTCCAGGGTTTTTGAATGGTTTGAGTGTGAGAGTGTCCCTGCATGGCTGTGTCTGTAAGTAGGTGTTTATCATTGTGTAGGCAAGATTTTCAGCAACTTGAAGTCTGATGTGAAATGAAGCATTTAAAAATTAATTCCAGGGGATCCCTGGGTGGCTCAGCGGTTTAGTGCCTGCCTTCGGCCCAGGGTGTGATCCTGGAGACCTGGGATCGAGTCCCACGTCGGGCTCCCTGCATGGAGCCTGCCTCTCCCTCTGCCTGTGTCTCTGCCTGTCTCTCTCTCTGTGTCTCTCATGAATAAATAAATAAAATCTTAAAATAAAATAAAATAAAATAAAATAAAATAAAATAAAATAAAATAAATTCCAGGGATGCCTGGGTGACTCAGCGGTTGTGTCTGCCTTTGACTCAGGGCATGATCCCAGTCTGGGGATCGAGTCCCACATCGGGCTCCTTGTGAGGAACCTGCTTCTTCCTCTATGTCTCCGCTTCTCTGTGTCTCTCAGGAATAATAATAATAAAAAAGTTAATTCCACGTGGGGTTTTCATGGAGATGGCGCAGTTCTGTGATGTTAATTACTATGAATTTTAGCAGTGCTTTCCTCTCCTTGAATTTCAAGCCCTCCTTCTCCACGTTTGGCTCTGTTCAGGGCCAGCTGCAGCTGCTGACACCTTCCACAGCTAGGCCCACGTTTCTGCTCCAGGTGCCTGGTGAGGATGACGGGCTCCAGTGCAGGTGACCGGGCTGCTTGTCCTGCTCTGTCCAGATGCTCAGTGGGCCTGTTGCTGTGGCTGCAAAATGCGGCCATTGTATTGACTTCAGGCTCTCACATTCTGTGATTTTTACGCTTTCGCGCCCCCCCCCCCCCATCATGTTCTGCTTTATTAATGTAAGGTTGCCCCCCAGTGTTCAAAAATGTCATGTGCATGGAGAAAAGTTCCCTTCTGGAACTTCAGAAAGGCTGGCACAAATGTGTTGGCATTTGTCCATAAAAGGACGATGGTTTAGAGCAGCGCTTCTCTAACCTCACCATATGTGTCAGTCACTGGCAGTCTGATTAAAATACAGATGTGGACCGAGGAGGTCAGGGAAGCGGCCTGAGATTCAGCATTTCTAACAAGCTCCGAAGGTGACTCCCATGGTACTGGTAGGGGCCTGCACTCCAAGTAACAAGGCTCCTCTGCACCTAGTAGGTTTATAACCACAGTGCAAGCCAGACAGTGTCCACAAAGCCTGAATGAATGAGAGGCATTCAGTCTCCTGGCATGTTCTGCTCCCTGCCTGCCTTCCCTTCCTCCTCTTCTTTTTTTAAAGTAGGCTTTATGCCCAGTATGGAGCCCAATAAGGGGCTTGAACTCATGACCCTGAGATTAAGACCTGAGCTGAAATCAAGAGTTGGACACTTAACCAACTGAGCCACTGGGCGCCCCCCCCCCCCCCACTTCTAATCTTTCTCCCCCTCACTCATTCCTTTCTACCTTCACTGGAACATTTAGTTCCTCAAATACACCAAACTTTCACCAACCACGGTGCCTTTGCACATGCTGTCTCTGTGCTTAGAGTGCTGTCACCCCTACTTTCCCCTTGCATACTTTGTTTTCATCCTTCAGTGAGTATGTGAAGCGAGTTCTTTGCTGCTCCTCTCTCGGGTACTCTGTTGTCTGTGCGGCAGTTATCTTTTTGTGTCCTCTCTTTCCCTGTTACTTACTTACAATCTGTTCCCTCCTCTCGACCAGAGCTATCTGAGAGCTCTGCCTTACACACTGTTGAATCTTAGTGCTCCTGCCTCCCAGCAGATGCTCAGTTTTCCCTGAGTGTGTGTGTGCAGGCAGGGACAAAAGAGCATTCTTTAGTGTCCTGTTGCACATTTGAGTTACCTGTCTGGAGGGGTGTGGTGGGGATGATTCTTAGAAAAATCATTTGATGAGAGGTCAGGAAAGGAGATACCTTTAAGCCACATCCCATCTTCAGAGATGTCAAGAGTGAGATAAGTGTTTATCTTAGGATAGAAATAGGAAATACAGTAAGTCTAACATTTCTTATGTCAAATTAGTTATGTCAAATGAGTTATGTCAAATTATGTCAAATTAGTTTATGAAACATTGGATTACACAAAGGTCCTGCAAGGCTTTGTGGGACTTTTGGCAATGTGCATGGTGGGGTCTCTAAGGGGAGCGACAGTGGCTGTGGCAGGGACAATGTGATTCACTTTTCCAGAAGGCTTTCCTTTCTCAGCCACCACTATCGAGGTTCAAAATGCCAAGTACTTAACAGCCTTCTTTGTAGCAAGGGCATGAATCTATTCCCTAATTCTGCCAACGGGACCTGGGAAGTCTACTGAGGATGTCTGGGATAGTTTTCTGATCAAAAGAGACACATAAAGGGAAATTTCTTTCCTGTTTTTTTTTTTTTTTTTTATGTTGTTGGGTGAAGACATGATACCTGGAGCCACAGCTGCCTTTTGTGAACAAAAGGGGTCATATCTAGGGATAAAAGCCACTCTACTGAGGTTGGTGGAGTGGAGAGATGCAGAGAACCTGGGCCTCCAACAGCATCATCGAACTGAGTTGATTAGCCTGCACCTGGATCTCCAGTTGTGCAGGATTATATGGACTCTCATTGTTTAAGTCACTTTTAAGAAGGCACTTCTTACTTGCAGCTGAAAGCATCCTGACTGCTGAGAGGGGCTAAGCTGGTGTTTCTAAGCCCAAACAGGCTGGAAGTGGCTTCTCGCTCCATCATGGTAATTATAAGTCCTCTTGAAAGCTGTTTTCTCATCTGTGAGATATAATTATTCTTATTTCCTCCCTCTTAGGTTGTTACGGAGGCTGACATGGCATGGTGGGTGCAAAGTCTTCAGTGTAGAACTTGGCACACTATCAGTACTTAATAATGAACTATTGTTATTATTATTAGTTTTTGGATCATACAACCGTATTTGTTGGAATATTCTCCACCATCTCGCGGAACTCTATGTTCTGCAGGAAACAACCTGGGTGATGCTTCCCTTGTCATATCTTCTTAATTTACAGAAGGAGAAACTGAGGCCAAGAGAGAGCTGCTTTCTAGACTCTTTTATTTTGGAAAATGTGCACGGTTTAGCCTCTTCCTCTATCACGCATTTCCACTCACACCAGAAACAACAGAAGGACACAGGTCTGGGTTGAAATTATGTGCTTTTATGGGAAACAAAAATACCCAACAACAATAACAAAAGCCCTTCATCTTGCCAAGTTCTCAACCAGTGATAATGAGGCAGTTTCAATGATTGTGTCTGGCTGGGGACATTTCTAAAGGGTCAGGACAGTTGAAAGATGCTGGCCAAAAAGAGAGTTGCAGAGGGTTGATGTTTTAAATGAGAGTATAATAGACCTCCTTCTGGCCCCTCATCCTATCACCCTTTCAAGTTACAATCTCCTCTCTGTTTACAAAGATCCTTCCTGAACTTTGCTCAAGTGCAGTCTCTTCCAGAACGCATTCCTTGGTCTGCACCAACTTGCATCTGCTTTCTCTGTAATTCCACAAACACATTCTCATGCCGTCTCCCATCACTTCCTGCCTTACATCCATCACATGTGAGTCTGTGCCCGACGACACCCATTGTTAGCAGGCCTGCCCCCCAGCCCAGATACCATGTTGATCATCTCAGTGCTCCCATCCCCCTCCCCCATTCAGTGCTCAGTATACAGCAGGTGCTCAGTGAGAGTTTGCTGAATTGAAGCCAGTTCTATATACACCATGTCACATCATCAGCCTCTTGAGAGTCATAATGGTTATTTCCACTTCTTCATCTTCCCTCTGTGACCTCAAAATGACCCAAATCAAGCCATCTCCAAGAAGGAACAGACCCCACCAAACATCACCAATGGGGGGGTGTGTGTGTGTCAAAGGTTTGGGGAAGGGAGGAGAGAAGTTAGCGTTATGCTTTCATCCTTGTTCAAGAAGGCAAGAGGGCAGGAAAGGCAGCCACTGGGAAAATCCAGGGTTATCATGAGCAGTGTTGGCCAGTGCTTCATTTTGGAATTCCGTAAGCAGCCATTCTTCCAAAGATTTCACCTATGAAACATGGCCAACTTTGCAGTGGGACCCAGTGACTGGGTGGGGGCTGCTTCAGTTGCCCTTCTAGCCCAGGGACCAGCAGGTGTAGACCAGGAAGCTTTCTCTGGGACATGGCCTGTATGATGTTTAGAGGGGTGTTAGAGGTTGTCTGTCTAGTTGTTCTGTTGGATCTATGATGGGAACGTTAGCCCTGTGGTGTGTTGAGTTGTCAGGCACATAGATTGTAGTAAGGCTGAAGAATACAGGCTGTAATAATGGGCCTCTCCTCCAAAGGTGGGGGTGGGGGTTCAGGAAGTGCTGGGAGCACTGAGGGTGAGAGGACAATCCCAAGAGGTCCTGCAGCTCCAATTCTAACAGGTGCCCTGCTCTGGCTCCTGCTGCCAGCTCCCACGCCTTCCCTCGTCTCCACGTTGGGGCCAGGCAAAGGGGCCAGTTGGAAGTGGCAGAGGGAAGGGAAGTGCCTCTTCTTTCTCTACCATGAGACTCGGACAAGGGAGAGGTTAGAATCAAGGGCAGAAGGAGGACTAAGGGGCTGCAGAGAGGCCAAGGCCCTAGCCACTTGTTTGCTGCTCTATCGAGTGGATTGGAGCTCACACTGCGAAGTGTGTAACCCTCAGAGAGCACCGAACTCCTAACTGGGGGAGATGAGAAAATTCTTCATGGGCTCTCAGAGGTGCTCAGTGACTTTGGGAGATTGCTGTGGATCCTCCCACTGGGAGGGCCCCTCCGGGGCCAGTAAGGTGTGAAAACTGCATGGTCAGCATTACCCTGGAGACTGGGGAAAGAGCCAAGAAGCAGAAAGAAGAGAGACTTCTTCAGGCACCTCCTTTAGGAAAGAGTTGGACCTTGGGGGACTCAGGTTGGGACAGATGTTTCGGTATAAAAAGGATCCCCAGTAAAACAATGGGAGTCCCCTCAAATCCCTTCCCAAACCCCAGAGCACTTAGAAAAGAGACAGTAAGGAGCATAAAAATATCTCGATGACGTGGGCTTGCCTGACAGTACAGAAAAGCAAGTCTCATGGCAGGCAGTGTGTCCCATTACACAAGAGAGGATTATACCGAGCTTCAGTATAGAGATTTTACATATATCTTTATATAAATGCATATATATTTATAGAGCCTCTGCCTAGAACAGCCGGGCTTGCTTCTTCAGTTCATTCCTCTTCCAGAGGGCCAGCCGGTCAAACTCAGAGATGGTCATGCCAAACACTTGGTAGAACTCTTCCTGGGACAGGTGGCGCTGAAAGGAGCGTGGAGGGGACAGAGAGGGAACAGCTTGAGGACGACAGGTGGAGGCTGGGGGCAGGCGCACGCAGGCGCATGCAGGCGCACGCAGAAGCGGACCCTGTGGGTTTCCCTGGGTGTGCTGTGCCACGCAGCGCTGGGGGGGGGCGGTGGGTGAGGAGTTGCTGAATGGAAGGCTGTGCATGAATGTTTCCTCCGTGGGGCCTCCGGAGCTGGGTTGGAGAGCCCTCACCTGTGCCAGACTCAGGTGGGAATTCACCTAAGTGCCTCTCGATGCATCCTGGCTGACCTACCTGCCTGCATCCCGCTCCTTGCATCCTGTACCCCAGAGTGTGTTGGGACTCATGCTATTCCCTTCTTTTGGGAGTAAAACGGAGTGTGTCCAAGATTTTAGGTACATCTCTCCTTATTGGTATTTTTACAGGTGACCTGGAAGGCTGTTTCTCAGGCCAGTCAATGAAAAAAATTGCTGTTCATATTTCTCCACCTACTGAACTGTCCTTTCCTATCTTAAATATGCCATGTAGTGAAACCTTGTTCTGCATTTCTTGGCAGGTTTCCCCCCTCCTTTCTGCTTGCCCTCCCTGTTGCCCTTCCAAGCAGCCTTGAAAGTTGGTACATAGTAAAAAGTCTTAGAAATATATGGCCCCTGAAAAGTGGCAAAATGTTAATAATTGATGCATTTAGGTGAAAGTTCAGAAGGATGTTCATTTTACTCTTCTTGCAACTTTTCTCTAGGTCTAAACTTTCTCAAAATAAAATTTTAAATTATGTTTGAAAAGAGATGTATAGGGCATATATCATGCCTGAAAACCTACTGGAATCACTGAGATGACCTGTTGGTAGCAATCATGTTAGATAATTGAATACTAAAGGAGATTCACTAAGAATTACTTATACAGCCATACAGTAATTAGCCAGTTCTCTGGCCGATGTGGACTAATCTTTTGGCCACATTTCCATATCTTGAAGCAAAGGTAACTTTGATATTTTGGATATATATTATTGGTTGCTGATGGCTTTGAGCTGACTTTTCAATACCTAACAGTATTTAATAACACCAACAATTCCTTGCATTGCATTTCTGTTATGCCCTATACTCTGCAACTGTACAGTTGCCCCTATTTTTCTCACTTAATCCTTCCAACCACTCTGAAAACCAGAAATTATTTCTATCCGATTGAAAGAGGAGAAAATCAAAGTCAAAGGGTTAAAATGACTAACTTGACCAAGAGGGAGGGAGGGAGGGAGGAAGTCAGGGTAAGTAGCAGAGCTGAGACCAAACACAGTGCACTCCTGCTGCTCCCTTGGCCAATCCCATTAAACATCCATAAATAAGTCTTTCTGTTATGAAACATTTAAACAATACTCAAAGGGAAGAAAATAGCACAAGGTATACCCATGCCCATTACCCAGATTCAATAGGTATCAAGAGTTTGTCACATTTGCTTCACCTATTTTGTTTTGCTGAAGTATTTTAAAGCACACCATTGGCATTATATCGATTCATGCCTCTCTACTGCAGCATGCATCTCCCCCAGAGATAGCAAAACATATTGGATATTTTCTTAGGTATCCTTGATGGCATGAGCAAACCTAAAAACAATTGACAAGAGTTCCTCGCAATTACCTAATACCTGCTCATAATAAAATTCCCCTAGTGGTCTCAGGAATATCTTTACAGTTTGGCTGTTTGAAGAAGGCTTCAAACAGCATCCACATATCACATTTGGTTGTTGGACCCCATCAGTCTCTGCCAGGCCAGACGGTCCCTTCTTTTGTCCCTGCTGTCGACTTGTCTATATTTGTCTCAGTCGCACTCAAGGGTGGGCTGAAAAATGCTGCGGATATGGGGGAGTTCTCTTCTCAGCTCTTTCCATGGTGAAGGCTGAGGGGACCTGTCATCTCATCTGTTCTTTTTTGTTGTTGTTGGAGGGGGAGGCTTACTCTTGATTGTCTAGCTCATTTTCTTTGCTGTGCCCCAAAATCTTTTTTATGAGTTTTGATACAAGTCATAAAAGTTGGCTGACTCAACTTGAGTGCTGTGTCCACCATAGAACAGCCTGGAGGAGACTGAGGCTCTTCTGATCTCCCTCTGTGAAGGGCCAGCTGGAGTCTCTTTTCTCTTGCGAGTTCTCAGAGCACCTAATGCCAGCCCTGTCCCTTTCACATTCTCCATAGACTTTAAAGCATAAAGGTTAAGTGCATGGGTTTTAGAGCCAGGCAGATGTGGATGTGTGACCTTGGACAAGTTATTTTACCCCTCTGAGCTTGATTTCCTCTTCTGGAAAGTGGGAGCATCCTAGCACCTACCTCCTGGATACAGTGATGGTGAATGAGATAGTACAGGTCATGGGTGGCAGCCTGCACCAGGGAAGCACTCAGTTGCTGGTCACTCTCACCACTGAAATGATATCTTTCTGTGTCTGTCACATAGTGGAGTCTGGTCTTCCTTTCCTTCGATTTCATTTCCTTCTCATTCTCTTACCTGTGCTCGTGCCACCCAGCCACACTCACCACTTGCTGTTCTCACCTGTGTTAGGGCCTTGGGAGTGGCTGTTCCCTCTGCTGGGATGCCCTCCCTCCTTACATAAGTATGGCTAACTCCCTCTCCTGAGTCTTTGTTTGGATGTCACGTATGCAGTGAGATCTAGTCTGACCACCCTATTTAATACTGCAACTTACCTCTTCTTGTAACCCCCAATTCTCCGCCCTCCTTTTACTTCTTCCCTCAGTCCTGTTCCCATGTTCTAGGTCACTTATTTATTGTTTCTGTCATTTAGAGTCTGTCTCCTCAAGTGAGAATGCCAGCTCCCAGAGGGCAGGGGTCTTTGTTTTGTTCACTGATACACTGCATACCTGTCCTAGGTAGAGCAGGATCTGGTCTATATAATAGACTTTCAATAAATATTTTTTGGGTGAGTGACAATCTACACTCTGAGCTCCTTGAGGAGCTCTTCAGTCCTCTCTTTAAACTGGTGCAGGGGGCTAGGGCAGTGTTTGTAGCCCTGCGGTCTGAGCTCAGGCTCCATGGATAGACATCCCCGGGTGCCTCTGAAACATACCAATGCCTGAGCTCCTTCCCTAGATTGCGATTTAATTGGTCCGGTCTGGGGCACAGTATTGGTATTTTAAAGAAGCTTCTGATTCTTAGGGCAGAATATGCTTCTCTGGTCGGAGCTTCTGGGTGTCCTGGAGGATGTAAGAGGGCAACTGGTCCTCCGGGATGAACCAGCCGGCCACCCCTTCACGCTGGCTCCGCGGAGCTGCCCTGGGAGCTGTCCCCTTCAGCACCCGCGGCCACTCCCGGCTCCACAGAGAAGGAGCCCTGGTTGCTAACAGGGATAATCCCCCTCGCCAGGCTGCTGGCCCAGCTTGCTACAGCTGGAAGGACTCACAGAGCCTCCTGGCTAGCTCGCATCCCCCTCCCTCTGCCTGACCCTTTATTCTGGGCGAATTCTCAGCAGTCAGGTGAAGGGTGGTTGATATGCTCATCCCACGGGTGCCGAACCTCCTCTCCTAGAAGCCCGCATTTGATTCCACAAACATTTTCCAAACTTCCTCTGGTTCTGATCTTCTGGTAGAGGACTGACTAAGTTAGACAGAGGAAACGGATAGCTGGGTGCTCTGATACAAAGGAAGGAGGAGAGGTACTTGATCTCCACTCTGGACACAGGGCTGGGGGAGGCTGGAGGAGGGGTGAGGGACACATCCTGGGAGGGTCTGGAGCACTCTGAGACACAGGCATCACTACAGGGGGGCCCTGAGGAGTGAGGAGGCTGGCAGGATGGGAAGGGCATTCTAAGAGAGGGGGAGGCAGGGAGAAGCACTGTAGAAAGGGCAGAGTGTGCTCCGGGATCAGGGGCCCAGGGACTAGAACTCCAGGCCAAAGGGGGGGGAATGCAGATGCCTTGCTCAGGCCTGCTTCTTGGCTGTAGGCATGCTGTTGCACTAATCATGATGTTCCCTTCCCCCTCTCCATCCATCCAAACCTGCTCCTTCAGGGCAGCCCCAATGGCTTAGCAGTTTAGCGCCACCTTCGGCCCAGGGCGTGATCCTGGAGGCCCAGGATCGAGTCCCATGTCAGGCTCCCTGCATGGAGCCTGCTTCTCCCTCTGCCTGTGTGTTGGCCTCTCTCTTTCTCTTTCTTTCTTTCTTTCTTTTCTTTCTTTCTTTCTTTCTTCTTTCTTTCTTTTCTTTTTTAAAGATTTATTTATTTATTTGTGAGAGAGAGAGAGAGAGAGAGAGAGAGAGAGAGAGAGAGGCAGAGACACAGGCAGGCTCCATGCCGGGAGCCCGACACGGGACCTGATCCCGGGACTCCAGGATCGCACCCTGGGCCAAAGGCAGGCGCCAAACTGCTGAGCCACCCAGGGATCCCCTCTCTCTCTGTTTCTAATAAAAAAATAAAATCTTAAAAAAAACAACAACAACAAACCTGCTCCTTCAGAGTCTATGCACCCAGGACACTGCCAGACTCTGTGCCAAGGGCTCTGTGTGTAGCGACTCATTTACTCCAGTTGGCACCTTGAGGGAAGCACTACAATCGCCTGACTCCACAGGGGAAAAAACTAAGGTTTGGAGAGGTTGTCACTTGACCAAGCTGGGGATGGCAGGCCCAGGGCTGGGCCTGGAGTCTGATGCAAAACTACCTTCTGCTTTTGCCTTCTGCACACTGCCGATTGCCCCCACCTCCCCATGAGGAGCACTGCTTTTCTGGACCATCCTGCACAAAACAGTGCTGTGTTTCTTCTTATCAACCAGACCGCAGGCCCCTGTGGGCAGGGACCAATCTAGCTCTTGTCTTAAGCCTACAGAAGCATCAGGTGTGGACAGCTGTAGCTGTGAACCACAGATGCTAATCAAATTGAGAAGGCAGCACAGAACATTTGGTCCTAGTCTAAAGAAACCAGGTTGGTGTCTCTGCTTTTTCAACAAGCTATGTGACCTTAAAGCTCTTTATTCTGCCTGTCGTCCTGAGCTGGGTTACATCGGCAACTTCTGGCATCTCTTCGAACCCAAAGTCTCCTGCTCCGTTCTCTATACTCACCTCTAAACGTGTCCGGTCCACATCCTTGGGCAACCGATTTCTTCCTCTTGTGGTCACCAGCAGCAGCTCATAAGGGTAGATCTAAGGAGAGAGGATGGGGGTGGGTAGGGGGTGGGGTTCCAGGTTGGCTGAAGGTGGTGGGGCTGTCCCTCCAGCCAATTTCGTTTCTGGGCTCCCTCCTCTCCCCATACAGGGAGAGAGATCAAAGTCTGGAGGAAGGGCTGGGTCTGTTTCCTTTGAGGTTCCTGGCAGCCTCAATGCACCTTCTCCCCAAAGATAAAATCTGAGTCCTCTAATACTGCTAGGGATAAGCTTGGTGGCATTTGACATTAATGTAGCACAAAGCCTCCTAATTGCAAATGTCTAATGTTGGGTGACTGGCAGGCCTCCAGAAAGTCTCTGCGGCTCATGGGGAATCGTCTGATTTTAGTGGGCAAGAAACATAAGGCAGGATTCAGGGAAAGTAGGCCAAGGAGGGACTGGAGATGCTGGTCTTAAGAGGACCCTTGAGGTTATTTATTCAATATTCCCTTCCTTGAGTAGATGGTGCTGTCATCTCCCTGCTGATTCCCAAAGTAGCCGCATCCAGGGTCTCGGAGACCCCTAGGGTCTCTGTATCTGCTTTACCTTGTACTCTGTAGAGAGAAAAGAGGCACACACAAAATGGAAACACATTGGTTTCTGCTTTGCATTACTATGCTAACCTCTGTCTTAGAGACTCCATCCTTGTTGGATTCACCCCAAATCAAGGCTGGTATGGGCACAGTGGATGGCTGGAGATAGGGGTTGGGCTGATCCAGAGATATGGTTTTAGATGAAAAATGACTTTTGAGATAATTAGAAAGGAGAAGAATCTGAGATAGTGAAGCACTTGGTCAAGATCCTCCATCTTCCAGAGAAATCTGGAAGGGTTTTGATGAGAGCTTGTCCTCCTGCCTGAGCCTGCTTGTAAGAGTTGGTGGAGGCCGGCAGGAGAGCGTGAAGCTCATGGAACGTTTGCTGGGAACAATGTGCATTTGGCTCTGAGTGTTTCCCTCCACCCGGGGCTGGCAGGCAACTCTAGCTCAGCAGTACAACTCTGCAATGGCTCTGGGAACCCAGATGGGACAGATGGCCTGGAGATCACCCAAGGCCAGGGACTTGAGAGGATGGGGGAAGGGAGGGGGAAAGGGAGGGAATGGGAAGTAAAAGGGAGTGTGGGAATTCGGGGGTTTGGACAGAGCCCAGCATGGGGCCTGAATCTGTAGCAATCGTTTATGGAAGGTCAAACCACAGTTGTGCATCCAAAGCTGCTGTGCTCCCAGGGGAGGCTGGCACTCACCTCGCATGCCCCAGTTGACGGCGTTCATGCTGTCATAGTGGAAGAGGTCTGCGCTGGGTGTCTGCAGGGGAGACAGAGCCAGGGCTGGCCTGAGCAAGCTCACAGCTGCCTCCCGGAGGCACTCCCCCATCTCCCGAAAATGGCCCAGGGCGGGTGGGACATGGGCTCTCTTAGAGAAGACTCAGTTTCAAGTTGGGGGTACTTAACTCATGGCTACATCCCTGGTCCTAGGAGTGGCATGTAGTAGGCACTTGATAAATATTCATTTCTTGGTGAACTATATGTCATACTTTCTTTTGTTGCCCTAACACCACTTTCCCTATGAAATCTGCCCTGGCCGCTCTATTTAAAATTGCAAAGGGCGTCCGAATGGCTTAGTTGGTTAAGTGTCTGCCTTTGGCTCAGGTCATGATCTCGGAGTCCTGGGATCGAGCCCCATGTTGTCTGCTTCTCCCTCTCTCTCTGCCCCTCCTCCCTGCTCATGTGCTCTCTCTCTCAAATAAAAAAAAATCTTAAAAAAATAAAATTGCAAGTTGCAATTTTAAACTAAACTCCCTATCCCCCTTATCCTTCTCAACATTTTCCTTTCCTCCCCTAGCAAGGTTTCCTACATTCTCTACAGTTTGACTTGCATACTATTTACTACTTGCTTTCTGTTCCTCTCTACAAGAATCTAAGCTCCAAGGGGCAGGGGTTACTGATGTATTCCAAGTACCCGGCGTATATAAAAAGCTTTCAATAAATATCTGTTGCATGCCAAATGTCATGTCCAGGCTCTGAGTGTGTGGAGCTAATGCTGGAATTGTTAACATCTTGGGGGCAATGTCCCAGCACGGACTCTCTTTTACCCTGTGTAGCCCGTTCCTTCGGTAGGCAGGCAGGGAGGCGGATTTGGAGATGAGGGGGTCTGAAAAGAAACAGCCAAACAATTACCAGCAGCCCCAAGCCAGGGGTCCCTCTCCCAGAAGTAACCTGGCTGCAAATGGCCAATATTGTTTCCCAATCCCATGTGAAGTGGGAAGGGGCTGAGGCCACCAGCTCCTCGCTGTGCTCTGCAGACATGCAGCTGACAATCTCAGGGGTGTCTCACCCGGACAGAACTCCAGGCTCACCCAAAGGCCACATGCACAGTCTTCTGGCCTCACCCTGCGCACATCTATCCTCCTGTGGTGAACCCCTGTGTCCCCGTAAAGCCCTAAAACTGGCTTTATCGTATTTACTACAGGTGGCAACAGGTGGCATTGGACAGAGGCCCTGGATTTGGAGTTGATCTCAAAGCCCAGACAGACGGGCTCCCACATCAGTGGAAGAGACACACATTCTTTCTCTCTCTCTGGGAACTATTGGGCGTGGCAACCCTGGTCTCAGAACCAATAGCTGAGGCCTCCACCTGACAAAGACAGTGGGTGGACGATTTGAGATCGGGACTGTGCTAGGACATCACAGCTACGGGGGACCTGCAACCAACTCGGCTCTGGCTCTCCCAGGACACGACAGGATGAAGGGAGGGCAGGCAAGGACATACCGCTGTCAGCCAGGTAGTGGGACCGAGGGGCTGCAAGAGAGAAGAGCCAGAGATCAGTGTTCATGGGGACAGACAGACATGGCTTCCATTCCTGGGCTACCCGAGCTGGTGGGGAGGAGGGGCGTTCTTCACTACTTCCTTCTCTGCTCAGTTTCCAGTGGCTGTGCCGCGCCGCATCCTCTCTCTCCCGCCTAGCACCTGCTGCCAAGCGGGCGCTCTGTGACATTTGCCGCACAGATGCCATTGAACAGAACTGGATTTTGAGCAGCTTTGGTGCACTGCCCAGAGCCCAGAGCCGGGGGCTGAAAACAGTGCCCCTAGGTGGTCAGACAGGGAAACAGGCTCATCAATTTATCCTGGCTCTGCATTAGATGTCTTAACTGCTAGAAGTTACTTAATCATGCTTTGGTTTCCTCATTGCAAAATGCAGAGGGATCGTGTCTCCTTTATAGGGTTATTGTGAGGAATATGTGACTTATAAAACCATAAAGTACTATTAGTACAGTGCCTGGCAACATACAAAACACTCAATAAAATTGGCTTTATCATCTTTACTACCACCAACATCTTCAATCTCATCTAAAGTCAAGGTGCAGGATAGAACAGCTTATGGCCTGGAGTCCCTCTGACTTGGGCCTGATCCCGGCTCTGTCATTTACCAGCTTATTGATCTTGGGCAACTAGGAAGCTCTGAACTCTCCTCTACATAGTGGGGCGATAATAATCCCTCTACACTACCAGTCTTTGCGAGGACCGAGAGTGAGAATGTATTTACAAGTGCCTGGCACAGAGGATCATCCATCAATTATTGAGTTGAGATAGGATTTCCAACAGAACTGACTCCCACAGGGGTAAGAAAGGGAGGGAAGCATGTGTTTGTCCAGGAACAGGGAGGAGCTTACAATGAGAGGATCATCTCTGGGCAGAGTGCTTGCACCCAGTGTCTGCTTGTTTGCCTCCTATGATGGGAGGCTCACTACCACAAGAGGCAGTCCTTTAAATCTTCGAGCCATTCAGGGTATTAGAAGACATTTTTCTTTACATTGAATCTGACTAAAAGTCACAGCTTTCAGTCACAGCTTTCAAAGAAGAAAGTGACCACTCAGGGCAGAGTATGGTCTTACTTTGTGCCCCATACAGCACTAAGTCTGTATTCACTAAGTCCATATTCTAGACCCAGGCAAGGCCAGAAGAGTTCAGATTCTTTGAGGGAGTTGGCAGGAAGTGTCCCCACCCCAGCGGACTTCCACAGTGGTGCTTACAGCCATTGAGGGACATATCATAGCCAGCAGTGTGCAGGGCCTCCCGGCTGCTGGTGGAGCTCCGGGGTGGGGTCCAAGGATCCGCATAGGAGCTGGACCGAGCCTTCATCTCCTCCTTCAGAATCAGCCGGCCAATCCCACTCTGGAGCTGGGCAGGGGGGAGGAGCAAGATGGAAAGTCGGAAGGAAGCAGAGAACACTGAGATGGGACAGGCTGGGGACAAAGGACAGGGTGGCAAGATTCTGGTGAACCTTCCCAGTGTTCCTCCCTCCCTGCAGCCTCATAGCTCCCTTTGGGACTTTGTCTCCCTTCTTCAAGTGGTCATGTGGCCTGGGGAGGGGGAGGTGGCTCTGGTAGAGGGCACCAAAAGCAGGCCTGGCTGACGGCAGGTGGGCAGAGGGTTCGAGCCGGGCCAGTGAGGGTGTTTCTTGGCACTGTTGTTGCCTCTCCCATCTTTTTTTAAAACATTTTTTATGGAGGTGACATTCGCATAACATGTAATTAACCACTTTATAGTAAACACCTCAGTGGTATTTAGTATAACCACCACCTCTGTTTGGTTTCAAACAGTTTTTATCGCCCCATGTGAAAGACCTTGGACCCCGTAGTAGGCATCCCCCCTCCTCGCCCCCTCCCCCCGGGTATTCCCCAGGCTGGCTGTCTGGATTTACCCATTCCATACATCTCATACAAACGGAATCATCTAACATGTGGGCTTTCGTGTCTGGCTTCTTTCACTCAACACAGTATTTTCCAGGTCCGTCCACACGGTGCCCTGTCTTTCATTCCTTTTTATGTCTAACATTCCATTGTACAGATGAACCTCATTTTGCTTATCTGTCTGTAAACTGAAGGACATTTGGGCGCTTCCCCCTTTTGGCTCTTGTGACTAGTGCTGCTATGAAGATGCATGTACATGTCCTTTTTTGAATTCCAGTTTTCAATTCTTCTGGGTAAATACCCAGGAGTGGAATTGCTGGGTCATGGGGGTAGTTCTGTATTTAACTTTCTGAGGAATCCCCAAACTGTTCTCCCTGGTGGCTACATCACTATCCACTCCCACCAGTGGTGCATGAAAGCTGCTGGCACTCACCTGCCACTACATGAGAAGAGGTTCCCAAGCACAAGGCCAATGCAGTGGGAAGCCAGCACAGGATAAGAGAGAGACAGCCTTCCTATGGCCATGTGCTGAGCAGCTGGATCTAGCCATACCTGAAACTCCCCCTACTGTTTGACCTTTTGGTTCTGCAAAACTACCTGTTTCTTTTTTCTACCATAAATGGGTTTGACTTTGGTTTCTGTCACTAGCAAATGATCAAAGGCTAAGGAACATACGGCCTAGGTAACTTGTCCGGGGGGAGCTTGCTCACCTTGTGCATGCTGCGGTCAAAATCATCTTCCTCTCCTCCCGATGAGAACCTTCTGGCCCGGGGCACTGCCAAAAGACAGCTAGGATCAGCTCTTGCATGTGCTCCCCACTGAGCCTGCGCCAGGCAGAGGGCACAGAGGGGCACAGAGCCACAGAGCCCCGACAGGTGGGGGCTTCCTCTCGGCCAAACCGCTTTCTAGCTGAGTGACTCTGAGTGAATGTCCTTTGGTGAACCCCCCCTCGCTGGGGGCCCCGAAGCTCCTCCCATTCATGGGCGTGGGGAGCAAGTGAAACTGACTGCCCAAGTGGCTAATGAGCCTCAGTGCTGGGACTTCTCCTGTTGCTGGTGGGAGAGAGAACTCCTCTTTCTGCCAAGGGTGAGGTGTAAGCCTAGCCAGGCTGGAGCTTATCTTGCCGTGACCAGGGCAGGGCCAACCTGAGAACGAAGTCACCCCAGGGACAGGACAAGCCCTGTTGACGGCAGTTGTGTGTCAAAAACTCACTCTCATGACCCAGAAAAATCCTTGTTTTGGCTTAAGCCAATCGGAGTTCTTTTTTTGGTTTGTTCTTTTGTGATTGAAATGATCTAGGATCCCTCCTCCATCCCCCAACATGTATCTCTCAGGGATTACTGTACTTTGGGTTGTATTTGTGCTGTGTCTTATCTCCTTTTCCAACTGGAGAATTTTTGGAGGGCAAGGAAGGGACCATCTCTGAGTTCCTGTGAAGTTTGGCTCTGAATGGACATTCAATTAGTAAAGTGTGTGCCGAATCAGAAAGAAGCTTGATGAAAATGCATCCCCATGCTTGATAGAAACAGCTTGAGATGCCCAACTGGGTGGGATAGTGGCCCTGAGGACCACAAAGATCCCCTGCCAGGGGGCCCGTGAGAGCTTTCCATCTCGCACAAACAAACTCCCTTTCTTATCTTCCAAACCGCTTTCCAACCCAGAGTCAAGGTCTCTTAAATCCACACATCAGATCCTGTCACCTTCAGTGGCTTCCTACTGTTTAGGACAGAGAGCCAGTCCTCGGCTCAGTGCACAAGGCCCCGTGGAATCCAGCCCCTGACCCCCACCCCCTGCTTCTCTCCTTCTGTGGCTTCAGGTTAAGCTGACAGTCCTTCATTTCCTCCAGGGAAACCTGCCCTTCCACCTGGGGTCTTTGCAGATGTGTTTCTATACTTTGCTGGCTTACCTCTCTCCCACTCCTCCTGTGGAGCTGAGTCTCTGCTTTGAGGAGATTTCGTCACATCCCAGGCTGGACAGCATGCCCCCGACCTCATCTCCTCCCTCCTGTGTATCACCTCCTGGACATCACCTCCCTCTCCAACTGGAACCTGTGTCTACTCCACAAGGGCAAGGATCTGGTCTATTTTGCTTCCCAGTGACTCACGAGGCCCCAAGGCTGGCCCTCAGTACATGTTTGCTGAATGAATAAATGAACGACTGTGTCAAGGAGTGGGCAGCCGTCCTAACCCTGTGTCCTCAGCATGGGTGATAGAGCTCTGGTCAGGGCCTCTTTGTGGGGTGCATTACCTTTGGGGGACCCGTGGTAGGTCCAGTACTCAGACTCTGCAGCATAGTAGGGGTCCGGTGAGTAGGCTGGACTGTACTTGGAGGCCTGGCTGATGTCTTCACTGGTTTTGCTTTTGGTTGCTGTTGACAAATCACCTGCAAAGGACCCAAGGAGAGAGCTTCAGGGCAGCAGAGTGTCCTGGAAGAGTGTGTTGTATACTTTTTACCTGCCTCTCAGCCAGACTCCAGACCAGGGGAGTGAGGGCAGGGTCTGGGACACGGAGCATCAGAGCCAGAAAACCCTCGTTTGAGGCCCTTCATGTTACAGTTGGGAATCTGAACACCAGAGAGGGGAAGGGGCTTGCTGAAGACCACACAGCAAGTAGACCAGACTTGGACCAGACCTCAGTGCAGGGCTCCTGCCATCACATTCCATGGACTCCCAGGTCTGTCCCCAAGTGAACACTATGGCCATGGCTCCTCCAAGTAAGATTAGATGGGCCCCAGGTGATTCCTTGCCCTTACCCCCCTCAGCCATTAAGAGCCTGCCTTGTTTTGGATTTGAGCCATACTTAGGGTGGGAATTGCCAAGGAGGGCCAGGTGGCATATCAACTTCCTCCTTGCACTGAAATGCCAAACCTTGCTTGGGGAGACTATATGGCCCAAAGAAAGGAACACTGGACAGAGAATCAACAATGCTGGGTTCTGGCCCCAGCTCTGCCACTTAGCTGTCACACTGGGCATATCCTGTCCCTCTCTGCCTCAGTTTCACTATCTGCATATCTAAATTGGTCTGCTGGGTCAGGTGCCACCCAGCTTCAGGCTTCCACAACATGGACCATCAGACCTACTGCAGACACAGAACCTCTCAGGGCAGTGAGTTTAGCAGGGCCCAAAACCTGGCAAGAGACTGACTAGGGCTGGGGAAACAAGCAGGCCCCTGAACGTCTTTCAGGAGAGAAGAGACAGGGATAGTCCCGCACCCTGTGCAGCCAGAGCAGCAGAGGGGCCTGGGGTTGGCCCTCCCCAGCAGCACTGGCTGCCAAAGCTTGCAGATTCTCTTAGACTTGGGTCCTAGGCAGTCCCTCCCACCCCAACTGCTTTCATTCAGTCTTTTCATGTACCCGCTTATCCATGCAATCTACCTCCACCCCAAGCTTCTCCTGAGCCTGCTCTGGTGCTGCCCCTCAGAGCCCACCTGGAAAATCCCACATGGTCCTGAGGGCTTTGAGACCTAGGGGCCTTTCCTGGACAAACTGGCCTTGTCAGGGCTGGTGCCTTTCTGTGGCCACTTGGGGTATGTGGCTTGTCCTCCACAGCCACACATACATATGTACGTGCTCATAGACATACCTGGACCCCAGCCTGGGCCCCTCTGAAACTGAGGACATTTGTCTATATTGTCAGGTCTTCACTCAGAGTCATTACTTATATTTCTATGGCCCCTCCACCAGCTCAGTGAGCTCAGATCCCAGTACCAGGCTGCTACCCCCTGTTTCTGTGCTTCTCTGATTCTGTACTCCCCTCTGTTACCCAGGCAGCCTATAGGCATAGAGGGGGCCAGTGGGAGGGGGGATACAGGGTACCAGTTACACCTCTGCATCCTCAGTGCAAGGACTGTGCTTTGGCAGCTGAGGCCCTGTCAGTGCATATTTGTGAGAAGGAACAGGAGGTCTCAGCGGTGCCTGATTTGGTGGTTCTCATATGGAGTGCAGGTCGGAATCATGAACGAAGCCAGTTACAGTGCAGATTCCTAGGTCACACTCTCAGTATTTCTAATAAGAAAGTCTAGGGCAGAGGAGGGTCCAGAGCATCTCCTTTTCAAGTAAGTCTCTCAGGTACAGGTGCTCATAGACCATTCTCGAAGAAACACTGAATGAATCAGTGAATGAATGAACAAATGAATGGAAGAATGAAGTCACCCTCATCAAAACCCTGCTCCTTTCTCATCCACATCTCCTCCCCAAGCCTTCATTTACTCTCGGGACACTGTGACTGAGAATAGCTTAGAGCAGTGGTTTCCAAGCTAGACCAGGGTTTGAAATCGCCCGGAGAAACGGTTACCAACAAAAATTTGAGATTCAGTAGATCTGGGGTGGGGTGCAGGAACCTATGCATCCCACACAAGTCTAAGGACCGTCAAAGTTTGAGTATCCCTGCTTGGAGTGCTCCCAGGGCTACGCGCATTTGACCAGGGTTGCTCTGCCCATGGAACTTGGAAATCGGATGGCAGGGACGAGGGGTTGGAAAGGAGGTGGGAAAACATTTAGGGGACACGAGGGCTTCCTTGCTTTTTTGAAGTAACACCAAACTCCTCCCCGGTGTCACCTCAAGTGATTGGGGGTTAGCCAACAAGAAAGCCCGAGTCGCAGCCTTGCACCCTCCTGGTGGCCTCGCACCCTCCTGGTGGCCCCGGTAGACCAGCTGCACGAGGGCTAAGGGCCCCGCCCCCTGCCTGGCCAAGCCCCCTCTGTCCCGACCGTACCATGCCGCTTGTAGATCGGGGGTTTCCGGTAGATGTTACTTTCTCCAGCTGCCAGGCAGACAAGGAAGGGACCGTGGGGGAGGAGAGAGAGAAAGAGAGAGAGAGGGAGGAGGGGGAGGAGGAGGAGGAGGAGGAGGAGGAGGAGGAGGAGGAGGAGGAGGAGGAAAGGAGACAGCAGTTGGTCAGCTGTTCTCAGAAAGAGAGACAGTCAGCATCTTCCCCGAAGGGCCACCATCCTTCCCCGGAGGACGTGCTCTTCCAAACTCAACTTCCAACCTCAGCCCGTGAGGTTCTAAGAAAGGTGAGGGGAGAGGAATGGATGGATTCTTGACGGTGGAAGGGGCTCGGGCTTGAATGGTGGGCATGCAGGCACGAGGCGGTGCGTGCTCAGCCGGACCCCATGCAGGCAGGTCAGGAAGGTGCCCCCTGCCTCCACCCAGCAGCCACGCCTCATTCCACGCGGAAGTCCCCAGAATGCTGCAGCCCCGCTTCAGCATGACCGGCCTCCCACTCCCTCAAAAACAGGATGGGACCTTTCTAGGGCGGTTGAGAAAGGTATAGATGAAACAGCAGGATGAGCTCCTGGAGAGAAGCGAGTGGGGAGTAAAATCCTGAGCTCAGGGTTGGGAGACGGGGTTCCAGGACCAGTTCTGCTGAATTCAGGGTAAGACTCTGTCTAAATCATCTATAATGTCACCTAGCCCCTGCCTTCCTCTTATCTCCTATCACTCCCCCTCCTGACCACCACTTCCAGCCTCGCTGGACTGCTACCAGTTCAGTGTTTCAGGGCCTTTGCACTTTGCTATGCCCTCTGCCCAGGATGTTTTTCCCTAGGATCTTTGCACGGCTGGCTCCTAATCATTTTTTGGCCTCAATGTCACCCCCTCCAAGAAGCCCTTCCTGACCACCCTACCTAGCCCAGCCTCCCCCACCCCAGTCACTCTATCACAATGCCCAGTTTAATTATGTTTATGGCACATATCATTTCCCTGAAATTACTTGTTTACCCAGTTATTAACTTTCTCCCCATGTATAGACACCATGAAGGATCTGGGCTAGTGTGAGGGTATTTGCATCCCCAGCACCCAGAACAGTGCCTGGCTCTACAGAGGGAAGAACAGAAAGGCTCAGGGCAGTTAAGTAACTGGCCTGAGGTCACAGGCTTCTTAGTAGTGGAATTGGGACTCGGTCCCAAGAGTTTTGATGCAAAAGTGCATGACTTTCAGCATGGCTACTGCATCGTCCCATCACGGCCCTCAGACATTCGAGGCACTTCTCTGGCTGCTTCCTGGTGGCCTTGATCAAGGCTGGCTCTGTCAAGTGGGTGGGCTTTAGCCCATTGGGACTGGGACTGCAGGGTGGGTTAGTGTGGGAGACTGGTTAGGGAGGGTCCCAGGAACCGGCTTCTCCTTGCTGCCGGTGGGGGGCGCCCGGCGACCCCACGGAGCATGCACCCATGCCGGGAATTCCGGGCTGGCAGCCTACCTGGGATGTGAAAGTGCTTGGGAGCCTGGTAAGAGGTCGGAGTGGAGGACCTCACATCTAACTGGCTATGGTATGGAGAGCTCCGGCCACTCTCGGGCCCTGGAGCACGCAGGCAGTGGTCCCCAGAGAGAACAGAGGCACAGAGAAAACAGGCATTAACGCAGTGGCAGTTGAGGCAGCAGTGACATGATGACAGCGGGGATGGTAGGGAGGGGCTGTGCTCTCATGCACCATATCTGCAGAAACAGGCTTGACCCTCTTTTCTGGCCTCACCCCAAGGTCAGAGTTCGTAGGTTGTAAAGAATCCACCAGACTGAGCTTCAGGAAGGTGTCTTTGTTGCCCTTGGCTCCCCACCACCCCTCTCAGGTGCTGCTTTCCTCACCTAAGCACCTGCTTCACCTCTAGCCTCAAGGCGGCTGCAGATGACCTGACTGGATGGGGTAAGGCTGGGCCTGTTTCTGGTCCTCTGGTTCTACCCTCCAGATGGGGCAGGCCAAAGGACCAGGATAGCGGAGTCTTGCAGCCAGGGCTGCTGGGCTGCCTACCACTCTCCTCTCCTGGCAGCTTACCACCCACCTTCCTGTGCTTCTCAGCTCCATGTGCCCCTTCTCCCCCCACTGCCAGGGGCATCTCAGGCCCAACTGGTCATCGGATGGTCACAGGGCTCCAGGGGGCTGTTCTGTGATGGAGATCCTGGGGGGAAGCCCTGTGCTGTCTCTGCAGCTGGCGACAGCCAGCCACTACATTATTCCCCCTTCCTTACCAGAGCGGTAGTAGTGGTGAGGTGAGCGGGAAAAGGTGGGGGACATGCCCTGCCGACTGTAGGTGGGGGAGTCGATGTATCCTGGGCTAGAGGCCCTTCTCTGTCGGAGGTCCAGGTTCTCGTAGATGTCCTGGGGGAAGAAGTGGACCATGAGAAAAGCCAGCAAATAAGCCCAAGACTCTGGCAGGCAGGTGGGGGAGAGATGTGGAGTCCAGGATTCTAGGGGGCTGAGGATCCAAAATTCATGGTGCTGCCCTTCTGAATACAGCCTCCCTGGGTTACATGCACAGCCTGAGGAAAGCTGCAGGCAATTCTGGGGGCCTTCACCCATCACTCGCAGTCCCTTGACTAGAACCCGTGGGTCAGGTGCCTGGAATCCTGGTGAAGAATCACAGGAGCATCAGGGAGGTGGCTCCCTTTGGGTAGAAAGCGTACATCCTCTACTGTTTATACCACAGCCACTTCCTCCAGGTCATGCTCCCGAGTTTCTCATCTGTGCCCTGGTCATGGAGGACCCTGGGGGGCTGGGGATGAGTGAAACCAGGGGTCCTCTCAGCTAGCATAAAGGGATGCAATTGTATAAGAGGCCTCCCCGAACCAGCTAAGTTACCTGGGAGTAGGGAGATAATGTTCCCAGCGACTTAGAAGCGAAGAGTTTGAAGGCCATCATGGAAGGAGTAAAGGAGAGAGAGGAGGGAGAGAGGAAGAGGTGTTAGGGAGCTCAGCAGAGGGCAGGCCTCCCTCCCCAGGCAGCAGCCGTGCTTGGTGTGCTGGAACCCTAGCAGCCAGTAGTGCCGGCAGGTAGTAGGAAACCCTGAGACTATGCCCTCCATTTACCAGCCCGAAATGGCCCAGAGAGGGAATGGAGGGGTGGGGTGGCTTAGGGCCTCTCAGGTCCAACATGGTAGGGTCTTCACCTGGACCCAGGCTTCTCCACCACAGGCTCAGAGCCATTCTGTGATCCTGCCCTGTCCCTCTACCAGTTCATGACCCCTCTGTGGTTTATGAGGACAGTGTACAGGGTCGCAGCGCCGGGGACCCAAATGTAGGGCCAACCCAGGGCCAGGTTGCTGCCATCAACATGGGACCTGGCCCAGTGTGCCGTGCAGCAGGCTGGAGAGGGGACATCCCATCTGCAGAGGGCAGTGGCTGCTCAGCCCCTGGGACACCTGCCCAACGTTAACACCACTCCTTGCGTTTCCAAGACGAATTAGAAATCCAGGTTCTTATGTGAAATCTCTCCATGAGTAAAGGTTGGCAACTAATTTACATTTTTAAAAGTTCCTTTGCAAGTGAAACAAAACAAATCTGGGAGTTGGCTTTGGCCTGTGGGCCTAGTGTGCCATTTTGGGCTTCAGGAGCATCAGTCTCAACTTGGTACCCTTTTCCTGGTCCATTTCAGGGGCGAGAGCCCAGAGAGTCTCAGCATTGGGCTCTCCAACCAAATGAACCTTCATTCCTTTAGAGAGGGAGGGGACAGTGGTAGGGTGGGGACAGGAACCTGGGTCTCTGCTCCCTAGGCCAGGGCTCCTTCTCCTATCAACAATCTCAGCTCAGGGGCCTTGGATGGGGTTAGGAGTTGCCTGAGATACAGACTGCCAGGACCTTCAGGGTAACAGCCTCTTGCCTTCTCCAGAGAACACTTGTCCAGCAACCACTTAATTATTTCCAAAGCCACCCGACGCTGAGTTCTTAAAAAGGATCTCTTGCTTTGAGCATAGGGGCTTTAAGGCCAGGTACAGAACCCAGAGAACCCACCTGCCAGGGATTATAAACCTAAGTGGCCACTGAGCCTGTCAGGGATGAGAGCCATGGCTGTGTATAAAATTACTCCAGTAAAAAAAAAAAAAAATAAAAAAAAAATAAAATTACTCCAGTAGAGGAAAAACAATTCAAGTGATAAGTGGTCATAGGTTCTTGGCTTCAATGTTGGGGTACTTAGGAGGTGGTGGCAACTGGGGAGAACTGGGGAGCCCATGCCCTGCCTATAGGAGGCGCTGCTTCCCTCTTTCCAGATAGTGGAAATACTGGTATAGTGTCACTTGCTCTGGTTTTTCAAGAAAAGCTAGATTTTTTTTGAGGAAACCGCTTGATTTTTAAATGTCGACTATAAATTCCAGTTTAAAGGAGTTGCAGGGGTCAACACTGTGGAGGCCAAAGTGTGATGGAGTGTCTGGGGAACCTGCTGGCCTCCTCTCCCCCAACAGCCCCGGAGAGAGGGGCGAGACGCCGTACCTCTCCATAGCCACATCTCTCCAGCATCTCGTCGGACGTGTATCTGGAATGAGGCTCGTAGGAAATGAGGTCAGGGCGTTGTACCTCGTAGATGGACTTAACCTTGGGGAGAGCTGCCAGGTCTTTGTAATTAAGGATCTCATTATCCACTTTAGCCTGGGGAAGAGGAAAGGCACAGGAAAGAGGCAGAGAGATAAGGGGGAAAAGAGAGAGGAAACAAAAACCAGCACAGAGGGGAGCGAGCCTCTTCAGTTTCCATGAAAAACACAGTATTAGGGATGGAAGACGCAGGGGTTGTTAGAATCAGGCAGGTCTTAGAGGCCATCCATTCCAATGGGACTCACTGATTGAGCGCATTTTACGTGTGAGGCCCTGAGCTTTGCAGCAATTGTCTCCTCTGTGTGCCCTGATGCCTCTGTGCAGTCAGCGTCAGTGTTATTACTGTTTTCCTAATGAGGCTCAGAAGGTTCTGCAACACTGAGCCAGTAGGTTTGAATCCTGTCTGAACTACCCAGCCTGGCGGGGGTAGGGACTGCCTTCGACCCCACGCAAGGAGGACATCCTCACTCACAGCTCCTTGAAGTCGGTGGAGATGGTAAAGACAGAATTCATCACAGAGAGTGAAACCCGAGCTAACATTAGGTGAGCACGTATGATGAGCCAGACTCTGTCCAAAGTCCCTTGTAGGGCTGACCTCCCTTAACTCATGCAACTTGCAACACTGCTAGTGGGCACTAATATCATTTTCATTTCTGAATAAGGAAACACGCACAGAGAAGTCAATGAACTTGCCCAAGGTTACACAGCTTACAAGTAGCAAAAGCGTTACTCAAGCCTAGCCAGTCTAGCCTGAGCACCTGCCTTCCCCAGCGGCCTCTGCTAGCTTTGAAGGGTAGGGAGCTCACTGTCTTACAGCCCAGAGAGGGCTGCCCTCAGAAAGCAGGCCCTACAGTGAACTGAGCCTCTAACTACTACCTGACATTGGCTAAGTCCAGCCCTCTAGAACAGTATGGGTTAAGAGACAGCTTCCCCCTGCCTGGGACAGACCACTTCCGGCTCCCAGAGCCATGTCCTTTCTGTGTTCTGCACTCTCCAGCTGCTCCCTCTGTGACTGGCTTCTGCTGCAGTCCACTGGGATCTGTCCTTCCATAACTACTGTGACCTGCAAGGTTCTGATGTGAGATAAATTGAGAGGCTGCTAGAAAGAGACTCCAAGGAAACTGTATTATCCAGATACCATTCTTCCAGTGTCTTGGGGCCCAGGTAAGTCTTAAGGCCGAAACTACTGTAGAGAGAGCAACTTTCATAAAGACCTTATAAGCAAGCATTGCTTTTGGAAACACATTCCAAGGGTCTTTCCCTGTCTGTCCCCATCCAAATAGCCCACTGCTATTTGGGCGCTGTGCTATTCATTCTCCATTGCCTCTAGATCCACCGTCCGCTCCTCCTTGCCCTGATCTGGGCTCCGAGGCCCCGTGGACAGCATTGGAGGTGCCCTGGCTTTCAGCTGGGTTGGGCCAGCAGAGGAGCACCTGCAGACTGGGGCGGGTAGCGGAGAGATAGCCTGCGCCCCTCCTGGCAATGCCTTTGCATCAGTGGCTGTGGTAGGCGTGGCTCCCATCCGGGGCTGCCTTTCACAGCTCCAGCTTTCCCCAGACCTTCAGGTTGAGGGTGGTGACAGCTCCTGCTGCTGCAGACCCTGGATGCCACACGATGTCCTCTGGGTCCCCTAACCCTGTCTACACCTCTGTAAATGGTCCCTTCACAGAACTGTCCTCAGTAAAACCCTTAGAAGTGTGCCATCTCATTTCTGCGGAGCCTGCCTGCATCAGCCACCATGTCTGCCCCAATTTGGGGGTACGGAGGTCAAGGGAACCTTGCTAGGACAGTCCCTTTGCTGATATAACTGCTGCCTTTTGCCATGGGATGTTAGATCTTGACCTTGAGAGCTTTTGGCAGTTTGCGAACATGTCTCGACCCATCAATATTCATCTCAGAACTTTTGCCCAAACCTCAAAAATACTATATTTGTATTTCTCTTTATAGCCACTTTGCTTATAGGGTTATAAATGAGCCTTAAGTCTGGAGGCGCAGTGATTGAACAGAGGCATCCCGACATAATTAGCCAGGAAGGAGGAAGAGACACGTGGAGCTGGTCAAAGTCAAACCTCCTAAAGATAATTCTAGTAGTCAGTGGGGGTGGGGTGGGTGGAGTAGAGTTTGAAAGAACCTGCTCCCTCTAGGTGCAATGATAATTCTATTTTAATACCAAACCTTAGTATTTATGAAAATTAAGCCAATACTCTATCTGTCTGCCTGTTACTGCATGTCCCGAAAGTGGTCAGATGCTTTCTTCCCTGAATCTGAAAGCCATGTTTGGAATGGTTTGACCCCAGACCATTGGCCCACATGATACGTGCACTCATTCCCCAGAGCAGCTGAGGGGTGAGAGCTTATAATAGGTGAAAAATGATGTGGCGCCTGGGTGGCTCAGTTGGTGGAGTGTCTGACTCCTGGTTTTGCCTGGGTCTGTGATCTCAGGGTTGTGGGATGGAGCCCTGTGTTGAGTTCTGCGCTCAGTGGGGGGTCTGCTTGAGACTCGCCCTCTCCCTCTGCCCCTCTCTCAAGTCAGGTGCTCATGCATGCACTCCCTCTGTCTCTCTAAAATAAATCAATCTTGAGAAAGGAGAGTACAGAGAGACACGTGCCTATGCTAGCATGCACGGGTAACTGATCTCAATGTATGAGCCCCCAGCTGGACGGCACAGTGGCAGGTGTCCCCAGCTGCTCTTTCTCATCTCTATGGAGCTGCCCCTTGGAGGGGCAACTCTGCAATCTTTCTTCAGGACTCCAAGGGTGGACATCATCATGGCTAACTTGTTTCACAAAGGTGAGCGAGCTTCCTCAGTACTAGGGAAGACCAGCCAGAGATTAAAGGCATTAGACACTGCTACTATCTATCTATCTATCTATCTATCTATCTATCTATCTATCTATCTATCCATCCATCCATCCTGAGTTTGCATATACTGGTAACTCTCTCTTGGAGACGTGCTCACTTTGTTAATAACCTTCTCATGGTGTAGGCTCTGAAATTTAGCTCATTAATCCTGCTGTGTCTGGCCCTATTCATAGCACCAGGCAGACGATCGTCTGTCTTGTTCTGGACAGGAATCTTCAATGAGTATGGCCTATGATCAAAGTGCTTGTCTTCTGTAGGAGCCGCAAGGCAGTATTGACCATATGGAAGTTGCTGTCAGTGATAACTCTTATGTCTGATTTTCATTTGAACAGAGGAAGAAAGGAAAGGAAACAGCCCCATTAATGGGCATTACCCAGGGATCAAGGAGGCAACTGGATGTGGATTTGGGGGTAAAATAATGGTGGAGCACTGGTGGTCAGAGCCCACCCAGGGCTGGCTGGTTTGGGGACTGTATCTAGACCTTCTTATCAGGAACAGTTTTCTTGCTCTAGACCATCTCCCTCCCCCTTGTTTTGGTCTTCTTAGCCCCTCTAACTTGTAGAAGGCTAGAACAGTCCACAGTCAGATGGCTCATCTCCTTTGTGTATCTCTGTCCTCCCTGGCTCTGCCTCTCTCACCTGCTTTAACTTACTTCTGTTTCTCTCTTAAGGTCTGAGCTTAAATGTTTCTTCCTCAGGATTCTTCCTTCAGTTGGCCCTAAACTGTCTGTCCTTCTGTCTATCTGCATCATCATCAAAGCACCCTGCACTTTTTCTTCCTAGCACCTACCAGAACTGTGACTGCTTATCCATGGGGTTATGTATTCAGTGTCATGAGGACAGGTGTCAGGTTGGTGTGGTTCACCTCTATTTTTCCAGCACAGAAGCCAGCACTTAACCCAGAGGAGCCACGTAGCACACATTTGGTGAATGAATGAATGAATAAATAAATTACATATCCAAGGGACCTCTGAGATCACTTGACTCAACTCTTGTGTTTCCAGCCATGTCTCTGCAAATGATGAGTGTCTCAGTTTGAATGCATCTGGGGATGGGAGCTCATACACATGTATGTGGTCCTCTCCATCTCTGAACTTCTTATGTCACTAGAAAGCTCTTCTTTACATTTGCAAATCCTTTATGCCATGTTTCTGTATTCATACAGCTTCTTCTTCTGTTCTGCTTCCTTATGACACATCCCTATCACTACATGGACCTCCCATCCACCCCCCACTCTGGGTACCACTCTGACTCCAGATTTTTGTCCTGCTCTTATCTCAGTGAAGCAATAAGTAAGGAAGCACACTGCACTGGTTTCAGAACTCACCAGGGGCTCTTCTGTCTTTGCACTTTTCTGTGTTCCTGCTAAACTTGACATTGTTCCTATAACTGTGTTTATGAGGCTTCGTACTCCATGCGGGCAGGGTTCACGTGCCCCACCGTGTCCTCAGGACCCAGCACAGAGTCTAGCACATGACAGGCACACACAAGATATTAGTTGGATGAAAACCTGACAGCTGCCTTTGGTTGTCCTTAGACACTCGTTAGATACCAGGCCTGGGGATAAGAAAGGCCTCTGGGTGGCTGAAGAGTAATACATACGCAGATGACTCGGTTGGGTGACCCAATGCTGGATCCGGGGGGCGAGATGGAAGTTTCGGACGTCCGCCTATGCTGTGGGAGAAACAGAAGGAGTGAGAAGCTGCACCTCCAGCCGGCGGGGAGGAGTGATGGGGAGGAAGAAGACAGCTCCGCAGGAACAGCGGCAACATGGTTAAATGTACTTGCTGGCACTCTGTACTTTGTCTTTTTTTTTTTTTCCCTTAAAATCAGTGTCTGGGTGTGAACGAAATTGGATATGCGCAGGACTTCATGCTGTTGGACATAATTTGGATTTGTGGGTTTTTTTTTTTAATGTATTTGTAATTGGCCTTTAAGATAGGCATGTATACATAAAACTTTTTCATTTGGGGTTGACCTGCCACATATTAACTTTAACTGAGTAAAATTGGTTAGTACTCATTCCTTAGTTTGTTTATATAAAATGCACAAGCAGGTTGAATACCTGCAATTGCATTAAGTACTGATTCTTTACAGTGTACCATCAAATTAACATCAGCCTAAGTGATAAACTTAAAAAAGTCTTTCCTTGAGCAAGGCCGATAATGCATTAATGGCTCCCTCAGCAGGAGGGCAGTACCGTAACCCTCTGTGCAAGCTGCGAGAGCAGCTGTGTGTTGTAGTCAAAAAGCAAAAGGACAGAGAACCAGGGACCACTAGTCAACTGTGTGATTGAAGAGATCCCAGATTCCCGATCTATAAAGTGAAGGGGCTTCCCTGAGGGACTGCGAAATTGCCTGCCAGATCTCTCAGGCCACGATTTAGAATTAAAGCATTTTACCCAGGGCTCTATAGCAGTGTCCCCTAAACCGCATTGTGAACTAGTGGTGGCTCTGGCAAGATGAAGTTAGGGGGAGCGTTTGATAATATTGAGTTGCAGAATGGGACAGTAAAATGTGAAACTGTATTCATTCCTCTTGGGTACATGAAGGAGGAAGTCTTAACTTGATGCTGATATATTTCAGCAACTATCTCGACAGTTGTTATTCATCACTCCCCTCCCCTCCCCCTTTTTTAAACAAAGAGAGTACAGGCAATACCATTTAGCCAGAATTTCTAAGATTTATTTTTAAGAAACATTTCATTTTCATTAAATGTATTTTATGGTTACCTCCTATTTATAGCAAGTGATACTGGTCTACTCGGCGATGTCAAGTTTTATTTTTTTATTTTATTTATTTTTTTAAAATTTTTTTATTTATGATAGTCACAGAGAGAGAGAGAGAGAGAGAGAGAGAGAGAGAGAGAGAGACACAGGCAGAGGGAGAAGCAGGCTCCATGCACCGGGAGCCCGATGTAGGATTCGATCCCAGGTCTCCAGGATCGCGCCCTGGGCCAAAGGCAGGCGCCAAACCGCTGCACCACCCAGTGATCCCCTCAAGTTTTATTTTAAAAGAAGTTCCGGGGCAGCCCCAGTGGTGCAGGGGTTTAGTGCTGCCTGCAGCCCCGGGTGTGATCCTGGGGGCCTGGGATCGAGTCCCACATCGGGCTCCCTGCATGGAGCCTGCTTCTCCCTCTGCCTGTGTCTCTGCCTCTCTCTCTCTGAATAAATAAATAAAAAATCTTAAAAAAAAAATAAAAGAAGTTCCGTTAAGTAAAGAGTGGTAGGTTGATTTAAAGGAGAATATTAAGTATATAATGATACAGGTAGTGCACAGATGTGGCAAAAACATCAGGGTTGTAGAAGGATAACTGAACTTGAGAAATGCCACCAAAAAGTAGAAATTGAAGAAGGAAAGGGCAATTAGGTCTTTTTACATCTTAAATGGGAGAGAAGTTGGGAGAAACATGGGAAAAAAAACCTCACGGCTCAAGCAAAATTATACATCAATAGCCACGTTATTTTGCAAAACGTAGAGGCACTTTGGACATCTTCAAGTGCCTGTCCCCAACAGGCACACACAACTTTCTCCTCTGCAGTGTTAAGGACTCAGGAGCTGGGCTCTTCCCTGCAGTCCTTAGATCAAGAGCCCAGATTCATGGGCTTCTTGGTACAAGTCAGAGCACAGTGATTCAGAGAGACGCAGGACCCCAGCTGGCCCAGCGTGTGCATGGGGACATTGGCTGTGCTTCTGCCTTCTGCATTACTGTGGGCATATCACCACCCTCTTTAGACTTTGAATTTCTCACAAGCAAAGAGGAGATATAATTCCTTGCCCCATCTGATCCACGGGGTTAAAAAAATCAAGTCAGACAGTGGCTGTGAAGATGCTTTGCCAACTGTCAATTCCTGTATCAACACTATTATCCCCAGTAAAGGATGTGAGGCTGGAGAAAACCCCCAGCATAAGTGCTTCAAAGAGGCCACCATCTTGGTGAGCAATGCTAATAAAGGCTAAAGCCTTGCCCCAGAAACGCTAAAAACTCACATTTATACAGTGTTTTACAGTTTTCAAAGTATTCTCACATTTGATGTCTTTAGCCCCTCAAATGCCCCATGCAGAAGATGTTACCATTAAGGAAATCTAAGGATACACGCATGTATTGGGCAGTATGCACACTAAAGAGAGACTCCCCACTAAAGCACAGTGCCCCCTAACCAGTGACCAAGAGTATGGTCTGGTATCACCACCAGCTTGCTTACCTTTAACTTCTTCTCTGCCCGGGCTGCCTGTTTGCAGATGGGGTGCCAGACCTCAGAACCTAAGGGGCCAGGAAAATAACAAAGGCTCAGACCTCTCACACCTACTAGCTCTCTCACCACCCCTCGCCTTAATTGACTCCCTCACCAGCACATTTGCTCTGCACAGCAGCCAGGAGGACCCTCTGGTGAACCAGGCTCTTTGCTGCTACATCCATCAGTCACTCATGCTCTTTCTCCCTGTCCAAATCCTACCCATTCCTCAAGGTCCAGGTCTCACATGGCATCTTCTTGCAAACTTTCTTACCTGCCAGGTGGGAGTGACTTCTCTCTTCTCTGCCATCCATAATTCTTTGTATCTTTCTTAACACATACCACCTCAAATCACAGTGGCTTGTGGATTCATGATCCTAACTAAATTAGAAGCTCCTCTGGGCAAGGGCTGAGCTTTATTCATTGCTGGCTCTCCCGCAGCATCCAGCATGGGATTTTGCTCTCAGCAGAGGCTCTATCCATGTTTGTGGGGTGAACAGATGAGTGGATGATTGGCAGTGAGTGACGCGTAGCAGGTGGTCAACAAATATTTGTTGAATGAATGAATGGCAGGGGAGGTTAAATAAAGTGACAGACTGTGGTGAACTCCAACCTTTCTTTCTCTTCAAAGACTTATGACACTATACTAGACCTATCGCACTGAAGGGGTGTGTGTCATGGTGTACAGTATGCTTGAGCACTGCCTTGACCTGCTAATTCCCAAGAGGCTCCAGACTCTTCAAATTTAGTATGTTGCAAATGCCTACATTTTATTGTTGGGTATGGGGGGGGAGGTGTCCAATTGGCCAGCCCCAAACTTGAGAGGCCAATTTGGAAAGGCATGAGCAACAGGTGGCTGGTCACATGTTGAGGAGAAGCCCCAAATATTACACATTCCCAAAAGAAGAGACAGGTGTCTTGGATTAGAAGGAAAAGTAGGAACATATTATCCCTCTGGTGCCATTCCTCTTATTACCAGCCCGAAAAGGAAAGGAGCCAGCAAATGGCTGGGTTTCTGAACACCCAGATGGCATTTGTTTGTCTGACTTTGTTTTTAGGATATACTTTCCATTATGGTTTGTTGCCTGGAACCCCCAGGACTGGCGCTGGCCAAGCTACGGGGGGAGGGGATGTTGTAAAGTTGAAAAATTAGCCCCCAAAACGTGATGGAGAGCGGATAGGCCTGAGGTAAGGAGCCCAAGGTCTTGTTTCTGGAGCCAGGATTCCTGCCTCTGCTTGGCCCCTGACATATTCTCTCTTCAGTCCTGGTTTCTTCATCTGAATAACAGTGAGGTGGGATCTGGATGGTCTTGGAGATTGTTTTCATCTCCAAAGTTTTAATTCTAGGCCCAGCTTGTCATTTATGAGACAGGGATTTTTAGGTTTTGTTTGCTAATTTTCTTTTTTCTTTTCTTTTCTTTTTTCTTTCTCTCTTTCTCTTTCTTTCTTTCTTTCTTTCTTTCTTTCTTTCTTTCTTTCTTTCTTTCTTTCTTTCTTTCTTTCTTCTTTCTTTTCTTTCTTTCTATTGGAGTTCAATTTGCCAACATATAGCATAACACCCAGGCTCATCCCGCCAAGTGCCCCCCTCAGTGCCCATCACCCCATCACCCCAACCCCCCGCCCACCTCCCTTTCCACTACCCCTTGTTCATTTCCCAGAGTTATGAGTCTCTCATGTTTTGTCACCCTCACTGATATTTTCACTCATTTCCCCTTTATTTCCTTTCACTATTTTTTATATTCCCCAAATGAATGAGGCTATATAATGGTTGTCCTTCTCTGATTGACTTATTTCACTCAGCATAATACCCTCCAGTTCCATCCACGTTGAAGCAAATTTTTGCAAATGACGTATCAGATAAAGGGCTAGTACTAGTATCCAAGATCTATAAAGAACTTATTAAACTCAACAGCAAAGAAACAATCCAATCATGAAATGGGCAAAAGACATGAACAGAAATCTCACAGAGGAAGACACAGAAAAGGCCAACAAGCACATGAGAAAATGCCCCACATCACTTGCCATCAGGGAAATACAAGTCAAAAACACAATGAGATACCACCTCACACCAGTGAGAATGTGAAAACTAACAAGGAAACAACACATGTTGGAGAGGATGTGGAGAAAGGGGAACCCTCTTGCACTGTGGGTGGGAATGGGAACTGGTGCAGCCACTCTGGAAAACTGTGTGGAGGTTCCTCAAAGAGTTAAAAATAGACCTGCCCTACGACCCAGCAATTGCACAGTTGGGGATTTACCCCAAAGATACAGATGCAGTGAAACGCTGGAACACTTGCACCCCAATGTTTATAGTAGCAATGTCCACAGTAGCCAAACCGTGGAAGGAGCCTCGGTGTCCATGGAAAGAGGAATGGCTAAAGAAGCTGTGGTCTATGTATACAATGGAATGTTTGCTAATTTTCTTGTGAGTTCCTAGTAATTGAACCAGAGTTTAAGGCTTGCTAATGTCAAGTGCAATGGCTCTCAGAGCCCAGTAGAGGGACCCCGGGTCTGCGGCTGGAGCCTGGCAGTCGCAGGGTGTGTCTGTTCCCCAGTGGTGGGTGGGGATCCTTGCTTTGGGGAGTTATTAGGGAGAGCGTTTCCGGTCCCGAGATGCTGCTAAATCCACCAGGAGTTGTCTACCCCCGTGGCTCCCGCGGGAAGCCCATGAAATGGATGAGGAGGATGCGGATGTGTAAGGAGGTGGTGAGATGAAGTGAGAGAGGCAGACGAAGGGTAAGGGTAAGGGTTGGTCAGAAGCTGAGCTGCAAATGGCTTCGGCACTCAGCGTACAGGAAAGCAGGCTTATAGAAGAAGTGAGCCGGGAGAGTCAGAAGGGAGAAAGAAAATACAATTGGGGATGAAAATTAGAAGTTTGGGATTTGGCAGGATAGCATCTAAACTGAAGAGGGAAGGAATGTGTTGGTTTTAAGCAACAGATTTAGGCAAATTAAGGTAAGAAAAAGGTGATCTGTTCATGAAGACCCCTATGAAATGGTGCCTGGCTTTTGCCATTAGCCAATAGCTCAACGATGTGACAGGGACAGAAAAATAGCATCCAGGTTGAAGAAGGTCATGACTGTCTTTCATGGGCTTTCTCCCCAGAGCTTAAAACAGCACCTGGTATGTGTGTGTATGTGTGTGTGTGTGTGTGTGTGTGTGTGTGTAAAGATTTTATTTATTTATTCAGGAGAGACACACAGAGAGAGGCAGAGACACAGGCAGAGGGGGAAGCAGGCTCCTCCCAGGGAGTCCGATGCAGGACTTGATCCCAGTACCCTGGGATCACGACCTGAGCTGAAGGCAGATGCCGAACCACTTAGCCATCTGGGCATCCCTCATGTATGTGTTTTAAAGACATAAATGAATGATTGGTTGGATCTCACCTCTGTATTTTATTATTTAAAAAAAAAAGATTTTATTTATCTCTTTTAGAAAGAGAAAGAGAGCACAGGAGGAGAGGCAGAGGAGGAGGGAAAGACTCTCAGGCAGACTCCCTGCTAGCAAGGAGCCCGATGTGGGGTTTGATCTCGTGACCATGAGATTATGACCCAAGCTGAACCCAAGAGTCAGACACTTAACTGACTGAGCCACCCAGGTGCCTCCCACCTCTGTATTTTAAAATGAGACACAGGAGGAAAGGCACCCAGAGGATGATGGTAACCAGGATGGAGAGGGAACCCAAAATTAGGCCATAAGGCAAGGTCTTCGCTGTGGAGAAGACTTAGCACAATGGTGAAAAAGGGTTTTGAGTATTTTAATGCCTCTCTGTGGAAAGAGCAATGAACTCATTCTGCATGTCTTATAACATAGAACAAGGACCAAGGGCAGAAGTTTCAGGGAAAGAAAATTCAATGTCTGAGGATCAAATGGGTCCATTCTGAGAGTGAGCTCTTTGTCCCTGGAAGTATGTAAGTACACACTGGATGCATACATGCTCAGCAGGAATATTGTAGAGGAGACATATAATGAGGTAGTTACCCTAATGGATGTTTACTTTCCCTCCCAACCCTTGGAGATTCTGTGTTTTTATCTCCACAGATTTCTCTGTATAGAAAAAAATGAATTATTTACCTCTATCCAATAATCTAGACAGGCATGTAAGTTCTATAAGGAGCGGGATTCACATATGTCTTATCTGCAGATACAGCTGCAGGGACTGCAGATTCTCAATAAATACTCATTGAGCGGATGAATAAAACAAAAGAAACATGATACTCTGTTTTAGGCCAGTTGAATTCTCTAAGCTGGGCTCAGAGATTTGGACCAGCAGTACAATCTAGACTCCCGAACTGACTGCTACAATTCTAGAGTAAGGTTCTATCAGACATCTCACTAGATTGGGGTTTGTCCAAGTGTGACCTGTGCCCCAGTTGTCCAGAAGCCTGATAAAATGCAGATTCCTGGGATCCCATGGAGCCCCTGAAGTCAAGTCCTGGAGGCGGGGCCTGAGAATCTGTGGTAGTAACAAGCTCCCCAGGTGACTTAGAACTCCATTGGAGCACCACGGGGCTAAATACTAGTTAACCCTCCGAATTCATTCCTTTGGAATGTGATGGAATAAGGAAACCAGTTTTCTGAGACAGAAGAGTGTTTCAACTTCTTGTGGAAGTTAAGAAAAAAAGTCAAGTTAAGAAAAAAAGTCAAGACTTTTTTGCTTATTAGACTCTTGGTTCCCCGAGTCAGACCCTTGTCCTCTAAGACTGTCACTGATGGCTCCAGGTCCTGCAGTTAAAATCTCCTGTAAAAGTTATGGAAGTGAAGGGATTAGCTATTTCCGTATGAGCTGACTCAGAGGCCAGAGATGGGAATCTTCAAAGCCATCCCTCAGCCTGGTGCTAACGCTCTTCTTAATTCCTAGCAGAGGCAGCAACTGTCTTCTCTCTCTGATTGGTCACAGCACATTCCACATTTTGGGTTATTTTTTTGGGTTACTTAATGTTTGGGGACCCACCCATCTCTCTGCTGGACCTTGAAATTCAATTGGCCAAACTTTTTTTTTTTTTTTTTTTTTCATCAGTGGAGATTTTAATGCCAAAGCCAGAATTGGTGCCACAGTCTTCCAGACCGCCCAGCCAGGGTTACAAACACGGCAGTGGCTGAAAGGGCCCACCCAAAGGTTCTATTTGCCTAACACAGCATTTTTCAGTATCTGAATGCTTTTAGTTCCTGCAGGTGGCCGGTGATCCTCCCTGCTGTCTGCCTCCTGGCTTTTCTCATCCATTTAAGAAGGCATTTGGGTTTTTCAAACCCAGATCCTAGCCAAGGTGTTCTCTTACAAGCAGTTCTCTTTCTTGGATTTCTATTGACCATCTCAGGGTGAGGTTCCTCAAAGTTCTGCCTATATGTCAGGAGCACAGCCTTTGTGACCTAGACTTGCTAGCTTCTTGGAATGGCTCTTTTAAAATCCGTGCCTGGACACATGAATGTGCTATATCCACACAGTGGAATATCATTCAGCCATAAAAAAGGAATGAAGCACTGATAAATGTGACAACATGGATGAATCTAGAAAACATTGCACTATGCTAAGTGAGAGAGGCCAGACATAAAAGCCTATGTATTGTAGGATTCCATCTATATGATATTTCCCCAAATAGGTAAACTATAGAGACAACTAGCAGATTCATAGTTGCTAGGGTCTATGTGAAATGGATATGGAATTAATGGATATGGAATTCATTTTGGGGTGAAAATGTTTTGTAATTAGGTAGAGGTGGTGGTTGCACAGCATTGTGAATATACTAAAAGCTACTGAACTGTACACTACAAAATGCTTAATTTTATGATATGTGAATTTTACCTCGAACAAAAAAAATCCCCACTACCTGTCTCTAGCAGGTGCATGGCTTCTCTAGACCACAGGAGACTCTGCTTTTCATTTATTACTAGAGGATCCCCAACTCAGCTATAGGGAGAAGAGTGAGCCTTTCTGTTGAATCTGACATACAGTAACTGCAATATCATCTTCAGCATGCTCTTGGGCACTGGTAAGTCTTTACTGTGTATCAGGCAACATAAGCATTATTTAACATAATACTCTTAAGGGGTTTGAATGCCAGTTACATTACTTCCTAGCTGCATCATCCTAGAGCAAGTCAGTTACTTCTCTGTGCCTCAGTCTCTCCACTGATAAAATGGGGATGATAACAGTATCTGCCTCAGAGGTCTGCTGTGAGCATTTGTGAGTGAATATTCATAGAGCACGTAGAACAAGATCTGTTAGAATTGGCATCATGCAAGTGTTAGTTGTTATGATTATCATCATCTGCCCTCCCCTACCAAAAAAAAAAAAAAAAAATCTGTGTGCCAGGATCTAGTCTGTGGAAGGGGAAAGAAGGAGTATTAGAGAGATTGGAGGGCAGGGGATAGTATTTACTGTTCTATTCCCGGGAGCCTTGGCCTGGGGGAGTGAAGGGTGTGCAGCAAGCACAGGTCTGGCTGAGTGGTGGAGTCACTGAACAGAAGCCTGGCTTAGCTGCCAGCACACCCCTCTGGCAGGCTGGGCTTGTGCCCAGGGATGAGGACAGCTCCGAAGTGGAAAAGATAAGTTTGCCTGGTACTGATAGGATCAAGTGGGTTTGGAGCTTAACAAAGAGGTTGAGGGAGAAAGTGCTTAGCTCCCGTGAAGCTGGTTAGCATGCAGGATATCAGGCAGGATGAGGGAAGGGGTGGTGGCACCCAGATGTGGTGCGGAAATACTAACTGTGGATAATGACAGTTAGGGCGGCAATTAAATTGCAGGAGTGCTTACCATGTGTCACCCACTAAGCATTCTCCTTATTCTTACTGTTGGTATTAGAACTAGTATTTGGAAAGTGCCTATGCCAGGCTTATGCTATATACTTTATAATAGTCGTACTTAAGCAAACACTAGCCATGATAACTAACATTTATTGACCACATAGGCTAAGCCCTATGTTAAGCATTATTCATAAGCATGGTAATATCGACAATAGCCAGCACCTTTTAGTGCGTGGCATCACGGGGAATGGCCATTTCTGCATTCCTGGATGTTTATATGAGCTCAGACTGGCAGTGCCAGACACTGTGTTAAGCCTTTATCATAGATTCACTCACTTACTACAACAGCCTGGCAAGGTGGGCCTAGTGCTGTCCTTGATTTCAGATGGGGAAATTGGGGTTTAGAGAGCTTAGGTGTCTTGCTCTGTCCAGCACTGTCTCCTCACCCCGGCCTGTGCACATATGACCAGGTCAGCCTCCACAGAGTATCTCCGGGACTTCTGTGCGGAACCTGGCACAGGATGCTGTCCCTCTGTGCCCGGGGAGCCCTCTTTCCCCAGGACAGAGGCAGCTGGTGCAGGGCCCAAGAGCGTGTGGCCGCACACTAAAAGAACACAGAGCAAAACCACCTGCTGACCCCTGCGGGCTCCTCAATCCAGTCGTGCTGCTTCAAGATGCTTCTCCGTTCTGTGAGATGATCAATCCCCTTTTACCTAATGTTGTTTCTGCTGCCTAAAAAGTCCAGACTAATAAAACATCTCATTGAGCTAAAACCCGAGTATCTGACAAGTTCTTGACTTGCCCAGCGGGCAATTTTGTTTCCCAGGAAATAGAGGAAGCAGCCAGGGAAATTGCTACTCTGGACCTAATTCTGACCAACATGGACAAATTGGCTGGGGAAGTAGATGTGACATGTAACTGGAGAGAAAATGGCCACATCGTGTTGAGTTTGAGGTTACCAGGGAGAAGAAGCAAGTTGCAAACAGACTTTAAAATACAAACTTTAAACTGCTACGCTATAATATTTTCTATAGGATTCAAGATGTTTGGTAACCCTAAAAGTCTAAAAAAAAATCCTGCAGCTCGTCCAAAATGAAAATGTATTCTATTTAAAGTGAAATACGCTTAGTAGATTCAGACTTTAGGAGATATCAATTTAGTACAGTAACAGGATATGTTTGAAGAGTCTAAAATTATGTAGCAGGATTGGGGAAACATGAGATTTAAAGTTTTGAAGCATTACTCCTACAAGCTAAGCTGTCAGTAGAGAGATCCAATTTAAAATAACAATGCTAAACTACTAGCTTATAGCAACCAATAGTACGTTAGTGCCTTTTAAAGTGTGGTTTGATGAGACGCATAGATTATGACGAGGGCTGGTGTTCTACAATCCAGAATAACGGGAGGCACCTGCCTTGAACATCTGTTTGCTCCATGCACCTCTCTTAAGGTACTTGTCAGAGGAAAAGGAAGCCTTTGCTTTATGTCAGTGGTATCCCCAGCTGTGCCAGAAATACACGTACCTCCTGGTACCAGGACCTTATATCATCTGAACTTGAAAAAAAAATGTGATCTAAAATAGACTCCATTAGAGAAGAGAAGGTTTTGGGGTAGTTATCAAAGCAAGCTTTCGGGGCTCTGTTTCGGATTTGCATTAACACAAAACTGAGCCTCCTCACTTGATTGTGGACTGTGGACACCTCTGAAAATTTGATAAAAGCTACAGACCCTCTCCTTAGAGAAATACACCTACACGCAAACTTTGACAAGCAATTTCTAGGGGATTCATGGGATTCAGAAGGCCAACAACAAACCATAGGTTAAGAATTCCAAAAACAGGGGCGCTTGGGTAGCTCAGTTGGTTAAGTATCTGACTGTAGCTTGGGTCATGAATTCAAGGTCCTGGGACCCTGGGATCCTGGGATCCTGGGACCACTCTGTGGGAAGTCTGCTTGTCCTTCTTCTACTCCCTCTGCTCGTTCTCTGTCTCAAATAAATAGATAAAACCTTTTTAGAAAAAGACCTTTGAAAATAAATGGGAGAAGCTGCCTTAAACAAAGCCTAGTAAGATAGGCCAGCTAACCTTGGCTCAGGGACATAATCTCTCTAAACTTCCTTGTTCTCTAAAATAGGGATATTCATGGCTTTTAGCTCACAGGGCTGTTGTGAGGATAAAATGGGAGACTGCATTTAAAACTCTTAGTACAGTGTTTGGCACATACTAAGTGCTCAACAAACATCGGCTGATGGCCTATTATTATTAGCAGGACTTAAACAATTTGTTACGGTTCTTCCCTTAGCAGAGTAAGGTTTGTCAGGATTTCCTGTCTGTGGGTTTTAGCTAAATATACGAATGATAACAGAGACCTGTTTAAAACTCTGCAGCTGAGCTCCTGGGTTCCCAACATCCTTCTCTCTCAGACCCTTAGAATAGGGACAGCGTAGAAAGCAGGAGAGGAACAAAGTCTGTCTTTCCTTTTTTCCTGGATACAGGCATTTTTTTAGAATAAAACCAAAATCTGTCTCATGAGCCACATTTTGGGTTTCGGAAAGCTCCCGCCGATCCAGCAGCTGTAACCCTTGCGATTTCAGTATGTTCTCCCCCAACCTGCAGCATCTTGGCTAGAATTGTGCTGCCCGAAATCAATGACGTAATTTCCTGGCGAAGCCCAAATGAAGGGTTTGGACAACAAACATTAGAAATCTGGCATCTTGACAAAAACAGTTAAAAGACTGAATGCACAACAGAACTTAAATCAAAGAAAACTCGCTTTGGTCTCCGGGGGTCCCGGAAGTTCTTCTTCCAGACAGACGTCAGCCTTCTCCCAATTAGAGCTCATCAGAAAGCCATCACACAGTAATTAAAACACAAACAAACTGACCAAAAGAACCTCCCGAGGCCAGCTGCCAGTGCCTTGCTGTGTCCCACTACAGAACTGACAAGACTGGGGTTTTAAACTTCGCAGCTTTCCTAAGGCACGCTCTCTCTCTCTCTCTCTCTCTCTCTCTCTCTCTTTCTCTCTCTCGTATGTTGCTTCATGGGGCACTTAGCACCTTCAATTCATTCTCTCTGATATTCATGATGACCTCCTGGAGCACACCTGCTCTCTGTAGGCGGGGTGTGTGGGCCTGCCTCAGTTTCTCCCCCGCATGATGCTTCCTCCCACTGCAGGCCTTTGCACCTGCAGCTCCCTCTGCCTCCAGCATCTTTCCTCCCCTTCTCACCCTCCCACCTCCTACTCATTTCCAAGATCTTGGCTTGAAATTTCCCTTCTTCAGCAGAGCCTCCCTTGACCTCCCAGACTAGATCGGGAGCCTCATAAACTTTAACACTATCGTTCCCACAATTTCCCTTCTCTGCACTTAGCACAGCTTGTCGTTATATTTACACTTCTATGTGATTACAGTTGGTCTCCCCTCTTGATAGTGAACTCCATCCAGGCAGCAAGCACTCCTGCCTCGTTCATGTCTGAGCACCCAGCCCTTCCCGTGCTATGTCTGGCACATAGCATGGCCCCAGCTTTAATGTATGGATGAAAGAGTAATTCTCTCATTTCGCAGGTGAAGGAAGAGACCCAGAGGAGGAAGTCACTTCTCATGGTCACAGCCCATCAGCAAAGTGCTGGTGCTTGAACCCAGGAGTCTTGGATCTCTTCCCATCTGTGCTGCCTGCAAGGAGAGTTTTCTTGCCATTTCTGGGGAATATCATTCTTAGTCCTGGTACCCCTACCCAGGAGGGTGTCCAAGGCAATCACAGGTTCAGCTCTTAGTGGTAGCAGAACCCCCTGGTGGCTGCCACCCCAAAGACACCCACAGCCAGAGTCAGCATGACTCCAGCATGGGATGGCCTGGTCCCCCTCATTGTACAATCACATAGCATCTCCTGAGGCAGGTCCTTGAATGCCCTGCAATTACTCCCACTCTCCCAGGAGCCAGGAGGGTAGGAATGGGGATAATTAAGGAGGAGGGTGACAGGCCCTTCTTCATCACCAAAAATATCTCCCACCTCCTGCAGGCATCTCTATTGTCGGTTTGATCGTGCATTCTCTCAAATGATCACCAAGCTATTTACCTCATCCCTTAACTCTTGCAGCATTCTGTGAAGTTCTGGCCAGAAGCAAGGCTTAGAAGATTCTGACACACAAGGATGCGAACTCCGTGAGGGCAGTGAACTTGTTAGACCTGCTCATTGCTACATCTCCAGTTGTTAAGGGAACACTGGGCACACAGGTGGTGCTCAATAGATATTTGCCGAATGAATGAATGAACCAAGAACCTTCCATGCACCACAAACTTACATTACCTTGTAGGAACCGTTATGAGCCTATTTTACAGGTAACTGAGGTTCAATGTTAAGACTACACATACAAGTAAGTAGTTATAAACTCACAGCATCTTAGAAATGTTCACCTAGTTCAATCCAACAGAGAATTCCTGTTCCAGCCTTCCCAGTAGCTGGTGTGAGATTCTGTTGACTATGTTTAGGCCGATGGTTCTCAACAGAGAACGTTTTTGCCCCAGAAGGCAGATGTCTGGGATATTTTTGGTTGTCACAACGGGAAGGAGTACGATATTGGCATCTAGTGGGTAGAGGCCAGGGATGTTACTAAATACGGTGCAATGCATAGGACAGTCCCCACACCAAAGACTTCTCTGGCCCAAAATGTCAATAATGCTAAGGTTGAGAAACCCTGCTCTAGGCAAAGGCTCTCATTGCAAGTTGAGGGAACTCGGACCAGCCTTGAGCATTTGTGGCTAGAACAAGCGTGATAGGAAGAGACATTCTATGTAACTGCTTCCCTGACCTTAGTTCTGCCTTGTGGGGAAATGTGGAGGAAGGGCCCTCCTGTAGCTATTCAAACATCCGGGGATGACTAATCACCCAACTATCCAACTCATCAGCCAACAATGTCCACCTGTAGAGTGAGTACTTCGATGGATGGGTAAATGTCAGGAAGAAGTCTGAGGGAGAAGGCCAAGGACTCTACTGCAAGCTGGAAGGTACCGGAAGGAGGGAGTGTGTTAAGTTGTGGGCGGGATCAGGGTACCCGAGGGGGTCATGAAGTCGGTAGTGCCTAACCCGGGCCTACCACGGCAGGATTCCTACACAAGGGCATGCAAGCCTGGAGTGTTCCAGGAGGCAGGCAAACAATGAACAACAACCCAGACACAATGGGGCACGGGTTCACTGTCTGCCTCTCCCCACCTCCTTTCTCACCTCCACCTGAACCCTGGCTTGAGCTCCAGGGGCTCCTCCTGGTCTCCTACACCTGCTGTTTCTTTACCCACCTCAGAGCCTGGCAGATTTGCTCCCCTCAGGTGGCGTATCCCAGCCCACTCGCCCTTCGGGTCCTGGCACTTGGCCCTTCCTCAGAGAAACTTCCCCGATGCCCACTGCACACATAAAGTGCTCTGAGTCCCATACCTCCTCCCTTCATAAAGCTTATCATGACAGACAGGTGATTATGGGATTCCTGACTGCGGTCCCCCATCCCCTGCACGGGGCTCTAGCTGGAACTCACTAAGGACCCTGGGGCAGAGCTCACACATGGTTGAGTCTCAAGAAATAGTTGTTGAGTGGATGGAGAAGCAATTGCAAGTTGGCTCTGTTAGCTGAGATGCTGGGTTTATTCCAGGATAGAAATAGAAAGGCAGTTTGAGACCTCAGTGAGAGGGTCCTGGTGGCCAGGCTGGAGTGCTGGTACCTAATGCGGTGAGCAGCGAGGGGCCCAGAAGGCCGCTGGACTGGATTCTGCCAAAAACACTACGGTATCCTGGGAGGATGGACTGGGCAGAGGGTGGAGCACAGAACAGAGCCTGGGGACCGCCTGGGAGGTTTGCAAGAAGCCTGGGGCCAGAGGGCTGGGCCCTGGGAAGTTGGCAGAGGGAACCCAGTCCCTCTGTGCTTCTTGGAGACCACTGGTTCCCTTCTGTTCCTTTTGGTGTACCCTGAGAGTCCACTGGAAGACTCAAGCAGCAGCCTGGTATGGGGCTCTGAGTGTTGGGAGCAGGGCAGGGTGATGGGGTCGAGGTTCTGATGCTGCAACTCAGGGATCCTTGTGAGGTTCTCTGACCCCTTGGCCTAGTTCAGCTCAAGCTCCCGGCCCCAGGCGGAGCCAGGGGAGTCTGCTCAGAGCACTGCCAGGGAAGCAGGCCAGCTGAGCAGCGGGTGGAGGCGCACAGGGACAGAAGGCAGATTACATGTCACTTCATATTAGCCACACCGGCAACTTTCCCAAACCACCCAGAGAGGGGCGAATTAATTGCAATTTTGAGGACAAGCCAAAAACAAAGATAAAACTGAAATGAAGGAGACTGTATCTCCTTTAGAGACAAGGTTGGATAGGAATGCCTTACAGAAGGTCAGATTTGCTTACCTGTGAGGTACATTTCCTCTCCTTCAGTGAACATCTGGTGGCAGCGTACGCATCTGGCGCAGGTTGGGTGGTAGTGCTTCCCTCCTGCCTATGGAAATAAAAAGAAGAGGAGGTCAGAGCTGGGGCGGCTATCCATGGGGCAGGTGGTGTTTGAGCATTTCTTAGGCACATTAGTGTTGCTGGTGTCTTCATGACTTTACAGTTGGTTAGGAGTCTACCCAGGGGAGTCCAGAACCATCTAAAAGCCCACCCAGGAGGCTTGGTGATTCCATACCATGGATCCCTAAAGGCAGTTCAGTGGACTTCCCTGGACACCCACACTTCTATTTTGGTAGAAGGACCACTTGGAGGCTACTGGTCCCACCTCCTCATTTCTATATGAAGAAACATCTTCCTTTGAGGACATCCCAACATTTCCCCATGAATGGGGCCCTTACCACTAGCAGTACCTTACCACTAGCAGTAGACTTGGAGTGGTACATAGACCTGGGATTTAATAACATTGGATCAATGAAGAAAAGGACTTCCTTGGGAGGCCTGGGTGGCTCAGTGGTTAAGCATCTGCCTTTGGCCTAGGTCATGATCCCAGGGTCCTGGGATCGAGTACTACATTAGGTTCCCTGCAGGGAGCCTGCTTCTCCTGCCTGTGACCCTGCACCTCTCACTATGTCTCTCATGAATAAATAAATAAAATCTCAAAAAAAAAAAAAAAAAGAAAGAAAGAAAAAAGAAAAGGACCTCCTTTTCAATCCTATGCTAGTTCTTCTGTTTTTTTTTTTTTTTTTTTTTAATGTTATTGATTTAAATAATCTTTACACCCAACATGGGGCTTGAACTCACAACCCTGAGATCAAGAGTCATATGCTGAGCCAGCCAGGTACCCTGAAGCCTTCAAATTTTTTTCAAGGAGAGTACCAGTTTGGTGCTAGTGTGTCTTTAATATCTATCTGAAACTTACTAACCTAGCTTTTTAAGAATGAGAACAGGTTTGAGGTTTGTAGCCTCCACAAGCAACAGAATCCAGTTAGAGCTGCGGTGGTTTTTTTTTTTTTGTTGTTGTTGTTTTGTTTTGTTTTGTTTGTTACTGGCAGTATAGCAAGTGATCTTGGTTTTCCTGTTACATGTTTCTTTATTTCTAAGTGAGCCAACTTAAAGACAAATGAAAGTATTAGGTAAGAATGCCTATACAAGGTTCAGAGACATGTTAAGCTGAGAGTGGCACCTTAGGGACAGCCTCTTAGGGCGCGGTGGACAAATAATGGGTCCTACAAAGGCAGGACCTGCTGGGGGGGTCTCTGACCCTGGGGCTTCAGGCCTGTGATTGCTGCACCCAAGTGCCTCTGCCCCATCCCCAGTTCACCCCAGTCTGGTTTTGCTGAGCTCCCTTGACTATTTCCACTTTCCTACAACTATTTCAAATAGGAATGGAAATGATTTGCAGCTGCAAATTCTTCTAAGGGAGAAGAAACAGCCTCAGAGAAAGTTATGACTCCAGGTATCACTGGAAATCAGTAGCAATAGAAGCTGGACTCAGGACGGCAGGTCACTCGTGAGGGCAGGTCACCCATGTAGCACTCACTTCCTCACTGACTGTTCTGACACTGCAGTCCCAGCCAAGAGGACTTGATATAGAGGGGTCCTTCAGTGGTGGCTCCAGACTCTCCATATGGAGGACCTCGGCTCAAGCAATGGGGTTGGAAGGTGGGGCTTCTTTTGAAGGTACACTTGACCCTTGAACAGCATGGGTTTGAACTGCGTAGGTCCACTTACAGGTGAGTATATCTTTCGACCAATATAGCACTGTCAACATATTTTCTTTTCCTTATGATTTTCTTAATAGCAATTTCTTCTCCCTAGCTTACTTTATTGTAAGAATACTGTATATAATACATACACCACACAAGTACGTGTTAATTGATATTTATGTTATGAGTAAGGCTTTTAGTCAACAGTAGGCTATAAGTAGTTAAGTTTTTGGGGAGTCAAAATGACGTGGATTTTCTATTATGTGGGGGTCAGTGCCCCTAATCTCATGTTGTTCAAGAGTCAAGTGTATATTTTGTATGTTAGGGCAAGGTTAATCTGGGGGGATATGCCTGAGGGAAATTGATGGATATTGGGGGGTTGTTAAAGGCTTCCTCCCAAGCCATCACTTGGCAGGATGCTAATGGGTTCTTTCCAATTAAAAAAATTATAGTTGAGCAATGCTGAAGGCTTATTTCTGAATCTTTTTCAGGGAGTGGTGAAGGGGTGGGCATAGGCTTGCTTATTCTGGAGATACTTGATTTATTCTAAAAACTTAGCAAAAATGAAGAAAGGGCAGATTTTTCAAAAAGAAAAAAAACAACTCTTCAATGTTTATTTCCAATGTTTATCTCTAATGATATAATGCCCTCATCATCACCAAAGCAAACTGTGTTCAAACTTTGGAAGGAGGCTGCTCTTTTCCCAAGCTGAGATGTCGTGGGACGGATTCTCTCCTGCCATGACAAGGATAATCGGTTTAATTAGTAGCCTCTTCCTACTTTGTGTCTCTTTATCATTTCAATTATAGACCTGTTTTCCAGGGAGGCAACAGCGCCTTGGCAAAACTGAAGCTTGGCATCTTCCTAAATGTCAGGCCCTGTCACCTCGCCCCGGCCGAGAGAGGCTGTGCACCATCTCAGCAACAACTTGGAAGCAACTTGAGGGAGGGAGGCTGTCAGAACAGCCAACAGCAGCATGAGGGAAACCAAGTCAGCGAGGTAAGATGGGACATTCTGTCTGTTAAGAAACAGAAATCAAGGGGCACCTGGGTGGCTCAGTGGTTAAGCATCTGCCTTTAGCTCAGGTCGTGGTCCCGGGGTCCTGGGATCGAGTCCCGCATCAGGGGACTCCCTCTGCCTCTGTCTCTGTGTCTCTCATGAATAAATAAATAATCTTAAAAAAAAAAAAAAAAGAAATGGAAATCAAGAAAATAGTGCAGAAAAATGGGGCCTGTTGGGGAGGGCTGAGAACCAGAGCAAGCTTAGGAGAGGCAGTACTGGGCAGTGTGGTTTTCCTTGGAGAGGAAACAGACTAGGAAGGAAGGAGTGTACTATTACTCAGCATGTTGAGCTCTGTCACCGAGGAAGGAGTTGTGGGGTGGCCTAGGGAGGGAATGGGAAAGGGGAAATGGAATGTAATTATGTGTCTGTTGTGTCCCTGCAAAGGCACTGGGCCCTATAGTGGGCAAGTGTTCTTTTTGCCTGGCCAACATCCTTCCCTCTTCTTCCAGAAATGGTACTAGGCCTTATGACATGGCACGTGGCCTTATTACTATCCATTCCCCACATTAGCCCATGTGGTTAACTAGGGCTGATCCCACTAATAAGTGTATTCCAGCTCTATGATCATAGTTACTGGTTTGGAGACTGGCCTAAGATTGTCCAGTGAGCCAGTCCCAGGCTGAGCTATGAGAAAAGAGAAACTCCCCTTTCCCAGGGGATGCTATCTGTTAGAATGTAAGCTTGGAGTGACTAGGGTCCAACTCTCCCATCATGAAGGAGAGCATTCCTGAGAATAAAGCCAACACAGGTCAAAGAGGAGCCCTGATGGCAGTATAATACAAATGCATTTGTTTGAGCACTGGATCCATCTGTGCCTGAAGCAAGACCTCCTCCTAGGTTTTTTATTATGGGAGCTGATAAATTTCCTTTTTGGCCTGAGCCATTTAAGTATAGTTTCTGCACTTGCAACTACCTATAAAGATACTCCTGTATGTGTCCTTTACTCTCACATGACTACCCTACTCACAAGACATCTGACACTGGATGTGTGTGTGGGAGCCATCCCATAGCAAGCAGTTCTCTGCGACACTAGCTGGATGGCCTTCAACTTAACTGGTTCTGACACTATTTACCTGGACAGAGCGTCAGACCCCACAGGTTAAGGGCTCAGTCTCACAAGGCTGCCCCTCCCCCACTTCAGGTGCCAATTCCAAGTCCCAGGTTGTTCCCCGTGCTTCTGACCAACTGAGTCTAAACTGGAGTTTCCATGACCCCCAAGCTGGGTTGGATAATTTGTTAGAATAGCTCACAGACTCAGGGACACATTTACATTTACCTACGACAAAGGATAGAGGTAAGTAATCAGATGGAGATTTGCAGGACAAGGTGTGTGGGAGGGGGCTTGGAGGCTCCATACCCTCTCGCCACGCACCACTCTCCCCCAACCTCTACCGGAAGCTCTCCAGACCTCATGTTTTGGGAACTTCCATGGAGGTTTCATCGCATAGACACATCCATCATTACCTCAATCTCCAGCCCCTGTCTTTCTCCCTCCTGGAGGATGGGAGGTGGGGCTGCGAGTTCTAAGCTTCTAATCATGGTGATCTTCCTAGTGGTCAGCCCTCATCCTGCAGCTCTCCAGGAGCCCTCCCAGAGTCACCTCATTAGAACAAAAGACACTCCTATCTCCTAGGAAATTCCAGGAGATTTGGGAACTCTGCATCAGGACTAGGGTCAAAGACAAATATTAGAACAAAAGATGCTCCTAGTGTTCTTAACACTTAGGAAACTGCAAAGGTTTTAGGAGCCCTGTGCCAGGAACTGGGAGCAGAGACCAATATATGTATTTTCCATTGTTTCACACTAAGATGGCCATCAGAAGTTGAACAACAGTAGTATTCACCATGATAGATAAAGACTTTGAAGTCTCAGAGAAGTTGACTTGCTTCAGGTTTCACGGCCAGAAGTGGTAAAATTGGGATCCAAGTCTATTTCACCCCAACCATGTAGCTCATGACATCACATGACCTCAAAGACCCCCGAATGGCTGACAGCTGTGGGCACATGTGTGGGACATAGGAGTTTGGAGTCCTAGAAGGGCTCTGGCTTTTACCAGAAACACTGTATGACCTTGGAAGATCATCACACCTCTCGGGGCTCACTTTTCTCATCTGTAAAATGAGGAGGGTTAACTAGTTGATAGCTAAAAGTCTCTTCCAGCTCTAAGAAAAAAAATCAATAAGTCCACGATGCTAATGGAGCCTTGTACAAATGGAATCAATCAAAACCCGGTTACAGCAGCAGCCCTAGAGGAGGCTCCCATGATGCTAAACACAGTAACACAAGGGAGAAGACAGCCACCACAGACACAGTTTCAAAGCAGCTTGGAAAAAAAAAACAAAAAACAAAAAAAAAACAAAGCAGCTTGGAAATGCTGGAATGAACCCCCCTGTGCAGCGCTGTGTGTGACTGAAGTTTCCTCCTCTTCCAAAGAAAAGTCTGCTTTCGTGACCTCTCATCCCACTGACCCTTTACCCCATTACAATGCAGATGCCTCTCCCCTATAATGCTGCAGACCTGACACTGTTCTGAAGGTCACCTTCCCCCCACCCCTCCACAGCTTTTTCTCAGCCCATACAGTCCTCAGCTGCTCTGCAGAATCTGACCAACACTGGCGGACCTCGCCCTCCTTTCGGAAGTGCTGTCCTCTTGTCGCCTGGGCCCCATTCTCTCCCCACACCGACTGTCTTCCTCTTTCTCTGACAACTCCTCTGTCTCCTTGTGTCACCCGCCACCCATGTAAGCAGCCACTCTACAAGGCTGCCTCCTGCCCACTCCCCCCTCTCTCCCCTTTTCTTCCCTTCCCCTTCCCCCTCCCTCTCTGTCTCTGTCTCTGTCTCCGTCTCTCTCTCTCTCCCTCTCTCTCAATCCCGGTAACTCCCCTGGTGCTGACTCTTATTCAAATCCTAGCCTTTTTGAGATTATTCCTAACACGCCCAAGCTTTGCTCCTGAGCTCTGCTCTACATTTCTGACTGCCTTCTTGAAACCTTCCTGGAATTTCAATTACAACCCGTCCCGCATGGAACTCCCTGTGTTTCTGCCCAGATCAGCTCCTTTCCCTGCCGCCCCCAGTTTCTCTGAGGACAGCACCAGGCCTCCTCTCATCCAGGCTTGATGATTTGGTACAACTTCTGGGTTCTTTTCCTTCAACCCTCATGTCTACCGGTTGGTTACCCTACTGCAAAACTTTGGGAATCCTACTCCCATCATGCTGGAGGTGAGTGGGGGCTCTGTCCACTGCCACTGTAGGTCTGGAGTCCTGCATGAGGCGTCATGGCCTCCTCACTGGTCTCCCACTTCCAGTTTCTTTCCTCCAAATATCTCTGTCTAAGGAGCAGCTCTAAGCGGGTCCATCATCTCAGTGTTTCCACAACCCTTGTTGCCCAGTGAATCCCATACAAACTCCTCACCCTGAAATGGGGTCCCGGGAAACCAGGACCAACACTCTAGCTGTGCTCCTGTGTCTCGCCTTCTCCTCCACACTGCCCTCAGGCTGCCCCCTGGAGAGGTTTAATGCTTTATCAGCTCTGTGCCTTTATCTTCTCTCTGACTCCCTACAATCTTTTAAAAACATAATCTTACCATGTTGCTCCTCGGTTTAAAACTCTCCAAAACTTTTCCATTGCATTTACTACAAAATCCAAACTCCTAAATGGCTACAAAGCCCCAAGTGGTGTGCCCTGTGTGATAGACCATCCTTCCCGAGCCCCAATTCATGTAATTCAGCCACATGGCCTTTCTCTCTGTTCCAATGGGTCAAGCTCAATTCTTCCTCTAGTGCTTCACATGACAGCCCTGACAACCTCTGACAACCTCGTGGCCCAGCGGCAGTGCATCTCCTCAGCTCCTCCTTCCCTGGTTGCAGCACTCTCTCCTGTTGAGCCCAGATGTGGCTGCAGACTCCTTCTCAACATAGTGTGGACTGCAGGTGACGGCCACCAACTGGCCGGCTTTGTCACAATTAACGATTCTACTCCTGAGAGCTGCCCCAGCCTGCTGTCCCCCAGCCACTGTCAGAAGGGAAAGCTGAGGCCTACGAGAGGCAGAGTCACCCACCCTGAATATGAGCATGAGTTAGCAGTTGAGTCAATATCTGAACTTGATTGTTCCTGGTCTTAGATTACTGTTCGTCCTTTGCACCAAACTCTTTCCTGTTTTTAATTCCTCAAGGTGGGTGGTCCCAAAGCATAGGAAGACAGCTTTCTGGGCCCACAGGGTGTGGGAAGGAGGGCCGGGAGGGACAACAGACAGGGGGCTCGGGTAGGGGCTCGGCAAGGGTGCCACGGGTTGCCTGTTAATGGCAGAGCTGGCTGTGCATCAGCGGCAGGGGAGAGCGGTTGCCATGGCGATGGACCAGCCAAAGCAGGGAGCAGGGAGCAAGCTGCTAGACAAGCTGGTTCTTAAATCAGCACATTACCAAATGCTTAAAAAATTAAAAATGGTTTCCATCCTTTGGCAGCATTGGGAAGAAAACCCTCATTGTCCCTCCCCAGCAATCTATCTGGATCTGAGTCCAGAGAAGCCACTGGTAGTCCCAGGAATAATTGTGCCCAGCTTCTCATTTTAGGGTTGCCCAGAGAGGCGAAGTTACCTGCTCAAGTCCTGTAGCAAGGGCTAAGCTGGGGTGGAGGTGGCAGGGGATGGGAAGGCTATGATAGAAGGAGGGGTCCTCAGTGACGACTTTGTGGAGTCACCTGCCATCTGGAGCAAACAGCTTCATAGTTACTTGGATCCACTCACCTCCAAGACCCTGCCGCTGATGTATCGATCACAAGTCTCGCATTTAATGCCGAACTGGGAGTGGTAGTCGGACTCGCAGTATGGAACGCCATCCCTGCAAGAGGAAATCCACACAGGGAGAGGAGGTTGGGGGGAGGCTCTTGGGGGTGTCATGAGCAAGTTCCCAGACCTGCAGCCAATGGTGACTGGACCAAGATTAGGAACACTTGGGGAGGGATCCCTGGGTGGTGCAGTGGTTTGGCGCCTGCCTTTGGCCCAGGGCGCGATCCTGGAGACCCGGGATCGAATCCCACATCAGGCTCCCGGTGCATGGAGCTGCTTTTCCCTCTGCCTATGTCTCTGCCTCTCTCTCTCTCTCTCTGTGACTATCATAAATAAATAAAAATTAAAAATTTTTTTTAAAAAAGGAACACTTGGGGAGCTTGTTAAAAATGCAAACTCAGGGATCCCTGGGTGACTCAGTGGTTTGGTGCCTGCCTTCCGCCCAGGGCGTGATCCTGGAGTCCCGGGATCGAGTCCCGCATCAGGCTCCCTGTGTGGAGCCTGCTTCTCCCTCTGCCTGTGTCTCTGCCTCTCTCTCTCTCTCTCTGTCTCTCATGAATAAATAAATAAAATCTTTAAAAAAAATAAAAATGCAAACTCTCTAGACACTCTTTAGATCTGTGGACTCAAAGAACCCCTGGGAAGGAGGCCCAGGAATCTGCATCTTGACAACCTGCCCATGTGCACCTGGGAACCACTAGTCTGGGCTGCTGGCCATGCATATCCCTTCTATATTCCCCTTCTTTTTCTTCTCCCTCACAAGTTATCCAGACCCAGTTTCTTCTCTCTATCCCCAGAGGCTCTTTTAAAAATGTATTGTAAAAATGTATTGCACTTTATTTTATTTAGAATAGGTAATATTTGCATTTGGCACATTGCAAAGCCATAAAGGGAAAAGTCTTCTCTCTCCTCCCAGCCCTTTCCAGGAGGTCATCGATGTGGTCAATTTTTGTGCAGAGCCTTCAGGACTCTTCTTCTAATAAAAATTTTACCTGTAGTGAGAGAATCATCTGACTGCACTCCCAGACAGTAGATAAGAGGAACCTACCCTAACTACTTCCTATGTGCTTCATTTTCTCCTGGTGCTTATAACTTATCAGGCAGTAATAAGATGATTGTTAATTATTCTTACACTATCCCCTGCTACTAATAGCCACTGACATTTATGGTTCGGTGTGTGCCAGGCCCTCTAATGGTGTTTTATACAGGTTATTTCATTTACTCCTTATGGCTGCCCTATGAGGTCAGAACTGTAAGTCTCCCTTTCATGTTGATGAGAAAACTCAACTCTGATGACCTGAAGCTGGGTTCGAACCCAGGAGGTCTGGTTTCTCACCCAGGCTGTCATGAGGACCAAAGGACAGGGCTGCCCATGCCCCAGGGCTCAGCTCAGTGCCTGGCCAGTTGTGAGCACACAGCACATGGCAGCTAAAGGAATCCTCATGATTGTGGAGAGGGGTCTTCAAGGAGCATGTCTAAGGCTCAGCTTTCACAGGCCGATGTGGAGGTAAGTGGGAGCATCAGACAGCTCACTCCAGCTCTGGGCCCTGCCTCCCTCTAAGGATCTGATCTGAGGACATGGCTCTATAGTGCTAATGAATCCAGGAGGAGAGAGGAACATTTCCCCTACTTTGGGGTGTAACAGAACTGGTTCATGCAGAGAGGCCTAAGGATAGGCGTGCCATTGTTGCATCTCCAAGTTGTTGCCGTGTTGGGATTGCTGGGAGCCCACCCTGGGCAGCAGGGAGTCTGGGTTCTCCTGAAGGAGAGGCAGCAGTGACGACCAATGTCCAGCAAAGGCCAGGGGTCAGACTGTTGTGTATAGGCTCCTGAGACAAGCGTCTCCCACTCCTGCCAACCCTTCTATACTCTATGGGTGTGTTAGGATGACTCTGCAGGGGGAGAAAGTCATTTGTCAGAAGGTGGGTACAATGAGCCAGCAAAATTTGTGTATAAATGCCAACCCCTCCTCATTTGGACTCAAGGGTTGGGAGGCCTTGGGGAATTTGAAATATATATGATTCTCAAAAGAGGCAGATGGTCAAATCAGTATTCACTAGACACTTATTAATATGATGTCTAAGCCTTTGCACCACCCTATGAGCTAGGTCTTTTTATCCCTGTTTTTATAAACAAGGAAACTGAGTCTTGGAGAAGTTAAGTTCCTTGCCAAGGTCACACGGGTTGGGCCTCTAACCCAGGCATCAATGCCAGAGGCAGCGCCTCTAAGTGCCTGCCACTCAGCCAGTACATAGTTGAAGAGCTCAGAGCCAGGCCGCAGAGGCCCAAGGTGCAATGGGCCATTGGAGCTGGGCCTTCTTGAGAAGAGCTCTGAGCAAACCCTAACCCCTGACTTAGGCTCACAGACTCAAGGAGACTCCAGGCTGGTGACTGACTAGGGGCACTTCTTACTTGGCAGGCACAGAGGGAAATGCCAAAGTCCTACTAACATGGAATTCAGAGCTCTCGGGGATGTGACCTCAGCTCACCTCTGTAGCCTTGGACTTTGCTTCACCTGCACACATGTCTGAGCTCCAGCAAGCAAGGTGGATGTGCCAGGCACCATCCCACCCTTGCCCAGCCTGGGCATTCTTGCCTACAAACTCCTTCTTTGTATGTTCAAATCTTACCCTTGTTTTCAAGGTCTGGCTCAAATGGCACTATTTTCCATGAAGCTCTCACAAACTCCAGATCTCACTCCCTGCTATTTAGAGATGCTCCCTTCTTCCTCTGAATATTCACAGAACTTCACTTGGACCTCTGACACAGAAGTGCTGCTTGGTAGCACCCATGTCCCCTTTGCCCCTAGCCTCACCTGGGTTGGCCTTTGGGAGCCACCCCTGCCACTCACAGTCACTGTGGGTCATAGAGGGCTGCTCTCTGGCTCTAGGATTCACATCCTTCTGGCCAGTGATTGGTCAGGAATGGGTGTGTGACCCAAGGGTGGTCAAATCAGAGGCAGCCGTGGGACTTCTGCTGGAGTCCTTGGGAAAAAGGCCTCTTTCTCTCTGCTGGGCTTGCTAAGCTGGTAGAATGAACCCCTGGAGTTGCTGGGATCATCTTTGCTACCCTTAGGGGAGGGCTTGCTTGGGAATAAATTCCAACACAGAGGAAGGTAGAGCTGAGAGAGAGGGGGAGACACACACTCATACACACACGCACACACACTACTGAAGGGCCAGTAACATATTTAAGCCCCTGGATTCTGCTATGCTGGAAGTCAGTATGCCTCTGACCTTCCCATTTCTGAGTCAAACTCATCTTGCTTAAGTGAGTTTGAATTGGGTTTTCTATCACTTATGATCTAAAGGGTCCTAAAGAACACAACTCTTGAGCTCCCTCTCATATAATCCAGGGTGCCATAATTCTTTATCCATATAGTTTATCTCCCTTATTAGACTATCACTCTCCTGATGGCAAACACCACATGTGCTACAACTTTATATGCTCGCCATGTCCTAGGGGTGGGTCAGAGCGCTGCCTCAGAGTGTCTGGGTCATAGAGCATCAGAGCTGTGAGGGTATGTGGCCATTATTCTTTTAGGTACTTGAGTATGGGAATGCAGTCACTAGTGTCTGGTGGCCCCGGCAAGGGGGCTTGTCTGGTGCTGTGCTGTGTAGCCATTGGGGGTGGGGCCTTCTCTCCTGATAGCTTTGTGTGTCCGTTGTATCTCTTCTCAACTCAATTCATTCAACAACTGTATTATTGACCAGGAGTCGGGCGAGATAGGAGTGGGTAACACAAAAGCCCCACCTTGTCGAGGACAGACATTAAAGATCATCAAGGAGCAACTTCTTCTAGTCTCAGGTTTTACAGCTTTTAAAATGGGGATGGATGCCTCACAGGGTTAGTTGTGGGGTTTAATGTGATAACCCATACACAGCCATTAGTATATCCTCTGTACGTAATAAAAACTCAGTAAATGGTAGCTATTATTATTATTATCAAAAAGTTATCATGGATAAATATATGATGGCACTAGATGTTAGGCTGTGTGAAGGGAGCAAACAGGGTCCCATGAGGGCTGGTGTTGGGGGAGCGGGAGTGGCATGAGACAGCATGAGACCACCTCCGGAAAGTGGGTGTGGGACCCAAGACAAAGATGGCAAAGAACAAATGCCATCAAGGAGAGAGAAGAGCACTCAGGCAGAGGAAACACCACGGAAGGGCCCAGGGGTTGGGGAGGTGCTGTTTGTGGCTGTGGTAGTGTGGTGGCCAGATGGAAGTGCAAGGAGGTACCCCTGGAGATTCAGGCAAGGGCCCCAAGGCCGGAAGAACAAAGGTGTTCTGGGAGTTGGGCAGGCCCGGGGGAGACACTCACTTGCTGATGTACTCCCCGGTGAGGATGACGCTGCAGGTCTGGCATTTGAAGCAGCTGACGTGCCACTGCTTATCCAGTGCCAGGAGCGACTGGCCGTGCTTGATCTCCTCCTTGCACCCAGCACAGTCTGCAAAGACAAGAGGACGTTGCTGAACAGAGCATCCTGGACCCCCTGACCACTGTGATCATCTCAATCCAAGTGAAGGAAACCCCTCTCTGAAAACCAGTTTTCCCCCAGCAACTTCCACCCTTGCACTGGCTCCTGCCCGGAGCTCTACCGGGTAAAAGCAAAGGCACTGGAGCCCTGGCCTCTGGACAAGAGGTCAAAGAGAGACATCCTAGGATTCTTCCAGAAAGTTCTTTGTCATACTGACTGCTGTACATCCCAAACAGACAGACCCTGCACTGCTTCTGGCCCACCCTCAAATAGTTAACTAAGCATGCTACTCTCCATGCCCTGGGGATCTGCAGCATCGGCTTCACCTGGGAACTTGCAGATGTGCAGCATCTCAGACCATCCAGACCTATTGAATTTCATCTTGATCTCCAAGCATGGTCAAGCCTGAGAAGCACTGCTCCAGGAGATAAGCTTAATATCTAATTTCTCCCATCCCTGGGCTGTATGCTTATGGGCAAGGGCCCTGTCTGTGTTTTGTGGTTAAATCTATCCTCTTGCCTAGGGCTGTGCTCGACACATAGTAGGACCTCACATCATATTTGCTGAATGAGTATGAAGGAGTGGACCTCATAGTACTCAGGAAAAGGATTGAATTTACTGTGCCTGCCCCTTCCCAACATGTTTGTAGGGCAGACAACATGAGTCTGCCAAACATTTTTCTCCCCAAGGATTAAAGAATCTGCTAAGACTGTCCCAATCCAGAGAGGTGTCCTTATTCTCCATCCTCATCACCCTGGAATGTATATCAGAGCCACAAAATGTGGGGACCAGGCATCTGCTCGTTGCTCAATCAGTGTCTGGGGAGGGGCAGGAAATGGAACCAGCGTCCAAGGTACTTGGGAGATGCTGGGAATTCAGGCCGACCGGATGGCCCACTCTGGAGGAGGAAAGGGTCATGGGACAAAGTTTACCAGAGGACAAACCTCCCAATTGGCGCCACCAGACGGAGGCATACTTTGGAGCAGCAGGGAGAAAAGAAACTGCGTTAAGTTGGGAGAGGCTGGCTGGAAGCCCTCATGTCCAGCTGGGAGCCAGTCCTGGGAGGGAAGATGATGTGCCCGCACTGTCTAGGAAGAGGGTGTGCCCAGCAAACTGTGGGGAGGGTCTGAGCCCTGAAGAAGTGCTTGTAGGAGGCAACTCCCATAGGATCCACCTCTTAGTGCCTTTCTAACACCCCTTAGCGCAGGCTGGGGGGTGGGACGGTCCCTGATTGCAACATGCTTCAAGCCCCAGGCCTTCAGATAGGGCCAGGAGGACAGTTCTGGGATTTCTCTTCCTTCCTTCCTCCTGGAATAGGCCTACCCACCTCCATCCCAATAATCACAGGCTTTAGAATGTGATCATTTAGAGAAGTCAGGCACCCCCTGTCTTTTTAATGAAGTGACCTGCTCAAGCTCAGCATAGAAGAAAGTGAGAGCTCAGGGGTCAGGTTCTGAACCACAAATACTGAACTTATGTCTGCGGGGCTCCTTGATGGGTTCAATAGTTCCACAGGGGCTATGTTCACAGAGCACTTGGTCACAGTTCCACCTAATGCAGGAATCTACAGCATTCTTGACAGGCGAGCACCATCCTCTGCATAATTGCCTCCAGGGGTAGGAAGCTCACTCCCTTTTGAGGAAGCCCATTTTGCCTTCGGACAGGCAAAATTCTCACGAGTGCCTTCTTTTTTTTTTAATTTTAATTTTTAAAAATATGTATTATATAAAGATTTAAGATTTATTCTTTTTTTGTTTTGCTTTGTAACTCCACTTTTAATTTCCTGATTTTTTTTTTTTTTTTTTGAGCATAGTTGACACACAATGTTCCATCAGTTTCAGGTGTACAACATAGGGATTCAACAACTCTATACCTTATGCTATGCTTACCCCAAGTGTAGCTGCCATCTGTCACCATATACCACTATTACGGTATCATTGGCCATAGTCCTTACACTGTGCCTTTCATCTCCATGAATTATTCATCCCATAACTGGAAGCCTGTATGTCCCACTCCCCTTCACTCCTTCACCCATCCCCCATCCCCCTTGCCTCTGGCAACCATCAGTTTGTTCTCTGTATTTATGGGTCTGTTTCTGCTTTTTTTGGTTTGTTATTTCATTAGTTTTGTTTCTTAGATTCTACATGTAAGTGAAATCGTACAGTATTTTTCTTTATCTGACTTATTTCACTTAGCATAACACCCTTTAGGTCCATCCATTTTGTTGCAAATATTTCACTCTTTTTTGTGACTAATATTCCATGGTATATATATATATGCTACATCTTTATCCATTCACCAATTGATGGATACTTGGGTTACTTCCATATTTTGGCTATTATAAGCAATAATTCAATAAACAGAGGGGTGAATATATCGTTTTAAACTAGTGTTTTTGTTTTCTTTGGGAAAATACCCAACCGTGGAGTTCCTAGATCATATGGTATTTCTATTTTTAAATTTTTGAGGAGCCTTAATACTATTTCCCACAGGGGCTGCACCAATCCACATTCTCACCAACAGCACACAAGTTTCCCTTTTTCTCCACATCCTTGCCAACACTTTTCATTTCTTGTCATGACTGCCTTCTTCTTCTTTTTTTTTTTTTTAGAGGGAAAGAGAGAGAGTGAGAGAGTGCATGGTAGTGGGGGTAGGGGAGGGACAGAGGGAGAGGGAATCCCAAGCAGGCTCCATGCCCAGCATGGAGCCCAATGTGGGATTTGATCTCACTACCCTGAGATCATGACCTGAGCTGAAATTAAGAGTCAGACGCCTAACAGAAGGAGCCATCGAGGTGCCCCATGACTGCCTTCTTTATGTGAAGCTAAGACCTGACTCCTTGTGATGCTCCTTATTTTATGCAATAAGAATAACCTACCTCTTTTGCCTCCTGACCATTTCCTCCAAATATTTAAAGACAACTGCAATTTCTTTCATCTTCATTCCTTATACTTCACTTTTTCTTGCTTGATGCAGTCACCCACTGATCAAACTCACTTGTCGACTCCGTGGAGCTAGGTATGTTATGGCCAACAACACAATTCCCTACCTCTCCAATACATCTCATTTGAATAGCTGCATCCTTTTGTGGCCACATTCTAGCAATGAGTCTCATCTTCTTAAGTTGCAATGATACATCTGGAATGGACTTGGCACCTTGAGTTAAAATTCAGGGGGCAGTACAGTGCAGTGGTTAGAGGCTGGGCTGGGAGGATAGAGTGGATGGTGAGAAGCTGGCTGATGGCAGAAGCCCAGCCCCCTCACTTCCTCGTGTGACCACTAAGCTTCTACTTCTGCATCTGAAAATCTTCCTTATGACACTGGTATGAAGATGTACTATCATCAGGCCTGTAAGGACTCAATACATCAGCTTAACAAATGGTCCTAATTTCATGTTCTTGTGTTTTTAACCCATATTCTGTGCACTGTCCAGTCTCTGATCTGAGGTCAGAAGAATATTTCAGCAGGGAAGGCCTGCTGATTCCTCCTCTATGTGGTTTTTCTTTCCATGTTATACTGTGGGTCCTCCACCACTGGCCTCGGATTGATCAGAACCCTTTCCTCCCTCTTCTTCTTCCTTTCAACCTTGACCTCTGGTGGAGCTTCAGGCATCTACCCAGGAGCTCATGAGTCTGGTAAAATAGGCACAGTTAGGAAAACTACACCCTGCCACGAGTTGGTTGCTGTGCAGTCAGCTGTCCACTCCTCATATGTTCCTCTATTCCAAAATTACAACCTTCAGCTGGCAGAAAGTATGATGCCACCACCTGTTCCCTCAAATCCCTCAGTTTACTGAGGTCCCTAAAGACTCCAGACAGCCATTTTTAGTTTTTCTTGACTGTGTCATACATTCCACTTAGATCAACAAAAATGAGTGGGTTTTATGAGTCATAGCCAGCTCCCTTCCTTGCTTTAGATAACTAATCCAGGAAGACAGGACCCTTCCCAATTAGCAAATCATGTCTGGTGTGAAGGGAATTGGTTCCAGGGCCAGAATGCCTGGGCCCACATTCCAGTTTCATTACTTACTATTTGCATGACTCTGGGCAAGTTATTTATATTCTTTGGGTCTCACTTTTCTCATCTATAAACAATCACTCTTCTCTCCCTCACTATAATGAAATATTATGTATAGATATTATGTATAGAAAACTTAGTGCATTGCCTGACAATAGTAACAGTCAATCAGTGTAAGTAGTGGTGATGATGGTGATGGTGGTATTGGTGGTGGTGATAATATGTGGTGGTGTTTTTGGTAGTGATGGTGGTGGTGGTGTGGTGGTGGTAGTGTTGGGGATGGTGTTGGTAGTGATGGTGGTGACAGTTGTGATGGTGGTGGTGGTGGTGGTGATGGTATGGGTAGAGATGTGGTGACAGTTGTGATAGTGATGGTGGTGGTGATGGTGACAGTTGTGATAGTGATGGTGGTGGTGATGGTGACAGTTGTGATTGTCATGGTAGTGGTGGTGCTGCTGGTAGTGATGGTGGTGACAGTTATGATGGTGATGTCACTACTGCTGCTGATTTCTCTCAGTGAAAATGGTGAGAGAATACTTCTTATTCTTGTAAAAAGTAACACAATTATTATTATTATTTTGATAGTTCCTGAGTTTTCTTCTTGATCTCCTTTGAGTAGTTTCTACTCCTGTTGTTCCAGAATGTTTTTATTCACCCTCCAGGGATGAAATGTCACACCCCTACTCCCCTGTAGATGAAAAATACATCATGTTTTCCTCCTTTTTCCTTTTCCATAATACATTCTTCATCTTATCCCTCTCTTGAACCTGGTTTTGGTTCTCTCTATCCTTCAGGAACTCAGCAGACCTTCCAACATCCCCTCTAGTTATCTGCAGCATGGACACTGACCACCTCTGGGGAGAAAACTCTTCTGTGAAACATATTCCCTATAGTAGCATCCACTGCTTGATGTATTTACTTTGTGAGTATAACAGGATGAGCCTCGATCCTGGGCACTCCCCCTGGAGAATGTGCTCACTTGTTCTCATTATTCACTATTCTTCACCTTCCTCTGCCTTTGGACTCCCAGAATTATGGTGGAGAATTTAGCAGCCTCTCCTCAAGGATGCTCTCACATATAGGATTCCTACATTCAGCCAAGGAACTCCCCCACCTCTCTGAGATCCCTAGTGCGTGTAGTAACGCAGTACAAGCCAAGAGAAATAACAGATTCAGGAATCCTATTCTCTCTTTGGTGTGCTTTCCAGATTAAATCTCCAAGTCCACAGCATCCCTCACTTTATATTTAGAGAGTATTTTACACACTATGATGTATGCTAGTCTGGCTCCTGGATACTAATACATTTGTTTTCCATAAAGCTGGGTAAATGGAGCCCCAGCAAGGCTATGTATCTGCTGTGCTTCACATAGAGGGTTGGCATGCTCCTGGCTCCAGCCTACCATTCTCTACTGCCTCACACAGGGTCCTATGGATCTCTGGGTGCCTCTGCAGCATCAGTCACAGGGCTGTGTCCTGCATCCCAGCACTTCAGCCTTGCTGTCATTCTGCACGCTGCTTTCAAGGAATCATGAAAGATAACAGTGTGTGCACTCAGCCACCATGAGATGGAAACCTGCTCAGACCAGCAAACTGTTCTTGAATGTCACTAAGGACGCTGAAGGAAGTGCTCTGCACATTCTGTAAGCAGATCTGATTAGATCTAGAGGAAGGAAGGGCGAGGGAGGGAGCCTTCCCATCATCTTTCTCCACGCTGGGTGGGCTCTGATGGAGTCCCTTGGGGCCAAGCCCTGCTGACTCGGGGTGTTCTGTGCTCACTCCCTCAGCAGGATGCAGCCCCAGCATGCTGACTCTGTCGGTGCTCCGCACCCGCACAGTGGTGTAGCACAGGAGGCTAATGGGTTTTCATTGATTCTGCTGTGGAGGCCAGTAGGAGTGTCATATAATGTGAAGAAACACTGGAGCCTAGTGTGGCTTACTGCAGGCTCCGGGGGCCAGGTCCACGTGTCTGTGGGCACCTGCCGTCAGCAGCCTGACAAGGGCATCTGGAAACAGCGATTTAGACACCTTACCACTAGACACACTTGAGAGGAATGGATGTTCCACGAATTCGAATGACTGTTCTGAGGTACACTCTTGATCCTCAGTTTCCCCCCAGATCTATGGTTTGGTGATGAAACATAACACTATGGTGTGAAAGAAGTTCCCCTCATCTCTAAGTGGGGATTCTCAGTCTTAGTGGCAGCAAATGCATCACCAGGAAGCTTATTAAGAATCCACATTTCTGGGACGCCTGGGTGGTGGGGCTGCCTCTCTCTCTCTGTGTCTCTCATGAATAAATAAATAAATAATCTTTTTTTAAAATAAAGAATGCACATTTCTAGGTTCCTTTCTAAAAGAAGTCCAAAGGGAGGGGCACCTGGGTAGCTCAGTCGGTTAAGTGTCTGCCTTCAGCTCAGGTCATGATCCCAGGGTTCTGAGACTGAACCCAGAGTGGGCTCCCTGCTCAGTGGGGAGCCTGCTTCTTCCTCTCCCTCTGCCCCTCTACACTCATACTCTTTCTCGTTTGCTGTCTCTCTCTGTCTCTCTCTCTCAAGTAAATAAATAAAATCTTCGAAGAAAGATTAAAAAAAAAAAGTCCGAGGTGGATCTGAAAATCTATGTTTACCAGTTATGCAGTGAAGCTGAGGCAGTGTTCCCCAGGACACTCTCTGAGACATTACCACAACCCTTGTGGCTTGCTCCCATATTTCTCCTTTTTTAATTTTTTAATTTTTTAAAAAAAATTTTTAAATTTTTATTTATTTATGATAGTCACACACACAGAGAGAGAGAGAGAGAGAGAGAGAAAGAGAGAGAGAGAGGCAGAGACATAGGCAGAGGGAGAAGCAGGCTCCATGCACCGGAAGCCTGACGTGGGATTCGATCCCGGGTCTCCAGGATCGCGCCCTGGGCCAAAGGCAGGCGCTAAACCGCTGCGCCACCCAGGGATCCCCCCATATTTCTCCTTTTTTTTTTTTTTTTTTAAATATTTATTTATTTTTTATGATAGTCACAGAGAGAGAGAGAGAGGCAGAGACACAGGCAGAGGGAGAAGCAGGCTCCATGCATCGGGAGCCTGATGTGGGATTCGATCCCGGGTCTCCAGGATCACGCCCTGGGCCAAAGGCAGGCACCAAACCGCTGCGCCACCCAGGGATCCCATATTTCTCCTTTTTAAGATGTGTCCGTGTATACTTTTTAGTGGAATTTGTAAAAACTGAGAACCACTGGTGGCTTCATCAGCCCTGTTAGGGAGCCCTGGGGAACATGGATCCAGAGGGGAGATAAGATCAGGAGCCAGCTCATCCCAGAAGAGCCCCACCCAAGTGGCCAAACATGGTACAGGCTGTCATGGTCTATAATCAGCAGCCTGCTTTCCCTGCATTTCTGCTTAAGGAAGCTTGTGAGTCTGGGCTGTATGCCAAGTGGGTCAGGCTTCAGGAGTCCTCCAGGGTGGAAACCTCCCCCACTTCCCTCCGGGCCTGCAGGAGCGGATGACGGAGTGGGGACGGGGAGCCCTAGGAGGCATGGCCTGCAGACAGGGAGGTGCCCAGGGGGAGGACTCACGGCTTGGTCCGCGGATCTTGATGGGCTTACTGCTGGTCATGGACTGGGAGCATGTCTGACACACGCATTCCTTCCCGCTGAAGGTCACCTTGTCTCCAATGGGGAAAGGCTTCCTACAAGGGAGATAAAAGAGCAATTCAACACCTCTTCTCTAGAGGGCTTCCAGGTCTACTGGTGAGCTGATGGCAGATGCGCAGATACGCCCAAAGCTCATTGGTCCCCCACACAACATACCTTCTATTATACCAGGTAAATTCAAGTGCCGTTCATAGTGACTAAACCACTCATTTGGGGCCAGGACTGGAACTGCCCCCCACCGGGGGGGGGGCATTTATACGATTTTAAACACTGGGCAAATCATAACACTTAGTGAAGCTTGCAATTCTCAGCTGTAAATGAATAGGTCAATACTTCCTCCTAGGGCTACCCCTTCTTCCTGGAAGGGCTTTTGCCATCCCAACCTCACCTATCCCCCTATATCAAGAAGAACTCATTCAACTCCTAAATTCACCAACATTTCTTCCTTTCACTGTGCAGGACATTTAGAAGTCCACAAATCACCGCCTCCTCTGTTCTGCCCTTGTGTAGTTTGGGTTCCAGAGTTCAGAAGTCTCAGACTTGCACATGTTCTACCTCCCTACGCAAATATAAACTGTACAGAGAATCCCTGGCACTGGGGAGCCCATTGTTCAGCTGCTCTTGCGCATGAGTACTGACCTGTCATAAAGGACATCTTGACTGGGACATTGATCTGTGGTAAAGGACAGAGCATGACCTTGGGGAGGCACTGCATCTGTATGAGGCTTGACAGAAACTTCACTTTAAACCATTTCAACCTGTCTGTGCTAACCTCCAGTGGGTCTGGGATTCTGGGACCCCGGGCCAAGGTTTTAAGAGATGGATGAATAAGTGACTTCCACCGGGGGATTTTATTTTCTTATACACTCTGTCATTAGCCTCAGTGGAAACCCAAACTAGTAACTAACAGGTAGTTATTTTATGGGGAGAATAATTAATCTATAAATCCCTTTCCTAATTAAAAAAGGCATATATTTATTCCAAACCATGTTTTCAACATATGACTTAATCAGAGCAGTCCATTGAATTTTAATGTGTTTGTGGGCAAGGCTGAGGTCTCCTTTATTTTTTGCATCTTCTTAATGGGGTGCTTGACATACAGTGGACCCTTCACGTACATCTGCTAAGTTATTAAGGAACCGGGCTGCAGGACATGAGGGGGAGGGATGGGTGAGATTTCCATCACCTACCACGTTACCTGAGAGGCTAGATGGTTATCATATGATAATGAGGAGAATAACAAAAGCAAACACAATTATATCCCAGTCACTGAGCTAAAGTCTCTGCAAGTACTATCTCATTTATCTTCATGAAAACCCCAATAATGTTGGGATGGTTTTGATGCCCATCTTACAGATGAAGAAGCTGAGGCTTACAGTGTGTGTTGGAGGGATCACTTGTCAGGGTCATGGAGAAAGCCTACAAACAGATATCTCTGTGCCACATGTGGCTGAGGGGGTGGCAGCTGGTCCAGATGCCTGGTTTCCAAAATGGGCTGAGTACTCAGTGGCTCTTTTGAGGACTTCTGATGGGAAATGGGAAGCTGAAGGTGGGGGCTCTGGTCTTCATTCTGTCTTGATAGACAAACAAACTAGTGTTTTACATTAGATCATATCTGACAGGCAGGATTTAGCTGCTAAACGGTTTGAAAACCACTGGCCTGTCAGATCACTCCACCCCTGAGATCCTAGAAATCCAAGTGTCCAGCATACAGCCCCATGAGCCCCACAGCTGCCAGGGGGTTCAGGCAGAGGGACCTGGCCTCCACTGGTTACCTGCCCAGCCTGCCCACCTGCACAAGCTGCATACGAAGCACTTCGGGTGGTAGGTGCGGCCCAGCGCAGAGATGACCTCGCCGGTGATGAAGTCCCTGCAGCTGTCACAGCGGGTGCCATAGAGCTGCTGGTAGTCCTGAGTGCAGATGTACTCCTGGTTCTTGAAGAAGAAGCCCGACTGGGCCAGGCCACAGCCACACACTTTGGGGGGGGGGGGTGGGCAAGGAGAGAAACAGAGCAGGCTGAGTCCAGGGAAGGTCTGCAAGCAAGCAGGAGGTTCTCACTGGGGACAAGGCTGGTGTCTGACTTGGTCAGGAGTGGCCTGAAAATGGCGGCCATCAGACCTCATGGGGGCGAGTGCTCCTTAAAGTGTATCCTGAAGACCACTTGCATTGGAGTCACCACCGGGCACCTTGGGATGCAGATGCCTGGGCCTGAATCAGACTCCCCCAGGGTTAGGACTCAGGTATTTGCATTTTAGCACACTCCCAGGCTGATTCTCATGAGACCACTGATGTTGGTCAATACAATCCTCTCAATACCTGGTTGAAAGTTTAGGGCCATGTGGCTCACAGAAGGCCCTACTGGTGGTATTATGAACCTGATAAGAATCATTCAGTTAAAATTTCCCTCGGCACTTTCTATGTGCATGATTCCGTGCTGGGTAAATACAATTTAGGATGGCAATGGGATGGATGATTTGAAGTTTATAATCTGCTCACATCATAGAAATCAAGAGTTGGTCTGTTCCCAGGCAAGAATGATAAAACACGATCTCTGAACTGTGAAGAGCTAACAATATATGCCAAGAGATGACCTTATAGAACATACATCATGCGCAATAGGCCACGGGCTGTTGCAGGCAGCAAGTGCTGTGAGTGGGGAGGAAAAGGGAGCAATGTCAGTAGCGGAGGGTTCAGGGGGGCTTCTCAGAGGAGGTGGCACTTAAGTTGGACTCTGAAGGCAGAATGAGCTAAAGAACACAAGCAGGAAGTTGCAAGGGATATTTGTGTGGAGGTGGGACTGGAATAGGGGTGATGTTTTGAGGGAGTGGAGGGCAGTAATACAGAAAAATATTGACAGATCAGTTGGCCCTTAGGAGGGCCTAAGTCCAGCTTAAGAAGTTTAGGCTTTGTGGGATATTGAGAAGCCATGGACGGTTTTTCTCTCAGTTTTTACAAAGCCTCCAAAAATTATTTTGAAACTCTCCAACATATACAAAAGAAGAGAGAAGGTTACAATGATGTCCTATCAGCCAGTTGCAAAAATGACCAATTGCATTGATAGTTTTTGAATTGGCAGGCAACATGATGTCATAGGAATCATGAGATATCCTTGTGGACAATATGAAGATGTTGTAATAGAAGAGTAGGTGGATGTAATTATAGGTGCTTGAACAACTGAATCATGTGCGACTCTCTTCCCCCAAAGAACTTAGAAACGTGGGAAATGAGACTTCCCTCTGAGGGTTAAGTTACAAAATCAACAACTAATGGGAACAGCAGAAAAGTTCCCTCCAAGAGGGTGAATGGCTCTCAGGGTCACCAGTACTGCTGAATGTATTGATCTGGCTAAAGCAAGGGTGGGCAGCCAAGACGGGGCTGGCCAGCAATCAAAGGAAGGCCACTGGGGAGCCCATTCCAACCCTATGACCAGCCTCCTTGTTCTGAGTCTGCATTCACGAAGTGACTGATCATTTCTCTTTCTACATAGACCTTTGGGAGAGAAGCAATTGGTCAGGGCAATGGAGAATTATAACTCTCGTTTACATTAATAAACGGGCACTCTGATTTTATACCTTGGTTTCCCAAGGACTTGGTTAGCATGAATCAGCTTTCTCAAGCATGATCAATGGTGAACAAACCAGTGAGATGGAATTCCAAGCCTGTAATTGTGGAGACCTGGCCTAGACTGGGTGATGCTACCCTACTAAATACTACCTCCTTTTCATAGGGAAAGTTGTATTGCAAAAGCAGCCAGGTTAAAGATAGGAGGGACTTCCAGGCTCATGGCAGAAATATTTCCCAAATGTTTGTTCACCCTGCAGGCCAGAGGCAGCCTTATAGGGCCAGGATGAGTGAGGAGGAGGGCAGCCCCAGATGTCACAGCATTAGGGGGATAGTGCAAGCCAGTGGGAGATATAGTAGTCTGGGAGGTGGGCCACCTGGGGTCTGGATTTGTCACTGTCACTAACTCTCTGGGTGACAATGAACTTGGTGTCTGTTTACATGTATGTAAAATGAAGAAGGTGGATTAAAAAGTGATGTGAGCTTTTCTTCTGACACTGTGAGTCTGACATCATGAGTCTAGGAGAAGCAGAGCTTCTTTTGGGACTGATCAGGTGCCTAAACACTCTAAACTCAGTACGAGGTTGGGCTGGCTGCCCCTGGAGATCACCCTGCCTGCAGAGAGGCAGGGCATATTGGTGGAGGTATTGGTGGTTGATGGGGGAGGGTTCATCTTCTACCAGGGTTCACGAAAAGTCATCACGTCAAACAATGCCTCAAGAGCCAGCAAGGACAGAGTACAGGCCGTCCTGGGCTGTGCAGGTGGCAGATCAATTGACTTCATGGCTGTGGAATTAGTTAGGTCATGGCCTACGACCTCATTGGAGACAGCTCCTGTTTTTTTCCTTCTTCTCTCTCCTTTGTTTTCCTTTCCAACTCCACCCCCAAAGCCACCTCTCCCAGTGGACAAAACCAGGAGGCCATAAGAAAACTTGGAACAATTGGTTCCTCCATTCCTCCCACCAAGGAGCTGAAGGAGGAAGTTTTTGGTAGAAAGGATATAAAGGTTGATAAGAATCTCAGGGGGGTTCCTGGAAATACAGTGGGGAACACAGGGATAGAAGGCAAGTTGGACAGCATGACAGATGTATTTGAGGCTGAGCAGAGCCCGGCATTCAAACAACAGAAAAGGCCTTGGAGAGGGTCTACAGTATGGAATTGATGTGGAATTAACACAACCAGGACAGGCGTTATTCTGTGAATTAAAAAAAAAAAAAGTCTATTGATGAAAAAAAAAAAAGCAGATCATTTGGTTTGACAGTGGGACAGGAATATGAAGCATTAGAACTGCTTTGAGAAAATCAGGAATGAATGTTCACTGTTAATATGATGTCCAGAAGGAGACCTTGCACATAGTCTGTGTTTCAGGGGAAAACAGACTATTCTGTGGGTCACTGGACCTTTGTCCAGGTTTCTATTCCACCACTCAGATGCTGGAAAAGGCTTTGAAAAAGTTACCCCACCTCTCCTGAGCTCAGCTACCTCATCTGTGAAATGAAGGGGCTATGTGGTAACTGAGAACATACCCAGATCTGTGAGTCCATGAGTCTATCATATATATATGATCCTGTTGATTTTCAACTTTTCCAATGAGATGGAGTTTTACAGAATTTCAAAACTAAACGGTTAGTTAGAAGGGCCCCTGAGCATGATCTATTTAACATTTAAACATTAAAATTACGAAATATAGTAGACATACAGAAAATGTAGTAAATATACACGTACAGTTTAAAGAAGAAGAATAAAATACACTCCCAGGTATCCACTCCCAAGTTTATGAACTAGAACATCCCCAATGTCTGGGAAGCTGTTTGCATCTCCCCAAAGCATCCCCTCCCCACGCTGGCCCTAAATGTGTGTTTGTCATTCTCTTGCTTTTCTTTCTACTTTGACCACCTCTGATGTATCCACAAGTAATGCATTGTTCAGTTTTGCCTTTTTTGAACTTTATGTTGATGGAACCCCACTGGACTTATTCTTCTGTGCTTGTTTCATACTCTCAGGATTATGTTTTTGAGATTTGTCCATATCGATGTATATAACTGTATTTTTCATTTTTACTGCTGTGCTGTGTTCCATTGTTTGTATCACAATCGATCTACTCCAGTGTTGAAGGACATTTGAGAAGCTTGCAGTTTTTTTTTTTTATGGAAATGCTGCTTTGAACATTCTCATATCTGTGATATGAGGTGAAGCCTTGCTGTCTTCCAAATAGTTTTTCCCATTTACATTTGCACCAGCAGTTTCCACTGACCTATGTCATCACTGAAGGCTGATAATATATGTAGTCAACATGGTAAGCTACCAAACGTCATCTTATTATGATTTTATTTAATTAACTTAATTTTTTAAAAAACACTCTTTTCTTGCTTTTTAGAGAGCAGGGCGGGAAGGGTGGGGTACTGACAAAGAGGAAGGGAGAGAAAGAATCTTAAGCAGGCTCCACATCCAGTGCAAACCCAACTTGGGGCTTCATCTCACCACCCCGAGACCATGACCTGAGCCAAAATCAAGAGTGAGATGCTCAACCAACTAAGTCACGCAGGTGCCTCATCTTATTGTGATTTTAATTTTCAGTTACCTGATTATTAATGAAATTGAGAATCTTTTTATATGCTTATGGGCCATTTATGTTTTCAAGGTCCATCCACGTGAACGTATGGCTCCATAATATTCCACCACACTTTATTTATCTGTTTATTGGTTGATGGATATTTGAATTGTTTCCAATTTTTAACTTTATGAATAGAACATTCATACATAAGTTTTTGTGTGGGCATATGTTTTTGCTTCTCTTAAGCATGCATCTAATGAATTTGAAATCGTTAGGTCATATGGTAACTCTACATTGAACTCCTAGAGGAACTGCAAGCCTGTTTTCCACAGCAGCTATGCATTTCGCATTCCCACCAGCAATGGATGAGGGTTCCTTCTGTTTTCTCCACGCTCTTGCCAATGCTTGTATTCTCTGTCTTTTTGAATATGGCTGATCTCGTGGGTGTGATATGTGTCTCCTTGTGGTCTGATGTGCATTCTCAGATGGCTAATGATATTGAGCATTTTTCCATGTGTTTATCTGACATTTGTAGAACTTCTTTGGAGAAACCTCTATTCAGATCCTTTGCCCATTTTGAAATTGGATTATTTGTCTTTTTCTTAGTAAGTTGTAAGAATCCCTTATATAGTTTAGATACGAGTTCTTTACTAGACATACGATTCACAAATTTCCTCTACCATTCAGTGGGGTTGACATTTTACGTTCTTGATGGTATATTTTGAAGCACAGAGAAGTGTTTAATTTGGATGACATCTAATTCATCTATTTTTCTTCTTCTTTTTAAAAGACTTTATTTATTTGAGACAGAGAGAGAAAGAGAAAGAGCGAGACAGAGAGAGAAAGAGAAAGAGAGAGCAAGAGAAAGAGAGGGGCAGAGAAGAGGTAGAAGGAGACTGCCCACTGAACAGAGAGCCTGACGTGGGGCTCCATCCCAGGACCCTGAGATCATGACCTGAGCCTACAGTGCCATCCAGGTGCCCCCACCTATTTTTCTTCTGTTGTTTGTGCTTTGGGTGTCATAGCTAAGAAGTCTTTGCCTAACTCAAGGTCACAAAGACTTACTCATATTTTCTCCTGAAAGTTTCATAGTTTTAGTTCTTACATGTAGGTTTTTTACTTATTTTGAGCTCATTTTTGTGTAAGGCCACCCTTAATTAATTTTCGTATATTGGTCTTTTACCCTGAAACCCTGATGAACTTATTTGTTATTTCTAATAGTTTTTTAGTGCATTCCTTAGGATTTGCTATAATAAGATCATGTCATGTGCATATAGAAATAAGCTTATTTTTTCTTTTTCAATCTAGATGTCTTTTATTTCATTTTCATGCATAACCAACCCAATATGAACCTGCAGTACAATGCTGAGTGGAGGTAGTGAGAGCAAACATCTTTTTGTTACTTTTGATTTTACAGCAGGCAGGCAGTCTTTCACCATTAAGTACGATGTTAGCTATAGGTTCGTCTCTGTTCTTGAAAGATATTTTTGCTGAACACATAATCCTAAACTTACTTTCAGTACATACAGGTATTATTCCACTGGTCTCTGGCTTCCTTGTTGCGACTAACATATCAGTTGTCAGTCTATTTAGCATTCATAAGCAGATGGTCTATTTTTTCTCTCTGGCTGTTTTTAAGATTGTCTTTTGTCTTTGTGATCTGCAATTTCATTCTGATGATGTATATAGATGGATTTCTTTTATATTTTTTCTACTGGCATTTATTAAGTTTCTGGATCTAAGGATTTGTGTCTTTGAACAGTTCTAGAAAATTCACAGCTGTCATATCTCCAAATATTGTCTTCCCACTCGTGTATTCTATTACATATCTCTAGAACTCTGATTGAATATATGTCAAACCTTTCCAATATTTTCTCCACGTATAAACTTTTATTTTTACCACCTTCTTATATTCCTGGACCATATGCATAGGCCTTTTTCTTGTCTAAATCCTACAGTCCATTAATTATCTCTTCAGGAACATCTAATCTGCTATATAATCCATATGCTGACTTTTAAATTTCAAATATTATGTATTTTTATTTCTAAAGTTTTGTTTCTTTTTTAAATCTGCTGTGCTATTTGTTATAATGTGTTGTTTCTTGCTCATTTTTTATGGCTCTTCTTACCTATTTAAATGTATTGTATGCAGTCATTTTATAACGTCAGAAAATACCAATTTTTTATGAAATCTTTGAAGTTCTGATTCTTCTCTTCATTGTTTCTGTTGACTCTTCCTCCATTATGATTTGTGTGTTTTTGACTGTGAGTTAGACTGTGAGTTACTCATTTTGCTAATAAAGTTACCTGTGTGAATTCTTTGAGGAGTAATGCTGAGTAAAGCTGAGTCCTTCCAAAGAGGAATATTACTTGTTTCTGCCATTTGCCAAATGTGGGATGACTTTCTTTTAAATTCTCTTTCACTTTTTAAAAATTTATGCCAAATATATTCAATAATATAGAATATGAATCCATGTAAAGGGTGGATTATAGGTAGACATTTTGATACAAGTATTATTTTCCTCTACCCAGTGCCAAAGTTACCCAACTTACAAACAAGTTTCATTGCTGTCTCCTCCAGTTTATTTCTCATCCATCCAAACACTGAAAGATTTTAGTAGGGCAAAATCTCAGCTTTACTCAGAGGTCTCCTATTAGATTCCTACTTAGATCAAGCTCTAGCCTCTACTTCCTATGTCTCCATGATCTATACAGCCATTAAGGCAAAATCTCAAGGTCTTCAAGGCTTGGAATAAACTATCAGAATTAAATCTGGCACTGGTAGTCACACAAGGATTTCTGCTTTTATTTTTGCTTTTCACCTCTGCAGATACTTTCATTTCATGTCAGCCCAGTAGTGTATGGTAAAAGAATTGTAAGAAAAATTCACAGAGATATTAACTGTTTCAAATCAGGCTATTTAGGCTAACTAGTCCCTATGACTGGCTCCTGTTGGAAACAAAAATTCTCTCATTTGTTTCACTTCTAAGCAAATCAACATTGAAAAGAGTCAGAAAATTAAATCTATTTTTTCCCTTTAAAATCTCTATGAAAACATATTCTACAACCTCCCTGTGGTTAATTGTCAAAATAACCAGATTTTTCCTTCTCTGCTTTCACACCCTTGAAATCTGCAAATCCTCCCACCAAAGGCAAAGTTTATTTCTCCATGATCTTGAATCTGGGTCAGCCACTTGACTTGTTTTGGCCAATGGGACATTGGTGAGTATGACATAAGCTGAGGCTTGCTTTTTGAAGCTTTTTCTCTTGCTGTACTTGGAACTCTGAGACCTCCATGCAAATGAATCCAAGCCAGGCTGCTAGAGGATGAGAAGCCATATGCAGGCACTCAGCTCAACAGCCTGCCAACCATTGCCAGCTGACCCATCAATATCATCATGATGAGGTGAAAGGAGACAAAGAGAGCCCGCCAGACTAGTAGAACTGCCAACCCAGAGGATCATGAGCTAAATAAAAAATTATTTTAAAGTATTACATTTTTGTGTAAACAAAGGGTAATTAATGTACTTTCTTAAGAACACAATTGCACAGATCTAGCTCAAACCTTCTTAGAACAATTTTATTGCTTTTACCCTTTGCCCTGCCTCAATATCTAGGGACAGAAAAATGTTCACTCGCCAAGACACTTTTGCAGGTCAGCTTACACTAAAGGGGTTTGCCAATTCTCAATATAGAAATTAAATCACATCAATTAAAAGATATCCCATATATGCTTCCATAAAAAAATGTAGGGAATATGAATATGTAATTTATTTGCTCAGTGCAGAGTCTAGTGAGATCCTGAGAAAGAAATCCAGAATTTTTCTCAATGGCAGGGAAAGTCAGTCTTAGACATATGAGACTGAGGTTGGAAGCAGTTACTAAAATGAAAAGATCTGAGGTTTCAATTGACCTTAAATTCAACATACGTTAATCCTGTGAAGTGACTCCTCAGGAGGTCAATTCAACATCAATCATATGAACAGAAATGGTGCCTTTGCTGTATTTGGCAGACCTTGAGAACTGTGGTCTGTTCTGGGCACTATGCTTTAAGGATGATAGCGACAAACCAGAATGGATCAAGGTAGAAGACTCTAAGATGATACAAGTTGGAATCATTTCAGATGAGGCCCAAGGTAAGGACCTGCAATGTAATCTTTTGGGGAGATCTGCAAGTATGTGGATGGCAGCCATGGGGTAAAGGAAACATGAAGTATTCATCAAACTTCATGAGAACGAATCTAGAACCAATAGGTGGAAGGTACTGGTTTGTGGTCAAACAATCCAACCTCAGAATGGCTGCACAGTGGAACAGAAAGCCTGGGCCAGGAGTTCAAGAAATGGCCGCTGGAGAGGCATCCACTCCTGGGGAGGACAGTGTTGCCTGGCTTGGGCCAGAGGGCTCTCCAGGCTCTCAGCTGAGGGCCTCTTTCTTCCTGCTGCTAGTTATCCTGCTTCTTTAGGAACTTGTAGTTTTTAAGAGGTCAGAGGTAACCCAACATCTGTCTGTTTCCAAATTACAGTCCTTAGTGAAGTCCTAATGTACCTCCTCCCTTATTAAGCTTAACCTTTGACGACTGCCACACTGCCATAGAATAGGTGTGCTCAGAGCTGTGCTGAATTTTAGCCAGGACAGCTTGCTCTTTCATTCACTCTCAAGTTGATTTAGAGGCACAAGATAGGAGTCTTTCTAGATGTGTAAGTTAAGCTTGCAGGATTGCTTTTTTTCCTTCTGAGTCAGTACTACCACTCTGAGGTCACCAGGTTCCCTCTCTCCCCCCAAGTCCTGACTCTTCCCTCCCTCTTCACTTCATACTGCCTAAGGGAGAATTCTCATAACAGGTTCAAGGACAGTTTCTTTAGGCCTGTAGAGGTATCTCAACTGCCTGTGATTTTTTTTTTTTTTTTTTTTGCCTACCCCTGTGGTACATCCTGGGGGTGAAACCAGGGCCTGCAATCTGATAAAGGAGTTGGGAGTCCAGGCCTCCTACCTTGACAGGTGAAGCATCTGATGTGGAAGTGGTTGTTGTGGACACGAACCACTTCCCCTTTGCAGGTGTCTCCACATCGGTAGCACTGGATGACATTGGAGCTGCCTCGGGGATTGTAAGGATTCTGCTGATAAGGAACTGTAGAAAGAAACAAAGAGATCACCATCCAGAAGGACTTTCTTCTTTACAAACTGCTATAAGACATTATCATAATCCTAAATGGGAGAAAAAGCAGAAAGGGTGGAGGTAGTTAGCCAAGTACCTTCAATACATCACCAGGCCACATATGCCAAGTAAGGCATCATTGAGATGTGAAACCATAAATCTCCTTATGTGGGCAGAGACTTAGGAGTGATCATAACCTCTCGTTGCAAGAATAGAGGTCAAGTTCATGAAAGAAGAAAAGTAAAAAAATGAAGTAAAGTATTTCAAGGTAAATGATCCAGAAATACCATTACTTGGGTGATTTCTGGATCAAAACCAGATCCCAATTTGGTCCTTGCAGTTGACATGGGTCTCAAAGGAATGGGTGGCTGAACCTGCCTCCAAGTGGCCTTTGAGCAAAGCAAGTGACATCCCCTCTCTGAGCCTCTAGTTTTGACATCTATAAAATGAGGTCAATGGTAGCAGGCTTTGTATAACAGAGGCATAAATGGGAGGCATTCTAACTGGAAGGAGCGGGTGAGGGGACTCATCTTAAAGCTGCTTTTGAGTGGCACTTTCCATAACACTGAGAAAATGTTAAAAGTATATAATTAAGAAAAAGATCTGATAGGGATGCCTGGGTGGCTCAGTGGTTGAGTGTCTGCCTTCAGTTCAGGGCATAATCCCAGGGTCCTGGGATCAAGTCCTGAATTGGGCTCCCTGTGGGGCCTGCTTCTCCCTCTGCCTATGTCTCTGCCTATCTCTGTGTGTCTCTCATGAATAAATAAATAAAATATTAAAAAAAATCTGGTAGAGATTATGAAGGGGCTGAAGTCATTGGAGGCTGGGCATTTGACACTACTGTAGAGTTCCCTAGTCTATGGGTCTATTATTGTCTTGCTAAGATTTTCTCATGGCTACTTTTCTAGATCTCCTGTTCCTGACGTATACTTAGCTTGACCACTCTAAAATCTGGTCATCTGGAATTTAATAATAATAGGCACCTGCTTAGAATAAGAAAATTCAGGGTTGGAAGGGGTATTGAGAGCTGTCTGGTCCCACCTCATTATGGTATAAGCTACTGAGGTAACTTTGCCAATAAGGAACCAAATCTTTCTTATAGGAAGCCCCTAGGGGGATCAGGAGAGAACGTCAGTTCCTCAATTCCCAAAGTTAAAGCAACAGTCCAAAATCTTTCGCTTGTTAGGAGAAGGCTCACTCTTGTTCTGGCTATAAAGATGACCACCTGATTGGAGGGAAATTGATGTCTACCATTTAGACCTACAGGTTTACTGCCTAAATTTTGAATAAGCATATTAGAAATTAATCTGGAGTCACATGAACCTTGGACTGCAAAGGAACTTAGAGATTACTCGATTCAGGGCTCCCTGACCTAGTGTGGCAGTTGTTAATGGCTGTTCACTGAAATTTGAATCTTTTATTCCAGGCACATGAAAGATGGCACATGGTGTCTTGCTTGGCAATGAAAGGTGAATGGAAAGTGCATGTGTCACTTTCAACTGGAAGTCCTATGAGCCAGTCTGTGATCTGCCATATTGCTTTTTCCATAGCCCACAATCAGTGATACCCCAGATAGTGTACCGGATGCATCAGCCTGGATCCTGGTTGAGTCATGGAGTGCAGCTCCAAGGCTAACCCGGGATGAATATCTATTGTGAAAAAGGAGGAATTTTTGTTTTCATAGCCTTGTCACCACAGCATATTCTGATGCATACACCTGGGATCTAATTTTTAATGAAATATAAAATTTGGTGTTCTGAACATTATCCTACAGCTTTCTTCAGATTTTCCAAGATGGCCTCCATAACTGATCTCAGCTGCCTTTCTCCTTTTAAAGACAAGTAACAGGAAAGCAGGACTTTCAATCATCTTCCACTTACAGCTATCCTGAATCACCAGTGTGCTGTAGGGCAAAAAGCTGGTTACTTAGCCCTGAAAGTGTTGCATCCGACAACTCTGAGGTGGGGGAATAATATCCTTCTCACAATCTTTCTCTCGAGGAGTTCATGCCTCTTACTCAACTTTTTCCTGTCTTAAATTTCAGACAAAATTTAAGTGAGTTAGCTAGTTAATGAAATCATTAATTAACTCACTAAATGGGTTAATACACATAAAGCATTTTGAAGTGTTCCACAAATGCTCACTGGTACCATGATCATCACACCTGCCCCATAGCTCAGAGCAATCCTTCCTCACCCCCAGAATGTCCATAAGCATTCATCCCGTCTCCTTTTCTTATTTCTCTGATTTGTGCTTACCACCCCTAAAAATATTTCACTCTCCCCTCTCCTATCAGTTTGTGAGAAAAATGTAGATCCTGTTTATCTTGAGCAGTCTAGTGATCCACGATTGTTGAGAGAAGCAAAACTGTGAGTCTAAAAACCAAGTAACAGCTAACAGGATAATCATCACCAACAGTGATGAGAGGTCTCTGAAGTATCCAAAAGTTCCTCCAGAATCACTGCACACATTTTCATCTCCCTCTTCTAATTTAACGCACTTTCTTCCTCAAGAACCAACTTCCAAGATCAGTAAGATTTTTTTCCTGATTTGATTTTCTGGGGAAATGGATTTGTGATCATGGTCTTTGGTCAAGACTCAGTCTTTGAACCACTCAGATAAAAAGGTATAAAATCCTAGTGAGCAGATAGATTGAGAAAATAGGTTTTCTGGGGGCAGAGTTAGTGATGGGCCCCCCAGCCCTAACTCCGCTGCTTCCCTTAGGATGAGGGTGCTGCTTTGGTGCTGCTGACTGTGGCTGGAAACCCACAAATGTCTGATGTTTGTAAATAATCTTATAAATAGAAATGTAGGCATCCTTCGTGTGAGTTCCTCCAGATTGCTGATGTAAACTGTGATTATAAAAGGGCAGCAGTGTAGCAAGATTTGAGCTTATAGAGGTGTGAAGACCTTTCCTTATCTAGATAGTGACAAAAAATTAAAAAAAAAAAAAAAAGAAACTCTAGGGGTCAAGGGGAGCTAAGCTGAGATATGCCGTATCTGCTCCTGCCCTAAAAGTCACCTCATTTCCAACAAGATTTTGTATCCTGGGGTAATTAAATCAACAACTTAATCAAATCTTATTCTCTGTGTGTAGGTGTGTATGGAAGGTGCTATTTCTTCCCACAATTTCTAACCACCACCTCCACCAAAACATTAAAATTTTATTGTTGATTTTCTGCTGGTTATTATTTCCACTAATTTTTTTTATCTCAGAAACTACTACAAACCAGTCACATGCATTATAACATTTGTCCTATGTGCAAATGACTCCTGAATTTCAAATTGACTTGTTCTTGAATTTTGAACTCCCTATCCTTGAGAGCAACATTTTAGAGCAGCCATGAGCCTCAAAGGACATTAGCTCTGCTGACTTGTGAAATAATCTATGAAGCTATCAAGTTTAGACACCTAGATGATGTGATATGGTTCTAAAATGTGTGTAGGGAATCTCTGGCTTCTGTTTAATGTTATTTGTCCAGTAAAGGGCACCTAGGAGAGACATTCCAAGTTCCTAGTCTGTAAGGAGGGCTGTCCAGGAGATTTCTGAGTATAGAAATGTTCTATATCTACACTGTCCAATATAATAATTACTAGCCATATGTGACTGTTGGGCACTTGAAATATGGCTAGTATGACTGAAATACTGAATTTTTAATTTTATTCCATTTTAATTAATATAAATTTGCATTTAAATAGCCACATATGGCTAGTGGTACCATCATTGGACGTTACAACTTTATAGATCCTCAAACGGAACACCAGACGTTGAAAATGGGAGAACAAGAATTTAAGTCTGGTTGAATCCTATTTATATAAAAATAACATGTACAAATTAATTTAGAAATACCACCTCAGACTTAAATTATTCGTTTTCATCTTTTAAGAGTTTTACAGTTGTACTCAAAAGCAGTTTGCAATAGGAACCATTACGCACACATTCACCCATCCTGAATTTGATCCGGAAACCAAAGATTCTGAACATAAAATAAATACTAATTTTTTTAAATCACAATTTTTCAGGCACTGTGAGACTTAACAATCTCAATTTTTCCAAGGATAGAAGCAAAGAAATCAACTGGCAAGGGCTGTTAGTATTCTTTTTTAAGAAGGAAAATCAGCTGGACAATGCCTTTGGGATGAAAATTGAAGGGTCTGAAATATATGTGTAGCAGATCTTCAGGTCTGGGGGAAGATATAGCTTAATTCCATGACTAAATTTGCAAGTAAAGCTCTTCCCAAATGTGATAAAAATAATTTAAAAGTGTTGGAGCACAAGGGCAAAGCGGAAGGGGAGGAGTGGCTGGCCTCCTAGTAAGTTACAGGGAGCATGTGAGTCAAAGGAGCAAGAAATAAACTCAGCACCCAATTCCTCCACCCGGCTTTTTCTTCCTCTCTCGGGCTGGCTGTCATTCCTTGTCTCAGGTGTTTCTCATAGACAAGGCTGGGGTACCCTGGCTTCCAGATCCCTCTTTGCTGTGACCTGGCTTTACTGGACACATCCTCCCTCCGCAGTCACTGAGGAGATTGGACAAATGATTTATAACATTCCCTCCAATTAAAAGCTGGTTCTGGCTTGGGGTGTCCTTTTCAGTGCTTCTTCCTCCCTCCCCACTCCCTTCTCTCCATGAACTGGTCTCGCTCTTAAACTAGATGGTGAGGTTACGAGATTAGGGTCTTTTTAAAAGCAGCTAATGGCATGCTTCCTCTCTCACAGACAACATGACCTAAGTTATGTTCTCCTGGATACTGATGGTGCTTGAACAATTTGTCCTTTCCTCTCCTGAGGGTTGCCTGACAGTGTAGGGAAAAAATGTCCCTCCCTTTTTAATGGAGTCATCTTTAAAATTGTCTTTAAGAGGCAGAAGCACCTATGCCATCCTGGGATATAAATTTAAAAAGAGCGACAAACCTGACTTGGAGACAGTACAACAAACTGTGAATAACTGGCTGGAAGTGTAATAACAACAGTGGAGCTTCTGGTTGAAGTCGAAACATCAAGCAGAGAATCAACTAGTTCACAAATGAGCTTGCAACCGCCCCGGGCCCTGGGAAACCGCGGGGTGCGGCAGCTGTCACACGTTGGCTCCTCACAGCTTCATTAGGACCCAAAGTACCCTGAGTGTGTTCACAGGTATTTTCTAAGTTTCGAGGAGGAGACTCGACAGTGGATCCAGTCATTTCATGGGGAGAAAGCAGTCTGCTTGAAAGGTGAGGGTGGGGTCTGCGTAGAAGCATAGTTTATAACACCAGCCTTGAGTTTGGTTTTGGAGTTGAATCAGGGCCTGCAGCCCTGATCCTGTCTCCTGTGGTATGATGACAGTGACATGGGATCCCTGCGTGACGGGCACCAGGTGCAGAGAGGTTCAGGGTGTGGATGCTAGACTTAGGGGGGGCTCAGTTTGCACTCTAGCTCTGTTGCCTGCCGGCTGTGTTACCTTAAACAAGTTAAGCACATGACACCTGTCTCAGTTTGCTCATCTCTAGAATGGGAAGAACTCAGGTCATGTGTGAGTATTAAACTACTTAAATGATATAAAAGTGCTTAAGATACCAGGTGGACTTAAGAAATAGAAGCAGTAGTTAATATCAGAAGGTCTCTGAAGTCATGCACCACCCCCTCCAATTCAACGTAGGAATTCTTTAGGATTGCCCCTGCCATGTGCACCCGAGTTTGGCTCAAACATCATCAAATCCATTTTGGGACCAGTCCAACTTGGGCAAAGGTTTTCTGGTTTTCCCTCCCAGCTGCCTGTCAGGAAGAGAAGCCTGTTCACCACCTCAAAGCCACCTCTTCTTTCTCCCCCCATCTCTGAGCTTTTGTGTATGGGTTTCTGTGGGCTGTAGAGGTGGGTGGCTGACACGCTTTTGATGTATCCTGCAGAGGAATGTGTAAATTAGGTGTTTCCTGTTGTGGGAAACAGAGGCTATGATCTACGTTTTCCTGGGGCGGTGTATTTTGGGCACATCTGCTGTTTCCAGGGGGACGTGTTGGCATTGACAGTTGTGTGTGCATACTTAGAATAGGTGAGTGATTTGTTTTCTGAAAATCTGGTAGGGAGATCATGAGAGCTGCTTTTGGTAATGCCTAAGGGCCATGTATGTGTTATCTCATTGTGTCATTACATCGATGTTTATTGTGTGAATCCCAGGAACCAATCAGAGCTCCCTGAACTAGGAGGTTACCTACCTACTATATGAGATTGCAAGCCTCATTGTGGCAGGGACCACGTGTGTTACGTTGGCCACTGCACCTCAGTGCCAAGCACGTTAAATGCTCGATAAGCGCTTGATGGATAAATAAAAGAATGAATAAAATGAGTCTAATGGTTTCCTTTAGCAAATGAGAAGGCTGAGGCCCAGAGGGAGAGGGTGAGAACTTCGGTTTGCCCATGTCAGTGTCTGAGGGTGTGTGTTTTAGGATAATGGGATGAAAGAGAGCTCAACCTGCAGCAGGCCCACAGGTCACAAAAGGTGGGGGAGAGAGTTCACCAAAGAATATATTTTCATAGATCTGGAGTCATGCTGATACTTAGCATTAGCCCATGTGGGCTGGGGAGTCAGTCTAAGATGCAGAAGCATAAGGAGGGAGCTCAGAATGAAGCCATGCATGAAGAAAGAGCAGGGACAATGCATAAGGAAAGTCCTGGAAGGATAAGAGACAGTTATTTGCAGTGGTTACTCTGCCCGGAACTGTGCTCAGCAATGTACATATGCCATCTCACTGAGTTCTGGTTATTCAGGAGGGGGAAATATTCTTATCCCTGTTTTATAGATAGGGAAAGTGAGGCCCAAAGAGCTGAGGTCACTCACCCACAGCCATAGCATTAGTAAATGGCAGAGGTAGGATCTGAACCTAGGCAGTTCTCACCAAGAAGCTCTACTGCCTGCCATGCAAAAGAGCCAAGAGTGGTTCCTTCTGGGGAGGGAGTGGGCTTGGGGGAGTCTACTGGGGGTATCCGATTATTCTCCCCACAGTAATCATCCATCCATTATCCGGCTGATTTATTTTTTTTATTTTTTAAAATTTTTATTTATTTATGATAGTCACAGAGAGAGAGAGAGAGAGAGAGAGAGGGGCAGAGACACAGGCAGAGGGAGAAGCAGGCTCCATGCACCGGGAGCCTGATGTGGGATTCGATCCTGGGTCTCCAGGATCGCGCCCTGGGCCAAAGGCAGGCGCCAAACCGCTGCGCCACCCAGGGATCCCTATCCGGCTGATTTAAAATACATTCATGTATTTCACAGATTGAAGGATAACGTTTGCAGGGTCCAGACCAGGACACTGGGCACAGTAATCCAGCATCTGTGGCTGTGGATGAAGAGGCCGTGCTGGCTGCCCCCGGGGCCATGGGATGGCCGCCTTGAGCCACTTCCCTGGCACAGGATGGACGGCCTGACAGGTATGCGGGTTGGGCTCCCCGGAGAGTTAGGCTCCGCAGGTGCTGGCAGCTGTCGCAGTGCAGAGGCAGGAGCCCTCTGGGAATCCCCGGGTCCCTGCCCAGATGGCCCGGCCTGGCCACACTTTCCCGTGTCAGCAGGGCAGTAGCGTCAGTAACACAGTCTGTCACCCCCAAGATGAGACTGTAAAACCTTCCCCCCAACAGAAACTCTCCCACGGCCTCTCTCTGCCAGGCTCGTCAGCGTGCTCCATGGTCATGGAGTGCAGCTGGCAACATGGCTTGTGCCACCTTCTTCAGAAATGTGCTGTCAGGACATGTGTCAGAACGGCACGCTCTTGGCCAGACAGACCGCTCTTGCCTGACAGCCAGCTGCCACGCTACAGCTACAGCAGACAGGCGCTGCCTGGACCCAGCTGGGCCCTTACATGGCGGGGCCCTGGATGAGGAGGCCCCACCTGCAGCCCACCGCTGGAATGCACCCCTCACTCCAGAGTGAGGGCACCTGCTAAAATGGGAACTGCAGATTTGTTATTGATTTGGTATATTCAGAAAGCTGGTCCAGGTACAATGTCAGAGAATTCACTTTCCACTTATTTTTATGTTAATCTTATGAGTGTAAATTTAAAAAAAGAAAAAGAAAAAGAAAAAAAACCCCATATATTTCTGATTGAATTCAATAAAATGCTTTGATTAAAAAAAAAAAAGGCTGCTCACTTCTTTCTGATAGGTCAGTCTGGTTCCTATTTCAAGATAGGCAGAAACTAAGTTGCAGCCAGTCTGCGCCCCCCATCCTGCTCTTCACTGGGGTTATGTTCGAGGGCACCGCCCAGCGGGGCAGCATGATGGGCCTCTTTCTAAGGACTCAAATAGATCTGTGTTCTCATTTCTTGCCCTGAGATTTTCCTCCCCACCGCTGGGCCAGGGAATCTTCCATTTTTGTTAGCTGGGAGTAAAGGAGGCCTTTCTGCCCTCTCTAATTTACACGTTCTCTAGCATATTTAGCTTTGTGATGGATCCTTCCTGTTCTAAGGGCACAGACTTTGGAAATTCAAAAGCCAGGAAGCGACCTCTTGTCTCTGCCTTCTGCTGCCCATCCTGGCCCTGAGGCCTCCCTCCCTGAATAGAGGGAGAAGGAGCAAGAGGGGAGGCTGAGGGAAATACCAGTTAATATTTCAAGAATACCATCTTGCTGCACTTGGGCACTGGGTTTTAAGACTATGACCTGCAGAGCTGGGGGAGAATGGCTGAGGAATAGTTGAGACCTGTTGCAGAAGGGGAAATCCCTAGGATATCTTGCATTTTTCCCACTTGGGGGTGGCTCCTGTCATTCAACGCCAGGTCTCCTGTCACTGCTGGCGCTGTCCCTCACTATCTTTACCAAGCCCCCAGTCAGGGACTCCGAGAGGCTATAAGAAGAGCTAAGCAATAACAGACATTGGGCAATTACAATGTGCCAGGCCCCTTGCTAAGGGCTTCACACTTAGCATCTCACTGAATTCTTGCAGCCCCAGGAGATAAATACGATAGGATCTCTCTTTTATCTATGGCCAATCTGAGGCACAGAGAAGGTTAATTAACTTGCCTGAAGTCACCCCACATGTAAAGGTTGGAGCTAGTGTTCAGACAGGCACTGAAGACCTAGAAGAGCCTTGACTTTCTCTCCCAGATGGCATTCCCACCCTGGCCTCCTTCTGCCCCATGTATCCTGAGGGAAAGAAGGGGACCTGCCCGAGCATCCCCAGCAGGCAGTATGGGGGTGCCTTGCCCTGGGACCTGGAGGTACCCTTTCCAGTATCTCTACAGCTTATCTGAAAATATATTTGGGTTTCGTCTGAGGCCCTGGAAGCCGCGATGGATGTAGAGTAACTCCAGGAAGCCAGCAATTGTCTTTATGCTCTGAGTGACTCAGTCCCTTGGCCTCTGAGCCAGAGGTTTTAATACTTATACAATGTTTGCTTCCTGACGCTGGTTGGCCATCAGGCTCGGATATACTGTTGAGAAATGCAAGAAACATCAGCTTTCACCCGGGCTCCCCTTGACTTGTGGGTTTTCAGCATTAGAGCAGAAGGCATATAGTAAACATCTAGTCTAGAGGTTTCGTTTTGCTTAGTTTTGTTTCCCTTCTTTCTTTCTTTCCTTTTTTTTTTTTTTTTTTAAGCTTCAAACCCTTCCTTGAAATGATGGAATGGCCTCTAGGCTGTACTGATTCCATCGCAAATCTGCATGGAATGGAAACAAACACAGGGTGACCTGGTGGGCATTCAGGGACATCCCTTAGACCAGGGGGTGCCTGTATTGGATGGGGCTCCCAGATGTGCTTTGTTTGGGCAGCCTGGTGTTTGTTTCTAAATCCTCCCAGATCACTATGGTTCCTACCTCTTCCTTTTTGCCTCACCCTTGGCCAGCTTCTCTCCTGCACTGCCAGGTACTAGAAGGCACAGCTCCTGTGGTTCTTGCCTGGGGCTCACAGAGCTTCTGTGGTTGACCAGCGGGAGGGCCTGACATGCCACCTACTTGTGACTCCCTCTCTCTCCAAGCTGGCCCCTAGGGCCCCTTCTGCTCCATCTCATCCACACTCACACCTTTACAGACACAGCCCTGAGGCTCAGAGAGGGGAGGATCCTCACCATGCTGGCCACACCAGGCAAACAGGGAAATGCTCTTGCTTCAGATCAGGACAGTTTGCCTGAGAGGAGGCCAAAATGAGGTGCAAGTGACATAAGCCAGGGAATTCTCCAAGCTGTCCCAAGCAGCCTCAGTGCTCAGAGGGCAGATTATTCCATAATAGCTCCCCCCAACCCCAGACCTGAGCCATCAGGCCCTCCTTTCCCCAGGCTGAGAGGATGGCTCACCATCTTCCCCGTGTCCCATCTCCTCCTTCCTTCCCTCCTTCTCTGTTTCTTCCCTCCTTCCATCTCTCCCTTCCTTCCTTCCACCTCTGTCCTACCAAGATTTCTGTTAATATCTGGTTCTTCCCTGAGAAGGGGAAGCATTTATTTTGCGTGAGGCCTCAGGCAGAACAGGCCCCATTCCTGGGTCACTGTTTTCCGTCTATAGAGGAAAAGGCTTGCATTCTTGGATCTCTCAGTTTCCTTTCAGATACAATATTCTATGCATATTAAATAAGATTGCAACACATAATGCGCTCAGGGGCCAGGCAGGTAGCCTCGGTGGAAAAGCAATCCAAGGGATCAAACCTCAGAGAGCAGCTCACCCACAGGAGAAGAAGCTACTGAGCCCCAGGGGATTATTGTCCTGCAAAATCATGTTAAGGTCCCTGAAAGGCCTGTCTGTGGGGTGTATTATGCCCGTGGGCCACCAGTTTGGGATCTCTGTATCCAGACAGATAGATGACCACAAAGTCACTTCCAATTACCATTTGAGAAGTCATGTGCTCACCATATGCCTGTAGGATCTGGATGAACAGAATATTCCTAAAATGAGGTCTTGCAAAACCCCAGGCTGGATAAAGGAGCACCATATAAACCTGTCACTCTCAAGGTCTCTGTGACATTACTCAGGGGTAGGCAAAGGTTTGCAAACTTCTTTTGACCATGATCCATGAAATTAATTTTGCAAAATGACCCAGTACACAAATATGTGAAACAAAAATCTCACAAAAAGACTTATTTTTAGTACACATAATATGTGCTGATTTTTTTTATTTATTCCATTCCAATACTTCATGCCATTTCATTAAAAAATGTTCTTTGCAACCCAGTAATATGTATAAGATCAGAAGTGAAAAGAATGGTAAAAATTATTCTAGGTTTGCAGTGTCCCATATAGTAATCATTCTTTATATGTGGCTATTTAAATTAAAATTAAGTAAAATTAAAACTGCCGTTTCTTAGTCATGCTAGCCACGTTTTAAGTATTCAGTGGATACAAGTGGCAATTGTATCGAATAGCACAGAAATAGAACATTTTCACTAGTGCAGAAAGTCCTATTAGACATCCTTACCTACAACAAGCCTCAAAGTGTTGCCAATGAGGAGACCAAGGCCCAAGGCCCTTCAGAGAGCAGTATTTGAAATTGTGGATGTATGGGTTGGGGACAAATGGATGTAGCCTCAAACACGTCTGCCATGTCACAAGTGGAATTAGGATGAAGGGTGCACATTTATCCTCACTACAGGACCCACAACTCAAAGGCCACATCCTGTAGTCCACATCCAAGGTGGTGGATGTGAACCTTAGCCCTCCCAGAAAACCAAGCAAATTTTCATTGCTATCCATGAAATTTTTTTTTTTTTAATCCATGAAATTTTTGAAGTAGCTTTTGTGACCTGGAAAGAGAACAGGCTGTGGGACCTGTCAAATCTGGGTTCAAATCCAGACTTGGATCGCAGGCTGTATGAGATTAAGCCAAGGGCCATGTCACTGAGCCTTAGCTTCCCGCTCTGTAAAATGAGGATAATAAGTTTGCCTTTCAGAATTTTTGAATGGAGCATAAGTGGTGTATATATAGTGCTTTCTTCATGGAAGTGCTTTTTGTCCCATCCTCTGGTATATTGCAAGTGCTAAGCCGAAGCCTTCTGTAATGATCATGATAATGGTAGCAGCAGTAATGATAACAAAATGAAGGTAAATATTATGGAGATATAAATCTAAAGTAAATACATCTCCCATTCCAAAGGAAATTCCAGAATGAATAGGGAAGATATATTTTTTTAATTGCATCTTTAAAGCTACATCCAGTCCCTGGGCTAGTAAGCACTCAACTCATACTTGCCAAATGAATGAATAATGAAAACACATCCCTAAATGCTACAGCCTCAGGTAGAGTTTGGTAAGAAAATCAGAGAGGTCCAAAAATGGAGTGCTAACATTTTAATGAGTTCTTTCTTTCTTTTCCCTAAAGATTTTTTTATTTATTAGAGAGAGAGAGAATGTCAGTTGGGGGAGAGGCTGAAGGAGAACAGAGAATCCTCAAGCAGACTCCCTACTGAGCACAGCACCCAAGGCAGGGCTTTGCCCAATGTGGGGCTCTATCCTAAGACCCTGAGATCATGATCTGAGCAGAAATCAAGAATCCCCATCTCAACCAACTGAGACACCCACATGCTCCATGAATTATTTCTGAAGGAAAAGGGGAGAGAGAAAGAACACAACTGGAGGTGGCACCATTTTGTATTTGATAGTAGATTGTTGACACATGGTACCTGGGACAAAGAAGTCAAGACATGATGAGTAACCAAGAAAGGGGCAGAATAAAAAGACTAACAGACAATTGGGAGAAAAGATGAATAATACACTTCCCTTTGAGATAAAAGATTTTATAAAACGAAAGATCCCCCTCCCCCCTGAAAATCAACAGGCAAGAGTTGCTTTTTTTGTCTTCAGGAAATAAACCATTGTTCGAGGTTGAAAACTGAACCTATTTAGTCTGGGGGATGAGGGGGAAATGTTTACTTTCTGTGTGTATCAGCAAGTAGTTCTCAATTACCATTTGGCCCATGTAGAATGCCCTGCAAATAGCTTTTTCCATCCGTAAATGTAGTGGACATCTGTTGTTTTGCCGGCTCAGCATCTGCTCAGCTTCTTCTGGCACACACAACCTCTTTTTCCTGTGGGGAACCCGCTTGGTGGAGTTCGGGTGGGCTGACCCTCTTTCAACACAGGGTTGGCAAGTACCCTGAGCCTGGCCAATCAGAGGACCCCAATTCTCTGCCTGATTGGCAGGCTTGTGACCATGTCGTCTCTGGGGTTTTTCTACAGGAGCTCTTGGAGGAGCCATCTGGGTGGCCAAAGTGGGAGGAGGTAGTCTGGGGCCCCTGCTGCCATCTCGCCCCCCACGTTGGGAGAGACTGACTACTAGAGATAAGAGGACGAACAGGTTCCTGAATCCATCACTTGAGTCTGTGGATCCAGATGGGCCTGAAGCCACCATCACTTCTGAACTTCCCCATTATGTGAACCAATATAGCAGAGTCCCTTTCTAAAAATATATATATGTTTGAGTTGCAGTTTTGTCACTTGTAGTCGACCACTTTATGTCTTAATTAATCACAGTTTTCCCTCTAAATAGTAATCTGCTATCAATTTAAGTTAAACACAGTCCAGGACCATTTCATGCTGGACCTCACGGATCCAACAGGACTCACAGCCTCTCGCTGAGGACTCAAGGACGGATGAGGTGGACGTGGCCCCTGTCTTCATGTGACTCCAAGAGAGGAAGAGGAGTCTGTAGCAGACACTACTGCTGCCAGCTTAACAGTCATTCATCTCTTCATCTGCTACAAGAACCCCTGTCTCCTGGAGCAAACCTACTTTTGTTGGTTCTCCCCTGAACAGCCATGTCTTTCGGTCTTTACATGGGGAGGGAATCTTGATTGATGAAACTGATTCTAATAAACTTATTCCTGTGCCAACTGACGGATTTAGGCAAAGGGGTGTGATAGACTCTTGGCCAGTGAGATCCAGGGGATGTCAGATGGAAGAGGAAGGTTTTCTTTGCTTTTCCCAGCCTCTGGAGGTTTCTGTCCACCGTGGATGCTGGAAAGGCACCTCTGCTGCCCACGATGGATTCTGAGGGGGAGCCACCTGAGTTGTAAAGAATCTGGGTGCTTGAAGATGATGCTGAGCCTCTAACTCAACCTGCCTTGGATCTGCCCCTCTGACTTTTCTAGCCTATGAAATAGACGTGGCTAGATTCTTCAAGCTACTTTTAGTTGGGGACTGTCACTTGTTGCTGCAGGCATTTTGTGAAACCAAAGGTGCTATGCTCTGGAACATCCAAGCAGTCAGAGAACGTTTGTGGAGAGGAAAGTTAGGTGAGCAGAGGTGGGGTAAGACAAGGGGGTGGCATAGTGGAAATCAGTGGTAGAAGTGAAGTGGGAACAAATTTCTTCATGGTGGTGTGGTGCTTTTTGTTGTATGAGTATTTCTCAAAGTGGTCAGCTACCCCTCTGCTTCAGAATCACCTGGAGAGGGATCATGGGTTGTCAAAATGCAGATTCCTGAGCTTTACCCCAGACCTACTGAAGCAGACTTTAAATTTTAGACAAGCTCCTCTGGAGTCTTTTGTTCACTAAAGGCTGAGAACCCTTGGGTTAGTGACTAGAAGACTCACACGCTCTCTGGCACTTAGATGAGAATTTTAGAAATCTTGATAACTGATACTAGTGCATATCAAAAGTGTTGTCACAGATGACTTTATGCCAATATCCCTCTGAGCATTACAAAGTATATTTTCCCCAATGTGTTTGCCAATCTTCACAAATGTTTAAGTCATCTGGCAATGAAATAATGTCCTAATACAAGTAGATTAAACACCCATTTAATTTACTCAGCGTCTTTCTTTTCTAAAGTTGTCATTTCTTCTAAGAAGAGCTGTTTCTGTTTCTGTTATTAGAGCCACCCCTCATCAGGCAGAGATGAACAGTGGTGGCTGCGTGGGCAGAGACATAAGCAAAGGGGCTCCCTTTCTCCCCAGTGTGTTCTGAGGAATGTACTTCAAGGTCTCAGAGCCAGCTTATGATGGTGTCATTTGTCCCTGAAACCAGAGTCAGTTCTTCAACACGATGAACTCTGAAATTTGTGGGTTTGTTGAAACTCTCATGGCCTATCCATTATCAAGGCATACAGATGGATCCCTCACCAAGCTCCCCAGTTCAGCCCTTTCTCTCCATCTCTACCAGCCCAGTCCCAGCCACAAGCATCTCTCACCTAAATGACCTCAGTGACCTTCCTACCACACATCTTTTCTAGATCTCAAGGAGGGGCAATTCCCTGATCCCTCTGGCCCTACCCACTGGAGGTCATTTCAGTGTCTTGACATCTCATCTCATATTTTTGTATTCAATAGCACAGTCAGGACTAGAACTCAGGACTTCTGATGCCAAGTCTCATGTTCATGCTACCATTCCAGAATCCACTGCAACAGAAAAATGATCTGAACTTAGGAGAATGGATTGGGTGGAATGGAATGGAAATGGGCAGTGCAGGTAGGAGAGTCAAGCCGACTGCATGAGCCGGGAGAGAGCTCAGCAACAGGAGGTGCAGTCAACCTGACCAGAGCAGCATACACAGAGAACATAGTCCATTTGGATCTCCAGAGCAGCTACTCAAGGGTCAGGAGCCAACAGATTCATGCTTAACTTAAGTTAATCTCAACTGGGTTTTTGACACTTGCAATCTAAGAGTTCTTATAAATGCAGTCTTAAGGGGGGATTAAAATTTTGCACCATTGTAGCACAAAAGCTGCCATAGACATTAGGTAAATGAATGGGCATGGCTGTGTTCTAATAATACTTTATCTACAAAGATAGGCAGTGTGCCAGAAATGGCCTTTGAGCCATAGGTTGCCCACCCTGCTATAGCATCATCCAGTGGGCCAGCAGAAGTGTGTGTGTCTATGCTCAGTGTCCTGATGCCACCCATCTCTCAAGGCCAGCTCAGAGGCTTGGAGTATTAGAGACAGCTGGATATTAGACCAGATGATTTTAAATATCCCTACCCACTCTGAGATTCAAGGATGCTTTGGCCTGATTTTACCTCAAGGATATAGAGGTAGAACTCCACCTCCATTCAAGCTATGTTTGGAATGGAAATTATCCTCCAACAAAATGCCTCCAATTGTAATTGCCAGTTCTATAACTGAGCATATGTTGGTAGAAGCTTCAATTCATAGTGAGCCAGTTAAAATGCAAGGAAGGGACAGCTAGCAGATCTTCTGAGTTAGAGTCCAGGCTGTTAATTACTTTTGTAAAAGAAATACATAAACATGCAGATGGCAATTGTAGTAAATATGATCATCTACATATAAATATAAAAATCCAACCCACTCCTCAAGGCCTATCTCGTATGCAACATACTTTTAGAAATATTTTCAGATTCTCCCCTCACTCTCTTCTAAATATGAGCTCTCCTTTAAAAACTCATGGCATGTACTTTTTATGACTAAGCAGTGGTTTTCAAACTTGAGCCTGCATCAGAATCCCTAAATATCTTGAGAAAACAGATTGCTGGGCCCCATCCTCAGGGTTTTCTATTGAATAGGTCTGGGGTGGGAGCTGAGAATTTGTATTTTTTTTTTAAAGATTTTATTTATTTATTCATGAGAGACAGAGAGAGAGATTGAGGCAGAGACACAGGCAGAGGGAGAAGCAGGCTCCATGCAGGGAGCCCGATGTGGGACTCGATCCCGGAACTCCAGGATCACATCTTGGGCTGAAGACGGTGCTAAACCACTGAGCCCCCTGGGCTGCCCAGAATTTGTATTTCTAACAAGTTCCTGGGTAATGCTCCTGCCCCTGGTATGGAGAAAGACACTCACCTAGACCATCTTCTACCCTATAATAGTGTCACTTTTGCACTTACTTTATTTCCCCTAACAGATTTTAAATTACTCAAGGTGAAATGCTACAGGCTGGGGGATTCTTGTGGGTCCTGGACAAACATTTAGACACGCGTGTGGGATGAGATGAGGAGCTACGTTTCTGGTCAGGATGAACTTGACAGCTGTTTCCTACAACAGGTATTTCTTGAGCCCACAAAGAAGGCAAATGCAAAAGACTTGCTCCCAAGAAGTAACCAGTAGCCAGTACAGGAAATTTCTGTGGCTAAACCACGCTGTAATAGAAATCACAACATGGTCAAGTTCAACATTCTGGTGGAAGACCAAAACCCAAATGAAATCCATCAAATGGTCATACAACTTTTCCTATACATAATGTGGTTACTGGGTGTGCGGGGGGCGGGCAGCAGGGATTGAACAATGAGAAATAACAGAAGCGCTAAATCTTATCTCAATACCCTTTATAAGGAATCCAAAAATAAAAGTACATTGGGAATCATAATGTGGTTGTATTTGAAGTCAGGGACTTTAAAGAGGTGATGAAGTTAAAATGAAGTCATTAGGGTGAGCTCTAATATGACTGATGTCCTTATGTTCTTATAAGAAGAGATCAGGACCGAGTGAAGACACAGGGATAAGATGGCTGTCAACAAGCCAAGGAGAGAGGCCTCAGAAGAAACCAACCCTGATGATCCCTTGATCTCAGACTTCCAGCCTCCAGAACTATCATAAGATAAATTTCTCTTGTTTAAGCCGCTCGCGTATGGTATTTTTGCTGTGGTAGCCCTGGCAAACTAATACAGGCTCCAAAGCAGTACTTTAGATAGTACAAAGGGTATGAAAGCTGCCAGGGAATCAAGACTATGTAATGCCCTGGGAGTAGAAGATGGTCTGCACCATCTGAGCCCTAACATCTCTTGTCCAGAAGATCCCAGTAGGTCCAGACTGGACCTTTCCCCCATTCACTCTCCACACAGGAGCCAAAGCAATGCTTTAAAAACGCCAATCTGATGATGCTTAACCTTGACTCCCACCACCGCCAATAGCATTTAACACCATTCAGTGGCTTCACTTGGCTGTTGGGATAAAGCCAGATTTCTTGCCATGGTCTGTAAGGCCCTGCATGGCCTGGTCCCTGCCAGCTTCCCTATCTCACCTCAGACCCATCTCCCCTCTGGCAGCACAGACAGCTACACTGGCTTTCTTTCTTTCTCCTCAAATGCATCCTGCTTTCTCTCAACACCAGAGATTCCCAGTTGGAAACAGATATGCCAGAGGCACTTCCACATTCAAATGAGTGACATGTCCTAGAGAATGCATCTTGAGGCAGATGGCTTCCAGCAGGAAGAAGTCCTGACTGCTCTTGCCCCACTGCCTTAGTCAGGCTAGTCACCCAGCAGAAATTGTCGAAAGAGCAGCTGAAAAGTGTCAGAGCTTAGAGCAAGGGTGCAGTAAAAGGTGAGGGCTACTGAGATGTACACAGGATATCCTTCCCAAACTAGACACGGGCGTCACCAGGCACCACTCACCTGGGAATTGTAAAAGGAGCTGGAGGGTGAAATTCTGGGCCTGTTGGCCAAAACAAGTCACCTGTTTTCACGAGCATGATGAAAGGGTTCTTTCTCTTTGGTCTGGCTTGCCCGCTGCCCTTCTAGATACAAAGAGAAGAGCAAAGCCTCTCTCCTGTGCTCACTGTCCTATGTCTCTTTTTATCATCACTTAATTATAGAGACTGTGCTTTCTGAATGAGAGACAGAAATGCACGGTTGGATGCACGGTCTAACAATGGGATGAAATATTTAAAATGAGGACAATTGTACATAAGGACACTGGACGCACAATAAACTGACTCTTTTTACCTTGCCCCATTTACCTATAACCCAAATAAAGCTCGATTTGCCTTGTGCTCAACTGCTGTGCAGAACTGTATGAAATTTTAATGATGAAAAGAAACACAGCCAGCAACCAAAAGTAACAATAAAAAAAAAGCCAAATATATGCTGGCTTTTCTTTCAAAGACTAGTGAAGGGAAGAAGCTAGCAAAACAGAGGCTAACCAAAGGCTTTCTCATTCACTGTTTCATTTGATTGTCACCCAACACAAGAATCAGGAGAGATGAGGATCATGTTGCCTGCTTTATGGATGAAAAAAATTGAGGCTTAGAGCACTGGAGAGATGTGCCCAGACTCCTACACACGCCTTCTGACTCTTGTTCAGTGAGGTTTCTTTTCCACATTTGTGCACATGTGTGCACGTGCGCGCGCGCACACACACACACACACACCCCACTAGACTCCCTTTCCACCATTCTGCATCCTAAAATATTGTTTTTTTTTTAAATTTCCTGGCACTGTCAGCAAAAATGATGATTGCCAATATAAGTTCAAGAAATCCCAGAGAGTCATTAACATTTGGTTCTCAAACCCCAGTTAAATGTGTTGCTCAGACAAAAAGGAGCAAACATCAATGAAACATACAAGCATTTTCACTCTCTCAGCCCCTCTAAGCTAGATTAATGCTTTAAGAAAAGAAAATCCTTCCAGAATACCTCTCTTTTAGCCAAAAAGGCATTCTGTCCCCATTTGACTCCAGGAACCCTGGTACAATAATTAACATGTGGGCCAGAGGCCCAAACTCATTGGCACAGGATGGATTCTCAGATGAGAAACAGAGAAGCCCCAAATCCCACTCACAGAAAGGGCTTATTGATATTATCTTTTGAAAGGAATACAGATTTCAAGGGACACAGTCAGGCAGAGAGAAAGCAGAATTTTGGCTATGGAGGAAGTAGTAGGGGGCAGAGGGAGATTTCTCTCCTATTTCAAAATCTGTACATTTCCACCAGAGCATTCTCTAAGTTTATACACTCTGTGGACTTTGCCACTGGCTAGGGAGCATTTCCCCATAGCACTGATATCACAAGAGCCAAAATAATCTGGGCCAGCTACACATTCCAGTTGTAAAACAGAAGGTTTCGGAGAGCTCCCACAGGCAGATGAGCTATGTGTGATGCTCAGGTGCCCTGGGCTCGGGGGAGGCCGCTCAACCTGGGGCTAACTCCAAAAAGAGAAATGGCAATAGCATTCAGATCCAAAAAACGAAAAAGATAGTGGTTTGATTATTTGGGGGGCGGGGGATTAGGGCTAAAAGACCTCATGACAAGCCAGAGGTCTGCAAGCGCCAAAGCCAGAGAGGTCTGCAAAGAAGGTGGACGTAGGCACTCATTCCATTTTCTCTTGGTCCTTGTCCTGAGTGCGGGATGCGGAGGGCCCTGGAGCTGGAGGATGATTCTTGCATGTTAGATAGCTAGCCTGTTTGTATTTAGATTCTTCTCAACCTGGAGGTACATGCAGAACCCCGGGCTGTAGCCCAACACAGAGACTATAAGGCATCACTATGAAGAGAGGGTGTTTCCGCCCCCCTAAGGACAAGATGTCCTAAGGTTTCCTTGAGTCCTTTGGCACAAATAGCTTTTCCCAAGCGAGCAAACAACAAGGACACTAGCATTATCCTGGTGTCACTTTTCTGGCACCCACCAAGCCCCAGGGAAGACCTGGCTCCAAGTCCTGAGTCAGCACAAATAGATTTCAAAGTCCATGCACGAAAGCTCATGTTTGTTGGTGAAGTTATTTACTTGGCAATAAGTTTGGGTCATTTCCTGTGGACTGGGTAATTTCTATATGCTAAGGATTGAGGATGTACCAGTGAATAAAACCAGCATGTTTCCTATACTTCGGGAGTTCACTATTCCATGGGGAAGTAAATAACCAAATAAATAACTATGAAGCAGGACAAGTAGAATGAAGGAAGAGTAAGAGGTGGGGACAGACAATCTGAAGATTAACAGATTTTGGCTGACACTGCAAGAATTCGAGGAAGCCAGCCATGGAAGACAAGGGAGAGGAATCATGTGGGTGGAGAAACAGCATGTGCAAAGGTCCTGAGGCTGGAAAGCACGTGGTAAGTTCAAGGTGCAGTGTAGCTGGTACATCAGGGCCAGGAAGAGAGCTACACAAAGTAACTTGGAGAGGAGGCTCTTGGAATACACAATGAAAAGTTTTCCAAGCACTTTCCCAGATATGATTACAGTTGAAACAGCCCTTTGAGGTGAGCAAGCTTAATAGGATGGGTCCATTGAATTGATGAGGATACTAGCAGATACCACAGTTAGTGGAAGAGCTGAGATTTGGAGTTAGTTCTTCTGTTTCTAAGTTTAGGAATATTTTAGAAGGTCTCTGTCTCTTTCTGTCTTTATATATATATATATATATACACACACACACACACTTAGACATACAAGTAATATTTATATATTATATATTTACATATAGAATATGTATTATATACCTATATACTATATATGATATATAAATATATATTTACATATATATTTACCTATATACATCTATATATTATTTTCATTTATAAAATACAGAATATAAAAGTAAATATAAATATATACAAATTGGATATAAATCACAAATAAGGAAATACATAGCTCTTAAAAACAATGGGTTTTGACAAATATGTAAATCCTTATATGGATTTACAGTGGCATTGAGGCATTTAACAGTGCCTCAATCAAGACAGAGTAGCTTCCATCACCCCAGATAATCTGCGGCAACCTTTTACAATCACTCTTTCCCCACTAGAAGCAAACCCTATTATAATTTCCACCCACATAGATTAATTTTTCCAGTTCTTGAACTTCATATAATGGAATCATAATACAGTATGTGCTCTTTTATGTCTGGCTACCTTTACTCAGTTTTTGAGTAATGTTTTTGAGATTCATTCATGCTGTGACATGTATCAATAGTTGGTTCTTCCCCCCCTTTTTTTGGTGAGTAGTATTCCACTGTGTAAAATGTAACATAATTTGTTTATCTATTTGTCTGTAGATGAGCATTTGGATTGTTTTCAGCTTTGGGATATTATGAATCAAGCTGCCAGGAACATTCCTACACAATTCTTTCTGCAGATACATGTTTTCATCTCTCACTGGTAAGTACCGGGGGTGGAGGTGCTCATCACAGGTAGGCTTAGGTTCAGTTTTTGTGAAAGTCACAGTTTTCCCCAGTGGTACCAGTTTATATTCCCACCAATAATGTATGAGGAATTTTAGCCATTTTAGTGGGTGTAAATTGGTGGTTTTAATTTGCAATTCCCTCATGCGTAATGATGTTGAACATGTTTTGTGTGTTGATTGACCATTTGTATATGTTCTTTTGTTCAGAATCTGTTAGAATTTCTTGCCCGTTTTTGCTGCTTTTAGTGTTCTAAGAAGTTACTGCCTATCTCAAGGTCATAAGATATTCTTCTATATTATCTTCTAGAAGCTGTATAGTTTTAGCATTCAGTTTATTTAGGTCTCTGATCTAATTAATTTTTGTTTATTGACTAGTGATGGACAAGTTTGTTGAATATGAGGACTCCTTTATTTTTATTTTAGTTTTTACTTTTTACTGTGGCGTATCTTGCATAAAGTACATAAATCTTAAGTGTAAAACTCAAAAGTTTTGCACACATGTATACATCCATGTAAACCACATTCAGATCATTTGAGGACTTTTTTTTTTTTAAGATTTTAATTATTCTTAGAGAGAGAGAGAGAGAGAGGCAGAGACACAGGCAGAGGGAGAAGCAGGCTCCATGCAGGGAGCCTGATGTGGGACTTGATCCCGGGTCTCCAGGATCACACCCTGGGCTGCAGGCGGTGCTAAACCGCTGCGCCACCGGAGCTGCCCTGAGGACTTGTTTTTAATGCCCAAAATATTTGCTAGCTTCTCTATATTAGCATTACAGTTAAGTAATAGTTATGGTAGCTTTTTGCCATAATGAATTTTCTCAAACACCTGCATTTGATGGAATACTATGCATTAGAGGCTTGGTGTGCACATGGATTTATAAGCTCCAGCAATAAGCTGTGGCATGCAGTTGGGGAGTAAATATATTATATATCCTAGTGACATATGGCTTCTGTCCTCAAGGTGCTTATAATCTAAGAAAAGTGCTAGGAAATGCACATAAATAAACCATGCAAATGACCTGTAACCATAAGAACATTTTAAATCAAGGGCCAGAGACTTCGGAAGAGGGAATAAAATTATGTCAGGAGTGGATATGAAGAAGCTGGAATAGACGAGTCTTATTGGGATGCCTGGGTGGCTCAGCAGTTTAGCGCCTGCCTTAGGCCCAAGGCGTGATCCTGGAGTCCTGGGAGCGAGTCCCACATCGGGCTCCCTGCATGGAGCCTGCTTCTCCCTCTGCCTGTATCTCTGCCTCTGCCTCTGTCTCTGTCTCTCTCTCTCTCTCTGTCTCTCATTAATAAATAAATAAAATCTTAAAAAAAAAAAGAAGAGTCTTATAGTCTGACGACAACTAGGATTTCGACAAATGGGAATAATTATAGGAGGTAATTGCCAATGGGAAGAATGGTTAAAAAGGAAGTGCCTTAGTTAGGATCCTTTCTGTTGTAATTTATAGAAACCCAAGTGAACTCAGTTTAAGCAAAAAATGAATTTGTTCGTTCTTGTAACTAGGAGGTCCGAAGTGGTGGGGAATGGCAGATAGCCTCTGGCTTCAGATCTGGCTGGATTCAGACGCTTTACTATATGGTCAGAGCTATGACTTTCTTTATTTTTCAGACAGCCTCTTCCTCCCACATATTGGACAAGAATAGTCATGGAATCTCTAGACCCTCCCAGAATCTCCTAGCTCAACAACCTCAATAAAACGAATATTTCTCTTTCCCAAAATCTCCCTATACAATTTCAAAGAATACTCTGGTTGGCTTCCCTTGGGTCTAATGTCCACTGATGAACAAATCCTTGCGGCCAAGGTAGATGGGAAACTCTGATCGGCCAGTCTAGGTGATGTGCCATCACTTGGGGGAGATGCAGAACACCGCAACTGACAGCCTCTTAATACTACATGGATTTGGTGGGAAAGAATCAGAGGGAGGATGATAACTGAACAGACAATTGGCTACTGTATTTCATTACAAGGGAATGTGGGCTTTGAGTAGGAAATGTGAATGGAGAGGGCAGGAAGGAAACTCTGCCTTAGTCATGGAGTACGAGCATAGAAAGTCATCCTGTGTTCTTCCCCAGTATCATTCTCTGTAGCCCAAGAGTTGTCTACTGAATGGATCCTAGGGCAGCCTGTGCAGCCTGGCATTTAGTGGTCACTTGGGAAGAGTGTGAATTATGGGGTGTGCTGTATATGAAAGCAGCATGAAGACTGGAGACAGCTTCGTATAGGCCTTTCTCTGTCTATCTTTTCAGTACATCTTATCTATCATGCTTGTAGTAAATTATGCTTGTAGTTATGAGGATGAACTAACTAAAGATTAGGCATGTCTGTGTCATTGTTTTGGATGACACTGTGATGTCAAAGCTGGAAGAGATCATGGAAGTCATGTAGCACAGGGGTCAGTAAACTCTGGCCTGTGGGTCAAATCACTCTCCATCTTTATTTTTGTAAATAAATTTTGACCGGACTGAAACCTCATCCATTTGACTACACACTGGGGCTGCTTTCATGCTACAGAGACTATAAAGCCTACAAAGCCCAAAATATTTACTACCTAGCCCTTTATAGAAAGTGTGTCAACCCCTGGTCTAGTAGGACATGCTCCCTATTCAATTAGGATTATCCTCTACAAGATTAATTTTATTTCTGACTCATGCCAAGATCAAAAGAGACAATTCATGGAAAGTTTAGAGTGTAGTCTGATGTATATTAAAGCACTACTTAAATGTCAGCTAAACACAGTTCTGAGTTATCAATATATCCTTTTATCCCCTTTCCCAATGGAATGACCAAGAGGTGACTGTACTGTAACACCATGTATTGATTAATTTGTTATTTAAAGGGAGTTTCCCCAACACATTCAAATATATTTCATTACTTTACCACTATTACATTATTGGGTGTTTTCATGTGCCAGGCTCTGCGTTAAGCATCAAACACCCATTCCCTCACTTAGAGCTCCCCCAATATTCCCATCTTGAGAAGAAAATGCAACTCTAAGGATAAAGCAAGGCACCAAAGACTGCACAGCTAGTGAGTAGCCACACTGGAATTTGAACCCAGGCATTCTGACTCCACAGCTCAAGTGTTTATCAAACACTCTATCTAGGTGGCTCGATTTGGTTAGTAACCTAGTTTTCGAAGTATCAGTTCACAGTCCCAGAAATCAGAATCAGATAACAGGTCCACCTGCGGGTATGAGAGTAGTAATGCACAGCGGACTATAGAACCGTGGCCACCCTTTCTGCACCTCACATGTCCCTTCCCATCCACATGTGGCACCACTGCCCTTAGCCTGCCTCCCGCTGCCTTTGGGCTCTCCTATCCATCAGGTATGTGTTGCCAGGGAGATGATCCTAAATAATGCACAGCTCTGGTCAGGTCACTACTTGGCTCAAAACCTTTCACAGCTTCTCATTGGCCATAGACTGTAACAAACACCCTCTAGGCTGGCATTTAAAACTCTCCAAGATGTGATCCTCACCTACTGCCCAGCCTTATTTCCTCACTGGCCACCTAGTCATATTCTACAGAGTACAGACCAACTGGACTTCCTGACATTTCCTGGAATACTCTGCATTTATTTATTTCACCCTCCACCCAAGCCAAGGGCCCAGGATGCAGACATTGTGCAATGGGGACTGTGGAATCTTGCTGGAGAAGGATTGAGTAAGCCCATCTGGGATGCCCCAACCTTCCCTTATGCTCTGCCTAACAGAAGTTTATTCACTTCTCAAAGGTGGTCTCAGGTCTTCCCAAGGAATTTGGCCTGTCTTCCTCTTACTCCTTCCCTCTCAATCTCCAGCAATTCAGTCGCATACTCGTGTCCACCCCTTGCTGACAATGGAAGGAGGTAATCTGGGGTCATGCTCTCTGTTCTGTGCATCTCCTGTCCCATGGTGCCTGGCACACTGCCATACACAGAGCAGGGATTTCTATCATTGTTCCAGTGAATAGGACAGCACTGCTGGGATACTGAACAGGAGACCGACCATAGGATCAGCCACCTCAACCCATATTTTCCCCTGTGATGCTCCTCAGTGTAAGACAGGGAAAGATGGTGAAAAGGAGGAAGCACAAAGTGAAAGGAGATCAGGGTCAGATGGACATTGTTTCAAACACCTACCCTACACTTCCTAGCTTGTATGTGGCCAGGTGACTTCATCTTTGAACCTCATTTCCCTTTCGTGAAAAATGAGATATTAAATACTCCTCTTAAATTCACCCATTCACATATTAATTCAAGGTTTCATTACTTATTTTTTTTTATTAAAGTACAGTTGACACACAATGTTACATTAGTCTCAGGCATACAACATAGTGATTCAACTACTCTATACATTATGCTGTGCTCACCGCAAGTGTAGCTGCCATCTGTCGCCACACACCACTATTACAGTATCATTGACCACATTCCCTATGCTATGCCTTTCATCCCTGTGACTTATCCATCCCATAACTGGAAACTCATGCCTCCCACTCCCCTTTACTCACTCTGCTCAATCCCCCAAACCCCCACCTTTCTGGAAACCACCTGTATATTCTCTGTATTTATGGGCCTATTTCTGCTTTTTTAATGTTTGTTTTTGTTTTTTAGACTCCACATATAAATGAAATCATTTGGCATTTATCTTTCTTTGTTTGACTTATTTCACTTAGCACAATACCTTGTAGATCAGTCGATGTTGCAAATGACAAGATCACATTCTTTTTAATGGCTAAGTAATATTCCATTTTTATATGTATCTATTATATATTTTATATATATATCTATTATATATATAGATATCTCACATCTTTTTATTCATCCATTTATCAGTGGACACTCAGGCTGCTTCTACATCTTGGCTATCATAAATAATGCTTCAATAAGCAGAGGAGTGCATGGGTCTTTTCAAATTAGCGTTTTCATTTTCTCTGGGTAAATATCCAGTGATGGAATTACTGGATCAAATGGGAGTTCTTTTTTTCACTGTTGAGGGACCTCCACACTGTCTTCCACAGTGACTGCACCAGTTCACGTTCCCACCAACGGTGCCTGAGTGTTCCTTTTCCCCCCACACCCTCCCCAACACTTATTATTTCTTGTCTTTTTTACTAGCCATTCTGACAGGTGTGAGGTGATAGATCATTGTGGTTTTGACTTGCATGTCCCTGATGATGAGTGATGGTGAGCAGCTTTTCCTCATTGCTTACTAAATGTGACACTTGGGGCTGATAAATGGTCCTGAGCCTCAGTTTCCTCCTATGGAAAATGAGGGTGGTATTAGCACCTCTCTCCTACAACTTTTATGAGGGTTAAGTGAGTTTATGTCTTCGAAGAGCTTAGTTAGCACTGTGCCTGGTATAGAGTGAGCGCTCAACAAATGTGAACCATCCTTACCCATCATCTCTGGATCAGCCACTGTGATGAGTTTGGAGGATCAGGCAGTGAACAAGACAGACAAGCCTGTCATATAGTCATCATGTAGTTTATAGTCAAAAGAGAGTAAGAGACAGAAACAAAGGAAATGTGCTAATGAACAAAGCAATACCCACTGTGTTAAGTTCTGTGGTGGATGGTGAGAGCCAACATGACACAGGGACCTGTCTTAGGTACAGAATACCGGGAAGGCTCAGGGAGGATTGTTGCAAGGATTAACTAAATAATATATGTAAAACATGCGCACTGAGATAGGCTGTAGCTGGAAAAGAGTGTCTGTTGATTAGGAGGAGGAGAAAAAAGTGGCCTGAGGCTAAGAAATCTCTGATGGGGGCTGGGCTTCTCTTTATTCCTGAAATGCTTCCTCCCAGGTCCCTTCTCCATACATGTGATGGGTCCAGGCTCTGCCTCTGTCCTTTGAAAGAGGGATTTTTGTTCACTTGAGGTTCCTGCCCCATATAATGCTGGCATCACAGGCAGTTCTCCTTCCAAAATAACTCATGCTGACCGTAAAAATATCTAATTTTATGGCTGCCTTAGATCATCCTTGGATGGGCAGGGTCCAGATCCCTGGGCTGTTTCCCCAGATCTCCAAACACAGGGGCAGACCTCGGCCTGCCTCTGCTCCTACATGCTGAGAGCAGCTTGCTGTGGGAAGATTCGCACTTGGTGGAGCGTGCTTCAGGTGCTTAAAATAGATCAACTGTGTCGTTAGACAGACTATCACAAAGCAGTCGTTTCATTGGCCCTGCTGGTGCTGCTGAGGGCAAGAGATAACAGCCCATGGAGAAAGACCTGCGCTTTGCACAAAATTAAGCAGATGCAAGGAAGAAGGTCTGGAAGTGATATAGGCAGGGGAGAGTAGGATTCTTCCAAGAGAGGCGGTGGGGGCTGTTGTGAGAGCACACGGGCTGTGACCACAGCAGGGGAAGCAATGGGACAGCCAAGTACGGCCTGTCTGGACCCCTTGTCTGGCTGGTGATAAACTCAGAAAAGAGGCTAGAGACTTCTGGTTGCCGGGCACATCCCAGCAGCACTGTGTGAAATTGTCAAAGGGTCATCCACACTCTCCGGGGGCCACAAAGCCCATGTGTGGGGCTGACTCTGGCACCTTCCTACTGCTCCTCTCTACCATTCTGGCCACCCTTTCCTGGGCTCACCCTGGTTGATGACTGCCTGCCCTGAAAGCCATGCTTCAGACACAGCCTCATCAGCGTTCTGTGGAGCGATGCTATGCCCTCCTCTAGTCCATGCAGCCTGGGACCACCTTCAGCAGCCCACAGAGCTCCACTGCCTGAACTTGAGATCAACTCTTCCCCTCCTTCAACCTTCTCCTCCAGTGGCCGCCATGCCTGGCGTCATGAACAAAGGGAAGTGATGGCAGCTGAGGAAGAAGTCCAGTTGGGAGCTAGGAGTGACCAGATGTGGACACAGACTGAACACAGGAGCATGAAGGAAAGGGAAATGTAGATGAGGACCACTTTCCAATGACTAACTTCGGTGACTGTTCTAGAGATCAAGGGGGACCGTGGAGTTGAAGTTGCTTTTCTCTTTTTTCTTTTAAAGAGGATGGATTTATTAAATTTTAGGTTGGATCTGAAGCACCTTAGAATATCCAAGTGGGCAACTAAGCAGATGGTCAGAAAGATGAACCTAGGGCTCTGTGGAGAGATTGTTATCATAAAGACAAAGAGAGCAGGCTTTTTACTAACAAATGAATTCATCAAGTACCTCTGGAGCACCCATGATGGGCTAGGCACTGTGCTTTGCTTTCTATGAATTATTTGCTATCCTATTTCTTCTAGAGAAATGAAGAAAAACCTGCTCTCAACTGCAGAAATTATGTTGGCATTATCTACTTATTCACTTTTCTTTTGCAAGCAGGAGAACCTCATCCTGACAGAGAAGAAGTCTTGAAGAGCCTTATGGGATTGATGCTATATGGGGTCAAGTGCAGCGATTACCTTTCAGTAATCACTCCTTAGCTGGGATACAACTGAGCTTATGGACACAGAACTCATGCTATTGGCTAGGTGACCTCAGATGAACCAGGCCTGTCCCATATGTGAGAACAATCTCTAGAAGAGTTCAGACTTTCATAGTACCTTCCTTTGGTCTGGGAAAAGTACCCAGATCTAGGATCCATTATCCTGAATTGCCTTCCTTTGGTCTGTTCCCCACCCCCCTACTACTAGGTTCCCCTGGAAACAAAACTGACCTCTAGGAGACAGGGGCAGGACATGTTTGCCCAACTGTATCGGACAGGATATGATATCACCCTTCTGGGAATGGGTCAGCTGGGGAAATCTTTATTTATGCAGCAGGATTTTGCTCACTTCAAGAGGACTTCAATGGCATGGCGGTGTTAATCAGTTGCTAACACTAGATAGAACCTTCTCTAGTAAAAATGAGCAGATATGCTGCAGTTCCTGCATCTCTGTGTGAACACACACTTCTCCATGTTTGATGTTATATTGATCAGCTACTAGACTGGGAATTAAACATTAAAATGCTGGGGTGCCTGGGTGACTTAGTGGGTTAAGCGTCTGCCTTTGGCTCCAGTCATGATCTCAGGGTCCTGGGAGATAGAGCCTCACAGCAGGTGGTGGACTTCCTGCTCAGTGGGGAGTCTGCTTCTCCCTCTCCCTCTGTTGCTCCCCGTGTGTGCACTCTTTCTCTCTGTCAAATAAATAAATAAAATCTTAAAAAAAAATTAAAATGCCTCCAGTGGCAAGGGAACATAAAAATACAAAGCCGTCCTTGTGCATTTTAAGAGGAAATGGTGGCAACCAGGCAGCCTAGAGACCAGTACACGCCCTGCCAAAGGCAGGCAGGCCTGCTGACTGTTGTCATGTAGGAAAATAGGGGTAGGGATGGCAGATATTCCCCTGGCCCCTGCATTTTTAAGATTATTTGTTTATTTGTTTGAGAGAGGGGGAGAGAGAGAGAGAGAGAGAGAGAGAGAGAACATGAGCAAGGGGGAGGGGCAGGGGCAGAGGGAGAGCAGGAGCCAGATGTGGGCTCAATCCCAGGACTCTGGGATCATGACCTGAGCTGAAGGTAGTTGCTTAACCCACTGAGCCACCCAGGCGCCCCTCCCCCTTTTTAAGAGAACCCCCTTTTTAAGAGAAGCTGGAAATTCGAATTTTTAAATCTCAATTTCCCAATTTCTCGCCATTGGCAAATAAATTCATTAAAAATCTCATGTAGGGCAAATAAAACATGTCGTATCATGCTGGTCACCAGGTGGCCTATTTATTAGGGCCTATATGACTCACGAAGACAAGAGCCATGTCTTTTATATTTACTGCTGTGTCCCCAGCATCATGTCTGGTGCAGAGTTGGTGGTCAGTAAGTATTTGTTGAGTGAAAAGTGAATGATCCAATTCTTATTACCCAGGTTGGACATTCCCAGGAACAAGGCCAAATGAAAACCAATACCATGACCATAAATTCTGTTACACCATTGAGATGCTACAGTTGTGCATAATGACCTGGATGGGGGTGGAATGGGAGTTGTGTTTTCTGCAGACAGAGTGAGCCATAGAATACTAAACTACCTCCCAGATTCCCTTCTGGGGACCTCTGACATGTGAGCGCCACCCTTCAGGTTCTTAAGTAGAGAGGCTCCATCTCTGCTGGTCAGAGGATAGCATCCTCTACTCGCCCTGGGGAGTGGCTGATATTCAGGGGGAAACAGCCCATGGAAAAATCTTCTTGATGAATCGTTGATGTAACAAACACTGTATTACAGGTTATGTTCATCTGTTAGAGGCCTAGCTTCCGTTCCCCAGAATATGACCTTATCTGGAGGTATGGTCTTTACAAAGGTAAGGAAGTTAAGGTGAGGTCATTAGAATGGGCTCCAATCCAATATGACTGGTGTCCTTATCAAAATTTGGACACAGAGACACACAGATGAAGGGTCCCGGGTAGAGAAGATGGCCATCCACACCCAAGCACAGAGGTCAGAGCAGATGGTTTCCAGGGCCCTCAGAAGGACCCAATACTACCGACACCCTGATTTTAGACTTTTAGCCTCCAGAACTGTGAGACGATACACTTCTGTTGTTCAAGCCTCCCAATCTGTGGTATTTTGCTGCTGCAGCTCTAGCAAACTAATATATACTGGTTTTATTTGTTTTATACACACTTGCAGCAGCCTGGGCAGTGTTTCAAGCAATTCACAGCTATTAACCTACACGTTTTTTTCCAATAACCCTATGAGAGAGGCACTATCATGAGCTCCCCTGTGATCAGATATGGAAGTAAGGTACAGAGAAGGTAAGTGACTTGCTCAAAGACACAGAGCAAGGAAAGGGCAAGTTCCAGTCTATGCCCTTAAGAACCAAAGGAGAACAATTAAACTGGTGAAGTACTCAAAAAGTCAGAGGTGCTTTTACCTTCTGGTTGTTTTCTGCTCTTGTACAATGGGACCTGGCCACTGTTGGGGGCCTGCCAGTTGTTGACCATTCACACGCCAGATGTTATCTCAGCAAGATAAAGCCTTTGCCAGATAGGAAAGCTGGGGTTCAGAATTGATATCACTTCCTTTGTGCACTACAAATACTCTTGAAATCACATTGTGATTTTCAGAGATGTGTTAAACTCATTTGGGATGGATTTAAAATTGTTCCTTGCATTATTCTTCAGCCCCACTCCTAGCCTCCAGGATGCATTTGTCGACAGTGGCTTCATTCATTTGGGAAGCATGTTTTTTTTTTTTTTTTTTTTTTTTTAAATCTCCATCCTTATAAAGAATACAGTCATCTCTATTTTACCTAAATTTTGCAAATTTAAAATGGTCTTAGAGGGTAGCCTACACAGTTTGTGTTTGTACTGGGTCCTTTTTGTAGTAAAGAACTCCTGGAGTTCCTGACCTGGCAGAGAATGGTCATCTTGCTCCTTGGGCTGGGTGTCTTCAATTCTGAGCCCCCATGCCTCCCCGCACCCACCCTGCTGCCTTGTCTACTCTGCACTGTGCCCTGTGAGGCTGAATATGATGGGCCCATCAACTGCCTTCCTTGCCCTCTGCCCCCTGGTTGGATGGGGCCAATGGGGAGCACAGTAAGAGATGGAGGGCGGGAGGTGAGGGAGGTCAGGCAGTTGCCAGCCTTCTAGTACTGGGCCATCCTCGCTTCTTGTTTGTTTCTCTACACCCTCCTCATATATTTGCAAAGATTCCTTCTACTTAACTCCCTTCAAACTGCCCATCTGTTCCCTGCCAGGACCCTAACTGATAGACTCTTCTCCTTCTTTTTATCATATAATATAAAAGCAGAGAGGCCATGCAAATCTTATTTTCTACAAGATCTTTCCCCCAATTTCTATTCTTATAACCATCAAAATCGTGGCCCTCAGACCTTTTCTGAACCAGGGTGATTGTCTCTCAGCTAGGATCCTAACTTCCGTCTTGCCCTTTCCAACCCATGCCATATACAATACCAGGTTAAGAATCTTCCCAAAGGCTTCCCTCAGGAAGCTATGGCTTTCCTTTGAACAGAACCTCGTGCTACCTACAACAACAGTAACATATGCTAATTTTCAACCAGAGGGTTTGGTTTTTCTGATCCTTTCATTCCAGAACTTTGCTCTATGGCTAATTCAACTCCAGATTCAACTTCATCCCCTGGGACCCGATGCCAGTGACCTTCTCATGTTATTTCCCTTCATCCTGAGGACAACCTTGCACTTTGGCATTACTGCTCGCATTCTATACATGATAAAATTCAGGTTCAGAGACGTGAGCTATCTGGTCCATGATCACAGAGTACACCATAGATCTTGCATTTGAACTCTGGAATCCATTCCCTCGAGCTCAGGTTTTTTTACGCCCAGGATGGTGTCTGCTTATCTCACGATAAGGGTGATTGATGTGACTCTTCAGTGCTCTCCTTAGCAAAACAGTCTACTCCCAAACGGTAACCTTTTGGCATGCCAATCCGTGAGAGATCCCAAGGAAAGGGTCGGAGGACAGGAAAAGTTGATTAAATGAAGGAGGATGGTTTTTGCACTACCGTACGCGGTATGCGTGATGCTCCCCAGCCTGAAGGATGGGCCACTGCTGAGTTCTGTGCCTACAAAAGCCACAGTTTTCAGGAGCTTGGGGAGTTCTGGCCCATGCAAGGAGAATGGCATTTTATGGGACACAGAGTCAACTCTGGAGCTCAGGGCCTCTGGCACCTGAGGTAAACTCAGTTTCTCCTGGCTTTGGACCAAGGGGCTTGGGAACCTATAGGGAACCCAAAGATTCATTGTTGCCTCACGATTTATTATTGCACATTAGATGGTGGTGCTTCCATGGCTCCAGGGACCGTGTAAAAGTGATGGGCCTGGGGTTAGCTCCTTCCTTGCTGTGTGGGTTCAGGAAAGTGGCCAGCAGACACGTGGATGAGCATGGGATGGATGACAAATAAGGCATGGAAGGAACAGAGCCAGGGCACACGAACAGCATACATCAGGGGGACGTTCCCTCTGCTGCGGGGCAGGGTGGGCCTTCTGCCCACGTCTATACCACCAACCGACTCCATCAACCTCCAAAATTACCCCCTTCTCTCAAATTCCCACCCTGTGGTATACGAAAACTCAGCTAGATTTTGGAGGAAAGGATTCTGAAGACACTAGAAGCGCACTGAGAAGTTGCTGACAGAGCACTCCCCTGGTGTTGCCATCTGAGCCACGTGTGTCTCATTTACGAATAAAAACAACTCACGTATGTTTACAAAGCATTTTCTCATGATCCCGCTTAATCCTCAAAATCATACTTCTGGTATTCTCGATTTATGACCATGGTGTGACATCGGAGAGGCTGAGTGACCTCCTTGCTAATGACATAGAGTCCATGATGACAACAACCACAATGACCAACCACTGTGGTCACGAGAACAGCCTGACCACCCTCGCTGATATGAGGCTAGTGATGGCCCAGGCATCACACCCTGTATTTTGCATGCTGTGTTAATATTTATCTCCATTCCACGTAAGGTGGGTCCCATCATCCCCATTTTGCAGGTGAGACAACCATACTGAAGACCACATAGCTAATAAGTGAAAAAAGAGGACCAGAACCTGGGGCCAGCTGATCCCAGAGCCCCAGCTATATATCAGCTCTCACATACTGCCCCAAGACCACAGCCTTGAACTCCTCTTTTGCTCCGATGAAGCAATTATAACTTCATAGTCATCTCATGGTTTGCCCTCACTTCATTGGTGCCATCTGAGCCACTGATTAGGAATGGTTCCCATTATGAAAATGCAACACATCCAAGCACCTTTCATAATCCAACAGCTAACTGCATGGCTTGAAGAAGTTAGTGAACATTCATAGCTACAAGGTGTAACCCATGAAATTGTAGTAGTACCACCATCTCCCAGGGTGCGGGTGACAGTTGGGGAGATCATACAGGTACGATGCTGAGCACGGTGACTGGTGGAGGGTGAGGATCCAATAAATGGAAGGGAGAGAAAAACTGAGTAAGATTGTCTCTTAGGTTCCATTTCAGGTACCAGGATTAAGTAAGAATTTTACATCCCCAAGGGGAGAGCATTTTTGCTTTGATCAGGTCACCTCAAGGACCTCCTGCCAACGCCCAGCCCCTATGGCCTTGGCATTGCTTCGCTCATATGAGGTCTGACTTCTATATTCTCCATTTGCAGACTCTCAGGCTTGGAAGCAGCCTCAGGGATGATGGAGCCCCGCCTCCAAGCCTTGAGCACCAGTGGCCACAGTGCTCCCCAGGGTAGCCCTTAGAGGAGCACTTCTTACGGGGACCTCAGCGGTCACCCAAGTCATGCTACTCTGTTTATTTTCCACTACCTCTGGAAAATAAACACACTCTCCCTACTTAGAAAAAAGTATATGAGGCTGGAGTAGCATTTTTGTGAGTCCTTGTCTCCTGCGGTATTCAGCTCAATTGGTTGTTGTTTGTTTAAAAAAAAAAAAAGTAAAAGCTGTTTCCTTCTTTCAGGCATTATTCGGTGTTGCTAATGGGACAAGACAAAAGGGTAAGGCCAGCTGCTTGTGAACTTATTTCTTAGTTTTTTGAAAAACAGATGAGCCATCTCTCTCTCCTATCATGTAGTGAGAAAGGACTCCCATAACTACATCTTTCCCCTAGAGATAGTGAGAAGTGACAGGCGGCTCACATCTTTACTCGTCTGAAAGCACGCAGGGGTAAACATGTGGCCCACCTAGGTGATCAGATCTACAGAATTTTGCTCTTTTCCAGAGCCCGGTGTGAAGCCAAAGCACCGTTCCTGCCTGTCACAATCAAGAGGCAAAATTCTTTGGCTGGAAGAGGCAGAGGGAGTTCAGCCACACTCGCTTAGCAGAGCTATGTAATACACAAAGGAAGAGAGCAGAGGGATGAGTCATACAAATACATAGTAAATAAATATATTTCATTTCCATCTCACTGGCTTTTGCTTTGTTTTCCTCCCCTCCAGGCCAACAGCCTTGAAATGGAGGGAGGGTGGAGAAACGGTGGCTTTGGTCTGGACACAGCCTCAGAAGGTACTGATTTTTCTGGTCTTGCTGTTCGGCTCTCGCTTTTTAAAAAGAAACTTACAGATTTAGATTCAACCCTTCTCATTTCACAGACCAGCAATCTGGGATCCAGAGAGGAGACTGATGGGAAAGTCACAGACCCAGGGAACCGAATGTTCCTTGGGTCCTCCGCTTCAACGATCCCACCTGCTCCTGGGAGCACCCAGACAAGCTGAGCTGATGAGGAGGCGGGAGGGGGAGGACTTGAACCCAGATCTCCTCTCCAGGGTGGTGGTCACAGTGGGTGCCCATGGTCACAGGGACCACACTGAAGAGACACATACAGGGCCTCCTTGTATTTCTGCCTGCATTTCTCAGCAGCTGAGGCCCAGCCCAGCAGCAAAATGTCTGGTCCTGTCTCTGCAAAGCAGTTGTTACCCCTGGCATGTTAGAGATCTTGGCCAAAGGGCTTGTCTCTTTTCTCTCCTCTCGGGATAGCTACGCGGCCTGCAGGTGTGTGCAGAAATCAGCCCCGGGGCCGTGGGGCTGCAGGCACAGGAGCAGGATATTTCACAATCTCTAGACCCAAAGGTGGCTTCCTGACGATTTGTTTATCAAACTGCTCGCTCCCAGCCCACTGCCTGCCCACATCCACCCACCACCAGCCACCACCAGCCCGGGGCCGGCCTCCCTGCTCCTCTCAGCTTCAGGACAAGCCGGGCCCCTCCATGGCTCTCCAGCTGTGTGCAGGGAGGTCTCCTAGAGCCCCCACAGCCAGACAATGGCCACGTTCGTTAGTGCTTCCTAGGCCTTCCCAGGCATTGCTAGAAGGAGACGAGCAGCCTTCCCCGCAGAGGCAAGTGCTGCTGCCAATAAAACATGAGCAAAATTGTCAGGAAAAGCCGGACCCACATCCCCCTTCCGGGGCGCACGGAAGGGGCCAAGAGGGAGTCTGGGGGCCGCGTGTCCGGCGCGATGCCAGGCTGCCTCCAGCTCCCGCCCCTCCCGCCCCCAGCCTGTTCCCATGGCAAAGGAGAGGAGGACCCACTTACTGCTCGTGTTCATGGTGATGCCTTCGCACTGGGTCTCTCATTCAAGACGCAGGACCCGGCTGCTCTTGGAAGCTCGCGACCTCCCGGCCTCACTCATCACCTGGGGGGTGAAAAGGCGGTCCAGGGCCAGCTCCGCATCCTCAGGTGCTCTCACCCCGCGGCCGTCCCCTCGCGGGCCGGGCTGCAGCCGCCGGCCTCGGGGGCCCGGGGACCGGCGCGCGCAGGTGAGGGCGGCGGCGGCGGCGGCGGCGGGAGCGCGGGGAGCGCGGGGAGCGCGGGGGAGCGCGGGGGAGCGCACCGGCCCGGGCAGCGGGGCCCCCAGCGCCCGCCCCGCCGCGCGCGCCCCGACGCCTCCGGCCCCGCGGCTCCCGAGCCCAAAGGGGGTGTGGACCGCGGGGAGGCAGGGCGGGGGCAGCGCGTCCCCGCCCGGCCTCGGGAGCGGCCAGCGCCCCGGGACCCACCTCTCGGCCAGCGTCGGGAGCCAGAGGCCCCTGCCCGGGCCCCCGCGGCCGGCTCATGCATCCCGGTCCTCGTCCGCAGTCTCGAATTCCGAGGCGAGCGCAGCGAAACCGGAGAGCTCGCCCTCCATGGTGCGGGCTCGCGGGCCGGCGGCGCGGGGGGCGCGGCCGCTCGCTGCCGCCACCTGCCGGACGCGCCGCCGCCTCGCCAGGCCCCGCCCCCGGGCCGCCCCCGGGCCGCCCCCGGGCCGCCCCCGGGCCGCTCCCGGGCCTGGGGCGCGCGGGCGGGCGGGCGGAGGCGACCCCGTGCCCGGGGCGGGCGGTGCTCGGGCGCTGCCTCCCGCTCCCTCGGGGCTCGGGTCTGCGGGCTCCACGGCGTAGGAAAACCCGCCGTCGCTGGGAGGGGCCGGCGAGAAAGCCGGGCTCTGCAGGAAGACAGGTGTCCCTTCCAAGTCCACGTCCACCCGGCGCCCTCCGACTCCGGTCCTGAGCAGGTCGCTGCTGCTGAGGCCTCGTGCTCCCCCCGGGCCGAGGGCGGAGGCGTGAGGGGCTCCTGCGGCCTCCTCCCTTGGGTCCCTTCCTCCCCCCCTCGTACCCCTTATCACTGAGTCATTTGGGACGATGGTTTATCATCTCCCTACCCGCTGGAGTGTCAGCTCAGTGAGAGTGGGGGACGCGTCCGCAGGGTTCCACAGGGCTCCCCAACACCTGGCGCAGCGCCTGGCACCCGAGGTATCAACGAGCATCTGTTGATAGAATGCCCCAGGCCCTCTCTGGACCTGATACTGTGCCGTCCTCAGAGGAGAAGAAGCTCTAGGAAGCCCCACCTGGAGACTCTTCCCCATCTGAGGCCGAGGCAGGTATGGGGCCCTATGACTCAGCCTCACCGGTTCACCCAGTTTTCCTACAGCTGACTCTCCTCTGAAGTATTATTACTACTATTATTTTAGTAATTAGTTCTTGAGGTGTGTATTACGGAAAGTTATATTCTGATATTTTGGTCATGATTAATTCAGTGGGGTGGGGTTTTTTGGTTTTTGGGTTTTTTTTACATTCCCCTGACTCCTTATTCCGTCACCTTCTGAACCTAATTCATGGTCACAGAAGCATGACTTTTGGGTACAGCAAAACAAGACTGAGAGACTCCGTGATCCCTGCTTAGAGCATGTGTAGAATCAAGATGTCGTGAACCCTCAGACCCCGGACTTAGAGACAGGGAAAGAAGGGGTCACAGAGGCTGAGTACCTGCCCGAGGGCAGACACACAGCGTGGTGGAACTGGACCGAACCCTCTCACTAGCTTGGTTCCGTGTGAGAGTGACTCAGTGCACAAGAATCTGAGGTATCAGGGCAAGGCTGGGTAGTCATCTTCCTAAAGATGGGGAACATGTATCTTGTAGATAAATACAGTGTTTCTGCCTTATACTGGGTTAAAAAAAATCACTACGGCTCACGATCCCAAGATGGGACAGTGCTTAAGGAATCATTAGATACATGGAAGGGTCACTGGTTTTGAAATGCGTTTTGTTAGCTTTTAGGCTTTGTTTTCAATGTATGGGGAATAACCTTCATGGCCTCCAACTTTTGTTTAGTTACAAGTGAGATGGCTGTAAAATGCAGATTCCCAGGCTCCTGGTTTTTCTTGCTCTGCATTTTAAATAAGTATCCCACGTGATTCATGGACCACTTTTCCTACTGAAAAAGGCAGGAGGCCCAGAACAGCTTTGTAAGCAATTAGTAAATGTTTATATGATTCCAAAAGATCTCTTTACATTTATACTTTCTCTTTACATTTTCAGATTGGGATTCCTTATTCAATTCCTAAGTTTCATGTTGCTTGCTACATTCTAATGCTTGGAAAAAGATTTTTTTTTTTTTTTCTGGGAAAAAGTTCAGGTAAGTTCAACGGGTCAAATTAATAGGACTATTTGATGAACATACGTAGCTATCACCTTGAGCCTCAACGTTTGGAATTTTTCCGATGACAGGACAGAGTCAAATAAAACCATAGAATTCATGCATTAATTCATTTACTCAGTAATTCATTTATTGAGCGTCTACTTTGTGCTAGGTCCTGTGCTGGCTGTTGGGGATACAACAGGACAGACAAGGACCTGTTCTCCTGGAATATAACTCCTACTTGGGGAAGGGGCGGTAGACAATAATTAAGTTAGCAAAGCATGAATTAGGCAAACCCAGTGTTGGCTTGGTTAAGAGCCCAGAAGCTGTTTCCAGCCTGGCTGATTTTCAGTCCCAGCTCCATCAGTTAGTATCTGTGGGACCTTGGGCGAGATACTCTCTGAGCCTCAAATTCTTCATCTGTAGAATGGGTATAATATGGAACCTACCTCCTGGATTATTGTGTGTATTAAAATACTCAATGAAAAAAAATACTCAATGTAATGCTTAGCAAAAGAAGATGATGTGTGCTGATTGTTAGTATCATCCCTCACTTACACCTACCCTCAGAGACAGTCTTGTTATTTTCTACTTCTGTAAACCTGGTGGGCTTTTCCACAGAGTGATGACCATGAAAATATGTCTCAGAATTCTCCAACTGCCAGGAGCTTACTGAGAGGTTCTTCTGGTCTAGGATTCTTTTTAATAATATCTGCAACTGGATACTGATGAATTCAGCTCTTTGGAGAGAACTTTGGTCCACTCTAAATGCCCCAAAGTGCTTCCGTTGGGAAATTATTTTCCCTACATAATTTTAAAGATAGGAAGAAAAGGGTTAAAAGGAGCTGCAACAACTCTACCCGTGAGGATGTCCACAACAATTGGAGGCAGCCAGGAAAGACGCAGAAGGAAGCTGGGGGTGGGATGTTGGGTGGAATTGGCTGTGAAAGTCATCAGGAAAGCAGAACCTTGGCTCTGTCTTTGCAAGAGAATGAAGCTGAAAACCGCAGAGCGGAGGGTCCCTTTGTTTGGAAGTTTGTTTTGAACTTTGAGACTCCAGAATGGAGATAAACACGTCTCACTCGGAAACAGGCAAATGCTCCTGGGTGTTGGAAAACCAGGTGGGAAAACCATTGGGAGACAGATTTTCCACCTTCTTCAAGGGGTGGATGGGCTGCCCCCATTATGCTTCTCTTCTGCTCAAAGTGCCCCTTGTGTCCTGACTTCCGGTCCCTGACTGGGGTGGTTTGTAGCTCTTGTTCCCATTTTCTGACCCTCTCGCTGCTCTCCCTGACTAACCCAGCACTAGGCTCCCCAACTTTTCCTCCCAGTTGCCTCTTTCTCACTCCCATCCAGCTGCATCCCACATTCTTACCTCTCCATGAGCAGGTCCCTCCCCACCCCACTCCTGTGTGCTCCTGCCCATTGTGAGGGTGAGTGAATCCCCCCTCACGCACCCTCACCTGGACACAAAATCTTTCCGGCACGTGAGGTGTGGCAATGGTGGGAAGAGGTGCTTGTGATCCAATGGTTTCTGCTTGCTATTCCTAGACTATTTGAATATCCCACCAAGAGTGAGTACTTTTATTTTTATTTTTGAAAAATGATATGTAGTTGTTGACAACATGAGACAGATCTACGTGTGGTAGTGGGGAAAGACTTTCGCGGTATGTGTTAAATAAGAAAATTGTGGAAAAATATATTCAGTTTTTCTTGGGGGGAGAATGTATATTTGTGGACATATGTATCATATAATACAGAAAACATACAGAATATACATGTCATATAAAATAGTTCAATCACTTTTCCACAAGTGGGATCCCATATAGGTACCACATATACATATATTTATAATGCATAGAAAAAAGATCTGGGAAGGCACACCCCTAATTATCAGGCTCTTGGATCAAACAAAAATTTTGGATTATGTAGTTTTAACAGAATCACTTGGGCAAGTGTAAGCTTCTTGGCAGACATTTATCTGAAGAGGAACTAAGGTATTCTCTTGTTTTCTAGTTCATTCACTCATTCGTTCATTTGTTCAACAACTTCTGATGGAGTGTCTATCCATGCCAGGAGCGGTGCCTGCCAGAAACACAGGGGAGGAGACAATTCGCAAATAAACACAGACTTCTGATTACAGTGTGTAAAGCAAGTGAAGAGAGGGCAGTAGTAGACACTAAAAGACGGGTGTCTCTCTCAACAGGTGACATATGAGCTGAGCCAAAGAAGAAGGAACAGCCATCCTGATTCGGCGTAGGGTTGTGGGGAAGGTGGGGGTACAGAGCCAAGTGACGAAAGAGAAAATCACAGGTCCAAGGGGAGGCAGAACCGGATGCAGGTGATGAGTCTAGAGGCTTCTTTGTGGAAGAGCTGAGTGGGGCGCAGATGGTCAAGACCACATTCAGGATTAATGAACCTGGGATGGGAATGCCCTCCTAGCCTGGGAAGTCAGGGGTCCTGTTTCCCGCCCTGATGTAGTGGGATGTGAAGAAGCCTGGGGGCAGTGGGATAAAATGGTCTGGGCTAGTCCTGGCTCTACTGGTCATTGCGGTGTGACCTCAGGCAAGTGACTTGACCTGTCTAGGCTGTCGGTTCTTTGCGTGTGAAGCCGGGGTCATAGCAGTAGCTACCTCACTCTTTGGGTTGGTGGCAGTGACAGGTATAGTATCTTAGCACCGTGCCAGGCATCTAGTATTGCTCATGTACTCTGCTGTTGTTTGCCTTGGAAGAATCTGACTGGCTTGAAGGTGCCGCTCTGGGCCCGAGTTGCCACATCTATAAATGGAGGATTGGACCAGATGAGTCCTGAGGCATCTTACACCCTAGTGTTCTCAGTCCTCAGCATCTGAATGTTCTGTGGTTGGAGTTTGGCAGAAGATCTGACCATGTTCCAGGCTGATGCAGAGACCTTTGATCCACCGGGGGCCCCACTACTTTGTGCTGAGCCCCAGGCCCTGAGCAAAGAACAGACTTCCCACCAGGAAATGGTGCTTTGCGTGGTGCTCCCTGACTCCATGTCTGCACCCTTTTCCTTCCTGGGGGAGCTCCCAGACTGGGGTGGAATTGGCAGGACATAGGCCTGTTTTTCTGGCCCAAAGGGTTTGGTGATGGAGCCGTGCTTTTCTTCTTGTTCCTTACATTGTTTTGTGCAGAAATGTTTAAAAACAAATCAAAGGGGTTCCCGAGGTCTTGGGGAAGCTTCTGGGGGGAACAAAGGAATTGGCTTTGAGATCAGAGTGTTGGGGGCTGCAGTGCTGGCTCTGGGGGAGCTCTGGGCAGATGGTCCCACCACAGGGTTCTGCTGAGGCCTCATACTCACATCCGACCACAGCCCAAGCCTCCTTCCTGAGAGTCACCCTGCCAGCAGAAGCAAGGAGCTGGGGTGGAGCCAGCTCCAGTTGGGAATCTGGTAGGTCTGGAGGCTCAGCCCTGCCATTCCCTTTGGTCAAGCTTCCCTGTGCTCAGTTTCCTTATTGGAGTCTGAAAGCGATACCAGCGAGCCTTCTAACCTGCTCTTCCGTTTTACAGATTAAAAGACTTAGCCTTACTTATTACTCACCAATCATCTCTCTTATGCCTATGGTTCTGCCGGGAGTGCCCTCCCCTGCTACGCCTCCCTTGAATAATGCCCGTCATTTCCTCCAGAAGCCCTCAGGTCTTGTCATCTCCTGGAAGCCATCCTCTGAGCTCCCCTAGCACCGAATGCCCAGTCCAGTCATGGAGGAACCCACCTTACCTCTTGCCCCCGCTCCCTTTGGTTCCTTGCATGGAAGGAGTCCCTGGCCGTGCAGTGAGTTTGTCCATCTTGACACCTTGCATATGCTGTTCCCTACACCTGTTTTGGGAAGCTCCTCTTCCTCTAGGTCTTCACTTAATTGCTACCTCCCTAGAGAGGCCTTGCATGACCAGCTAGCTTAAGTGTCCTGAGAGTATCTTTAATTAATGGGTGGAGTAAAAGCCTCTCAGACAACATGGACTTAGTCATCTCAGAGTTCAGTTAAATTAACTCCCATGCCCTCCTATCCTGAACTGGCTCCCCTCCCTCTTTATTCACTTGGCTCTTTAAGATGTAATTTCCACCTCTGAATATGGTCTTCCAGTATATCCTCCAGAATCTGCCAAGGGTGCCCTATCTCCTAGATATTAAGAATTACAGGTGGGTCTTCATGGCGGCACAGGTAGAAAGTACAGTGCTGCCCTGTGCAAGAGAAAAGGATTGGCAATCAGGGGACCTGAGTAGGGTTCTGTGCAAACCCTAGCTATGTGACCTTGGGCAACCAATTAATTCTTGGTGTCTGAATCTACTCAGCTGTAGTGAATAACAGGTGCCATTAAACATTATTATAATACATATTATAATTATCCCTTTCCTGTGTATATCTCAGGATTGTTCCAGGAATGAAAGGAGAAACTGTGTGCTTTGTGAACCAAAGTCTATGCAAAGCAGGTGATGAGTGTTTTCCCTCATCTCATTACAAATTAGCTATACGAGCTCAGTTATTTACAGAGAATTTGCAGAAGGTAACATCATATCCCCTGATATCCAGGAAGGCCACGGTAAAGGGCAAGCAGAAGGCTGCGGTATGTGTGTGCTAGTCATTTCCCCAGGAACACCATTAAAGTGCATTGCACTGCTTGGCGTGACATTGCAATCCACAGGCCTCCTGCAAGCACCTCATAACCTCTGAAAGGGCAACAAGCCTCTATTTGTGAGAGAATCCCACAGTTTGCTCCCCAGCATCGGTGAGTTTTAGGTTGCCACTGCTGTGCTAGTATTAGAGCTCGTCAAATATAAGTCCCTCCTTTTACAGAGCCCCAGAGGCGTTGGAGGATGCACTGGCCATACGGAAAGATCCCTGGGGTCTAGATGATCACTAGGTGCTTAGAAATTCCCATGACCCATTCTGCTTCCATTTGGGAACTGTGCCCAAGAGTAGAGTCCTCCTTGCGCCATAGAGGAATCCTCACAAAGTGGACAGAGAGGAAATTTCATTGCAGTGTGATTGGATTTGTGATACAAAGAGAATTGGCAGCAGTGTAAATGACACTTTGGGGGAGATGAACAGTGGCATATCATAACACTAAGGAAGAGGACACAGCAATTAACAGAATGAAGTGGGTGCTGATGTCATAACCTGGAATGCTGCTCAAGACCCAGTGTCTGGTGGGGGCGAGGACAAGCTGCAGCCCCGTATATATGGCATGCCACAAATTATTAAAATGACCACATAGAAAGCACACTATCTTCCCTTGGAGTGCATTTTAGGGCATATGGTCTGAAATAATGATAGCATTTAGCTCCAGGTGGGAGAGAGGTGGGGCACTGACCAAGAGAGTAGGACAGGTGTCTTGAGAGGATGTCTGCCTTAGGGACCATGTTTCACTTCATTTTTTTTAAGTAGAGGAAATGTATTCACGAATTCTTGTGTGATTAAAAATTAATGATAATGATTTAAAAAAATTAGCTTTGGGCTCTCTCGAGCCCTTTCTCTGGGCTGGCAGGGCTGGTTCATGACCGACTAACCCCGTATGAGTCACGGTGCCTCACTGGGGAGAAGGGTGGGTCTGCTTTCCATCTCCATGCTGGCTGGTGCTGGGACTCTCTTGGTTTTGGAGACCGGTCCCATGCCAGGTCCTGCGTGTGAGCACGACGTAGCCAGGCTCCTCCCAGTGTGGCAGGGTCCTCTTATAACCGACCTGGTGGTGACTCAACATGAGAAAAGGGGCTGCATAGCATCGTTGACACAGAACCATAAAAACTGTGGGCCTAGAGCCTCCAGTCCAGCTCTCAGTCCAGCCTTCATCACCTAGGTTTCTTGGGCAAGTGCTTGCAGCCCAGCCTGCTCTGATCGCCTCTCCTATCGCTTCCTCCTGTTCACTCTGGTCCAGCCACACTGGCCTCCTGTCTGCTCGCTTGCCTCAGGTGTTTGTGATTGCTATTCCTCTTAACCAGAACTCTCTTCTCTCTGACTTCCACATGACTGACTACTTCTCAGGGTTCAGGCCTCCTCTCCAGTGAGGCTGCCTCCCAGAGGGATCTTCCAAGTTGTCTCTTCCCTGGTGGTCCTTCTCCACCAATACATGCTATTTTATTCCCTCAGAGCATGAGACACCACCAGGATTATGTTGTATAACTGATTTGTGTGCTATTATGGACTACGTGGCTCCCTGGAAGGTAGTGTATTAGGATCCGGCATCTTCCCTAACTCTGCAGCCCAGGTACCAAGAACAGTGGTTGGCACATAGTAAGTGCTCAGTAAAGAGTCTGAATGAATGCATGACCGGCACAAGCCCAGTAAGAACCATATACTAGGAGAAGGATTCCAAGTTTCCTTCCAGTCCCCTTCCAGCCAGGAGTCAGGTCCTTAAGCGAGGCAGGAGTGACTAAAGGCACAAACCCCAGGTTTCTCTTCCCAAGTCAGCTGCTACAAGGCTGAAAGTGTAAGGCCTTTTACTTAATGCCCAGATGCTTTAATTTGCTCATCTAGAAGACGAAGGGATTGGACTAGATGCTTCTTTTCAGCTCCAAGCTTTTATGATGCTATAAAATATAAATGGTTTGGGCTCACATGCTCAAATCAAGATATATGCTTGAATACACTTTCTTTAATATGCCTTTAATATCAGTTTGTGTTTTTCCCCTGTTTTCCTCTTTCTCATAAAAAATGGAATGCAGCATGTGTGGCAGTGTGGTCTCTGGTGCACTGTAATCCCGAGCCCTTGATGCAAAATTCATTATTGAATCAAAGGCTGCCATTTTCTCTCCTCATTTGTTTCTTTGCTCTCCAAACAATTTTGAGCTTTGACACCTTTATTAGTGTCCTTTGGCCTTTTAGCAGAATGAAAATAGGGTAGATCTAGTCATCGGCATTATATTCTGAATACGGCCAAGTGGGCATGCAGAGGAGTAAGGAGTGTTTGTTCCAGAACAACTCATTCAGGCACGTGGAGCAGGAGACAAGGTGGGTGAGCTCCTGACTTTCCATGCAGCAGAAAGGAGCTGGGTCAGCTTGGTCTCTGGGGCCAGGTTCTGATTTTAGTACTGTGTCTCTACTTCTGTTTGGAGAGCTAACTGAGCAGGTGTCCTTGATTTGGAGGCTGCAGGCCAAAAGCATGATAAAGGCTTCTTTTACTGAGAGCTTGCTGTACGCCAGGCACTATGTTCATTTAACTTTAATTCTTCCAAGTGCCCTGTGAAATAGGAACCGTTATTACCCCCATTTTTCAACTGGAGAAACTGAGGCTTAGGGAGAGTGAATCAAATGTCTAAGCTCAGGTAGGGGAGCTATGATTTGCCCCCAGGCTATCTGATGCTAGAGCCTTCAGTCTTTCCCACTATCAGTACTATATGCACACAGTATAGGATGCTGTACGTATCCTGCGGCGCAAGTCTGGCTCTGCTAGGACAAGGGCCAGACAATCATAATAATCCCTAACATTCAAGCCTCTCATCAAGATTTAAAAAGTAGCAGTCAACATCAGAGTTCTAAAAAAAAGATTATATTATAAGCAAGCCAGGTATTCTTTTCTTCAACAAACGCACAAGTATGCAAGGAGAATGTATATACTTTGCTGTCCCAAATAGAAACTGCTATAAAAAGACCCCTGCCCTCAAGGCTCTTTTAGTCACTTGACATCTGAGGGAGTTACAGCTGAGAGATTTTGCATAACGTGTCCACTCCATCCAGCTTGTCTGTGGCAGAGTTGGAATTCAAGCCAAACATTGGACCCTCAGGGATCCCTGGGTGGCGCAGCGGTTTGGTGCCTGCCTTTGGCCCAGGGCGCGATCCTGGAGACCCGGGATCGAATCCCACGTTGGGCTCCCGGTGCATGGAGCCTGCTTCTCCCTCTGCCTGTATCTCTGCCTCTCTCTCTCTCTGTGTGACTATCATAAATAAATTAAAAAAAAAAAAACAAAAAAACATTGGACCCTCAGGCACTCAACTTCCCTGAGTAATGGAAAGCAAGACCTCTAAGGTCCAATATGAAAGGCTGCCTGTCATCTTTGTCTTTGCCCGAGTCTATGACAGTATATGAATAACCATTCAATGAGTTGTCAAAGATATAGATCAGTATGAATGGACTGAACAGGGTGGCGTTTCCTGACCCTGGTGCCATTGACATTTTGGGCTGGATAATTCCTGGTTGTGGGGGCTGGTCTGTGGACTGTAGGAATTTTAGCAGCATCTCTGACCTCTGCCCACTGGAATGTAGTAGCCAGTCGCTACAGCCAAAATTGTCTTCTGATATTATCAAATATTCCCAGGAGGCAAATTGCCCCTAGTTGAGAACCATGGGAACTGAGTGACAATAAAACAAAAATTCTTTCTTTGCTTTAAGTCAGTGACAGTGTTGCATACATGAGACTCACATCAAATCAGAGGATTGGACCTCAAAATCTCAAAATAGCTAACATAATCCTTGGATTGACTCAGAAGCCTGGAGCTATGATATGATCATAGTTTCTTCAGGTGAAGTTGAGGTTAATTGATGGGCTTGGTTTAAGAGTCATGTATGAACAAAACATAGTCTTTAAACACTAGAATTAAACAGAACAAAACAAAAAACACTGGAATTACTCTCAGTGGAGAGAGATGCTCACACAGTGAAAGATAAGGAACTGAGGGGTTGGCAGCTCTGTTGCTTCCATCTCATGCTAAGTGGAGGTCTCCATCCAGGGAAAGGAATGGCAGAGACTATGGCCTTACTCCTTAAAGGGTGGTCCGTAGACCAGTAGCCATTGATCACCTGGGAGCTTGCTAGAAAATACGGATGCTTGGGCCCTCCTTCACTCCTACAAAATCAGAATCTACATTTTATTAAAATTCCCAAGAGACTTGTTTGCACTTTCACGTTTGAAAAATAATAGTCTCTGGGACTAAGATAGACTTTACGAAATCAGAAGAACTAGCCTCTATATTTAAATGGATCTCTCTCTCTCTCATGTTTGCCGACTGTGCATGAAAGTGTGTGGATGATAAGTTTGTTCCGCTTGTTTGCTTAACTGCTATAGGAAAGCGACTCTGTGTAGGTTAGAAGCATCTAGACTTTATTCTGTGGTGTGTGTGTGTGCGTGTGTGTGTGTGTGTGCATGTTTGTGTTTCTGGTTTATGTTGCCTTCTAAGTTTTAAGTGATGAAGCTATGTATGTGTATTCCCTGTCACACACGCCCCCACCCCCATATGTGAGAAAACTCATCTCTGCCAACTATTAGAAATAAGACCTCAGAGAAGTCAGCTGACGTGTTCCTCACGTACACAGAGGCCTGCTGCTTCACAGGCACGGTGCAAGGATGGAAGGAGTCGATGACTTTGGATGAGTTTTATAAACAGAGACCTCCTGTACAATCACAGGTTGTTATTTGTGATCACTGTGTCTGCAAGGAATAAAACAGGTCACCAGAGTCTCTCTGTAGCTCAGATGCTGTCTGTGCTGCCCCCTGCTGGTTAAGGCATCTAGACACATGCACTTAGCCATGAATTTCTCTTCTCCTTACACCTCCTTTTTTATTTATGAATTTACGCATTTATAACCACACAGTCACAAATAAATTATTGTTGTTAAAAACTTCAGATAACGGAGTAACTAAAAAAATACAGAATGCGCTTTCCATCCCCCATCCCCTCATTCCTGGGCTACAGGAGGGTGGGATGGTGTCCACTCTGCCTCCTGCTGACGCCCTTGCCCAGCACAGTGCCCGCTGCCCAGAGAGGGGACTCATAAGCATCTGTGGAGTAAATGGACTGCAGTCATCAGGTCGATGTGGTCCTTTTTCTACACAAAGTCATTTAGCATCTACTTTTGTACATAAATGGGTTCACATTGTATGCACATTACTTTTTGCCTCATAATATATCTTTTTTGAAGATTTTATTTATTTATTTATTTATTTATTTATTTATTTATTTATTTATTTATTTATTTATGAAAGACACACAGAGAGAGGCAGAGACATAGGCAGAGGGAGAAGCAGGCTTCATGCAGGGAGCCTGATGTGGGACTCGATCCTGGGACTCCAGGATCACACCCTGGGCAGAAGGCAGGTGCTAAATCGCTGAGCCACCCAGGTGTCCCGCTTCATAATATATCTTGAGGATATTTCCTTGACTGATATGTAGACCTACTTCATTCTTTATCACCACCAACTAAATACACCCTTGTTATTTGACGGCTCCCATGGGGATGGTGTTGAGGTTCCCCCTATTTCTCACTATTTCCAGCCATGCACAGACCTCTTGTTGCCCAGATGCTGGTGTCCCCTGGAGACACACCTGACATGGACTCACTGGGTGCTGGGGCTCCTCCTTCCCATGCCCTTCATTGGATCTGATGACTGAAAACCTGAATCTCCCTGAAAGATAAGCTGGAATGAAGAAAAATTCCTTTCCCTGGGAGTGGTGGGAGTGTCAGTCCTGGGCTCGTGTCCTGCGCTTGGCCCACACCCTCACATGCACGCACATGAGCACACACACCATCCTATCCCAGCCTGGTCACTACAGAACCTAATTTTAAAACCTGAGCTGATGAGTGCTAGCGTGTTCTGTGGAAGCACGCTGGCCGGAGAGTCCTGAGGTTTGAGTTCTAATAGAGGCTTTGCACAAAACTGCCTAAAAGTGTTGAAGAAATGATTCAGTCTTTCTGGGCCTCAGTTTCTTTCTCTTTAAAGTGGGTCGGGAGGGGAACGAGTAGGAGTGGACACTTGCAGGCCAGCCCTCCAGGGTGAGGCTTCGGTTGCCTGCCCTTGACCCCAGGCGGGCTGCGGGAGCCAAAGAATAGGAAACTGACATGTTGAAAGAACATCAGCTCTCCTGGGTGAGGTCAGAGCCGGTCACCGATGACCTCGGCCTGGTCCGCGGGTCAGCAGCCCCATCGCGTCCCCAGCTGCTGCTCCCAGTTCCTCCCCCGACCCTTGGCAAGGGCACCATTCACATCTGCGCAGAGGAAAGCCTGGAGAACACCTCCCCACCCCCCGCCTGCGGCTTGGCAATCTGGCACCTTCTGAGGGCTACCCGGCCACAGATGCTGCTTGGCTCTTCCCGCCAGAGTGACAGGCACTAACCAGAGCAGTAAGGACGGAGCCCTGGAGTCCCATTGCCCGGCCTCGAACCCTGACCCTGCTGTGCCCTATTAGCTGACTCAGCTGGGGCGAGTGACTCAGACTCCTGGCCCCTTGTCTTTCTTAAACTAGGGCTGATGTTAATAGAGCTTTGATGGTGTGTTGTGAGGATTCAATGAAGTTCTTTTTCCCTTTTTCTCTCCCTTTGCCTTTTTTTTTTTTTTTTAAGGATTTTATTTATTTATTTAAGAGAGACACAGAAAGAGAGAGAGGCAGAGAGAGAAGCAGGCTCCACGCAGGGAGCCTGATGTGGGACTCGATCCCAGGTCTCCAGGATCACAACCTGGGCCGAAGATGGCGCTAAACCGCAGAGCCACCCAGGGATCCCTCTCCCTTTGCTTTTTACTTTGTTGACGGAAAATTTATTCCAGGGATCCATAGAATATAAAAAGACTTCTCATCATGAAAAGACAAATTTGAAATAAAGTATTAGCTATAAAAAGCAAAGAGCTGGCCTCTGGGAGACTCGATGTAGAAGGTGGAGTAGAAAGTGGGTGAGAAGTGAGAGGCTCTTGGACGAGGGCTGTAGGTGAGTCTCCAGGAGGGACCTATTTGCCAGGTGGGTCTTTGCTAAAGTTGTACAAACTTCATTCTGAAAATTCCTCAGGAGAGTGGATCTCCGTCTATTTCATCCATTGCTCTATCTCCTGGAGCCTTCAAGAGTGTCTAGCAGAAAATAGGTGTTCTATAAATATATTTGTTTTTTAAAAATTATATTCTTCTATCTTTTATTACTTTTGTTTCCAGATTTATTGAAATACAATTGGCATATGACATTTTACATGTCAATTATATCTGAATACATCATGATTTGTTATATGTATATGTTGCAACCATAAGTTTAGTTAACATCCATCACCTCAGGTAGTTAAAAGTTTTTTTTTTTTTCTTGTGATGAGAAATTTTAAGATCTACTCTCTTGGCAACTTTTGAATGTACAATACAGTATTTTTTTTAAGATTTAATTTATTAATTTGTCAGGGAGAAAATGAACAGGAGGGAAGGGCAGAGGGAGAGGGAGAAGCAGACTCCCTGCTGAGCAGGGAGCCTGATGTGGGGGATCCATCCCAGGACCTTGAGATCATGAGCGGAGCCAAAGGCAGACGCTTAACCGACTGAGCCACTCAGGTGCCCACAATACAGTATATTGTGAATTATAGTCACCCTGCTGTATGTCACATCCCTGGTACTTATTTATCTTGTAACTGGAAGTTTTTGCTTTTTGACCACCTTCACTCGCTTCACCTACACCCTACCTCCTGCCTCTGGCAACCACCAATCTGTTCTCCGTTTCCATTAGTTTGATTTTTAGATTCCACATATAGGTGACATCATACAGTATTTGTCTTTCTTGAGTGACTTATTTCACTTACCATAATGCTCTCAAGGTCCATCCATATTGTTGCAAATGGCAGGATTTCTTTTTTTAATGGCTGAATATTATTCCATGAAAAATAGATATTTAAATATTTACATTTGCTAATATTTATAGTTATATAGATCTCACATTCATATTTATATCTCACATTTTCTTTATATATTTATGTCCCACATTTTCTTTATCCATCCATGTCTTTGCTCTAGTAAATAATGCTGCAATGAACATGGGGTACAGGTATCTCTTTAAGGAGTGATTTCATTTACTTTGGGTAAATATCCAGAAGCAGAATTGCTGGATCATATTGCAGGTAATTGTATTTTTAATTTGTTGAGAAACTGTCATGCTGTTTTCCATAGTGGCTGTACCAATTTACATTCCCACGAACAGGGCACAAGAGCTTCCCTGCCTATACATCCTTGCTAACACTTGTTATCTCTTGCCTTTTTGCTAACAACTATTCTAACAGGTGTGAAGTGTTAACTCATTGTGGTTTTGACTTACATTAATCTGATGATTAGTGATGTCAAGCATCATTTTGTGTACCTCGTGATCATATGTCTGTCTTTGGAAAAATGTCTATTTAGTTCCTTTGCTGATTTTTTAATCAGAGTGTTTGTTTTTTGCTATTGAGTTGTATGAGGTTTAAAAAAATATATTTTGGATAATAACTCCTTATCAGATATTTGATTTGCAAATATTTCTCCCATTCCATTGGTTGTCTTTTCATTTTATTGATGGTGACTTTTGCACCTTCGAATGCATAATGACTGCTTGATATGTGTTTTTATTATATTCAGAACACAGTATAGCACCTAGACCAAGTAGGTGGTCCAGAAATATTTGGTGAGTATACGACAAATGCATGAATGAGCTGAAAGTGAGGGACTATGTTCTAGCTCCATTTCTGCCTTTGACTTCCTTTAATACCAAACTTACAGCACTTCCTGACTCTACTAGCCTTCCCCAAATCTGCCTCCAATTTCTTATCCCAGCATTTTTCTAAGTGGTTTTTCCTTTATCTGGAATGTTCTTCTCACTTATTTCTGCTGTCAAAATTCCATCCTTCAAGATGCAAATGACATGCCACCTCCTCTGTGAAGCTTTCTTTGATTCTCCATGTGGTAGTGCTTCTTCCTTCTCATATTTCCAATATATTTCGATATTGATGATTCCCAAATTCATATTTTCAGTCCAAATCTTTCTTATGAGCTCCAAACTAGTATATTCAAGAGTCTATTCAGTATCTTCGTTTGGATGTCTAATAGACTCAAATTTAATATGTCCACCACCCACCCATGCAGCTAAGTTAGCTTCACTTATAGGCCCTCCCATCTCAGTTAAAGGCAACTGGATCTTTGTAGGTGCTCAGGCCAAAACATTAGTCATCCTGATGCTTGCCTTTCTCTTACATCCTACTCTTAGTCCATCTGGAAATCTTTTTAGATTTTCTTGGGAAATCTAGAATTAGAACACTTCTCACCACTTCCACTGTTAGCACTGTGGTCCAAGTCAGGGCCAGTGGACTCCACCCCTGCCCTTCCATCACACACAATCCATTTCTATTAGCAGCCAGAGTGATTCTTTACAAAATAGAGGTCAAACCATCAGTATTCTGCTAAAAATCCCACAGTGGCTCCATGTTTCACTTAGAGCAAAAGCCAACATTCTTGAAACAGACTATCAGGCTTTACAAAACCACACCTCTCTGACCTTATCTCCTACTGTTCTCTCTCTGTCCTGGACACTCTCTTCTTGTCCCCCCAGATTCATTTTCCAGCCTTTTCCATCCTGCTCTCTTCTTCAGGAGACTGATCCCAGGAATCTTCAAACTTTCTCCACAGTGTTTGGCTTCTGGTTGAATCAGTCGATGGTAGGTGTTGGTTTGGGATGGGCAGATGGGAGCTGAGAGAGGTTGGGGTATTTATCTCTCTGTTTCCTTCCCCGCTAAGCCTGATCTTAGCCATGACTCAGTTCCTTTACCAAAGACTACCTCTGTCGCCCTCTCCTACAGCCTTCCTTGTTCAGGCTCCAGGAATCCTGCTCTCTGCTGGCCTAGGAGTGCTATTGATAAATGTCTCCAGGGCCTCACCTTCCGGGTTTACCTTATTTCTGTCCAAGGCTTCCTAAAGAGTCTTTATACTTAACACTCTTCAATTACTCCTTTTAAGGCGCTCTCTGCTTCCTGCCTAATCTTGATCGATCCCTGAGCTGGGCTTGAGGTGTTCTAGCAACAGTTTTGTGATATTGTGATTTATAAGAAAAATATATGTTTGTTATTTGGATGATCAAAATATATTTCTCATATATATATGAGAGGGGTTCACAACTCTCCAAACCCTTGGATTTTCTGAAATGTTGAAAGTGATAAAGGTGTCTATTTTATGTTAATGATGTGACTTTTGGACGTAACCTAAGGATGAGTTGCCAGGAGAACCAACTATGTGATTAGACAAATAGAACTTTAAATCCCACCTTTGACCTCTGGGGAGAGGAGAGGGTCTGGAGGTTGAATCAATTGCCGATGGCCAATGATTTAATCAATCACCACTATGTAATGCATGAGAACAGGGTTCAGAGAGCTTCTGGTTTGGTGAACGCCTGGAGATTTGCGGGGAATGGTGTACCTGGAGAAGTCATGGAAGCTCTATGCTTTCCCCATACCTTGTCCTATGCATCTCTTCTATCTGGCTGTTCCTAGGTTAGTTATATCTTTTATAATAAACTAGCAGTCTAATACGTAAAAGGTTTCTCTGAGTTCTCTGAGTCATTCTGGTACATTAGTCAAACCCAAGGAGGAAGTTTTGGGAACCTCTGATTTATAGCCAGTTGGTCAGAGCACAGGTAATAACCTGGGTTTGCATCTGACATCTGAAGTTGGTGCATGTGGGGCACGGTCTTGCAGGACCAAACCTTTAACCTATAGAATCTGATGCTGTCTCTGAGTATACAGTGTCTGAATTGAGTTGAATTCTTGGACACCCTCGTGGCTGAGAATTGCTCATTGGAGTGTGGGAAGTATGCCTCCCCCTACATTAGAGTTGGTACCACAACGAATTTAGCTATCCATCCTGGTCTTTCTCTAGCATGCTGTGCACACTTCTGCCCCAGGGCCTTTGCATTGGCTCTTCCCTTTTCTTGGTATACTCTTCTCTTGGATGTCCATGGATCCCTCCCTCATGTCTTTAAATATTTGCTCAGTCGTTAACCTTCTCAGTCCTGTTTCTTTGTCCTAATAAAATTGCAGCACTTCTACCCTGGCAATTAGTCTTTTTAAAAAATAGTGTTTATCATATAATCATTATGTTATTTATTTATTTGTGATTTTCACTACCTTTATCCTCTCACTAGATTATAAGATTCTTGAGGGCAAGGATTTCGTCTGTTTTCATTGATAAAACTCCACTATTAGAGTAACACCTGACATATGGCAGGTGGTAAGAATGTCTGTTGAATGCGTAACTGTTTGAATATATCCCACTTTGTTCTCGACGGATCCACCATGAAATATATAACCCAATGCATATCTCATGATTCCAACTAAATAGGGAGTTGTCCAAGAGGAGTAGTTAGCATTTATACCTAATGTTGCAAGGCAGAAGCTCTTAGGCTGGACTTAGCCTACAGGCAAGTTTATTAAAGTATTGGCCCACACGATGTTTCAAATACTATTTTGATTTACCTTTACAACGTTAAGAAATGGGGGATATTTCACTTGAAGATGTGGATTTCTGGTTTCTATGCCAAAACAGAAGTTTTGGTCATATTTTACAGCATGTTTCTCATTCTTTAACAGCTGAGCAGGGCCTTTTCACCCTAGACTGGATATGTCCTCTCCTGTGCATCAGGACTGTATTTCTTCCTGTCGTTTCCCTGATCCCCTCTAAAGCTAGGTGTCAGCCAGCCAACTTCACTTATTCACTCACCTGCTTGCTCTTGTAAACAAAGAAGTCTGCAACCTCTAATGGTCAAATATAATATGCCAGGAGGCAATAAATGTTTGATAATGATGATGTGCTAATGATGATGCAGAAATATGAGTCAAATTTCTAATTCTTCTACTCTTTTCTCTGGCCATTTATCTTCATTTACTTGTTTTATTAATTAATATTGATGCCTCCAAATATAATTATGGATATGTCTTTTTCTTTTTTATTACATCATTTTGCTTTATATATTCTCTAATTCTTTTATTAAGTGCATACATATTTGTGATTGTGGACTGACTCCTGAAGAAGACCTAAAAGATACCAGAAGAACTGAAGGACACTAAGAACACAATCAACCAACTTGTGGTTGATGACCTGAAAGACACTACCTACTAGCCTGACTTAACTAATATGTATAGAACCCGATAGCAAGATAAAAAAATAGCAAAATAAGCATTCTTTTTGAATATACAAGGAACATTCACCAAGGTAATTCCTATTTTGGGTCACAAAACTAATCTTTGCAAATTTATAAGAATGTAAATAATATAAAACATGTTCTTTGATGATAATAGGATTAAACTAGAAGTGAATAAAAGAAAGAGCAAAAAATTCTAAATAATTAGAAATTTAAAAATACACTTCTAAATAACCTGTGGATCAAAGAGGGAATCATGAAAAAAGTTCTAATGTATTTTAAGTAAAACAAGTGGAAACACAACATATAAAAACATGTGGCTAAAGAAATGCTCAAAGGAAAATATATAGAAATAATTACTTATAAAGAAGGAAAGTCTCACAATAATGATCTTAGTTATTATCTTAAGAAACTATAAAAGGAAAGCAGGTTAAACACAAAGGAAGCTGAAGGAAGGAAATTGAGAACAGAAATCAATAAAGTAGAAAACAGAAAAACAATAGAGAAAAGTCAATGGAACCATAATTTATAAATTTCTAGTCAGTCTTATCAAGGAAAAAGAAGAGAGAAGCTACCAGTTATCAGTATCAGAAATGAAAGAAAGGCTTTATTACAGATCTTACAGAAATTAAAAGGTTAGTGATGGATTATTATGAACAACTTTATGTTAATAAATTTGGGAACTTACATGAAATGGAAAAATTGCCTGAAAGAACAAAATTTCCAAAGCTCACTCAAGAGAAATAATAGGGAATATGCATGGCCTAGTCAGTTAAGTGCCTGACTCTTGATTTCAGCTCAGGTCATGGTCTCAGGGTCCTGGGATCAAGCCCTTAATGGGCTCTGCACTCAGCAGGGAGTCTGCTTGAGGATTCTCTCTCCCTCTGCCCCTCCTCAACTCATGTGCACATATGCACTCTTTTTCTCTCTAAAATAAACAAACAAACAAATAAATAAATCTTTTTAAAAAGGAAGGTATATAATCTGAGTAATGCTGTGTATTGAAAAAAAAATTGAATTTATAGCTGCAAACTTTCCAAAAGTGAAAACTCCTAGCTCATATAAGTTTGGTGGTGAATTTTGCCAAACACTTAAGGAAGAAATAATACCAGTTCTAGTGAAACTTTTCCAAAAAATGGAAAAGGGTAGAATATTTTCCAATTTATTTTATGAGGCCAATATTAATTCGATACCAAAATCAGACAAAGACATTACATGAAAAGAAATCTAAAGCCCAAATATACCTCATGGGCAGAGATGCAAAAGTCCTCACAACATGTTAGCAAATCAAATCCAGCAATATATTAAGAGGATAACACATAATGAACAAGTGGAGGATGTAAGGTTAGTTCAACATCTGAAAATCAATCAATGTAATTTACCCTATTATCAGATAAGAAAAGAAAAATAATTATTTCAATGATGCAGATAAGGCATTTTACTAAAATCCAACATCCATTCATAATAAAATCTCTAAGGAAATGAGAAGCTGCAAAACTGAGAAATCTGTTCACAATGTCCCTTTGCCTAAAATCCTATACCATTGCTATAGTCCCTGTACCCCATAAGTCTAATACTCTGTCAGCTTTCACTCATTCATTCACTATCTCTCAGTTTCTGCATGGAAGAAGGCACAGTAGCAGGCACACAGTTGTAGTTGCTCACACAGCTGTGAGCAAAATAATACAAATTCTCTGCCTTCATGGAGCTTACATTCCAGCAAGTAAATACAGCTCCTCCTGGCTCTCTGCACACTCTGCTCAGTGGCCTTTCATTGCCTTAGGCTAGTCGTATTCCCTCTGGGCACAGGACCTGAGGGACATGCTGGTCCCTCTGGAATTCTTTTCCCTCCTATCTTCGTCTATGTAACTCTTACTTAGTTTTCAGACTAAGTAACTCTTAGTTTTCAGCTAAGTCTGCAGACTAAGCTGCAAAGTCACTTCTGTAGGGAAATCTTTGATTTCCCTGCCTAGATTCCTCCTCTTTTATATGCTCTTACCACGCATGCTTTCCTTCCTCCTCCTTATAGCTCTTGTTGTATAATTACTTATGTGACACTTCAATTGACCTCTAAGTCTCCAATGGATTATGGATTCTGTGAAGGCAGGGGCTCTGTTTTTACTCAACAGTGTCACTAGCGCCCACATGAGTGGGTGCTCACAGAGTAGGTGCTCATTCAGTATTATTTGAAAGAGTGAATATGTGCCTTCATTCAAAACTTTGTCAAATTTTGACCTGGAATAGAATAAGAACTGGACTAAGAACCTGTTCAGAAAATAGCACCCAAGATGTGGAGAAAAGGGAATCCTTGTGTATGGTTGGTGGGAATGTAAATTGGCATAGCCACTGTGGGAAGCTGTGGCGGTTCCTCAAAATATTAAAAATAGAGATACTATATGGTCTAGAAATTCCACTGCTGGGTATTTACCCCAAGAATATGAAAACAAAACACTAATTTGAAAAAAATAAGCACCCCTATGTTTATTGCAGCATTATTTACAATAGCCAAGATATGGAAACCGTCCCTTGTCCATTGATAAATAAATGGATAAAGAAGTGGTATATTTTATATATATATATTATATATATAACAATAAAGTGGTATATTATATATATGTGCACATATATAATGGAATATTCCTCGGCCATAAAAAGAATAAAATCTTGTCATTCCTGACAATGTGGATGAACTTAGTATCATGCTAAGTGAAATACGTCAGACAGAGAAAGACAAATACCATATGATTTCATTGCTATGTGGAATCTAAAAAAGAAAATGAACACACACATGTACACATGCACAATAGAAACAATCTCATAAATATAGAGAACAAACTGGTGGTGATTGCCAGAGAAGAGAGGGTGGGGGATGGGCAAAATAGATGAAGGGGATTCAGAGGTATAAACTTCCAGTTATAAAATAAAGAAGTCACAGGGACGAAAAGTACAGCATAGGAAATATAGTCAATAATATTGTAATAGCTTTGTATAGTGACAGATGGCAACTACACTTATCCTGGTGAGCATTGCATAATGTATAAAATTGTTGAATCACTTATGTTGTATACCTGAAGTGAACATAACATTGTATGTCAACCATACGTCCATAAAACAAAGAAAACAGCATCCAAAGAAGCCTTAAGTAATTTGTTAGTGGTCTTTAAATTAGTCATCAATCTGTCTAGTCTTATTTGGATTCAGCCCATAGTTTTTCCACTCCATTTGTGAGATCTCACGGGAGGCTTTTGAAGTTCAGCTCACTATGTCAACCGCATTCCTCTGCTCTGCTGACTTACCCAAGAAGCAGATGAGGTTTGCTTTTTGTCACTAGATTTTGCATGTACTCGGAGCCTTACCAGACTTGGTCCTGCATCCTCTCATCAGTAAGGTGCTGGGCTCCAGCAGGCGATTGCCTGGGTTCCTTCTGACCAAGGCTTTAGGAGCAGGGGCTGGGGCTGTGCCCGTTCACCAGTGAGGAGCTGGCTCACCAATGCTGCTGGCGCCCCAGTGAGCTGCTGCGCCCAGGGGAGGTGTTCACAGACAGAGAGGCTGGGTGGGGATGGCTCTCTCATGGACAGGCAAGTCAGTGCGGGCCAAGTCAGCCAGGGGGAAACAACAACAGCAGCCTTGATTCCTGGGATGCTCTCTGCCCTTCTCCTCCACCCTGGCCTCCCCCACAGGAACCCAACTGTGTATCTCAGTCCTAGAATGTGAGGAATGTGCCACAGCCTGATAGGCCTGAAGCAATCTGCAGAGAGGCAGGGAGGAGTGCTGCTCCCCAGTCAGAGGCCTGACAGTGTAGGGACTATGGGTCCTGAGGGCTGGGCTGCCCCTCCCCTCCTGCCTGGGCCTCCTGCTGCAGCCTGATGTCAAAGGCTGCATTGTGCATTGAGCCGGGTTTCCTTCCCTCCTGTATCTGCTAGGTAGCTGGAGAAAAGGCACTGTTAGGAGATGCCTCCAACCAGCCCTGTTGAGGCTCATGTCCCTTGGTCTGTCAGCCCTGGAAGGATGGTACAGACACAGGTGATTGTTTCTGTGTCTCAGGAAGCAGTGTGTCCTTTGTCTGTTGGCCCAGAGGACTTTTACTAGTTTTTGAAAGAAACAGCTGTTTGGTTTCATTGATAGTCTCTATTTTCCCCCCAGTTTTATTGAGATCTAATTGACATACAGCACTGTAGAAGATTAAGGCATATAACATAGTGTTTTGACTTACCATGAAATGGTTATCACAATACATTTAATTTAAATGTCTATGTCTTTGTTCAGTTTCTATTTGATTCCTGCTCTTGCTTATCTTTAGTATTTTCTTTCCTCCTTCAGCTTGCTTGTTTAGTTTGCTCTGCTTAGACAACTGATTTGAGACTGTCTTCTCTTTCATACAAGCATATAATGTGCTAACGTTCCCTTCAAGCACCGCTTCTGCTGTATCCTCACATTTTGAAAGGTTGATTTCATTGCATTCAAACTATTTTTTAATTTCCCTTGTGATTTCTCCCTCATCCCTTGAGTTCTTTAGGAGTGTTTTGTTTAATTTGCACATATCTGGGGATTTTCCAGATATTTCTCTTTTATTGATTTCTAATTCAATTCCTTTGTATTCAGAGAACATTCTTGGATGATTTCAATTTTTTGAATTTCTTGACATTTGTTTTTTTGTCCCAGAATATGTTCTTGGTGAATGTTCCATATGTGCTTGGAAAGACTGTCTATTCTGATGTTTTTTGGTACAGTGTTGTATAAATGTCAGTTAGGTCAAGTTGATTAAAAGTGTTGTTCAAATCTTCTGTATCCTTACTGATTTTTGTTGGTGGTGATGGTTGGGTGTTTTTTTGTCTACATGTTCTATTAATTACTGAGAGAGAAGTGTTGAAAAATCTAAAATAGATTTTATTAGTTCTTTCAGTTTTATTACTTATTGTTTCATGCATTTTAAGCTATGTTGCTAGGTACATACACTTAAAAAAGGATTTATTTTATTATTATTATTATTAAAAGATCTTATTTATTTATTCATGAGAGATACAGAGAAGGAGGCAGAGACATAGGCAGAGGGAGAAGCAGGCTCCCCAGGGAAGCCCGGTGTGGGACTTGATCCCAGGATCCAGGGATCACCTCCTGAGCTGAAGGCAGATGCTCAACCACTGAGTCACTCAAGGTGTCCCAAAAAGATTTTAAATAATCTCTGCGCCAAACATGGGGCTCAAACTCACAACTCAGAGATCAAGAGTCACAATCCCCACTGACTGAGCCAGCTAGGTACCACTGTGTATATACTTTTTAAAAAAGTAGTCCAGATGCTCAGCATGGGGCCAATGTGGGGCTCAGTCTCATGATACTGAGATCATGACCTGAGCTGAAATCAGGAGTTGGATGCTTAATTGACTGAGCTACCCAGACACCCCAATTATTATTACTTTTTTGGTCTCATTTGTACCTTGTTCCTTTTTCCTCTTTCCTGCCTTCTTTTGGTTTGATTTTTTTTAATGATTATATTTAATATTAGGTATAGTTCTTTTTTAATTTTAAAAAACACCTTAACAAATTTAAAAGAACAGAATCATACAATTTCTGCTATCACACTACTGTGGAATCAAGCTAGAAAGTAATAATAGAAAGATAACTGGAATATCCCAAAATATGTGGAGACTAAACAACACACTTTTAAATAACACATGGATCCTAGAAGAAATCTCAATAAAAATTTTAAAAATATTTTGAATTCATGAAATTGAAATAATTTATCAAAGTTTGTGGAATGCAGTGAAAACAGTGCTTAGAGGGAAATTTATAGCATTGAATGTATGAAAAACAGAGAAAGATCTAAAATTGATAATCTAAGTTGGCACCTTAGGAAACTAGAAAAAGAAGAGCAAATGAAATCCAAAGTAAATGGAAGAAAAGAAATAATAATTAGAGCAAGACCAATGAAATTGAAAACAGGAAATCAATAGAGAAAAATCAATGGAACAAACAACTGGTCTTTGAAAAGATCAATAAAATAGAGAAAAAAATAAAATAGATGAAAAAAAGAGGGAAGGAACAAATCACTAACATCAGAAATGAAAGAGGGGTCATTATTACAGATCCTATAGAAATTAAGAGAATAAAGGAATACTTTGAACAACTCTATGTCCACAAATCTGATAGTGTAGACAAAATGGACTAATTTCTTGACATGAACAATCTGTCCAAAGTCATACAAGAAGAAATAGATGATCTGAATAGGCCCGTATCTATTAAAAAAACTGAATTAATAATTAAGACATTTCTAAAACAAAGAATCAGACCCAGATGGGTTCATGGGTGAATTCTACTAGATTTTCATGTTAGAAATTATACCAAAGCTCTAAAATCTCTTTTAGAGGATAGAAGCAGAGGGAATACTTCCTAATTCATTCAATGAGGCCAGTATTACTTTAACACCCAAACCAGACAGAAACATTACAATAATAGAAAACTACAGGCCAAAATCTTTCATGAGCATAGATTCAAAAATCTTCAACAAAATATTAACAAGTTGAATCCAAAAGAGTAGAAAAAGACTTATATACCGTGACCGAGTGGGTTCAAAATATGTACAAACTCTATATGAGGAAATCTATAAAACTCTGATTAATGAAATCATAGAAGAACTCTATAAATGGAGAGATAGTCCTTGTTCATGAATAGAAAGACTCAATATTGCTAAGCTGTCTATAGCTTGATCTATAGGTTCAATGCAATCTCAATCAAAATCTCAGCAAGTTATTTTATGGATATTGACAAACTGATTCTGAAATTTATATGGAGAGGCAAGTGACTGAGAATAGCTAACATGATATTGAAAGAGAAGAAGAAAATCGGAGGACTGATGCTATCTGACTTCAAGACTTACTATAAAGCGGCAGTAATAAGACAGTGTGGTATTGGCAAAGGATAGACAAATAGATTAATGGAACAGAATAGAAAGTCCAGAAAATAGACTCCCCTGATCTTTGACAAAGGGACAAAGGCAAAAGAATGGAGCAAAGATAGTCTTCTCAACAAATGGTGCTGGAATAATTGGACAACTAGACCTGTGTCTGGTCTAGATATAGATCTTATGCCCTTCCCAAAAATTAAATCAAAATGGGTCACAGACCTAAATGTAAAATATGAAACTATAAAACTCTCAGGAGATAACAGGAGAAAATCTAATGACTTTGGGTATAGTCATGCCTTTTTAGAAACAACACCAAAGATGTGATCTATGAAAGAAATACTTGATTAAACTGGATTTCATTAAGATTAAAACCAAACAAAACAAGACAACTGCTTCTGGGAAAGACAATGTCAAGAGAATGAGAAGATAAGCCATAGACTGGGAGAAAACATTTGCAAAGAATATATCTGATAAAGGACTGGTGTCCAATATTTGCAAAGAACTATTAAAACTTAACAATAAGAAAACAACCCAATTAAAAAATAGGCCAAAGACCTTAATGGACACCTCACCAAAGAAGATATACAGAAGGAAATAAACAAATGAAAAGATGTTCCTCATCATTTGTTATCAGGGAGATGCAAATTAATACCTCTACATACCTATTAGAATGATGAAAATCTAGAACATTAACACCACCAAATGCTGGTGAGGATGTGCAGCAACAGGAATTCTCATTCATTATTAGTAGAAATTCAAATGATACAGACACTTTGGAATACAGTTTGGTAGTTTCTTAAAAACTAAATATACCTTTATAAGATCCAGTGATTGTACTTCTTGGTGTTTAAGTAGTTGAAAATTTATGTTCACACAAAAAATTGCACATGGATGTTCATAACAGGTTTATTCATAATTGCCAAAAGTTGGAAGCAACCAAGACATCCTTCAGTAGGTAAAAGGATAAGTAAACTGTGGCTCATCCAGACAACAGATGATTATTCAATGCTAAAAAGAAACAACTTATCAAGCCATAGAAAGATATGGAGGAACCTTAAATGTGTATTTCTAAGTGAAGGAAACCACTCTGAAAAGGCTATATACTGTATGTTTCTAACTCTATGACACTCTGGAAAAGGCAAGCAGATAGAGACAGTTATGGGGGAGGGGTTGTGATCGAATAAGCAGAGCACAGAGGATTTTTAAAACAATGAAAATATTCTGTATGATATTATAATGATGGCTCTATGTCATTATACATTGTCCAAAGCCATAACATATCCAATGACAAGAATGAATCCTAAAACTATAGACTTAGAGTGATTATGCTGTGTCAATGTGGGTTCATCCTTGGTGAATTATGTACCATTCTGGTGAGTCATATTAATGGAGGAGGCTGTGCATATGGGAGTGGGTAGTGGGTATGTAGGAAATCTCTGTATCATCTTCTCAATTTTGCTGTAAACCTAAAACTATTTGAAAAAAGTTTTAAAAAATCAACAGAGCCTCAGAGAGATGGAAGACAATATCAAAAGGTCTAACATTAAAGACTCCCCACATAATTGGACTCCTCCAATAAGAGGGGAGATAGAATGGGGCAGACATCTTCTCAGAGGTATAAATTCAAGAAGCTCCATAAGATACATGAGAAGAAAACTATACCTAGTCACATCATAGTGAAAGTGTTGAAAACCAAAGGTAAAGAGAAAATATTGAAAGAACTAGGGGAAAAGATACATGACATACAGTAGAATATGACACTCTCTACTTTGACCAGACTTGAATCAAGTTCCTCTGAGTCTTCTTTCTGACTAGGTTCCAACCTTAGGCTCTGTTCTTGGTCCACCTAATGGGTTATGGAGAATCCTCCTGAGTCAATTTAGCAAAAAATCCATACTGAGTATCTCATCACCCTTGATGTCTGATCAAATTCCTCATCTACCCTCAATATCTTATCATTCTGGCTTGCCTTCAATAAGAATTCTGTTGAGCAAGCCTAACAAGAATCCTCCTATCCCTGATGCTTTGTCTTAGTAATTTTCCATTTACCTGCCCTACTATTTGGCTATAAATTTTCACTTTCTTTGTTGTATTTGGAGTTGGGCCTGATCTCTCTCCCCTACTGCAAAACCCTATTGTAATAGTCCCTTCTTGAATAGACTCTTTCTTATCAGCTTTAACTAGTGTCCCCAATACTTTTTCTTTATAAAATATCAATTCCAAAGAGATCTGATTTCTCATCACATACCAGGGGGGCCAGAAGATTGTAAAACAACACTCTATGATTAATAGGGAGTGATTGTTATACCTGACTAAAAAAAGGTAAGACCTAATGAATGAATGCTATTCATGAGATAATACACTTTAAACATAAAGATAGATTAAAAGCAAATGGATTGGAAAAGATACTATGTTAACTGTAAACACAAGAAGGCTGGAGTGACTGTTGTATATGAAAAGATATACAATCATTCCTGTATGGGCTCAATGATAGGTCCTTCAGGTATACAAAGAAGCAACTGAAAGAATTAAAGGGAGAAATATAAATTGGACAGTCACAGTTGGGGGTTTTAGACCCTCAGTAATTAAAAGAACAACAACAAAAAAAGCACACACAATTGAAAGAACACAAAAAGTCAGTAAAAGCAAAGGTCATCTGAAAAAATAACCATCTTGACATAATCAATATTTAGAGAACACTATATCCGATCACCATAGAATAGATAGTTTTTTTCATGTACATGGTGCATTTACTGAGACAGACCAAATTTCTGGAAGAATATGACCCATGCTTAAACTCATACTTCATCTGCATATGGTCTAGACAACACGACCAAATACATCTTTGTAAGGACATTAATTTTGGCTATGACATTTACTTGTTTATAAATCTTCCATCACTCACCACTGCCTACAAGGTTAATTTAAATCTCTTCAGGCTGACATACAAAATGCAGCACAATCTGCCTGCCATGTTCCACCCTCTATCATCATGACTCATAATGCTCCATTCCACATAATTTTTTTTTTGGCCATAGTTTATATGGACTCTGTATTATCTGCCAAACATACATTGCACATTTGACTGCCAAGTCTTCATCCATTTCTTTCCCACTACTTTTTATACCCTCCCTCACAATTTTGCCTAGAATCATCTATATCCTTTAAGGTCCAAACTGCCTGGAAGGTATTTGGGGGCCATGTGAGGACACCCTGTGCTTCCATCAGTTCACCAGCTGCATGACTTAGGATATGTTAATTTCTCTTCCTATGCCTCAATCTTCTCATCTGTCAAATGTGTATAATATTAGTAGTTGCCTAATAAGATTGTCATGAATTTATTTTATTTTTTAAAAGATTTTTATTTATTTATTCGAGAGAGAGAAAGAGAGAGAGAGGCAGAGACACAGGCAGAGGGAGAAGCAGGCTCCTTGCGAGGAGCCCAGTGCAGGACTCAATCCCTGTGATACTCAATCCCCAGACCCAGGATCATACCCTGAGCCAAAGACAGACATTCAACCCCTGAGCCACCGAAGTGTCCCAAGATTGTCATGAATCTAAATGAGCTAATGCAGATAAGGCACTTAGGAGGATGCCTGACACATTGTGTGTATGATCAGTATGTTCTAGTTCTTATTTTGTGGCTATTATTGGTGGTGAGTTTTGAGAGACCATTTTAACTGGATGGTGGGACAGGTGTCAGATTTTATAATTTTCTTATGGGCTTCTGCATCTCAGCCAGCATATCCTTAGCATAATCTCCAAGTTGGCTGTTGCTAGAGAGTATAGAAACATGCCCACATCTCTGTTTGCAGAAATGAGGTGGATCTAACCAAGTCTAATTTCATCAGGGCCTTTTTTGTGATGAAATGGATTATCTTCAGTAGCACTCCAATATCTTATGTCTCCTCCCTGAATGTCAATAAGTCAGTACCACTATATTAATTTGTCACATTTTGGATGGCTTAGTTGTAGGGGACATATTGGTAGCATGAGAACTTCTCTTTATTTCCACAGTGTCTTCAGTTGGCCTCTCCACCTGGTCACCTGTGGGACCCCATCACCAGAGACTGCACATTGGGTAGAGAAGGGGAAAGTGAGCCAGGAGAGAGGGAGAGGTGGAAGAAAGAAATGAGAGGGGAACTGACTCATCGCACCTTCCCCCAAAGCATGCTCTAGATCATAGACCTCCCCAAAACACAGCAATGAGAGAAAAAAACCCACAAACAGCCTGGCTACAATCAGCAGCCAGAGAGAGGATGGAGGTCCTGGTAATCATCCTGTGCGCTATGCAGGTGGTCTGGCCACTGGGTGTCACTCTTAGTCTGTTTTCCTTTGATTTGGTGTCAGGTTTCTGGCTTTTGCTGGTCTTCCTCTTCCCACAGGCTCCCTCCCTGTGCTGATGTATCTACCTTGGAAGGCTTTGCTGACTGCATAGACAGTACACGGAGAGTGAAATCACCCCAGATGCAGATTTTTGATCTGCACATGGGAAAGTAACGTGTTTGTCACAATAGCAAGCAGTAACTAGTTCTACAGCAACAGCATCTAGAAAATTAGCTTTTTTGTTGTTGTTGTTAAAGATTTTATTTATTTATTCATGAGAGACAGAGAGAGAGGGAGAGAGAGAGGCAGAGACATAGGCGGAGGTTCCACGCAGGGAGCCCAATGCGAGACTTGATCCCGGGACTCCAGGACCACACCCTGAGCCGAAGGCAGACGCTCAACCACTGAGCCACCTAGGCATCCCAAAAATGAGCTTTTGAAACAGAAATGTTTCATTAATTTTATCATTTATTACTATTATTTCCCCCTTTATATATTATTTGCTTTTTATTTTATTAATCTCTCTATATATTTTAAAGATTTTATTTATTTATTCATAAGAGACACACAGAGAGAGGCAGAGACACAGGCAGAGGAAGAAGCAGGCTCCCTGCAGGGACCCTGATGCAAGACTCGATTCCAGCACCCCAGGATCATGCCCTGAGCCAAAGGCAGACTCTCAACCACTGAGTCACCCAGGTGTCCCAATATATTCTTATATTTTTATTTACTGTTTTCATTCTATAAAATTTAACAGTTAGATGAAGTGGAAATTAATCCAGAAAGAAGGATTGGGAAGAAAGACCTGAACATATGAAACCTTTAAAGAAATAGAAGTCTTATTTAACAAATCTATTATTTTTACTTACCCTCTTTAGAACTTGGTGTGCATTTTCAATCTGAAGATTCATGTCTTCAATTCTGGAATATTCTCCATCATTTTCCTTGTGAATACTGACTCTGCGAGTCTCTCCAGTCTCTCCTGTGGAAGTTCTATTAGATTATCCTGGTCATCTCATCTTATCTTCAATCTTGTTTGGTTAATTCTTCTGTTTTCTTATTTCTCCATGCTGCATTCTGGGTGATTTCTGCAGATCTGTGCTCGGGTTCATTAATCTTTTCCTCTGCTGTGCTAAATCTTTCGTTTAACTTATCCAGTGAGTCCTTAATTGCAGTGTCTTTGTTTTTTTGTTTCCAGGAGTTGAATTTTGTTATTTATCAGAACTGTCTGTTCCTTTTCCCATAATACTCTGTTCTTTCATTATGGTTCCTAAGTTTGAAAATCTCTCCCCCTCTCTGTCTCTCTCTCTTTTTTTTTTTAGGTAGGCTCCATATGGGCTTGAACTCACAACCCTGCATTTGAGAGCTGAGCTAAGATCAAGAGTCAGATGTTTAACTGACTGAGCCACTCCAGTTTAAAACTCTTTTAAATTGCTTTTTCTGCTTATTCTTTCATTTCCAGCTCTCTTATTTCCCATTCTTTCAATGCTGATTTTTGGGCTGACTGCATCTGATGGTTTCCTCTCTCAGTAGTTAATTTCCTTGTGTGATTTGTAATCTCTTTATGATCTATGGTTGACCCTTGAACAATGTAGGGATTAGGAATGCTAAAACCTTTCGCAGTTGAAAATCTGTGTGTAATTTTTGACTTCCCCCAAACTTAACTACTGTTAACAGAACCCTTACTGATAACATAAACAGTCGATTAACACATATTTTGTATGTTCTATATACTGTATTCTTATTATAAAGTAAGCTAGATAAATTAAAATGTAATTAAGAAAATCATCAGGAGGGAGAAATGGTGATTTCAGGAAAGAGTGGTGCTCTGTCTGGCCAAGGGAGCGTGAAGGAAGCATGTATGACCTTCTACAATGAAGTGAAACAAATAGAGAAGAGAGATTCAGTTCTAACATCCAAAAATCAGATCAAAAGGCTGACCTGTCTTGGCTCCTCCTACTTCACTTTGAACCCATTTGAGGATCTTCAGATAGATCCTGAAGCGACAGATGAAGGAATAAAAAAGAAGTTTTGATAGTTACCCATATTGGTGTATCCTGACAAAAATCAAGATGATGCTGACAACACAAAAGGCTTTGGAGGCTGTGAACAAAGCTTATAAGTTGCTACTGGATCAGGAGCAAAAGAGAGGGCAGGATATCATTCACGCAGGAAAATATTACACAGGACACACTGTGAGAGTGTGAGAAAAGCAATTAAGGGGGAAGGAAAATCCTACTAATGTCGGGGAGGATGATCCTAAGCTGTTTAAACAAGCAGTATATACAAACAGACCACAAAACTCTTTGCTGATCTGGAAATTAAAAGGAAAGAGAGAGAAGCCAAAGAGATGCATGAAAGGAAACAACAAAGGGAAGAAGAGATAGAAGCTGGAAAAAAAAGACAAATGAGAAAGAGAGTGGTGGAAAACCTTTGAGGAAAGTTGAGATGGTCATGTGGACAGCTGGTGCACCTTTAGGCATATCCAAAGGGTGCAGATAGAGAAGAATAACTGGACATTCCTGAGACCATCAAAAGTAAAAATGGAGTAGCATGAACCACAGAGCCTTCCCACAACTCTCTCCCCTCCTCAGCTTTGAAGGATTCATTCTTTCCTCTCATTTCCACCCCAACATAGAGTAATATTTGCTTTTTAGTCCACTTTATTTTCAATATAATTTAACAGCAACCAGAGTAATTCCTTTGCACATTGAAATGAGAGGTTTGCTTTAAAAAGAAACCTTCTCCCCACTCCTACCCCTGGACCAACCAGGATTGGAAGGTGCCACCACTAGTCCTGCCTTCTCTTCCCACTGCCTGTAAAGGAACATTTTGCACTTCTCTGGCTTGTGAAGGTTAAAAACTTAGTGTATAGTTTGTGGAAATCAACCAATTAAATGTATTGAGTTAAAAAAAAAGAGAAGATCATAAGGAAAATACAATGACAACACTGTATTGTATTTATCAAAAAGTGGACCTGTGCAGTTCAAACCATATTGCTCAAGGATCAACCATAATCTGAGCTACTCTTTAGCATTAAAAAAAATTAGGTTTCTCATGAACCCTACACTGTGGAAGAGTAGTTTTTGTGATAATTTCTGTTGTCTCCCTAGAGAATGAACATTCAGGGCTAGTTTTTGTCCCTTGACTGGGATACCTACAGACTTTAGGGTAAATTCAGATCCTATCCCTTCTCAAGGAGCACAACTGGGTGTTTGATTTTTCCACACAAGTCCTCAGACAGACACATAGCTTCTCCAGGTGTCCTTGGAAGATGGAAAGGAGTTTTCTAATTCCTTTTTGATGGAATAGCGACACTTCCAGACTTCAAACTTTATGCAGGGAGCAACCTTTTAGCTTCCCTGCTTGATGTAGGCCCAAAGTTATCTCTAGTAAGGAGGAGGGGGAATTAGAGGCCAACCCAGCTGCTCGGACTCATGTCCTGGCTAAGATCCTCCAGGGTCCTCATGGCATCTGTTCCCATTTATTCATAGGGTTTTGATTTCTGTGTTTGTTTCTGGATCCTAAGGATTTCCCTTTCTTTCCTTAAAAGTTAGTATGTATTAAAATATTTATCTTTGGGATGCCTGGGTGGCTTGGTGGTTGAGGATCTGCCTTTGGCTCAGGGCGTGATCCTGGGGTCCTGGGATCGAGTCCCACATCGGACTCCCTGCGGGGAGCCTGCTTCTCCCTCTGCCTATGTCTCTGCCTCTTTCCCTGTGTCTCTCATGAATAAATAAAATCTTTAAAAAAATATTTATCTTTGTCACATCTTTATCCTACTTTGACCTTTAGTGATTCAGTTTATCTTCTGATTTTCTTTCCTGCTTTTTTCCCCCAGTGGAACAATCTAGGTTACTTATTTAAGCCATCTCCTGCCATAGCAAAGGAATGGAAGATCAGTGTACTAGTTATCATTTGATACAAGTAAGGAAGGTAAGCATAAGGTCCCATATACTTTTCTGATCCGTGTGCGCACTGATGGTCCAAACCAGTGCTGTGGTCCCCACTGGGTAGTGGTCTGGGTTCTCTTTATTTATCTCCTCATAGCCGGTCAGAAGTAGATTGACGTAAGAGTTAAGGAATGGAGTGTGATTACCATCTCCCCAGGGAAAGGGCTTGGTCCCAATGTGGAGATGGGGTAGGTGACACACAGAGGTTTCTCCTGCTCTCCGTGATGCGACTTTAGGAAGACATTCAGCATGTTTATTCCCATGCTGGGGAGTGCTGCAGAGTAGGTGAGGGCCTTCTATCTGTGAGCTGATCTCTCCTGTCATGGGTGCCATGCAACACAGGTAGCCCCAACTGTGCCCTGGACCCAGCTGCCACTGCCATTTTTTACCTCCATCTCCTGGTTTTCTTATCAAAGGTCTTCAAACAAGGTCATGTGAGCTGTAGGGGGAGAAGGAGAAGTTGCAGAGACCAATACCTTCCCCATTCTGAACCCTGTCCTTTATCCCGCTTAAAACAGGGAAGCGGGATGCCCGGGTGGCTCAGTGGTTGAGCGTCTGCCTCCAGCTCAGGGCGTGATCCTGGAGTCCTGGGATCGAGTCCCACATCGGGCTCCCTGCATGGAGCCTGTTTCTCCCTCTGTCTGTGTCTCTGCCTCTCTCTCTCTCTCTGTGTCTCTCGTGAATAAATAAATAAAATCTTCAAAAAAATAAAAAAATAAACAGGGAAGCTCCTCTTGTGTCTTTCTCTACAGCAGCCTAGCTGGCAAGTACTTCATCCTTGTGTACCTCAGTTTCTTCATTTGTAAAAAGAGAACAATAATAGTGCTGCCTCACTGGACTATTGTGAGGACAAATGACATATACAAATGACAAATGACAAAGCACTCAGGCAGTGCCTGGTTCAAAATAAGCATGATCTTTGTTGTTATTTACTGTTGTTAATTATTGTCATTATATTTCTTCTAAAAAATGATTCTGAACTAAAAAAAAGTCTTTTCAGATGTAGAAAAGGTCTTAAAAGATACATAGATACAATCTAAACTGGGTCTTTTCTTAAAGAACTTTTAGTTTGAAAATTCTTTTCTTCTATGCTAATTCTATCAGCAAGAAAGTTAATTTGAGCCAAGCTTGGCTAGCAAGGTTAGTTTTAGCCAAGTTTGGCTTGTGCCTAGCAGAACAGGCATAAAGATCTCTATTGTTTATGATAATTTTCTTCCAGCCCCCTGACATTCCTTCAACCCCACTTTCCATTCCATAGCAATTCTTTTCTTTTCGTAATGATTCACAATGAACTTGTTGTAACTGTTGTATAAGCTGCCTTCTGACTTGACTCAACCTTGTTTCATGGTTTGTCAACGTTGTGTTACCTGTCCCTAGACTTTTTGCTGAAATTGCCTAACTCTAAAGAAATTTTATCTAATGGTTCTTCTCTAACCTTTACATTTATGGTAACCTCTTCTACATTTCCTGTGAAAGTGGGGACCATGTAGTCTCAAAAAGGATAGGGTTAAGAAAGGGCTTTGCTGTCTTCTAAGAGAAAGTGCTATTGGAAGGGGCATTTTCATTCTTACTTCAGCCTGCTTGGAAACTGTTCAGTCCAGGTCCACAGTGATGAGCTGGTGACAGCACTACTTACTTACGAGCATGATTATATTATGAATCAGTGAGATGATGGGTAGGATTCAGCCATGAAGAATGAGTATTGATGGTCTTCTTTCACTTCTCAATGTGAAGTGGAAAAAATCATAGGTCTGAGGCCTTGTCCTGACTCCCCTCTTCTCATTACCCTCCTTGGACCTTAATTCAGGTGCAGGAATATTACTATCTTCAGTGATGAGGTGAGATGTTCTTTTTAGGCTTAGGAAAGTGACAGGAGATTGGAGTGGGCCTGGTTGCCTATAGGTTGTTCATATTGATATAATATCTGCCACCAGTTGATTGTATGTTCTAGTATCTTCTGAAGGCCCAAGTTCCTCCAGAGCAATAGGATCTTTTTAACTGTAAAAGGAGTTGTTCCAATCCTATCCATGAAGTTGTAGCTATAGTCATAATTGAGTTGATGATGTGGATAATAGTTGATTGGTATAATTGGTATAAAAAATCCAGGGTTACATAGACCAGATTGTCTTATACTTAGTGGAAGCAGCATTCAGAATAGTAAGCCAGGCTTCCCCAACCTTTTACCTCTACTGAGGTTTGTGGATACCATGTGGTTGAGGAGTCCCTTAGTAAAAGAAGGCTGTGATTACTTTGGCTCAGCCAGGCAGGTTGGTGACCCCCTTAGGTTACCCTGGAGCTCACAGCACAGTCTCAGTAGCAAGGTTGACATTCTAATACTTGAGAGGGGGTGGTCAGAGCCAGTTGTGGGATGTTATATATATCATGCATAAGATGGGGTAGCAGGGAAAGTGTGGGCTTTTTTCCCAGTCCTTTTGAGGGCCAAAATTTGACACTCTCTTCTGAAGACCAACAGTTGCCTCATTATCAAAATGAATCAGTCTCATTAGTTAAAGGTAATGCTATATTTCTCTCTCTCTCTCTCTCTCTCTCTCTCTCTCTCTATATATATATATATATATATATATATATATATATACAGTGCGAGGGAAGGCTCCAGCTTCATTCTTTTGCATGTGGCCATGCAATTCTCCTAGCACCATTGGTTGAAAGACTATTTTTCCCTCCATTGATTCAGTAGCTTTGTGGAAAATTAATTGACATGGGATTATTTCTGGACTCTCGATTCTATTACAATGATCTATCCTTATATCAGTACCAACTGTCTTGAGTACCATTGTTTTACAGTAACTTTTGAAATCAAGAAGTGTAAAATTGAGAACTTTATCCTTTGTTTTCAAGACTGTTCTGGCTATTCTGGGTTTCTAAGTCTTCATATGAATTTTAGTGTCTGCTTGTCAATTTCTAGAAAAGAAACTACTAGGATTTCTAGAGATTACTTTGAATCTGTAGATTAATTTGGGCAGTCTCACCACCTTAACAATATTAAGTCTTCCAAATTCATGAACGTGAGCTGTTTTTCCTTCATTGAGATCTTTAATTTCTTTCAATGATGTTTTGTAGCTCCCAGAGTATGTTTTGACTTCTTTTGTTAAATATATTTCTAAGTACTTTATTATTTTTGATACTATTGTAAATGGAATTTTCTTTTTCTTTCTTTTTTTTTTTTAAAGATTTTGTTTTTATTTATTAATGAGACAGAGAGAGAGAGAGAGAGAGAGGCAGAGACACAAGTAGAGGAAGAAGCAGGCTCCGTGCGGGGAGCCTGATGTGGGACTCGATCCGGTGACCCCAGGATCATGCCCTGGGCTGAAGGCGGCGCTAAACTGCTGAGCCACCCAGGCTGCCCTGGAATTGTTTTCTTAAATTAATTTTTGGATTGTTCATTGCTAATGCAGAGAAAAAAATTGATTTTTTTAATAGCAGGCTCCCTGCCCAACGAGGGCTCACACTCATGACTGTACTCACCAGAGTGCTCATAGCTGTGAGATAAAGACCTGAGCTAAGTTCAAGAGTCAGACACATAGTTGACTGAGCCACCTAGGCACCCTTCCAAAAATTGATTTTTGTATACTGTTCTTCTATCTTGCAACCTTGCTATAAACTCCTCTATTAGTCCTAATGGTTTTTAAAAATTGGATTCCTTATGATTTTCTACATATAAGATCATATCACCTGAGAGTAGAGATAGTTTTAATTCTTCCTTTCCAACTTGAATGCTTTTCTTTTCACTTTTGTTGTTGTTGTTGTTGCCCCAATTGCCTTTAAATCTTCAGATCTTCCAACCTCCTTCATCACCTGGGCAGTGAGAAAGCAGTCCCTGCCAGTTCTGTATCCTCAGGTGCTCTCTCTGCCTCTGCTGTCCCCTTTCAGTCTGGGCTGTGAACACTGACCTTGAAGGTGAGTGGACTAACAGGCACAGTGAGAGCAGGGAGGAGAAAGAGGTAATGGGGAGGAGGACGGGACAAGGACATCCCAAATGCAGGGTAGAAGCAGGGCTTGTAGGGCCTGCTTGTGTGTGCACCTCTGATTATGTCCATGGCTCAGCTCGGGAGCCTGAAGACAGTGTGGACCGCAGAGAGGTGGGGCACTGGTCTCCATAGGGTTGTCTGTCCAGGCCAGACCAGGCCAGGCCAAGCTCAGAGAGCAGTGATATACCCCAGGATTCACCTTGTGGCCAGAATTAGGAGCCAGAAGCCCCTGCCTGGGCTCCTGCGACTGGTTCATGTATCCTCATCTTCATCTACAGTCTTGAATTCCAAGAGGAGCAAAATGAAATAAGAGAGATTGACATCCATGATATGGGCTCACGGGGTGGTTAGGAGGGGTGAGTGGGGGCGTCTGGGGGCCTGGCAGCCTACTGCTGCCAATCTGCTGGACACGTACTGACTCTGCTCTGCTTGGGCTTGTTCCTGAGTCTTGGGATGTGATACAGGGATGGAAGGGTCTGTCCTTTGTGTCTTGGAGCCAACAGGGGATGCTTGAGTGCTGGTTTCCCTTCCCTGAGTGCTGAGGTCTATGGGCTAGACAATGATAAGAAAATAAACCCAACATTGCTTCCAGTGATGGGTTTATTGGTCTTGATGTGGTCTAGTCTTGAGCACTGTTTCTGTCTTCTTCAATGTAAAAGGTGGTGGCTGGACAAGTCGATGGAGATATTAGGGATTTCTCCAGTCTATTATCTTATGTCTTGGCATTTTCTGTCTCTTTATCTATCCCCCTTCCACTTCCATTGCTAATTAATTCATTGCTTATTTGTTATCTTTCTCCTCCAATGGAATGTTAGCTCCATGAAAGAATATCCCTATCTATTGACCTTACCACTGTGTCACTCTCCCCATCCCAACCTAGATTAGAGCACATAGTTGGTGCTTAATCAATCTTTTGAATGAAATCCTCTGGTCATTTTCAGGATTTCTTCCACTCCGCATACTCTGGTGTTCTATAAATGTTGATTGCATTATTCTTTACCAAATGCAAAAATTAGGGAGTTTCAGTGGTGCCCCAGTCAAAAAGCCTAGCTTGGGATTCAGTCCACTGGCTTCTGAATCCTGATACTACCACTTGCCAGCTGTGTGACCTATGGAAATTTACTCAGCTTCCCAGCCCCTCAAATCCTTCACCTTTATTTTTTATTTTAAAGGTTTTATTTATTTATTCATAAGAGACACAGAGGGAGAGGCAGAGACATAGGCAGAAGGAGAAGCAGGCCCCATGAAGGGAGCCCATTATGGGACTTGATCCTGGGGCTCCAGGATCATGTGCTGAGCCGAAGGCAGATGCTTAAATGCTGAGCCACCCAGGCATCCCTCCTTCACCTTTAGATAGAGATAATGACAGGACCTGCTCCTGTGGGTGGTTATGTGCATCAAGTGAGAAAATCCACGAAAATACTAGTGTAACGCATCCATATGAAGCTGTCTGTGTCTGTTAACGAGTATTATCATTATTCACTTACGCCTACCCATGTGACAAGCCCCTCATCTCTCTTTCTTCTCATGCAGGCTTGCTGGACCTTTCCACTATTTGTTCTTGTCAGCATTTCCCTGCCTGGGAATGTGCGGGGAACTCTGTTGCCATGGGGATTGCGGGGCATGGTCCTTCCTCTGGGCCAATTGCATTGATGCTAAATGAGGCTGGCCTGCATCCAGGTTTCCATCTCCTTGCAGAGAAGTACTCAGGTAGGGCCCTGGTGAGAGAGAGCAGGCTTCTAGTACTTCTTTTCTCTATCTCCATCCCTTCTCTTGCAAATGCAATAAGAATTTCACCCTGCCTCTTCATTTTACAGGCTTGTAAATGAATCTGAATGAAAGGGCTTTCAAAGCAGCATAACTTCATACATGAAGGTGACATGGTCTTGAATTCTTTCTTTTTATCCCAGGCTGAGATTAATTTCTCTCTCTTTGACCAAGTATTTCCCCCAGTTGTGTAGACTCAGTTTAAAGACACACACAGTGCTTCCCTGTGCTTCCCAATTAATAAAAATGCTTTCAGGGATCTTTCTAATTTTCTCTTCACAGCTGCTTTGTAAAGCCCTTAAGTCATTTGGTAGCTGAGGAACCCCACCCTTGAACCAGCTGCTCAGCCTCTTGGCCTCATGCTGAGGCCAACACAGCATCAGGCTTGAATGTGGAGCCCCTTCATCTCCGCCTAGAATCTTTTTCACCTTGCTCAGCTGGATGCTGATGGATTAGGCTTTTAGGAGAGATCATTGAACCTTGGACCATCTAAAAGCCCCAAATAATTTCCATTGGAAAAACAATCTACTCCCTACATAATTATAAGGGTGTGAAGAAAGGGGTTAACAGAAATAAAAATCTACACCCACGAGGATGTTCACAACAATTGGTGGCCACCAGGAAGGAGGAAGCCATGGGGCTCTGCTGGGAAAGTCATCAGAGGAGTAGTATCTTGGCTCATTCCTCTCGGAGAGTGGAATTGAGATCTGGGGAAGCAGAGGATCCCTTTGTTTATAAGTTTGTTTTGAACTTTGTTTAGATTTCAGGAAGTGAGACTAACAACTCTCATCTAGAAACAGGAAAATGTTAGCAATCCACATGGCTAAACCATTGGGACTCATTTGTTTGTTTTGATTTTGTCAAGGAGAAAGAGGAACCCTTTCTGGGTCAGCTTTACCCATGGCTCTTGCCTGGGCTGCCCTCATGAAGCTTCTCTTTTCTACAAGAGTTCCCATCTTTTTAACTTGAAGCTCCAGCCACAAGTCAAGTGAAACAGGCCAAATCAGCACTGTCATTCACGCACTGCGGGCTGAGTCCCGGGCCAAGAGTGAAGCAGTGAGCCAATTAAGATATATGATAATTTACATAATATGATCCTATATGGGAATATATATATATATATAATGTATATATAATATATGTATATATAATTTTCCATACAGAAATGGGATCACATATACATGTGTCTAGGATGCAGAGCCAGAGTTCAGAAAGATGCTACAAATTGCCTGTGGTTGCCTTTAGGGAGGGGACTGGGCTTTGGTTAGGAGTGAAGCGGTTTGAAAGTGGCCTCACATTTTTATTCAATCCTCAGTCTGAACTTTTCCACACATATATGACTGTGGCTGTGTTGACACCATTTCAAACAGAATACCTGGCCTTCCGACAGGACAGTACTTTCCTCACCATGCTCTACAGGGGCTCTCCTTTACTCTCCACTATAAACATGATCTCTGAAATTCCCCTCTGCAGCCTCCCTCTGTCTTTTGGCTCTCCCACTCCTTGAAATCTCCAGAAGTTGCTGGACAGTCTCTTTATGACCTTGTGACATGGTATCTGATCTCATATCTCTATCCCCGGTCTCCTAATCTAGCCTGACTCTGAGGTGGCCCATTTCAGTAACTGTCTCACCAGCCCCCTGGATTCTCACACCCTAGTGCCCCTTGACCCTCCTGCCTTGTCAGCTCTGGACTGTTGTGTGCTGTTCCTGCTCCATTTTGAGGCTCCTGGAAGAAAGACATAACCCCCATGACTGGACCCCTGCAAACTTTTAACAGCCAGTCCTGTCTATCCCTCACTGGGACCAGCAACCCTCCAATTTCCTTCTAATCAGCTTCTTATTATGCTACCCCCATGGACTCCTTTTGTCTCCCCCTCCTTGGTTTTATTGTGGCCTTCACCCATGAGCTACTCCAAATGCACACCTTCTGTACTCTCAACGCCTTCATACATCCTACCTCAGAGGAACTCTGTCTCTAAGACAGGCTCTGTGTACACAGTTCTCCTCCTTCTGGACGCTTCTACATCAGTGTTCTTCTCTCTGCATCTGTCTATTCCTCTCTAGTTCATATAGGTGTGACACAGAGCTCTATTCTGGTCTTAGTTTGATTTAATAGTTTCTTTTCCCCCAGTGCCTGAGGAAACAGAAGGGATGTGTGGTGGATGTTCTGGAGTCTGCCTGGATCCCCACCTATCACGACTGGCCCACCCCTTCCTCCAGTTGCTGGAAGCTTTCAAGGTCGATGCTTTCATCTGAGTCCCTCTCTGGGGCTTGCCTAGAACAGAAGAGTGCCACGTCCAGTTTGTGTCCCCTTCTGGGGCACCCTGCCCTCAATGACTGGCCCTTATGAGGATGTAGCCAGTCCAGTGGCTGGTTGTTATCAGATGCCCTTGGCCCAGGATGACTCTGCATGGCCCACCTACCCCTGAGCTCCCTGTGGGAACCAGCTGAGGACTCTGTTTAGAGTGCTTTGCAGGCCACTCTGTCCTCTGCCTGGTTCTGTCCCCTCCCCCCCATAGGGATCCTGTGAACACAACCCCATAAGCTTGCTGCCTACAAGTCTTCCTCTCGGGGTCTGCATCTTGGGAACTGACCTGCTGCAGCAGGCTTTTCAGAGTTGGGGAGAAATCTTGGACAGGGATGGGAAAGATCAATATTCAGATTGATTTCATCTGCTTGGAACATAGAGACAGTCTGAGAAAACTTAGATCAGTGGAAACTTTTGGATTAGGTAGCTTAAAACAAAATCAGTTGTACAAATATAAGTTGTGAGAGATTTGGTCAGGTATCTAGTTAAACAAGAACTAAGAGCTTCCTTAAATTTTTAGTTCCTTCCTTCCTTCCTTCCTTCCTTCCTTCCTTCCTTCCTTCCTTCCTTCCTTCCTTCCTTCCTTCATCTAAGAGTGCCTATTCCATCAGGCACTGTGTTTCATGGTGGGAACAGGACAGCAGAAATGTGAGGGGGAGATGGTAAATAAACACAGACTTAGGACTATAATCACTAAAGTGAATAAGCGGGGGCAGAAATAGGAATAAAAGGAGGTACGTCTCAGAGTAGGTGATACTGAATATAAGACTGACTACAGGTCCACACTCTGCAGTGGCACAGACACTGGGGCAGTCAGAGGTGAGGAACTGAGGGTTCTGTGGGATCATGCTCCCATCCCCTACTAACTGAAGGCTCCAGACACTGAAAGAACAGCTGCAGGGGAGTTCTGATGGCCTCGATTCTCAAAGCGTGGTCCAACAGCCAGCATATGGGCACCACCTGCAAGCTCCCACTAGAGCGTCTCACCCCCTCAGAGACCGGGGATTAGGATCTGCATTTTCCTCATTCCCAGGTCTATTGGTTTCCTATGGCTGCTGTAGCAAATGACAAACTTAGTGACTTCAAACAACACAACTTTATTATCTTGTAGTTCTGGATGTCAGATTTCCGAAGTGGATCTCACTGGGCTAAAATCAAGGTGTTGGTAGGGCTGTGTTCCTCTTGGAAGTTCTAGAGAATCCTTTCTGTGCCTTGGCCAGCTTTTGAGGCTTCCCACATTTCTTGCCTATGGTCCCATCTTCCATCTAAAACCAGCACTGTAGCAGCATCTTCAAATCATTTTCTCTGATTCTGACCTCTGGCTTCTAGTTTGCTTGTCATATCTTCTGACTCTGACCTTCCCACCTCCCTTGCGGTTACATCTGGACCATCTGATATCCCTTTCTCAAATTCCTTCACTTAATCCTATCAAGAAAGTCCTTTTAGCCAGGTAAGAAAACATAAACATATTCACAGGCTCTGGAGATGTGGATATCTTTGGGGGGCATTATTCTTCCTATCATGCCAGATAATTAATATCCATATTAAAGTTTGAGAAGGACTGGTCTATTGTCCTTCTTTCCTACTTTCCCTGGATGTTCATGTTTGTTGAAACATTTTATTTTTTTTGAAACCTTTAAAATTAGTGTATGTATGGTAAACTGTTTTACTCATTTGCTTGACCTCTGTACAAACATGGTTCTATGGAGGTTAAGATAATCTGATCTTTATTAGTAGTCAGATGTTGCTTGAGGGAGGGGTTGGGGGTTGGGATGCTGTATATATGTGTCTGTTTCTATTCTCCTGGCTGTCTTAAGTGGTGAAGCTTACTGTATATGCAGGTGCTGGCTGGAATGTTTGGGAAAAGCTATTGCTGTCATTTACTAGCAGTAAGACCCTGGAGAAGTCACCTGACTTCTCTCACACAGCCCTTTCATCGCTTACAAAATGGTGGGTCCAGCTCCTATGTTATGGATATAGGTGTGAGGATATAGTAAGATAGAGGATTTCATCAATATGGAAGTCTTGAATAATTATAAATCATTTTTTTTGTTATTTGTGGATGCTGAAACTTGAGGATGAGAGGGGCCCTCTCATTTCTTTCTTTCTTTCTTTCTTTCTTTCTTTCTTTCTTTCTTTCTTTCTTTCTTTCTTCTTTCTTTCTTTCTCTCTCTCTCTCTCTTTCTTTCTTTCTTCTTTCTTTTCCTTATTTTTCTTCTTCTTCTTCTTCTTCTTTCTACTTATTCATGAGAGAGAGAGAGAGAGAGAGAACACAGAGAGGAGGTCAAAGGGAGAGGGAGAGAGATAATGTCAAGCAGACTCCATGCTGAGCATGGAGCCCAATTGGGGGCTCGATCTTATGACACTGAGATCACAACCTGAGCTGAAACCAAGAGTCTGTGGCCCAAACAACTGTGCCACCCAGGTGTCCCCTCACATTCTTTTCATTGAGAGAGCCAGATTCCCTGCATGTGGTCTCCCCTTGTGGTTAAGGCTTTTAATTAACTTTAGTATAGATCAGAAGATTAAGAAAAGGAGAGCTCTATGGACCTTTAGACCCCTGAAATGTACACCTGTCCCTGTCCCTCATCTCTGTAAAAGAAATCCCTGGGGCATTATTTGCTGAAATCTGGAGGCACATTGGAATCACTAGGAGTGACTCTAATCAGAGATTCTGTTTCATTGGAGCTGGGTAAGATCTAGGCATCTGGATTTTGATAAATGTCTCCAAGTAGGTAGAATGTGAACTATCTCCTGACTCCTGTAGGCTGATGTAAACTTGGAATCCATTAGCAAAAGTACAATACATAAAACAAAGGAGGGGACAGTGCCTCCGTGCTGTGTACAGAATACACAGCTCTGCTGGATGGTTGAATGGAGATCTGGGGATCCCACTTTCAGAGGAACTTGAACAAAGTCATCATGGGAACAAGACTTGAATGGGTGAGGACACAGAGTGACTACATAAGGAAAGTACCTAAGGGGAAATGGTTGACTTTCCCAAGGTCACCCAATGAAATTTATCAGCGAAAACACCCAAAATACCCCTTTCTTTTTGCTTGAAACCAATTTACTAGATCACAAAAGCCAAATAGTGATGAAAATAGTTGAGCATGAGTATTTATTTTTCTTTCTTAAGTAAACTGCTTGCAAAACGTGTGTCTGTTGAAAATGTTGGCCAGTCAAGAAGAGAGAAATGCAGCTAGGGTGGCTAGGCTAGATGCCTTTGCCTGAAGTAATGAAAGGAATCTTCTTGATTATCTGAGGACAGGCAGTCCTAGTTTTACTGAGGTGCATTTCCTCCTAAGCTTTCTGATTGGAACTGAGATTTTTGTCTCTGTCATGGCTGATAGGTACATTCTTTTCAACAAGGATGTCCCTTCTTCCTCAGAGTCTGGACTCATGGACAATATGCCAAAGACTGGTATAACAGTGATCTCTCTCTCTCACACACACACAAGTGCAAGATTTGTGCAAGTAAAAAATCAACACCTGGAAACACTTTTTAAATCCTCACAATCATTTTATGAGATAGAGATTTTTTGTGATCTCTATGTGACTATTATTATCATTGTTATTTGCAAAGGACAGACTATGCCAAACAGCATACAACTTGGAAATGACAGAGCCAGGATTTGAACTTTGGTCTTCTGACCACAAATCTAATGCCCAAACTGACCTTTGAGAGGTAAAAACATATCCAGATGGAGTTTCCTGGGGTTATCCTAACGAACTGCCCAAACTGGGTTACTTAAAATAATAGAAATATATTGTCTCATAGCTCTGGTGACCAGAAGTTCCAAATCAAGGTGTCTGCATGGCTAAGCTCCCTTGGAAACCTTCAGGGAGGATCATCCCTTGACTCTTCCTGACTTCTGGTGGTTTGCTGGCGATCCCCTTCATTCCTTGGCTTGTGGATGTGTAACTCAACGCCCTCATTGTTGCCAGGGCTTCTGCTTGTGGGTCTGTGTCTTCACAGGGTGTTTGTTTTATAAGAACACTAGTCATATTGGATTAGGGACCCTCTGTATTCCAGTATGAACCCAACCTAAATAATTATATCTACAACAATCCTATTTTCAAATAAAATCACAGTCTGAGGTACTGAGGGTTCAGTGTTCCATATATTATATTTGAAGGGGAGAGGATTCCACCCATGACATAGTCTTACAGTTTTCCCCTTGAATTATAGTTCCTCAGTGCATATATTATCCCAACTAGACTGTGAATTTCCCAAGGAAAAAATTTTTCAATTTTACATCAGAAGGGTCCAACTGGCTGCTTGTGGGCTGGATTTGGCCTGAATTGAAATACAAGTAAATTTTATTTCTAATTTTTTCTCTATTAGAATGTACTAGTTTTCTTAAGATGCTTTTTATAAACAGCTAATGTACAAAAAATTCAAGTTTCCTCATCAGAAATAAAAATCTGGACGAATCACTGTATTTTTAATACATACTTTTATAGCATTTCAAAAGCAAATCTTAATTCAAACCAATACCTCTAGAAGGAAATTTAAAAATTTAGTTTAGTTTCAAGAGTTTGCATATGGCAGAGAAGGCAGGTCACATTTTATATTTTAACAACACAACCTATTGTATAATAAATATAAAATGGAAAAAGGTAAGTTTGTCTGGTCTGAAGTATTGGCCTACACAGTGCTTTAGAAGATTTTCTGAATTAGTCTTTGAGCATTAATTTTTTAATTCTTGTTTTTCTTATCAAAGTATAAGTAACACACAGCATTATATTAGTTTCCACTGAGCAACATAAGATTCAACAATTCTTTTGTTGTTGTTGTTAAAGATGGATTTATTTATTTATTTATTTATTTATTTATTTATTTATATATGGGGGGGAGAGAGAGAGAGAGAGAGAGAGAGAGAGAGAGAGAGCACCCCCATGGGAGGGGGAGAGGGAGAGGAAATTTTAAGCAGACTCTCTGATAGTGCAGAGCCTGAGTCGGGCTCAGTCTCATCACACCCTGACATCATGACCTGGGCTGAAAGAGTTGGATTTGGATTCTTAACTGACTGTACCACCCAGATGCCCCATGATTCAGCAGTTCTATACAATACTCAAAACCATGGGATACTTCATGAATCTGCATGTTTCCCTTGCACAGGGGCTGTGTTAATCTCTGTGTCATTCCAATTTTAGTGTATATGCTACTGGAGTGAGCCTAGTTTGTGGCCATTAAAAAATTTGGGAACTTCATGTGAAAATCTTGATGTCTGGTTTCTATGACAAATCAGGACGTCTGGCTACTTCCCAGAAGAACATGGCATCATACTTCTCATTTCCTGAAGCCTAGTGGGAGCTTCTTAGGTGGGACAGTGCCCACCTTGTATCACAGATATATTTGTATCCTACTGATTCTTCTTCTTTGCAGAGCCTTGATTAAGATACTCGTCATTCAGAAATATATCTAATACCTAAACCCCTTTTATTACCTCCATTGCTGTCACTCTGGTACAGACCATCATTATCTTTCTCCTGGATGTTACATTTGCTGCATACATGGAATCCCAGCTATAGTCTATTTTTCTTTTTCCTTTTTTTTTTTTTTTTAAGATTTATTTATTTTAGAGAGAGAGCACACATGAGCTGGTGGAGGGACAGAGGGAGAATCCTCAAACAGAGTCCCTGCTGAGAGTGGAGCCTGACAGGGGGCTCAATCCCAGGACCCCAAGATCATCTCCTGAACCGAAATTAAGAGTTGGATGCTTAACCAACTGAGCCACCTAGGTGCCTCCAGCCTATTTTTCAAGGAGCAGTTAGGGTGACCCTTTAAAACTATAAGTCTATCATGAGACTCCTCTATTTGGCATCCTATATTGTCTCCCATCTCACTCATAGTAGAAGCTGAAATCCTTAGATGGCCTTCAATGTCCTCTGCAATCTAGCCTCTAGCTGCTTTCTCTCACCTCATCTTTATACCTGCTCTGTCTCATGGACTTCAACCACACATGCTTTTCTTTCCACTTGCCAGCCATGGTCCAGCCTCAGGGCCTTTGCACCTGCTGCTCTCTCTGTCTGGAAAGCCTTTGTTCAGGCTAATTCATCTAAGGCATATTCATACGCTTTAGCCCATATGCAGAATAGCACTAGTTTCTTGCATCTCAAGAAAAACAATGACTTTATCCAGAGTGGACTTGCCAAAATGTGTGTCTCAGCCAACTGCCTCAGAGTGTCACCTGGGACAGACAGACTTCCTTTGGTTGGTCCTGGTCATTTACAATTTCTGATCTCTATTGCTGTACCTGCGTAAGAATGGTGGACAGGTTAGTCAAGGAGAAATGATAAGTCTGAGCATTTGTCATCATGTGCAATTTAAACTATGGCTTCTTTCTTTCTTTCTTTTTTTTTTTTTTTAAAGATTTTATTTATTTATTCATGAAAGACACATAGAGAGGCAGAGACATAGGCAGAGGAAGAGGGAGAAGCAGGCTCCATGCAGGAAGCCCGACGTGGGACTCGATCCCAGGTCTCAGGATCGTGCCCTGGGCTGAAGGCTAATGTTTAGCCGCTGAGCCACCCAGGCGTCCCAAAACCATGGTTTCTTTTCACCATCTGATTCTTATATCCTCCCAAAATTTTGAGTGACTATCTTCTAAAGAAACTCTTGCTCTTTTATCTTAAGCCCAAGAAAACATCCTAAAACACTGCTTCGGTGAAGGAAAAGGCATGGGACATTATGAAAGTGGATATTTTAGACAGAAGTGCACAGAGAAAACATCCTGCATGTAATCCCCCATGTGACTGGAGAGACCCTGTCCCCCCCACCCCCCGCCCCACCGCCGCTGCCCTCCCTGCCCCACCCTAGCCCTCCTCTCCTGGGCCTTCCATAGTGGTCAGCAAGCTCTGAGGGTTCACTATCAGATCATCTAATTGTTTTTTCACTGTGGTCATGGAAAGAGCTTATATATCAGAAAAATGAAGCTCCCCAACTGTGGAATCAATTAGACCTGACTCCAGTCCTGAATCTGACATTCATACATAGTGGGGCTTCGGATGTGTTATATGCCCCTCTTTGTGAGTTTCCTCACTTAGAGAATAGAGCTGGAAGGACCTATGTTATGGGGCTGTTACGGGATTGAAATGAAGTAATGTATAGTGAGTGCCTGGCCCATGGCAAACGTTTAAGTGACTGGGTGTCAAAATGAGTCAGCATTGAAACTGAAGCCAGACTCTGTCACCTGAGTCTGAGCTGGTGTGTGCAGTGGACACTCGTGACAGCCCCCATGGGACTGGCCCCTGGGCTATCCTTTATATTGTCACCCGGGTGCTCCTCCCAGAATATAAACATGGCCAACTCACCTCCCTCCTTAAAATGCTGTGCGAGTGACCTCCAGTCCAGCCTGCATGTAGCCTGCAGAGCAGTGGATAGGACTCCTGTGTCCTGTCAGTTGTGCCTCCTCCCTCCTTGGTTCACTCCCCACTGAACTTTGCTCTAGGCACTAACAAAATAATAAGTAATTAGTGATCCTTGAACTTGGCTGTTAGATCAGTCAGGCCTCCATCCAGTCTTGTGGACATTCAACCATATTTTCCCTGCCTCCTTTGGAAGATGTTGCAGGAGGTTTTCTGTACTGCGTCCACTGCATTCTCCGGCTCTGCAACTTGTCCAAAGTGAAAAAGAGGCTGGTCTGGTGTCACCAGGTTTTTGGGCAAATTTGTAACCTTACCGGACTTGGTCCTGCATCCTCTCATCAGTAAGGTGCTGGGCTCCAGCAGGCGATTGCCTGGGTTCCTTCTGACCAAGGCTTTAGGAACAGGGGCTGGGGCTGTGCCCGTTCACCAGTGAGGAGCTGGCTCACCAATGCTGCTGGCGCCCCGGTGAGCTGCTGCGCCCAGGGGAGGTGTTCACAGACAGAGAGGCTGGGTGGGGATGGCTCTCTCATGGGCAGGCAAGTCAGTGCGGGCCAAGTCAGCCAGGGGGAAACAAGAACAGCAGCCTTGATTCCTGGGATGCTCTCTGCCCTTCTCCTCCACCCTGGCCTCCCCCACAGGAACCCAACTGTGTATCTCAGTCCTAGAATGTGAGGAATGTGCCACAGCCTGATAGGCCTGAAGCAATCTGCAGAGAGGCAGGGAGGAGTGCTGCTCCCCAGTCAGAGGCCTGACAGTGTAGGGACTATGGGTCCTGAGGGCTGGGCTGCCCCTCCCCTCCTGCCTGGGCCTCCTGCTGCAGCCTGATGTCAAAGGCTGCATTGTGCATTGAGCTGGGTTTTGGTCCCTAGTGTGCCAGGGAGGAGGCGGGAGGAGGGACACCGTTGGGAGGCTGTCCCTCCCAGTGCTCTTCTGGCTGCTGTTCCCAGGGGCCTTGGCCTGGGGAGAATGATGCACACATGGGTGGCTGCTTCTGCATTCCCGGGGAGCCGAGTCTATCCTGGGGCCCAGGTGAGTTTCCTGACCTGGGGGAGGGGGTTGGCCTGTGGCTTCCCTGAGGTGATTGGTCCAGTGAAGACTCAGGGATCTGTTGGGTTGGGGAAGCTGCTTTTCCAAAGATCGTAGCGGCGAGATGGCTTTGCTTTCTGGCCCCCTCTCCTTCCCTCGTCCAGTGCTTGTCATTCTGGCTTTGTGAAAAGGGAGTGGACCCTGGGAAACTTCTACTTTTCCTGATGAGAGAGACTTTGAGCTCTGTAAGGAGCCAGTGCTGCTTTTGGCTGCCACTGGCAGGGTGTGACTAACCCCTTCCGTCTTTTCTTCCCAGGATTCCCTAGGTCAGGAAAGAACCTCAGGCAGTGAGTGCCCCTGGGGCGCATGAGTGGCCATAAATTTGGCCTCAGTCACTCAACCCTATTTTCATCAGGGTTGCTGTCACTAGACAAAAACAGGCAATTTCTTGCCTCCTACCTATTACAGAGTGATTTTCTTTCTTTTCCTTTTTTCTTTTTGGTACGTCAGCTTGAAGCCATGGAGTCGTTGCCCTAAGAAATTGTCAAGTCATCTGAGACTTGATATCAGGTGACCCAACATCCTAGTTTTGCCCGGGTCCGAGGGCTTTCTCAGGATGCAATCGGTGCTAAAACCAGAAGAGTCCCAGGCAACTAGGGTGGTTTGTCACCCTAGTGCAGACTCCTCACTTTTTTTTCAGAGCAGGACCAAGGTGGGGTCCTGCCATCTCAAGTATGGCAATTATCAGGATATGTGGCAGCCTTGGGGGAAAGTGGCAGAGTCGGGGAGAACTTGGGAGATAGGAGAGCACCATGCCGAGGAATCATTCCTAACCCTTGTCAGGATTCCATGTCTTCCTGGAGCACCATGTGGTTCCTTGGAAAGGGAGCCCAGAAGAACTGCTAGGCAAGACAAACAGATCTGCAGATGGCACAAAAGGCACAACCATTAGCTATGAAAACATGTTGCATCTCCAGATTTCTAAGATTTATAAGCTTGTCAGACCCTTTCCTTAAATCCTGTTGCCATTGTACCCTGCAGGAGCAGACATTAAATGGAGTGTGGGGGAACATGAAGGATCACTGGTCTGCAAGCCAGGGTCCTGGGTTCTAGGTCTACCATCACTTGGGCAGTTAACCATCACCATGGTTAATAACCTGGTCTTGGAGGCCAAAATGTCTGGTTTGATCGTGGTTCTTTGACTTGACCTTGAGCAATTTACTTAACCTCTCTGTTTTAGTCCCCTTGTCTATAGATTTATTGATATATTTTTATACATTCTTCATAGAGTTGTGTGTGGGGGCGATTAAGTCTACGTGTGAAACACTCAAAACAACCTGGCAAACAGTGATTTAACACAGGAAATGTCAGCCATATTAATTACATTTCTGTGACTCTAGCCTATCAAGCTCTCCCTCTAGGCCTTTGCTCATCTATAAGATGAGGGAATGTAGGCTTGGCCTGCAGAGGTGCCTTAGGGAGCTCTGCTCCTGCTCTCTGACCCCCAGCTTCAGCTGGAGCAGCTCTGCTTCTGTGTGACATCCTGTCCTCAGCCCAAGATTTCATGAACAAGAGTTCTGTGGCTCAAAACCAACCAGCCAACCAATCAACACTGAAGAAAGCATCCTCAGAGTTCTTATGATATTACTGTCCAATGATTTTATTGTTTCACCTGATTGGGGGTATCTCTAAGTGGCTGGGATCCCGAATCCACTATTTCTCTGAGTCAACTTGCCATTTCCTTTATCAAGGCTTTTCATACCATTTCCCTAAAATTTTTTCTGTGCTTATCAGGGCTTTTCCCCAGAGAGGGTGATATGGGTGTTGTAGGTATGAGGACCATTGATATAAAATCCCTTTTTAGACTCCCCTGTTTTTCCTAGGGAAATAGAACAAAGTATGAGACATATTCTGGAGTGACTCCATAGTTCCGTGACTTAGGGAAAAACTCGTATATTCTTCAAACCTTAGTTTTCCTGTCTGTAACCTGGATCCAATGGTACTATTGGTCACACACAGAGTTTTGGGTAAGGATTATATCAGATAATTCATCTCATGGATTTAGCACAGGGTCTGGCTTCTGATAACCCCTCAGTAATTGTGGACTGTTTTACTGTTCACTAGTAAAGACTATTCCTACAACCCTTCTCCCTAATTCCTGGCTCCACTGTGCTCCTGTTTCTAGCTGCTTCTGCCATTACATCTGTTTAAAGTGGAGTAAACAATGAAGACCAGCAGTCCTCAGGGGTAAGGGAAGCAGGAAAGGAGAAGGCTCTTGGTAGCACCGAGCTCTGGACAGATGCCTGGCTGGTTTGCCACCGTGTCACACAATGATGAATGTTGGCTCTGGCCACTCAAGTGACCTGCATTCTCACACATGGGCTCTGCCTGCAGCATCTGTTCCCTGTAATGTTTCTCATTTGCTCACATAAATCTCCCCATTGCACATGGTGAGAGGTGCTGGTTTTGGTCAACTGCTGTCATGTCTGACTTCCTGGACCCTTGGAGATTCTTGTCGCTGTTTAATAAATTATAGTTCCTCACTGAGGATCACAGAGTAAGTCATGTCAAAGTTTATTGACCTAAAAGCTTCTAGCACTGTCCCCTTATCTTTAACACTTGCTTGGAGAAGTTTGGCAGACTTACACTCTTAAACAGGGGATGTGAGAGGGAACATTTGCCTATATTGATTGCTGGTGTTTTTAACTTTCAACAATTTTGGTAAATGTGAATCATGAGTATAATAATAGGAAATTGAGGAAGAATGCTGGCAGTACTGAATGATGCCTCATATTTGAACTTTAAAAAGCTTGTGAGGCATTTTGAACTTACTGATAACAGAGAATTTCAGAACAATAAAACTACCATCTAGCTCTAGTACATTTCTACATTATACCATGTTTGCTTCAGAATACCTTAATTTCATTCTCTTAAAAAAAAACAAAACATTGTAGATGCAAGTAGAGTCCCCTGGTCCCCTGGTCCCCTGGTAGTTCTCTCCCAGTCTCATTTCCCTCCCTCGTTTCCTCCCCAGAGTTAATCACTTTCATGAATTCAGCGGTTTTGTGCTTTTATTACATGTTTGTGTACTCATAATCATTGCAAAGAATTTTTTCTGAAGATTGATACTTAAACAAAATGATATCATTGTGCAGCTTGCTTTTTCCCCTCCCTCTACATTATGATCAGAGATACATCCATGTAGGTAGATATACCTATAGCTGTAATTTGACATTTATCCTAACGAGGACAGTGTAGGTTTACATCATAAACTCTACTGGTGGATATGAATGTCAAGTCAAAGAAGGAAAAAATATGTAGGTGGAGAAAAAAGCATGCAGGGAAACACTTCTTAATGTTTTTTTAAAGTTGGGGTGGAAGTTGGGAGAGACTGAGAGAGGAGAAATGCATCTATTGCTCAAATGGGTCAAATGCTCACGTCTAGCAAGTTTCTTTCTGTTTTTTTTTTCTAGCAAGTTTCTAAGAGTGAGATGTTTCCAGATTAGAGACTTCAGACCTCAGAGTTCTGAGATTAGATTAACGTCATGGTGGCAGTAAAGTTGGCTCCCAGTGATCTGCATGCTTCTGATTCTTGTGAACTTGTTATGTGACCTTGGTAAAATCACTACTCCTCTCTAGGCCTTAGTTTCTCCACAGTGAAGTGAGGAGTTGAACTAAATGATCTCTTAAATCCCTTCTATCTATTCATTTTCTATAATTATTGCCTCTTCTTTATTTTTATCCCTCATATTCAATTTGTCAAGATACTTTCCCTTTTCTAACTTTAAGGTACCACACCAGGGACGCCTCAGTGGCTCAGTGGTTGACCATCTGCCTGTGGCTCAGGTCGTGATCCTGCATCGGGCTCCCCAAAGGGAGCCTGCTTCTCCCTCTGCCTATGTCTCTGTCTCTCTCCGTGTGTCTCATGAATAAATGAATAGAATCTTAAAAAAAAAGAAAAAAAGAACCACACCATTCACTAAATCCCCTCACTTCTCACTTGCCAAAATCATAGTGCACAGTCTCACACTTATACTCCTGGATTGCCATACAACTTTTTTAGCTGGCCTCCCTGCCTCTTGTCTTTTCTTCTCCCTTGTCCTTCTTGTGCCACCCCAGGTAGAGTTTCCATTGCTACAATGCCATTCCTATGTTCAAGAATGCTTCATGGCTCCCTATTGCTTACTATATCTATTCTAAGTTCCTCTGCTTGCCTTGAAATGCTGTCCCTATCCTGACTCTACCATATTTAACAATTTTAACTACATGATCATTGACCTTGCTAGTATGTACAGGCTGGTTTCTGCTGTCTCATGTGCATACAAAGTTCATTCCAACTTATCTTGCTGATCTCTTTGCCAGTAATTTTACTCCCCCCACCTCCCATATAAATCTACCAGGAAAGTGAAAAGAAGCCACAGATTCAGGGATATTACATGAAAACCACATATCTAATACTTGTATCCAGAACATAAAAAAAAAAAAAAAAAACCCACCAAAAAACCACCCTTATAACTCAGTAATGAGAAGGTTAATAGCCCAATTAAATGGAGCAAAATGTTTGTAAAGACACTTTCATTCAGAAAATATATGTATGGCAAATAAGCACATGAGAAAAATGCTCAACATCATTAGTTACTAAGGAAATGTAAATTGAAACAGTGAGATAAGACAACTATACAATGGCTAGAATTAAAAAGCCTGATAATATCAGATGTTTGTGATGATATTGTGCAACCGGAACTCTCTTGCGTTGCTGATGGGAAGGCAAAATGGTATAGCTGCTTTGGAAAGTAGTTTGGCAGTTTTTAAACAAATCTCAATGTATTTTTAATTAGTAACTTTTTCCGACCCAAAGTAATAATAAAAATGAAATGAGCTTATACCAAAAGTAATTTATTGATTAATGAATGAAAAGTCCAGGTGTTGTTTGCTTTAGGTATGGCTGGATCAAGATATTCAATTGATGTTATCAGAAAGTTATCTTTCCTAAACTCCTAAACTTTTACTGGATTAGCCTCAACTTTAGGCAGGCCTTCACCTGTGGTAGGCCTCCCAGTTCTAGGCTGTCATATATATATTTTTTAAAGATTTTAGTTATTTATTTTTGAGGGTGCGAGAGAGAGAGCACGAAAGGTGGAGGAGAGGCAGAAGGAGAAGCAGACTCCTTGCTCAGCAGGAGCCCAATGCAGGACTCAATCCCAGGACCCTGAGATCATGACCTGAGCTGAAGGCAGATGTTTAACGGACTGAGCCACCCAGGCTGTCATATTCACAGCTCCAAGTGCAATGGAAAGAAATCTCTTCCTGCAGAGTGCTGTTGAGGGTCCTGAGACTAATTCTCATTAGCTTAACCTTGGTTATGTGGCCATGGCATAACATAACATGATTGGTTGATGCTTGAGTCAAGTGCCCACTTCTGGAGCTAGGGATGGAGTCAGCCCCACCTGAACCACATGGTTTACGGGGCTCATCTGGCTAATGAGAAGCACAGGATTGAGTCTGGGACTGTCTAATTGCAGTCTTTGTTCCCACCTACTTCTCTACCTGCCTTCAGTTCTAGAAAACAAAGTGTATGTCTCTTACAGAATATTTGGAAAGTAGACAAAAGTAGACAAAAAGATGATTAAAAATGACTCGGCACTAGCCACTATGGACCTACTGGTCTATTTCCTTGCAGTCATTAAAAAAATCATATCTTTTTCTTTTTAACACACTTCATTCTGTATGATAGCTTTTTGTTGCCTTGATTTGTCTCTGGTCCTTTTTTAATGCCCAGCTAAGTCTCCATATTCCTTCATGTTGAAATATAATCCCTGTACAAAAGAGTTCTGTAAATTATGAATCCCCATGCAAGTATTTTTTTTTTCCCATGCAAGTATTAACTCTTCTTCCTATTATGCAGCTCACCCAGATTTTCCAGATTCTTTATTGTGTCTCAAGTGGCTGCTCTCTGGCTCATGGGTCCCCAAGCACCTAGCAAATTGGCTCTCTATTCCACAGATTCTCACACTTTAGAGCACACGAGAAATCCTCAAGAGGCTAATTGAAAATGCACATCTCCAGACTCTACCTCTAGATATTCGGAGGTGAAGTAGGTAGAGAAGAGCTCAAGGAATATTTCTCTATTTGTAGTCTACCAAATTTACCACTCATGCAGAGCTATGTACAAAATTATATGTGTACAGTTTGGTGAATTTTCAAAAAGTGAAAATGTCCACCTATACTACTTCCTGGGGTTGTCATTCATTTATTCTCATTGCTATATTGTACTTAATTGTATATACTACACTTACTTATTCATTCTGTGTAGATGGACATTTGGGTTGTTGCCAGGCTGTTTTGGGTGTTACACATACTGGAGCTGTGAATATTTTTGTAGATGTATTTTGGTGAACACATATATGTATTCTTCTGAGTATATGCCTAGGAATGGAACTGCTAAATCTTATTGCATGTATATGTTCAGCTTGAACTGATATGTCAAACAGTTTTTCCAAAGTAAAAATTTTCAAACCTTATTCTCATACTTGCAGTACATGGGATGGGAGTTCCAATTGCTCTGTATCCTTTGAACACTTGGCTTTATCTGTCTTTTTTATTTTGGTCAATCTGTGTAGTGGTGTTCCATTATGGTTTTAGTTTTCATTCTCCTGATGAGCTTGAGAAAATTTTCATAAATTTATTGGCCACTTGGATACTGCCTTGGATAAGGGCTTCTTCACCCTTTTGTCCATTTTTCTAGTTGCCTACCTCTTTCTGAAAGATGCATAGCATTCTTTATATATTCTGGATTTGAATTCTTTACATTCTATACACATTCTTTATATTTTCTTCTACTCTGTCACTTACCTAGCATTCTCTTAATTGCATCTTTTGATTAAAAAAAGTTCCTAATTTTATCCATTATTTTTTTGTGCATAGTGCGTAGTGCTTTCCCATCCTGTTCAGGAAATAACTGGTTACTTCAGTCATGCAGATATTCTTCTCTAATTTTCTTTTTCTTTCTTTTTTTTTTTTTAAAGATTTTACTTATTTATTCATGATAGACATGGGGGGGGGGGCAGAGACACAGGAGGGAGGAGAAGCAGGCTTCATGCCGGGAGCCTGACGCGGGACTCGATCCCAGGACTCCAGGATCGTGCTCTGGGCCAAAGGCAGGCGCTAAACCACTGAGCCACCCAGGGATCCCCCTTCTCTAATTTTCTTAGTTAGTTTGGGCAGATAACTTTCTATTTTTTATTTTATTTATTTACTTATTTTTTAAAGACTTTATTTACTTATTCATGAGAGACACAGAAAGCGAGGCAGAGGGAGAAGCAGGCTCCATGCAGGGAGCCCGATGTGGGACTCGATCCCAGGTCTCCAGGATTACACCCTGGGCCGAAGGCGGCGCTAAACCACTGAGCCACGGGCCTGCCCGGGCAGATACCTTTTTAAAAACCAGCACTTAGGTAGCTCTGATGCAAACAGTCTACAAATTATGTCCTATGAAACACTGCAATTTTCTGCTCTAAACCTCACACATCTTTTCAGAGCTTTCTTGCTCAAAGCAGGATGACCATGAACTTCCTTCTTCAAGGTGGACTTATATGGTGGACATTCACCATCTTTAGGCTATCTTTTCTTTCCACGCAGTCTTGCAGTAGGTACACACTCTCACAGCTTGTGGGGCCCATATGTGAATGGGTAAATTTGATGGCATGCAGACTGTGGTAGCCAGAGAAGAATGAATGCCCACAGAGGGGCAGCAAATGCTTGACCCCAGACAATTATTGCTACATGAGAATGAGGGCTCTGAACTATAGATCTTCCCATTTTCAAAGCAAAGCCAAGAATCTGGGTTATGCAAAATATCCCAAGTTCTGAGTGATGTCAAGCAATTCACATTTGAACTTTAAAAATTCAGTGTATGGGGGAATGCCTGGGTGTCTCAGTTAGTTAAGCATCTGTCTTCAGCTCAGGTCATGATCCCAGGATCCTGGGATCATGCATTGGGCTCCTGCTCAGTGGGAAGCCTGGTTCTCGCTCTGTCTGCTGTTCCCCTTGCTTGTGCTCTCTCTCTCTCTCTGACAAATAAAAAAATAAAATCTAAAAATAAAAAAATAAAAATAAAAATTTACCATGTGGGAAAATAAAAAAAGAATAACAAAAGAGAACCAAAAAAGGAAGGAAGGAAGGAAGGAAGGAAGGAAGGAAGGAAAGAAGGAAGGAAGAAAGAAGAAAGAAAAATGATATTTGTGGGTTCCTGATGGCCTCTGACCCTGAGGCTATCAGTTTTCAAACTGTCCCAGAGTGAGGAAGCAGGCTACCACTCCAAGTGTGATGCTGGAACCAGCAGATGTATCACCTGGCAGCACATTAGACACACAGAACCTTAGGCTTTCAACCTACTGAGGTAGAGTCTAAATTTTATCAATATCCTCAGGCAATTCATACACATATGAAAATTTGAGAAGCATCAGTCTAGATGTGTGATTCCCAACACTGGCTCAAATTAGAATCAGTTGGGGAACTTAAAAGAATTTTTATGGCTGGGCTGCACTACAAACCACGTAAATCAGCATTTCTGGAGACGTGGCCTAGGCACTGCTATTTTTAAAAAGCAATCTGAGTGATTCAAATAGGCAGTCAGAGTCGAGAACCACTAACTTAGATCCATCTCTCATTTATGAGTGGGAAAAGTGAAACCTCAGAAAACGGATGGATGAAACGTCTTGCCCAAGGTTATTAACTAATGTATGGGAGAATCTGATTTGTGCTCAACCTCTTATCTCATGATACCCAAGCCAGTGCCTTTTTGCTACAGTTACCTTTGGTTCCTGGGGGCAGAACTACAAAATGATCCAGTTCAACTGTAGCTCATTACTGCCTGCTTTCCAGCTAAGCTGCTTTTAACACTGAACCCCTAAAAAGATTGACTGGATGAGGAGCTATGAGCTGACGGGCCCCTCCTTCTGCCTATCAAACCCAAATCCATTTCATTCTCCCTCCCTCTATCACCCCCAAAAGTGTTAACTGCTCCTGCTATGAAGAAATAGAATCTGGTCCTCCACTGGTGTCTCAAAATCTCTCTGCATAGGCAAGGAGCACAGAGTAGAGGCACAGACTCCTGGTAGCAATGTGAAGATTTGGGGTTAGCATTAATCAGCTGTGAGTGGATGGAGTGTGATGGCTGGTCCCTATCACTCTTGGGCTGCATCAGTAGATGAACAGGTCCAGAATGCAAAATGGGTTGATCTGCTTGACTCTGACCTAGCACAGTTTTATAATCAAAGAAACTGGGAGAATTAGGTGAGGGACTTGCAAACAATGGTTGAGCCAAGACTCCTAATCCCTCTTTCTAGAACCAGGCAGCTTATAATATTCTGACCCCATGGTATAGTCTTTGAGCAATTTCATGGTCAAAGGAACAGAGTAACCCAAAGTAATGTGTAAAGGACTTGAATTCTCTTGTTGTATTTTGGGAATATCATGAGGGAGGCCCACATTTCATAGTGATACTTGTGAAATTTCCTTCTATTCTTTTATATCCACTGCCTCGTGCTTTTTAGCTGTACTCTCTTCTCTTTTCAACGCTCTGCCATCAAAATAGCCTTCTCCCTAACCCCAGCTGTGCCGTGATCTTCTTTCTTTTCCTTTTTCACTTCAATTCTACAGTGGCAAAGACAGGAACATTTTGGAGATCTGAGGAGAAATCCCATACAGGACTCTAGTGGTCAGACAGTCTGGGGACCATCAATACATTACAAGCATGCCCCAGGCGTCTCCCTAATGATGCTACCCTCTCTCCTTCTATGGTGACACTTCTGTTATCCACCCATTGATCTTAAACCTCATCGCAGTCAGATCTATAATGACCTTGTAGGTTCAACATATATGGAGCATTTTCAGTGTCCTCAGCCATGGGACTCAGTCTGACCTGTGGGTGGGAATCTGTTTTATTTTATTTTAAATTTTTATTTATTTGACACAGAGGGGGACAGAGAGAGAGCATGAGCAGAAGGAGTGGTAGGCAAAGGGAGAGGAGGAAGCAGGCTCCCTGGTCACTGGGGAGCAGGGAGCCTGATACAGGGCTTGACCCCAGGACCCCAAGATCATGACCTGAGCTGAAGGCAGACGCTTAACTAACTGAGCCACCCAGGCCTCCCTTATTAACTCGTTTTAAATAAAATGGGGATACACAGGCTACTGCAGTATTGACATAGCAGGTATAACAGGTCTTTGATAACAGTTGAGTACTAAATAATTGTAAGGCAATGGTGATAGCGGAGAGAACTCCTTCATGCCACCAGCCTAGGAGAAAAAATTGTCACTTGACAAAGACTTGTAGTCCATGCTTATCACTTGCTTACACTCACACAAATGATCTTTCATTTGATCTCTTCCAGGTAAAGAAACTCCTTCCAAGAATCCAACCGTATCAACTGAGTGTATAGCCTTATCTGAAGAGAAGGAAAAATGTTTTGTGCCACAGAATATGACTCCAGGTATCTAAAACCCAAATAGAAGCCCTATTTTTTTTTAAAGTATTTTCCATGTCGAATTCCACAGTAACCTCTTTATCTCTCCCATCTGTAGGCTCCCTTTCTTTTATCCTTTCCAGGCACCACCATCAAATGCATCTTTGTAGGCATGACCTCGACTATGGCATTCACTTGCTCACAAATCTTCCAATACTCTCCATTGCCTGCAAGATTAAGTTAAAGCTTCTCAGGCTGACTCTCAAACCTCTTCACAATCTGGCACATATTAGGAGCTCCATACGTATTTGCTCTACTAAAGAAAATACATTAGCAATTAAATTTTAAGGTGCCGGAGGGCAGGGATAATTTTTTTGAAGACTTAGGTATTTATTGTGCATGGCATCTAAAAGAGTTATTTGTACATAGTTGGTGCTTAGAAAATATTTGGTAAATAAATACACAAATTGTTGAATAAATATGTGGAGGTCATGTTTATATTCTATATACAGTACCTTATACACATAGCACATTCTCAATAAATATTTGTTAAATAAATGAATAAGCAAATAAAGGGTTGAATATGTGGAGTGAGATTGGTGGAGCAGAAGAGCACCTGTATGAATCTTTCAGAATCAGAAAAAGATTCTGAAATTAGTGCAAAAGAAACCTTATTCTCAAGACACATCTTTCACAAGTCTCCGACTAAGAGACCTCAGTGAAGCTGGCAGGGAGTTGGCATCAGAGGGTAGTATACCTGGGCTGAACCTTGTACCAGAAACTCTGAGGATCAACCTGCAGAAGACTCAGTGTTTATTGTACAGTAACAGGGATCATTTTGGGGGGGCTAATCATGTGCCAAGCATGTGCTAAATGATTCCTCTCATTCTCATATGCTCACCTCTGGGAGGTGCCACCAAACTCCCCATTCCAAAGGTGGCCAAGTCTCAGAGAGAAAGGCATCTTCCCCACTGCCACACAGCTAGTGAGGAGAAAGGCATTCAGACCCTCATCTTGTTCATGGCCACGATGGAGGTGCATCTTTGTTCCTCCCTGGCATACAAATGATAGATTTGTGGAAAAGATTTACATTAAGAATGTTTCAAAGAACATAAACCAGGTTAATGGATAGTGTTCATATGTCATATCAGGTTCTTTCTTTTCCCAGTTTCAAATTCTGTCAAACAGCCAGGCTGACAATGAGAACGACCTTGCCCTTTCTTGTTCTATCAATCTGCTTGTCTGTTAGCTTGTCCTTGAGAAATGGTGACTCGCCACCTGTTGTTTCCTGAATACAGTGTAGTCAGCATTTTGCCTTAATAGTGCCATGAAGGCCAATGAACAAAGGGTACATGGAGGGCTGAACTTGTCTGTCTTATAGCCTTTACCACTGTGGTGCTGTTTCCAGGAAAGTCACTGAGCAAGAAGGGGGCATTCCGCTCCAGCCTCCAATCTCTCCTTTGCGGAAGAGTCACAGACAAAATCAATCAGATACATTAGCATGATTAAACAACCGGTTTTCAGAAGGATTTTTAAAAAATGACAAAGTATGCTTCACACTGACACTGGAGTGAACTTGATTTATTCCCTTGTTTTGGTCATGCTGAAGGCACTGCAGGATCCCACAGTGGCCCATGCAGGAGGCTCTCAGTGGCAGCTCTGGCCTGTTGAGATCTCAAAGGCAGTTTGCTTATTTAAGTCCAGGTCTTTTGAGTGACAAATCCATGGATTCAGGTGCAGGACTAGGAGATCCACACTGAAGGGGCTGCCATTTGCGGGAGCTATTGTGAGAGATTCTAGAAGGGAGTTTGGATCACACTTTGAAAGGACAGGAGAAATGGATTTGGTGAAAAGGAGTCACAGAGTTGGTCAGAGTCAAGGTTGATTACAGATGTGACAAGATGAGGTCAGAGGGAGCAGTAATTGGGGCAGTGATAGGGTGGGGAGTTTGAGAGTCGACAGCTGATGCTTAATGTGTTAATTGAATATTTACTATGTAGGAGGCACTGAACAAAAAGCTTTGTATGAATAATCTCATTTGTAAGCCTCTTAAAAGCTCTGTGAAATAGGTACTCGACAAGTCATTTTGCTAATGAGAAAAGTCAAGTGTAAAGATGTAATTAACTGTTCAGCATGGCACAGCAAGCGAGGGCAGAGCCAAGCCTTGAGCCCAGGTCTGTGTGACTCCGCCTCCCCCGGCTTCGCCTCCTCATAGCGGTCAGTGTGTTGATCCGTGAGGCTACTGGACAGAGCACTGAATCGGACGGCTGAGGATGGAGGGCTTGGATGAGATTAGAACACAGGCCAGGGAGGAATGGAGTGGAACAAACATCCACCCGCAGTTCACACCAGTGTCAGGTCAGTTGGGGATGTCCTATTGGAGCTGCTTGGTAGCCAAGGCATTTTCAGGACTTCCAGGTTAAAAATGGGCCCTTTAAACATAGGAGTCCAGGCTGACTTGTGTTACCCAGGCCAGCAAGAGAGGGGCTGTCTTTAATGTGCTCAGGGATTTGCAAAGTCCCTGGCAAGTTAGGGCTAGAAGAGAGACCTCTATAATTATCCAGTCCAATGCCTTTTTGGTTCATTGTGTTTGATAATTATTAACGAGATTGCTACTTATTATCTAAAGGAGACATGTGGCAAAGTGCAGTTATAAGATGAGCCTCTTCAGGGTGACCTTTTCCAACAACACTATCCAAAGGCATACCCCTGCCCCCCAAACTGCTCCATCACTCTGTCTGTTAATCCAATTACATTGCTTTCCTAGCACTTTTCTCCATCTGAAGTTATTATGTTCATAGAATTGGTTACTTGCAGAGATTACAAGCTCCATGAGAACAGGGAGCACATCTATTTTGTTTCCTGCTGTATTCCAACACCTGAAACAGCTTCTGCTTACAGTATTGGCTGAACGAATGTGCATTTGTAAGAAATTGAAGTTAGGCTTTAATACATTAAGGACCTGCCCTGGCAAACATTAGTAAACTCATTTTATTAGAAATAGTTTAGAGAAAATGTATGGCGTATCCATAATGCATAAAGCATAGAATATCTATTACACATAATAAATTTGACGTGTTTGACGTGTATTTCCATATATATGGATAGATTAAGTATTTGCTACAAATCATCCACAGGAAGAAATATATGTGTAGCTGTTCTGTGTTGGCACTGTTACCTTGGTGCCAGGCAGCCTAGGAATATACCTTGTTCAAAGCAGAAATAACCAACAGCAGCTCCTGGGATTCCAGAACATTCCCAGGCTTCAGCCTCTCCTTCCTTCCTTCCTTCCTTCCTTCCTTCCTTCCTTCCTTCCTTCCTTCCTTCCTTCCTTTCTTTTTTTTCTTTCCTTGGGGGACATTTTAAAGGAGGTGCTCCGGATATCATTAAGATTACTTGTAACCTCTCATTAAAGAGGACATCAATTTAATTGATGTCCATTTAATCTAATTCTTTCTTCCCTTTTATTGCATTTCCAGCCTGATCTGATTGCATTTCTCCCCCCTTTCTCTTTAAGATCTGACGCTCTCCTTCAGTGTGAAGAGCCGCTCCAGGAGGTGTGTAAACGGCCCCCTGCAGGAAGCGGCCAGGAGGCGGCTCTGGGCGCTGGAGAATGAGCACCAGGAGGTGTGTGCCCTGTTTAAGGTGAGCTTGGGTGGCCCACTGCAATGCTGAACCTGCCTGGTGTCCGGCCGCTGCAAGGCTTGCCAGCACCTAGGACAGCGCCGGGAACAAAGTAGGCCCTTCAGAGAACCGCTGAAGGAACAAAGAATGAATGAAAATATACATACTTGCTGCTCAGCAAGGATACACGGAACTCAGAAGGTGGCAACCTCTGGTGTTGCACAGTCAGAGAAAATGGTTTCAAACCTGCCACTCATAGCTGTCTGACCATCTACAAGTGACTTCACCTGTGTAGGATGGAATTGTTATGATATCTACCTTATAAAGCATATATATTTTTTTTAATAAAATGTGGTACATTGGGATTATTTTTTCTTGTAATCAAATATACACAACGTAAATTTTCAACTTTAATTATTCTCAGTGTACAATTCAGTGGCATCAATGCAGTCACGTTGTTATGCCATCACCACTGTCTGTTCCAGAACTTTGTCATCATCCCAAACTGAAACTCTGTATCTATTAAACAATAACCCCCCCATCCCCTTCCCTCACCACTGGTGACCACTAAGTATATATTCTTTTAAGTACCAAAATTGCTAATCAAAAAATTAATAACGATAAATTTTAGAATGAGAGGAGAAAAAGGCAACAAAGTAAATAAACCAGTTCCTTCTCTTTCATAGTGGGTAGCTTGTATGTTCAGTTGTTAAACCAAGGAAGAAGGATATAACCAAATTATTTATAGTTTAGGAGAGATTTTTTTTTTAAGACCCTATCTATTTATTTGACAGAGAGAGAGAGAGAGAGAGAACACAAGCAGGAGGAGTGGCAGGCAAAGGGAGAGAGGGAAGCAGGCTCCCCGCTGAGCAAGGAACCAGAGGGCCTCAATCCCAGGACCCAAGGATCATGACCTGAGCTGAAGGCAGATGCCCGAGTGAGCCACCCAGGTGTCCCCTGGGAGGGACTTACTAAAAGAACCAAAGTCAGAAATGATTAAAAATTGTTGCAACTAGAGGTGGGAGAAAAAGAATATTACTTCATGTAATAAACTAATATGTTCTAGTTATTTTTATAGTCTCTGAATTAATTTGATACACATTAAAAAGGGAAATGTGTTCTATTAATCTGTCACGTAAAAAAAAAAAAAAAAGACTGGTTTGTTGGGAGGAGTCAGTGAGTCAGTATCTGTAGAGAGCTTGGCACTTTGCTTGGGTGGCAGTATGTGCTCCCTAAATAGCAGATCAATTATAAATAGTAGGTTTTTTTTTTTTTTTTTTAATTTCCAGAATTCAGAAACTTGGAGGCACGAGCTGTTAACTGGCACCATAGTTTTTAAAAATTTGAGTCACTTTTGGTGTGGGCAAGAGCTGCATTTGATTGAGCCAGGGGATCTGCTGGGCTGAGGGTAGAATCGGTCCAGCTGGTGCACCGGGGTTGAGGCCTGGAGTCAGCTAGATCTAGGCTCCAGTCAGGGGGCCACAACAAACACACAGGTGCCGGGGTAAATTGCTTAAACTGTGTGTGCCTGGGCCTCCTAGACTATAACACATGCATCATGCCATTTTCTATTAAGGCTGAAATGCCATTTGATTATCAAATGCAGCAATATTTTATATACCTGGAAGAAAGGGAAATAAATGCTCCCAATTAAGTATGAGCCACATGCTTCCTTATCTTTTATCTCAGACATGATTAAATGTGGTAAAAGTGTATCTTAGAATGGATTAAGTAAGTAGTGTCATTGTACTCTTTGAATAGGGTTATTGTGAGTTAAATGGGGCATTGTTTGTGAATAGGTGAATTGCCTGACAATGAATCTCCTGGAATCAGTTGCTGTTGTTGTTTTAAAGATTTTATTCATTTATTTACAAGAGATACACAGAAAGAGGCAGAGACACAGGCAGAGGGAGAAGCAGGTTCCCTGCGGGGAGCCCGATGTGGGACTTGATCCCAGGACCCCAGGACCACTCCCTGAGCCAAAGGCAACCACTGAGCTACTCAAGTGCCCCTGGAGTCAGTTTTTATCTAGGACCCCTTCCCTGAGCAACAAGATCTGGGGACTCCTGGGGCCTGTATGGGAGAACCCCAGAGTTCTGGCTTTGCTGACCTAGGAACTCCTCTCTTCCTTCCTCTCTAATCTCTTCTTTCCACAGGGTTCTCCCAGAACAGCATTCTAGGGAATTATTTTTGATGGCACAACTTGGCCTGAGGGAGGAAGGATGCTCTGACCTTCACTCATTAGAGTCAACTCTAGAAGCTTGGACAAACAAGAGAAAGATTTTAGGGGAAAACCAAGTCGGTACAGTAGTTTAGACCTGTTTTCCCAAGTATTAAAAAAGGGAGTGGGGAAGCATGCAAATTGGCACAGCACAGCCTTTTGTAAGGGCAGTTTGGCTCTCTCTTGCATTTTAGGATCGAAAATGTGAATATCTGCATTCCCAACTGCACTTCTCAGTGAGAATTACTTATGTCAAAACAATCAGAGATGTGAACAAAGATTTAGCTATAGGATGTCTATCACAGTACTGGTTAGGATGGTAAAAAAATGAAAGCAACGCAAATGTCTAAACACAAGGAAATGCTAAGAACTATGTTAATGTAGTGATGGCATATGTAAGCATTAAAAATAATATAGATTGTTTACTGAAGTAGGGGATGGCTCACAAAATATTGTTTAATTACAGAAGATTAGAAAACAATTTATGTAATGTGATTCTATTTATAAAAAAATAGTTACCTGGAAGCTCGTGCACAGGAAAAAGGATTCTGAGTTAATACATAAAAGTGTTAACTGATGATCTATCTCTAGGAGGAAGGATTGTGATTTTTGGTTTTGTGTAATTTGGTTTTTCTATTTATCAGCTTTATAAAAATAATCATTAGACATAGATCGACAATCAAACTTGCTTCCAACGTGCCTTCTCTTATTCATCCTTCAGCTTCCCCGTACACATTTTTTTTTAAAACACAAAAGGTAGCATTTTTCTAAAGGATTTTTTTTTTTTTATTTGAGAGAGAGAGAGAGAGCATGAGCAGGGGAGAGGGGCAGAGGGAGAGGGAGAAGCAGGCTCTCCAATGAACAGGGAGCCTGATGGGGGGCTTGATCCCAGGACCCTGAGGTCATGACTTGAGCTGAAGGCAAATGTTTAATTGACTGAACCACCAAGGTGCTCCCCAAAAGGGAGCATTCATTGCACACAGTTCTACATCCTGGTTCCTTTCTGTTGCTGCTACTGATCCATCTGGTAGTATATATCTGGAGGCTGCATCAGTGCACAAAGGATTTCTTTATTCTTTTTTATGGCTGCATAATATCATATATTCCACTGCATGGATGAATCACAATTCATTTTAACTGATCTCCTAGTGATGGACATTTAGGTTGTTTCCTGTGTGTGTGTGTGTGTGTGTGTGTGATGTAAAAAAATCAATGCCACAGTCAAGAAATCACACAGAGCATTTTGCACTCCTCTGAGATTATGAACAGGACACTGTCATCCCAGGCTGACTCACTCTTCTCTTTCCCCAGGACCTCTCAGCCAGGTTGGTGGGTATCCAGTCCCAGAAGGCTCAATTCCTCATCACCTTCAAGACCATGGAGGAAATCTGGAAATTTTCTACCTACTTGAACTTAGGTATGATGTGGAGCAGACAGGTGGAGGAGAAACTGTGTTATAGCTCAGCCAATTTGTAGGGTTTGACATCAGGGAATTGGTCTGGCTCTGACAATTAAAGAGGTAGAGCCTTCACATGGATGGTTAACTTTTGAAATATCACAAACTGCCTGGAACTAAATCTAAGGCAAATATTAACTGTTACTCTCTAATGGGATGTGGAGCATTACTTTGTTTTCAGGGGGAGACTACTTTCTTAGATAATGAATTGGTGAACAGTTCTTGGTGATCACTAAATTCAAAGGACTGAGAGAGATGCAGACTGAGGGTTAAAAAAAAACGGGGACCAGTTGAATAAGATCAAGTAGCTGCTCAAAATAGTAAAGTTGTGGATACTTCAGCCTATGTTTTTGGAAAAGAGTCAAAAGAGATGGGGGAGCTATGTGTGAAAGGGGACTCAGATGGCAGGGTTTTCTAGGAAGTGACCTTGTGTAGAGGTCGAGGGTCAAGATGGCCCTTGGCTAGAAGGTATAACTTCTCTCGTAGTCATGGTGATTTTCTGCTTTCCACACTGTGCATCTCTTTCCACGATCATTTAGAGACCCATCTTCAATTCAAAGTGTGCTCGATGGACCAGCAGCATCAGCATCGTGTGGAGCTTGTCAGAAAAGTAGAATCTCAGGCCTACTGACAGCATCTCTATTTTAATAAGATCCCCAGGTGATTGGTGTGCATGTTAAAGTACAAGAAATACAATGATAGAAAACACACTGGGCCTAAGTAGGTACAACAGAATCAGAATGGAAACAAACAGGCTTTTGCATCTTAAGAAAGACGAAGTCTCAAAAGAAGCAAAATTTTAGCATCAATAATTCACATTTGTAGGCATGTTTGAAATACCATCCATAATTGCAACTACAGAGCAGCTAGTCTGGTTTTAACAAAGGAGAGCATGCTGGGCATGAGTGATGGAGAAGATCAGAGGGGGTGGTAGAGTAAATCCTGACTCCTTTAGAGGTCATGGACAACCCCCCAGTCACTGCATCTTTAGGGGTCCAGGAATTTGAACCTCAAGTCAGGAAAACTGTAAGGGGGGACTAGGACCCCCAGAATCCAAATTATAATCTTTGAAATTCCTCTATAGATGTATTAGAAAGAGGTAGTTAGGTTTGGTCATCTCATTGTGCTTTTATGGAGATCCATAATGTATTGAAAATCATAAATATTATTTAAAAATGATTTGTATTTCCCAACAGATGCCGAGAAGAATCAACTCACCCTAGAAATTTTCTAGCTACCTCTCTATGCTCTTCTTGTTCTCATTAAGGGACAAAGGTCTGGGAGGGAACTTCAGAAAGGAGCTTTCTCACACTTTTCTGTTTTCAGCTATGGCAGAAATCATGTTGTTCAGAAATCATGTTGGCTTGACCTCTTAGGTTATGTATCTGCATGTCTGGAACATCTCCTTTTTGACCATAAGTACTGGCTCAACTGCAGATTGGTGGAAGATACAGAGATCCAAGTGTCAGTGGATGAGAAACATCTGGAAACAATATACCTGGCACTCCTGATACAGGAAGGTGAGGATGGAGTAGGGTGGGATGGGCTTTTATCTGGATTTTTATGATCAGTCTCTGAAATAATTAGGACACAACGGGAGGCAAAGAACATTTCAAAGGTGAGAATAATCATAAATGAACCCACCTGTTACCAATATTATTCCAAACGTCACTCTCAGTTTGACATTGACATCACATGAACAGCTATGTTTTTCAGTCTCACACTGATTGTCTGATGTTACAACCCCTTGGGGAGTTTTTAGAAAGTGCCCATGCTAGGGCTCCACTGGGGCCAATTAAATCTCCAGAGGTAGGGGCCAGGCTTTGGTATTTTTTGAAAGTTGCCCAGGCAATTCTAACATGCATCCAAGAGTAAGAAAGAATCACCTTTTAAAATATATGATACAATTTGATTGTGAAATAAAATTGCAAATCTTGCAAAACCTACAAGATTTCCTGAGATGGAGGAAAATGGTGCTGGGGAACCTCTTGGAGAACAAGCCAATCTGTTTGCAAGGAGGGATCTGATCCGGGCGACAACCAACGCTAACCACTGATGACATCACAGGCACATTGAAAGAACCCAGATTTGCATAGAATATTTTGCAAAGGGATTCTGTTTATGATTGTGTTGCACAAATCACAGTTGAAGGAAAGAATTTTGTATAGTGCTACCATATTTGGATAAATTATATTCAACCAAATCAATTTATTCTTTGTTTTGATCCTAAGATTAAGCAGAGGGTTGCAATTGTAACTGAAGTTCTGTTAAGTAAATTTTTGTTTTATTATTTTTACCAAGGGGAAGTCCCAGTTGAGCCTTATTCTCACAAATTACTCCAAGCTTATGATATCTTCTTCGAGTGCATTCCCTCTCAGTGGCTTTTTTTTCCCCTGCTACAGTTTTTCTGGGATCACAAAGGCTTTCTGTGGTACCTCTCCCCTGGCCTGTTCCTGTCCCAGGAACAAAGTAGTTGGGCTTCTGTTTAGAAACATTACATTGTGTGGTAATCCCTTTTCCATTACTGCTACTCCTTGGAGGGGCTTTTCTCATTATCTACAGGTCACTTCTTCTGCAGAGCCATGTGCTCCGTGGCTCAGCCAGCTGAGAAGGAAGGGGAGTATTTGACGCTTTGCAAGAAGGAGTTAATCTCCGTGAAGATAGTTGAAGGCGAATCTGAGTGGGAGGGCGTGTCCTTGGTGACGGGTCAGCGGGGCCTGGTGCCCCTGTCAGCTCTGGAAGCTCTGCCGCTCCCTTTCCACCAGTGAGTAGCCAGGAGTGGGTCCCAGAGCAGACTGAGGTCTGCACAACAGAGTAGACAAGCTCGCAGATATGGGCATCTGCGGTGCCAGGGAGGGAACAAAATTTGGGTGTTTTTTTTTTTTTTGGTCTTTTTTTGTTTATCTATCTATCTATCTATTTATTTATTTTTAACAGTCAAAATTTGCACAATCTGGTGAAATTAGAGACAACTCAAAATTTCAAATGGACATTGTATCTAAGAGGAAATCTACTGCCAGTCTTCAAACACAGTGTTTCTTAATATGGGGACTGGTGACCATTTGTATCAGAATCACCTGGGGATTTACTCTAAGTTCAGCCCACCTGGCCATCCTCAGACTGTTTTCGATTTAGGAATTTGTATCTTATATAAGTTCCCCTTGAACATAAGGGGATGTATTTCATACTTACATTTGAGAATCCAGGTCAGAAGGTTTTGTAAACTCTGATATCTAGAGGTTAGAATCTGACAGAATGGAAAGAGATCCTTTGTTAGTTATTTAACTGGTGAACTAATTGCAGAGCCAGAGAACATCCTAGGCCTGCTGAATTCCTCTGCTTTTCATAAAGCACCTGATACAAAGTAAGTTCTCAATAAATATTTGTCATTGTTATAACTGGAGTAATAACCATGATACTTATGATAATCGCCATTGTTATTTTAATGAACTCTTCTGCTCACTGGTGTCATGTTTTTGAAATCCGGTTTTGCAAACCCCGTGTTTCCATTGGCAGATGGTTCCTAAAGAATTACCCAGGAAGCTGTGGCCTTTCCAGGAAGAGGAATTGGACAGGCTCCTATCAGATCGGTATGGCTGGGTTGAAGACAGTATTGTCAGGGAGCTAATACTGTCCTGCCTCCTAATTTTATCTGCAAGTTTGGAGTCAGTTGATGTGAATTCCTGACTGGCCTCTGCTGCTGGCTGGATGTGGAGAAGCCAGTTGCTCTCTGTAACATGGGTTTCCTTTCCTGTGGGATGAGAGGTCTCAATCCAGGGCTGTTGGTACAAATGCTCACAGTGGCAGACAGAATGTACAGATGCATGTGGACCTGGGTGGAAGATGTTAGGGAATGGCGGGACCATGGGGATTTAATGATACATTGGGTGAATCAAAAGCCCAGTGGGGGCCAAATGTGGCCTGCAGGCTGCCTGTTTTCAATCTCGGGTCAAAACATTTTCAATTTCCCTTAAACTTTTGTGAAATTGGTCTTGAATTTTGGAAGAGTAAGAAGGCCTGGCACATGATGGATATACTCAGTAGATATTTGTAGAATAAATAAATGAAATATATATATATATATGTATATAATAGTATGTATTATATAAACATGCATATATTTTAGATGATCTCTGTAAGAATGTGTATGTATGTGTGTACATTTGCACACATATACACATGCATCTATAAGTACATATGTATCTACTGGAAATGAACTTTAATGTTTTCTAGGTATCTGGAGTATCTATTCCTTTCATCTTCATCTTTAAAGCCCCTCCTACCCCCAATTAGCCTAGCTGAAGTGCAATTTTGTAAGATGTGAGCCCAAATCACACTTTTTAAAAAAGAAATAGAAGGAGGGGCACCTGGGTGTCTCAGTCTTTTGAGCATCCAACTCTTGATTTTGATTCAGGTCATGATCTCAGGGTCATGAGGTCGAGCCCTGTGTTGGGTTCCACACTCAGCGGGGAGTCTGCTTAGATCCTCCTTCTCCCTTTGTCCCTCCCCCTACTCACATGCTGTCTATCTCTCTAAAATAAATAAATCTTTTTTTTTTTCTAAAATAAATAAATCTTAAAAAAAAAAAGAAATAGAGGTAATTATGGAACTTAGACCTTAGATCTAATCAATTAACTGACCATAAACAAGATTTTTGGCTATCCAAGACAGTATAAGCATTCCTTGGAATTATGAATATGGGGCTGTGAAGTTTGTTCTCAGTTCAGATTCTTACTCCACAGCTTAAAATCAGCACGACCTTGGCCAATTCGCAAGCTCTCACTGTGCTGCAAGTTCCTCATGAGTAAAATGTTACCGTAAAGCTGATTTTGAATGCCATGAAAAATCAATTAAATGACATCTGAAAACCATTTAGTACAGTTTTTCCACACTGCAAGTGTTTAATACACTATAGATCCTATTAGCCCACAAAATGGTGGGAATTTCTGGTCTTGAAGACCCAATCAATAGAAACTTTATAAAAAATGTCGGGGGTGGGGGGGTGGGGAAAGCCAGTCGCTATAGCAGAGAAGCTAAAGCAAACTTGGAAACCAAGACACATAAAAGCCATTATCTCAAGCATCTCAAGCAAAGCAGGATTAGTAGAAAGAAGGGTTAACCAGCAGTTGAGAGACTGATTTCTACACCCGGCTCCTCCGACAACTGTACTTGCACCTTTTAACCTTCTAGAAAAAGGGGATTCTGATGGTTACTCTACATACTCTCTAGGACTCTTGGAAAGATCTGAGAAAATGAGCTTAAATGTATTTTGTAAATCAGACAGCACAGAGCTCATAAATATGTCATTACTAGATCTTAGCTGGGTAAGTCTCAAGCTGAGCAATGACCATAGTCAGAAAGGGAGTCTTCCAAATCCCTCTGGATCCTGAGCAGTTTTCTGTTTACCAGTGATAGGAAGCTAACATGTTTTGAAGTTTGATTAGGTACCAGACATTGTTCATCGTTTTGACTTTTCCTAATACTTATGAGACAAATATTCTTACTATTCCCATTTTACAGTTGGGGAGGGAGACTGAGGGTCATAGTGGCCAAAGGAACTGGGAGGAAACAGAGATCCCACAATGTTTCTCACCCTGGTTTGTGGATTTGTGCTAATCATGATGAAATATTTACATGATAATGGCAAATCAGACACAGTAAGACAATATAGTAAGCTTCCCAGTTTTCCATGAGTGAACTTTATTCAGCTTTAGGGTATATCCAGTATTCTGAGATGATCTTTCCTACATTTGTTATAACACCCTTTATTTTGTAAAGTGATGATGAAAGTGGATGGTGTCTTTCTTTGAATGTTCTAGTTTGGCAACATTAAAAGCCAGTTATTACCCTGTCTCATTCCCGCCATTTTTTTTTTTTTTTTTTTTTGGTAAGGGGGTAGGATTTTACTGGTCCTTAAAATTCTAAATTCTGAGGATGCTTCATTTCATATTACACTGGGAGCAGGTTTTGCCTTATTTGGCTGACCTGGATGTTATTTCTCCACAGGCAGAGGAAAATGTAAGGCCTGGAAGGACTATGAGAGGGAAGAAAAGGATGAGCTGACTTTTCACCAGGGAGAAAGCATCGAGATCATCGGCTTTGTCATACCTGGGCTTCAGTGGTTCATTGGGAAGTCGACGCGCTCAGGAGAAGTGGGCTTTGTTCCCACCAGGAACATAGATCCTGAGTCTTATTCCCCAATGTGAGTATGGCAGAGAGGCCCTCTAGGATATCTTGGAGTGGGCCACCTTCTTCCGTGGCCCTACCCCATGTTGAGCAGGGTTGCAGATGAACTTCAGGGTTGCCTGGCAAGATAGAGTCAAAGGAGCACTTTCTGACAACCAAGGATGTCACAAGGGGTGATGGGAAGTAGAGGACGAGTGATCAAGGAATGAGTCCATTCAGTTCTGATCAGTAGGTGGTCATCGAGGCCTTCCTATGTGCAAGGAGAGAGGCACAACCCCAAGACAAAGGGCCTGCTGTTACCACTGCAGACGTGGTATTGGTACTTGTACTCTACCACTACCTCGTCTAATCAAGGAGCCCCAGTAAGGGGAGGGCACACACAGAGACCTACAGACTACAGCTTAGTGAAAGGAGGCACCCTCCCATGGAGGTTTGATGAAAGCTTAATATATAGCGACAGTGTTGGCCTAGATGCTAGAATGCTTCTTTTACGCTTTTCTCCTTTTCGACCAGAAGGGCTGGTTCTGAGAAGCAGAGCCACCCCTGAGACCAATCAGTGGCAGATGGCCAGCTTGTGTCACCTACCCTGTCATGGAGGAGTAGGGCTCAAGAATACTGATCAGTCTCTGGGGTGGGCTTCCTGCATGGGGATAGGAAACAGTAGGAAGCCTGCCCCCAGAAAGTACCAGAGGGGTCACAGAGTTGGCTGCTCACACTGAGATCCTGGGAAAATGTGGCTCAAGGATTGTCCAAGGCCCTGCGCACTCAGACTAGAATGTCTTCCCTTGTACAAAAGAGCCTCCAAGGAGATGGACCAAGGGCAGATGCTCCCTCTAAGCCCTGCCCTTTGTAGGGGGAGGAGACAGAAGGTCATGTTCTCTACACAGAAATGTGGGAACTCAAGGGACTCTCAATGAGGAAGAGCGTTCACTGAGTCCCTGGAGGATTATGGGGTAAATGGGAGTTTATAAGGAGGAAGACGGTGTCAGGAGAAATAGGCCGTATTTGCACAATGCAAGATATTTCAACAAGTGACCATGGGGAAGAACAATCACAGGTAGGAAAGTGTGTGTGTGGGGGTATCCTGAGGAATGATTGGTGTTGGTTGAGAGGCAGGTTGCCAGGAGGTCATTGGTGTAGCAAAGGCTCAGTGGGTCTGTGTGGCAGACAGAGAATGCTTGTGTCCTTTACCTGACAGGGAATGGGGAGCCACTGAGGGTCTCTGAGCAAGAGTGACAAATGATGAGACTGGAACCCTGGTTTTGAGCAAGGCGTGCAAGGGTAGGGGAGAACCTGGAGGCAGGAGATGAGCTCAAAGACCAAGGCTGGCACCTGGGAAGGGGCAGGGAAACAGGGAGGAGAGGGCACAGCTTAGGACCATTAGGACCAATCATCAGGAATCTAAGATTCCAGAAGCTTCATATATATGGATGCCCGTGTTCTGCATCTGATAGGATGAGGTCCTATCTCATCCGTGTGGCTGGGCCCTGGCTCCTCTGGAGGGTGGTGCTAATGGACAGCCAAGGCGGAACCACTGCTCGGACAACCCCCTCATTTACCCCAGAGGCAAGTGAGGACCTCAGGAGTGAAAGGGCTAAACCTTGGGGTCTGGAATTCTAGAATCCTGACATTAAATCTAGGGTTCTTTTTTTAAAAAAATTTATTCATGAGAGACCCTGAGAGAGAGGCAGAGACATGGGCAGAGGGAGAAGCAGGCTCTCTGTGGGGAGCCTGATGCAGGATTCAATCCCAGGACCCTGGATCATGACCTGAGCCAAAGGCAGATGCTCAAATACTGAGCCACCTAGGTGCCTCTAGGGTTCTTTTTCGACCGTACAGTTTTGCAGCTGAGGTCCTAGTAAGAGGGAGAAAGAATAAATAGGACAGAGATTTGGTGGGGAAGAACAATGTACCCAGCAGAGGAAGAAAGAATGTAGCAAAGGAGACAAAGGAACAAAGGAGTCCTGTGAAAGGAAGGAAGGGGTTTGGGGGGGGGGCAGTAAACACTGCTGCAGACTGCAGAGAGGTTAAAGCAGGGCTGCCTGCTGAAAGGCCTTTGGGATTGGCCACTGGGAGGTACTGGTCATCGAGACGTCAGTGGCCATTGGGAGGTACCTGGCCATCAGGAGGCCGAGTAGCTTAGTAATCAGAGTTTGAGAGCCAGACTGCCTGAAAGGCATTTATGCTTGGCCACGCAAGCATATTGGGTGTCTCCATTAGCTTACAGCTTTGCAATTTTGGACATGTTAATTGGTCTCTGTGCCTCAGGTTTCTCATCTGTAAATGCTTATGATATTAGTATTTGTCCATAGGATTGTCAGGAGTTGCCATGAGCTAATACATGTAAAGCACTTAGAATGGTGCCCGGCACAGTGTGTGTTTAAGATCAATATGCATTGGGCGGCCCGGGTGGCTCAGCGGTTTAGCGCCACCTTCAGCCCAGGGTGTGATCCTGGAGACGCAGGATTGAGTCCCACGTCGGGCTCCCTGCATGGAGCCTGCTTCTCCCTCTGCCTGTGTCTCTGCCTCTCTCTCTCTGTGTCTCTCATTAAAAAGAAAAAAAAAAAATCAATATGCATTAATTCTTACTATTGCTGTTCCTGCCATGGTGGTAATCTTTGAGAGGTAGTTTTAATAGGATATCAGGGGCAGGTGTTAGATTTCATAAACTATTTTTGGACTTCTGAACCTCATACCTTGCCCCAAATCTCAATAACTTATGCCACTAAATTAATTTGATTATCACATTTTAACTGGCTTAGTTGTAGGGGACATACTCGTGCCATAAAGAACATCACCTCCTGTATCGCAGCGGTGGCTTGAGAACTTCTGGTTATTTCTATAGTGTCTTTTGTTGGCCTCTCCACCTGGTCACCTGTGGGACCATCACCAGAGACTGCACATTGGGTAGGGAAGGGGAAAGTGAGCCAGGAAAGAGGGAGAGGTGGAAGAAAGAGGGGAGAGGGGAACTGACTCATTGTAGTCCTCCACCCCACAACCAAGCACTTCCTAGATGACAAACCTCTCCAAAACACAGCAATGAGAGGAAAAGCTCACAAACACCCTGATACAAGCAGCAGCCACTGGGTGGAGTTCCTGGGAATCATCCTGTGTGCTATGCAGGTGGTCTGGCCACTGGGTGTCACTCTTAGTCTGTTTTTTTGGTATGAGGTTTCTGAAGACGGTCCAGCATTTGCTGTCTCCTTCCTCTTCCCACAGGCTCCCTCCCTGTGCTAGTATATTACTTCTTAAAGTATATTCATTCATTCATTCATTCATTCATTCATTCACTCATCCATCCATCCATCCATCCATCCATCCATTTGTATTTATTTAACCAAATCGGCAATATATTGAGAGTAAAATTTCTCAGAAGCTGTCTTGTGAGTCAGATTTAGTCTGTGCCTCTGACACATAGGAAAGGGATCCTGTATTTCCACGGGAGCAAAGTTGTGAGTTTCCTTTTATTTACAGCCCATATTTCAACACCAGCGACCTGGTTTCACAGCAACAGCAGCTGGAAAACCAGTTCTTAAAGCTTGGGGCAGGTATTCCATCTGAATAGACATGGTATTTGTCTTGGCCAGCGTGCCTTTAGAGATTTAAGAATTGCTGATGGTGACAAATGCCACACCTTGCTATTCTTCGGTTTTATGCTTTCAAAAAGTATTTGATATGTGTGTATATGTGTGTATATGTATATGTGTGTGTGTGTTGAGGGAAAAATGAATTTAGATATAACTGAAGACTTGTTACTCCTTCCTACTTTCACCCTGTGATCCTGATTCTTACCCCGGGGTGGGGGTGAGGGGGCTCTAGCTGAAGCTGATACGTATCTTCCCTGTCATCATTCTGATACATTTTAGAAACAGATATTTGTAAAAAAAAATACTAGAGTTCTGTGTTTTAAAAAATGTATATACATGTTTCTTCTGTAACTGGCCCCTTCTTTTCCATTGATACAGTAAATTTAGGACTTATTCGCGTTGTAGATTTAGTTTGTTTTAATAAAGTGTTTCTTAAAGGAAATTTAGATACTTGAATGTGTAAACTAAAAAATAAGCAAGATTGAAAAATTAATGCACTCAATACCAGAAAAAAAAAACATGGGGGATAAGCCAATATCTCATAGTATTAGAAGTTTGAAAAATTCTATTTTTTATATCCTCTCTTTTATTCTTCACATTGTTTATCTCTGTCTTCTTTATAATTTCGTTTCTTGTGGCATCTATTTTTGCTGATGACAAGTTTGCCGTTAGTCTCATAGCCATTTCTTTGCAGGTAGGCAGCTTTCTCTCTCTCTCTCTCTCTCTCTTTTAGGTTTTTCTTACTGATGTTTTGTACTATGATATATCTAGATGTGACCTATTCTGTTACATATTTATCGTTAGATGTCATCTGTGTTATCTTTTAGGAGTTATTTTAGTGGAGATCTGTGAGTTGTAACTACTCTCAGCCTTTAGTCCTTGTTTGTGTCAAATAAACTTAAAATATACTTGTGAATGATAATTTAGCTAGGTGTAGAATAACCTTCAAAGTGGAAGGAACAATAACTACTAGCATAAAATTTCAAATCTGTTTTGCCAGGGTCCATTTCATTAATCCTTGGATGGAGAAACAAGTTTTCTTGTGTTGGCCATCTTTCTTGTTTCTTTGTTTTCTATTTCACTAGTTTCACATTTACCTTTATTATTTCTTCTACTTTGTTTTTATTTCATTGCTTTATGCCTTTATCCTCTCTGTTTAATGCTTTCATCTTGTAGGTTGATTTGCCAAGCGATAGCTAATGGAACCCAGAAAGATGGATCAGGAGGATGAATAGCCCTATAGAAATGGAAGTCATGTTGAAAATGATATTATTTTCATTTATTTTGCTTAGGACGTGGTGCACTTCCTCAGCTTGAAGACTCATGTCTTTCTTCAATTCTGGAAAATTCTCAGTCCTTCTCCCTTTGAATATTGCCTCTCTCTCATTCTTTTTAGTCTATCTTCTGGAATTCCTAACAGAGGTATGTTGGACTTGCCATTCTAGCCCTAATGCTTAATCAGTTCTTTTATATTTTTTCATCTTTGTGTCCCTCTAGGTGCATTCTGGGTGATGTCCTCCAAGCCGTCTTGAGTTTCACTAATTCTCTCCTCTGTTATGACTAAACCTGCTGTTTAACTCACTCCTGTAGTTGTAAGTGTTCATGCCTTTCTTTTCATTTCTAGAATTTGTATTTTGCTATTTTCCGCATATACTTACTTCTGCTCACTACGTTCCACATTTTCATTGTAGCTTCTAATCAGTCTTTTATTTCATCATTTTAACCATGCTTATTATAAATTAATCTTTTGATTGTTATTATTTTTAGTTTTTCTAGTGTTAATTTACCTATTTGTGAACCTGCTGGCATTCATTGTCAGTAGTTACTTTTCTTGTGTTTGTATTTTTGGCTATGTGAACCAATTTTCAATGTTTTATTTTATTTTTAAAGAATTATTTATTTATTTGAGAGAGCATGTGTGAGTATGTGCACATGTTGGGGGGGCGGTAGGTGGGGGGGAAACTCAAGCCGACTCCCGGTTGAGGGTGAGCCCTATGTGGAGCTCTATCCTATGACTTGTGAGATGTGACCTGATCTGACCCTAAATCACCAGTCAGATGCTTAACCAACTGAGCCACCCAGGTGCCCTGAATATTCAACATTTTAAAAGACAGTCTTTGCATGAAGCCTGGATTGAAGAAAATATACCAGTAGAACAATTTTGGCATTTGCCCTCCCAGCAAATTAAGGAACTCAGTGGTCCAGGGCTGGTTTTTAAATGTTATGTTCTTCAATTGTGGTACTTACACTGTATGGTGTAATTCAGAATATACACCTTCTAATGGTGTAAGTCCAGGTGTTTGATTTTTTCTTTCCGCAGGGATGCAGTCAGATGGAAAGTGTGTCATTGCCAGGCAAGTTTTCCCACCTCCTCTTCCCAGAAGCTGTAGTTCTTCCTGACTTCAGGCTGTAGGGAGCTCAAAGCTATGTAGGGAGCTCAAGTCAGCTTCACAGCTTCAGACAGACCCAAAGTCACATATTCTGTCCCTAGGTGGCATCACAAAGTGAGCCCCAGTCCTGAGGGCCAGTATCCCGGCTGAAAACTCCTGGGATCTCTGGGCTACCTGCTGTTGTTTACCAACTGGGCTTTGGTATCTCCTTTTGTTTCTGGCTTTCAGGCATTTCTCTTTCCTTTTTTCAAGTCTAAGAATGTAGTAAAATATTTATCCTTGTCACATTTTATCTATGATTTGTCTGTGTTTGTGGGTGAGAGTAGCCCCCTGTGGAACACTTCAGCCTGCCATATATCCTAGAAATCTTACCATTCTAGCCTCATTTCCATGCTAGGAAAACCCTAATGTAATTTTTCAAGCTTCTTGGACTCTTTCCAAGAACATTCCAAGGACTCAGGACATAGCATATCAGCTGTGAGGCAATGGGCTACAGAGACAGAAGATCACAGTTTCTGTCTCAGCTTTACCACTTGCCAGCTGTGTCATTCTGAGCATGGCACTAAATGAAATAGTAAATTCAGGAATGCTTGGCAAAATTTAAACGTTCTATAGAAATTTAAAATCATATAGTTCTTTTTATCTCAGATAACTTAGTTGTAGATTTAAACTAGATGCTCTTTTGAGGATGGCTGCTTTCATGGTGCTGAGAGAATCTGGAAGTCGGTCCAGAGAGGTGTGGGCTCAATATGTGTCATGGAAAGAGTCCTGGGCCAGACATCAGGCCATATCTTTAGTGCTGGTTCTGTCACTAATTAGTGGTGCGACCTTGAGCAGTTCATATTAGCTCCTGGTTTTCTCATCCCTGGCTTTACCTGAGTACCGAGGACAAATGTAGGCAGCAGACCGTGGCACTCCCATCCCCACTCCTCCCTTAATTCTGCTTGAACTGGAGAAGATTTTTTTTTTTTAAACACTTCTTAACTACCAACTTTATTTTTCTGTGCCTCAGTTTCATCCTCTGTAAAAAGGGATAAGAATAGTAGCTACCTCATTGGGCAATTATGTAGATTAAATGAGATAAGAGTGTCTGATTCATAATAGGATCCCCTCACCCCCAAGTATTAGCTGTTATAACCCCTTGGGCTTCCAAGTTATTTTTGTTTAAAAAATGGATTCTGAGGTTAAACCTCCTGCTACCCCTACAACTTTATTTAGACCTGAAAGAGACCTTAAAATTTGTTCATGTAGATTTCAGGATTGATTTTTTTCTAAGGAACTTCTAATTTTCACATTCTTTGATTCTATGACAAACTTCTAAGCAAATTAATTTTAACAATGAGTTTACACAGTACAGTGAATATAAGGATTTCTATTATTTGCAGTCATTTCTTCCAGCCCCTGACCTTCCTTCTACCCACTTCCTGTCTCTTCTCTGAATGCCACATAATGTTCTTGTTCTGTGCCATGGAATTAGGATGTCAACAATTGTGAAGGGTTCTTCTGACCATAGTCAAACTTTTTTCATTGCTTCTCTAGATTGTGTCACCCATCCCTAATGTTTTCTTAAAATAACCTGGTTTAAAAAAAACAAAAACAAAACATGTTTTAATGGTTCCTTTTCAACTCTTACTTTTGAGGCAGTCAGTTCCTATTTCTCCATTAAGAATGGGCACCCAGTGGTCTCAAAGAAAGGGAAGGGGTCAAGGAAAGGGACTTTGTTTCTCTTGGAGATAGTTTTAACAGAAGGGGTGTTTTCATTCCCACTTTGACCTGTTCGGCAGCCATGTAGCTCATTTCTTCATGAATGAAGTGCTCAGAGCTCTTCTTCCTGGGCAGCATAGATAAATACAGTATATGGCAGTGAGATGAGGAGTCTGGTTGCAGCTATGACAAGTCAGTCGATGGATTCTCTATGTCCTTCACTGTATCCTGGGCTGGAGAGAGAATGGTTGTGTCTGGAGCCTTGCACTGATCTGTGTACCTGTCTTTTGTCTCAATGCAGGAACAAGAGTTCTGCCTTTTTCAGTGACGAGGAAAGATGCTCTCTGTGGGTCCTGGGAAGTGATAGGAAAGCTGAGTGTGCCAGCTTCCTCCACACACTTGCTCATACTGACATCGCGTCTGTCTACCGGCTTAGTGAGTGTTTGCTCCTCGGACCCCTTTGAAAGCTCAGGCCAGTGATAGCATGAGAGGCCAGCCCTACTGAGCCTTCCATTCTAACCTTGGGGAAGAAAACCTCCTGAATTGTGGCTGAGGTCACTTCTAGGGCTGAAGGAGGTCTAGGTCCCCAACGATAAAGGCAGGACCATAGAATGTTACAGCTTGTAAGAGGTGATTTCTCCTCTCATTTGACCGATTGGGAAACTGAGGCCCTGGTGAATTAAAGCCTTCCCCATTTTCTACTCAGGACAATCCCTACTCTACCATGCTTCCCCCAACACAAACTGACACTGGACTGTTGGGGTGTGTTGGCTTTGGGTGGGGGAGAGCCTTAGTGTCCGAATGATTGTTTGAACAAATGAATGCCACTCTTTCCCCTTACTTTGGAAGGGCTCACTGCTCTGTGTCAGGAAGTACCTTCACCTTTTGACAGTCATCTGAGGAAGGATTCTTGTTTCCCCCCATCTCTTCAGTGAGGGTAGTATTGTATTCACCCCGCTTTGGACAGATTAGATGGGGCACTGCCCATTAGATGGGGCAGATCAAAGATTCTACAGGAGCCCTCCCTGGGGCAGAGGGCAGGCAGCAGGGTCTTTCCCCATGCACAAGGAGCATTTGTGAGGAGCACCTAGCCTAGGCATCTGCACAGCCCTGCCAGAACTTTCTAGCCACAAACAGATCACATGACCCATCAGGCTGAGCCAGGAGGCTGATGCTATGGGCACTGCCTGGTAGGGGGAGTTGAGGTCTGAAAATCCAGGATGACTGCAGGTGTGCCTTGAGCAGGGGCAGTCCACAGACTTGGATCTAAGGGATCCACCAACCATTGATCCAATGGTAGGGAGAGATCTAGGAGCACGTCCCAGGCAATCCATTGCCTCCCATTGATAGACCAGGAGTGCAGCTCTGCTGGATGCAGGATTTTCCTGGCACCAAGGCAGTCAGCACAGGGGCATAAATTCCAGCTCCCCCAGGGCCTGGCATGTGTCCTTAGTGTCAGCAAGGGCTGGGGCACAAGGACAGCTCTCCATAGCCCAGCTCTCCAGCTCTCCCACGTTTGGCTGTGAGGCCTTCTACCTATGGAGGTTACAGATCACAAGTAGCTACAATGACTGTCATGGAGAGTAGTAGGCAGAGGCTTGGCCCGGTGTGGGCTCCGCTGTCCTCAAGGTTTACTGGAGAACCCGGAATGAGGGCTCAGGAGGCTGTTGCTTCTCTGCCGGGAAGAGGTAACATCTCATTTCCAGCAGCCCGTGTCCTGGGGGGCATGAATCTGGCCTTCGCCTCCACAGTTACACTGTGGCCACTTTTGCCAAGAGGGTTCGGTTCTTTGCTGCCAAATCCAAGGTGTCTTCTCAGTTCTCATCTAGACTTCTTCCACTTTTGTGACGTCAAGTGGCTGTCCCAGAGGCACCTTGATCTCTGTGTCTCCTCTCCTCTCAGATGGTGCCTTTCTAGGCTCCTTCGCTGCCTCCCACCTGCTGGGAGATGCTTCTCTGGCTCCTTCACAAGCTTCTCTACCCCAGCTGCTTTGCTTTCTTGTCCCAAGGCTTCTTCTAGGACTTGAACACATTCCTTGCGACCTGCGGTGTGTTCTAAATCTGTCTTTGCAAGTCTCAACTTTTTTCTTTGGCTATAGATCTACTTCCTCCTCAACCTAGAGCTCCTGGGAATACCTCAGACTCAGAATGTCCAAAGCTGTGCTCCAGACAGCCCCTTCTTCTACCTTATTCCCCACAAAGTCACTTCAGGAACAAGGCTAGGACCCACAGATGCTCCTCTTTCCTTCATTAGTCACCTTTGGTCACCTAGTCATGTGTCACATTGTGCAGTTGAGTCCACGACAGTTGAGAGGATGATGGTGAGTGAGGGAGAAGGAAAGCTGTATGCACAGAAATGGGAGGGGATGCTGTTTGCCACAAAATGTGCCACACTTGGAATTTTGTTCATGGCTCTGCTGTCAGCTAGCTGGGAGATTTGGGCCTTCAGATTTCGTCCTCCACCCCCTATCCCACAACTCCTGGAAAAGAGCTGTGTTTCTAGCTTTTCTGATTTTCTTTTTGGGCTCTGGGTCTTACTTCTCCCTCAGTTCCCACCTGTAAGGTGAGCAGTTCAAACAAGATGCTCTGCAGGTCCCCGCAGCTTTTACACTGGTGATGGAGGAGAAAATCCTGCCCAGTTTTTTTTTTTTTAAAGATTTTATTTATTTATTCACGAGAGACAGAGAGGCAGAGACACAGGCAGAGGGAGAAGCAGGCTCCATGCAGGGAGCCCGACATGGGACTCGATCCTGGATCTCCAGGATCAGGCCCCGGGCTGAAGGTGGCGCTAAACCACTGAGCCACCCGGGCTGCCCCTGCCCAGTTTTTTAGAGAGATTTAAACACAAAGTGTCTGGGGTGCAACTGCAGCATAGGCATGGTAGCCTATTCTGACCTAACACCAGGTCTGTCCTTCATCTCTACCCAGGTGGGTTTGAATCCATCCAGAATCTTCCAAACGATCTAAGTGGTGAGTAGAGATCATGCTGAACCTGACTTACGGTCCTTCAGAGAAGCATCCTGTCCTCTTGCCAGGATCTGGCCGCCACAGTGGCAGGTGCTCATGGTTGCTCAACTCTGCTTATCCCTTACAGCGTCCCAGCCTGAAGGCGTTAAGGAGGCCAGGCCTGGTAGAGGCTGGGAAGAGCAGCAGGCCGTGGGCTCCAGACAGTCCAGCAGCTCTGAGGACTCCAGCCTGGAGGAGGAGCTCCTCTCAGCCGCCTCGGACAGCTACCACTTGCCGGAGCCTGATGACCTAGATGACCCAGAACTGCTCATGGACCTAAACACTGGTCAGGAAGAGGAGGAGGCTGAGAACTTCGCCTCCATATTGGCTTTTTTGGATCACAAGGGTTACGCTGACCACTTTAAGAGCCTCTATGATTTCTCTTTCTCTTTCCTCACATCTTCCTTTTACAGCTTCTCTGAGGAGGATGAACTTGTGGCCTACCTGGAGGCCTCAAGGAAGTGGGCCAAGCGGAGCCACAGGACCTGGGCCCATGCCCGGCTCTGCTTCCTCCTGGGCCGACTGAGTGTCAGAAAGGTCAAACTCTCTCAGGCCAGGGTGTACTTTGAGGAGGCTGTGTATATTCTTGATGGGGCATTTGAAGACCTATCCTTGGTGGCTGCTCTGTATATCAATCTGGCTGCCATCTACCTGAGGCAGAGGCTGAGGCATAAAGGCTCCACTCTGCTGGAGAAAGCAGGTGCTCTGTTGACTTGCCTGCCTGACCGTGAGTCTAGTACCAAGAATGAGCTCGACGTGGTGGCCTATGTACTACGCCAGGGCATTGTGGCAGGCAGCTGTCCTTTGGAGGCCAGGGCCTGTTTTCTGGCCATCCGATTGCTCCTAAGCCTAGGCCGGCATGAGGAGGTCCTGCCCTTTGCTGAGCGCCTGCAGCTCCTGTCTGGACACCCTCCTGACTTGGATGCTACAGCCACCATCTTAAGTTTTCTGTATGATAAAAAATATCTTCCACACCTTACAGTGGCCTCTGTCCAGCAACGTGGTACCCAGGGTGACCAAGGGATGTCCCTTCCAATTTGGCAGGTCTACCTGGTTCTTCAGAACACCACCAAGCTCCTTGGAGTTCCCTTTTCAAACTGGGGTGAAGTTTCTGCCCTGGCCTGCCCAGCACTCAGGCAGGCGCTGGCTGTCTGCGAGGAGCAGAGCAATTGGAGCACCCAGAGGGCCCTGTGTCTCATCCTGTCCAAAGTGTACCTCCAACACAGGTCTCCTGATGGTGCCATCCATTATCTGAGCCAGGCTTTGGTGGTAGGGCAGCTGCTGGGTGAGCAGGAAGCCTTTGAGTCTTCCCTCTGCCTGGCATGGGCTTATCTCTTAGCCAGCCAGGCAAAGAAGGCTTTGGACATCCTCGAACCGCTCCTATACTCCCAGAAGGAGACATCCCAAAAGGGGGTGGTCCAGAACCTCCTGGGACTTGCACTTCAAGGTGAAGGGTGGGTGAACAGGGCAGCCAAGAATTATCTCCGGGCCTTGAACAGAGCAAAGGAAACGGGGAATGTACGCAACCAGGCAGTGACTTTGGCCAATCTTGGCCACCTGACCCTTAAGTCCTGGGCTCAGCAGCCAGCCAAGGACTATCTCCTGCAGGCTGTCCGACTCTATTCTGAACTCCAGACCAGCATGGAGACGGACATGGAATTAGTACAGGTGCTTCTCTGGTTGGCCCAAGTCCTGGTGCATGGACGCCAACTGGCCAGTGGTCGCCTCTGTTATGAAATGGCATTGCTGTTTGGCTTAAGGCATGGACACCTAAAGAGTGAGTATGTCCTGTGCTACTCAAAGCTTTAGAGAAAAGTGTTAGAGCGCGCTTTGCCCTCGCCCTATCCTTAAGCGATCTCATTCGTGTTCCCGCTTTGTGTTCAGGTCAGCTTCAGATCACCAAATCCCTCTGCCATTTCTACAGCTCTGTATCCCCAAACCCCAAGGCATGCATCACCTACCATGAGCACTGGCTGGCCCTGGCTCATCAACTCAGGGACCGAGAGATGGAAGGGCGGCTGCTGGAGTCCCTCGGGCAGCTCTATCGAAACCTGAACACACCCAGGTAAGTCTGGGCTTGGGGGCAGTTCTAGAAACTGCTTATGTTCCTTCAAGGCAGACAGCACTCTTTTCCTCAGGAAGTGATGTTCACATGCATGCGGTGCGTTTATGACATTACAGAAAAGAGCGTGGGCCCTGCAGCCACCGCACAGTGTCTTCTATCGCTTATTAGCCGTGTGGCTTTGAGCAAATTACCGAAATTCACTGTACCTCAGCTTCCTCCTTGGAGGCAATAATGGGGGCGTCTACAGTACAGTATTCATATGGGGAATAAATGTGTTGATGCACATGGAACCCTTGGAACAGGGCCTGATCCATAGGAGGGGCTTGGTGATGTTGGCTAGGTGACAGTTACCTCCGTGTTTCCGTAAGAACCGTCCTGTGACCGTGGCTGAGGGTGCCTAGGTCAGGGAGTGGGCAGTTATTATACGGGAACTGGAGCCGCCAGGAGGCTGAGGTTACCTGAGGACAGTGGGTATTAGAGAAACAGCACAGAGTTAATTCATCTACCGGCAGGGGAGGGTAAAATCTCACAGTAAAGAAGTTTGATTTGGAACCCTACCTTTACAATGAAACTGGAAGTGATGGAACTGTGCTTTATTCTCACGGCTTCGTGAAGACACTTAGGTTAGAATTGCAGCCGTGCAGTAAGTCATGGGATCAATTGCAAAAGAAGTGTTGACGTTTAGCTTAATCGTGTCGACAGAATTGTATAACAGCACCACGAAATATGCTTTGCTTGGTGATCGACTTCTCAGCCCTCTCTTGAAAAGGCTCCTTTTTGCAAAAACACACCAAAAGTGAACTGTTTTACCCCAATGCTTCTTTTAATCCCTGGATCTTGAAACTATTCCCGTGTGAAGTATCTTGCTGTCTGTCTCCTGCTGACTTTCTCTTCTCTTGTGTCCTCACCGGGTGGCATCTGCTCACCCATTGCTCTCCAGCGGTGTCGCCTGCAGTTCTGCTTTCCTACAGACTTTTAACTGATTCCATTACATTCTGCATGGTTTGCGAGATATCTGATTTCATTTTGCAACAGATTAGCAGCATCGTGTACATAATTATGACTGGCATCTAAAGTAGACCCGGGATCATTGCTAGTGTTGAGCAGAGAGAAAGGTGGTTGAGGAGAAGCTCACTGAATGACAAGTTTTGTTTTTCCAGGCAACGTGGCAACGTTGGGCGCCCAGACAACCAGATCGCTAATAATCAGATAACAAATTCTCTTTCTCTATGTCCCCCTCACTCTGTCTCCTCTCCCTCACCCTTTCCCTCTCTTGCAAGAATCAAGTGTCCTCCCAACCTCCCACTATCTCTGCCTTCAGTTCCAGGAAGGGATCCTTGCAGGATGTGAGGGGACAGGAGCTGTGACCCCAGAGTGACACTGATTCCATTCCAGGAGACCCTACAAACGTCCTTTTATTGGGGGAGTGGGCTTTTGGTGATTCTTAGTCCATCATTCTGGAAGTTGATCCAGATGAGGGTCTTTTAACCCTAATATTCTATAATTCTAATCTTTGAGATCCTGACTTGTATAACTGGAAAGAAATAAACCTCCCCTTCTCCTGCTTTACCACCAATGGGAGTGAAACAAAGAAGTAGATGGAGAAGTGCCTCAGATTTCAGAGGAAACCCTGCAGACATAAGGTCATTATCCTTTTGCAGAATGCTCAGGCCATCATGGAGAATGTGCTATAATGCTACATTTATTTAGCATGTATAAATCACCTCCTCCTACAGAGTGCCCAGCAGACACAGGTAAACAGGTATTTGCATGTTCCTAGAAGTGGTTACAGTAATTTTGTTCTAAGCTTCCTGGTAGCTGAGGTAAAAAGGGGAAAGCCACATGAGGTTCTCACTGTCTGATAACAAAACAAAACAAAACAAAACAAAACTACCATAAACAAATGTATCTGTTGGAGCAAATGTTTTTCTGACAGTGACTTCTAGGAGGTATTTATTAATTGGGTCTTGATATATGGACAGATTTATTCAATTACACTCTCCCCATGAGATTTCCATCCTCACAAAACTCAAAGGTAAGAAATGGGGGTGCCTGACTGGCTCAGTTGGTTAAGCATCTGCCTTCAGCTCAGATCATTATCCCAGGGTCCTGGGATCAAGTCCCACATTGGGTTCCATGCTTAACGAGGAGCTTGCTTCTTCCTTTCCTTCTCCCTCTGCCTGATGCTCCCCCTGCTTGTGCTCTATCTCTCTGTCAAATAAGTAAATAAATAAAACCTTTTTTTTTTTTTTTTTTAAAAAAAAGGCAGAAACCACTCCTGTGTGAGATGGCAGGCATCTGCAGAAGTGGGTCTGGAGGGGAAGAAGAGGACACGTTCAGCTGAGGGTTGAGGATCTGACATAGAAGGCTTCGTGAAGGCGGTAGCATCTGAGGAGGGCCTAGAGGGAGGGTAAGCTTTTGGAAAGTAGAAGAGGGTAAGAGGATAAGCATTCCCAGCAGAGGGAATGGCAGTAGCCATGGAAAGATGGGGACACATTTGACATTTGGAGGTATTCTGTAGGTTTGATGAAGGTTGGTGTTCAAGTGGATGGAGGGAGTAAAGGAGAGAGAGGCCTCCCTCCTGTGCCCTAGGAGGGGGTGAGGGGGTGGGCTGGGGTGGGGAGCAGTGGGCCTCCAGACTGGCACAGCGAGCAGCCATAGTGAAGATGGTGGTGGCAGTAGTAACTGATGGCATTCAGTGAGCACACAGCATTTCCCAAGCAATGTGTATTCTCAGGATAACTACATGTGGCACAGAGAGCTGTAGAAGCAGAACAGAAGAAGCCAAGTAATTTGCGTGAACTGCATAGTGCGGATCAATAGCCAGGCTGAGTCTAGCCCAGGGGTCAGCCAACTTTTTGGCAAAAGGCCAGATAGTAAATGCTTTAGGCTTTGTGGCCATGTGGTCTAGTCACAACTCTACTGCAGGTGCGTTGTGCAAACAGCCGTAAACTGTACGTGAACGGATGGGTGCGGCCGTGTGCCGCTGAGACGCTGCTTACAAGAGCAGGAGGAAGGCTGTGTGGGTTCACAGGCCATAGTTTGCCAACCCCTGGTCTAGAGTCTGTATTCACTTTTTAAAAAGATTTTATTTATTTATTCATGAGAGACAGAGAGAGAGAGAGAGAGAGAGAGAAAGAGAGAGAGAGAGAGAGAGAGACACAGGCAGAGGGAGAAGCAGGCTCCATGCAGGGAGCCCCACGTGGGACTTGATCCCGGGTCTCCAGGATCAGGCCCTGGGCTGAAGGCAGCGCTAAACCACTGAGCCACCCGGGCTGCCCTAGAGTCCGTATTCTTAACTACTCTGTAGGAATCCTGCCTATTCAGCCAACAGTTTTCACCCTAAATAAAGCATAAATGTGGATGGCTAGAGTGTGAAGCCTCTGGGAGTTGTATGGATGAGAAGGGCTTCATTTTTCATCTGGTCTGACCCCTGCCTATTCCAGAGAGTTCAGATTGATGACCCACTTGGTGGCCCTGGTAGCAGCCCAGATCCCTGCCTCCTCAACTTAAGAAGGCTTCACTACTCCCTGCTACTTTTCTATTCATGCCTCCTCTTTCAAAGATTTTTCTCTAGGATTTAGAGGTGGAGGAGGTAGGGGAGGGCAAGCAAATAATGAAAGCTGTGATGGGTTTTTGCTTTGGAATACTTGGCTGTCCCATTGTCCAGTACCTTCAGTCTTGCTCTCTCTGCCTCCAGGGTGACAGCTATAGGATCTGGTGTTTTCAAAAGATATTAATTAATTAATTAATTAATTGAGAGGGAGAGAGAGACCAAGTAGGCAAAGTGACAGGCAGAGGGAGAGGGAGAAGCAGGCTCTGAGCAGACAGCCTGATTCAGGGCTCGATCCTAGCATCCTGGGATCATGACCCGAGCCAAAGGCAGAAACTTAACTGACTGAGCCACCCAGGTATCCCCAGGGTCTGGTATTTTCAATATCTCAATGCGCAGGGTCCTTGGGGATCTTGTTTCCTGTCTTTGGGTGACACAATGCAAACTGTGCCTTGTTCTAGAGCTGAACCAGGTGGGATCCATGGGAATTTTGAGGTTTTATTGAATCTATGCAACAAATTTTTACTGAGAGTTTTTACTATAGTCTAAAACCTAACAGAGAGATATAGTCCCTGAGCTCACAATGCTTATATCCTAGCTCAAGAAATTGACAATATTTATATACATATTCTCCAAAAGTATCACATAAATTGTGTTAAGTGCCACGAGGGATGTGCATATTACCTTTAGAAAGAAGCAATGCATTGGATGCAATAGGTCCTCACAAAATAACAATTGTTTGCATGTGAATATAATAGTAGCCTAGAAGTTATTACTCCTGGCTTTTATTCTCATTCTTAGGCTTCTTATTCCTGTGGAATAAAAAAAGAAATGCCTCAACATTTGGTTTTCAATGTAATTAATATGACCAATCTCTAACATTTCTGTAATCTCAAACAAGGAAAGAACTGCTTTCACTGACATGTCCTTTGATCACTAGGCTATAGGATATACTTCACCATCCCACTTCTGCAGATGAGAAAACTTTGTTCAAGGTTTGAAGTAGCTTATGTTCTTCAAAACTTCTATGTTGTTAGATTGGTAAAAGAAGAAACCTTCCCATATGCTTACTTCTGAGCCTGATATTGAACTTGAGGTATTCAAGTTCAATTCAAGTGCTTGAGGGTGTGTGTGGGGTTCTGGAGTCAAATTCTCAGGGTTAGACTCTGGTTTACATAGCATTTATTATCTGGTCCCTGTCACTCACCTTATTCTGAGCCTTATTTTTCCTATTCATAAAATGGATATAATAATGTTATGCTCGCTTAGTGCTGTTGTGATGATTATTATGGGATGATGCATGCCAAGTGCTCAATAAATGCCAGGGAACAATACTGTCACGTATTACAAGACAAAACAGCAGACGGTTCAACATAAAGCTTTAGAAATGAATCATATAAACTTGAACAAGGTAAAAAAGTCCCTGTTGGGTTTCTTTATTTGCATAGTGGGCTACGATCCCTTTCATGACTTAGTTTCTAAAGTTTAAATGAGAGAAGATATGCTGAGAATTCATATCCCAATACCTGGCATGGGTTCAGCACTTTGTAAGTAGTAGTTCTTATTATGGACACGGGGCAGAACCAGTTAGTGTCACTCATTCAGGCATGACAGGGATCTGGAAAGTCCCAGTAGGGGAGGGAAAGAGGAAATCTGGGAATGCAGGTGCATCAGAGTCCCTTGGTCCCAAGTTCATGGCTGGGAGCCAGGTGGGAAGGAAAAAATAAGGACTCAGCTATAGAGACTGAACCTCAGGGGCAGGAAAAGTGGGAACCAGAGGACTTGGGGTTGGAGAAGAGGAGAGATACCCCAGCAGGGTCAGGACATAGGTGGCGCAGGAGTGCATGACACTTGTGATGAAGACTGTCCCACCAGCCAGGCTCTTTATTTCTTTTTGATCTGGGAGCTAAAGCACAACTAGAACCTGCCTGCAGGTGTGGCTGAAAAAACTGGGGACACTGGACCATTGCAGGCCCAGCTGGTGGCACAGCACTACCACTGGCATGTGCAAACGTTGGGGTGGTGATGGCTGACATAATAAGACCGAGGAGACTGGAAACCACCTCCCATGTTCAGACCTCAACGCATGTGTTTTTACTGGACATCACGGATCAGGTGTACATGTTGTACATGTCTCTGGAAAATCTTGCATGCACAAGGGGTCTTGATGGTGCCGTGTGAATAGCTAGGTTTCTGTAAGTCTTGCCTATCCCTATGGGGTGTTTCTTGGAGAGAAATACTGATCTCTCATCCACAGTCATAGTAAGCTCAGAGAGAAAAGGTCTAAGAAGCAAAGTTCCATTCTTCCTCTATAATTGACTTCTTCGTAATAAACCTAAATCTTGTTCCCCAGGGGTCTGAAGAAAACAACCATAGCCTAAGGGTCTCCCAGGACAGCAAATGGTAATAAAGAAAAGCAGAGCAGGAAATAGGAGGATGAGATGTATGAGTCCTGTCTTTATCAACTGTTCCAGTGGGAGTCAGGAGAGCAGGGCTTGGAAACTCTGCTTGAGGTCTGGGGGTTGGGGAGGAGTAGGGGAGGGAGCAGGCAGGAGAAGTCAGGCCTTCAATAGTAAAAGAGGCCTGCATTTATCCTAACTCAACCAGGGAGGCTGGCGACCAGCTCAGCACTGCGTGCAGCTTCTCAGCTCATGGCATGGTCTCAGCAGCAAGTCTGACATTCTAATACTTGAAAGAAGGTGGCCTGTGCCCTTCCTGGGTGTCATAGCAAGAGCTGGGCAGAGGGGAAAACCTGAGTTCTTTCTTCTCAAGACTTGCAAGGGCCAAATGCCTGGCATTTCCTCTAGAAGACCAATAGCTGTCTCATGGCCAAGATGAATCAGGGCCTCACTAGTCAAAGGTGATGTTTGTTTCCATCACTGTGTACCATAGGGTCTGAGGCTGAATTGCTCATAATGAGGTTCGATGAGGCCCTCCTAACTGTTCATACACTTGGTTGATGATGATAAGTGTTTCTAAAAGGATCTACATGGTTTGGAGCAGTGGTTCTCAGACTTTGGTGTGCATAAACAATAACCTGGGTGAATTAGAAATCCAGATTCAGGGCTTGCACCTGTAATGATTTGCACCTAGTGAGTCTGAGATAGCTCTAGGAGTCCTTGTTTTTAATAAACTCCCAGAAAATGCTGCTGCAGGAGCGCCACAAGTCTCAGAGGAATGTGGGCACTGTGGGATGAGTTCTAGGCTGGGACTCGGGAGAAGGGAGTTCTGGCCTCAGATCTTCCCCAGACGTGTTGTGAAACCTTGTGCAAATTACTTCCCACCCCTGCACCTGCACTTGTTTCCTCTATAACATAAGGGATGGGGTTGGATCTGCAAGTCTCAACCCATGTTCCCAGGGAAGTTGCTACTGAGCTTTGATAAAATGCTTCCAGGGTGTCTCAGGCTAGCATGGCATGTCAACATGTTGGGGCCACTTTGCCTGTGTACGGATGTTTTTTTTTTAATATTTATTTATTTATTTAGATTGTATTTATTTATTCATGACACACACACACAGACACACACACACACACACAAAGAGGGGCAGAGACACAGGCAGATGGAGAAACAGGCTCCATTCAGGGAGCCTGATGTGGGACTTGATCCCAGATCACACCCTGGGCCGAAAGCAGATGCTCAACCGCTGAGCTACCCAGGGATCCCTGTGTACGGATTTTTTTTTTTCCTGTGTACGGATGTTTAAAAAGCTTCTGGGTGATTCTAGTTGCTGGAATGGAGAACTGCTAGATGGTGCCCAATGTTCCTTCTTGTTCTAGAATTCTGAATCTGTGCCACACTACATTACCTATGCCTCATTTCTTCATTAATCCCTCTCATGGGGGAAGAGTTTTCTACATAAGACAATTTTCCAGATAATTAGAATCCTCCATTAAGCACCAACCTTTTAAAACTTTTGCCCTTCTTTGATTTTTCTTCTTAAACAAAACATCAACATCTTTTGGATGATTTTAGGTCACCACTATGATCATTGGTTTGTGCATTTATTCAATAACAATGCATTTGGGATATCCTGTGTATTAGGGGCTCATGGGAAAAAAATGTCATAGTATAGCTAAAAGGTGGATGGGCCATGGGCCATAATAAAAGTGACAACTACTGTGAGCACTCATCACTGTTACTCTGTGGGGGGCACTGTTCTGGGCACTCCAACCTCATCTCTCATTTAATCCTTACAACAATCCTCTGAAGGCAGGTACAAAGATACTCCCATTTTACAGATGGGGAAACTAAGGCACAGAAAAGTTTTATATGTCAAGTTTGCACAGATGTTTGAAGAAGAGTCAGGATTCAAATCAGGCCCCAACCTCTCCGTGTGATCAGAGTCAATGTTGCTCCCTCCCAGAACCTCAGTTTCCTCCAGTGCTGAGTGACTCTGAGGCCCCTGGAAGGGGTCCCTGGACTCACACCTAATGGGTCTGTGTCTGCCCCCACCCCTGCCAGGTCTCTCAGGAAGTCTCTCATCTGCATCAAGGAGAGCCTGCGTATCTTCATTGACCTTGGGGAGAAAGACAAGGCTGCTGAGGCCTGGCTTGGAGCTGGGCGACTCTACTACCTCATGCAGGAAGATGAACTGGTGGAGCTGTACCTGCAGGTAGGCCTCCTGCAGAGCTCATCTTCCCACTTGGGCCTCTGGGGGAGACAGCTGTATCCTCCAAAGTGACCAGCTGTAGCTAGAGAGAGGTGGTGTCCATGCTGAGCCTTAGAGGGAAGGTCGACCCTGGGATGTTTCCCAGGCACAAGATAGAATCCAGGGTGGTTGGCTGACCATCAGTCCCCAAGTCCCAGATACATGTGTGAGCTCTCAAAGAATGTAGTAGGAGACTTGCTCATTTGCCATGTCAAGTAGATAATTTTTTGCTAAGCTCAACACACACCTTGACTTTGGGGTTTCGCTGCAATGTGAGGCAAGGTTGATGTGTACAGGGCATTAACAATATCGTCCTCTTCTAGTCTTTTTGTTTGTGTCCCTTTAATACCTGAGGTATGGTGAGTGTAGTGATGAAAGGCCTGGGCTCTGGAGAGAGACAGGCCTGGAATCCAATCACAGGGCCATCGATCACGGGCTGTGTGACCTTGGGCTTGTTACATCAGCTACTTCCAATACATCACAGGGCCTCAGTGTCTCATGGATAAACCCTATCTCTTAGAGTCAGGGTTAGGTGTGTCACTTGCATAGTAAATGCATATGCAAAGCAATCATCTCCTAAGTGCATGGGACTTAGTAAATTCTTAATGAATGGTATTTTATTATTATTAAAAATCTATTATTATTATTAAAAAATCCCTTGGATTTTTCTTTTTAATCATCATTTCTATTGTTTGCACGATGCTGACATTTTATATGATTTGTTTCATTGAAAATACACCAATTATCTTTTCTTCCTTCCCATTTTTTATTTTCTCCCTTTTTATTCCCCTTATTACTTAAACTCACACAAACCCACTTCCACCAAGGCTTAATTCTGGCTGTGTGACATTGAGTGCGGGCTTACTATGCACAGGAGACTTTGCAAGCACATTGATTGCATACCTGCTGAAATTACACCCTCACTCCAAATGCAGCAGGAGTTTTACTCCAACTCCCATTTTATGGATGTGGCTTAATGAGCCTGAGTAACTGCCCCAGGTGATACAGCTAATAAGTGGTGAAAACTGCACACAGACAGGGTGACATAAAGCCTCCACTCCCAGCCTCTATACTATTCTACTGTGGGATGTTAGAGCTGGAAGTGTTTTTTGGAAAGCAGATAATTAGGTCTCGCCTTTGGCTTGGTGAGAGGCGAGGCCCAGAGGGTGCCACTTGGGTTGTGCAGTGCTGGGCAGCAGAGCCTCCTGATGCCAGGATTCCATTTCCCTCTCTGCTTCTCTGTGCAGCTAGGCAGTAATAAGTACGGCGGGGTCTTGTCCCAGAGACTCACTGGCCAGGCCTGGTCCCAGGCCCATGCAGCCCGGACTGCTAGGACTGCTACCTGCTGTTCCACAGGGTCAGTCTCAACCTCAGGCTCTTTGCAGTCCCATAGCTGTGCTGCAGATGCTGTGGGGGATACATCCTCTCCTTTGGCTTCCTCCCTGCCTTCTGTTGAGATGAAATAGGGAAGCGCTTTCGAGAGATAAAGAGGTCCCCAGGCGCTAGGAAAAGGGTACAGGGCTGGGAGACACTAACATTTTTTTGCTACTATAATGTAAACTTAGAGTTTCCTCCTCCTTTCGGAGCCTCTGTTTTTCAGCCCTCTTCTGGAATCTCCTGGATTCTTTCTATGACAGAGCACTCCTGTGGTCTCGGGCTTGCTTCTCAGACAGGTCTTCTCTCCTTTGCTGACTTCTTTCTGTTAAAATGTAGATGTTCCCCCAAAACAATCTCTCTCCCTCTTCCCCCTCCTGCTGTCTCTCCTTCCCCCACTGCCTCCCTTGGGAATCACACCCAACCCTATTGATTTATGCCCTTCTTTATTCAGATACCCTTCCCCCCACTTGCACATTTAACTCTCTGCTGGATATTGTCATGTGGATAATCTCAGATTCAATCTGTCCAAAGATCAATCTCACTCTTGCTTCCCTCACCCAACCATCTTTTCTTCTAGCGTGCTTTTTTCCAGTTGCCTCAGCTGAAAACTCTAGAGTCAGTGACTTCTTTATTCACTCACTCACTCACTCACTCACTCACTCACTCACTCACTCACACTACCAGTATTCTTTGAGCATCTACTCTGCCAAGCACTGTTCTTGACCCCGGGGCTGTGGCAGGGAAAAGGGAGTCACATTTGCTCTCACAGCATCCAGTTAGCTGGGGAGAAAGACAGTGGACATAAGATGACACAAGGAATTAATTGGTGAGTTAAAATTGAGATGGGGTGCTGAGAGAGAAGCCCGGAGACTAGCTTCAAGGTGCATCCTGCATCCACACCCTCTTGTCCTAGATCTGCTAATGTTTTGGTTCAGGGCATTGAGGTTCTGGATTTGTGTGTAACCTCGAAGTCTGTCCCTTCCTCAGCTCTCATCCATCCCCCATGTGGCTGTCCAACTAATTGTCCCAAAGGGCAGATCTGCTCATCAAACACACCCTGCGTTTCTCCATCTGCAAATTGTAGGTGTTAGATGAGATCACTGTTTTCCAGACTGCAGCCATGTATGGATGAAGTTCATGGTTTTATCACCTTCATGTATTTTCTGTACCATTGTTTCCTTTGGCTCAACTTTAAATCAACTTAGCTTTCTACACTAAATAACACTATCTGAAATCACAGGTGTGGATGCATTACCAATCTTTTTCTTTAAAACACATGAAAATAAATACTTTTTAAAAAAAGATTTTACTTATTTATTCACAAGATACACACACACGCACACAGAAAGAGAGAGAGAGAGAGAGACAGAGAGAGAGAGGCAGAGACACAGGCAGAGGGAGAAGCAGGCTCCCTGCATGGGAGCCTGATCTGGGACTCGATCCCGGATCTCCAGGATCAGGCCGTGGGCTGAAGGTGGCACTAAACTGCTAAGCCACCGGGGCTGCCCAATACTTAACTTTCAAACATTAAATGTTTGTTTGGTCTCTAAAAGTCATCTCTAGGGTACCAAAGTAATCTCTCATACCACGATGGGGAAGTGCCAGACCAAGGAATTACAAAGGCTTCTTGTGGGCCCTATGAGCATGGAGGACAATTCAGTGTTCGGAGGATGTGAGCAGAGGCTTAAACCAGGTGGTCAGGATCTCGCTTCTACAGCTCGTGTGGACATTTGGAAGTCCTCTCTACCTTTGACACCTGTCTCTGTCCCATCCAGGCAGCCATCCAGAAAGCCCTGAAGTCTGAGGAGCCCTCTCTGGCTCTCAAACTCTATGAAGAAGCAGGTGACGTGTTCTTCAATGGGACCCGCCACAGGCACCGTGCGGTGGAGTATTACCGAGTAAGTTCTGGGCTGCACAGTGCGTGAAGCCGGGCCTGGGCACAAGTGTGGGCAGGGACACATGGCCTGGGGTCCCTTTCCCTTCTCTCACTGGTATTCCTTTTTCTTTTCTTCCTCATCCAGTACCCACGTGTTCTCCCTTTTTTTCAGCCAACAGATTCTCAAAGAAGGGGTTGGTCACCTGTCATTCCTAGGCTTGATAAATGATCCTTTCTGAGAAAACACATCAAAATAACTACATCTCTTGGGTGCATGGTATTTTACAGCTTCTTGCACACTTCTGTGTTTACCAGAATGTTCCGTCTACCACCTGTGGCATGGTGGGAGATGTTGGGTCCACGTATGAACACTTTCGTTTTACTTGTTTTTGTTTTACTTTGTTTTTATTAAGTGTGCATTAAAATATATTTAAAAAATTAAAAATGTGTAACACCCAGCTCATCAAAACCGTGATTTCACAGATGTTATTGCAAAGATGAGGCAAAATAATAAGAGAGAGTTGATTTAAAAAATAATGGCAGTTAAATAATTGTGCAGATTTTAAGCAAGTATGTCAAAACTATAATTGATCATCACTGACTGAAGGTTGGAAAGCTCATCATCTTGTTTGACCTTAGAATTTTATTTATTCATTCATTTGTTTGTTCAGCTCTTTGTTTAGTCATCAAACATTTATCAAATACCCAGTATGTGCCAGGCACTGAGCACGTTCCTGCCTATTGAGCTACTCATTGTCATATGCACTTTATAGATGAGAAAATTAAGTCTAGAGAGATAAAGTGACCTGCTTAAAATTCTATCATAATAAAAATAATAGAAGTGACTATTTATTGGGCACTCTCAGATACCATGTGCATACTCCACAGATTGTGCTGTGGGTGCTAATGGAGCATGTGGCTGGGAGGTGAAGAAGTTCCCATGTGGCTTCGAGAAACATCATCTTCCTTTTTCCTGATCTCCATTTTTCTAGTCTTAGGAGGCCTGGTGATCTTTAATTCTCCTACCTCTAAAATCTGGGCAGAGCAACCTGAACAAGGACCAGGAGAATGAGCTGTGACAAGCCATGCATGGAAGCATGGCCACTTCCCCCAACCCCTACTGGCAGAATGTAAGCCCCCCTGGAGTATGGTCTGTACCAAGGATTCTTAGCTGGACTAAGCGTCCATGTACTTCTGTTCTCAGGCTGGGGCTGTTCCTCTAGCAAGAAGGATGAAAGCCATGAGAACAGAGCTGCGGGTTTTCAACAAGCTGACGGAGCTGCAGATCAGTCTGGAAGGCTATGAGAAGGCTTTGGAGTTTGCCACCCTGGCGGCCAGACTCAGCACAGTCATAGGTAGGTGGTCCTGGTGGTCTGCCGTATTGAATGGGAGGGCCAACCACTTATCCAACCGTGGGGGACAGCAAAGCAGTAACAGCAGAGGCTCTGGAATTGGACTGTGTGGGTTCAAATCTTGAGTCCAATTGTTCGAGGCATCTTAACTGTAAACAAGCTGCTTAATGTCTATAAGCCACAAGTGTGTCATTGGCAAATCAGGATTAAAAATAGCACCCACCTCATGTGGTGGTTATGAAGACCAGTGATGATCCACGTTAAACCCACAGCACAGTTCTGGGTACATAAGTCCTTGCTGAGTGCGACCTGTGCCACACTGATTATCATACCACCGTTGCTATTATTCCCCACTGTGGGGTAGATAGTACTTTATCCTATGCACAGCCAGTGCCCCTGTTACCCAAGGTCTCTGCCCTAAATTTTTAATCGGTTGATTGTTAGTCCAAAGCACATTTTCCATGCAGAATTGCAAAGTAAATGAAGATCAGATTCTCATGAACTGAAGTCACTGTGTAGCTGAAAAAGCTTGCAATTTCCAAAGAAGCTAGTGTGAAACAATGTGCACCATTAAAACAGGAAAAAGGCAGAATTAAAAAAAAAAAAAAAAGATTAAAAAAAAAATCACCCTCCCCTTGAATGCTGGTCTTAAGGAAAAGCAGGTTTGATTAGAGAAGGCTTGATTCAATGTAGGGGCAAATGGAGTCTTCTGAGATGATTCCAGAAGGGGCTTCTGGGCATTCTCAAGGGCCAGAGATGTGGATGGCACTGGACTTTATTGTGTCTAATTGCACTTCAGATTTCTCTCTCTCTTTTTCCTACCTTTTTCTTTACTGCAGAAAATCTTATCTGAGTGACAGTCTGCTATCTCAGGAAAGGCCATGGGAGCCCCAGGCAGCTCCCTTTCTGAGCACTCTTTATCCTTCCCTGGACAGAAGCTGAAAGGAGGCCATATCCACTCTTTTATGCACTTCCCTGAGACTGGATTTTTCCATATCAGAGAGTTTTCTCTCCCGTGGATTTTTTTCTTTCATTTCTGGCTTTTGTCTCTTTGAAGCTTAAAAGTGATGTTTTTTAGACTGCATCAAACAGCCACCTTGCAAATATTCCAAAAACACAATGGGAAGCCTTTGTTCTCTTTAAAGGGCCACTTTGTGTTAAAGGAGTTGGTTATTAAAACAACAGACCCACCAAAAACCAAAACAACAAATCATAGACCCATTAGAAACCAAGGTTCTAAAGCATGGGTTAAAAGTGAGGGGTGGGGGTCTTTGTAGTCATCTGAGACCTTGAGCTTGTGAAGGAGCCAGAGGGTAACTGCTACTGGTGGCAGTCCCAGGGAAGAGGGAGACTTTCATGTGGAGAAGACGTTTGTACTAAAGAGTTATTCATTACAAAGAATCTTTAGTTCCCCATCAAACTAGTCTTGTCACCATGTCTCATTACAGGGATATGGAAATAATTATTTCCCAGAATCTTGAGTTATAGAGACATCTATAATAAAGAGAAAGCTTTTTTTTTTTTTTTTTCTTTTTTCAGGAAATCATCCTATAAAATCTTGACCAGCACACATGCTCTAAGCAGTCACTCCCAGACCCTGGTGTTTTCTTTTGCGTCACTTACCACAGGTGTAATTTTGCCTTTGTGTGTGAGATTATTTAAGGAACATCTGTGTCCTATGAGATGATAAACCTCACCCAAGGGCAGAGACCTCCTCTGCTTTGTTCTGTATATCCCAAGCACAGTTCCTGATCCCTAGAAGACCTTCAAAAAACAGTGCAGAATGGGTGACTGGTAGGGTGCAATGAAGCGTTGGCTACAAGATCTCTCCCTCAGTCTTCCAATTCCTAGGAGATCAGAAGCAGGAGCTGGTGGCCTTTCACCGTCTGGCTACAGTGTACTATTCCCTGCGCATGTATGAGATGGCTGAGGACTGCTACCTGAAGACTCTGTCCCTCTGTCCACCGTGGCTACAGAGTCCCAAGGAGGCCCTATACTACGCCAAGGTATATTATCGCCTGGGCCGACTCACCTTCTACCAGTTGAAGGTAAGAGCCAGGCTTACGAAGTTGTGCCAGGCTGCATTCCAACCCTATCCTCCCCTGACCCTCATCCTTTAAGGTGAAGTTGAGTGGGCCAAAATGAGGAGTCACATCTCATAGGGTGGGGAGTGACTCCTCCAGGGACACGATGGCTCTTTTCACGTAGCCCCATGGGAGACCTCAAAGATGCTCCTGTCTACTGAGGAGAAGGATCATAGCTCTTCTTTCTCCTTGCCCTGCTGTGTTTCCATAGCCACTTTATCTGTCAGGTCCTATGGGGACATTGCCCAGTGCTTATGAGTTCCTCAGGGGCCTATAGAAATATATGAGATGAGGGACGCATGGGTGGCTCAATGGTTGAACATCTGCCTTTGGCTCAGGGTGTAATCCTGGGGTCCTGGGATCAAGGCCCGCATCAGGCTCCCTGCATTGAGCCTACTTCTCTCTCTGCCTGTGTCTCTGCCTCTCTCTCATTCTGTGTCTCTCATGAATAAATAAAATCTTTAAAAGAGAGAAATATACAAGATGCAAAACAAAAGAACTGTAAACTCCAACATTAAAATCAAAATTAATACTTAACTGTGCATCTTCCAAATATTTTATTTTATTTTTCCAAATATTTTAGATTAACTAGTCAGTCACAACATACTTCTTTTTTTTTTTTTTTAAAGATTTTATTTATTTATTCATGAGAAACACACACACACACACACACACACAGAGAGGCAGAGACACAGGCCTAGAGAGAAGCAGGATTCATGCAGGGAGCCTGACGTGGGACTGGATCCCGGGACTCCAGGATCAGGCCCTGGACTGAAGGCGGCGCTAAACCGCTGAGCCACCCAGCTGCCCCACAACATACTTCTTATAAAGTGGTATAAAACTCTAGGAGAAACCTGGGTACATGCTAACATGTTTGAGATAGTGAGGGTGGTATCTACAAATGCAGGCATGCCTGTGTCCTAATGAGGCCATAGCCCTGACTCTCCTGTTTGCTTGGCGGGAATTGAACCCAGAGCTCTTATTTTCCCAACCACTTCTAGAGCTGTGTTGGTGGTCCGAAAGTCTCTGTTACAATTCTGGCCCTCGAATTTTGTCCCTGGCACTGGCTTCCCTTTACCAGAGGTCCCTGTCTGCACCAGCGCAGCCCTAAATCTCTTAATATTCTTCTGAGTCACGCCTGTGTTTGGCCCCCAGGGGAACCTCAGGGCAACTCTGCTGTCCTTTTCTTATTTGACAGACGTGGTTTCTGGCCTGAATTAATTATTGACTTACGAGGGTTAATGGGAACCAGACATCCCTTTTTGAATCTCACCCAAAGAAGCATCTGTTCCTCATTCCCACCATGTGGGGAAGGATGACGGAGTAGTGAAGGACTCCTTGGCCATCTTGCCTCTGTCCCATAGCTCCCCAGAAGTGGTTTAGGGACAAAGTGCTTGTGATCAGATCCACCCAACCAAGGGAATCTAGGGATTGCAAGGCGGAAGACTTCAACTCAAATTAGCTTTAGCAAAAAAGGTGATTTATTGGCTCAAGTGACTGGGAAGTTCAAGTATAAATTTAGGAGTTTTAGGTAGTTCTGGATGCTGGTACTCAAATGTACACATTTCCTTGCCTTTTCCTGTTTCTTTTTGCTCTGTATGTTTCTATCTCTCTCTGTCTCTTAATGTCCTGTGTGTTCAGCTATTGGCAGGCTCAAGCCCACAGCTGAAAGGGTGAGGGAACATTTACTCTGTTAGATCACCCTGAGAGGTCCCAGGGAGTGACTGAGCCCAGTCAGCTGGAGTCATTTAGGAATCCCTGAGGCACCAGGCCTGGGACGATGGTGCCTCATGATTGGCTGCTCCTGGGTGAGGTGCCACCCCTGTGCCTGAGGTGTAGGGCCAGTGGAGAGAGCAGCTGGTCCACAGCAGGGCGGGGAAGGAGCACCCCCAGAAACTAGGAGAAGTGGGGGATCCCTGGGTGGCTTAGTGGCTTAGCACCGCCTTTAGCCCAGGGGGTGATCCTGGAGACCAGGGATCAAGTCCCATGTCAGGCTCCCTGCATGGAGTCTGCTTCTCCTTCTGCCTCTACCTGTCTCTCTCTCTCTCTCTCTCTCTCTGTCTCGAATAAATAAATAAATCCTTAAAAAAAAGGAGAAACTAGGAGAAGGGGATGGGAAAGTGCATGGGACAGACAAAAGCTTGAATTCTGAGTTCTGGCACTGCCTCTTGGCTTCTCCTGGAAATATTTGCTTATTGCTGTCTCTTCTCTGCCCCCCTGCAATGGGGTTAGGATGCCCACGATGCCACCGAGTACTTCTGGCTGGCCCTGGCGGCAGCGGTCCTGCTGGATGACAAGGAGCTGCAGGACACCATTAGGAGCAGGCTGGACAACATCTGTCGGAGCTCCCTGTGGCACAGCAGCCCCTTCGGGCGCTCCTCGGAGAGGGCGCGGTGGCTGAGTGGTGGGGGGCTGGCCCTCTGAGGGGAGCTGTGCCACATCTGACCAGTGGCCTTGGCTGGTGACCAGAGCTGCCTCCCTGCCCTGGGCTCCTACACAGGAGGGTCCATGTCATCCCCTGGCCCAGGTCCTGGTCTTACAACGGGATGAGCACAACCCAGAGGGAGAGGGGCTCATTCCAGGTCGGCCCCACAAGGAGGGATGACAGGGCAGGGATTGGAAGTCCTGGCTCTGTGACTAGAGCCTTCCCAGTAGACTGTGGCCCATGCACCCGTACAGCCTCTGAAATGCACTTTCTCAACGTGCAGTTCTCCTAAAGAAATTGAGAGACCTTGCCCTTAGGGGGAGCTTCTCTCCTGCCCACAGTGAGGAAACCCGGCACTGCCCTGGAGAGAAGGCAAGCCCTTAGGCCTTTGCTCCCCTCGCTGACTTTTCTCAGGGAAAGCCCCCTCCCCTTGCCGGCAGAGGAACTGGTAGTTTCTGTCTTCCCTTTCCTCAGCCAAAGGAGGTGCCACTCCTCCTGCTCTTGGGGATCGGTAGGTGGGAATTCACCATGCTCTTAGCTCAAAAGATGGCCTCAGAATGGCACAGGGCCTGGGGTCTGATGCCGATTCATCTCCATCCTGCCTGAGGCTCTGCTCCTGCCTTAACCTCTCGGAAACTCCAGGAGGCTCCCCGAGGGCCAAGGCTGAAACACTGAACACTAAGAAAACTATGACATAAATTATATGTAAATAGTGTATATGATTAAATACTGCTCATCTACATTTATGCACATGTCTCCTTTCTAATAGGGAGAGATGAGATGGGAGGCTTGAGGGATGGGTTAAATACCAAGAGATTTCAGGGAAGCTCCTCGACAAAGCATCTCTATCAGTTATCTGTTACTGCATAACACGTGGGGTGCCTTGAAACACCCATCACCCCACAGTCTGTGCAGGAAGACAGGAACTCAAGTGTGGTTTGGCTGGTCCTCTGGCTCGGGGTGGCTCACAAGGCTACAATCAAGGCGTCAGCTGCTGTCTTCTCAAGCTTAGGGGAAGGCTCCACTTCCAAACTCACTCCCACGGCTGTTGGCAAGGGTCAGTTCCTTGTTTGCTGTTGCAAGAGGCTGCCCCCAGGCCCCCATCATCATGTGGGCGTCTCCACAGGGCAGCTTGCAACATGGCAGCCGGCTTCGTCAGAGAGCAAGTGAGTGAGAGAGCCAAGTGAAAGGACAGAGTCTTATCGTAACCTCATCTCAGAAGTGACATCCAATTAGTTTTTTTGCCTGTTCTAATAATTATAAGTGTTTCGCTAGCTCCAGTCCACACAAAAAAAGGGAGGGATATACCCAGGGTGTGAATACCAGGAGACAGTGAACCATTGGGGGCCCTTCAGAAGCTGCCTATCACCGTATGAGTTCCTTGATGATGGCATCAGGAAGTCCCTAAGGCAGTGAACTCCAAGTATGGTCCACGGACTGGACCAGCTGCATCAGCCTCACCTGTGAGATGATTTGAAATGCAAATTCTGGGGCCCACTTAAGGCCTCTGAATCATATCTCTGGAGTCCTCTGGAGTCAGAGAGCTCTTGCTCTCTGAATGATTCTAATGCACAGGAAAGCATTAGGAACACTGCTATGGAGGCACAGTTCTCAGATAATATGCAAAAGAATCACCTGGGGAACTTGGTGAAAATGAACTTTCTGGTTCCTACTCCAGTAATTCTGATTCAGTACGTCTGAGAGATACCACAGGTATATGCGTTTTTAAATGAGCAACTCAAGTGATCCTGATGCAGGGGATTCACCCTTATTCTGAAATGTGAGACCATACAAGAAGATCTAGTTGTAAGGCTCTCCACCTGATGCCCAGCAGCTTAGATATTGTGTCAGACCCTCTACCCTTAATTCTACTTCTTGGGCCAACGAGGTGGTTGGTGGTGTGGTGGGTTGGGATTGGGGTGGTGAGTTGAGTCAACGTGGCATCTTCTAGTCATCAAGGTTGTCTACACATCAGTACATCTTATTTTCTTTTAGGAGCTTGGTTGGTGGTCAAAAAGCTCTCTGTTCTAGAATATTCTTCTCAGAGGAGGAAATGAAGTGATCTAATCCACTACCATGCAAAATAGATGTGATTTTGTTCCCACCACAAACCATGAAATCCCTGAGCAGGGAGGGATGTTGTGGATGGGTCTAACCTCCCAGGCAGAGTCCTTTCAACAACATTCCTGGGAGACAGACAGGGGCACATGCGTTCCAGAACAGTCATGCATCTTATTTTGAAGGGAGCTTGCTTGGCCCTGGAGCCCATGCCATGAACCATTCCCCATTTGTCTCAGGTTACAGCCCCTCTCCTTTTTCCCACTGACCTATTGCTCTCCTCTGGCCAGATGCCAATTTCAGCTCCCCTGAAAGTGTGCTTCCCATAATACTCCTGGCTTTGGGACTGGCTTATGGAGAATACAGAAGATGTTACTGTACTTAATGTAATTTAGTTTGTATTTTAACATTGCCTTAAGATGTTCCTTCTCTCCAGCAATCACATCTTACCTCTGGCTCACATTCAGCTTATGATCAGTTGAAATCTCCCATGTGAGCTTCTGTTTCTCTAGATCTTAATTGCAACAGATCTATATATGTAAAATAAATGTGTATGTGTGCGTGTGTGTGTGTGTATCCTATATTTATTTATTTTTAAGAGAAGGGCATTATAACTACATATTTTATTTTATTTTTAAAATATATCTACATATTTTATATTTCATTGGAATTTTGGCTAGAATTTTCTGATTCTATGCACTTTGGTTCATCTGTAAACCTGGTAAATTTGCCTATATCCAGATAAGTTATAAAAATGTTCAACATATTTCCAAAGATGAGGGTAAGATTATTTTTTTAAAGGAGAAAAACATTGCACTGTATCAGTGCAATGACTACAACATATATGAAATTGCTCTGCTAAAATAGTCTTTGAAAGTGTTTAAGAATCCCACTTAAAAAATATGGTTAGCTATTCCCCTTGGAATCATATTGATGCTTCCCTCTGTCCCGCTCCCCCCTCCCCTGCAACTATCCACAGAGCATGGGGTCATGATTGGATCTAGTCTGTATTTAAGCAGGTTCTATTGTGCACTTATAGTAGCCAAAGGTGAATGAATCAGTTACCCTCTTTATCCTAATCTTTCCCTAAAACTTGTGAGACCCGTCTGGCTCCTGGCTGCTTGTACCTAACCTGAATAAAGAACAAGAAGGGAATTACAACATTGTGGCAAACCCCATAATGTGTTTTCTTAGCTTTCAGGTGCATTTGTTTCCTACCCAAAGGTGTTAACACTCTGAAATCCAATATTGCTTTGATCCTTTTCTTGCTTGCTTCTTGGTTATTTTAAGACGTCTGCGTATTACATCTCTTCCTGTGTGCGTGCGTGTGCGTGCTTGCTTGTGCTTTGTAAGTAACACATAACTCTTTTGACAGAAGTTTACCTGGGGAAGGGAGTATATAGGAGTGGAAAGTGTCAGAATTAGGGTGAGAAGCATCATTAGGTTAGGGGAGACGTATTTTTTGGTCCTGAATTTGACATTAAATTGCACTGTGACCCTGGGCAAGTCATTGAGCCTCTATACCTGTTAGATCTTTGAGCTGTGATATAAAAAGGATAATCACCTCTAGGTTCCTTCTCAGCAATGTTGTTTCCATACCATATGAGCAGGAAAAGAGATTTGTATCTGGGAGATGGAATCATATATTTGTATAACCCCATCCTATTCTCTTCTTTTTACAGGAATAAACTGAGAAACAGAAAAGTAATTTTTCCCAGTTACAGTTACTAATGGCAAAGACTGCAGTGACTGGATCTCATGACCCAAGGACTTAGTGACACTAATGACAGTGCTTCTCTTACTCAGGGTGACCTTCATGCAGGGATGTATGTGTGTGCATGTGTGTTTGCACTTATGCATTTTCCACTGTATATGCCATCTGAACAACCATTTATCAAACTTTTTCTAACTTGTATAAACTTTTTCTTTACTCATATAAATTAATTTTATAAAGAATGGCTGATCTATGTTGAAGGAAAACACATGTTTTGCTTCCTTAAATAGAACTTCATAAATCAAAACAAATAGTGAAAACAAACAATGCACGACACTCAAGCTAGGTCCTGTTGTCCACAGTCAGTGACTGGCCTTGGCTTGATCTGGCATTATTTGACAATAAAAAGATGAACAAGTGGCAGGGAGTGTTGCAGACAGACTGACATGGTTCTCTTTGAGTAATCAAAGAAATGGAGAAAGCAACATCAAGGACTGAAATCCTCACAATGACAGCCAGTGCTATTCAATGTCATGCCTGGCATATTCTTCCCCATTCAGGGAAATGGGGACTCAGTTTTGTAAGATTGAAGGGGAAAATATGTATATGATCCAGGGTGGGAAGCTCTGTGATGGGAGTTATTACAGAGTGTTATGGGAACTCAGGGGAAGGCACTTAATCCAGCATGGGACCCTGGGCATCAGGGAAGACTTCCTGGAAGAAATGACGTCTAAACTGAGTCAGAGAGAGAGATCTATTTAATTCCAGTTGCTGGGGGGTATGGCGTTGACAGGGCCTTTGTCAAGCAAATTCCAGAAGGTAGAGGGGACCTTGTATTTTCTGAAAACAGCAGTGAATTTAGTAAAGCTGGAGCAGAGTCAGGGAAGTAGAGAAGGAAAAGTGAGAGAAGATGCTAGAGAGGAAGCTGAGGGTGAGAAGGAGCCATGGAAAGGTTCTAAGCAGGAGGAAGAGACATGATCAAATTTGTCTGCTACAAAGATGATTCTGGAATGAGAATGGATGACAGGGCCCTGGGAAGGCAGCTGGGAAGCCACTAGGACCTTGCTATGATGACACTAGCCTCCAACCTTTACTTGGATTTCTTCGGTTTCCCCACTGAAGTCCTTTCTGTGATCCAGAAACCCAGGGTACCATGCTGCATTTCTCTCTCATGTTCCCCTAGTTGTCTCTGGTCTTGGAAAGTTTCTCAGTCTTTCCTTATTTTCATGACCTTGGTTGGCCATTGTGACCTCCTTCCTTTTTGATAACTGCTCCCATTGAGGTGTGTAGACAAGGGGAGGAGAGGAAGGAGAAATCCCAGGAAGCCTGGCACACTGAGTCAGAAGAATCTGGCTCTTACCAGCTGTGCGACTTTTGGCAAATTCATTCAGATCTCTGAGCCCGGTGCTGTCCGAGTTAGATCAGATGACACACATAAAAGTGCTGAGCACACTGCCTGGCACATGGTTTAAATGTTAGATGATCTCACAGATTTGTTTACCTTCTTTATTTTTTAGACAAGGAAATGGCTGAAGCACATCTCTCTCTGGGGTAGGACTTTACCCAAGGAAGAAAGAAGTTTGATTCAAGATTCAAAACAAGTGACGCAATTAAAAAAAAAAAAGATATTTATTTCTTTGAGAGAGAGAGAGATAGAGAGAGATAGAGTGAGATACTGAGAGCTGGAGCAGGGTGAGGGGCAGAGGGAGAAGCAGATTCCCCACTGAGCAGGGAGCCCGATGTGGGGCTCGATCCCAGGACTCCAGGATCATGACCTGAGCTGGAGGCAGATGCTTAACCTATTGAGCCACCCAGTGCCCCCAAATGAGGTTATTTTTAAAGGGAGTTAATATAAATGGTTGATGTTATAAAAAAAATGCCTGACCCCATTCATTAATTTATTTTAAAGTCAAGATTTAAGCTTTCTTTCCTACTGTGTCTTTTTTGGCACTTTACAATTCAATCAGGTGTTTCTTGATGTAAGCCTTGAAGTCTCCTCGGAGAAGCAGAGACAGGTGTTGGCTCAGGGGCTGGGGAGGCTCCTCGCAGCCGTGATGTGTGAGGGGTAGAGGTGAGACTCAGTCATGGGGCTGCTCTGCTTAGTTTTCCAAGAGAGACTGTGGAAGGTAAGTGGGAGGGAAGGACACTGTGCTTTCCAAATTATTTTAGAGGTGAGAACTCCAGATCCCACTGCCTTTAATTCATTGCCCAGGGCATCAGTATAGGTCCAGGGAAGAGTTCCCTCTGGATGAGCTTCCAGGCCTGGTACTGGGAGGAGGACGAAGTCACATGGACAAAGAGAAGCAAGGCTTTTGCTCATCTATGGTTGTGCCTCTTTGTGAGAAATCAAGAGTTCCAGTAGGGGGCAGTGATATCCTCTTAAATAGTATAGCATTACCAAAGAATGTATATAATAACTCTGGACCAGCCTAGTGCAGTGGCTTTCAGACTCTTTTCTTTTTTTTTTTTTTGTACTGTGACATACAGTGAGAAATGCACTTTACTTTGTATTTCAGTATGCATATGCACAAACATACGTATAATACACGGTTGACAAAACAGCATTTAGTCCTTGTGACATGAAATGCACTGGCATATTCTAGCTACTTTAAAACTATTTTCTTCTAATTAAAAAATGTCCAGCTTATGACCTGCTAAATTGGTTTCTAACAGACTCACTAACTTGAGTTTGAAAAGCACTGACCTGGGAGAAATCACAGAGAGTGCAAGAGAGCTTTGGCCTTTGTTCTTCCTTATATATCATTTGGTGGACAACTTTATTGAGACTGAGCAATACACACATATCAAAATAAAAATAATGGTGGATATTTTTGAATAAATATTATGCACTAGGGCCTCTCCAAAACTCTCATGTTATCCAACAACGTCGGGGAGGAAGATGCAATTGCTTTTAATCTTCCCTGAGATTTAAAGAATGGAAGTGGCTTAAGTCTATAGTTAGTAAGTGGTGGAGGTGAGATTTGAACTCATGTCTCCCTGATACTGAAATAAGAGCATTAACTTATTACACTATATTACACTATATTATGGGTCCATGTCAGGTGACACGTCTCTGGGATAGACACCACCACTAATGTGATCACCAATAGGAACAAGATTAAGACTTGTTTTGTCAGCCTGGCATATTGGGCTGAAATCGACTTCATGATTCTGATGGCTCAAAAAAAGAAATTACTGCCGAACAGGGTTGGAGAAATTTTCTAAGAAGTCTTAGGAAAAATATGGAGGTTATCATTGAGCAGTCAAGTAGCATCCTGGAAGAGAGGATAAACCATGACTCCCAAAAGGACAATGAAAGGAGGAACAGAAAGTTTACAATGGCATTGAGGTGATAGGTCAAAACAAATTATAAATTAGATTTTCAAGATTCCTGGTGAGGAGTGGGGTGAGTGAAGGGAATTTGCAGGGTAATTCAGAGCTGACAATGGAAGCATACAGATACCTGAGCAATGGAGGCAACCAGGGGGAGCCTCAAGGGTCTCACTCATCATGGTACCAGTGGCTTGAATGTAAGAAATGAGATCACAGACATGTGATTTTTTTTAAAAAATTTTTTATTTAGATTCAATTTAGTTAATATATAGCGTATTACCAGTTTCAGGGGGAGAACTTGGTGATTCATCAATTGCATGTAACATCCAGTGCTCATTACATACAGTGCCCATCTTAATGCCCATCATCCAGTTACCCCATTCCTCCACCCACCTCCCCTCCAGCAACCCTTGGTTTGTTTCCTGAAGTTAAGAGTCAGTTATGGTTTGTCTCCCTCTCTGTTTTCTTCTTATTTTATTTTTCTTTTATTTCTCCTATGTTCATATGTTTTGTTTCTTAAATTCCACAGATGAGTGAAATCAAATGGTAATTGTCTTTCTCTGACTGCCTTATTTTGCTTAGCAAAATTCCTCAGTTCCATCAAGAATCACCTACTTTTGATATCATGAAAGAGCTGGTGGGAATACTATCAACCTCCAGACACATTTTGTGAAACGAATAGCCTGGAGGTAGCCATGCTCATGTGGAGACGCTTTAATTCTTATGGATAAAAAGAGCTAGAAACAGTTTTTCACAGATTCACAGTATTTAGAAATGCTTATGTATTCTCTTAACCTTCTATTTTATTTGGGATTATAAAATTTCACTGATTATGAATTATTTACCTATGGAAAGAATTTTTAAAATAGGTGATCTCTTCTGCCTTTGATTCTAACCTTCCAGATCTGGAGTATAAAATTAAACATGATGTGTATGACTTTCAAATATTTTACCTTTCCTGCATGGGCCAACTATTGTGTGTGAAGGCCAAATCTTTGTTTTGGAAACTTCTTGTAAATTGAGGACTTTTGCAGTTTGTTCATCTAGAGATGGATCAGACATTTGCTTCATAGAGATGCTCACAAGAATGCCCCTAACTTCTCTACACATTGTACAGACAGTGGTGACACTCACTATATCTGCTTTCCTTGCTGGGGATCTGCCACGGGACAGGCTAAGTAACAGCTGCGTGGTAATCCTGGTGACCAAACAGCTACTTATTCATGAAACAAACAAAATGGACTTTTGTCTGTCCTAGAACATGTACCTTTGGGACTCTGGTGGGTGGAGGGAAGGATAGCCAAACAGACAGATGACCTGGAGGATTTGCACTTTTGGTTGTTTTAAAATCCTAAGGGATTATATAGACTGATACTCGGGCACTTCCGTGGCATTCCTTTCTCTTCTTTCCAGTTATGTAAAGTCTGTGTCTCTTTCTTTCTTCTAGTATTCTTATATTAAGTTCTTTCTTTTTCATGCACTCAAGGATCCCTATACTTCTCCTTCGGGAAATAATCACAGTTTATTATTATACTGTCTGTGTGGCTTTTGCAGAAATAATCCCACCTAGATTGGAAGCTCCATGAGAGCAGGAACCTTGTCTGGGTCACTTAGCTCTGTATTTTCAGAGTTATGCCCAGTGGATACACAGTAGAATCTCAATAAAGATTTGGTGAATGGATTAATAAAAAAATGAATGAATGAAACTTTGGATTCTGACTGTGACCCCTTCTTATCACTTAAGAGAGGGAGAAATTATTAAAATCATAACCTACCTGCTTATTGTTCATGAGTGACTGGGGACTTGGTTGATAGGGCTGCTTACATTCATTGCAGATGTTTAGTTCGAGTTTATTGAGCATAATAAGCATAATTTTTATTTGTTTAAGATAAGTAGTGATAGATTTGCTGGTGTCTTCCTAATTTTCAAAGAAGTAGCAGTTTTGACCAGGGATAATCATAGCCTGTTACCTGAGAACCTTCCTTATAGTAGGCATTGTGCTAAGTAATTCACCTGCAGTATATGACCTCATCCCCTAAATGGCTCCTCAGAGGTGTAATTTTGTCCACTTTCCAGACTAAGAAATCAAGTCTCAAAGTCATTAAGATACTTGCAAACATTCAAAACCTGTTTTTTTTTTTCTGAGCTGAAAAGCAGTACTTTTAATAACTATGTAATTTTGGTTTCACATTTTCTTGTTTAAAACTTAGGACCTTCAAGAGAAGTATTTCTCGTGGCCATTGCTGCTAGAAACATCGGGGTGCAGGTGTCCCGGCGTTTCATTGCATTTGTATCTTTGGGGTAAATCCCCAACAGTGCAATTGCTGGGTCGTAGGGCAGGTATATTTTTAACTGTTTGAGGAACCTCCACACAGTTTTCCAGAGTGGCTGCACCAGTTCACATTCCCACCAACAGTGTAAGAGGGTTCCCTTTTCTCCGCATCCTCTCCAACATTTGTTGTTTCCTGCCTTGTTAATTTTCCCCATTCTCACTGGTGTGAGGTGGTATCTCATTGTAGTTTTGATTTGTATTTCCCTGATGGCAAGTGATGCAGAGCATTTTCTCATATGCATGTTGGCCATGTCTATGTCTTCCTCTGTGAGATTTCTGTTCATGTCTTTTGCCCATTTCATGATTGGATTGTTTGTTTCTTTGGTGTTGAGTTTAATAAGTTCTTTATAGATCTTGGAAACTAGCCCTTTATCTGATATGTCATTTGCAAATATCTTCTCCCATTCTGTAGGTTGTCTTTGAGTTTTGTTGACTGTATCCTTTGCTGTGCAAAAGCTTCTTATCTTGATGAAGTCCCAATAGTTCATTTTTGCTTTTGTTTCTTTTGCCTTCGTGGATGTATCTTGCAAGAAGTTACTATGGCCGAGTTCAAAAAGGGTGTTGCCTGTGTTCTTCTCTAGGATTTTGATGGAATCTTGTCTCACATTTAGATCTTTCATCCATTTTGAGTTTATCTTTGTGTATGGTGAAAGAGAGTGGTCTAGTTTCATTCTTCTGCATGTGGATGTCCAATTTTCCCAGCACCATTTATTGAAGAGACTGTCTTTCTTCCAATGGATAGTCTTTCCTCCTTTATCGAATATTAGTTGCCCATAAAGTTCAGGGTCCACTTCTGGATTCTCTATTCTGTTCCACTGATCTATGTGTCTGTTTTTGTGCCAGTACCACACTGTTTTGATGACCACAGCTTTGTAGTACAACCTGAAATCTGGCATTGTGATGCCCCCAGATATGGTTTTCTTTTTTAAAATTCCCCTGGCTATTCGGAGTCTTTTCTGATTCCACACAAATCTTAAAATAATTTGTTCTAACTCTCTGAAGAAAGTCCATGGTATTTTGATAGGGATTGCATTAAACGTGTATATTGCCCTGGGTAACATTGACATTTTCACAATATTAATTCTGCCAATCCATGAGCATGGAATATTTTTCCATCTCTTTGTGTCTTCCTCAATTTCTTTCAGAAGTGTTCAAAAAAAGAAGATGTGGTTTATGTATACAATGGAATATTACTCAGCTATTAGAAATGACAAATACCCACCATTTGCTTCAACGTGGATGGAACTGGAGGGTATTATGCTGAGTGAAGTAAGTCAGTCGGAGAAGGACAAACATTATATGTTCTCATTCATTTGGGGAATATAAATAATAGTGAAAGGGAAAATAAGGGAAGGGAGAAGAAATGTGTGGGAAATATCAGAAAGGGAGACAGAACATAAAGACTGCTAACTCTGGGAAACGAACTAGGGGTGGTAGAAGGGGAGGAGGGCGGGGGGTGGGAGTGAATGGGTGACGGGCACTGGGTGTTATTCTGTATGTTAGTAAATTGAACACCAATAAAAAAATAAATTAAAAAAAAAAAAAGAGAGAAGTATTTCTCTTATGAGCATATGCTGGTTTCCCTTGGTCTTTGGGAGGAGTAGTGACCAGAAAACCTGGAAGAAGGACCCTTGGTTCATATATGCATTGCTCCATCAAATGTCACAGGTGACCTCTTCAGTACTGAAGGTCTATGGAATAAAGAGCACCAGGTGTGATGTGATACCTTTATGATGTTTTCTGGCCTAAGTGAGCAGTTTTATTTCAGAAACCCCAGAGTCCTTCCCTGGGAAGTCAAGAGATTTGGTGAGATGCATGACAAAAGCCCCAGTCCCTGATTTTGAATATCTGTTGGTCTGCTTGGAGGAGCTGAATACATATATGAAAAGCTTTAGGAGGGAAAATCATGGGATAGCTCCTGTGGGACAGAGGAGGCCGCAAGTCATGCTTTACTCCCTTCCACCCTCCCTCCAACCAGCCAACCAACCAGCCAACCAACCAACCAACCAACCAATCAATGTTCAACACCTCTCATGTACTAGGCTTATCTCCAGTGAGCAAGGTAATCACAGTCCATGACTCCATGTAACCTATGGGCTCCTGGGTGACCAGGGTCCTTTTAGGAACTTCTCCAACATTCTTGCCTTCATAGCTGAGATTTGAACACTCACACTCCAGAAACTGTGCTAAATGTGTGCTCCCATTATATTATTGACTCCTCCTAACAGTTTCTCTCTATCCAGGAAGTAATTGCATGTGATAATTGTTCATACAGTACATATATATAAGGAAACAAGTTCAGGAAGGTTAGATAATCCTGTAGGTAGGAAGTGGTAAAGTCAGCAAAGGAAAAAAAGACTTGTCCATATTCCTATCGCATAAACTGAAACTAGACTTTTGCTAAATTTCATGGGACTTCAGCTAGATTGATCTTGTTCACCTATGCATTCTGCCCAGGATGAGTGATGTGGTACCAATGAACAACTTCACTGGTTTTCAAATGTGTGGCCTCTGACAAGTTTTTAGCTCTCAGTGCTTCACTTTCATCATTGGTAAAGTGAGGGTCATAATAGTACTTATCCCATGGGGTACTTGTGAGGGTTAAATGAGTTAATACATGTGAAGTGCTTAGACTAGTTCTGGGCACGTATGGTGTAAGTGATGGGTATGATGGTGGTTGTTCTCCTGACAGACATTTCAGAAGAGTACTGGTTTGAGTGAAGATCATGAATTCAACTTGGAACATGTGGAACTTATAGTGTGTATCCAACTGGATGTGAAAAGAGCTTAATGCCCATATTGTCCACTTGACCTCATTTGCCTGAGGTCAGAGGTCACCTGGGTCACTGATGCACCCACAGTATGAGAATAGTGCCTGACTCACAGAGGGTGCTCAATATTGATTTATTGGATAAATGAATGAACGAATAAATGAATGGACTGTAAACATTATTTAGGGTATAAATTAAACCTAGATAACATGATGAAATAAAGGAATATGCCCTCAGTAGGATATCAGCAGACCTGAAATAGAGAGGTACTGAGTAAGTAAGTATGATGGGCTTCTTGCAGAGACTCTGTAGGATGTGGGGCCTCCAGGAAGAAGCAAGGTCATTCTCTTTCCCTTTCTAACATGAGCTGTCATTCCAGGGCTCTGGAAGGTCTTGGGCCAGGCCTTCACAGCATCCCGAAGTTCTCTCCCAGCCAACCCATGTGGCCAATCCCCATGAAAGAAAAGGACCTTTCTTCCTGTCCTTTGACTTCAAGCTGGGGTCAAAGGCGTTAGGCTGGTTGGAAAATAAATAAAGTCCCTGGGCAGACAAAGGCCATTCTGAAGCCAGGCCTCACTGTAAACACTGGCCTTCCTTTTCTTTGGCCTAAAACTTCCAGGTACTTCCCTGGGCCCACCATGACCTCACTTGGCCTAAAGGTCTGGTGGATGCAGCAGATTCTGGTGGTCTTGTGGGAAGAGCTGGAGGGGTTCCTGAGGGAAGTCAGAGGTAAGTGCCTAACATCGGCTTTCTAAAAAAGAAAATGTGTGTGTGTGTGTGTGTGTGTGTATGCATACTCAAGTTTATCATAAAATTTTCTATTGTAAAGGACGTACAATAACAATTTACAAATAATAAGTATGAATATTTTCATTGTAAATTTTCATATAGCCAATTGATTCTCAGACAATGCATTCATTGATTTATGTGGAACTCTTGTATCTAGTGCCAACTATGGTTGCAATTGGATAGCAAGCATAGTTTTGATATGAATGTTGGTTGATATTTCCTTTACAAGTCAGATAAAGGAAGTTTGAAATCACTTGTTTATCAATAATGTGAGTGACTTTTTTGCTGAATTTGAAAGAATATTGCCTCAATTTTTTTGTGCTCACCACAATAGAATGACTACGGACTTGACAATCTTAAGTATAATCTGCATTATTAGCATCACTTTCTTAAATCTAGACAATCAACAAAGACATCAATTATGTTCTGATTTATAGCATTTGTGAATTTCTGTGGTAAAAATCCTCCTACCTTGTCTGATTTCAAGCTACTAATGTAATGTCACTGAGTATGAGGCTGAAGATGTGCACACAGCCATGTAGTATTTATACCACACAGATGATGGGTATGAACAAACTCCAGAACTCACATAATAGCAAAAACTACTAAAGCCAATTAGGAAGTGATGAATATCGAGTTATTTATGACCTCTTTTTAAGGTGATATATTAAATCATAAATTTATATTCTTTGTATAATTTGACTAATAGTGGCTATCTTTAACAACCAGCTTACAAAATTCCTGAAATTTAACAACTGGCTCTCAGGAATAGGTTTAAGCCAGCTCTAGCACACCACTGACCCCAGCTCCATCAAAAAAGATGAGGTCATGAGAGTTGAGTGGGCGAGAGATCTGGTGGATGAGCCAGTGCCTAGTACTGGAGATGACCTGGCGCAAATAAACTGATGGCACCACAAGAAATAGAAGGCAAAGAAGGAAGAGACTCCTCTTGTCCAGGAAGTAAAAGAAGATCTTGAGGAACCCTCCAGCAGGCTTGGAAAAATTCTTTTCTCACCCACTCATCACATATACTCTTTGGTGTCTCGCTTTGTCGTTGACCTTCTAGGGTTAAAGCATGTGTAAGAAGAATGTAGTCCATGCTAGATGCTTGGCTCTTCAAGCGAGTTTTGCAAAGGCAGTGTTTAGTTTAGTTTGCCTGCCTCATCAGAGCAGCGCCTGCAAATGATTGCCTCCCTACTTACCGAACACAGCTACGGGAAGTTTCTTCCTCCTTAAGTTGGAACTTCCATTTGACCCTTTTGTTTAATGTGGCAGGAATTTTAATTTTTTTTTCTTTTTTAGAGAGCGAGAGAGAGACAGCAGGAGGTGAGGGGTAGAGGGAGAGGAAAAGAGAGAGAATCTGAAGCAGGTTCCACACCCAGGATAGAGCCTAACACGGGGCTCCATCTTGCAGCTGAGATCAAGACTTGAGCCAAAATCCAGATTCTGACACCCAGATGCCCCTAACATGGCAGACATTTTGGCCTCTGTGATTTGGCACTGAGGATGCTTTGATTCCATGGTTATAACCACAAACATTTAAGGGACCAAGAGGGTTGAATTTTTGTCAAGAAATTTTCATTAACTCTCATTCAATAGTTTTAATTTCAAGTTTGTACAGTGAAACTCTTTCTACTTTTTGTCATTTCCCTTTTTATTTTATCAAAATCATTTCAGAGAGATTAATGCTATTGTACGTGAACTTTTGTAAGAATGTCTTAACTTACCGTGTGTGATTTATCTGTGTCAAATTTGATTGGATCAAATTTTAGCTTCTGCTCAAGTGAATTTTGTATTGTGGGTTTATTTCTAATAAGTCCAGTTTCCCCAGTTCTGTACTTTGTCAGGACAGTTTGATTCTTTTGACAATGTTTAGTCTTTAACACATTTTGCTTTCTGTAGTTTAGCTGTTGCCAGTTTTATTTTGGACTGATTATTTCAAACACTGAGACACAGAGGCCCTACCACCTCCAGCATCTATGGAGAAGTGGCGCCAGCTACAAGCAGACTGATCAGGTCCGAATGAAGTGCTATCACCTAAATTTTCTTCCAGAGCATACAGGTGGATCAGCGAGTAAATAATAATAAAAACTTAAGAGCAAGGGCAGCCTGGTTGGCTCAGCGGTTTAGCACCACCTTCGGCTCAGGGCGTGATCCTGGACACCTGGGATGGAGTCCCACGTCAGGCTCCCTGCATGGAGCCTGCTTCTCCCTCTGCCTGTGTCTCTGCCTCTCTCTCTCTCTCTGTACCTCTCATGAATCAATAAATAAAATCTTAAAAAAACAAACAAACTTAAGAGCAACAGTGAGATGCAGAAGCCAAAGGCTAAATTCAAAGATAGACATGAAGCACAATGATTTTCTAAACCATACCCAAAGCCTGTGAGCTGCGCATGGGCTCCCCACTAAGGCAGCTTGACTCTGGCCGGGTGTCAGTGTTCAGAGGGAACAGTAAGATCAGTGTGATGCAGCTGACAGCTCTGAGCTCCAGGTTAGGTGCTCTGGGCTCTGAACGCAGCTCTGTTACTCCTTACTGTGGTATTCAGGCAAGTCCATTTTCCTCTCTAGGTCTGCCAACTGTCAAAGGATGGATTGGTCCTAAAAGTTCATAAGCCCATTAGAAAATCTAAGGAAATCTGCACACACACTCACATTTTGTACACATTTTCAGAGAGTCCCTGGATTTTTCAACGCATGCCCCAGGATGATGAGAGTTAAAAACACCCAGCATAGGTGATCTGCCGGGACCTGTCCAGGATTGACATGCCAGGACTGATGTGGGTGATATATGTACATCTGCCAGGTGATTCCTGAGAGCTGACACATACACTGTTTACAGATAAAAATGGAAAAATCCAGAAAAGAAGGATCTGGAATCTTTTGCATGCATGGCTGGTTCATTAGTACGTTTTCATTAATGCTATAAATGGTTAAGAGCTTAGACCTTGGGGTTATACTGTTGGGGTTAAAATCCTCATTCTGTGCATGATCTTGGGCAAGACACTAACTCATTCTGGACCTTACTTTCTGCATCTGTAAAATAGGAATATTATAGTATCAACTTCAAAGGGCTTTTACATGAAACAGCTAGATATTTGATTAAGTCACCTCCTATCACCTCTTATATGAACAAATGCTTCTAGAATTTTTTTTTTAATTTTTTTTTAATTTTTATTTATTTATGATAGTCACACACACAGAGAGAGAGAGGCAGAGACAAAGGCAGAGGGAGAAGCAGGCTCCATGCACCGGAGCCTGATGTGGGACTCGATCCCGGGTCTCCAGGATCGCGCCCTGGGCCAAAGGCAGGCGCCAAACCGCTGCGCCACCCAGGGATCCCCTAGAATTTTATGTCATACAAGTGGTAACTGTGATAGCCAGTGGGCTTTGGAGACCATCGAGTTCATTTTAGGAAGCATCAGAAAAGGGAGGAACCTCACCTGAGATCACCCTACTCATTCATGTCAATTCAGGACACTCCCCTTAGACACTGGAAAAATTTGACAACTAACATGACGTCATCGGCATACCGTTTTTCAATGCAAGAGGAGGCCCATGCCCTCAGACTATGTTCAGTGTGATTATTTGTTGTATTTGTAGAGTTTTCCGACGCCAGCTATTTCTGCGGGTGAGCACAGAATGATTCAGGGCGGTTGAACACCAGTGGGTATGATTTCTACAAAAGCAATTTGCAAGAGTCTCTGATTCCACTGGAAATTAGTCACACTAATTCTAATTACAAAGCTTCTATGACCCTGGCTTCTATGACTGGCCACCCCTCCCAGAGTAGGCATCTCAACCACCCAGCTGCGATGTCTGGGGGCTGCTCAACATCACCACCCCTGAAGCATGCACTGGAGGCTCTGGGGGAAACCCTTCTGACACAATCACCTTGTTGCCTGACTCAAGGCAAAAACCAACGTAGAAGCCTGTTCGAGAAATTTCTGAATTCTACCAGGAACTGGAACATACCGGATGATCCCATAAAGCTGGGGTTAACTTTGCTTTTGAGGAAACTGGATTATAGAATCAATAGAACGGCTTGTGTATGTGTATGTTGACAAAGGCCACCCCATGTGTGAAGGGATGTATGAGCATTGCAGACAAGGAAACTGAGGCTTAGAGAGTCACATGCTTGCATTTCCCAAGAAGAACTATAGATTATCTTAATGTGAGTATATTAAGTGGCCAATGTCCCAGAGGGAAAGAAGGACTGCAGATGCGACCAGAGACAGGAATAGGTCAGAAAAAAGGAACAAAAAGCACCTCACCTCACCCCTGAATTCCAGTATAAACTCTCATTTCAAGGCATCAGGCTTTCTCAGTTTCCCCAGGACTGTTTGTCTATGAGAGAATGCAGAGCAAGTTGGCTTAAGGGGGGGACAGCTCGATAACTCATGGAAAAAAGCAGTCCCCACCCCATCTGACACACACATATGCACACATGCGTAATACACACCCATTCCAAGAACCCATTCTATTCTGCTTTGCAGCCTGTTCCTTCCCCAGTGGTCATGGATCAATTCCTAGTGATAGTTCCCAAATATTCTGGTTGCTACTTAACTTTTCTGCTGTAGCCCATTTCAGCTGCTTCTGAGTCCCAGTGTTGAATCTTGTGGGTCTCTGTGACTGTCCAAAGCCCTCTCTATGGGTAATCCCCAACATCTGTGCACTTGAAATATAGCATAAACTCTAATCGGGTAGAGAAACCCCCAGGACACTAAAGCATTGTGCCAGCAATGGTTCTAAAACAAGTAAGCAGTCAGAAAATGATAACCCTTTTTAATTTCCCAAGCTCAGATTTAAATGCTTCCCTCAGGGTGATCCCCAAGGATACACAGTTCTGTCAGCCAAGCTGTGGTTCCTGCCCGGTGATGCCATAACTCAGGTGTGATTTCTGAATGTGTGGGATTTCAGCTATGTTTCATTCTGTTTGAGAGGGAGGCCCAAGTTCAGATCCCAGCACAGGTTATCTAGTATCTGTGAGGTGTTAACAGATTATGTCATTATCCCTAGCCATGATTCTTCCAGCTATAAAGTGGGATAATAATTGTATCTAAGGCACTTAGCACGGTGCCTGGAATATAGAAGATATTACTTTATGGCTATGCTGAAGCCTATATATTTATCTGGGGGGAAAAAGACTCATAAAGGGAATCCAACAATTCCCAAAAGAACCCAGAGATGGTGGCTTAGTGGTTGAGCATCTGCCTTTGGCTCAGGTCGTAATCCCGGGGTTCTGGGATTGAGTCCTGCATTGGGTTCCCTGCAGGGAGCTTGCTTCTCCCTCTGCCTATGTCTCAGCTTCTCTGGGTCTCAAGAATAAATAAATAAATAAATAAATAAATAAATAAATAAATAAATAAATAAATAAACAAACAAACCCAGAGAAGCAAAATAAGTGACAAAACATCCTTGATCCAAGATCTTCTATGAGAAGACCTTATGCAAGTTGTGTGTGTTCATTTGAGTGTGTGGTTAGGGGTTGGTTTTTTTCTCTCCTTTTTAAGCTCAGTAGGGCCCAGCTAGACCAGATAAATCAGTACCTCAAATCCAAAGAAGAAAGCAAAGTGACAACCATGGAAAATTGGAATTATAGGGATTATGTTCTTTGAATTACAAAAGGGAATACTTGACCTGACCTAGGGTTTCTGTACAATTCTTTAGTGTGAGAGGCAGCTTGCAAGATGCAGATTGGATGCAGGATCATAACTTCCAAAAAATTCCTGTGGGTTATGGGAAAGATGATTTGAAATCATGATAATTTTGAAAAATATAATTATAAGAGCTATAGACCCATAGTCACAGACACATATTTGTAGGCAAGTTTATAAAGTTAGTTCTTTGGTATATTTTAAAAAATGTAACTTCATTGTTTCATATCTAGGTGCAAACCTTTCCAAATTTAATAGGAAAAAGACCCTCACGTCAAAATTTGATTTGAGGTGCTTAAAACAAAACCAGCTGTTTATGAACCTCTGCTAAGAAAGGGCAAAGTCTTGCGTAGTGAGTATAAGTGACTTGTGAGAGCAGCTGAGGTTCAGAAACTTATAAAGGAATTTGAGATGGTGTTCTAGTTATCTATTGTTGCATAACAAGCCACTCCAAAATGCGGTGACCTAGAACAATTGTCTCATTTGGTCTGGTGGGTTAGCAGGAGTCATCTGGGCAGCTTTTACCTGGGTCTCTCTTATTTGGTTACAATCAGATAAATGGTGGCTGGGGCTGAGTAATCCAAAGACTTGAAGGGGCCAGACCTCCAAGATGGCTCCCTTGTAGGGCTGGTGGTCAATGCTGGCTGTTACCTGGGAGCTCAACTGGGGCCATGGTCAACTGGAATGCCGAGTCATGGTCTCTCCACTTAGCTTGAGCTTTTTGCAGCATGTGACTGGGATCCAAGGGTGAGCATTCCAAGAACTGACATTCTAAGAGACTAAAATGGGACCTGCAAGACTTCTTATGATCAAGGTTCAGAAGTCATACAGTGTCACTCCCCCTGCATTCTATTCTATTGGTTATACAGGTATGGCCTCAATTTGATGTGGGAGGGCATGAAAACTGGGAGGCATGGTTCCTTGGGGTCATCTTTGAAGACTAGATATCAAAAGGCTTTATGAGATCAGATAGCACTGTTATCTAGGTAATATTTTTGAAAATTATTTGTGTTTCCATGGAAAAAGAGTAAAGCTGGGTATCTGCCTGTTTTTCATAAAACTCAGCTGGTTATCTCGAACCTTCCATCATGCAGCTCCTAGCATGCATGCACAAGTTTTTATTATCTAGTGAGGCCAAAAGAAACCAGCCTTGTCCCTAAGAGCTGCAGGAAGTATATTAAGCCAGTCACCTTCTCTGTTCTTAAGTGGGCAGGCATGACTGTCTCCCCAGGCAAAGGCAGGTGCAACAGCATTCTCAGAACTTTCTTATGGACATCTGGAGGAGTAACAGAAGTGTAGATAGGCTCAACTTTGGGTTTAGGGTAAATAAACTTTAGGCCACAGAGTGGAGATTTTTGGGATGAGAAAACCTAAGGTCTAAAAAACACCCCCTCCCTCTGCCCAGTTTTTGAATGAGGTCTCAAGTGAGGACATGATTTGGCAAGCTCACATGCCAGTTAAGTGGTGTGGGAGTGACCAGAACTGTGTTGCATCCTGAGTCTTAATGTATGAGTCTTAATCTGATGATCCTCACCGAGTCACCCTACCTCCCTCCTTGTAAGGTTTCCCTTTGTTTCTGTAGTGGTTCCTGGCACGTAGTTATTTCAGTGCTTGGATGTAGTCAGGCTCTCAGAAAAGGACCATAAATTAGCTGGAGTGGAAAGCCCAGCTAAACACACAGAGTTCACATGGAACATGCCTGAGATCATTGACGTAAAAGCCACACAGGTCTCTTCTGGGACAGATTTGGGAGCTGATCTCTCCCTGAAGAAGCCATGAGAGGGTTTCAAACTGAGAAAATTATTCCAACTTTATACACTTCTATGAGCTGAGCACTGCCCCAGGCTCTGGAAATAGACCCGTGAACAAAGTCTATCAGATCCCTGACCTCCTGGAGTATAGTATAGATTCAGTGATGGCAAATGGCACCAATCTTTATTGAAAACAAAGATGGTTGGCAATTTTGGGTTTCTTCTCCACACAGATGGGTTACAGTGGCTAAAGGTTAAATTAAATTTAGAGGCATTTGCTTAGCATATATTTTTTTTTTTCTAAAAAGTGAGACTGGAATACCTAGCTGGCTTAGTCAGTTAAGTGTCCGACTCTTGATCTCAGCTCAGATCTTGATCTCAGGTTCATGAATTTAAGCCCTGCATTAGGCTCCAAGCTGGGTGTGGAGACTGCTTTAAAAAAAAAAAAAGTGAGACTAATAAAATGATTATGGAATGGGTCTAAAGAATTTCAAGTTAGAGAATTAAGAACAATGAATTCCCATGAAAGAGATTAGTTGACTGAGTTAATTCTTCGTTTTCCAAAAATCATTTCCTAAACAATAGCTCCCTGGCATGGAACAGGAGTCTTTGAAAACTCTGCCTCTCTTCAGAATTCTTGATATGACCTCATCTTATTGCATTGTTAAATAATCTCAATCCTTTTGGGTGTAACTGATTTAACAAGTTAACACTTGATGCTGTTTAGACAACGTGTCCCTCAAAGGAGCAAGACGGAGCAGGACTGGGTGATTACAGCATGGGAATGGGATTTGGGCCCCTTGCATCTGGTTGCCTGAGTGGTTCTGATGCTTTGATTTGCCCTGTGACACTCACAAGGCACCCAAACAAGTGGCTTAAAAATTTGTCAAAGAAGATCTGTGTTATTTAGCCAAACTTATTTAATCAAATGAATAATTTGATTAAAGTCGATATTCCAAATCATCACTCAAGAAACATTTATTGAAGGCCTAGCATGTACCAGGCAATATAGTGGATAGAGGTGCCTAACCTGGCAGAGTTTAACTTCCAATCCAATGGGCAAAGAGACAGTAAAACAAATGAATGAAGGTGGGAATCGGTGCTATGCAGTTGGACAGGGATATGTGATAGGGAGTGGTTGGGGGTTAATTTGGGTGTTAATTCCATCGTGGTGGGGACTGGCCTAAAAACTGATTGTGTCTGATTACTGTTCAAACCATCCCTTAGAAGGTTGTGCAGAATAATAAGAACAGTGGGCATAGGATCAGAAGTATTAAATTCTCTAGCTAGCTTTGCAATAAGAACTTTGTGTGACTTTGGCCTTTCAGGGCCTCTGCTTCCTCACTAAGACTGTCATTAAAAGCTATGACCTGGTGGAAGATCTTGAAGGTTCTTTTAATTTTTGCATTTAAAAATCACATGATTTGTACTTCAAGTTTTAAGAACATTTGGGCTTTGGTAAGGTTGCCCATAAAGAGCTAGACTCACTAGCAAGACCTGTTTTTGTAATACTCAATGCTTAATTGCTTTCTGATTCCAGACCTCTTCCCCATACATTTTCCTCTTGATCCTCACAAAAACATTGTGGGGATGAGGAACCTGAGGTTTAAAGCAGTTAAGTAACATACCCAGTTTCACACGGGCAGTAACTAGGTCTGTGAGCAGGGTCTTACTGAGTGACAGTTGATTATGATCAGATCAAAACAGCCCTACTCAAATCTCAATATTTCCTTCTTTTTTAAGGCCAAATATGTATGTGTATGCAATTACCTCTCCATATATATATATATATCACATTTGCTTTATTCACTCATGTGTTGGCAGACACTCAGGCTATTTCCATATCTTAGCAGATGTGAATGATGCTGCAGCGAACACAAAGAAAACCTGCCATTTGTAACAATGTGGATGAACCTGAAGGACATTATGCCAAGTGAAATAAGTCAAACACAAAAAAGCAAATACTACACGATGCCACTGATATGTGGAGTCTAAAAGAACTTGAACTTGGAGAAGCAGAGAGAATGGTGGTTAGCAGGGCTGAAGGTGTGGGGAATGGGCAAATGTTGGTCAAAGGGTACAGAGTTCCAGATTTTCAGGATGAGTGAATTCAGGAGATCTAATGTACAGCTTGGTGACTATAGTTGGCAGTCCTGTATTGTATACTTGAAATTCACTAAGAGAGTGGATTATAATTGTTCTTACAAAGAGAAAAAAGAGGTAATTATGTGAAGTGATGATGTGTTAAGTAGCTTGATTGTGACAAACATTTCACAATGCATACATATGCCAAAACATCACCGTGTACACCTTAAATTTATACAATTTTAATTTGTCAACTATATCTCAATAAAGCAGGGGAAAAAAAAACCCTGCCTCCAACCAAAAAAATCTCTAAACCCTATTCAGAGATGTTGAACCAGTAACTTTTGATATCCTTTCAACATTTAGGTTCTACATTTATGTATTTTTTTTTAATTTTTTAAAAACCACTCTGGAGCTAGGATGCCACAGGTATGATTGAGTGATATCTATAGGCTACTTTGCCCCTGCCACAGATAGGAAGTTCTTTAAGCCTTGCGGAGACATGACAATGTAGCAAAACAAAAAAAGGACAGTCATCCACTAGAAAATGAAGGCGGGCACATTGCTGGGGAAATGTAAAACAGAACAGCCGTTTTGGAAAATGCTTTGCCAGTTTCTTATAAACAAATATACACTTGTCAAATGACCCAGCAGTTCCACTCCTAGGGATTTATAGAAGAAAGGAAAACCTGTGTACACAAAAACCTGTCCGCAAATGTTTATAGTGACTTTATTCATAGTTGCCCCAAACAGGAGCACCTGATGTCCTTCAACTGGTAAATGGATAAACAAAAGTGTGGTGTACCCATGGCTATGGGATACTGTGCAGTAATAAAGAGGGATGGATTGCTAACCTCGGTGAATCGGCAGTGCATTATGCTAATTGAAGGGGGTCAGACGCAAAAGGCTACATACTGTGTAAATCCATAGCTGTGACAGGTTGAACAACTGTAAGTTCAAAAAATAGATTTGTGACTGCCAGGCATTGGGATTGGGGGAGTGGTTATCAGGGGACACAGGGAATCGTTTGAAGTGATGGGATTATTCTTTTGTCAATTTTAATTTTTTTCTCTTTTTAGAGAGAGAGAGAAAAGAGAGAGAGCATGCGGACCTATGTGTGTGCACAAGTGGGGATGGGGAATTGGAGGGAGGGACAGAGGGAGAGATTGCAAATCCCAAGCAGGCACAGAGCCTGATGTGGATGGGGTTTGATCTCAAGACCCTGAGATCATGGCCTGAGCTGAAATCATGAGTCAGATCCTTAACCAACTGAGCTACCTAGGCACCCTGTTAAATTTTAATTGTTGTTATTTTTTTTTGGCAGGGGAACTGTTCCATATCTTGATGGGGTTAGTGGTAACACAATTGAATACATTTGTCCAAACTCAAGAAACTAGGTAACTACAAAAGACATTTTAGTATATATAAATGACATCTTCACAACTTGACGGCCTCAAAAAAGTAGTAATATGTTTGTATGTGTTTTGATTTTTAAAATGTTTTGAGTTAATAGTCCATAGTTAATGTCAGAAAAGCATCCCATTTTTATGCCATGTTTGTTTCCCGAGGATGTCAAATGGGGCCAGAATTATTATTATTATTTTAAAGATTTTATTTATTTATTCATGACAGACAGAGAGACAGAGAGGCAGAGGCACAGGCAGAGGGAGAAGCAGGCTCTGTGCGGGGAGCCCGACGTGAGACTCGATCCTGGATCTCCAGGATCACTCTCCAGGCCGAAGGCGGCGCTAAACCGCTGGGCCACCGGGGCTGCACGATGGGGTCAGATTAATAAAAGTTCTGTCAGGAAGAATCTCAGTTAACCAGATCAGGTTACCCAAGTTGGGGGAGCCATGCAAACTGTTTAGAACTAATCAATGAGGAATCCTTCATTACTTTGGTCCCTAGGACTGACATCCAGCCTCTGTTTTGTAAATTTGTAAAATGCAACTTCCATAATCCCTTGTGTTTTGAGCATCCTCACTCATTCCAACCATATACAAATTGGCAAACTGTTTGAGGTCAGGTGAGTGGAGCCCAAAGCATGCGGCAGAAGCAGATTTTCCCTTCACGGTGTAAATTCTTTGAGGACAGCTTCTACACACTAATTTAGTTGCGGCACCAAGCACCGTTCTTTGAGGGCAAGAACACCTGCTACAGCTTGAAGCAAATGCAGATGTATATCGCTCTGGGGCACACATTGACACATTCCTTCCCGTATTCCCACCTGAAACAGCACACCTTGGAAAAATATGAAACACTACCCTGTCCAGAGTGAGGCAGAGGACTGAGTCAGGGGTTCTTTCACCCTAGTCGAAGGGGCGCACCATCTTAAACATCTCCTTTTCTGTCTCGGGCATACATTGCTCATGAGTCATGAGCCTCAATAGAGCCTCTAGGTTCTTCTCAATATTGTTCACGCAGCCACTCTCAGACTGCTGGAGTTGGCATTTGGGTGCAGGTCTTGCCTTCTGACGGCAAGAAATGGAAGGTGAAACTTGAGTAATTACAAAGGAAGGAAGGGAGGAAGGAAGAGAGGGAGGTACGGGTTCACGTGACTCAAAAACCAAGCCAGTTCCAGAATGAGTTAACAGTCCCTCTAAGATGTCACCATTTGCTCCCCTCCATTCCCTAGCTTCATGCAGTCTGAGTGTGGTGACCGGCAGCTCCACATTGCATGTCCCCTCCCCAGGTTTGGTTCCCACAGCAAAGAGAGCATCTCATGCTCGGTGCTTTGCACAAAAGCCCTGGGTCTGATGATCACTGTGGCAGGGAGGGAGGATTCCAGTGTTGGGCCAGCCAACCTGGATACCTGAATACCTGGATCTAAGGATGGAACACATGGTCTGGGGATAGTGGGGGTGGGCAGGACACTGGCTCAGCAGAAAACTAGAATGTTGTTACTGGAATTAGAAACGTCCACTTTGGAAAAATGAAACCCATGTGTCTGACCTCATCTCAAATCTGATTACTCAGAGCAATTCAGTTCTCAGGCATGTGGAAGTGTGAAGAAGGGAGCTGCATTAGGGGTCTTGGAACATCCAGCTGGGTAAACTGAGCCCAGGTGTTTAGCACGCATCTAAGAGGCTGCTCCCATCCTAGTGAACTTGTTTCTTGGTGCTCCTTGCTCTCTGTCTCTTTTTAGGCCATCTTGCACTCAGGATCTGGCCTGTCTTTTCCACCACAGCCTGGGCCATAGTTACCTTCATGGCCCAGGTGACACTCAGCAGAGACAAGGTGAGTGTTTCTCAAAAGAAACTCTTACTAAAAAGATTAAGTGGCAATTTTTTAAAAAGTAAACAAATGAAGCAGAGTAAAACAACACACCGAGCTCACAATGCCTTAACAGGACATATTTTATAGAACATGTGGTTTAAATCAAATTAAGTAAAATGTCATAGATTAGATCCCAGAATTTCAGAACAGTAAGGGACCTTAATAAGGTCTCCTAGTTCACCCTCATTTTCCAACAAAAGGGGGCACTGAAGCCCTGGAAAGGGAATGACTTCTCCAAAGTTAACATCAGCTTTGATGTCAGCGTCAATGTCAATGTTAGAGTTGACCTGGGACCAACATCTTTTCCTGGTACTATTCTGTTTTCAGACACAATGCTTCTGCTGCTCCAACCTCCTGAAATGATTTTCGATAGGGTCCACACGTGTTTAAAGAACTCATTTTTATTCAAAAAATGTTCTTTTAGCAACATATATGAACAGAAAATGCATTCTCATGGTTCCCAAATCAAAAATTAAATAGGGAATGGTAGGCATATAAATCATCTCTCCCTCTCTGCCTCCATTTCCCTTATCCACAGACAACACATTTTATTACTTTCTTTTTTTTTTTTAAGTTTTATTTATTTATGATAGTCACAGAGAGAGAGAGAGAGAGAGAGGCAGAGACATAGGCAGAGGGAGAAGCAGGCTCCATGCAACAGGAGCCTGACGTGGGATTCCATCCCGGGTCTCCAGGATCGCGCCCTGGGCCAAAGGCAGGCGCCAAACCGCTGCGCCACCCAGGGATCCCCTTATTACTTTCTTATATATTTTTCTAGGAATGTTTTGTGCATGTACAAACCATCCAATGATATACTTACTCCCCATTAAAAAATACATTATAACACACTATATTCTCTGCTTTGTATTTTACTTTTCTCATTCAAGTGCTTATCTTGGAAAACTTTCCATATGCTTATATAAAGATCTTCATTCCATTTTACAGCTGCAAAGTTCTCCATTGTGAGATGGGGTCATAGTTTATGTCACTGGTCCTCTAATGGTGACAATTTGGACAACTTTCAACATTTTGCTGTTCTCAAAAATGCTGCTACAAATAACTTTATGAATATATTATTTCGCATGTCTGTGATTATACATGTAAGATAATTTCTCCTGAAATGAAGTAGTGAAATCCTTAGGGTACATGCATTTGTTGTTTGCGCAGATGTTGTTGAACTTGCCCTCCACGATAGTCCTGTCAACAGGGGCTCCTCTAACATTTGAGGGGGCCTCTTTCTTCAGATAACAGCTTGTTACCAAATTTTATATCTTTGTATATTTGACCATAGCGAGATGTTATCTCACTGCTTTTCAATTCAAACTATAGCAATAGAAACAATAACTGAATGCCCCTTCCTCATTTCTTCTGAAGCCCATTCCCAGGATAAATTTCTATTATCATTCTGATGATAGTGCTCTCAGGTGTACTCACAACTTTTTGTCACTCAAAATACATCATTGTCATCACCCAGAACATAGAGATCTGCCTCATTCAATCATATGATAGCTATTTCCTGAGCATGTATCAGGTTTTAGGCCGTGGAGATAAAGTCCCAAATAAGACACCCATTCCCTGTCTTGTGGAGCTTATACTCTAGTAGCAAAGACATTACAAAATGGATGAACAACTAGACTATCATTCAGCAGAAAGTAAAGTGTCCTAAAGAATAGCACTGGGTGATGTGATAGAGGGAGCGGAGGTGGGGGCAGGTGGTTCTCCTCGATATCATTAGGAACAAAAAAAAAATCTGTGTGTAAAGTGAGCAAAGTGCTCTCACAGTTGTAATTTTTTATTAGTTTTGGCCTGGACTGATCTGTTGCTTTGGTGTTCTGTCAACAGAACATTCAGATTGTCATGAAGACGGCTCCAGGGGTGCTGAGCTAGAGACCGAAAAAGCCATTCCAGTCCTCCCAGATGGGCTGGCGCTAATTCCTGAGATCATGAGGGAGAAGTCAGTTAAGAAAAAGTTACCTCTTCCCTTTCACCAAGCACTCAAGAAACAACTCATTGTCGATTGCAGGTTTAGAAAATCCATCTGGATTTGAAATCTAGTTCAGTTTGCCTTGCACAGATCAGGTCCTCCAAACAGCACTGCTCAGAGCATCTGGTCAAAGGAACCGTGTTTTCTGAAGCCACCTTTGCGGCCCAGGTGACTGCGGACAAACCTCAGCGGGGATGCAAACTCCTGGACACGGAGCCTGATTAAGCCAGCTTGCTGCAGTCATGACTCCGACTTTTGTGTGGGTCATGGTTCTCTTCAGAAACCAACTGGGTCTCCACCTTGGACTTCAGTTCTGGCATAAATCTTGTCTCTCAGAACTGCTGGAAAGTTCTCTGGCCACTGCCAGCTCTCAGGCATAAGGTTCTCTGTGCCCAGGACATGGGGAGTGCCTGTCTCTACCTCACCTTGCTGGATCTCGAACAGGCTGCCCTCTGTCTCTGGCTAGCACCCCATTGCTGCCTTTCCTCAGTCATCGCTTCTCTTTCCCAGAGTGGCCTTCCACCACCTACAGCTATGTCCCCAACACAGAGGCATGTCTAGTTTCTACCTTCTTCCACTCGGGCCCATACCTTGGCCAAGGTCAGTGTTTTCACAATTTTCTTTCACACACAAACTTTTAAATGGAATCCCAAACAGAAAACAGTAAAAAAATAAAAAAATAAAAAAATAAAAAAAAATAAAAAAAGGAAACAAACAAACAAACACCCAGACCTACTTAGACTAATTAAATCTTCCTTAAGAGAAACATATCATTGTTTGCTGAGCCAGGAGGCACCACAGACCCCTAGAACATTCAAATTTTAGTTCAAAACTCTGAACTAGGTGATCTAGTCTATTCCTTTCTACTTTGCAGGCAGCCCAGAAAATAAGGGGCTTGCTGTGGTCACACAGTGAGACTGCTGAATCCAGTTTGTAGATTATGTTACTCTCAAATAGAATCCTACCTTTGGTAGGGTAGAGACCTTTGCTGCCATGTGTCACTTCTGAAGCCTCAGTGTAGAGTGCCATACTTGGCACCTTGCAGGTGCTTGATCATTCGTGGTGAATGAAGAACGCATCTTGTTGAAGAGCTCCCTGCCCTTAGCTCTGGGAATAGAACTGTGGATGAGGCTGGCCAACAGAGCTGTGGCTCCTTCTAAAACAGCACTTACGAATAGACCGGAACTTGGACCTGAAACAGCTTACCATAGAGGTTTGTGCAATAATCACAATTGACTCTTTACAGACCAGCAGAGAGGAGCCAGGCAGGCCTCAGAGCTGCCCATGGGGTGAGGAAAGGAGGGGAGGCCCTCAGACCCACCTGTCCCCCACTAATGCCTTGTCTTGCTTCAGAGAGCTGGGCTGTGTCATCTTGGCTAAGGGTGTGGCGAGGCCTGCTCTGGGGGAAGGCAGTGACCTCAGCTATTCAGCTGCGGGAGCCTGGCCAGACTCTGTCCCACCTACAGCAAGGGCTGCCTGTGCCTGAAGCCCTGGGCTGGGCAGAGACAGGGCAGGTACTGAGTCTCCACCCGGCAGCTGTATGTTGTGTTCCCTGAGCCCTCCCACCTCAGTCTCTGCCCAAGCTGTTCTTTCTGCGGGCAGGTGGCCACGCCACTTTTCATCAGCCAAAAAAGCTCTTCCTGTGCTTCGAGGTGAAGTTGAAACACCACCTCCTTCAGGGAGCCTGCCCTGATTACTACATGTACTTCCTCATCCAGGAGGAAGTGATTGTTCCTCTCCCGGCCTCACACAGTGTTCAGTCTCTCCTTTGCCTGTTGTGGCTATGGGGGCAATTTATGGGTTCTTTGGGGGGGGGTGTTAGGTCATCTATCTGTTCATCCCATAGCTATTTATTGAGTACCTACTATGGGCTGGGGGTTGTCGACATTGTTCCCACTTTCATAAAGTTTCCTTTTTGATAGGAGAATCAGAAAAAAAAGAAGCAAATAAAAAAAAGAAAATATTTTTAGGTTGATAAGGGCTAGGGAAAAAAATATGATAGTTTTGGGGTGGGGTGTGTGTGTACACTGGGTTAGACAGGTCAGTCAGGGATGGCCTTGCTGAGGAGGTGAGATTTGAGGTGAGGTATGAGTGATGAGAAGCAGGCAGCTGTGGAAGGAGCTGGAAGAAGGGCATTCCGGGTAAAGGGGAGAGCAGGTGCCAAAACCCTGAGGCAAGAAAAAACTTGGTGTGTTTGAGAACCAGGAAAAGGCTGGTGTGTCTTGGAAATGAGTTGGGGAGAAGGAAGAAGGCTCAGGGAGGTGGGCAGGGCCCAGGTGGGCCGCCAGGAGTCTTATGGGATTGCATAAGTCTGGGATACCACAGGACAGGATAAAGCAGGGAACAGGTGAGAGCTGACTGGTGTCCATGCATTCAGTCAGTGATGACACAGGCCTCCTTTGCAACAGATACAGAATGAGGTGCTGGCCACACAAGGAAGGTGGAGATGCTGCTGGCCCCCCTCTAGGTATGTGTGTGGAGCGGATGCCTCCCCTGAGTAGCATCATCCCAGCGAAGTGTGGTTTTCTGCTTTGCTGACTCAGATATTCGATTTGTCAGGTTCCTCGTCATTGGGGTCCATGAGCTCCGCTGCATTATCTGAGAGCATGTTAGAAATGCAGACCCCACCGCAGATGGATGATGGAATCAGAATTTTGTATTTGTATTTGTTTGATTTGTATTCAACATTAACGTTTGAGAAAGAGTGGTCTGGAAGCAATCAAAGCCTGGGGCAACAGGCTCTCACTAACCCACGGAGAGGACCCTAATGAGTCTAATACCAGTTCAACAATTATAGTGGGGGCTGGTGAACTCTTACATTAGCGCTTCTCAAGACTTTAAAGTGTACATACATCACCTGGGAATCTTGTCAGAATGCAGATTTAACAGGTTTGGAAGGGGACCCCAACTTTTGCATTCCAACAAGGTCAAAGGTTGCTGCTCCGGCCCAGGGAGCACAGAGCCAGGATACTGGGGTTAGCCACTTGATTTTCAAGACCACCCTGTTGTGAGATGTCTGTTTGTATTATGTGGATCAGGAAACAAACATACAGAGCTTAAAATTAAGCTGTGTGACCTTGGGCAAGTGGCTAGACTTGTTTTCCTTACCTGTAAAATGGGGCTGATGGCACCACTGCTTTAGAAGGTCTCTTGCAAGAGTAAATGAAGCAAAGGATGCCATGTGTTCAGCACAATGCTTAGCACACAACAAAAGCTCAATATCTAGCAGCTTTTTTTTTGTTGTTGTTTCCTGGGACTTAAGCCTGGGTTTTCTGATTCCAAAACTGGGGTTTTCTCACCAGATTAGGAGAAACCAGGGTTTGGCTCAGCTAGTAGATGAGGTTAAGGCTGAAAATATATAGTAATAATTGAATATGGGTGGAATTGGTCAGGTACTTTTCCCAGGGAAATGTGACAAGTTCTCTTCTCCACTTGGGATATTTGTGTCCTTGGAGCTGGTTGCCTATTAGGACCTCCCCTTCCTCAGCCTGTGCAGGAGACACACGGACACGTCTTTATTCTCTTTTTCCCCTTCTACACCACATGCTCACAGCTTGTCTGTTCTGACAACAGTCATGACCTTTGCCCTGCCACAGTCGGATCGCAGAGATCTGCCTTGTTCTGAGCACAGTATCTCAAAGAGAGGCTCTGATTCCTAGCTGTTTCAAGCATGTCCCGGTGGCCACTTCCATTTCGACAAGGAGGCCACCTCTGAGAGCAGGTCACGGCTCCATTTATGAGCAGCTCAGCTTCAGCTTTAGAGATTGATATTTCTGGCAGTGTTCCAAATCCTGGGGATACACCCTATCAGTAGTTCCTTCACAAAAATAATCCATAGAGCACTCAATGACTATAAAATGCTTAGTTTTATTTCACCACCTTGACAGGGACATAGAACGGATATAATCCCTTTTGTAAGTAAGAAAATGAAAGAGGTGAAATAATTCACCTGTTACCACTCATGCAGTAGCTGCCTTACGAATCTGAGTTCACTAATTCAGTGTGAGCAGGTCCTGTGCTGGGCCAGGAGCATTTGATATGGAAAAAAATAGACATGCCCTTGCCTTCATGGAGCTCACAGTCTAGAGAGGAAGACTGGTGTCAAACAATCATGCCAACAAATGCAACCCTGCCACTGTGGTAAAGAGCTTTGAACGAGAAATACATGTCCCTGTGAGCATCTAACAGAGGCGATCTGGCTTAAAACAGAAGGCTGATGTGGCCGCTGAGATGACATTTGATGATGACAGGACAGGGCCTGACAAGGACCTTTGACTTTATCCTGACAGTACTGTCAGGGAAATGTGGCCCCTGATGGGGCTGAGGAGGAACGGTAGGTCAGGCACATGTTTTTCATAGAAAGTCCTTTGCACCAATCTTATCTCACCTTTTCAACCTTGGCTTATTCTCCTGCTTCCCTGAGACATCTTTGAAGAGATCAGGTCTTTAGTGGCATGAGACCCAACGAGATTACATTTGAGCTGGATGACTTAGTTAAGGCCATGGCTGTGCACAGCATCCTCAGTGAAGGCCTCAGGATGTAGGCAGCAAAAGCCAACATTCTAAACAGCCAGGAAGGTGGATAATATTCCGGCACCTGAGCCTATGCTTGAAAATGCGGAGAGCAAGGAATCCGGAACCCTCCATCTTGCCCATCCTTTCATGGAAAGTCAGGAAGCCCTCTCAAGTCCCATGGAATAGAAGGCAGTCAGGCATGGGTTTGTCAGATTCCTGGGTTCAAATCCCAGCTCTGCCACCTAGCAGATGCTAAGCCAATCGTGTCTCTTTTCATCTCCATTTCTTCAAGTGGGGGAGAGAAGTTGTCTTCTAAGAGTGCTGTGAGGATTGAACAGGATGGTGGCTTGAGCCCTAACTCCGTGTGTAGCACACAGTGTGTATTTAGAAGTGGCAGCCATAGCATTAATGGTGCTGACATAGAGGCTGAGCGATTGCATACAGTGAGCCCTGATCCTCCGACTTGTCTAGATGGAAGACCTCTTGTGAAATAGCCTCCTCCTTCGGATGCAGATGAAGCATGACCTCATTACCGCCCTAGAGGGGAAAAAAATGTAAAAACTTCTGAGGTTGGCATTTAAAGATGATCACCACGGGGTCCCTGCCTACTTTTCAGCCTCCGCTTGGAGCCCTCCTCAAGTATTTCACTGTCTGCCCATCATTCCCCTAATGTTCTTCATGTCTCGGCTTGGGAACTGCTCACCTGCATCCCTCTTCACCTGGAAACCTCCCAAAGTCGCATCCTCCCGAAGCCTTTCCTGATTTCCTCACATAGAATACTCACCCCTTCAATGATCAAGCATCTGCTGTTGGCATATCTAATGTGTGCCAAGTCTGATCTAGACATTGAGGGTACAACGATGAACTCAAGATTCAAAGTTTGCGCTCTTGCAGCGATCACATGTTATTTTGGGGAAAACAGACATGATGCAATATACAAATCAATAACCCAGGTAATATCAGATAGTAAAGCTTGCATCCCAGGGTAAAAGGTAATGTGATAGGTCGTGGCGGAGGATGTATAATCGAGGCTGTATGGTTTTCAGGAGTTGGCCAAGTGAAGAGGTGGGGAAAGATCATTCCAGAGAAGGGAAGAAGAGGAGAACAAAGGGATGCAATGAAGGTCAGGGAGACCAATGCAGAGTGAGGAGAAGAGCACTGAGACTGAGCTGGAGAGGCAGGGGTGCCAGGTCATGCTGCCTCTCTCTCTCTGACTCCCACAGCGTTTCAATAATAACTCTGTGAAGTCCTCTCTATGTTAGAGTGCCACTGTGGCACCCGGGGGGCATGCTCTTCCACGTTGGGGGCCACGGTCAGGACTCACTGAATGTTGACTCAACGAGGTGCAGTTGGAGACAGGGATGGAGAGTCTGGTAGGGATTCTGATGGTGCAGCAAGTCTGAGGCAGTCTTTGCTGAATTGGCACCCTCAATACGCCTGTCTCCAATTAACTCGTAGTCACTGGGCATGTGCCCCAAATTTGAAAAAACAGCTCCGGAAGAAGTCCTGCCTCTGGTGGAGATAAACGTTAATCATTGTCTCTCCCAGATGGAGGCAGAGCAGCACAGGAGGGGTTCTGGAAATGAGCACGATTGGCTGATCAAGACCTAATCAATTTCAAAATAGAACCTGGAACTGAGTGTAAATGACATAAGAGTAAGGACAGAGGCATGGCCTCTGCAGGAAACAAAATGCGCTGGCAGGACATTGAGCATTGGCAAAGAGGGAATCCAACGGCTGAGCATGATAACTGGAAAAAAGTCAGACCCAAGTAGGATGAGTGAGTGCCCAGGAGCGAGAGTCTGAGTCACCACTAATGAAACATGGAGCCACACTCAGCTTTTCCTGTCCGCCTAGTGAAAACCGTTTGCTCAAATCCTGTTCTATTTCAGGCAACGCCAGCTGCATCATAGGAAGTCCTGCTCTTTCCACATTAGGAAGGAGAGCCACTTCTCTTTGCTTTGGGGTGCTTACACGGCACCAGCCCTGGGGCCACAGGGTAATGCTGCTCTAACACCGTGGATAGGTACAGTCTGTCCTGGGGGGTTAAGCAGGAATCCTTCTTTCAGGAAAGGCAGGGGAAAGCTGAACTGAGGAGTTGTCTCCATAAAACATGGATTTCGGTCTGCCCAAGAGTCTGAGCATGTTCCTATGTCAGCTTCAAAGGAAAGAAGAAAAAGAGACCAGCTTTCATGAACCGTCATCTCTCCCTTCCCATCCCTCCTGTCCCCCAAGAGGAACTTTGAAACCCTGGCTTCATCTTCCCAGAGAAGCAGTGCGAGCAAGGATGCTGGAATGCACCCTCCCTGCATTGATGAGGCTGATGGCTCATGGGTACTTTGACACCCAATTATTTCCCTGGGATTGTTGTGGAAAGCTGTTCTTTGAGGAGGACCGAGGGCAGGCAAATTGCACCTGCAATTTGACCTTCTCAGTGGGGGCAAGAGAGGAGTTTTTCTCCTTTTATCTCCTACACCTGATTTAAAATTTTGTAATCAGGGATGTCTGGGTGGCTCAGTAGTTGAGTGCCTGCCTTTGGCTCAGGCCGTGATCCCAGGGTCCCGGAATTGAGTCCCGCATCAGGCTCCCTGCAGGGAGCCTGCTTCTATCACTCCCTGTGTCTCTGCCTCTCTCAGTGTGTCTCTCATGAATAAAAAAATAAAATCTTAATAAATAAAATGTTATGACCAATATGCAGTGAGGCCCGAGGACAGGATGTGCACATGGAGGGTTTTACAGGGCAAAGAGTCTTTAAGGGGTAGGGCTGGGTATTCTCTCCCCACTGAATTCTTTTTCAAAGCAGGTTAGCTAGGGATCCTGTTTGAACGCTGGGATGTTCAGATGTCTCTACATACTTTCTAGATTTTATTTGGAATCTTAGTGGAGATTTCTATTACAAGGACCTCCTTAACACATGGAAAATTAATGGATGCAAAAAACAAAAAAAACCCCTTTCCATCTTTGCTAAAGAGAGGGATTACCATGTCTGCCAGTTTTGAGATGAGTTTTGGTTTCTTCTAGTCCAAAAGTAAGGTGGGTCAAGCCTGGTCCTCAACCATGGTATATTGAAAATATAAGAATTCTTTAAGATGCTAGTTCTGGGATCTGCAGCCCCCTGTAGCAGAACACATTGGTCTAGGCAGAAGGCAGGGACTTGGAGTTTGGTATTGACTCTACCACTCAGTTGCTGTTTGCCCTTAGTCAAGTTGCCACCTGTCTCTGAGCTCCACCTTCCTCTGGAAAATGAGAAGCCTGAATTAGATCACAATTCACTAAATGCTGTGACTAATTATCATAACATTATAAACCATTAAATCACATAGTAGAAACCTGTGCATAATTTAATCCTCCTTTAATCCTCCTGATTAGAAAAAGGAGAACATCTCAGTTGTTTTCATTTATCTTTAACACCTTTCAACACCTCCCGATTTTCCTTTTTTTGCAAACTGAGAGCAGACTTTGGGCTCAGAGTCTTCCTTGGACTGCACGTATCTATCTGGATGAGAATTTAATGACACTGCTTTATTTTCATTTTATTTATTTTTACAGTTACCTTTTTTGTTTGTTAATGACAAGTGATCCTTGTTTTCTGTTTACAGAAGTGATGTTGAGTTTTCCCATAAAAGTGTTTGTGTAGATGAGAATATTTAGAGAAATATACCAAGGTGGTATTGGCATATGGCAAAACCCATGAGGTTGGTAGATGAATAGCTGCCCTTTAGAAAACTCTGATCAAGATGACTTTTCCAGCTTTGAGGGTCCATGGATGTGAATGCCCCAGTTTCACCATGGAGCACACATTGCTGGGCTCCAAGTGTTTCTTTCTCTCTTTTTTTTCTTTTTTCTTTTTTTAAATTGGAGTTTAATTTGCCAACTATAGCATATCACCCAGTGCTCATCCCGTCAAGTGCCCCCCTCAGTGCCCATCACCCAGTCACCCCAACCCCCTGCCCACCTCCCTCCAAGTGTTTAAATGTAAGGTTTGTGTGTGTAGTCAACTGTATGAGATTTTTTGGCCACTGTCTGAAACATCTGGTTCAGTAGGTGGCACACGGTTGGATTTCATTAAGTGACTTTGAATGAATGAATGCATGATTCAGGTAGAAAATATGGGGTTGTGACACCTTTACATGTTTGGGAACAAAAGAGAAGCATTCATGCAACAAAAGAGCATGCATTTCATACCCTGTGGAGCAGTGACAGGTACAGGTGGGTGCACGTGCACAGGCACGTACACACACGTGCAAAACCCCTTTACATTTTGAATGTCAACCCAAGTTGAATTTTTGTGATATCATTGAAATTTGTAGAACATATGTCATACTGTTAAAGAAATATAATTTGCCTCTTGACATCTTAGATCCTCTCTGGGAAAAGTCAACGTTTAAGTAATGAATGAATGAACAAAAAAAATAAATGTATTTAGCTTCTATTTTCAGTTTTCTTTGTTTCCAAGTTTCATTGGTTCTCTGCCTGGAGTACTTTTAAATTGACTGGCTGTTTGGTTCAAATTAATGTTTTAAAGTTTTGGCGCGGGCTACAGACCTGGTGTGTTTGCTGAGTTGGGAGTTTGGGCGTGTCACCAAGTTGCTTTGGCTGGGTGACAGTTTAAGCACAGCCAAACAGCTGGTCTTGCCGGGAGAGTCATCGGTGGGAAGATTCCACAGAAACAATGTCCTGGCCTGGGCATCCCTGCCCCTGTGTGTGGGGGGATCTGAGGGGTCAGGTGGTCTTTTCAGGTCCAAGGGAGAACACCGGACACAGGGGAACCTTGTGGACACCTGCCCATCTGTGTTTTCTTTTTCCTTCTTCACCTGGAGCTGTAGTTGGCTCTGACTTCCAGTAGTCATTGGGAACTGCTGCCTCTGGAACCAGAGTTGGTGGAACCGAGAGCCGGAGACTGGACTTTCTCAGAGAGGACCATCCTGCCGCCTCTGTCCAGCTCCAACCATTTGATTTCATTTAATAGCCTTTCAGAAGGCAAAGGAACATTAAGGGCATGGTGAATGGAAGCGGAATTCTTACAATGTACTGAAAAGCTGTCTAGTTGCTCTAACAGCACAGACGGTTAATACAAAAAGAATCAAGTGATATGCTCCACAGGGCTGTCCTGGTGATGAATCGAGACGATGTGCATAAAGCATGCTGCCCATCAGAGGCCCCCCATAAATAATTGCTAATTTTTTTTTTCACTCCTCACACAGTCAATGGCTCCTAGTGGGTCTCAGTATATGATTGTGGAATGAGAAAATGATGAGCTGGCTGCCTTAGAGGGAGGAAGCCAGAGGCATCCCAGCTGAAGATGTGTGTTACTGAGTTATGGTCTTGATATCCCATCAAATATCAGAGCAGAATGAAATGAACTCAGAGACAAGCTTTAGATCTGCTATTTGTCAGCCAATGCTGATGTCCTTTGGGCCAGGGTAGCTTTGACTGGCCAGACAGCTGCAGAATGACTTTCCATCTAACCTCCCCTTTCTGCATAACTGATTTTCTGGTCAGAATATGCCTCAAGTGGAAACCACCATGTCTTCAGATGCCAGAGTCTTGCAGCAGCCCTTTAATAAGGCGTAGCTGGGTGCAGGGAAGCAAGTGGGTGAGGTGTCCCCCTATCTGGCATGGGCTTTTGGCCAGAGGGTCCAAGGATTCTGGTCCCAAATCTGTGGAATAGTAAGGGGACACAGGTTCTCTAAGGCTGTGCCTTCTGAAAGGGTTTCTGAATCTCTTTTCCTGACCCAAGGGTGTGATGAAGCTAAGCTTTCAGCACCAAAACCTTTACTCATACTGATTAGATTAGACGGGGCAGGATAGAGAACATTCCTGGAACGATAAAGAGAATAAAGTCCACGTGTAATTCTCTTTCTGAGCCGCCTGTCCCATTCCAAATATTGTTGGAAGTTCAACAGCATGGCCTACACATATGGTGGCCTGTAAAATCTTTGAAACTTCCCCCAGCCAAATGGGGAACCTAGAACCGTGATTCCAGGTTCAGTCTCACGGGGAAGGGGGAAGGAGGTCTCACGGTCAGTCGTGCCATAGAGGGGATCTAGCTCCACACTGGAGCACAAATTACGATGGAAGGCACTAAGGTGAAGAAAAGGCTTGCTCTGAACCAGGCAATACACAGATGTCTCTGTCAACCCTCTGAGCAGCCTGGGGCCGGTGCACGGTTGCAGATGTCCTTGCTTGTGGTCCCAGGCAGCTTTCCCACATGCCCGGTTCCCTTGGGGAGTCCTATCACATTCAGTGTTTACAGTCTTGTTGGGGGTAAATCAGATCTCTTCCCCCGGCACCACGGTGCCCGAGGTTTTCTTCAAATCATACTGGTGAGGCAAGAGAAAGTCCAACGGGAATTTCTTTCTTCCAGGATTTGGGATCCTCAGCTTATCATCTGAGTGCAGAAGAAATCCTCAGGACTTGTTGAGTGCAGCTTATTTTTGGACCAGATTGCGGAATAACTTCCCCTGCCTGCTCCGAGTTTGCCCTAAACCTTCTCTTGTCTTCCACGAGCTGCCCCATGCCCTCTAGGAAATTTCTTTTTAGTCAAAGTCTTTAGGTGGTCCGGAGTTCAGGTCTGTCTGCCTCCAGGGCCCATGAAACTGACCATTATGCAATTTGGTGCCTCTCTGTTTCTTCCTAGGCACGAGGTCCTAAGCTGCTGAAAATCTGAGAAAATAGGATTCTAATATGATATGATTAATTCCTTTTCTGTTCTTTCACACCTGCAAATCCCCCTCCCAAATTAGCTGTCGACTTGAGCTGGCAGCTGAGTCAGGCAGGGCGTGGAGGGCTTGGGGACCTGGGCTCAGCTGACAGACCGCCTCCCTTTACTCACGCCGCCTCTCCCTGGAGCTCTGCATCACACAGCCCTGCCAGCAGAGGCCCCGGGCTTGTCCACGAGACCCGGGCTGTCCACTTCCCTGGGAGAAGTCCTCAGATGACACGGAAGAAATCTGAACTTGAGCAACAAGGTGAAGATCCCAGGAGCTGGGACACTGCAAGCGCTTTTGCCCCGTGCCATCCCTGGCGTGGCCTCAGGATGGTCTATCGCTGCAGGCTGAGCTGGCCCTCGTGGCAGCTTCAAGAAACACTTCACACTCTACTTGCAGACGCAAGATTAGAAATGGTCCCCTGCACAGGTGGCTCAGCGGTTTAGCGCCGCCTTCAGCCCAGGGCTTGACCCTGGAGACCCGGGATCAAGTCCCACGTCGGGCTCCCTGCATGGAGCCTGCTTCTCCCTCTGCCTGTGTCTATGCCTCTGTGTGTGTGTGTGTGTGTGTGTGTGTCTCATGAATAAATAAATAAAAACTAAAAAAAAAGGAAAAAAAAAGGTCCCCTGTACCACCACTAGGCAAATATAAACAGATCTTTGTATCAAAGTGGCTACAAAGTAATACTCATTTCCTCAGTGTTATTCTTCATTATTAACTAAGTAAATAATTTGAATTGTGTGAACCTTTTTCCCATTTGAGACACAATAAAGCTATTTTTATTTTGAACAAAAATTTGGCTCAAGTCTTCCTGAATTGCCCTTGGCCAGAAGAAGTTGCTTACCATAAACTATCCTCTAGGCTCCTTTTGGTGTAGGGGCTTGCATTCTTCCATCAGCTTCAGGCGCTGTGACCAGCATAGGAGGTTTCAAACTTTTTTTTTTTTTTTAAGAAATGGAATCAGTTTGTGGATCATAGGTTTATGAGGAACTATAATGTATGAAAGAGCTAAAATGGAGCTGCTTTGTTGAAGTCACCCCTGACCTGTAGCATCTCCTATGATTAATTCTCCTACCTGGGTCCCTGAGGCATCTCTGAAGAATCATGGGTGTTGAGGAAGCATCGGACAAGGAATCATTGGACACCTGCTGGCCCCTCACGTAATTTGAACTGCATTGGATTTGGTGGTCATGGTTCTGAGCAACGTCTGAGCTAAGAAGCTTGCATTTTTCTTTCCTTCCATCTCTGTCTCGCCCTCCCCTCTCTGCCCCCAGACATGGCTGAAGGAATCCATAGGGTGGCTTACAGAGAGATGAGCAAAGGCCGGTCAGCGCATCCTCTAGAGCTGAGGCTCCGGGCAAACAGGCCCGATGATGGAGAGGTGAGCTGGGCAGGAGAGGAACTCAGGGCGTCTTGGATTTATAGGACCTGGTGGTAAGAACAAAGAAATCAGTGACTAGGTGAGGACAGTAACTCACAGACAGCTCAGGACAGGGTATCACACGCTGAGCTGTCTGCAGCCTGGGGCGTTTGGGTGGTGCCTGGGCTTCCTCAGAGCCCAGTTGGACACAGATTAAGGGCCTTTGTACCAGCAAGGAATCTGGTTAAGTCCTTCTGCTTTGTGTCTGTCCTGCTGCTATTTTGACCTCTCTCTAAAAGATATACTTCTCCTCAGAACCTTTGAGTTAGTATCCGGGGCTAAGGAAGCCAGAAATCAGTCAAGGTGACATGTATGTAGTTTTATGGTTTGCAAAGTACCTTTCTACACGTGGCCTCATTGCTTCTCTGAGGACCGTAAAATGAATGTCACAGAACACTGGTGATGCCCCCACCGTGCAGGGGAAGGAAGACATTAGTGGGGTAGGGAGACAAATACAGCACAGACTGGCTAACATGCTGCCTTTTCTGTGTGAGGCCTCTGACATATGGCCGGCCACCAGGCAGGACGGTAGCCGCGATGCATTCCATTTGCAATAGGTCAGACTGGCTTTGTGCTAAGTTTCCTGGATTGTGTCACTCAAATATGTCATGTGTACTTGGTTGTCAGAGCACGTTGCTCAAGAAGCATGATCTTTTAGGCCAGAGGTCACAGACCGGTTGCCCACAAGCTGTGCTGGTCCCCAGATGGGTTCGGTTTGGTCTGCATTGGATTTAAAATTTGAATTGATTGCCATCACTTAAAAATGAGAAGATAGAAATATCTGCATTTCTGCTTTGCTTGAAAAGTGGGAGGATCTGACAACATTGGTTTTTGCAACTGCCCCATTTCCGTGAGTCACGTCTTCACCACATTGCCACAGACCCCACCCAGCCTGCTTCACTTCCACCTGTGTGGACTCCCCTGTGTTGGAATTTAAGACCTTTAGCCAAGACTGTTGGCTTATGCAATTTGCCATGTAGAGCGGGGCTTGGCAAACTATGACCTGTGGCCAAATCTGGCCCCCACCTGCTTGTATAAATAAAGTTTTATTGGAACACAGCCATACTTATTTGTTGACATGTTGCCCATGGCTGTCTTCACACTACTCAGGGTACAGCATCGCAAAAGTATTATATTGTCTACAAAGCCTTAAATATTTACTGTGTAGCCCTTTATAGAAAAAGTTAGCTGATCCCTGATCTAGATCGTGGCTGGAGGGCTGACTTTTCACTGCAAAATGGCCCATCAGAGTGTTTTCTAAACAAAAGTTTTCTCCTCTCGGAGGGATTATATCACTGTTTCTTAAACTAACTTTATTTTTTTCCCCCTCCAGGCTTTATTTATAACCCACAAACTGAGAGGGGAAGTTGGTGACCAATTGTTCCCTGGGTCTAGGTTATTGTGAGGTCATATAATGTCAGAGTTAGTGGTCAGGGTCATGAGGCAGTTGGCTTCCTTTCGTTTTTCCCTTGCCTGCCTCGTCCATAGGGAAAGAACGGGACTACCTAGAATTATCGGCACCCTGCTTTTTCTGTAGGCTCTACCTCCTAGCTACAGAGATTAGCACTGCGGTTATTACTTATGAGAACAATATCTTCAGTATGTGTAGGTATGTTTTGCACCATTCGTGTACCTTTTCTCTGGTTTCCTTCTCAAGATTCTTCTGCAAGGCAGGTTGATTGCTCATTCAACAGCTCTTCTTCCTCCCATCCTCTCTGCCATGGAACTCTGTTGTAGGTAGTGGCTAAAAATAGCAGAATTGTGCTTTTCCAGCTTTCTACAGTGACTAGGGCAATCACATGATCCTATTCTGGCTAATGACAGATAAGGGAAGTCTTTTGGGAGGTTTCTAGGAAATACTTCCTTTCTCCATAAGAAAGCAATATGTGCCAGAGAGATCCCCACATTCCTTCCTTTCTGTTTCTGGGTGTGAGTTTATGAGGATGTGATGCTTGGAGCTGCTGCAGCCATCTTGGGACATGAGGGCTGCATCGATGATATGCAGAAGATATTGGGAAGAAGGATGAAAAAATCCTGAGTTCCTGAAGACATCCTTGAGCCTGAAACAATTGCCCTTCAAAGGGTTCTCATTATGGAAGAATAAAATCTTCTTTTTTTTAAAAAAAATTGTTTACTTATTTATGATAGTCACACACAGAGAGAGAGAGAGAGAGAGAGGCAGAGACACAGGCAGAGGGAGAAGCAGGCTCCATGCACCGGGAGCCTGATGTGGGATTCGATCCCGGGTCTCCAGGATCACGCCCTGGGCCAAAGGCAGGTGCCAAACTGCTGCGCCACCAAGGGATCCCTGAATAAAATCTTCTTGTTAAAGCCACTTGCCAGGCATTCTATTATTTTATAGCAAGTATCTTCATTCAAAGAATCGGGTACTATTAACTCAAGTTTGAATAATGTAAAAAAAAAAACTAACAAAAATGTGTATGGTCCTTACTCTGTGTCAGGTACTGTTCTGTGTCACCACTTTCCAAATGGTGATTCATTTAGTCCTCATAATACCTATTTGATTGTATTATAAAATAAGTATTATTATCTCGATTTTACAGAACAGGCAAGTGACACTCAGTAAATGCTAATACTGCATGGGGTCATGCATCAGGTGAGAGCAGAGCTAGGATTTAACCCTGGGCAGTCTGGCTCCAGAGGCTCTGGGTTTAATCACTCTCTGGTGTCCCCTCTGTAGAGGACAGGAAATGGTTTGCTCCATGTCACATGCCACAGGTTACCTCATAGCATCTGGTGCCACACTGAGCCTGGGACAGGAGTCAGAACAGTCTGTATGTCTGTCCAGATAGTGAGCACTCCGTCACTCCACCTGTATCACCCCAAGCTTGCCACAGTCTGGGATCTTAGTGGGTGCTCAATCCTAGGCCTGGATATTAAGCCTCCCTATTGCTCACCCACTCTTTCCTCCCTCTTGGAAGCAGAGATCAAACCATTGACAGCCTGGATGAGCTCAGAGGAGGGTATTGCAGGGCTTGTACCTTGCACCCTGTGTCCTACCGAGGGACATTGCATGGCGGTCCTGGGCTTTGGTTTTGGAGTCAGGCATAGTTAAATTCAATTACGGTGAGGTAACTTCTGTTTGTACTGCCTTGGAAAAATCCTCTCTGAGCCTCAGGGTCCTTTTCCCTAAAGTGACATAATAATGACCATCCAGAGGATCCCTGGGTGGCTCAGTGTTTTAGTGCCTGCCTTCGGCCCAGGGCGTGATCCTGGAGTCCCAGGATCGAGTCTTGCATCAGGCTCCTGCATGGAGCCTGCTTCTCCCTCTGCCTCTCTCTCTCTCTCTCTCTCTCTGTGTGTGTGTGTTTCTCATGAATAAAAAAGTAAAAATCTTAAAAAAAAAATGACCTTCCCAGTGAGGTGGTTTTGAGTAGTAAATGCTAGGCATATAAAATCCCTCACAAACTACCTGGCACCCAGTGGTCCTCCAGGAAATGGTACATACTGTTGTTAATGAGGTTGCTTTTTTATTCTTACTGTCAACATTTGGGGTGATGTGTGGACTAAGTTGTCTCAAGAACTCACCGTTCTCTGTGCGGTGGACCCGAAGCCTTGCAGTGTCTGGGAGTAAGGGAGCAGGCTCAGGGTGAGAGGCGGTGCCCTAGGAGTCAGGAGAGCAGGGTTCTGTTGAAGCTTTGGGATCTCAGTGGCTCTCATTCCCCCTTCCTTCTGTTAACCCTATCTGTTAAATGTGTGCGTTAGTTGAGATGCACCCACAAGGGTGGGTTCCAGCTCAGACAGGCCACAGCATCAGATGCCTGCTTTCTTTTCAGCACTCCGCACAGCCCAGGACCAGCTACTGTCCCCTCTGCCACCAGCAGGCCGAGCGCCCAGGGGCTGGCACCAGGTGCATGGTCAACAATCCTGAGCTGGATGAGTGAATGAACTCCATTGAGTGAGTGAGTGGCCCCTGTGGCCCCTGATGGTTGGACAGGTTAGGTTTCTTGCAGTATAAATATTTAGAATATGACTATGATTACAGTTTCTGGCAAGAGCAAATTACTTACTCATGGTCATGGCCTTGAACCTAACAGAACTGTGAGCTAGCACCAGAGTAAGCTGCACTGAACCGCTTGGCCTCAGAGCCTAAGGGAAACTAACTTTCCATTGACCCAGGAGTCAGGTCTGGTTTTAGAAAACATTTTTTACAAACCAATTTCTAGCAAACCTGGTCAAACCAGATGCCTCCTTGTATTCTAAAACCTCAAAATGGAACAAAATTAGACCCCGAGTAATCCTTATTTCCAATATTGCACAATATATGCAAATAATATTAGTTACCATTTGCCGGGCAATCCCTTTGTGCTCAGTGCATTATCTCATTTATTCCTCAAACAAACCCATGAGGTAGGTACTATTTTTATTCCTGTTTTATAAGTGAGGAAAGTTGGACAGTAAAGTAGTTTTTGCCAAGGCCACATGACCATGGGAAGGCAGAGTGGGCATTTGAACCCTGGTCTGCTGGGTTCTCGGCATCGGTGGCAGCCACAGTTTGCTGAGCAGGCGTGTGAGGTGGTCAGGGGGCTGACAGGTTCGTATGGGTGAACCGTGAATCCCCAGGACAGTGCTGCGCAGAGAGCCCCACCGCTAGCTCCAGCTCCAGCTCCAGCTCCAGCTCCAGCTCCAGCTCCAGCTAGCAGAGACGAGGAAACAGCTTTGAGAGATGATGTAACCTGCCCACAGAGACCTGCAGAGCAAAGCTATCACCGTGGGATGGCAGAGCTTGGGGAAATTCTCAGGAGCCACGAAGGAGGAGGGACTTTACCAAGGTCAGAAGGTGACTCCGAGGTTGAACTGGGGCAGGGCTCAACTGAAGACTTGATTCAAGGCTGGGAGGGTGTTGTTGCAGCAGCAGCGGGAGGGGACTTGCCCTATGGGCCTCCTCTGTTGCTCTTGCCTTCAAGACAGGAAAGGGAGCTCAGTGGGCTCCGTGGATTGGAGTGCATGCTCTGAAGTCACACAGACCTGTGATCAAATCACAGCTCCAGAACTACCTTGCTGGGTAACCTTGGGGAAGACCCTTGGTCTTCCTGAGCCTCTGTTTCCCCTTCTGCAAAATGGGACAGTAGCCATGCCTGCCTCCTGGTGTTGCTGGAGTAGATGAGAGAGCACACATGAATTGGCTGGCACGATGGCTGCCACACAACTAACATGGACTAGCTGTTATTGTCATTGAAATGACCTGAAATGGTTTGAGAACCATGGTTCCATACAAAGAAGTCCTGAAATCTGCTTCATCATGACAACTTATTATGGTAGGAAGGAGGCCCAGAGGCTAAAGACTGTCTGATTAGGTAGGAGACATACATGCACTTGGGAACCCCCCCGCCACACACACTCAGGCATCTGCACGCATGGCCATAGATACATTTGTAGCGCATGTGTGCATGCGGATGTGCACACAGGCACAAGGGTACGCGATGTACGTGGTGTGTGCGCTCACACAGACATGTGCATGCATGCACACATACAACACCAAACCAATGGCTATTCATGCTCACAAATGCTTGCGTGCACCTGTGTGTATGTGGGCACACACACATCACACATGCACACACTCTCCCTTTTTGCCTAATGAACACTTCCTCCTCCTTTAGCTCTCAACTGGAAAGTCAAGGTCACAGCCTCAGGGCAGCTGCCGACCTCCCAGGTGAGCCCAGGCCACTCAGGTTGTGTCCTCTTGGCACCTTGCCCATTTCCTCCTTGGTCTGCATCTTAATTATCCTCGAATCACTGTGTCATAAGTTGGTTAATTCTTCATTTCTTGCTAGAGTGGTAGCTCTGCAGAAAGCAGGGATGAAGTCTGACTATTTTCCGCCTATTGAAAGCACCTACCACAGCGTGGCACATGGTAGGCCTTCCATAGATGGGTGCCATTGACTGAGCAGAGCCACCAGGACCCCTTTTGCATGGAAGCTGGGGGGTAAGCTGCTTCACTGTGGGGCCACCTTATGTTTTTTTTGGCCTTGAGGTCTGTTCTGGCTTGTAGGTTCACCCAGAGAGATCCAAACAGTTGGAAGCGATAAGAAAGAAAATGCATCTTTCAAGTGCATTCCTCTTCTCCAGGATAACAGTGTTGGTGGTAGACAGAAAGCCTGAGAAGTCCGAAATGCAGACTGCTCCTTACTGCTTCTCTCTCCACTTTCCGCACTTTCCAAGGGAGAGTAGGGGACACTCAGCAGCTGCCACTAGTAATAAGGATGACGAGTTGCTGCCTGGGCTGGGACGGAGCGGTCTTCTTTCTCTTAGACCAGATTATAGCAGTAAGCAGGCCCCCTTTAAACACAGGGGGCACAGAGACCAACACAGACACAGAGTGTCTCAGACACTCTGACACAGAGTGACAGAGGCAAGAAAGGCAGTGAAGGCAGTGTGGGGTGGTGAACAGCAGGTGACTCGGGTCAGAGTAACTTATTTGCCTTCATTTATTTATTTAAGGAACAGTTCCGGGCACCTTCTAAGTGCCAGGCACTGAGCTAGCTGCTAGGAACACAAAAGAAAATGAGATGTATGGAGTCCTGATCTCCGGTCCTGATCTCAGGTCCACTTGAGTGATGAGCAAGGAGCCAGGCAGTCAGAAGGCAGCGTGATCAGTGCTCTGATGGGGGAGTCCAGCAGAGGGGATCCTGGGGGAGATGGAGTCCAAGATAAGACCCAGAGCATGGGCAACAGTCAGCCAGGCTGTGAGGAGGGAAAAAAGGGGTCTTAGGGAGAAGTCTCTGCAGGCAGGAAGGAGGGTACAACATGCCAAGGGACACGGCAGGCATTTAGTGTGGCAGCAATTGGTGGGCACGGGCTGGAGCAGCTTGGAGGGCAGGGTTGGGGTGGATGGACAGCTCGTTCATATGGACTCTGAGTCCTCTGCCCCTGAGGGGGTAGCAGATGGATCCTAGGACTGAAGTACTCAGAGACTGAGATTCGGGCATTTTGAGGAGAGGTGGAGCCCTTTCAAAGAACTGGACCTTTGCCTGAGGCTGGGCTGCCAGGTTGGAGCATCCTGGCAACAGCGAGTTCTCCAGGCCTGAGCATCTGTGATGTGGGAGCCGATGCTTCTCCGTTCTCTGCTACATGAGCCCCCATTCTCTGGGTGTTTTCTCACCTGTCAAATGGACAGGAGGCCTAGGTGACCTTGCAAGGACCTTCGAGCAGCTGTCACCTGAGTGCTTGTTGGGCTGGATGAGCTGTGTGGTCCCCTCTCTCATGCTCAGGTGCCTTGGCCCCCTGGCTGACCACCCGGGCCACCCTTGGTACCAACCCGGGCCACCCTTGTTCTCTCCGTTACTGCTCTGAAGCCATGAAACCACAACTCGTGTCACATCTCTGGGCCTCAGTTCCCTAATTAATGGGAAAGTCATGGGAGTAATAATACCAACCTACTTCCTCAGTCTCCTTGTCCTGTGCCCTTCCCCACCCCAGGCTACTGGGCCTTCTCTGCCTCATGCTCACAGAACTCTTTCTTGCCAGGAATCTTTGCCTTTTCCTTCCCTCCCATCCACTCTGTACGTTCATCTTGCTAATTCTTGTCTTTCCCATCTAAGCGTAAGCATGATTTCTTCAGAGAAGCCTGCCTGAAGAGGGTCCACCGCTTGTCATATTTTATATTCATGTTCTGTATATTTTCTTCCTTACAATTGTTCCCAGGGGTCTCTCCCCCAGTTTTGTGTGATGACTGAATGTCCCAATCCCCTTCTAAGGCAAAAGCGTACAGGGGATACACCTGGCATGCTCGCTGCTACATCCTTTTACCTGGCACTTGTCTCAGGCATGTGCTAGGCAAGGTGATTAGTTGTTGAATGGATCCACGACTAGCTCAATGGATTTAATACATTTCGTATATATGTAAATTATTAATTATAGTCAGGCCAGGACGACCTACAAATTTATTTAAGGGGCTTTTCCATGAACATCACACACAGGTGACATATCCTGGCCGCTAGAGGGCGATGTGAAACCATAAAGCTGGGTGGCCTCAGGGACCCTGGCCCCTTTTGGAGAAGGGGAAGGGTGAAGTGCACTCTCTTCTGTCCATACTCTGGACTCACCAAATAAAATTTAAAAATATATAGGCTGTTATGACTTGGAAGGCTTGCTCTCAGAGCCTGTTTGGTCCAATTCTGGGCCAAGGTCTGAGGGAGACTGTTTCTTCTGGCTTCCCTGACCCTATGGCACGGACTTGCTCCTGGTTGTGGGGAAACCCCTCTCCTTTTCAATATTCCTATTTTCTGCTATGTAGGAGAGACAACTGTAACTTCTGTCTGTCTATGCATCCAACTAATAGCTAGTGACTTTGAAATCCATGCTGAGCCCTGGGTGAGATGTTACAAACTCTAGGGTATAAAAGCAGGTCCCTGTCTCATGGAGTCCACTGTCTAGTGGGGAAGAACATCGAGAAACAATACATAGCTACTAACTGTGATTAGTGCGGAGGAGAAAGGCAGGGCCTGGGGGCGGGATGGAACTCGGCGCCTGAGTCTTTCTTGAGCTCACTCTCCGAGGAAGGGCCATTTCGTGGAGACCTGGAGGCCGTGCAGCCACTGGCAGAGGGATCAGGAGACAGGGCCTTCTTTGCCCATCTGGGCTGCCATGTGCTGTTGGACAAGTCATTTCCCCTCTTTGTCTTCTGCTCTCCCAACTGTATAATTGCAGAGCATTTCAGTCCTGAGCTTTCACCTATAGGAACTAGTACCTTACATATCTGGGGTGCTCGTGACTGAGAAGTCACAGGAGCTTGGGGTCCAACTCTTGGGTGAAAAGGGGATCTGACTTCATGGCCTCTGACTGAGAAGGTGCCAGGGGCTGAACCTCCAAACATACAGGGTCTGGGGGAACTGTTCAGGTGAGGAGGACAGCCACCTGAAGAGTTATCTCCGGGCCTCTGACTGTGTGGTTCAGATTGGTTGCTTCCCATCACTGGGGAGCTGGTGAAGTATGCAGATTCTTGGGCCTCATTGCCCCAAACCTGCATGTTAATGAACTCTCTGGGTGATTCAGATGTACTTTAAGATATGAGAATTATTATCCTGCCATCTTTCCATAGAAAGGATTTTTGACACTGAGGCTCCCAGTTGACCTTCGTTTATGTTCTATTATGCATATTCCAGAAAAGTTGTGTCTAAACTGAATTCTTGTAATTCAGTTACATTATATTCCCAACAGGAACAGGGACCTCACTTCAAAGAGTCAACCATTTGTGATGTGAATTCTCACGCCAGGGGAGTTCTTTCATGTGTGTTAATTTTCCTAAACGAGGTTCACGTCTATTTATGCTTCACAAACTAATTAATTAATTAATTTAAAATACCTAGAATTCAGCTTTGTGGAAGATTGGCAGTCTTAGTTTCCAGCAATGGGGAGACAGGGGTCATTTGTGGTGGAAGGCACAAGGAATTAAATTTCAAAGCCCAGAGTTAAGCTCCTCCAGGTTAAGGCATTTATTTATTCATAATCACTGACCACCTGGGACAGGTGAGCACTGGCCCAGCAGCCCCAGAATGAAGCTAAAAACCTGATGCCCTTGAGGTTGCTATTGCTGAGGAGCCACAGTTCCTGCCCAGGATAATCATCTGTGGGCTTAGGGAATGGTCTGATCCCCCTCGTTCAGGGCTTAAAAAAAAAAAAAGGCTTGCATCATGCCAATGACTTGGCTCCCGACAAGGAATATTTCAATCAGAACCCTTATCTCCTTGACCTGTCCCTCCAGCTGTTGGCTTGTCCATCTTTTCCCTTTCATGAGGCCATTGCAGCAGGTGGCTAGGCTGGCCCAGGGTGGTCCTCAGAGCTATGGTCACCCTCTTGTGGCTGCCTCTACTGAGAGCTTGTGAGCAGAGAGGTCTAACAATGGAGGTGTTAGGCCATTCAGCTTTGCCTGTTGAGGGATGGCCAGAGATCTCTGGGGAAGAGACAGAAAGGTGATGAAGACCAAGACCACATACATATGCACGGAAGTGGCAGATGCATCTATGCTGGTAGCTACTCCAGGTCATGCCAAATCAGCTGCCAGGCTGTTGGATCAGAGAGGACAGGTTAGTGCCCAAAGATCTCCTATAATTTGCATCAATGGAGAGGGAGGAGATGGCATCCAGTGGGGCAAGGAAGACGAAACAGGCATGAACAGGAGATCAGCACTGATGGAAACCAGGATGTGTGGAAGGAAGGGGAAAGAGGTTGTTTCAAATGCTAGAGGGACACAATGCTTTTAATCTTAATGCTTTGTGGGTTTGTTGACATGTACACTTCATGTATACTTTGCTTGTATACACTAGTCTTGTCCACTGTCTTTTTTTGCATCCCCCACCAGTGCTGTGAGACAGGCTGGTCATTTCCATGGTCCCAATGGAGAGACCGAGGCCCAGAGACACTACTTAGTGGCATGGCCAGGAACAAGCTTGGGTCTCTGAAATCCACGCCCAATGCCATTCTGTCAGTAAGTTTCGCACGTGTGACACTTTATGCAGGGAATACTTGCGTAGTAAAGATGAAGCCGGCCTGCCCTCTCGGCTGCTCTCTTCTTGGGGCGCCACACTGGAACTCCCTTTAGAAGTCACCAAGTTCACTGGTGCTTTGTGCCATCGGTCACCCAGAGCCACTGGCACTCTTTGGCAGAGGGAGGGGCATTGGCTTCCATGATGAAGGCCTAGCTCAGGCACTTTAATCTGATGATGCATGCAGGAAGGGTCAGAAAGGAAAAGATAGGAAAAGGGTTGACTCAAGAGGAAGTTGACAGTTGCATGAGATAAGGCACGTGTTTCAGTGTCTTATCAGGAATTGTATTCACTTGTCGCAGGATGAGCAACGGAGCCTGTGGAAGGGAGTGGGTGGTCAGCTGCGAGCCTGAAAGAGTGATGACCACAGTGCCCAGTTCAGAAACCCCCTGCCATTGGGGTTGTGAGCAGGGGCCCTGGAGTCAACTAGACTCGAGATCAGTCCCTGCTCTGTCATGTTCTAGTTGCTTCCTTGGACCAGACTCATCACTTCACCGAACTTTTATTTCTTCATGTAAAGGGGGAATAACAGTGCTTGTGAAGATCAGTTGAAATCATGCTTCTGAAGCCCCTAACACAATAGTAACCGATCAGTAAGTATCAGTAATGACCATCATAATTCTATTGAACAACACGAATTCTATTGCGTAATGTGCATTATTGCGTAACGTAAACATGCTCCTATCTCTTCGGATAGACTCTTCTTTCCCCTGACTTTGAGCCTTTGGGGCCACCACCAGAAGTATCTTCTGCTTTTCTCACCTAAATTACTTTCAACATTTTTTTTTTTTTTTTCAGATTCCATTCACTGAAGAAAAAATTAACCTCATTTTGTGGCTAAAGAAACTGATCGTGGAGACGGAAAGCAACACTACGTAAGGTGAGCGGGCTAATAATGTAGCAGCACCGCCTCTGGAGCGCAGGTTGTCTGGCACTACATACACTCAGCCACTGCACATGAGCAGGGAAAAGAAAGATAAACGACTCACTGGGGATGTGCAGAGGGAACTAGCCTGCTGTAGGGGATCAGGGAGGCTTCCCTGGGTGTTAGCAATGCTGCGAGGGATCAAGGCCTTTCACTGGCCGGATGCCAGCTCTGGAGACCAGTGATTCCTAAGGATAGGATGGGTGTGATTGCAGGGGACTGGCATGTGAGAAATATAAAAATCATAATAATTATGTGTTCATTATAAATTTTAACACAAGAGGCTCTCTTTTGACGTTTATGGGGTGATAGAGAATTTCCTTTTTAAATATAGAAAGAGCGACATTGAGTAAATAGTCACCGGGGTGCTTATGTACGGTGAAGCTCATGATCACAGAAGTCTGATGCCTGGAGTTTGGCAAACTGATTTTGTAGCCTTTGTTTCTCTCTGGAAGGGGGAACCGAGACTCAGGTGCTGAATGACTTGCCCAATGTCACGGAGTGAGGTGGTGACTGAGTTTGGTGAGATGAAAATGCATTTCATTTCTCCCCCATGCTAAGATAATGGCAAAAATGATGCATCAGGTTTGAATTCCAAGAGACACATGACATTCTGCTGGCAGCCCGATTCTCTGATTAGAATCCTGCCGTTGCTTTCTCTGTGTTTTTCAAATTAATTTCTCTTTCCAGTCTTTATATGTCTCCCAGATCGTCCACTGTGGTGAGAGGGCCTCAGCTTTAGGAGGACCTGTGACTGAGTCGCTTGGCTCTCCCAGTCCTTGAATTATTTGGTTAGGTTCTAGCTGTCAGCTGACCTTACCTGGTGATGGGGAAGGGCAGACACTCGAGTTCAAGTGCAGATGATGCCGGAGCCCAGCTTGCTTCTCCCTTGGAGTGGGGCCATGAGTTTAACCCCTTCCTCCCTGGCTGCCTGCCTCCTGGAGACATTAGACCGGATTAGCGCCCCTCCCCCCCATCAGCTGCAGTGAGGCACATGCCTGGTGACCATCAACCATCCAGGCCGACTCCAGAGCGCAACCCAGGGCTGACCCTATTCTGAAGTTGAGCCCAGAAACTGCTTACATTTACTTAATAGCTGGACTCCTCTTGCAGAGGATGAAGAACTGCCACTCATAAAATAATATCATGTTATGGCATTTCATGTGGATATTTGCAATAACCCTTGGAGTAATTATTATTACTACTGTTTTGGTAAGGAAGAAACTAAAGCTGAGACCTTTGAAAGAAATCTCCAGGTCACCTGCCTGGTAGTGGTGACCTTGGGACCAGCCGAGTGATTTCTGGCTGTTGGATGTGGCTCTTTCCTCACACCTCCAGTACCATCACACAGCCTGCACTGAGCCACACGGGTGGCTGGATGTCAGTGGACTCGCCAGCTCATTCCTGCATGGAGGTGTCATGTGGTCCGAGAGAGAAAGACAGAGAAAGAGACAGAGTGAAAGTGAGAGAGAGAGAGGGAGAGAGAGAGAAGGAGATTTATCTTAAGGAATGGCCTCATGTGATTGTGGAAGTTGCCAAATCCAAAATCTTCAGGCAGGCCAGCAGGATGAAGACCGAGGGAAGAGTTAATGTGCAGTTGGAGTCTAAAGACAGTCTGAAAGCAGAATTCTCTCTTCTTTGGGGGAGGTCAGGTTTTTTTCTGTTAAGACCTTCAACTGATTGGATGAGGCCCACCTCATGGAGAGTAATCTGCTTTACTCAAAGTCTGGATTTAAATGTTAATCTAATCTAAAAATACCTTCACAGCAATATGCAGATGTGTCTGACCAAATACCTGTGGCCTAGCCAAGTTGCCATATGAAATTAACCATCCCAATAGATAAACATGTAATATGTAGAATAATATATACTAATATCTGCAGACCGTTTATTATGGGCCAGGCAATAGTACTTTATTGGCTAATTCCCAGTAAAGGTGGTAGAGCATTGTACCTGACATCTAGAAAGATATAGTGGTTTCAGGTTAAAAGGCGGATCAGAGTAGAGGTAAAGAAGGAAGTTTTGGCATGAAGCAGACCTGAATTTAAGTTCCAAAGTTGCCAATATCTAACTTGGGCAAATTATTTAACCTTTCCAAGTCTCTTTTCCCTCATCTGTAAAACAGAATTAAACATAATACCTGACTCATCCACATTGCAGGAGCTTGATAAACATTTATTGTCTAAATGACCATTGCAGGAACCTCTGCGGGGGTTGAGGTTTGAGAAAGAAAGGAAACAGTGGGTCCGAAGCCCCTCTCACAGTACCTGGCACGTGCCCGGAAGGCGTGAACTTAGCTGTGTCTTCCACTGGGCTTATTTTTCCTCTGGGCGTCTCTGCAAATAGAGTCCTGGCTGGCTGCCGTTGGGACCCCCCTCCCAGGACTTGGCCAGGGGTGGCTTTCAGGAAGGGCTTGCCTTTCAAGGCCAGGATAGAACAGACATCTTCCTCACCTAACTCAGAGGCTGCTTTCTCCTACTTCCTTGGCATCATTCCCCAGAGTGGCCAGGTCCCCCCTGCTCCCAGAACTCCCTTCTCAGAGCTCTGGCCCTGGCTGGGCTTGGCAGGGGGCGTTGTCCCAAGCACCAGGTTCTGTGGTCTGGAGCCGGGTGAGCTTCCCACATCGCTGCCAGCACACCGTGCCCTGTGGGTGCACAGCTTTGCCACCTTCCCTGTCACACAGAGCTTGATTCACTGCCTCTCGGGGGAGTCCAGTGGCCTCCTCCTCCTCCCAAGGGCCATGACCTCCCAACACACACTCTACTGAGTAGGCTAATCATTCTCCTTTATTCTAAAACAAATCGCACTTGCAATGCTTGGCTTAAAAGGACACCAGGAACACCACAAACCCGCATTATGTTAACTAATTAACCCATCATTTAATAAAATATCGTGGTATACCGAAAGATGGGATTCCAGCTCCACCGTATGACCTTTGTTAAATTTCTTAATCTCTGTGATGCCTCAGTTTCCTCATCTGTAAAGTGGAGACAATATTAATGCCCACTCAAATGGATTATTGAGGTATCGGAACGAGTTAATACATGTGAAAACATGCTTGACGCACAGTAAGTGCTCAATAAATAGTAGCCCTCCTATCATTATTGTTACCACTGCTATTCTACTTCTGTTTTGTGTCGGGAACTCTGATGGGCACTGGGGAACAGCATTTGGTAGCACATCCTGTTCCTGACCTAGTGGAGTTTGCATACTCTGAGTGGCGGGGGGTGGGGGGGAGGTAAACTTTAAACAGGTAAAAGTTTAAAAAGCCCACAGATGGGATTACAAATTGTGACAAGTGTTCTGAAGACCAAGGGGACGCTTTAACAGACACTCACAGTTGGCTGGGGAAGTGCTTAGAGGGCAGGCCATGGAGGGTGTCACGGAGCTGCTAATATGTAAGCTGAGCTCTGAAGGATGAGGAGAAGAGGAAGAAAAGAATGGTAGGAATAGGGACAGCACATATGAAAACCTTGAGGCAGAAAGCACTGAATGTTCTTGAAAATGGGAAAGGCCAGTGTGGCCGGAGTGGAAAGCAGCAGTTCGTTGGATCCCGCGCTCTTGGGGAGCACTCTAGGCATGTTCACTCACCCACTCTTCATGTCCCCCAGGAGGAGGCACCATCGTAGCCCAGAATGGCCCAGTCTGGGGCCTCTCTGGCCCACCTGCACACACCTTCCTCGGCTTCTGGCTGCCTACAGCAGCAAGCACAAACCTTTAGCTTGGCATTTCAGATGCTTCAAGATAGAGATCCTGCATCACCTACCTGTTTGTTGTATTTCCTTCTTAAATTTTGCTGCACCTTAGAATTAATTTTTTACTTATATAAGTAACATTCAAATGTTTTCCTTGTGGAAACTTAACACAAGTAAACTTAAAGTTCTTTTTTTAACCACTCTTCCCTCTTCCCCATCCCTCTTGGGTGCCTCCCCAGAGGTAATACTGCAGCTATATCCAGAGACTTCCAGATATTTCTAAAATTGACAGATTCACGGATACATTGAAAGAGTATGCAAAACTGTGCAAAAATAAATAGAATCGTTCTGTGTTTTTTTAATAAACGCACACCACTTCCTCCATAACTCATTGGCTAAAACCATCATGAGCCTCCTCCATTCAACTGAGGGCAGCTCATGTGGAGAGGGCAGGAAGTGTCAGGATTAGCATCTTCCCATGTGCCTGGAAAGGGAGGAAGACCAAAAAGAGTACTAGCAGTTTCTACTATAGAAAGTGATTTAAAAAAAGTCCTTTAGAAAATAAATTTCTTGAAGAAAAAATGGAGTCATTTAAAGAAAACATTACTGTCAAGAGGGGAATGGAGGGCTTATGCTTCTGGCAAAAGTAGAGAAGGTGGTACAAGAGCAGACTTTCCAGCCTGCAAATCTGTCATCCTGTGCTCCTATGAATAGTCATATGTGGTGACTAAGGCCATGGGTCTCTTCTTGCAGAGCTGTCCAAGACGCTGCAGGTGACCCCAGCCAGGCTCCCTATAGGAGGTCCAGTCTGAGGGACACAGGGCCTCCAGTCTCCCCCCCCTCTGCTCAGAGACTTCACCCCCTTCCCATCCTCCTCCAGGTGTCCATCTTAAGACCCCCTTTCCTCAAAATACCTGGAGACCTTGGCCCTAGGTAATGACCCCTTGCTGATCAGCAGCAGCCCCAACACCTGGCTGACTCCTTCCCACTTAAGTCTCTTATGGCTCCTGAGAATGTGATACGGGACCACCAAGAGGCTCACGTGCTGTTTGGCAGGGTTCTGTTTCAAGACGCTCTGGAATGTGTCCAGAATGTGGAGCAGCTGCAGGTCAGGGAAAGGGAGGAGGAGGAGAATCCCTGCAGCTCACTCTCAGCTCCTCCTGTTTCTTTTCAGTCCTTATATTCTATTTTTTAAAAGATTCTATTTATTTTTTTGAGAGAGAGCGAGCACGTGCGAGAGAGCATGAGCAGAGGAGAGGGGCACGGGGAGAGGGAGAAGCAGACTCCCCGCTGAGCAGGAAGCCCCATGTGGGGCTCGATCCTAGGACCCTGGGATCATGATCTGAGTTGCAGGCAGATGCTTAACGACTGACTCACCCAGGTGCCCCCTATTCCTTATAGTTTAAAATAAACAACCCCTTTGGACCAATGTCTGTCAAGCAGCATAACAACAGCTTTGCAGGAACTCAAGGTATGAGGATCAAAGGGCTGCTGTTCCATTCTACTGTTGGCTCCAGGCCCACTGAGCGGCCTGCGGAGTCTGGAAGGGGCCTGTGCTGGTAGGAGGCGGAGTGGTGCAGGAGGGAGGAGGGCAGAGGACAATGGGTAGGGTGGGCATGAGCTGAGACTTTGGCCCTGGGCTGGTTGCCTATTATGTTCCAGGGGCAAGTTACTTCTTGTCACTTATTCCTGTGCTTCTTCCCATGCTCTGGAAAGAACTGTACAGAGCACAAGCTCAGGGGATGTCAGAGGCTGAAAAGCCTGAGCGGTCAGCTTCAAGCCCAAGCCTTCCATTTACAGTCGGGAGCACGGTGAATTGGCTTCTACTGCTGCGGTAACCCATTGCTACAGACTTACTGGCTTGAAACAACACGGATTTATTATCCTACAGCTCTGTGGGTTACAAGTCCAACACGGGCCTCGCTGGACTAAACTCAAGATGCCAGCGGGGCTACATTCCTTTCCAGAGGCTGCCTGCATACCTTGGCTCCTGGCCCCTTTCCAGCTCCAAAGCCAGCAGTATGGGATGAGCGCTCCCATCACAGCACCTCACCCCCTGTGCCTGTCCCTTCCACTCTCAAGGACCCTTGTGATTACCTTTGGCCCAGATGGATAGTCCAGGATACTTTCCCTATGTTAAGGTCAGCTGGTTAGCAGCCTTAATTCCACCTGCCACCTGCATTTCTCTCTGTCACGTATCAGGACATATTCACAAGCTCCAGGAAGTAGGGTGTGGACGTCTTTGGGGGCCATTATTCTAGCTTCCCAGAAAGGGTTAATGACTCACCTGAGGCAGGGCTAGGGACACGTCTGACACTCAATATTTGTCTATTCCCTCCCACTGTTTTCAGCCTAGAAGGTGTAGAGCAGGGTGGTTAAAAGCATAGGCTTTGGGATCAGATAGATCTGGAGTCTGTGATCTGGGTTCAAAATCTAGCTCTGCTTTTACGAGTCGTGAGAACCTGGGAAAGTTACTTAAGCTCTCTGGACCTCAGTTTCCTCATCCGTTGAATGGGGATGACAGTAACAACTTCATAGAGTGAAAATCCACAAAAGGTGCATAGCATTATCTTTAGTGCACAGCACCCAACAAATGGTATCTCTTAGTATGGTTTATAGTCAAACACCACTCTTGATCATAAGCCCCTTGTGAGGAGAGCTTATCAGGTATCATAGCCATTTCATAGATACAGAAATGGGCTGCAAGAGTTAAAATGTCTGAAGTGAGGTTGCTCAGCAAGCCCTCAAGGTGGTGGGTCGGGAGCAAGGTCTACGGACTCCTAACCCTATGCTCCTTCAGGGGACACTGTCCCATTTTGTTTAGCCTCTAGCAGGTGATCCAAGAAAGATGTTCATCTGGTTTGTTTTTTTTTTTTCCTTCTGCTAGAGAAAAAGACCCTTTACCTTTTTTTCTTTTCTTTTCTTTCTTTCTTTCTTTTTTTTTTTTTTTTGAATGTCCTGTAGTTTTCAGTCTCAAAATATTAGGCTGAATTCCTACTGCAGAATACTTGGAGGTTAAGTTCCCCGGCCTTCTCCCTTGTGTAAACATGCTGTGGCTCACCACTAAGACAATATTATGCAATTTGAGGCTGTAATTAAATTGAGGCTTCTGTCCATCATCCCCGGAGCGCACGTAGAACCCCTCACTGAATGATACAGCCATGATTCCTATGGTGGGATTGTAGCTTTTCATTAGAATGACACACATGTCATTTATTTTTGATATTCTCTGGGTGCTGAGAAACTGGTACATCAAGACATTTTAAAGGGTTGGAGTGTGAGTGTTGGGGTATTTTAGAGGCCTTGAAAAATAACACCCTTTTTTGCTGCCCATGTCCAGAACTGAGGGTTCAGATAGACGAAGACCCATTAATACTGATTAAAACTGGGTAGGGAGTGCTGCGTGCACAGGAAGCAGAATGCGGACGCTTTTTCCCAGTGCCCACAGGACAGGGCCACCAAAGGCTTCCCAGCCAGCCCAGAACTGGCCACCCCGAGCTTCCCGCAAAGCCTTGAGCACAGATTAGACAGTGGTCCCCTGTCTGCTGGAGCCCAGAACCCTGAGTCTGCGGCACTGACCAGTCAGATATATCCGCTCTTCTGGAGAGAGCTGGGGTCACCGGAAGCAGACCCGGGGATGGAGTTTGGGGTGTGAGATGTTTATATAGGATCAACATCTGTTTAAGGACATGGGCAGATGCAGGCCTGGGCAGAGGCAGAAGTAAAAAATCCCAGACAGTGTGGTGGGGAGCTCGGGTGCGAGCATCACCCTTCTGCGTCTCCCCAAGGTGGGCCCCAATGGCCAGGCCTTCCAGACCAGCCTACCCCAATGGGTGGGGGCCTCGGGCTGGCCAGCTGAGGCAGGCCCTGATGGAACCGACAGCTGGGCAGCAGGGTCTGGGCCGCTCCTCTGTGTGTCTGCCACATAGGCCCTTCATTTTCGGCCATCTGCCTGCTGCCTCACCCTTGGCCACTTCGTGTCTCTTTCCATCACCTTCTAGTCAAGCCCAGTTGCTGAAATGCCCACAGATCTCATGCCTTTCATTCCTCTGGTCCTTGTCTAACATCCTTCCTGCTAACTTAGTCTCATTTCTCATGGTTCAGATTGGGCGTCACCTCTTTTAAGAAGGCCTCCCCAACTCCTAGCCTGGGCAGAGTACCACCCCTCTGTGGGCACCTAGCATTGTCTTTGCACTTCCTGAATGATATACCATTTCAGGATCATTTTCTGCGGACAGCCTCATCTCCACCAAGACTCAGTTTATCTGCAGAGTCGCACTTTGTACCTTGAGCACTCAATAAATTCTGGTACACGATGGGTGTTCAATAGATGTTTGTGCTCTCATCTCCCTGTCAAGGCCACATCCTTACTCAACAAATATTCACTGGGCATTTTTGGGCAAGTATTCTATGGCACTCACAGAGGGATGGGCCTTCTCCTTTACTGTCACCACCGTGGTGCCAGCGGAGAATCTTGAACAATAGAGTTTTGGGGGAAATACCATTTTTTGAAAGATTTTTGAAATCAGACCTTACTTCTCTTGCCAAAATGGCCTCAAGACAGGATCTGGAAGCAGTGAGGGGCTTGAACAAGTATCCAGACACTGGGGCGAGTAAGGTCTGGGACAATATTTGAAATACTCCCTAAGAAGAGGAAACGGTTAAGGTAGACTCCTTTCTTGGTTTGCTTTTATCTGTCCCATGGAGGAATTACTTGAGGCTCTGTAAGGATAGAACAAATCTAGACTAATAGATCTGTAAGGGGTTTCAGGGCAACGAGGTGGGGCAGTGGAATCTGCACTCAGTGTCCAAGATCACACACTCCCTGAGAAAGCAGAATAGGGAGCTGGAGAAAGCTCTTGACACTCTTATCCCCTCACATCCAGTCCTGCGGGGGATGGAAAGTTGTCCCATGAAGTGCTCCGGAAGAGCAGGAGAGGCCACGAAATGCCAACGCGCTCGCCCCGGATTGGCATGGAAATCTGAAAACAAACTTGCCTCGGTGTGCTGGCTGAACCATAAAGCCTGCACAGAGGCGAGATCTGACGCGTGAAGGCCAATTAGGGGCTTCAAACCAGCCAAACGGGAAAAGGAAAGGCCCCTTCAATTGTTTAAGGGAGAAGAGGAAGACCAAAGGCAATATTATCTTTCATCGGCCACTCCCTGTGGGGGAATGAGCTTTCCAAAGAGCACAGCCTTCTCTTAGCAGGGCAGGGAGGAGCCACCTCCTTCATCACTTAAAAAAGCCTCATTCTGGCACATGTCAAGTCAGTGAGCACTGGGGCTCCCTGGGATCAAAACCACAGCCGTTGACTTGGCCATGAGGGTCTCCTCCGTCCTGTCTGTGTGTGGGGACTGTTCACATTCCTGCTGCAGAAGTGCACCAGGTTGCTAAGGAGTCCTGGCTTCTGTGCTGTGGGCTGGGGACACAGACAAGATCCCACGCCAATTCTGTCCCCAGGGAGCCAGAGGCCAGTTGTAAGGACAGATTTGTAATGATGATGGCATCAGCAGTAATCGCCGCCTTGCTGAGGGCTCACTCTGGCCCAGGATTACCTCCTTTATTCCTTATGACAACACGCTGGATGTTATTCCTTCTAGTAACACCCCATTTCACACAGGAGGGAAGAGGCTCCGAGGGTGTAATTACTGATCCAGAGTCATCATGGCGAGTCAATGGTGGAGGGGAAACTCAAACACAAATCTGTGTGACTCACATTCAACTGAGGGTGGTTTGGGCCCCTCTGGCTTCTCCAGAGGGCACTGACAATGTCTTGGAAGCATTTGTGCTTGCCACAATGCAGGAGGCCATTGGCTACTGGTATCCAGTGGGTAGAGGTGGGGGATGCTGTTAAACATCATGCAATGGGCAGGATGGCCCCACCTCCACTCCAGACATCAGCCCAGAAGGGTCAAGGCACTGAGATTGAGAAATGCTGCTCTAGGCTCTCATGTCCACTGTACTCTACAGGTCTCTGCTCCCCACCTGTGACATTGTTGAGCTCCACGCCTGAGTGTCTTGCTTGTAGTGCTCATCGTGATGTATTGTTTTGTTACTGTTTGTCTGTGATTTCACTCATTCTCTCCCCACCCCACCCCGCTCTAAGTGGCATGAGGGCAAAGGCCGCCTGCCTGTTACACTGCTCTACATCCAACACCTGGCAACAGCGCCCGGGACTAAGGGCTCAGTACGTCTTTATTGGATGAGCACGTGGGCAGATGAGGGTAGAGAAATCGACCAGTCCATGCAAGGTCCCAAGAACAAAGTAGTGGAGATCGTCTTGAATCCTAGGTTGGTCTGACTCCAAATCACATGGTCCTAACCCCCATGGCAAAGGGCCAAGACAATTCGGTGCAATGGGGCAAAGGGCCGTCCTCCAGGAGCTGGGAGTCCAGAAGAGGAGAGAGAGAAAAGGTCAGTGGTGTCAGGATTAGATACCAAATTCAAACTGGGAAAGAGACAAGGGATGAAAGAAGGAGCTAAGAAGAACCTGAGAGCTCAGCCACGGGCCCCTGCTCTTGAGATGGAGTGACCACTCAGTGCAGAGTTTCCCAGATATCAAAAGAAGGTCTTGAAATGACCAGAATCAATCTTTCTCCCCCACCTTTTTCCTTTAGCAAAGATGGGCAATACAACATTTATCCTCTCCTCATCCTCAGGGACTTTGGGTCTCTTGTGGTTCTCAAAAATAATGGCCGGTGGTTTCATAAATGCATATTTAAGTCCTAGAAGTAGCCTGAAGTCAAGTACCAGGCTGGCTCCATCTGGCAAGTTCTGGCCCTGGCAGCTGCGCCTCCCGCCCTGGGCTTGTGTCTGCCCCTGCAGCCTGCCAGCTTGCTGGCCAGAGGCTTTCGGGAGCCAGTGTGGGAGCAAACTCCCATGACTCATGGCTGGGGAAGCTGTCAGGGTGAGGGGAGGTAGGGGCACATGAGGGCAAGGGCAGGGAATGAGAGGAAGGCAGAAGGCAGGGGCTGGGGAAGGAAGGAGAAGGCCAGGGTTAGTGACAGAACAGGGTAAAAAGGAAGCAAGAGGTAGAAGGAGGGATGAAGGAAGGGAGAAAAGAAGTGGGGGAAGGAGGGAAGGAAGGAAATATGAGTAATAGCAACTGTAATAGGTCCTTTCTGAGTATTGAGAATTGCCTTGAATTGTGTGAAGTCTTTAGGACGCAGAATCACCTGTAATCCTGAAAACAATCCTAGGGGGCAGATTTTTTTTTATCATGTCTTTTTTATGGATTAAAAAAGTCCATGAGTTACAAAGATCTTAACCAATCTGAGGACACACAGGTAGTAAGTGGGGGATTCAGATGTGAAAAGCACGGGAGGGAAAGAGCTGGTATGGCAGGTGTGATGGAGGAAGAGGCACCCTGGGATGAAGGACAGAGGCTTGTCTAGGCTTAAAATTTCCAGGACGTGGGCCACCTAGGTGGGTCAGTGGTTGAGTGTCTGCCTTCGGCTCAGGGCATGATCTTGGGGTCCTGGGATCAAGTCCCGTATCAAGTTCCCCGCGGGGAGCCTGCTTCTCCCTCTGTGTGTGTGTGCGTGTACGATGAATAAATAAGTAAAATCTTAAAAAAAAAAAGTTCCGGGAAGTGTGGAACAGACAGTCGGGTCCTGGGAACTGGACTCTGGCTCAGAGTGGCTGTCTTTAAGCAGGTGGGGATGGGGAGGATCCTGCTCACCTTGGATCTTAGGCTGTTAGGATCAGCCCAAGGAGGCTCTTTGAATGGGCTTCCCTGATAGATTGTATCAGAGATTCTTTGGTGACACGTGAGCCCAAGAGAATTGCAATGCCATTGTTAGATATCGATCCTTCCATCTGAAACAGAACAAATGGAGCCAAAAAATTTATCCAATTTCATTATACTCAGGAGCAAGGAAAACAAAGAAAGAAAGGAAGTTATTAAAATAAATACAAATGGCTTCTATATGTCCTAAGGTCACTTTCCCATCTGTTGTCTCACCTGGTAGTCCTGTCTTGTGGGGAGTGTCAGGCTTCACGTTTTACCAAAGAGGAACTGGGTTGAGAGACAGGAAGTTCTATTAACAAGAATCTAGGGTCCAAAGTTGGGTCTTCCTCATATCTTTAGCTCTTTCCTGGGCCCTCTATTGAAAGTCACTCTCAGTGTCCCTTATAGGAAATTAAGTCTTGTCAAACTAACTTCCCAGAATGAAAAGTTCTAGTGAAACAAGACTCTGGCCTATTACTCAGGAAGAGAAGATTAATGCTAGGATCATTCAAAATCATGTTGCTTATGTCAAGTGTCCCTACAGTAACTGTTTATAAAAGAGCTTATTTAGAATGCAAAAAGTTGGTTCCCAAAAAAAGCAGTGTGTGTCCTCCTAGAGGAGCGAATTAATAGAAGCAAACAGTAGTGTTCTTGGAAATCCTTGGATAAATAGCTTTGTACATGCTGTTCCCTTTAGCCCCACCTCACCTGGGGTTACACCCTTGTTCCGCTCTGGAATTGAACCCTGCCGAAGTAAGTATTATTCTCTGCACTATGGATGCCTTTCCTTCCCCCACTCCACCTTTTGTACCTTCAGCTCCAATGAATCCTTCTTTCCACATAATCCCTATTGGTACCCCTTAGAAAGCAAGCTCCACATGACGGGGGGCTGGCTTTTCTTCATTGTTGCATGTCCTCAGCATGCTGCCCCACTCATAGTAATTGCACAATAAATATTTGTTGGACAAATGACAGCATGGGCCACTAGGCACTAAACACAGACTGGCTGCTTTGTTAATTTGAGTTCTCTTTTTCTTTACTTGTCCCTTCTATTTTTATTCCCAGTACCAACCCCAGTATACAGAATGGAAGCTCTGTTTGTCAGAAGAATCAAGGAATGCAAAAAATATTGAAGTATTGTTTTATAAAACATGCTTTCAATAGAAACAGAATTGATCCATCTTGTGATATAACATTATATCTCCTCCTGTGTCCATAAAAACAGAGGAAGGGCCCTAATGGAGGGTGGAGTAATTAATAATTTTTGTACATGGGCTCATTTTTATGACATATCTGCACGATCACAGATTCCTAATGTTTCTGGGTGAGGGGCACCTTGGCCATCGAGTGGCGGTACCAGTACTAGTGAGGTTTAACAATTCTTGAGTGCTTTAGTACAGGCACTATGCTGGGGGCTTTATCCATGTTACCTCATTTAATTCTTACAAACAACCTTGTGTGTGGTAGTAGTTCCCACTCAACCACTGAGGACACTGGCACAGTTATGTAAGCAGGACTCTACGAAGCCTGATGGGTGCCCATGGGAGCTTCTTGGCTGCCCTGGGGAGGAGGCATAGGGGCAAGACAGTGCGAATGCAAGAAGGCCTATCTGGCCCCTTCTATATACAGAGCTGTTGTTCTACTACGTATTGCATGTATTGGCCTTTGGCAGAAGATTTCTTAGAGAAACAGGTTTTTATCTAGCTAGAAGAAAAGGCTTATAGACAAAGCATCCAGAAATAGATGTTTTAGTTGTATAGATAGGAAGACTGAGAGGTCAGGGATGTTAAATCCTATGGCAATTCTCACCTTGGCCAAGCTGGGTCTAGACATTTCAACTCCAAGGAGTCTGGGACTTGATTTCCTGTGCCATGTTGCCCCAATGCCCAGAGATAGCCATCATGGTGCTTCAATTTGGTACACTTGTTGACCAAGAGACTTGTTTGTCTAGAATTTTTGTTTCCAGAGGCATTTACTGAGCAATACTGAGTAAAATTAGGTAAATTATAAGGTAAATTTAGAAATCTTTGTCTAGCAATGTTGTTAGAGGAAAACAGGAAGGACAAGGCAAGGCTAGACAGGGCAGGAAGTGGAAAAAGCACTCAGGGAATGCAGAGAAGACCAGGGTGTGTGTGAGAGCCCTGGAATATAAATGACAACAACAATAACAATAATAATATTATTTTTAAAATGCCTACCACGTGACATGTTTATAAAACTAAATGCAGGGGGTCCCTGGATGGCTCAGTGGTTTAGCACTTGCCTTCGGCCCAGGGCGTGATCCTGGAGTCCCGGGATTGAGTCCCACATCAGGCTCCCTGCACAGAGCCTGCTTCTCCCTCTGCCTGTGTCTCTGCCTCTCTCTCTTTCTGTGTCTCTCATGAATAAATAAATAAAATCCTATATATATATATATATATATAACTAAATGCATTATATCCATCGTAGCTTTTAATATGCAGGGCAATCAACTCTCTCTGTTTTCTTGAAGAGCAAACTGAAGTTCAGGGAGCCTTAAACAGCAGAGAGAAACTCAATCAAGGCCTGTTTGGAAAGGTACACAATTGAACCCCTCTGCTACATCAGGGCTTCAAGGTCCCCAGGATCACAAGGCCCCAGGTGCTTTTGCATCCAGCTCTTGGAACCGGATCTGGCATAGAGCTCAGGCCCCTGACCCCAAGTCAGGGACACTGTGTAAGGCTTGAATTAGGTTTACCTTTAGGGCAAGCTGAGCCAGTCCGGGGTGATTGAACCACCTGCTACTTGGATGCCTGAGATTTTTTGACCTGGGGACCAGGCTTTCCATTTCCCAGTGAGAGAGAAAATGCTGGGCCTCTGGGTAGCCACGTTTTAGTCAGCAAGCCAGCCAGAAACAATGGCCAAAAGTATGCCTGCCTTTATGTAGCCCTTTAAGATTTAACAAATATTTCTCCTCTGTGTTTTTCTAAGGTCATCAGAGCAGATGTTATATCCTCTATTTGACCGATCAGATCAGAACAAAAGAAAAAGTTGTGGAGGGTTAACATATCTCAGAAGAGGCATCTTCTGACACCAGTCCCTGGTCTTCCTGGGTCATTTCTCCCTTTGCGAGGCACTAGGACACTGCAGGTAATGGCAAGGATTAAAAGTCTGAAAGGTAGGAGAGAAGTCCCCACTGAGGGGCCCAGTAGGGAGAGAAAAAGCCAGCAGCTAACTCTTCAGAGGGCACAGCCTGTCTGGCCCTGCTTCTCCTCAGCTGGGTGGGGGCCCAGAGGAGCAGTGCCCAGAAGTATTTTTGTCTTGTTGCTTCAACCCAGGCAGCTCCACTTGGAATGATTTATGATGATTTCTTGGGTTTGTTTTGTAAACACAGCCCACACCACAGGGAGGGAGTTACATTCCCAGGGTCTTCCTTCATGGTGCTCTAGAATGATTATGCTCAGGGCTGATGCTACAAGTAAATGTTCTCAAGTGGAACCTAGAAATTAGCATGGTGAGAGGCCTCCGAGGTCCTTCAGCCATCTGCCTCCTTTTAGCTGGTGAAACTGAGGCCTAGTGTCTGGGAGGGAGTTGCCCGAGGCAGACACCAACTAGAGCTTGCAGCTGGGTGAGAACCCTGCATACAACCAAATGTTGCCTCCATGATTACTATAGCTCTGGGGAGACAATGGTGAGCACAGTAGATTGGTCCGTGGCTTCATGAAGCTTAGACTCTAGCAGGGGAATAGACATTGAACCAACAACAATTAAAGGCATGCAGTGAGGGAGTGGAGGTGCTTTCGAGGCCTTCTGTTAGGGGAATAATCCTGTGTTGAGTGACGCCCGCTTGGAGGACATGAGGTTCAGAAGGAGCAGGAGAGAGCTTGTCTGGGCAAAGGGACCAGCGTGTACCTTGAGGCTCTGAAAATTGGCCCATGCAGGAGCAGGGACACAGGTGAACCTGGGTGGGGGGCAGGTAGCAGATCTGATGGGCTTCTTGGGCTTTTAGTTCATATTCTAAACACAGTGGACAGCCATGAAAGTTTCAAGTAGAGGAATAAAGAAAGCGATGAGGTTCAGTTTGCTGTTGATGTGAGATCTCTCTGGCTGGATTGAAGGGAATGGGCTGGGGAGCACAGGCTTCTTGATAGGGGCACTGGCTCCTCGCCCTGTGCATAGTGCCTGCATGGCTCAGTGTCATTCACCCGTGTATGCACAGCTTGGATGGGGGATTTCAGCTGTGATTTCTTTTAAGACAGGTGTCAAACACAAAGCTGGACACAGGACGCACAAAGCCGTGCAAAACCCTTGTGACCTAAATTGGGGCAAAAGCCAGATAATGTTTGTGTTTAAGAGATGCAGTGAAGGGTAGCAGATCCTGGAGGAGTGTCTGGGGTAGAGGAGGGCATACCTGGGGGCAAGGGTGCACCCTACCAGGAGTGTACCAAGACTTTGGAGGCTGGCCTGGCCTCACTGTAGCTAGATCTCTGGAACTGGACGGGGGCAAAGAGTTGTGTTTGCCAACTGCACTTAGAGAAAAGGATGCATGTCTTCATGTGCCTCCAAGCTCTGAAAACTCAACCCCGAAACTGCCTGCGTGCCAAGCATGGACATCAGAATCTGGATTTTCCACCCCTGATTTCTAGGTTAGAAAACCTGGATGGGGACTGGTCTAGAGGGGCCCTTCTCTCACACTGGTCCTGATGCTTCCTTTTATGGAGAGATTGACAGTTCACAGAGCTGTTTCCCATGCTCTTTCTTTTTCCTGGCCCCTAGTCTTTCTACCTGTCTCCTTGTCATCTTTCCTTTCTGCTTTTAGGAGGCGGTATAGTGCAGTTAAGCATGGACTTTAGAGGTAGGCACGTCTGGGTTGGAACTGTGGCTTTTCTACCTACTACTGGTTGAGTCACTTAGGGCATACTTCCCAACCTCTTGGATTTGTGGTTTCCTTGTCTGTAAAATGGGTATATTTATAATTTAATCACCACTCTGGAAGATGTGCATCAGATGATATGTATAATGCACAGAAGAACGTGGCACGCAGTAGGAACACAAAAAGCTACTATTGCCCTTCGTTTGTTTGGTGTTTCTCTGGTTGCCACTGTGGGCTAGGCCCTGGGCTGAGGCACTGGTGTCATAACGCTGATCCCCAAAATGCCCCCTTTCAAGTGTTGGGCAGGGATCAGTGCCCTCCTACCCCAACTACAGCATGTGGGGAAGATGGCTTCTCTCAGGGAGGATCTGCAAAATTGCCCCAGATCTAGACATGCCCCTGAGTACTGTCTATGCAATGTTGCTGACACCCCAGACTCTTTTTTTTTTTTTTTAAGATTTTATGTATTTATTCATGGGAGACACACACACACAGAGGCAGAGACACAGGCAGAGGGAGAAGCAGGCTCCCTGCAGGAACCCTGATGCGGGACTCGATCCCAGGACCCAAGGATCATACCCTGAGCCAAAGGCAGATGCTCAACCACTGAGCCACCCAGGCATCCCCAGACTTGCATTTTTTGCTGTATTTTCCTCTTGCAGTTTCCTTGCTCAGTTTAATTCAAACAACCAGTCCTACTGTGCCTACTACCACGTGGCAGGTCCTGGCCAGGTCCTACAGTGGACACTATGGTGAGTAGGTTGTGGCCATGGCCAGTCTAACAAGGCCCATAGGATGGTGATGAGGTGGTGATGGGCAAGAGCTGCCCCGTGAGGAACATCCACAGCAGCCAGGCTTTTTATTTAGCTTGGTGGTAAAAGACTCAGTGAGTCTCCCAATTTCTGTGGCCTATCATAGGAAAGGGGGAGGATCACATGTCACTTTTGGGTCCCCCAGAGGTAGAACCAGGGCATAGAGTAGAAACCACCATAGGATATATTTTGTCTCATTAAAAGGAGCAGAGCTTTCTAATATCTTAGGGTGTCCAGCAAGAGAAAAGGCTTTCTGGTAAGCAGAGCAAGCTCCTCTGGGAAGATTCGGGCATGGCTGGGTAAACACCCACCAGAGGGCCGTAACAGGAATGCCTGCTTTGGGTGGGAGGTTTGAGGGGATGACCTCTAGGCTTCCAAGTAGCTGGAAGATGTACAGATTCTAAGTTTCCACTGTCAGGTTCCCACCACCTACCCTTGGATGCTTGCCAGCTTCCTCTCTCTGGGGCTTGCCCTGCACTCCTCACTCCTTCTCGAACCCAGCTCCGGAATCTTGCCCGGGCAACTTAGCGATCCTGGGTGCAACATGTCAGGTCGCTGGGCGTGTGTGAGATAGATTCCAATCTCTGTTCTGGCTGGACAGTTTAGTTTTGTTATCACCCCAGCCCCTTTCAGACATCTTTCCCCTTTAGGAGTTTGTATGTTCTTTCCAACCTTTATATTTCAAATGCATTTCATATGATAGATAAACACTCCAGTTTCTGTTACTATACTTCTAAGCTTGATTTTTTTTTGGAAAATCAACAGCATTGTGGTGTAGAGTCAGCTTGTTGGATTCAAATTCCAGCTTCACTACTTACTATCAATGTTGTCCTGGCCAAGCGACTTAATCTCTGTAACAGATTAATATCTTAATATCTGTAAAACAAGCTAATAATAACATCAGCTCACAGGGAGGAATGCTGTAAGACTAAATAGATAATAACATGCAAAGAACTTAGAACAATGCCTGGCATGTTGTTTTAAATAAATGGTAATGGTAAATAATCATTAAATAGCTATTTTGTTCATGATGCTTTATTTGCTTTTTAAACTAATTTTATCAATTTAGCAATAAACTTATTATTTAAAATGATTAATAATTTTATTAATGTATTAATTTTAAAACTAACTCGTGCATTTTTAGAAACCAGAATAGTATTTTTCACTTATTAGAAATCAGAATAGTATTAGCATTGAAAGTATTCTACAAGTTTCCAAATCTAACCTATCTTTTTGCTGCTAAGGACATTGAACCTCAGAGGGGGCAGGGCAGAGTCAGGAAGCGAATGCAGGCGTCTTTGCTTTTGTCTGATGCCCTTTTGTACATCAAGATTTCCCTAATGAGGATTAATTAAGGGTTACCGTATTTTTCTGGTAGGTTGCTTTAAAAAATAGCAAATCACAAGCATGTAATTAAATAAGTGAACGTTGAAGTCCTTCCAACAAAATGTGTTATTTAAGTCACTGGAAACAGGAAATTGGGATTTACATGCTACTTCCCATTGCTGTGTTTCAGGGACTTCAGACATCGGCTTCCAGGGGTCCCGCAGGCCTGCCCATCCCTGTCCCATTCAATCCTGCAGGCCTCCTGAGGGACAAGAGCTGGCTCAAGATAACCTCACGAGTACCTCTTCTCCACAGTCCTTCTTCTTGGAATACCAATTCCAGGGCCAGTGCTCTCAGCTTGAGTGGTTTAAAGCATTTACAAATGCGCTGCCAAACATCGATGTGTGTAAAATTTATTTTTGTTTCAGCTGCACATCACACCATGCAATGATGCCTACTGGGGAGAATTCTGAGCTAAGTGGATGACGTGATATCTTGCAGAGTGGGGTCAGCTGGCTTCAGAGAGTTGTGATGTGATGGCAAGGCATTCCAAGGAAGACTTTTCTGGAAGGTGTGACAGCTTGGTTTTGGGAGTTAGAAAGCTTGATCAGGGCAGAGCCAAGTTCAAGTCAATCTTTAGCTCAGGACTGAGGGGCAGAGTGAACCACGCAATCTGATTATCCTATAGAGAGACCTTGTTAGAAATTAGATGTGTCCATACACATTGCCCATATTACTGATTTTAAGTGTGTTGCCCCAAATTACAGAATTTTTAAGGGGGTGGGGAGAGAGTAGAGGTAGAGGGAGAGAGAGAATCCCAAGCAGATTCCACCCCCAGCCTGACATGGGGCTCAATCTCATGACCCTGAGATCATGACCTGAGCTGAAACCAAGAATTAGACCCCCAACCGACTGAGCTAACCAGGTGCCCCACAAATTCCAGAATTTCAAATTGTACTGTGAACAAAGAAAGTCAGAGAGCCATTATCCTAAGCATGGCATGGGAAAAGTGCTGACATAATTTTGTGCAATACCGGGTTGAGCAGAGTTCAACCTTAATTCCTCACTGCAGGATTTCTCAGCACCTTTAATGCATTAATGCATATGATGGCTCCTCCAGAGCAGGTTCAGACACACACAGCATGTGTCCATATTTCTTGTTCACACAAAGCAAAGTTTTTCTCTCCAAGAATATGCAGGGACTAGTGTTCTGAGGGAACACTTCAGCAGGTACTGTGTCAGAGGATTCCATCCTCTCTCTTTTTGTCTAAGGTCAAAGGCTGTTATGTAAGGAGTGAATCCAAAGACTGACCCTTCACGGTCCCTGATACACAACTCAGCCACTCACCAGGACACCTTACTCCCTTAAAGTGCTTTCTGAACACATCTGAGAGGATTCAACAGGCAAGAGATGGAGCCCTTCCTCATGCAAGATTGATCTCATATATTCTACTGTTAGGGTGAGAGCATCTTTTGGGGGCCTGGCCTCCTTAGCCAGATACTGTGAATCCCTTTTGCTTATAAGGCAGTTTTCAAACTGTAGCTGCCAGGCTGTGCCTGCGCTGTACACACCGTGTGTTGAGACCGATTTCTCTCCATTTCACCACACAGTATGGAAAGCTTTCATGTTTTGGCCTGATTGCTACAGCCTGGAGCTAAGCCTTCAGCCAGCATGTCAATAGCCTGGGCAAGTTAATACTTGGAATGTCTCTTCAGTTTTTTGGATTTCTTTTTTTCTCATTGATAAAATGAGGGGGAAAGACTTAGGTGCAACAAACGCTCACAAGCATTCACGGAGTGGACCCTGAATGAGATCGCATTTCGCCAATGCACCAGTGGATAAAATAGGGTTTTTTGATAGATGCATGACCATAAATTATAGCACAGCATGCTATCTGTGAAAAGGGCTACAGAGACAGAGAGGAGGAAATCATAAATTCTTTCTGGAAGATCTTTAAGATTCTTTCGAGCTCTGGTATTTTTAGACACTGTGCCTTTAGGGTCTGGTCTTCTTGTTGCTGTTGGCCCTCTGAATCTCAAAACAGCAGAGAAGGTCCAGCATCACTGTCATTGGGTGCTAGATGATGTCAGCTGATCTCCTCTGGACTAAACTTCCTCTGGCATAGACCTCTGCTTAGCCCAGCCCAGGAGGACTGCCCTGCCCTACTCCCCTAAGTGGGGTGGGTATTCCTTAGATTTTTGGCTCGAGAAAAGTTTGAACTGTGTGCTTGTCATTCCTTCTCTTGAGCCAGCCTCCAAGGATGAGAGGATGTGGATGGGTCCCTGCATGGAACCCTTCAGCTCCATAGTGCTTCTCAGTGACCTAGAGGAAATAGTCGCAGGTTTCTACTCAGCATCCTCAACCCTCCCATCTGGCTGCAGGTACACATCTCTCTTTATCACCTACACCTTCTTCTGAGATTTAAAGAATCACCTTCCCTTCTGTTCTCATTTCTCCCCTTCTTTTCCTTTTTCCTCATTCTTCTCTCTTTCCACATTCCACGTTCTACTTGCTGAGGATGATTTCAGCAATGGTGAAATTATCAATACGAATGAGTTCCTGGTTATAGTTTCAGACAGAACAATCAGGGTCTGACCAACCCCAAGGGATCCAGGGTGTGAAGAAAAGCTTTGGTTCTGAGAACCTTCAGGCCTTACTAGTATACTCTGGAGAGCTGTGTCTCCCTCCCTTAGCAAAAAAAAAAAATTCCTATTCCACCAGGGACAAAATACCCGGAAGCAGCATTGTTAGTAGCTGTAGCCACAGGCCACCCACCCTCTGGCCTTCCTCACCTTCACATCCCCGGGGACACTACAGAAAACAAAGAGCTATGACTGGAGAGAGCACAGGGTGTTGGCACGAGGAAGCCTGGAAATCTGGGATGCAGAGTCCGGGAATGGGAGCCCCCCCGCAACGCCCATCCCTCCAGGCTTTGCCAACTGGGATGCCTTTCCCTGGGTCCAATTAGGAGCAACTGCCTCCTGTCACTTCTGGGTGCAGTCAGAAATCAGGTCCCCCAACCTGAACTCACCACACTCCTCCACCTCTCCTGACCAGGAAACCACCTCCTGCCCCCTTTGCCACTCACCATTTTCTCAGAACTCAGGATTGGCGACCACTGACCACCGTCTCCTTCTTTCTCTCCTGCTCTCTTGCTCCCTCCGTCCCTCTCTCCCTCCGTCCCTAAATGTATCCCTTTCACTGGATTGACCTTATTCTTATTCTTCCCTTGTCCCTCCCTGGACCTTCCTTCAAGGTTTCTGCAGCACACCCCTTTTTCTTTTCTTCTCTGGCTCCTTCTCTAAGTACAATAGATACAAGACACTAAAAAAAATGCCCAGTGTCCCATTATATGGCCATATCATAATTTATTTAACTAATCTTCTTTGTGTGGATACTGAGGTTGTTTCTATGTATGTATGTATTTGCATATTCATTCATTCATACATGCATTCATTTTTATTACAAACAGTGCTCTGATGAATTCCTTTTATATACATTTTTGCATACGTTTGCTCAGAGTACTGACCACTGCCAAACACTCCTTTTTTTTTTTTTTTTTTGATACTCTTGTATCTCCAGTTGTGGCCTTGGTTCTCTTCTGCAAACCCCTCTTTTTTTCTGAGCATGCAATGCACGTTCACCCCTTCTTGCTTCTGTCTGGAGTCTCTCCTCCTGAAATGGCCACTTTCTACTCAGCCGTCTTGGCCAAGTCTTGTGTAGAAGCCTCCCGGATTCCCTAGACCAGCCTTCCCTAATGGTCTCCATTTATGGAGCACTTACCGTGTGTGAGGCCGTGCGCTGGAGCAGGCGTTATTCCATGGAAGAGTGGTGTGGTGCAGAGACTATATTGCTGTCAACATTTAAAAGTGATAATAATTGAAGGTCAGGAAGTTGAGGAACCTGTCCAGGTCACCCGCCTCCCCTTGTATGTGGAGGGGGAAGGATTCAATCTCAGGTCTCCCCTACTCTATAATCCATGAATTCACATAACCACCATGTCCCACTGCTCCTAGGACCCCACACCTACCCCTCCTGTGGCACCTACCATATTGAGTGGTCACAAGGCAGCATCTAGTCTGTTCCCTTCACTAGGCTGGGAACTCCCGGGCGAAGACCCTGTGTCCCTTCTTTCTGCATAATCCATATTAAGTATAGAAGCTGCCCTGTTGAAGCCGCTGGTAGGGATCTGAATGAAGGAACCCGTGTTTGCTGAATGAAGAGCCCCAGCATTCTTGGGACCAGGTTGAGAGCCAAACTGTGGTACTTAAGAACACATGCTCAGCTTGAAGTTTATTTTCTGCTAATTCATGAAAGTAACATACTGTCCACTGAGGGCCCTCATTAACTAAATTACCAGAAACTCTTTAGATTGGCAGGCAGTAGGACATAATGATTTAAGAAACAGGCACTGAAATAAGATGTTTTGATCCCAGCTCTGCCATTTAGTAGGCCAATTTCTCACTTTCCCTAATCCTCAGTTACTCAGCCAGGAAAGTGGAACTAACGAGATGGTTACTGCGCACAGGGTGATGGTGAGGATGGGATGCAGGAGTTGATGTGAAGCACTTAGCTCGGTACCCGGCACACAGAAGGTACTCAGTATGTGTGAGTCGCACCATTAGCCTCTCACAGTCTTTGTTCAAAGAGACATGGAGCCAGCATTTTCCATTTCCCTTAACACTCTCCAAAGCTTTGACCAGGATTTTTTTTTTTATTTTAAATTTCCACAAAAATTATTATCTTTCTTATCCTTGCTTGTAAAACAAACATGAATTGAGTGCCTTTTGTTTACCAGACCTCTTCATAGTCGGACTGTCACCTGATCGAGAGAGTCTACATTGGGGAGGATAAGCATTGCCTAGGCTAGCAACTACAGGAAGGTAAAGTTTTCCTGCTTTTTGCTGTTAAGAACCTTCGTTGGTTGTCTTGAAAACACACATCTCTTTTTCTTTTCAAACTTCAAGGATTTGGTTTAAAACATGAACGTCTGAAGCTTTTGAATGTTGGTGTGTGAAGGAATATATGGTTTCAAGAGTGATTCGTGGAAGTGCCTATGCTATTTTTGTTCTTTGAGACAAAAAGCTTTCCTCTATCAGCTATTCCTGAAGGTGACTTTAGGAACCAGAATTTATTTTGTGATTCTGTGCATGGTTCCTACCCATGTCCAAGTATTCGTTTCTTGGAGAGTTGTTATTTTGTTTGTGGGTAACTGAATCACCTCTCCAAGGACTATATTTGGAAGGGACCCCACTCCTGGCAACCAAAACCCAAACAGAAAAGTCCCACAAACCCGGAGCTCAAATCCCAACAAGAGGCAACGACTTCTACAAGCAAGCTTTCCAGACTTTACCTATACATGGATTATTCAATTCCAGAAGTATACGTTCTCAGAGAACCATGCCTGCCATTTTAATAAAATTGCCTCACAAGGAAAAAGAAATTCCTCAGTAATGCCACTCAGCTCCAAGACTTAGGGTTGTCTCGCCTTGCAACTAATTTACATGGCTCCTATTGTGAACTAAAGTGTCCCTTCTCCAGGTGACTTCTCTGTTCGGGAAATCCAGTTCCAGGGACGCGATGCGGGCACACCTGAAGGGGAACAGCTCCCTTCTCCTTTTGGTGCTTGTCTGAGGTAGGCGTGGCTCCGGGTTATGTGAGCACCTGGTGGCAGCACGGGGCTGGGCTACCTGCACTGTCAGGTGACAGGCCCCCTGGGCTGCCAGGTGCTCCCAGCAGCTTGGTCTGCTGGGCGCTTCTGCCTGCTCCCTGCTGCCCTGGAGCTCCGGCTTCTCTGTCAAGATGCTTTGTCATCTGAACTGCTCAGGCCAACGGGGGAAGTCAGGGGAGATGGTGGGCCAAACGGCCAGCCCTCTCACCGTGACCCCACCGAGTGACCTTGGACAGGCCCCTTCTCCCTCTGGGCCTCTGTCCCCCCCCCCACCCCCAGTCGAGAGGTAAGGAGTTTCACCAGAGCGTTCCTGAGCTGTTGCCCAGCTCGGATATCCTGGGGTTCCAGAATCCGTTCCCCAGCCAGGCCCATGACCTAGTTGTGAAGGACAGTGAGAACGGAGCCGGAGCCGTTGTTTGGAATCGTGGGTGGGGTGGTTGGGGCACCTCCTAATGAACATGACAGGGGGTTAAAGCAACCTGTTCCTCCCAACCTGCTGAAGGCCTGAAGGCTGAGCGGGCCCTGCCGCTCCGTTGGCATCGCAGCCCAGACATCGGAACGCGCTTCTCAGAGGGCGGCGGGCTCACCAGCCTGGCACTTCGCTGTCGGAAGGCCGAAAAGCAGACAAGTTGTTCAAGGCGTGGAGCCCAGATGATGCGCTGATGGAGTCAGGGTCTCAACTCTGGTTCTCTCAGGAGCTCCTGTCTGGGGGGACACCCTCCTCTGCCATTTCAAAAGACTTCTTAGTACAGTTTTCTCCCTGAGTAATTTTGTCCTCAGGAGGAATTGTGGGAGGGCCCGTGGGGATTTAGAAAGCTTAGTGCTGAACTATTTCTGTCCCCTAATGATTTTGAAATCCTGGGTAATGAGGGAGGTGGTGGCAGGGAGTCTGGGGCTGTGTGTCAGGAGCTTGGGTTCTGGTCCTGGCTTTGCCACCACCTGGCTGTGCAGCGTCGAGCAAGCGGCTTCACCTCTCTGGGCCTCGGCGTCTTCTGCAGCAGCTTCTCCCTATGGCTTCCTTCTGCCCTCGGCGCTCCAAAGACGGAAGCGTCCGGCCTTGGGTGTAGAATGGAGCCAAATCTACCCAGCTGTTTTTCATAGTCTTCCCTCGTGTGGAGACAGAGCTCTGGAGCTTGTGTTTCCTTCCCAAGCTTCTCCCCCGCGAAGGCTCTTGGGATGGATCCCAGAAAGCAGGTGAGCGGCGTGGATATTTGAGGCTTGGAAGGGGCTTCAAGGAGAATCACCTCGCTATTTCAAGAACGCCTTTTACCCCGATTGTCTGGTGCCAGATGCTTGGCATGTTTGGACGGCAGTGTTTCATAAACGTGAAGAGCGCTGGCTTCAGAGGTAGCCGGCCCTTCCTGCACACCCCCACCTTGCCAGTTCATTATTCAGCAAATATTTATCAAGTGCCTCTTTTGTGCCAGGAACTGCACTAAGCTATTTTGCCTACTTTATTGCAGGGAATCCTCCGGGGCCGTCTGAAGCAGGTACTAATTTTATTTATGCTTCACAGATGAGGACACCGGAACCCAGAGAGGTGATGTGACTCGTCCAAGGTCGCACAGCTAGCACATGGCAATCCTGGGGCCTGATTCCAGGGCCAGCGACTCCAGAGCTATGGCTCTCAGCCACGACACTCTGCCATTTCCCAAACCTTATTCTACTTAATCCTCATTTAAATCCTCATTTGCTTTATTGCAAAGCTTCTACCGCAGTGCTTTAGAAAAGCCCCAGTGAGTTTGCCAGGCCACATCATGGATTAATGGGCACATCTACTTCTGAAGGAGGACGGAGCGGACAGACCTTGGATGGGGTAGTGGGAAAAGCCCCGAAGTCTGCTCGCCTCCAACAGCTCAGCTCCTAGACCTGCCTGGCCCTCGCCAGTCATCTGATCTGAGGCATTTGCTTTCTGCACTTTTGCACCCTGGCTTTCCTCGCAAGGATTTTTATAAGAACCGATTGAGAGTATGGCTCTGAAAGGACTTCATAGATTTGCAAGTGGTGAAAGTAGGCTCTGCATTATTGGTGTAAAAACATGTCTGTTTTTATCACTTACCAAATTGGACAGTAAATTGCATGTGGTCTTCGAGAATCTTAAATATCCCCACCGAAGGGTTGGAGCCCTGGGGTCCCCTGATGGAAGAGGAGTGTGAGGCAGGTTTTGCTTCTTGAACGCCTCGTACTCCTGCCTGACTCATTCAGAAATGCCACATTCCGGGATGCTCGGCATTACCACGGCTGCCACTGTGACATGTGGTCGGCCCAGAAAGGCTGGAATGTGACATTCCTGAACAGATTCAGGCATGAGAAGGGAGAAGAAGAAAACACCACATTTGTAAACAGATAGCCCTGGGGTTAAGAGAGACAGGAGAAGCCAATGTTCATTTTCTGTATATGCTTGTTTTGAAAGTCTGGCCGCGCCAGCTATCTGCCCATCCCTGGATCTTATCATCCTTGGGGAAGCACACCTTGTCACACGCCTGCAGGCAGCCCCACCCCAGGGCCTGAGCTCCGGGACCATGGACTCCTGGAGGGCTGGGTGGGGGGATCACTGCCTCAGCCACTCAGACCTCACAGGAGGTGGTGCACGGAAGGGGCCATCTGCAGGTAGATGGAGCTCTGCACCCTGGACCACTGTTCCTCCACTTGCCTCTGTTCTCTGTCCTCTCCCCAAGCTGTGCTGAGGGGGACCCAGGAAGGGGACCTTATTCCTTTTGAGACTTTGTGTGTGTCTAGTTTAGGGCCCGAGGTGGAGAGAGGGAACAGGCTCCCTAGTGCAAGCTGGAGACCAGAGTGTTTCATAGGGTACAGAGGCTGCCAGAGAACAAGTTGGAAGGATTCCCGAGGCACTGCCGGACTCAGACAGGCAGAAGAGAGTGCGATGCACAGGGCGGCTCTCTTGGGGTTTCCCCCCACTTTGACTTCCACCCCTCTGGACACTGGAGTGTCGGGGAAACTTTGACATCCGTCCCATGTCCCGGTTAGCAGTTCATCAGCTGTTGGCGAACCCCCTGCTTAGTGTGTACCAATTGGTAGCTGTAGTCATGGAAGTGAAGAAGGCCAACGTCCAGAGGATGCTGCAAGACAGCGCCGTCGAGGGAAGGGCCTGCAGGCTGGTTGGTGACCTGGGCTCCAGGCCCAGCTCCGCCACTGGCTTCTGTGGCAACTTGGCCCAATCATTTGCCTCTCTGGGACTCTATTTTATGAAAGAGGGTTAGGCAATGATCCCTCAGGTGGCTTCCAACTAGGCTAACCTGCCATCTCCGTTTGCTCACTGCTGTCCTGGTTTGCCTGTGGAATTAATGTTTCATGTCTAGGAATCCCTGTTTCCACCGGAAACCTCTCCTGCCTGATGGTTCTTGTACTTCCATTTTGGGTCCCAATTCCCTTCCCCTCGATGCTGTAGATGTCTCTTCTCTTTAGAAAATCACTGGGAAAAATCCCCTCTGCTAAAAGATGTGGTCACATGTGCTACTCAAAGCAAGTGACATCCTCTATGGCAAGACACCCACTCATCAGAATGGACTGAGCCACAAGCCCCAGGGCCCCACCAGTGGGTGCTCTCTGCCCCCAGGGGCTTCCATCTCCAGGTGTGGGATAATGTCACCTGTTTCCATCGTCATGCCGGTGACTTTAGGGCCAATGGATCTGAGGGATTACCTGGCTTCTCTCTTGATTCTTGTTCTCAGACCAAAGGTGATGACTCCCCAGCTCAATGATCAGATCGTCTTCCATCTGCCTTCTTATGGTCTTTAAAGGTAATACTGCTCTGGGCACTGCTAACTCACCCCAGAGAATTATTTCTACCCTGATGGGGTGCAAGCATTTCTTCACTCAGAGAAGAGCCCCTAAAACACTTGGGATTGAGGAAGTTTAAAGTCTCAAATAATGGTTACTGTACATGTATCAAAGGGCAGAGGGAAGAAAACTCATGTGACCCTTGGTTCCTATTCACCTCCACATCTGTTATGCCTATCTCACCAGCTCCCCACCTGTTCTGGTCCTTCCTTCGCCTTCCTTCGGTGTGCTTTCTCATTTGTGTCTGCTGTGTCTTGAGCACGGTCACTTGCATGAGGCACCCATGGTGATCTAGAAGCTGGCCATGACCGCTATGGTGATGCTGCAGCGTATGCTGTGATGGTGTGCTCTAACACGCTTGGGGGCCATGGCAGCGTAGAGAAGGGTGATTCATTCTGCCTGGAGTGACATCTGGGCTGGGCCTGCAAGGTGAGGAGGAGCTACAGGTGGACTATGGGTGGGAGGAAGCAGGCACACCAGGCTCAGAAAACAGCGCACACAAGGCATGAGCTTCCTCCCGCCCCTTCCGTGGGTGGCACTGTGGGTGGTGATGGGTCAGGGATTGCTGGGCCAGAGGCCAAGGCAGGCAGAGTCAGCCCTCAGGAGACTGCCGGGCTCAGGGAACCCTGGCATACCAAGAAGTTTACTTCCTGTTTCCTGGGTACATGGAGGCCCAGACTCGAGATTCCTCTCTTCCCTCCTCCTGTCTCAGAATACCTGCCTCCTCCCACCTTACAAACCCAGCTCCAACCCTGCCTTCGTCCCTCAGGCTGTCTCCCCTCTGTGGATCCAGTGCTGTCAATCCCTCCCTAGCCCTCTGGCCTGCACCCTCTCTCTTCCAGTTCCCCACCCACCACCATGGTTCAAGTGCCGGCTGTCGCCCACCAGGTTGGTTGCAACAACCTTCACAGATCTTGTGATTCGGGCCTCTCTTCCTCACCATCCTTTGGGTGCTTCCAGATGAGGTTTTTCAAAGCAGTGTTTTCTGACCTCATGCACCTGTTCTGAAATCTTTGTGAGCATATTTCCTTAGACCTTACGATCCACTACCTACAAACAAGGGCATGTTCAGGTACATAACCCAGTTGTCTTTGACTCCAGCCTTGTCTGCCTACACTGGGCCGTGGTCTCTCCCAAAGTGGGTCCCAAGTAGTTGCAGGGCGCCCAGGGCAGTGCTCTGAGCTGGGCGAGTCTGTGCATGTCTGCTGACCGGGTGAGCACATGTACTGAGAAGTGTCTAGAGACTTTCATAGCAATGTGACATGCTGTGACCTCTAGCACATGTGATTTTTTATTTTATAAAACAAACAAACAAGGAACAACAATAAAAAGGCTCCTGGCTCTTCACCACAGATGATTTGAGAAGGACTACTCTAGGAGTGTCTCCTACACCAACAAGTCTGGTCCCTACGTGTGCATTCCCTCATCGCTTCCCGGTTATGGTTATCCACTGGGAGCTCTGGAGGTGCTTCTTTGTGAAACCCATCCCTACAGCTTCTCCTCTTGGAGCACAGCTGCCAACAATGCTCATGGAAGAAGCAGTTTGCTTTAAAAGAGACATCAGCAATTTAGAATATCTGCCCTTTTAACATTAAGTTTAAGATTCTTATTTCAAATCCTATATATAGATTTTTTGCCTTCTTTCTCTAAAGGATTTTTTTTCCTGTTTAGCTTGGTAATTAAAAGAGGAGCTTTATTTTTTTTTTTTTTAAAAGAGGAGCTTTAAAATCAACTTTACTGAATACAACTTCATAGAATAATGTGCACTTAATTCCAGAGTACAGTTTCATGAATTTTGACCAATGAATACACTTGTGAGATCACCACCCCAATTAAGCTCTGAAACCACCAAGCCAGAAAGATCCCCTGTGCTCCTTTGTAGTCAGTTCCCATTTCTGCCGCAGTGACAGGAGATAACTGATCTACTTTCTGTTACTGTAGATTGGTTTGGCCTTTTCTAGAATAGCACATAAGTGGGATCATACAGAAAATACTCGGACGCCTGGCTACTTTCAGTCACCCTGATGTTTCTGAAATTCAGTTATGATGTTCTATGTATCTCAGTTCAATCCTTTTCCTTGTTGAGAAGCATTCCATTGTATGTACCACAACTTGTTTATCTGTTCTCCTGTTGATAGATATCTGGGCAGTTTCCAGCTTCTGGCTACTTGAATGAAGCTCTCTGAACGTTCATGTGCAAGTCTTTGTTTGGACAAATGTTTTCATTTCCCTTCGCAAACACCTAGTGGTAGGACTGCGGGGTCATAGAGAGAAGACTGTGTTTAACTAGAAGGGAAACCAACATTAATGCACAGGTCATGTCTCTTTTGACGGGAATCACATGATTTCTCATTGGACCCCAGTTCCCGCTGCCCGCTGGAGGGCATCAGTTTTGGCCTGCTTCACCGACTCACCAAATCAAATGTCACATGAACTTCTCTATCTTAGTGTCATGACGAAAATGTTGTTATGATCTGTTCTGAGTTACGCTGTAACTCGTGATTAAAAAATATTTGCAAGTTTGTTGTTTGTGAAAGATTGGCTGTGAAAAATATGTGAATACGTAGAAGCTATTGTGTGTATGTGTAGGGTTTTGGGCTATGTTTATGATACGCACATTTTCACTTACCTGAATTCTTATAGGCTTATCTTCTCCATTGCTATAACTTGTAGTAAATGGCTGAATAAGCTAGCCTCTGCTTGAGCTATATATAGCAAAGACCCATAAGAACAGTGGCTTAGGGGATCCCTGGGTGGCTCAGTGGTTTAGTGCCTGCCTTTGGTCCAGAGCATGATCCTAGAGACCTGGGGTCGAGTCCCACATCGGGCTCCCTGCATGGAGCCTGCCTCTCCCTCTGCCTGTGTCTCTACCCCCATCTCTCTCTCTCTCTGTGTGTCTATCTCTCATGAATAAATAAATAAAATCTTAAAAAAAAAAAAAAAAGTACAGTGGCTTAAACCAGAGAGAAGTCTGTTTCCCGTCCTGTGAAACACTCCCTGGGGGAATTGGTGACTGATATGGGACCTCCACAGTCATTTGGGATGCAGGCTTCTTTCAACTTTTTTTTTTTTTTTTTTTTTTATCACCATCCCTAGGGCTGTCCCTGTCCTCAAGCTCAAAGATGGAAATCCAACCATCATATCCACAATCCAGACAGCAGGGGAAATGTGGGTTCGGGAGGGGAAGGAAGGACACACTCCCTCCCTTGAGGACACATTCCAGAGCTTGACTTTACTGTTTGCTTCCATCCCATTGGCCTGAATTTAGTCACGAGATGACTAAAAACCTGGCGACAAGGAATTCTGGGAAATGTAGTCACGTTGCTACCTAAAGTTGGGTGGCTATATGACAGAGGAAGAAGGGAAGAGTGGATATTGGACACATGAAGCAATTTATGCCATATTAGCCATGATTGAAATATTATTAATAGTTATTCTCAAACTATTATGATTTCTTACACCCAAAAGCATTTTGTGGGTAATAAAAGTGGGCATGCCAGTGGGAGTGTGCTATACCTGGGAACAATGTCTTGTAAAGTAGGATAAAACAGGGCAAAGACTAGTCCCAACCTCACTACCCTGATATTCAAGTGGCCTTTGTGTACTTTCCCCAACTTTTCACCCTCCATTTCCATACTTGAGGGCTCGGTTTGGCCAAAGGGGATCTCTAATGAATCTTAACTTTCTTCCTTCCCTGTTGTCATTAATGTTTCCTTCTTTCCTTTGAAACTTCCCTGGGTTCTTCCAACATCCTGGGGTCCCTCTCTACCTCAAGGTTCTTGCCACTTCAGGATGTACTTTCTTTCCCTGGACAGCTTTGCACCCAGACTTCTCTTTTCTGTCATTCAGATCTCCTTTCAAACATCAAATGCTCAGAAAGTTCTGCTCTAGTCCAGTTCTCTAATACTGCCTCTTCCCCAGCCCAGCCTGTCACCCTGCTTTATTTTCTCTCATAGCATTTTCTTCACTATCTGAAAGAACCTCCCTCCCTTACTTGCTTATGCTGCTCTGTGCCTTCCCCACTGGAATGCTCTAGAAAAGAAAAGCTTTGTCAGTTTGCTCACTGCTGCATCCCTAGCTCAGTGCATCACCTTAAGGAGCTCAATAGCACTGAGCTTAAAGTAATAAGTGCCCGAATACCCTTTCTTCCCTCCTCCTTACTCATGCTGTAGAGTCCACCCTACCTCCCCAGATTGCCCCTGAAATGTGTTTGATCTTTTTCCCCCAATCACATTACATCATGCTTGGCTTCTTGTCACCTTTCAAGCTGAAATGTAAAGATCACTGCTTTGGAATGGCCACCAGTGCTAACTCCAGCTCAAGCAAGTGTCCCCATCCATTATTTTATCAGAGAACCCTGCGTATTTCCTTCAGGTAGCTCTGTACAATTTAGGAGCTCCCTGAGGGAATTCTAGGTTTACTCACTCGTGCAGTTATTTTGTTGTCTCTTCCTGCTGGCAGTCAAGCTCTGGGAGTGGAAGGCTACTTCTGACTTGTAGGTATAGTCCTAGGGCCCAGTACGGTGTCTGCTACATACTAGGTGCCCCCAGAAACTTGCAGATTAACTGATGAATGCCAGCATGCTCTGTCTGGACCACTTCCATGGAGGATAACAATCTCTTCCCATTATGTTCAATTGTTCATTAAATCTTGTGAAATTCTCTATCTAAAAAAGCCTTATCCCACTATTTTGTAAGCTGCCTGAAATCGAGAATGAGTTCTCCCTTTATACCTCTTCACCCTAGTATCCTGGGTTCCTTTAGACCAGTTTTTCCAACTTATATACTGGGAATGTTAATAAGAATTACCAGAAAGCCAGATCCTAGGGCCAAGTTTGGTTAGGATTAGGTTAAACTTAAATATCTATTTGTTAATTGCAGAACTTAACAAGGATTTTAGCATGCTGTTGCATACTACAAATCTCCAAGAGGAAAGATAAGGGCAGTCAGCATTGTCCAAACTTATTTTGGGCATTGAAACCTCCATGTTCTTTATTCAGAGACTCATTTGAGGCCCCCAGGTGTTCCATGGTACACCCTCTTTCGCTCTCTAGTTCTTCCTTTTTTTTTCTTTCTTCTCCTTCCCTTCTTTTTCTCCAATCAGCCTCTTTTCTGGTTAAATCTCCCTTATAAGTGGCCTTGACACTGAACCCTCATTTGTGGGATGCAGAGCACAGGTGTAGTTGCTTGGTCTCACAAAAGCACCTCTGGGTCTTATTTTCGACTCACAAGACTTAAGAAATGGGGTAATAAGCAATGACATTGCTAGTAAGTGTTCAGGAGATGCTATCTGGATCTCAGACCCCCTGTGGGGTCCATCTCTGGTTTGGAAGATAGAGCTGATGATCTATCAGGGGCCACGAGCAGGGCATGAACCTGCACTTTGCCCTCAAGGTAGAGCACCAGTGACTTGGACAGCTCTGCGAGGCTTCTTGGGCATTTGACCTCATGACATTTAAATAAAAGTAAGCATCTGACCTGCCTACTGGGATTCGAGCACCTGATCTGACCCAGGAGACTGACTCCCGACGAACTGTCTGTGAAAAGTATTGACTCCCCAGCAGCGGCAGGAGACACAAAGCAGTAACAACAACAACACCACCAAACCACAAAGCAGACACACACCTAACTGTGTCTGCATCTAACAAGGGAAGCCCCCCGCAGCTTTGGGAAGACTTCTTCTACAGGTAGCATTCCCAGAGAGCAGAGTCTAGAAGAACTGAGAGAGACATGTGGGACAGCTAGCCAAACTGAGGTCCAGCGCCCAGGCAGCTGCCTCAGGCCACTCCAGGCTGGGGCTGGTACTGAGCAGGGATGGGGTGCGGGAAGTTAGATGGGGGCCCTCTGCCTCTCCCTAGGCCACCCCGGGAGGCATACTCACTGCAGTATGCTGCGCTCATTGAATGCCACTGTCTGTTCTCTGACCCTGTCTTCTAAGCATGGGAGCCAAATATTTTAATTTTTTTTAAAGGTTTTAATTTATTTATGATAGTCACACAGAGAGAGAGAGAGAGGCAGAGACATAGACAGAGGGAGAAGCAGGCTCCATGCACCAGGAGCCCGATGTGGGATTCGATCCCGGGTCTCCAGGATCGCGCCCTGGGCCAAAGGCAGGCGCCAAACAGCTGCGCCACCCAGGGATCCCCAGGAGCCAAATATTTTATAAGAAACATATATTAAATTGTTTCTTCCATGTACCCCTTAACTGATTCCACAGAACTATTTGCAGGCCCCGCTCCAATGGCCATGAGAAAGCACAACGGGTGACTACAGGGCAGGGGGAAGATGACAGCATTCACTGTCCTGTCCCCCTGGGCTTCATTCTGAAAGTAGTCAGGGACCACCTTAAAGTTGTCCTAGAACCTGAGCACATTAGGGCCAGAGGGCAACTGCATAAAACCCTCATTTCATCAGTGAGGAAACTGAGGCCTGGGGAGGGCCAGGTCTGCCCTCGGGCTCACATTCTAGGTTCATTATATGTGTAGGTCGGTGTAGACCTCGGCCTTGGGTCTTCCAGAGGGATGCACTTCCATTTGCCACAACTCACCACTTCTTGAAAGTTCCGGGCTGGCAGACAGGCAGTTTATTCTAAACTTATATTGGCCACTCTGGGAGCCAACACAGAAAACATGGGATCCCAGGGGGTAGGAGAGGCTGTGCTTGGAGCCCGTGGCTGGGCATTTGAGACTGCGAGCCTCTCCTGAGAAGAGGACAGGCTCCATAGGCCCAGAGAACTGCAGTCTTCTTTATCTGGGACTTGGCTGCAGGCATGTATCCCTGGGCCTCACCGCAAGCCTCCTTTCACCTGTGCCCCGACTTGCTGAAGAGTGAGGTGTGCATTTTCTCAGAATGTTCCTGCGAGATACCAGCAAGTCCCCCCGCTGGCTGCACACTGTGGACCACGGCGAGAGGCTGGATCCGCTCGTTGGGCCTGCGCAGCCCATGGGGCAGGCTCCGGGTCTCGCCCATCCTTGCTGCCAGGGGCTTCGCTGATGCTCCGGCTCCGAGAGCAGACGGACAGGAAAGCTGGCAGGGCCTTGGGGGAGCCGGCCCAGGGCTCTCCCTTCACAGACAGAGAAACTGACCCAAGAAAGGGAGATGGCTTTCTTTTTACCAGTCACCCCAGAGTTAATGACCTGCCACAATGAAATTCCTCAAACATGCTCTTTGGTGGTGCTCTGCATCCCCTTAGTTGTTCACGTCCAAAGTCTTGGAGCTGTGGTGGAGTCCTCTTTCGCATCTTCCCCTGTATCTGATCTAGAAGCGAATCCCTCCAGATGACATTCTGAACACACCTAGTTTTCCCTAGTTCATGCTACAGTTACCTCCTGCTGGGGCTCAGGCATTAGCTCTCCCACAAGTCTCCCCGTTTCCATGCTTGCTCTGCCCAAACCCATTGTCTTCACCACAGGCAATGCGTTGTCAGGGCAAATCACCATTCCCACCTGCTTAAAATCCTCCTTTGCCTCATACTCAACTTAGAAAAAAAAAACTACCATCTCCTTCCCACAGTTTAGCAAGCCCTGCGTGTTCTGGCCCCGGTCTACCACCCCGATTTCAACTTGTACTCCTCTCTCCCAGCTCACTCTGCTCCACGGTGAGGACCAAGTGTTGTTCCTCACACAGAAAGAGTTCTTTCTCACCTCAGGGCTCTGGCAGTAGAGCCCTTCTGCCTAGAATGCCTCTTTCTTGTCCCCTGGCCAGGCCCTCAGCTCTTAGCTTGAAGGTCACCTCTTCAGAGAGACCTTCTCTGATCATCTAAAGTAGTCACCCAGTCACTCACTGTCTATCATTCTCTTTTAATTCTCTGTATATCATGTCATTCATTCATTCATTCATTCTTCATTCATTCATTTGCTTAAGGTCAGGATCCTCCAACTAGAATGTAGACCACATGAGAGCAGGAACTCATCTGTCTTGTGTATTTCTGTATGCTTGCTGTCACAAAGGGTACTGGGCACACAGTAGGGTTTTAAGAGATATTTGTAAAAAATTGGCTGTTTCTTAAAAATCTCTAGGAGATAGAATTCCACTTGGCTGTAAATCAGATATTAAGCCATTTCCTTTTTTCAGACCCTTGTTTTCCCACTTTTTAAGATGAGAGCTTCTCCCCACGTCAGCCACTCTTGTGCCCTCTATCATCATAGATCGGTTGCCCAGTTTCTGAAATTCCTCTACATGAAAAACGTTACTCTTTTATATCTAGCTTTTTGACTCAGTGTTATTTCTGTGAATTCATCCATATTGTTACATGTAGCAATACTGCAGTTTTTCTTTGTTGTGCTACTATTTACATATGTCAAAACACAGTATCCACCCTTAAAAAAATGAGGGGTGTTGGTGATGCATACTAGAGATTTACAAAGTCTGTTCCGTGGAAGTACCCCTCCCCCAGCAGGTGTAGCATCGGGGAAAGTCCAACCCCCTTTCCAACTAGAGTGATGTCTGGTTTTGTCTACATTATAGATTGGCATTGAGATATCTAGTACTGGGTTGGATTGCACCTGGAAAAAAAGTTTTGCTGTTCAAAGAAAGAATTTAAATAATTTTTGATGTCAGATATGGGATTTTGAGCTCTGCTACCATCAATCCGTGTGATTTAGGGCAAATGAGTTCATCACCTTGTGCCTCTATTTCCTCAAATGCATAAATTTGACTGAATAATAACACTAGTAGATTATCTGAGCTAATTCATGTAAAACACTTCTCACAGTGCCTGACATGCAGTCAAGCTTCAATCAACCCTAGCTGCTGTTATTGCGATCAGTTTCCTTGTCATTGTCATTATCAATTTCATCAACCCTGCCAAGGGCTCTTTCCACTCAGATGTTCTACGTTTGTTCCTGGCTTTGTTGCAATCACAGCCTGAGCTTGGCAGGAGATGGAATGTTTCCTAATTCTATTTCTAGCCTAGTTAGGTCTTCAGACTTGCTCACCTGGGGCGCCAGGAATAAGCCAACCTTAGGCTGAGGGCCTGGGAAAAGCATCCCCCCCACCCCCCCGCCAGTTCACATTTCTCGAGGAAAACAAAGAAGGAAGAAAGAATATTTTGTCTCAGTTAAGCTCCTTAAGTACATTATGAACCTGATACTCTTAAGGCCTCCAAGTCTGAACCGAATGTAGTCCTGCATAGACTCCAGCAGACAGATAGACAGATACCAACCTTGACTTTCCTTTTTAATTCCGTCACTGGGTGACGTTGGCCAGGTCATTATTTCATTATCACAGGGACTTTGGGTTCTCTGACCATCTCTTCCCCTGCTAAGGATCTCCTGGGTGGGGTAGAGTGGTGTCATATGCCAATAGGCAGTTGGGGATGAGAAAGCTGGTGAACAATGTGCAAGGCACAGATGTTAGGCAGGAAGGAGGGCCTTGTTGATGTTACACTTGAGAGACTGGGATCCCCAGGGAGTCTTAAGTCCTGAAGCAAGTACACCAAGGCATGGTGGGTGATGCTCCAGGACCTGTGCCCAGGGCTGCCGTCAGCTGCTCTGGTGCTTGTTTTGCTACCTGCCTTGGAAAGTCTTTCACCCACCCCTGCCTTCTCTCAGTTGCCAACTTCAAGTAAACGATTCTGTGAGGTCATGCCATTAGAAGGCAAGGCACGCTGGTTTGCTATGCTCTTCATTTGAGACTCACTTCAAACACTGATGTACTCACTGCTAACGACTTCGGGCATCTCTCCATGATGGGGGTGGTGACGGGGTAGTGGTGGTGAAGAATCAAGCTGTTGATAAGAGCAGTTTCCTGTTGGTGCCATGAAGCACACAACAGCCTTCAGAGGGGCAGGATCCTGTACGCACATGTTTCATTTGCCTCTGGCCTGGAGGGCCATTATAGGGTTTGGACCACACACTAAAACAATGTATGGCTTATCTCTAAGTAGAGACCACCCTGTTACACAGCCCAGATAAATGAGAAAGTCTGTGTTTGAATCCATAACTACCCTTCATCTCTAAGCTGCTCATTCAAGGAGCCCCTCATGGGTTGGGACTGGATTTTGACTCTATCACTTGTAGCTCTGTGATCTTGGGCAAGTTTTTTTCACTTTGGTTTCCTCATTTGTTGATCAGGGACAATCATGCCTACCTCACAGAGAGGTATGAATTCTAAATGAGGTAATGTGTAAAGATGTTTAATACAGCACCTGGCACAGAGCAAGTGCTCAAATACACGGTAGCTACTGCTACTACCGCCTACTTCTAGTAATTGGGAAAGAGAAATAAGAAAAATGGGGAGAAGGGAATCAAACTTGGGCATGTAATCCCATCCGATATTTATCACCACACTATAAAATATGCACCCTACAACTTGGCTGGCAGAGCACATCGCCTTTCTTGCTTGAGGGTTGGAACACAGAGCCCACGTTCCCTAACACAGTATCTCTAAATTTTTTTGTGATTGTGCACCCTGTCAGGAAAACAATTTGAAGGACTCTCCATAATTGTGTGCATTCCCTTATTTGTAAACTGCGTACATTGCCAATATACAATCAAGTACATTATAAAACTATAAGATAAAAGTTTTTAAAAAACTGGGATAAAAATAAATATCAAGAGAAGCTCTAATATTTCCTCCCTTTTTTGGTGACTTCAGTGCTTGCCTGTTGTTGGGATGGGGGGATTCGGAGTTGTTCCATTAGGGCCCCTGTTGCAAGGATCAAATGAAATAGCATCCTTCCTAAAGAAGTCATAGGATTTTAGTTATGTTTATTAGTATAGTTGATTAACTCATGTATGCACACAAATGATAATAATAATAAGAAAAATCTCCTGAGGGTTATAGTTCAATGATAGAGTGACACTTTCAAGAGTCTGGTCATCACAACCTTTCTGAGGACCTACCACACACCAAATGCTATTACAAGAATTGGGGATGAAGGTGAACAAGACACAATCCCAGCCACCCAGGCAGTCAGCCACCCAGCCTGTGGACTTTTACTAGGGAAGATATGGGAAATAAATACAGCGCCATGTAACATATGCAGCAAAACAAAGTACAAAATCAGAAGAGGAGTGAGAGCTCTCAGGGAAGACTTCTCAGAAAAGGTGATACCTGAATATGGTTTGAAAAGATAAATGAGTATGCAACAGATTGACAAAGGGATGGGTATTTGGGTTAAAGGCATGGAGGTGTGAAACTGCCTCCACATTGAGCACTTACATGCTGTCTGGGGTGTTTGATATAGCTGATGCTATTGGACCATCAGGGTGGCAAGGAGGCCAGAGATGATTTTGGACAGGTGGTCAAGTGCCAGTCCATGGGCCTTGTGTCCCTTGGACTGAAACTTAAGACAGGGGAATTCATTAAAGGTTATAGGCAGGGGAGTGGCATCATTGGATTTGTACACGAGAAGGAGCCTTCTGACTGTCCTCTGCATGGAGAGTTGTAAAGCATGAAGCTGAGAGGCTGAGGACACCCAGGTTCTGGGAGGGAGGGAACAGAGCCTGAACCAACTACGGGAGAGACAGCAGGGCTGAAGACAAAATTGGAAATTAAGAATCCAGTCTTGAAATCCATATGGCTCTCTTGGCTCCTTCAGTTTCTAACTCCTATAGGAGAGTACATTGTCACTATAGCCAGGGTGGTGTGATTGGCTAACATGCCCTCTAGGATTGGAGATTGTCTTTTAAGAATTATTGCAGGGAATTTAGGAGAATCTTGCTGAGAAAAAGTCTAAGGCATTGGAGTCTTCATACGTAAGGCTTGGAAGCTTCCTGCTCGAGTCTCACTGCCTCTCAAAAGTAAGGAGCTTCTTTTAGTTGCCTATACCTGGACTCCTCATACATACATTTGTATTCTTTGAACTTTTAATTGGAATTTACTCAAATACTGTCATCACTGGTGTCATCACTGCCACTCACTGTGTTGACTCTCTGTTCAGATGTGAGGTGGCAACCATAGGTTGGGTTCTATACAGTTGTAGTTTCAAGTTCCAAAGTAAAGAAAGAGACTTCTTCTCCAAAGTCAAGCAAATAAAAAGCCCCCAGATTGAGTCTTGTTGACTCTGCTGGCCTGTTTGGGTGATACGCTGGTCCTAGAACGGAGAAGATCACCTTAGACTCCAATGATATGTCCAACCTGCAGTTGATCAGCCCTGCTCAAATCAAATGGACCAAGAGTGGAGGCAGATTGATTTTCCAGAAGGAAATGGGGATAAAATTACCTAGACGATGGAAGGGTGCTGGAAAGCAAGTTCAGCAATTGTCTACTATATTTGTTGCTCCAGGGCTAAGGCCAAAAACCCTGGAATTATTCCCAACTTTTTATTATTCTTCACCCACTACATCCATCAATTATGACAGCCCATCAATTCTACATCCTGAGGAGATTCCCAATCTATTCACTTTATCACTACTGTCACTATTCCAGTCCAAGTGAACATTAACTCATTCTTTGACTCCTGAAATATTTCCTTACTCCTTCTTCCTTTTTTCTAAACTCTAAAAATAACAGCAGTAATAACTAACATTTGTTGAGGACTTACTGAATGAATACCCGGCACTGGCAAAGCACTGTAAGTTCATGATCTCATTCAGTTTCCAGAACATCTCTGTGAAGTAAATAACTGCCATATTCCCCATCTCTTGATATTCAAAATTCTTCAATGGCTTCCTCTTTTCGTATATTCCTGGTATCTATTATTATGTAACAAAGTACTCCAAATGTGAATAGTTTTGAAAACAATACAACCCATTTGTTTACATTAAGAATCTATGATTTGGGCAAGGCTCAGCAAGGAGGAATTATCTCTGTTCCTTGGAGCATGAGCTGAAGTGGCTTGACTAGGGGATGGAGAATCTACTTCCAAGATGGCTCACTCATATGGCTGGCAAGTTAGTCCTGGTTATCCTCTCTCTGCAAGTTCAGCTGGGTCTAAGGACCAGGACCTTAGAAGTGGGTTTCTCCATAATCTACTTGGGCTTCCTCACAATATGGTGGCTGGGTTCTAAAAGCATCCCCAAAAGACATGAAGTAGAAGGTGCCATTTCTTAAGACTTGACCCCAGAACCTGGCACAGCATCAGAAAGCCCAGATTCAAGGTGAGTGACCTGGAGCTCTTTTCAATGGAAAGGGTATCAAAGAATTCTTGGGTCAAGTTTTAGAACTGCCACATCCTAACTATAAAAATCCATAGAGTGAACTAAAGGTCTTTCCATGGTACTTATTAGCCAATCTATTATCTTATTCCATGACAAAAGCTGTCTGTGTACAATGGCCTTCTTTTGGTTTCTCCAAGATATGTTCTCTATCGCTTTAGTGCTGTTGTCCTGCTGTTTGCACCCACCAGAATGCTTTCCCCATCTTTAGTCTATTTCCTAGTTTCAGAACTTGGCTTAAAAGACCTCTCCCAGGAGTAGCCTAGGTTAAACTCTTTTGTTTTAAGCTCTCATATAATTCCTGGCTCACAGTAGGGGGGCGGGAAGTAAATTTTGAAAAAAGGAATGATTGAATCAATGAGAAAATTCAATCCCCCTTCAGGCTGAAATTCCTTTCCCATCTCTATGTCCTCTCACAATGCACTGCAGCCCCACTCAATGTCTAGGTTCCGGGTGGATGGACTCTGTATTTTGCAGCATTTTGACTCTTCTTAAAATCCCATCTCCTCCAGGAAAGTGATAATTTTTTTTTTTTAGAATCTACCCAGGATAAACATGCAACTTTCAGGACTCACTGAATCCGTTGCTTGTATGAATGGAAAATCTGGAGTGCTTGTTTTTATGGGACCTTTGTCTAATGGTCAGAGTGTCCCTATCTGTATTGTCACTATTTACTTTGAAGCTCCTGGAAGGCAGGCACGATCTCTCTGACTCATTCTCTTCTGTATTCTTAGAAAACAGGAAACAGATGGCCTGAGGACCAGCAGAGTAATGTTGAATTTTAATAGGCAGAGGGTACAAAATGACCAAACTGAGTGGTCTCGGTGTTCTCTCTGTTGTCCGGTGGGGACAACTTGGTTCTCATCATGCCATGGCTTGGGATCAATTTCTGGTCAGAGAAAGAGACAGATCTTATAATGGAAAACACACTGGACAGCAAGCCAGAGTTCTGGTTTACCGCCATCAGGCTATCACTTAGCCTGGTTGGGAATTGTCTCCTTACCCATAAAGCAATGGCACTTAAATAAGAGGGTGACTAGGGCCGCTTCAGTTACAGTGATGATGATTCTGACAGTGGTCCAGTTACTGCACACAAATTCAGCTTTGCCCCTTTTGATCTCTGTGACCTCGGATCGGTGACTTCCCCTCTTTGAGCCTTACTTTTATCATCTATAATCTGGGAATAATAGTTTTTCCTTCATAAAGCTGTTTTGAGAATTCAAATGAGACAAACTATTCAAAGTATTCCGGTTATGGTAAGAACTTTATTAATTAATTAAACAAATGGCCATTGACAACTGCTTACAGATACAGGTACAGTGGAGTGGTTATAATCTTGACTTTGGAGTTAGATAATACATGAGTTTAAATAATTGTTTTGGGGCACCTGGGTGACTCAGTCAGTTAAGTGCTTGCATTCATCCTAGGTCATGATCTCAGAATCCTGGGATCAAGCCCTGCATCAGACTCCCTGTTCAGTGGGAAACTGCTGCTCCCTCTCCCTCTGCCCCTACCCCCTGCTAATGCATGTGCGTTCTCCCTCTCTCATTCTCTTAAATAAATAAATAAAATCTTTAGAGAAAAATAAATACTGGTTTCATCATTTACTAATTATGTGACCTTGGGCAAATGACATCCTTTCTGAGCTTCAGTGTTCTCTAGAATGATGGTAAGAGATGAGAACCTGGTCCCTTATTACGGCTTGTCATTGTGATGATTCAGTAAGATGTAGTATATATAATGTTTATCATGGTGCCTAGTGTATGATATAGGCTCAATAGATAAAAGCTGTTTTTAAAATTATTATGACAAATAATCATTCTTCCTCAGGGAATAACCCACTTATCAGTTTGGTTGGTATATAGAGGCAGCATATAGAAGAATCCTGGAAGATGTTGAGAAAAGATAGGCTGTGATCATATGTGGTAGTTCTTGAATTCCCAGATGAGGATTTTGGATTTTATTCCACTGGCAATGCTAAGCCACTGAAGGATTTTAGGTTTTCAGAAAGGTGATTTCAATGTAGAATATAGATTATATTGAAGAGAAAACACCCTGGAAATGGGGAGACATCATTCATTCATTCATTCATTCATTCATTCATTCATTCGGTTGGTCAATCATTTGGTAATTTGGAGCCCCTACATGCCAGGCACTAGTTGGTGAGGTTGCAGAGAAAAACAGATCATTAAATAATACCTAAAATATAACAAGTGCTAGAAGAGAGAAGCATCCAACTCAGATTTTTCAAAAGATCCAAACATTTTTCCAGAAGGAAGTGATATTTAAATGGACACCTGAAGTATAAAGGAGGGGAAAAGCATTATAGGCAGAAGTAACAAGTGCCAGGGATGCATAAGCCAGAGAGAGCAAGGTGAGTGAAGAACTTGAAAGATGTTCAATCTTTAAGACAAAAGGTGAGGAGAAGCAGAGCTTGGGTGATGAGCATAGAGATAGAGAAGAGAAGATGAATGTGTGTATCACTGTGGAGATTGAAGCTACAGAATATGACGACTGAGCATGGGAGGGACATAAGGGGAGTCAGTGGTCTCATATGACATTCCTTCCCAGCTAGTGCGTCCTTACTTCAGTTTGCCTTTTACTTTTTTAGGGTGTGTGCTGGATTTTGCTGTGTCAAATTTATTTAGCTGGAGATGACATATGGTTCCCTTTTAGGTCTTAGGCAAGAATTGTGCAAAAGAGGAACTTGTACAAGATTTGGAAGGAGGAAGTGAAGCAGTAGCCATTAATCCATTATTACAGGGGCAGAGGTACCTGGTAAAGTTTAGCTCATCTAGCTCTTCCTCTTGATGTCCAGCAGCTCTGGGCCTGCCAGCTCATCTTTGGACTACCAGGGGCCATATGTGTGAGAGGTCATGGCTTCCTACAGACTTCATGCACTATCCCTCTGCGAACCCACTTTGGTGGTTGGATGTTCTTGACTTTTCAGATTACCTATGACTCTGTTTTTGACCCTTCAAATATGCTTTTAAGACTCTTACTTTCCCCCACTTCTCTCATAATTGAGGAAGGTCTAATTTTTATAATACGTCTCTAATTCTATGATACTTATAATGAATCCACCCCCAACGGAACCCTGACTGATACAGGATCATAAAGTCCTAAGACAGATTTCACTCACTTTCAACTATATCTGATGTACTCAGGTAGCCAAAGGTGGACTGATTTTGGTATTTCTTCCCTTTAAGAAGAAGTATAGATCATAAGCTCACTTAGTCTAGAACCAACACCAAGAGCAACAAAAGATATTTTCTGACATTTCTTCCCTCTCTTAAGTCAGTGGACCAAAGCGTGGGAAATGATAAACTAGATAATTAAGCAATAACAGAAGAAAAAGGAGAAAGAGGATGTTCCAAGAAGGGGGGTACAGGATGTGCAAAGATCCAGAAGTCAGAACTCCGTCTACCTTAGGTTTGTTGTGGAAATCCAATGAGATCACGAGTATGGAGATATTCAGTAAATGGTATGAAGATGTGCAGATATGCAATCAGATTGGGAGGACCACTCATTAAAGGCTTTTTGCCTTCTGCTCTTTGGTAGTTCTCTGTGGTCTTCAGCTCACCTCTGTGCTCCAGCCATCAGACAACTAGAATTTCAAAGGACATAATTATGTGGTTAGTGCCAACAGGGCCTAGAGCATTTGGCTCCGTGAAAACCATTGTCTGCTTCTGAGCCACTAGGAAAAAGGAACTGACAGTACCTAAAGACCAGTTTGTTCTCCTTTCATGCCAGGACTTTTCTGGAATGAAAGCGTCCTGGCAACCTCAGAATTACTTCACCTTTCCTGCCCTCGATGCTTTCAATTTATTTTTTCTCCTTTGTCCCTAGGGCAAGCCAGGGAGAAACATGACTATAGAATCTTGACTCCAACACTTACTTGCTGTGTGACTGTGGATGAGTTATTTCAAGTCTCTGCCTCTCAGGTTCTGCATCAGCAAAATGGGGATTTAGGGTTGACTACATGAGGTTGCAGGGAGGATTTACTTTTTTTAAAGATGTGCTTATTTATTTTGGGAGAGAGTGAGAGCACATGCAGGAAGGGGCAGAGGGAGAGGGAGAGAGAAACTTAAGCAGATTCCTCACTGAGATTGGAGCCTGACACGGGATTTGATCTCAAGACCCTGAGATCATGACTAGAGCCAAAACCAAGAGTTAGACACTTAACCGACTGTGACACCCAGGGGCCCCTGTTGCAAGGATTGAGTTATATGTGTCAGGTCTTGAGAACAAAGCACAGTATACATGGAGTGATCAGCAAATGTTAGCTGATATTATTATAATAAAACTAATTTTTATTATTACTATGGAATCAAAGGTCATCCAAAGCTTCTTCGGCATGTTGCGATGTTCTCCATAATCTTTATTTTCAGCATTTTCTTCTTAGAGAAATTAAGTGACTTAGAAGATCAATGTTTCCTGACTAGTAGTAACATGGCTAACCAATTCCAGTGCACGTGAGCAGATATTGGTCCAGTTTATCTACGCAGGGTGTAACTTTGAGGTGGGAAGGAACCAGTATTTATCCTGGGCTTTCCCCCAGCTACTGCTCCAGTTTTCTCCTTGCCTGTTCAGCCAGGGAACACATGTGTCTCTGGCTGCCTTCTCCACTTGCTTCCCTCCTACTCACCTGTTCCTCAGCTACCATTCAGTCTGGTTCCCACCCCCATCTGGCCACTGAAACTGCCTTCCCAAAGGTGATTGACAACTTCCTTATTTCTAAATTCAGTTAACATTTCCTTGCCTACTGACGACTCCCTCCTTCTGGAATCATTCTCTTAGCAGCCTTCTAGGATACCACACTTCCTCTGTAGGCATTTTTCTTACTACCTTTCTGTTCATTTTCATCTTTTTCATTCTTTGCAGCCTTATTCTTTTGCCCCACCCTTACACACTGGTGTTCTTCAAGCTCTATCTGAGGCCTTCTTGTCTTCTCAAGACACACCTCTCCCAAGGGAATCTTATCTGGTTCCAAGACCCAATCCTCAGATATACAGACTTCTAGCTCAGTTCCTTTATCTGAATTTCAGATACAACGTTCTGTCACTGGGCATTGCCACCTAAATGTCACAAAGGTGCTTCAAGACCAGCTTGTCTTAAAGTGAGCTCTTTATCTGCCCCACTCCTGTGTTCCCTCTCTGAGTGACTAGCACCTCCCTTGGTAGATCGCTTGATCTGCCTATACTTGAGAGTGAGCCCAGCACCCTATTGCTTCTTCTCTCTCACTTCCCCATATTCTATTGATTTCTGCATCTGTCAACTTTACTTCCAAACATATACCTGGACACCCCAGACATTTTTTCTCCTTCGTTGTTGCTTCTGTTCTGGTTCTGACCACCATTGTCTCCCTACTGATAAATGGCTATAGCCTCTTCATTGACCCCCAGGCCTTCATTCTTGACTCTTTCAACTTATTCTCCACTGAGTTGCCAGAATTACATTTTGTAAATGGAAAACTGACCCTGATGCTTTCCTACTTAAAACACTTCAGTGATTTCCAATAGTTTCAAGGATAAGCTTGACATATCTTACCTCATATTTCAAGGCCATGTATCATCAGTTCCCTGCTTACCCTTCTGGTCTCATTTCTCCTGCCCCCAGTCTCCTGGAGTATTACATGTGGCAGGGCCACTGATCTTTCAATTCTCAGAACATGTCCCCAAGTCCTCATCTGGAAGCCCTTCTCAAATAACTTCAGCTCATTCTTTAGATGGCAGGTAGAGGTTGCTTCTTCCCATAGTTATTCCTTACACTCGAGTCTGGCCTAGGTCCTCTCTGGTGGGGCCCTGGATGGGTCTTCTGAGAGCTCTGTCTCCTTCCTTATGATTTATTTAAACTTTGAGCATTGGAGTCAGGCCACTGTGATCTGAATTCCAGCTCTGCCTCTTGTTGCTACCTTTGAACTCAGTGAACTTATCTGGAAAATGGGTCTAATAATAGAATCTATTTTACAGAATTGCATGATTCTTCATTAAAATAGGGATTAAATGGCATTGAATTCATTATTTATATAATTAACTGTTTAAAATCTATTTTTTAATTTGAACTTAAGCTATAGAACAGCAGGGACTCGGGACACCTGCACCCCGATGTTTATAGCAGCAATGTCCACAATAGCCAAACTGTGGAAGGAGCCTCGGTGTCCATCGAAAGATGAATGAATAAAGAAGATGTGGTATATGTATACAGTGGAATATTATTCAGCCATTAGAAACGACAAATACCCACTATTTGCTTCAACATGGATGGAACTGGAGGGTATTGTGCTGAGTGAAATAAGTCAATCAGAAAAGGACAAACATTATATGGTCTCATTCATTTGGGGAATGTAAAAATTAGTGAAAGGGAATAAAGGGAAAGGAGAGAAAATGAGTGAAAATATCAGTGAGGATGACAAAACATGAGAGACACCTAACTCTGGGAAATGAATAAGGGGTAATGGAAGGGGAAGTGGGCAGGGGGTTGGGGTGACTGGGTGATGGGCACTGAGGGGGGCACTTGGTGGGATGAGCACTGGGTGTTATGCTATATGTTGGCAAATTGAACTTCAATAAAAAAAAAAAACTAAAAAAAAAAAAAAAGAATGGCAGGGACTATGTCTACCACCAAATGTCCACTGCTATAGTTCAAGTAACAACTCAATAAAAGGACAGTTAATAAATTACTAAATGTGATTTGGTATTTTGATTATTTTTTTTAGAAATTTAGCATTATCTCATGTTTCCCATGCAATTAAGTATTTATCTATTAATTGTTTTCTATTTGGTTGATAAATAATCTATTGCATAAATGCCCCAGAAATAATTTAACTATTCATTTATTGTTGGATATTAAGGGTATTTCAGTTCTTCATTATTTTAAGTAATATGACAAACATTCTGGTGTATAATTTTATATCTGTATCTTAGATTATTTCCTTAAGTTCCCTTTCTAGAAGAGAAATCTTGTTAACATCTTCTATTGAAAATGTTCTAGGACTCTCTACATTACTACTTTATTTCCTGTCACTGCTTACAAAACATCACAGTTAACCATTTGGTGACTTTTGAATAAGTGATACTGAAAGCCCAAGGCTCAGCCTAACTTATCCCTCCTGCCCTCCACACTAGGAGTCAATGTACTTGCACCTATATTGGGAGCTGGCAACATTTAAACCTCTGTCTTTTAAGATTTTATTTATTTTAGGGGTTTTTGTTTTTAGAGAGAGTGTATGTGAGCGAGGGAGGGGCAGAGGGAAAGGGAGAGAGAGAATCTCAAGCAGATTCCACCCTGAGCATATAGCCCCACATGGGGCTTGATCCCATGACCCTGAGATCATGGCCTAAAATCTAGAGTTGGACACCCAACAGAGCCACATAGGCATCCCTAAACCTCTGTCTTTTAAAAAGATATTATTTTTTTTATCATGATAAGTATACTCTGTAATCCCTTATTTTTATTTCACTCATCCCCCCACTCCCCACCTCCATTCTGGTAACCATCATTTTGTTCTCTATAGTTAAGAGTTTGTTCTTTGGTTTGTCTTTCTCATTCTCTCATTTTTCTTTTGCTCATTTGATTTGTTTTTTTGAATTCCACATGTAAGTGAGAACATACGGTATTTGTCTTTCTCTGACTGACTTACACTGCTTAGCATTATACTCTAGTTCTATCTATGTTGTTACAAATAGTAAAATTCTATTCATTTATATGGCTGAATAATATTCCATTGTCTATATACTATATCTTCTTTATCTATTCATTCATCTATGGACACTTAGGTTGCTTCCATATCTTGACTATTATAAATAATGCTGCAATAAACATAGAAGTGCATGTATCCCTTTGAATTAGTGTTTTTGTATTTTTTTGGTAAATACCCAGTAGTATGATTACTGGATCATAGGGTAGTTCTGTTTTTAATTTTTTGAGGAACCTCAATACTGTTTTTCACAGTGGCTGCACCAATTTGCATTTCCACCAATAGTACATGAGGGTTTCTTTTTCTCCACATCCTCACCAACACTTGTTTATTGTGTTTTTTATTTTAACCATTCTGATAGGTGTGAGGTGATATCTCATTGTAGTTTTGCACTTCCTTGATGTGAGTGATTTTGAGCATCTTGTTATGTGTCTGTTGGCCATTTGGATGTCTGCTTTGGAGAAACGTCTAAAGTTTTGTCTTTTCTTCCTTAAGATAACCACATGCAAAAGAATGAAACTGAGCCACCTTCTTTCACTATGCACAAAAATAAACTCAAATGGACATAAATATGAGACCTGAACCTATAAAAATCCTTAAAGACAACATAGGCAGTAACTCCTCTAACATCGGCCATAGCAATGTTTTTCTAGATAGGTTTCCTGGAGCAAGGGAAACAAAAGAAAAAAAAAAACTATTGGGACTACATAAAAATAAAAACCTTCTGCACAGTGAAGGAAACTCAACAAAACTAAAAGGCAACATACTGAATGGGAGAAGATATTTGCAAATGATATATCTGATAAAGGATTAGTATCCAAAATATATAAAGAACTGATACAACTCAACACCCACAAAACCAAATAATCCAATTAAAAAATGGACAGAAGAGAGGGGCTTGAGTGGCTTAATTAGCTAAGCATTTGACTTTATCTCAGTTCAGATCTTGATCTCAGGGTCATGAGTTCAAGTCCCATATTAGGCTCTACACTGAGTGAGAGGTTACTTTAAAAAAAATGGGCAGAAAACATGAACAGACATTTCTCCAAAGACATCCAGATAGCCAACAGACACAAAAAAGAGGCTTGATATCACTCATCATCAGGGAAATGCAAGTCAAAATTTTAGGAAAGAAAGAAGAATTAGAGAATCAAAAAGGAAAAAACAGAAAAAAAAAAAAGTCTTACTGTAGCAAAACACAGATTTGGGGCCATTCCACAGCTCTGTGGTTTACACTTTGTCTGGCAATCTTTCAGAGGTTTGAAGAAGTAACTGTAATTCCATAGCAGTAGTTTTGATTATTCTCTTGATTTTTTCTCCAGGGTAAATTTACCTAGTTCTATCTATTGTTCTTCTGGGGACAGAGTTTCCATATCCCTCAATAGTCCAGTTCCCCTTTTTGGGTACTGTTCAAATTGTCAGCATCCCTATTAAAGTGTGCACTCAGAGGTGGACAGAGTATTCTCAAATGTTCCCGGTATGAGCTGGTGAACACAGCTTGCACGGCACTGTCCCTTCCTGTGGTTGGCACATGAAGCTTCTCTTTACTCTCTTTTGCTCTCCGTCTGTCCCTCTCTCAGACATTTATAGCAGTGATTCTAAAATATCTTGGTCTTAGATCTCTTTGCTCTCAAAAAATTGTTGAGGATTACAAATAGATTTTGTTTATGTAGATGATTTTTTACTGATATTTACCATATAAGAAATCAAAACAGTAGTTTTGTAAATCTTGATTTATTAGTCATTCAAAAATAAACCCATTACATGTTAACTTAATCAGCATATCTTTATGAAAGATTTTCAAAGCCAAAAAAAAAAAATGGGGAAAATGGCATTGTGTTATGTCTTTGCAGATCTTTTTAACATCTGGCTTTGTGGAAGACAATTTGATTCTCTTCCAATTCTGCATTTAATTGCAATGTTGCAATGTGTGTTTTGTTGAAGGATGTAAACAAAGGCTGGCCTCACTCAGGGGCATAGTTGGAAAATGGAGAAATATTTTAACGGTCTTTCAGATAATTGTGGATATTCTTTGATATTACACTAAAACTTGGCAAAGGTAGTTTCTAAAAAGTTAGTTGCAATGTGGAATCTGGAGGCTTATCAATGAACTTTTCATATCTTATAACATAGAATCCACTGGTCTAACTTATACTTTATTTAAGTGGATCTTTTATCCAAGCATGATTTTGTAACTTCATGCAATGGTGATTGGAGAAATACCAGTCCACTGCATTATGCTGATCTAAATGTTGGCATATTTCATTCTACTCTACCAAAAATAGCCACATTCATTAGTATAACCATCAATCTCTAAGTACTGGGAAGCTGACAAGCTTATGGTAGCAGATATAAATCTTCCAAAATCCACTTGAAACTGGAATATTATCATTGGCAACAAACATTTCGAGTGATTTTCCTTGAAATAACAGGCTCACTTCACTTATTTTTGAGAAAATGTCTGCCAAATGTCCACATCTGAATACCATAGTTTGTGTGTCAGTCATTCTCTCACGTGAAAAGTGTTTTCATGACAAAGATAGTTAATTCTTATTGCAGACCAACAACCACCAGCATGTTTTTCTTCCAGATGACTATCCCACTGCAGTGCCCAGCAGAAGGATTTTATGCCTGTCTGGATTTTGTCACATAGAACATTACTGAGAAGTAGACTCAAGGGTCAAGATTTAATAAAATTAACAGTGTTTACTGTCTAATAAAACACAGTGTTAAGTGGATCAGGCTTTTTTTTTTCTTTATTTTGGATAGGTGGTGCAGATGGGAAAGAATGCAATGATGAGGAATAGCACAGCTGGGCGCCCCTAGCTGGATCTGTATCTGGATCCGGATCCGTGCTGAGGCGCTGGCAGTTTTAGCCACCATTACTTCTGTACCATCCGTGTAAAAGTGAAAAAGACAACATAGTATCTTGCAACTAGTTTGGGCTTTGTGGATCCCTGGAAAGGATCTCAAGGGCTTCCAAAGGTCTGTGGACACAGCTTGAGAACTGACTTTTCAGGATGATTACTAGTTCCATTAATTATGTTGAGCCTTACACTGATCCCATCAGTGGTGTCTGGGCTGTCATCAACAGGTGGGGTGTTTTCAAGGAGGTAACATGAATTATAAAAGGAACTGACATATCTTAGGTGCTGCTTCAGATGCTCTTTATATACACCATCTCACAGCAACCCTTGAGGTAGGTTCTGTTTTAACCCACTTTCAGATGAGGAAATGGAGAATCAGAGAGGTGGGTTAACTCGCTAAAGAACACACAGCTGGGAAGTAGGAGAGTCAACATGAAGCTCCCGTCAGTCTGACTCCAGAGCCTATGCCCTGGACTGCTTGTTATTGCTGGAGAGGCTAACAGGATGGGCAAAGTGAAGAAACAACACGTCAGAGGGGTCAGGAGGTCAGGGTAGTGACTGAGAATGTTGGACCCAAGGGTTTAAGTAGCAATTCAAAGATTTCCTCCACATCAATTTTCCCATCTCATTATCACAAAGGCCCTCTGAGTTGGCCCATGAGAGTTCTTATTTCCATTCTATAGGTAAGGAAGTTGACTTTATCTAGCAGAGAAGGATCCCTTTGTAACCCCAGAGTCATATAACCGGGAGAGCTCCACCTTCTCACCCAATGCCAAGGACCCAAGGCCCTTCTTGGCAGTTTTTCCCCTTTGGGGTGTCCTGTTATCACATGCCTTGGAGGGGAACTTGGCAGTACAGGCAGGCAGTGATGCCGTTGCTTCTAGAGAGAGAGAAAGGAAGGGCGGGCCCATTGGCCCTGGTGCCACGAGGGAGAGTGGCCCGAGGTTCAGGCACTGGTCGGATCAGCAGACCTTTGGGTCTGTGAGGAGACTCAAAGGGGGTGCCCATTGAGGGGAGAGGTGCAATTTACATGAAATCAGGAACAGTTTATCTGTCAAAGAAGAGGGGAAATGGAGGGGTGGGGAGAAAACAGGCTGGAAAAAAAAAACACTGAAGTCTTTGAGGCCACTGACAAGGAGGTTCAAAGGAACAGAGAAAAAGGTCCCCAAATGTATCCCAGATCTCTCTTTCTATAGAAGGAGAGACTGAGTCCCGCGAAGGAGAAGGAACTTGCTGAAAGTCACCCAGCCGGTAAAAATGCCCTGCTGGCCCCCAGACCCCCCTGATGATTCACAGCGCTCTCAGAAAAGAGACCATATTTAGATAAATAAAAGCAAGCCGCCTGGTGTCTCCCTTCTGATGTCACAGAGCAAACGGTGGGGCGCAGCCAGTAGCCAAGGTTGCTTTGCAAGGAGCAGCTCAAGTTCTGGGGACCCACGTTCCTTCTACAAAACTCTTGTGAACTGGGACTGAGAAGCAGGATGGAATTTCTTTGACTTCTCAGGACTTCTCCCGGGATTTGCCACGGTGTTCCTCCTGCCTACCACTCTGGGTGTTTAAATTCCGAGCGGGCTTTGTGCGCAGTTCACTCTGGGATTCTTTCCCTTTCAATGGGTTGATTTTGCCTTTGTTCTTTTGTTTATATTCCCTAGACAATCAACGGTTCCTGAAAGTTAACAGGCCTCCTGGATGCGGAAGAGGGGAAATTTCAGGACAGTTCCTGAATGTCCAAGCCTTCAAAGCCCCATGCAAGGCCAGGCCAGCACACAGCCTCCAGCGTACAGGGGGAGATCCTTTCCGGGTCAGGGTCCGCTCCAGATGGAATGCCTGTTCTCACCTCAGCATCCTCGGTGGTCTCCCTGCCCCAGGGCCATGCCCCCCCCCCCCACACACACATCCCTGTGGATGTGTGCAGGGAGACCTTCCCAGGAGGGAGGGGAAGATCACCTGGTCCCTCAGCTCCTTTCCACTTTAGGGAGCTGAGTTCAGAATTTTAACCATTAGAGATTAATTCTTCAACTTCAGGTTTTGTTCACTAGGACAAAAGGCAGCATTATATTGTGGGAACTTCCCCTCTCCCTCCTTCTCACCTCTCCCCTACTTCTTCCCCTTCTACCCCCCACCTTCTTCTTCAGTCCACAAATATTTATTGAGAATCAGCTATGTCCAAGGTCCTGTTTTTAGAGCTGAGGTTTCAGCACTGAAAGTATTCTCTGGTGGAGCTGAAAGTATATAGCTGGGGGAGTGACATGAACCTATGATGGGATGTCAGGCTGTGTGCGGTGCAACCGTGTAGGCGAAGGTTCTAGAGCATGGCAGAAGGAGGATTTAGACTGGATGGTTAGGGATGGGCCTGGTTAGGACTACAGTCAGGAGGAGAGTGCACAGGAGGTGAAATTTGACCTGAATGAAGGTAAGACACCTGAAGGAAGCTAGAGAATGTGCCCTGAAGCCATATGGGGAAGACTCCTCCACCAGTCACCCTAAAATGGGGTGGTCACCCCAAAAATGACTCCCCCCCTGGATGTCCCAGGACCAGCTTCATCTTGTTTCTCGGTGACATCCTCCTCCACATTCCTGAAGACCATTCTCAGGTCCCAGTTAAACCTTATTATCCCAGAAAATCCGGCTGTTATTTCCACCTAAGTTTACCTTTTGTGGTAAGTTTCCCATAAAGAGCCCTCCCCAAACAGCCATTCTAGAATCTGAGGTTAGCTGACTGAGTCTTCATTTCTTCCTCTTCTGCCATTCTTGATCTTTTCAGGATTCCAGAGCTTCAGAGTCAGTCAGACATGTCCTCTGAGCCCAGATGGCCCAAACCCCTCATCTTAGAGATGGAGAAAGTCAGGCCCAAGCCCAGGAATGGCCTGGTTGGTGGTTGGTCATGGAGTTAGTTGCAAAAATGGGCTAGTGGGGCCCATACCCAGCTGTGTTACTGATACAGGGCTCTTTCTCTTTCCACTTCCACCCCATATCACAACACACAGCCCCACTGGTCCACACCTATCTTCTATCCTTGGAGAATAACAATAATAGCACATATTTCTTCAGAACTCCAGTTTCCTTTTGCAATGTTGTTCTGTTCTTCTTTTCTGAGAAGGGAAACTCTCTGTAGGTTTCTCCTTTTTTTTTTTTTCTTTTAAACTAAATATTATCTTTAGCTCTACGCCAGCCTCTAAAGGCTTTCCACCCAGGATCTCACTGAACGCTCACAACCCTCTTGTGAACTGTCATATTATTATTGAGAAACTGGAAAGCCCAAGTTCAGAGAGGTTGAATAACTGGCTCAAGTTCACACAGCCAGAGAATGATGGAACTGAAATAAAAACCCAGGCAGTGTGACTCCAGAGCCTGTACCTTCACACGACAGGCCAGTCAGTTCTTTGGGTGTAGCATCTGCCACTAGCTAGTGTGGAGTGCTCCCGTGGAGCCTCTATGACTTTGGACATTTTGGTTACTTTCCTCACCTCCATTATCATGGCAATTAGACCAGGCAAGGAGCCTACTAGTCCTCAGCTTTTTTCCAGGAGGCTCGTGACACATAGGTTAGCATGCTCAGCATCAATTGGCCTTAACACCCTGGCCACAGGTGATGCAATTCAGAATGGTAGCTTGACCCAAAAACTACCACCTTTGGGCTGGTTGGCAGCTATGGAGTGAACGCTCTGACCAACAGGCTGGGGACTCACTGAACTTGTCAGAACTTGTCTCTTGGAGATCAGTAAGATAGAGTTAAGGCACTGAATGGTGCTCATGATCAGAGGGGGCAGTGACAGATGCCCACTGCTTACAGACACGTGAGATAATCCAGTCACTCAAAACAATCACTGAAAAACTATCCAGTCAGCAAGATTCTGGCCTGCACAGGGTTTGTCTCTGTGGTTCAAATGGTTTCTTATCTTCTTTACTTTTCTGTGAACTCTTAAAATAAACCTCTGGTAAATGAATAACATGAGTGCAACTCTGTCCATGCTCCCTGGAAGGGGCTAGTAACGCTCCTCAGGCTGGGTCCCTTCAGGTGCTTCAACGGCTCAGTTGGTCACCCTCCCAGTACCAAGCACTCATGTCAGCCAGGATTCCTGCAATCATCCATTTCACTAGCCCCTGGCTACACCTGAGACCAGTTTCCCAAAGGGAGGCCTAGGAGCCCTCTGGGCAGATTCCTGAGGCCCACTTCAGATCTGCTGAATCAGAATTTCTATGGGTGATGCTTAAGGATGGAATGTACCCAACCAAGTGATTTTTATGAATCCTGAAGTCTGAAAACAATGGTCTTGGAGAGCTGCTATGGGGTCACACACTCATCTCAGGTTCTACCAAACGTAGATACCATACATTGCATGGAGAGTGAATCTGTGTTCTGTTGGGGGAACGGAGATGGGAAGCATTGAGTCACAGCAGTCAACACCTGCTGATATGTTTTAGGGACTGATTATACCTGAGATTGCAAAATACCATCCATGAGCTTAATTTGCAGAGTGCAGAAAGATTAGTTTTTAAAGATTGGAAATGATGTGCCAACTTCATGATCAGAAGATTTCATACATACAAAAGCTGATTTCTGGCTTTCCTCGAAAATCTGGGAGATCTAGTAGCACTGAGCCTTTATCCTATTTGGCAACAATTGACCGTTTCTGAAGAACAGACACCACCTCTATATGAGGCCTGGGTGCCCCCATTACTACAGGTTCCCCTTTGCTTCTTATCTCTACAAATTTGAGACTGTGTCAGTGGTTCAAGAAAAATGGGAATGAGCACGTTTTTTGGTGGGTGTAAAAAATCTTCTTCATGCTTACTAGGTCAACTTTGTGATTGTCTTGCAAACACTTTGGCTCACCTTTCTCATGCTCACAATGGCTCACTTTATTCATGCCTGATGTGTGCTTGGTCCTAAAGACATTTGAGGTAGGACCCTGGACACTGACACCCAGCTCCCTCCCTTGGGCTATAACTGGAAGCTAAGAGAACACCATAAAACCAGAGACTATTAGCATCGGACTATGGAGTGCCATGTCATACCCCTACAGATGGAGAGATGGCAGCCCAGAAAGAGGAAGAGCCATTCTAGTGGTTACCCAGGAAGTGGGGTGTGGCCGGGGTGCCAGCCAGCCCTCCTCCAGAGCATCACCCAACACTTCCCCCTCTCCATCTACACCTGGCACTATTTGCCTCGATTTTTCTTATGTATGGTCATTCCATTTTTTTTTTCTGGGTGTTTACCATATTCCAAGTACAGCGCTAACCAAAGTGTTTTACAAACATTGTCTGATTTAATCGTTATTCCTGTTTGATGAATAAGAACACCGAGGTTTACAGTCACTTGGCTTATTAGTGGAAAAGGAGGGACCTGAATCCAGGTGCAGGTAGGTCAGGCCTTCTGCCCTGTGCTACCTCATACTGTAAACCAGCAGTGCTTCCAGGGGGACACCATGTCGTTCCCGGTCTATAGATGGTGGGAGCAAGAAGCTAAGTGGCTTGCCCGGGATCATGCAGCTGGCAATTGATACAGCTAGGACTGCAGGCTAGGTCTGACTCCAGGGCTTCTAAGCTGTGGTCTCATTCACTGCCCTTCTGCCTCTCCTGAAATCCCTGGAAATCTTCCAAGAGTTCATTTGCATTGCTTGGTCTGAGGATACTCAGCATCATATGGAAATGTGGGTGTATGGAGGGGGCCGGGTCCATTCAGTGGCACACTGAGCATATCTGTAACGGTTTTGTGATCCTGCAACATTTTGTGCCAAACACAGTGAGTGGCAGGCACAGCCTAAGACCCTCAGTGACTCCCGTGAACGGGGGATTTGAGTGTGCAGACAAGAAGGGGCTTCTCCACCACCACATAGTGAGAGCTAACTCTCAAAAGACTACAGAGCCCACACTCTGCAGAGCCCAAGCCAGAACACAGGGCCCAGATTTTTTTCTGCATCTCTGTTTCTCTCTCCAACACACGATGCTGGTTCCCTCCTATTCCAATTTAATCAGTAAAATGCTGCTCACTGCTGCAATGCCTTTCTGTTGTCTTTACCTGATTTTGTGAAACATGATGGCAGTGGCCTTGCATCTTTGTCTCACTTTGTGGAAGATGAGACAATGAGCCCTGATCATTCAGGATCTGATGGCCCAGAAAGAGTGGCCTTTGTAAGTGGTTTTGCCATCATGCTCCAAAGAACCCTCAGGTTTCCTGTAGCCACTTCTGAGATTTTGAAGATAATAACATCTTTGCCACCAAATTTAACTAAGGAACATGTTAATCACTCATTCAAAAATATATTTTATTGGGGTGCCTGGGTGGCTCTGTCAGTTGAGCATCTGCCTTTGGCTCAGGTCCTGAGATTGGGCCCTGCGTCGTCGGGTCCCTGCGACGTCGGGTCCCTGCTCAGGCGGGGAGTTTGTTTGTCCTTCTCCCTTTGCCCCTCCTCCTTCCTTGTGCTCTCTCTCTCTCTCTCTTTCTCAAATAAATAAATAAAATCTTAAAGAAAAAACCCAAAACGTCTTTTATATATTGGGGTTTAGACATCATTTAAAGAAAGAATTCTGCTACTAATAAAGCGAATCTCATTTTCTAAAATGTCATGGGCCATTAAGCTACAGGATACATCTGTTCAGAGATAGAAAGTAATCAGGGATCAAAGTCAAATATCCCAATAAAAAGAAGAAATCAAATCTTCACCTTGAGCTCACCAAGTACCTCGCTGAAAGATGATCCTGCCTTCCCAGCATCTCCTCCTCGGTCTGCTGGGACAATGACAGTGTTTCTTCTACCCCTGCTGGGCATGCATCGACCTGGCCTTTATTCACTACGGAACCCTAGCATGGCCAGCTATCCCTTGGCAAGAGGGTCTGAGCTTGCTGGTGGCTCTTACTACTCAGGCTGGCCTATAGGATTCTCTACTATTTCCACTCTGCTTCTAGAGCCCAGAATCTGCATATTCTGGCCCTGGGACCTGGAGGCCAGGGTTGCTGGGGAGAGGGTGCTGTGAAGTCTTCTGGAAGTACAACTATGGCTGATATTTCCTCCTCTATGAGTACAAGGGATTAGGAAGGTCCATTCACACAGGAACAAACTTGAGAAAGGCAAACAGATGGAGCAGATATACACTGAGGCCTGTTCTCCTCTGTCTCCTCAGAGCCTCCCCAGTGTAGGCAGGCAGGCGTGCACACACACAGAGTCAGATTCAAAGCTAGTTCAGTTGTAGTTCTTAGTAAAGTGGTTTAACTAGTCAGGTCAGATAGCCTGCTTGTCTGCCTCTCTCCAGCCAGACTTACCTCTGTCTTTTTCTATTGTAGGTAAATAACCATGCAGCCCTGCAGCCAGGCCTGGCCTCCCTAGCAGCTGGCCCAGCCATGGACCCCTCCCGGAGCTCATCTCCTCAATACCGTCAAGGCCAAACTCCATATCATCAGGTATTCAAGATCTCAGAAGTGTAGAGCTGGGCAGGATTGAGCCATCCTCTGCAAGCCTGTCATTTTTACATGTGGGAGAGGTGGGGGCCCAATATCTCAGGAGGAGGACATGGCACTTCTATCTTCCAAAGAGGCACACAGGATCTCTGCATCAAGCTGGAAGCCTGTCTTAAAATTCAGACTGCACAAATGCCAATCCTTGAGCTGCACCAGCCCCACACGCATGTTTTGTTTGGTCCATGCAGTGTGAACTACCACATATTGTTTTGTAATTTAAATTTAAATTTTTAAATGGGAAATTTCAGCACCCCCTCCCCAGCAAAGTTTAGATTTCTGATTTCTCTTGAAAAATTGGACATCTTGGACACCTAGATCACCATTCCCACGTGGCAGGAATCTGCTGAAAGTGAAGAGCCATTGTTCCTTTTAGGCTTAATTTATTTCTCTTTCCAGTTGAGCACCGGTGGGCATTTGTATCTGCAACCTCTGTCTGAACTAAAACAACAAAAGAATATTGATAATTGTTGATGTATAGTGAGTATCCTACTGGTAGTAGACACCATGCTAGGGACTTCCTGTATGTATGCTATCTACTTCTCACTAAAGCCTTGTGAGACTGATTTATTATAATTCTCCCATTTTACAGATGGAAAATAGAGGCTCACATGAGTTCAGAGATTTGTCGAAGGTCACACACATAAGAAGCAGCAGAGCCAGGGTTAGAAGTCAGATTTTCCCAACTCTCGAAACTATGCTGATTCCAAGGTGTGGGTAAACTCTGTTCCTGGAGAGAACTTTCATGAAGATAACCCTCAAAATTTCTACAACCCTTTCTATGTCTTTGGAGTTTGAGTCTCTGTTTCCAATAGCCAGAGGGATTTTGCTGCCTGCACGTCTGCAGGTATTCACCAGATGAGGAATGTGAGTGACAGACCGGAGTGGACTTTGCTCTAGTCTGCCTTCCAGACTCCCAACCGCTTCTGTTCCTCCTGACTTCTCTGCTCAAGGGGCTATCTCTCCCTTCCATGAGCCATGTGGGCACTTCGACTTCATCACTGACTCTCTTTGCTGTTCATGTTTTCAATCAACATCCAGCCATATACCAGGTCCTGTTCATACTTTCTCCACATTTCTGGTTTTAGACTTTTGCTTTCTGTCTTCTGCCGACCTCAAATCCACTCTTCAAGGCATTGCCACGTTAATCTTCTTGACACGTTGGTTAGATCCCATCATCCCCTCCTTATACTGGCCACCCACTGCCTGGGGAGGCAGGCTGTCCTTCTTTGGCATGGCCTTTGAGACCCTCTGCAAGGCTGAAGAAATTTCTCCAGGCATAGCTTTCTGCAATCCTCTTTATGTTTCCAGCCCTCCAGCCGAACCCAAATCTCAAATCTTCCCAGTGCTTTCCGTGTCTAGATGCTTGTCCTTTCTGTTTGGAATGCTCCGCTGTTCAGCCTTCCTTGTAGAATTCCACTCCATCTTTTAAGGTTGAGCTCAAAAGCCACTTCCAGGAAGGCTTCCCTGCACAAACTCTCCGCCTCTCAGTTCCTCAGTCATTTGTTTCACTGTTTGACAACTGTTTATGGGACATCTGCTATGTGCCAGGCACCATGGATACTCATTCAGGCATTCCTCCAACTTATGGCAAATCCTTCCTGAGTCCTTACTACATGGCAGGCACCATCCCTATATAAGTGATACAATACTCGCCGCCGGGACATAATATCCGTGCACGAGGAAAATAGAAAGCAGCTGAATCTGATTCACAAGACATGATCTAAACACGTAAAGAATGAACAGGGCCCACCAGACATCAAGGGGCACATGCTCCAGAGATGTGCAGGCCTAGCTGGACCAACCCAGGGGCAAAAGTTCAGGAACAGCCTCTGGCCATTCCGTGGCTCCTCTTGCATTCTGACTTCTTCTTTGATGTTGATCGACACTGTGGCTGCTGGGCCTCTTGTTTCACTCTCTCCCAGGGAAATGCAGCAGCCCCAAGAAGGATCTGCATCTGTGGATGCAGGAGCATCCCATGGCTGGACCCTGGACACTCTGTCCTTATGGCCACAGGTGGCACCGTCAGAGGAGGAAGTGCAGAGCTGGACCACAGGGGTGGGGAGTGGGGCACGAGGTTGTGCAGTCAACCAGAACAGAGTCTGCTGAGACGCATAAGGGTGGACCTTCTACAGTGAAGTCTGAAGTCTGCTGGTGAGATTGCAAGCTTTGGCAGAGAGTAGCTCAGGTGTGTTGGCAATGCTGCGGAAATCACAGGTAAATTGGCTGCCTGCTTCGTGCTCCACTCTCTCAAGTCCCAGCTGTAGGGCGTCTCATGCCACTCTCCTCTCTGATGCTGATCTCCTCTCTGATCTGATGAGGACTACCAGGGAATGTGTGCTCAGGCTCTGTGTGAAGGGTGCTATGTGGTTTTCTCATCTGAGGTTCATGCATAGTCCTTATCCTTATTTTGTTGGTGAGGACACTCAGGCGTGCACAAGGAAATTAACACAAGGGCACACCAAGCACACCGGAGTGTCAGAATTCAAACCCAATCAGACACCAGACTCCAGAGCCCCTGTGTTTAACCACATCAGAGCATAGCCAGCTCTCCTGTTAAAATTACACCTGACCCAAGGCCTTGTTCAAATATCACCTCTGCTGTGAAGTTTTCCTTGATTACCTTATCCACCCTTGCCTATGGCACACCAAACTCCGCTGAGCAGTAGTTGTCATTCATTCATTGCATGTTTATTGCATGTCCACTACCCCTTCTCTAAGGGAGCCCCCTGTTCAGTTAGGATCAAGGCAAATTATGCAATTAGAGCTGCTATGTTCCCACTTATGAAGTAGCTGCCATCACTTCCAAGGCCTGAGAAGTCGTAGGTCTTTTCCTGTGGTGTGATGGCCTGGGACCATCCAAGCCACTTAAGAATTTAGGTCAGACATATGGAGATTCAGCAAGCTGCAAAACAAGCAGGTGGAGAAGCAGCAGGGAGTTCCGCTAGGCAAAGCAGTTGCTGGAGGGACAGCATTTATAATTCTTGCCCCTCTGCTTGCAACCATCCCGCAGAGTTGAGTTTCTGAGTTTTCCCCCAGAGAACGTGATGATCTGCTTAAGCTGTGCTCTGCAGGATTCTGGTGTTGGGGGAGTTTGCCAAGTGTTTACGAAATCAATTTAAGCAAAGCCCTTCTTCTTTCCTCAGGGTGCTGTCATTCCAGCACCTCGGAGACTCCTCTGCTGGGATGTAGAGGGAGCCAGCGTCACGCTGTGCCAGGTCAAGTTCCCAGGCTGGGTCAGGCCCCGGAGAAGCCCATCCCATTCCACCCCACCAAGGGACCAAAAGGTACTTCCTTAGTCAATTAGAAGACATTGAGAAAGGAAGGTGGGGAGAAATTTTGCTGAAAAGAGCCACAGGCAAGCTATTTAGAAACTACAGTCCTTTTGCCCCATCCCTTCTCCAGAAAGCTCTGACAGGTTCTGGAGAGTGTGGTTCTCAGCGTTTACATGGAAGAGTTGGACCTTTGAGGATCACGGCAAATTTATATAATTTCTCCCCCCAAAAATCTCCCCTCTGCCACATGCAACTTAGTGGACAGTTTTAGGGTATTCAGGGGTTTCCCTGAAAGCCACCCATGAATCCCAAGTTTGGTGTCCCTATAGTGCTGTAAGCAAACAGGATGATTTAATTTAATTTTATTTTTTAAGATTTTATTTATTCATGAGACACACACACACACACACACACAGAGACAGAGAGAGACAGAGAGGCAGAGACATAGGCAGAGGGAGAAGTAGGCTTCATGCAGGAAGCTCGATGTGGGACTGCGATCCCGGGACTCCAGGATCACGCCCTGAGCCGAAGGCAGACGCTTAACCGCTGAGCCACCCAGGGATCCCAAACAGGATGATTTTAGGAAGTGTGTGGAGAAAAAAATTTAAAATTTCAACCCCTGAGTATTTACTTGAATATGTATGCAAATCATAATTAACACATTAAATCTGCGGTCTTCTAGATGTTTGGGGGATGAAGCTAACCTTAAAAAAATTGAAGACAATTTTAAACAGAGCATTAAGTAAATGGGCAGTGGTTCTGGGAGCCAGAGCTGGAGAAAAGGCTGGAAGGTGCTGAACACAGTGGACGTTTTGAATGCACAGTCCTGGTTCATGGAATCTCCAATCTGATTTGACACTTTTACCATGGACGAGGCACTCAGGGCCCAGCAGGTTTAACTGTCCTACCTGAGTGCTTGGTGTAGTCAGAAGCAGATTCAAGGAAGTCCCCAATGCAGCAGATTCACAGGCCAGGGCTTTTTTCCATAGCCCCATTTGTTTTCTTATTTTCTACCCATTCGGATTTAACCTCAGAGGGTAAAAGGCAGTCCACCTGAGTTCATTCAGGGAGCAGAGTAACCTCAAGTAGCCAGTTAGAGCACTGTCATTTTACAAGGGCTTTTATAAGTATTTTCTTAGACTCTTCTCACTGTTTATACTTATAAATGAAAAAAATGTTTCAAGATGCTTGTCATTCCTCCCACATTGTCCCAGGTTTGCCTGTATAGAGTCTCAGGAAATGATCTGATGTCTTCCCCCGGGGGTTTATTCTATTTAGCTAGAGTCATAAGACAGAATCATTTTTGTATGTTATGAGGCTTCTTTCCATTTGGATTGACATTGTGCTTGCTGGTCTGGTTGCCAGGTTGAAAACTAATGGTGTATCATATAAAGAACTTTCTTTAACTCTGCCCAGGTCAGCCCCACCAGCCCCTGCGGGGAGCATTGTTCTGACTTCTGAATGCATTCCTTTAAGAGGGACATGGACCTAGGGGAGTGTGGCCAGAAAAAGGTACAGGACAGGTAGGAGACTGGGGTTGAATCAGAGTAGCGACAGCTGAAGGAACTGGCATTGGCTGGCTTGCCCACAGAAGACTCCAGGGCCCCCGTCCAAGGTCATTACCTGCAGATCTTTAAAAGCATTATTGTAGGGCAGCGCAGGGCAGCACAGGGCAAGCGGACCCCACTGCAGGTCAGCGGGCAATGCAGCGGGCAGGCTGAACAGAGGGGGTGGGTGGGCACTTGGTGAAAGCAAAGAGCGACAGGCAACAGCTCCAGGTGATTGTTCTCATGTAGGAATGCAGGCTAGAAACCTGAATGTATTTTTTTAAAGATTTTATTTATTTTTTTATTTTAGAGAGAGAGAGAGAAAGAGAGAGAGAAAGAGCAACTAGTGGGGAGGGGCAGAGGGAGAGAGCAAGGGAGAAGCAGACTCCTTGCTGAGCAGGAAGCCCGATGCCATGTGGGGGCTCAATCCCCAGAGCCTGAGATCATGACCTAAGCCCGAGGCAGATGCTTAACCAACTGAGCCACTGAGGTGCCTTGAAACCTAAATTTTTTTTTTAAGATTTTATTTATTTATTAGAGACACAGAGAATGAGATAGAGATAGAGAGAGAGAGACAGAGACAGAGACAGAGACACAGGCAGAGGGAGAAGCAGGCTCCATGCAGGGAGCCCGACGTGGGACTCGATCCCGGGTCTCCAGGATCATGCCCCAGGCTGAAGGCGGTGCTAAACCGCTGAGCCACTGGGGCTGCCCAAAACCTAAATTTTTATATGAAATCTGATTTTCAAACGGTGGCCATATATCTCGAAAACATCTGAGAACACTGTGTGGCCAAAGAAAACACAACTATGAGTCAGATCGGATCTGTAGACTATGTTGTAACTTCTGCCTCTGTGATCATGAGGTTATTTCAGGGCTCCTGGTTGTTGATCCAGTGCTTATGCCCAAGCTTGGACTCCCCTTTTTGGGGGGAGCCAGCTCCTGTGGCATGGTCCCATGCTCAGCACTCAGGGTGCACATGGACTTAGGACAGCATTTTCATTCCTCTCTAGGACAGAGTGGAAAGCCCTAAGAGTTGGAAGACTCCTTCTGGAGTGGAGGGAGGGTCAGTCTATGCTGGGGAACATGGAGGAGGCGCATGGTCTCTGGAAATATGGCTAGAGAGGCAGGATATCCGAGTCCTCATGACACTTTTGCCAACCCCTTGCCTGTGTGTCCTAGAACACATGCCTTCTCCCAGTCTATTTCTTTCTCTACCTAAGGAGGGATGGGATTGGATGGTGTTCTGTAATTTTATGATGGTCACGCCTCCCAACCCTCAACCTACCCCTCGAGGACTTCCAAGTCCCTATATCCTGTGTCCCTTTCTAGGTTTCCACCAACCCTAAGAAACCCTTCTGCAGAGCCAACCTGGAAGCCTGCCTGCTTCCTGCCACCTTAGGGTTCTCTCTGCTTGTAATAGCTTCCTGTTTTCTCTACCTGCCACCCCCTGTTCATCCACTTCCTGGGCAAGGGCCTCCAGAACCCAGTCTCTTCCCCATTCGTATGTGCCTTTCCATCAGAGCACTCATCATGGTTGCACCAGACATTTATTTGTGTGATGATCAGATCAATATCTCACTGGGTTAGATTATCCTGATGGTCTCTTCTAATGCTCATATTCAGTGATTCTGGGACAATCAGCCTGTGAAGGGCAGAGCCAGAGCAGTTCTGAATCTTTTTTTCTGTCCCATGCACCTCAGAGATTTCAACACCCACCTAGTGTGAACTGGCAATGGGATTCAGAAACATTCACATAAAGATGAAGAGCACATTTTCTCTGCCACTTGTTACTTGTGTGACTTTTTAGACAAGCCACAGTGCACCTCAGTTTTCTCATCTGTAACACAGAAACAATGATGCTGTTCTACAGGTTCCTGTGAGGTATAAGTGATCTAAATCACTTAGCTACTGTGTCGGGTGCAGAAGAAACATGCCATACATGAAAGCCATGAGTATAGTTTCAAATCCCAGGTCAGAGCCATCCTTACGGTATAGATCCCAGCTGGACTTTTGAATATTTGCTCTCTTCACTAATTAGCATCCCCTTGTCTACCAGAGGACCAAGGGAGACATGAGCTAAATCATGGTTCTCAGCTTGGGGAGATTTTCCTCCAGGGGACGTTTTGCAATGCCTGGAAACAATTCTGGTTGTCACAGTGGTGGGCAGGAAGGTCCTATTGGCATCGAGTGGGTAGGGGTCAGAGAGGCTGCTAAACATTCTACGATGCACAGGGCAGCCCCCATTACAGAGAATTACCTGGTATGAAGTGTCAACAATGGACTAAATGGTAACCAAGGTACACAGACTACAATGAAATAAAAAAAATTAGTGAGGTTTTACATACATATAAATTATACAGCCATATATACGTATACACACATATATGTCTATATTTACTGTATGCATCTGGGCTATATTCTACACTGTATGCGTGTGTACATACCATGCCCTATGTCTTAAAGCCCTAGCGCTTACAGTACTGAGAGCCAGCACAAAGACAAAGCCATGGCACAGACTCTCAACAACGAGCCAAACTGACTCACCCACCGGAGGCTGATTTTACTGGAATGAGAAATTAAACATTTGATCTACGCACAACTTTTTAGGAAAGTAAAGCTTCAGGGAAGCTGGGGTGTCCCTGGTGTCCTATAGAGCGTGATCACGAAGCATGCCATACATTCACGCCCACACCCTCTTCCTGCCTAAACTTTCCAGTACCCAGCAACTCTTGAGGAAAGTGAGAGGCTGAGAGGTCGCAGGCAACAGCAAAATGGTGGGGGGTTGCCCTTTGTGCTGGGCCATGAACTGGCCAGGCCACCAACGTTGACTCACTTTCCCCTCTTTGGCTTTAAGCCTCTCGTGGGTGAAAGGAGGGTGCAGATGAAATGACCTTGTAAATATTCTTTTTGTCTGCACAGTAAGGGAAGAATTCAATTCCCTCATGGAGGGCCTAGTCTCCCAGACCCTGTGCTTGGAAGTAAATCCAAAAAGCTGGGAACAATAGCTCAGGAATTACAGAATAAGACAAACCGAGGCTGGAAATCCTATCGCCTTCTCTTACTTCTGTATAACCCTTGGAAAGTTACTTAAATAACAAGAGCTACTTATCTCAATGTCTGATACAAGGTTCAAGAAGATATCGTTTGAACAGTCTCTAACACAGGGTAAGTACTTGATAAATAGAAGTTTCTATATCATTATTATTAATCATTATTATTAGGTATTGGGTGATGGCAGTAGTGTGATTGAGAAATGGTGTTTATACTGAAAGATTTTACAATCTACCAAGAGAACCTGAGAAGTGGCATAGAAAATGATGAAATGGTAAATAGAAGCGTGACCACTGAGATGTGAGGTAGGGTTTACATTTAAGAAAGAGATATTCATTCTAACTAGAGAGATCAAGAAAGACCTTGGTTGTTGGAAAAGGCACAGAGGGGGTTGGGAGCGTTCTAGAATATGCTAGAAAATTCCATCATCTAAACTGTTGTCTGGATTCTAAATGCCATCATCTTTTCTTTCCTGGTCACAGTGAAATGGGTCAAGTAAGTTCTCTCTGTGGTCCACAAGCTGTCTGCGGAACTGATGGATTCCACAAATACTTTATGATCTGCTTGCTCCTTCTGTCCGAAAGAACTGGAAAGAAAGAAGGGGGGAAAAAACCCAAACACCAAATACATTCCATGTCCAAAAGGAGTATTTGGTGGCAGGATGCAAGTGTACAGATAAGGGCAGGGGCGAGGGTGGGTCACAGACAGAGAAGAGCAGGACCGTTGGCGGTGCCTCTTCTAACCGGGATTTACAGGGAGTGTTTGAAGAGTGAATGCCTTCCCCTTCAGCCTGCGGTTGCTCTGGGAGGCTCACGTGCACGCTGAGCGTGGTGCCCCCCGACACCCAGGGCTGTCAGGGAACAAAGTGACTTCCATAGGAAGAGGGGGCGGTGGGCATGAGGCCTGGAGGCCAAGGCTTGGAAGCAGGTCCCACACTGCGAGACAGAGCCACAGGGTTGTGTCACAGCCCGGCCTCCCAGCGAGGGGGTGGGACGAGAAGCCCTGCCCCTGCTGCCAGCAGCCCCGGGAGGTCCTAGCTGACCCTGCTGGCATCTCCGGAGGCACAGCGAGTGTGGGACAAACAGGAAGCCCCCGGTGAGGGGCCTCGGAGAGATGCAAAGTGCTCCACGGGGAACAGACTCTCTTATCCTTCTTTTGGGAGATGAGGAGCTGAGAGGCCTTGAGGGAGAGCTCTTTGTGGGGTCTCACACAGTAAGTTAGGAGCAGGGCTGGGGAGGGGTTGTGGGTCCCAGGCCTGGTGGGCCGGGTGCAGCCAGGCGGGGCCACCTGCACAGCCACGGGGTCACCGGGAGCCGGGACCGGTCAACACGGCCCGGCCTGCTCGCCGCCCAGGCACGCAGGTCCGTGGTGGGAAGCCCTGGGGAATGGAGAGGAAGAGTTGGGAGGACATGTGGGAAATTGAGCCCGCCAAGAGAAATGAAAAACACGTTAGCTGGTGTGAAGGGAAGAGGATGCAGAGACCATCCGTCGCTTCGAGGTTTCCGTCATCTGCGGCAGAAAGGGGAAAGGGACCTTCTGCGAGGCCAGCCTGAGTCCCCAGCCCGGCTGCTCAGGCTCAGAGCTGCTGGATCTTTCTCTGGCAGAACCGCTGCGCAGCCAGTCACTGTGCAGAATCTTCTAGGTTGGTCCCTGGCAATTACCTTGTGTGTATTTGGGGGCGGGAAGGCTAGTCTAGCGACAGATTTCCCAACCTTTTAAGTCAAGAGACAGAGGGACACAGGATGGCTTCCCTGCCAAGTGGCTGTCGTTTGCTGAGCAGAGCAATTGTCCTATTTCCGTCCCGGATTCCCCAGTGAGGCATCTGGATGGGAAGAGTGGTGAGGTCTCCCGGGGTCCAAAATGCAGGGGGTGCTCCAAAGGGACAACCCATGCGTAATGGAGTACGACCAGGTGCTGAGGACGAGCTTGCATATCTTACATGCATTCTATCCTTCAGCCGTCGAGGTTTCTCTCGAGTGACTAGTTTCTCTTGTGTGTTACTAGCTAGTCCTAGGTTAGATGTGGAGAATCTGAGGCCCGGAGGGGTGTGCGATTCAAGATCCCGCAGCCAATAGTCACAAAGTTGGGATCCAAAGTCCTGTCTCTTGCTCAAGAATCATGGTAATTGGGATCCCTGGGTGGCGCAGCGGTTTGGCGCCTGCCTTTGACCCAGGGCGCGATCCTGGAGACCCGGGATCGAATCCCACGTTGGGCTCCCGGTGCATGGAGCCTGCTTCTCCCTCTGCCTGTCTCTGCCTCTCTCTCTCTCTCTCTCTCTCTGTGACTATCATAAAAAAAAAAAAAAAAAAGAATCATGGTAATTAATGCTCTTCCCCTGGAAATGATGTTCTCATAGCATGTACACTCCTGGTTTCTTTTGAGAGCCTGTCCCCTGTCCTAGCTCTGGATATTTTAGGGGAAAGATCCCAGGCTTTGGAGATGGGACACAAAAGACGTATGCGGGGGCTGGCTCACACCGTCTCCAGAGCTCCGCTTGTGCGCATCTTTTCCTCAACAACATGTTCAGTGATGCGATGTCAGTAGCTTGAAACTGGCCACAGTCGGAGGATTCCCACCACAGAAACAGGCATACTACAAATCAGCACCCCCATGTCCCCCCACACCCTGTCACCAAGAGCTAGCTAACTGGCACACTATGGGATGGTGTCTTGTCTCCATCACCAGTTGAGAGAAGAAGCATTTGGAAAGCTATGTGGAAATGTGATGATGTGATGTTGCCGTGACCCCCAAGTTCATGGAAAGTGGACTGCTCTCGCCGAGCTGGGTTAGGCAGGCTGGGTGTCGGCGAGTGTCAGAATCACCAGGAGTGCTCCTAGGGAGGTTTGGGACCTGGGCTTGTTGAGATAGGATCGGGCCTGCTGTGTTTTCACCAAGTTCTGCCATGATTCTGGTGCCTACCACAGCCTGAGTGAGCACTGCTGGCCTGAACCCCCAACTGGGACTAGGACTCCCTCCTTGACCTTCCTCATGAGGATGATTAACATAGGCATAAACAAACAAAATCAGATCTTTAAAAGGAAGGTTCCTTATAAGCAGCACTCTGAGGCTCCAGCTCCTTGCCGGTAAAATATGGATAATTTTGTCCTCGTCTGCCAGTTATGGAGATGGCGATTCTTTTTTTGTTTTGGGTTTTTTTTTTTTTTTTTTTTTTTTAGATTTATTTTAGCAAGAGTCAGCCAGTGAGCAGGGAAGGAGGTAATGTAGAGGGTGAGGGAGACAAGCAGACTCCCTGCTGAGTGGGGAGCCTGATGGAGGGCTGGATCCCAGGACCCTGAAATCATGACCTGAGCCGAAATCAAGAATCGGACACTTAACCTACTTAGCCACCCAGGCGCCTCCGGAGATGGCAATTCTGAAGTAGTGATTTTGTAAGCAGGGAAGCTGTACAATGTGTGGCATTGTGATGGCAAAAATAGGTAGATGAGCTCTACTTTGGCTTGATTTTCCTTGGAGTGCTGGGGAACACCCTCCTTTCCCCTCCTGCTTCCACATCCTATTTTTGAACCTGGCGTATTTTGGCCTAGGGATTAAATGACCAATGGAGCCAAGAAACCTGCATGACTGCCCTGCCTCTGAGTTTCCCGGCACCTCGGCTCCTCGGATCTGCCTCCCCCAGGGTCGACTGCTGGCCTCCAGCCTGGGCTGAAGAGACCCAGCAGCCCCATCTCCCTTCCTAGACTCACTTCTCAAAATCTGGCACTTAGCTTCTTACGGAGTAGCTGCCCCACCTCAGGAGGCTACCTGGCTTTAATTTGTAAAATATCCCTTTCTGCCCTGTGTTGTGGAGGAGGGCCAACCTGGCCCCAGCCAGTGACCTTTCCTGACGGTACAGATGAAGTCCCCAAGCCTGTGGGCAGGGGCCAAAGTTCTAGTGTGCACTTGCCATGATCTTGCCAGCCAATTTCTCCTCTCTGGGTCTCCAATTCCTCATCTGGTGTTTCCCAGCGGGGGAAGCTGTTGGCATTTTGTGTGGGATGATTCTTTATTCAAAGTCCTGGACATTACAGGAAGTTTAGCATTCCTGGCACCCAGCCACTAAATGCCGGTAGTGTCTGTTTTGTCACCAACTCCAAACGCCCCCACGTGCGCACGTGCGCGCGCGCGCACACACACACACACACACACACATTTCCAAATGGCTCCATGGGGCTGATTCTGCTCTGGGACTATATTCTGAAGGGCCTCAGTCTCCTCATCTGGTGAATGGGCCAGTGTGGTTCCCCAGAGCCGGAGGGGCCTCTTCAGGAGCAACAAGAAGAACTGCCCCAGGCTGGAAGGACAGGCTAAGTGTGCCTCTGCTCTGTTCCCCACAAAGTTCCACTTAGATTTATTTAATCTATATCAGTTCCACAAAATAGCTTGTTTGGAGGAAAAAACCCCTGTGGCTAAAAAAAAGTGTGAAAACCACTGGACTGGATCAGAGGTTGCTAAATGACAGCCCAAAGGTCCAGAGCACTCCGCACACATGTTTTGTTTGGCATGCGATTTTAAGATTTTTGGAGCTTACACTAAAAAAAAAAAAAAAAAATTCTGGATTTTAGGCTTCTTGAGAGGAAAAAAACAACAACAAGGAAATGGGAAGATTTCTGGCAACACTGAGCCCAGATCTCTACAGGGTGATAGTGGGCTCCAGCTGAGTACAGACTGGCCACTGCGATGGGGCCTCCCAGTCCCTTGCTTCCTTTATTTGTCTGCCTCTGGAAGCTTCTGTGTGCAATGCTTGGATTAGATCAGTGGTTCTTAACCCAGAATACCTGGAGGGGCTTTAAAATTCCAGTGCTAGGGCCCTAAGCCAGACAAACTTAATAACTGTCTTTGGGGGTGGGGCCTAGGTATTAATACTCTTAAAATCTCCCCAGGTGATTTTACTGTGCAGGCAGTCATGAGAACCAGCAGACTCTAGAGGATCTCTAGTTTGGGAACTGGTACTTGCTACCTACCCTCTGGCCCCTTAGGATCTCCCAGCCTCTTTCCCTTCCTCTGGCAACCCCTGATTCCCCCAGAGACATATCCCCATTGGTCCTCTTGCTCAATAAGTGAGCTCTCACTTGGCAGTGCATCTATCTGGTGTCCCACTGGACTTAGTGCTCTCTGGTCAGATCCAATCAATGTTCTGCTCTTACTAAGGCCCTACAGGGCTCAGAGCCCTCTCTTGGGGTCCCAGCCCCACCACAAGGAAATTGCTGGTCTCATATTCACTAGCTACTATCAGCCTCTTGCCACAGAAGCAGTCTGGACTCCTTCCTAACACTGGAGTGACACCTTTCAAGACATTGCTCTCTGGGCATGATTCATTTGTATAAAACCCCAAAAATAATCTATAGAGTTCTCAAATTCAGCATTGTTGACATGTGAGGCCAGACAAGTTTTTGTTATATGGGCTGCCTTATACACTGAAGAATATCTAGCAGCATCCCTGGCCTCTATCCCCTAGACGCTAGAAAAACTACAATCCCTCCAAAAGTCATAACAACTAAAAGAATCTCAGGACATTGCCAAATGGGTCCAAATCACACCCACTGAATAACACCACTGTAAAGTCATTCATAGTCTTACTTTCTCTTAAGGCATAGATGATATTTGGTAATATTGCAATTCTTTTTTTTTATTTTTTTATTTTAAAGGTTTCATTTATTTGAGAGAGAAAGAGAGAGAGGATGAGTGGGGAGGAGGCAGGGGATGAGCAGGAAGGGGGCAGGGGTGGAGGGAGATGGAGAAGCAGACTTCCCACTGAGCAGAGCCCACTGTGAAGCTTGATCTCAGGATTCTGAGATCATGACCTGAGCTGAAGGTAGACACTTAACCGACTGAGCCACCCAGGCACTAATATTGCAATTCTTATGCCACCCTCATACCTGTATACTCCCCAACCTTGTGTCCCCTGGAACCCCAGTTTCCCTTTACAGTAAATAGATCTCTCTAATCCTACCCACCTTTAATGTTTGTTACCACATCTGTAGTGAAACATCCATTCACTCAGTTGCTCAACAGCCTAGAAGTCTTTTTTGATTCCTCTGATCCTCAGTTTATGTAGCCAAGTAAGAAACAAGTCTTAGAGGCTCTATGTTATTCCAAATCCTCCCATTTCTTACCATTTCCGTTGCTGCTAATTTTGTCTATCATTTCTTTTTTGTCTGGACTATTTCAGTAGTCTCATTTCCTCTTCTATAATCCATTCTCCTTTCTGCAATCAGAGGAGTCTTTAAGAAATGCAAGCAGAACATGTTGCTTAACTGCTTAAGAGTTTTCAATGGCTTCCCATTCTCAGAATAAAACCTAAACTCCTTATGAGGGCCTATGCAGCCAATCTGGTTTCAGCCAACTCCTCCAGCCACTTTTCACCTATTACATTCCCACTTGACTCGCTGCCTTTCCACATCTTGGCTATACCAAAAGCTTTCCTGCCCCAAGGCCTTTGCACATGTCATTCTCTCTGCCTACTTTCTTACATCCTGGTTTCCACAGCTGGTTTCTTCTTACGCTTCAGCTTAAGGGCTACTGTTGCAAACAGTCACTTTCCCCTGACCCAAGTTATTCAATATCCATTGAGCAAAGTGAATTAATCCAATATATTTTTATTGCCTTTCAAACAATTATTACAAACTATAATTATCGTACCCATTTTTTTAGTTCCCTAGTTGTCCTGCATCTTACCCTACAAGCATATGTGAGGGCAGATCCCTACTCCTCTCTATTACTGTACCCTAAGACCTAGAACAGTGCTTGGCACATAACACGGGCATAGTCAATTTCTGCTGAAGGAATCGGTAAATGGATACTTGCAAGCTTCAGGTCCCAGACTCCTCAATGTCCTCATGGTAGAGGATGACTGATGCTCTTCTAGCTCTGACATTTTAAGATGCCACAGACTCTGCACCAGTAAAATGTCAATTCACAGTGGACCATTGGGAATTCCATGAGTCACTCAGGGGATTATTACAATCTTAGTGCCTCTGTGACCATAATAGGACTTCTTTGGTGGAAGGATACTGATTTCTTAAATGTCAGTGCTGGAAGGGAACTTACAATCAAGGCACAATCTCTTCATTTGACAAGTTAAGGAATCCACCCTTGAGCTTTATCATCCACTCATCAAGGTTAGCTGGCACTGAAAGATACAGAACACAGACCCATTCTTGCCGAGAGGGCTAAACCACCTCGTGCCATTGGTAGAAGTCCTACCGTTCTCATGGGCCTGGTTGGAATGGCCTGGCACTTACTGACCCTGGGCTGTACTTTCTGCCAGTAGAAAGGAAGAGATGGCACCTTATTATTTTCACCGTAAGCCCTGAGGTTGGCAGAAAAACTGGTCTTCCAAGAGTTTGTGATGATCCTTGCTCACTCCCGCCATCAAAGGGGAATGGAGTTATTTAGAAGAGTTTACACTCTCAACTTAAAATAGATGTGGCTCAACACTCCGCTTCTGATGTCCATCAGCAGAGTGGAGCGAAAGAACCCCATGAGAACGAGTTGTCAAAGACTACTAGGAAGAAGAGGTTAAAGACTAAAAAGAAAGAGAGGAGGCTCATGGAAAAGAAGGATCATGGCAAAGAACAAGGAAATGTTGCAGTATCAGCTGTTATATGGGGCTGACTGAAGACCCGAAGGCCCAAGGAGGAGGACTGGAGAAAGCAGTGAGTCTCCTCCAGCGCCGTGCATCTCTCTCTGCCAAGAATTTGGCATGGGACAACAGGCCAACCCCGTCTCCTCTCTGGTCCTCTGTAAAACAAAAGGGGTGGGGTGGAGGTAATGGCTTTGGAGTAATTTCTAGAGTCCTCTCTATGTGTCACTTTTTGATGCAAAAACCACAGAGAGCTCCCCAAACAGAACCGAGAACACACTCCAACATCCTTTCAGTTATGTGCCAGTTTATTCAAAGTCAGTCAGTGGCTTTTGAAGCCTGATGGAGCAGAGTGACACAATAAAATAACAAGTGGTAAAATGCAGACCTACTTCCCTTCACCCGGGCAATTAGGGAGGCATCACAAAGCTCCTGATAACACCTGATCACCACCCCGCTTTTGTCCCCCCCAGAGCCCAAAGTCCCAAATACTTTGAATTAAAACCAATAATAAAAGCCCTTCCATTTATATACGTGCCTTTGAAGCTTCTCACAACAAACGTGAGAGGTCTTATTTTTCTCAAATTATCCACAAGGCAACTAAAACTGAGAGCAAATGATTTACCCAAGGCCACCAGGGTGCCTGCTCTCTGTCCCTTTCCTCATGCTTCCTCTGCCCTGCTTTTTGACATGGGGACCTACATGCTGCAGTTTGGCCGATGGGATTGTATGACAGAAGAATGGAGGAGAGGTGGGGACAAGCTGACTGTTTCTCCTTTCTTTCTCTACCTCAAGGGGCATCTCTGGCAGTGACTTCATGTGCTCTGTGGCTCCAGCTCTTGCCAAATAATCCCCTGGCTTCTGGGATCTTGTGTCACCACCTTCTCCTGTGTCTCTCCAGGCTCAGGAGCAACAGCATCCTCCTGCTGTTGTTAATCTCTGATTCCTTACCATCCCTGTTTGGCTTCTTAGCTCTTCTATCACTTGTGCATCCAATTCTTTATATTGAATTTCTTAAGTAGAAAGACCTAGAGTGGTTTCCATTTTCTTTTCTTTTCTTTTTTTTTTTTTAAGATTTTATTTATTTATTCATGAAAGACACAGAGAGAGAGAGGCAGAGACACAGGCAGAGGGAGAAGCAGGCTCCATGCAGGGAGCCCGACGTGGGACTCGATCCCGGGTCTCCAGGATCACACCCTGGGCCAAAGGCTGGTGCTAAACTGCTGAGCCACCCAGGGATCCCTGAGTGGTTTCCATTTTCCTGGTTGGACACACATCCTCTAGCTGGGGAATCACTGCTATGAGGAGCTCTAAGCATGGCAGAAACGGCCTGAAATAGTGTACCAAATGTGTGTGTGTGCATGTGCGTGTGTGTGTGTCTATGTGTGGTAAAACAAACTTGGCCAGAGTAGCTGTTTAGTGTAACAGTCTATCTCGAGCTATCTATTAGACGTAAGAAATACAGGTCCTTCGAGTCTGTAAAATGTACCAGCGAGCCATTTGGCCACACTCCACAGAGCCACACGGGAACAGCATCATTAGTGATTTCTGGGGATCTTTCTGACTGAACCATATCAGTTATATTTGATGAAAGGTATTAATTACTTGAAACTTGGGGAACTGTACAATTGCCCAAAAAAGAAAGTGGATGAAAACTGGATGAAAGGCATGGGGAAAAAAAAAAAAAAAAAGAAAGGCATGGGAAAACATGGGGAAAAAAAAAAAACTCATTCTTTAAAATGATGTCGGTTTCGATGCACTTATGCAGGCCGAATTTAGCAGAGTGTAGCTCTGACCCGGGCCTGAGAGATCTCAGTGTCAGCTGGTGTCAGCTCTGCCATTGACCTACTGCATGGCCTTGGGCAAGTCCTTTCTCTCTGGTCCTTGGTTTCTTTGCTGGTAAAATGAAGAGGTGGGATGAAATGATTTTGTGCTGAAATAACCAAAAGTTTGTCAGTGTCTAGAGAATAAAGCCCAATTTTACTATTCTATAAAATAAGACCTCTCCTAATCTGACTTGTGATTGGCCTTCCCAGCCTCTCCATGCTCTCCAGCCCTCTGGGACAACATTTTTGCTTTCTCCCCAAATCCACATGTTGAAGTGTGAACTCCCACTACTTCACAAATTGGCTGTATTCCCCCCGTTTGAAGAGTGGAACTGAGTTCGGGTGAGGCATTAGGGTGGGCCCTGCTGCAATCTGGCTGGGGTCCTTCTGAGAAGAGGGGATCAGGACCCAGATAGAGATGGTGGCAGGGGTTCGGGTGTAGAGCGTAGGATGCTGTGAAGAGGCAGCCGGAGGGTGGCTTCAGAGGAAGCCAACCCTGCCAGCTCCTTGATCTTGGACTTCCAGCCTCTGCAGCTGTGAATAAATGAGTGTGTGTTGTTTAAGGCACTCATAACATATTTTGTTATGCAACCCTAGCCAGCTGATACAGAAACTAAGTGGGTTTTTTTTTTTTTTATTTTTTTTTCAGAAACTAAGTTTTTATTCATGTATTCAGCAGATATTTACGGAACATCTATTATGGACTAGGCAATGATTTGCTACAGAGTGCTGAAAAATCAAAGAAAGAGAAAGAGCTTCTGGTTTCAGGAAGCTGCTACTCTAGAGGGAGAGCTGGCCATCCACAGGCCGCAAGAGGAGTGTGGCAAGAGCGAGCAAGGAGAGGTCCGTGGGACTCTGAGGGCGTAAAGTGCTATAGAGCTGGATTGGGGTGGGGGTGGGGGCTGACAAGAAAGGGATGTTAGGGTGTACGTGTTGTTTTATGCCTGGCACCCCTGTGGTGCTGCACTCACAGCAGGGCTTCCCTGAAAGCTCTGACTTTCCGGGATCCCTGGGTGGCGCAGTGGTTTAGCGCCTGCCTTTGGCCCAGAGCGCAATTCTGGAGACCCGGGATCGAATCCTATGTCGGGCTCCCGGTGCATGGAGCCTGCTTCTCCCTCTGCCTGTGTCTCTGCCTCTCTCTCTCTCTCTGTGACTATCATAAATAAATAAAAATTAAAAAAAAAAAGTGATCTTCGACATCACAAAATATTAAAAAAAAAAAAAAAAAAAAAAAGAAAGCTCTGACTTTCCAATCCTCTGTGTGAAGTGAGGAGATTTCTTAGCACTCCAGGAAACAGAGCCCAAGGGCAGATTCTGCTGCTGAGTGTTGGCTGGTGACAAGGCCCCACAAAGCTAGGGCAGTGGAAAGACTGATGGGTGCCAAGGAAGAGGAAGTGGCTTCTCATTGCAGCCCCACCACAAGCTGGTGGTCTGGTGACCGGGTACGACACCCTTCCTTGTCTGGACCTCTGTTTCCTCATCTTTAGAACATGACAAGGTCGGGACAGTTCATCTCGAAGGTCCGTTCCAGCTCTGTAAAATCTTTTCTGAAATCTAGTTCACCAAAGATACGGTTTGAGTCTCAGTTTCCTTTTTCATCACTTGAAGGTGTTAGTTATCTTTACTTTTCCTTTTAATTCACAGAGATTTTATAAGTCAGTGAGTATTTGGAAACGCTCGAAGCTTCGGTCCCTAAGCATTGATTAATTTCAACAGGCAGTCACCCCTGAGTTAAGAGTATGCACTAGATGTAACAGGGCCTGGCCTCCGTTTCTCCATGGACTCTACTCAGTTGTGAACACTTAGAGTACTTTATCTTTCGAACAGGAAGTCATTGAAACACAACCCTGTACTAAACACAAGTCTTTGACTTAATAACTAGATCATCAACTAAGTCAATCCCCACTGAAGGAGGTGATGGGAAAACATACAAAATAAAGGCTTGATCTGTTGACATTTCCTGGAAAGAAAGTAATGTCTTCCACCCAACTACTCAAAGTAAGAAATAGTTACCGCAAGTACCTTAAAAGCCAAGTTCTACTAGAATAGTTTGGAGAGGGGCATCTGGGTGGCTCAGTTGGTTAAGCTTCTGCCTTCTGCTCAAGTCACGATCCTAGGGTCCTGGATTGAGCCCCAGTAGGGCTCCCTGTTTAGCGGGGAGCCTGGTTTTCCCTCTCCCTCTGCAGCTCCCCCAGCTCATGCTTTCTCTGCTTTTCTCTCTCTCAAATAAATAAAATCTTTTTTAAAAAAATAGAATGGTTTGGAGGTAAAGTAGATCACTTAGGGAAAAAAAAATTGTCAGTGTCCAGAATTAGAGAAATGCTTTATAATTTTGATATATGTATGTAATCTATGCAGCATTTAAAATATTATTTTAAAAGATAATTCCATAGCATGTAGAAACACAACATAATGATGAGAGAAAAAAGCAGGATACAAACCACAATTTAATATAATTTTATTTCCTATTAGATATTATATATCTAATATATATATATATATATATATATATATATATATATATATATATATATCCTACATGTACCTAGGGAGAAAAAAAGATCTGAAAAAAAAGAAATACTCCAAAATATTAACAGATGTAATATCTAGAAGGAGGAAGTATGAGTGGTTTTTATTGGTTTCTTTATACTATTCTCCATTTTCAAATTTCCTTCAATATGCATTCATTTGTTTGTTTGGTTAGTCATTTAGCAAATATTTATTATGTACCAACTGTGAGCCACTGTGTTGTAGACACTAGAGTTAGAGGCGAACCCCAGCCCTCCTGCAGTTTACCCTCTAGTGAGTGGACACAGATAATAAATAAGAAACCCAAATGAATCAGCAAGATGGTGCAGATGGTGGTCTGGCCTGCGAATGCACCAAGGGATGGTAAAGAGAAGGAGAGTGAGTGGGGCCGTGTGTCTACCTTGCACCCAAACCACACTGGCTCCCTGGCCCCAGGAAGATGCCTGGCTTCTTCAGTAGCTGCATTGGGGCCACAGAAAACTTTCACATGGGGAGTGACAACATCCCATCCCCCTTGGAAGGATGACTCTGGCTGCAGAATAGAGAGGGGCCCCTGGTAGTAGAGGCAGAGTAGAAACCCGGCGACCTAGTAAGAGACATGGTCTCTTATAGTTTGCCAATTCTGGGGATCCCTGGGTGGCTCAGAGGTTTAGCACCTGCCTTCAGCCCAGGGCGTGATCCTGGAGACCCGGGATCTAGTCCCACATCGGGCTCCCTGCGTGGGGCCTGCTTCTCCCTCTGCCTGTGTCTCTGCCTCTTTCTCTCTCTCTCTCTCCCTGTGTGTCTCTCATGAATGAATACATCTTTGAAAAAAATAATAATTTGCCAATTCTATGACATCCATTTCCACAAGTGAAATGAAGCAGTTGGGCCAGGCCAGTGATTTCTAAGACCATTTCCAGTACTTAAAAAAGAAAACCATTATTATTTTTGAATGTCTATTCCCTTTTTGGAAGGCACATAAGCTTAAACACATGGCCCGAGTCCTGCTCCCCTCTCTATTTATTCCCACTGTACCCCCTGGCCCATTCCAGTTCCCAGGGAAGGAGTGCAAGTCAGGGGGGCTGTATGTGCAGATGAGTCATTCATCTTCGGGGTGCTTCCTTGTGAACTCGCTCTGCTGAGGTCTTTATCCTGAAGGTAATAGGGAGCCATGGAAGGCTTTACAGCAAAAGTTGACTTCTGTGTTTTAGAAAGTGCTGTGTCTTGGGCAGTAATGAAGGGAAGTCTGGAGGGTACATACTGTTTTCCTAGAGAGTGCCCTGGGGCTATGATAATCGAGAGAGCCCATCTGTGAAAAGAGGGGACACTCTGCACAAAAACACCTCCCTGGGGGTGGGGGGGCAAACACTGGGAGGTGAGAAAGTGTGAGACTCCACCTATTTATTACTGGGGGAAAGGAGGCACAAAGAGACAAAGTGAGTCATGTGCCAAGGATTTCTGACTTCAGGGCCTCCTCTCGACTAATGTGAAAAGCAGACTCCACTTAGTGTGTCATCCAGCGGGGAGGAGGGAGTCTGCTTGTGCCAGAATGGAAGGGAGTGTCAGGGTGGGCGGGGCGGGGAAGGGGGAGACCAGCATCCTGGGCAGAAAAGGAGACCAGTGCTCTGGTACCTTCATGTAGACACTCCCATAATCCAAGAAATGCTAAAATTGGCTGGAGAGCTTGTGTTATGAAACCAGAGCAGATGAAACAAAAGAAAGAAGCAGAACTTGAGTCATCCCGATGAGAATCCTTGCGGAGAGCGTGCAAAGCCAAGCGAAAATAGATCAGAGACGCTTTCCCAGGAGACACAGAGCTTGGAGACCCTGGAGCCAATTGTCTCACGTGAAAGATGGGGGAGGCCAAGGTGGGGGCGGAAGGGAGTGTCACACCCTGGAGATGGGGAACAGGCTCTGCCAGCAGAGTCAGGACTGGGACTCGAACCCAGCTCTCCCCATCGGGAGGTCACTCCTCCACAACTAATTCTGGTGCAACTCTTTCTTTGTCAAACTTAGAGACAGGCACAAGAGCAGGGGGCAATTAAAGTGACTTCAAATCGCGTTGCCGTGTACACACATGTACACACACATTGCTTTAGTTGGGCAAGGTCTTTCTTTCATTAGGGACCAGGGACCATTACTTACACATCTGCATCCATCGCCCCCAGCTCAAAGGCACAGCTCACGGAACCTAGAGAAATCTCAGTCCAACCTCTTAATTTTACAGATGAGGACCAGAGTTCAGCACGGAAAAGGAAGCAGAGTCACTTAAACCAATCTGCCCCCGAATCCAATGCCTTTCCTAGCACTGGCCCAAGACCCGCAGGAAGGAAAACTGTGATGTTTAATACACATGCATAACTTTCCGTTCTCAAGCACAAGTTCTGAAAAGGTGTTAGAGCTCTAGACAAGAGCTAGATTAGATTTTGGCTGGGGCCTGAAATCTTGGCACACCGATCGTTGAAGTTCTACAGAAATCTTTTAACTTCTCTGAAAGTCTTTACCACAACAGTAGCAATCCCAGTCACACATTAAATAAACATTTACTTAATGTCCACTTTGTATCGCACTCTGCTGGCTCTTTGGAATGTACTCTTTTTTTTTATTTTTTTTATTTTTTATTATTTTTTTTAATTTATGATAGTCACAGAGAGAGAAAGAGAGAGAGGCAGAGACATAGGCAGAGGGAGAAGCAGGCTCCATGCACCGGAAGCCCGATGTGGGATTCGATCCCGGGTCTCCAGGATCACGCCCTGGGCCAAAGGCAGGCGCCAAACTGCTGAGCCACCCAGGGATCCCTGTACTCTTTTTTTTTTAATAATAATAAATTTATTTTTTATTGGTGTTCAATTTGCCTGGAATGTACTCTTTTTTTTTTTTTGGAATGTACTCTTAATCTCTTTTAATTTTCATGATATTGTGATGCAGTTATCATCATTCTTGTTTTTTTTTTTTTTTTTTTTCACAGAGGGAAATAAAAGTTGGAGAAGCCAAACAATTTTCTCCAGGTCATAGACTCAGGAAGAAGCGGGGTTGGGATTTGACCCTCTACTGATTTTTGTTATGTGGAGCACCTCAGGTATGCGGTGGTCTCTACCACACTGTAGACACCCACCCGGGGGAAGCTCACTGGTCCTGGGGGAGCATAGGGCCAAGTTTCTCCATACCCCATCCTCTTCCGAGGTACTAAGCTCAGATGTAAGCCTTAGTTTACTCATGAAATCTGTAAGTCACTCCCAGAGGCTCAAGGTGGGGTTCCAAAGAGCCAAGACGCAAGGTAGGCTAGACTATGAAGAGGCTCAGATCAGACCAAAGATCGTTAGCTTGAGAGGACTAATATTCTTGAGAGGTTTGGCCCAGTGATGGGAAGGGAACTCAGTAACAATGTATTCAAGAGGGATAGACTCAGACTGCAGAAAGGATATAGAACACGGGACATAATTTGAAAGTCTGTTTGCTGGTAGAGACCTCTCTGTGTTTTATGTGAATACACCCTTCCTAGCAGATGCAGAGAATTTCCCACACAAAACAAGAATTTCCTACAGTGTCCCTGATAGCATTTCATTTTTGCCTTAAGGTCTCCAAACAGGGAGCTCATTACCTTTCAGACTATTATAATTGTTAGAAAGTTCTAGTCTTTATACCAGGCCAGCAATCTGTCTCCCAGATGTGTCCGTGCATTGGGTACAGCTCGGCCCTTTGGTTTACAAAGACTAAATCTGTTTCCTCCCTACCCGGGAGCACTCTGGATATTTGAAAAGAACTTTCATTTTTTTTATGCCACTGTCCCCCAAGGTGTTCTGGGCAGAGTAGCCAGTTTGCACAATGTTAATAGATGTCCTCTATAAAGCAAACATATCAAAACAAACAGACAAAAGACCACAAATGGCATTCTGTAGGCATGCTAAGCTAAACCAGGTCAACCAGGTCTGTTTCCTGCAAGTCTACTCAGAACGTTTACCATGTTTCTGTATAGTGTAAGCTCCAAAATGGGAAGACTGGCCATGCAATGTTTCCCCAACTTTTGACCTCGAAAGATTTTTTTTCCCTCCCAGTGTACCTTTTACTATTTTCCATATATGCTTTTAGGGAAAATGTTTGGAAAATGCTTCTTTACAAAAATCTAGGTTCTTACTACCATTGTCTCCAAGCTAAAAAGTCAGGCTCCTCTTAAGTTTCCTTTTGAGACACATTATTGAGATTTCTTCACTATCTTTGCTCTAATGTAGGGCTGTTGGATTAAAACACAGGAAGCCTAGTTAAGTTTGAATTTCTGATAAAAAAAATTTTTTTTTTTGGTATAAGTATGTTCCATGCAGTATTTGGGACATATTTATATGAAAAAAAGAATGTGTTGGTGATTCGAAATTAAAATTTAACTGAATGTCTTATGTTTTTACTTGCTAAATCTGGCAAGCCTGGAAGGGCCCCAAATGTCCCCCTTCCCTTGAAAAATGTGGCCTCAGAATTTGGCACAGTACTCGAGAGATGTACCAAGACAGAGATCATTGATAACTTTGGAAGCCACTGTCAACTATGCTTTTCCCTGAGGTGCATTTATTTATTTATTTATTTAAGTTTTGTTTATTTGAGATGGGGGGTGGGGGGCGTGTAGAGAGAGTGTGCAGGTAGAGGGGCAAAGGGAGAGAGAGTCCTAAGCAGACTCCACACAGAGCACAGAGCTGATGCAGAGCTCTATCTCATGACCCTGAGATCACCACCTGAGCTGAAACCAAGAGTCAGATGCTTAACCCACTGCCCCACCCAGGTGTCCCTCCCTGAGATGTTTTTATTTAAAATTTTTTTTAAAGATTTTATTTATTTATTAATGAGAAACACAGAGGGGCAGAGACATAGGCAGAGGAAGAGGCAGGCTCTCTGTGGGAAACTTGACGCAGGACTCGATCCTAGGACCTTGGGACCATGACCACTGAGTCACCCAGGTGCCCCCCTGAGATGTTTTTAAAGGGAAGACATTAATATTTTTATGGATGGGTAGGAGTCAGTCTGAGGTTGACAGATCCTTCAGCAAATTTCTTAGTCCTAGCTAGCAAAATTGTGAAGCCAATTGCCCATCTCTCACCCCTTTTCATCAATATATTTAAGTTTCTCTGGTGTGCATACTAAGGAATGTGATCCACAAATGATTTATAATTCCCTTTTCATTGTCTGTCTTCTCCATTAGACTGTAAGAAACTAAAACACGGGGACCAGCCAGCCACACCTATCTTGGTCATAGTTAGGTGACCAAGATAGCTAGATAGACCCTTGTAGCTAATACAGGCTCTGGCATTTATAAGTGTTCAAACATCTTTTCAAGGAATGAATGAATGAATGAATGAATGAATCAATCAATCAATCAATCAATCAAATGTTGTTTGGAGAGCTAAGTAAATCAGATAAGCTGACACTCTGAGAGGAAGCAGTTGCCAACAGGGAGGTTTCTCATGGTTGGGATGTGGCCACTATCTCAAGCTTTCCCAGAACCATTAAATACCTTTCACCTGTGCTGAAGGCAATTCTGTTGGAAGTGTGTGCAAAACAAGAACATCTAATTGCTCTGACTAAAATAAGACATTTATGCCAAATACAAGCTGTTTTCAAGAAGCTGAAATACTTCCTGGAGCCTGCAATTTTTACCAAGGTGTGGAACTTGGCCCTTAGAAGCAGGTTGTGCTGTGCCCAGTGGGTGTGGGATTGGGGCAAATCATACCGGGTCTTCCCACAGAAACATCCTGATGCAAGAGGAATTGGGAAAAATGAACAAGCAAGGCCTCAGTAGAGCCCTGAGCTCCAGCTGGACATGTATGTTATCCGGTAACTCTCACTTGGGGAAAGTGCATCTGGTGACTGGCATGAGGAACCCAAAAGGCTTGGAGCTTCTGCCCTAAGCCACAGTTGACAGAGCTGAGCGTGGTCTCCTCCCAGCATGAGCTCACCCTAGCCTGGGGCTTGTCAATATGGAAAACATCCCGGGGACTGTCTCTGGAGCAGGCAGTCACTTATCTGCAGCTTTGCAGCTGTGGCTTCGGTGCTGGGGAGTGTTAGCACTGAATTTATAAGATAAAATGCAAGCCGAAAGCAGGGAAGAACAGTGAGAGGAGCCTGAGTAAGTCCTAGAAGGGCAGTTGAGCTCAAGACAACTTGAGTTATTTCCTGACCAACTATGAAGGCCTAAGTTCAAGTCCCAACCCTGCCATGTGGTAGCTCCACGCCCTTAGGCAAATCTTTTAATCTCAGTGTTTCTTTGTTTTTTTTTTTTAGATCTATTTATTTATTTGAGAGAGAGAGAGAGAGAGAGAGAGAGAGCAAGTGGGGCAGAAGCTGAGGAAGAAAAACAAGCAGACTCAACTGAGTTCGGAGCACGAAGCAGGCCTTGATCCCATGACCCTGGGATCACGACCTGAGCCAAAATCAAAAACAGGACACTTAACTGACAGAGCCACCTGGGTGCTTCTAACCTTGGTCTTCTTATCTGTGAAATGGGAGCAAGCATGCTGACCTCAGAGTTGTAAGGATCAGATAAGATGGCAGATATAAAAGCTCTTTGTAAACTGCCAAGTGCTAGATCAATATGGATTGTTATGCCACAGTGTCCCCTTGAGCACAGTGCTATGGTCTGCAGCACTTGATGGATCTAGTAGCTCACTGCCAGGATAGCATAAAAGAGCACCCAACTGGGAGAAAAGAAGGATGTTCCTTACACAGCCTGAAGCAAAATAAGAAGAGCTTCAAGTTACATTACATAATTCTTTTTAATTATAGAAGAAAGCATTTCTAAGCACACACTGGAAAACAAAAAATCTCAGTGGGTAGGAGTCTTTAAAATATAAAAAAAAAATCACTTGGGACCATCTTTATGGCCTTAGAACGTAAGGCTCTAGGTGAGCCTTTCATTCGGCATGAATGTTCCTACTGATTTCCCTGGAGTCTGTCACTGGCTCTGGTTAAGGCCCTGGAGGGCTTGCTGGTAAACAGGAGCAAAATACACACAAATGTAGTTCCAGTTCTTCGGAAGGAAGAGAATGCAGACTGTTGTGGCTGATAAATTTCTTGCTACCTTCTCTGTGGGGAGATGTGACACCCACCAGAGCAAGATTTGTTGATGTGTAAATATGTGCGTACACGTGTTCACTGTGCCAGGGCAGTGGGGCCACTGTGGGACATCTTGCCTTGAAAGGCTTTCTTGCGGGGCTTTGTCTGTTTCCTCCTCCAGTGTCACATTTCGTGCAGTGAGTGGTTCCTTATGGAATGCACTGCATGGAGTCCCCCCACAGTCCCCACCAGGACCTGCAGACCTCTGGTTTCCCATCGCTACATTTACTTCTTGATACCACCAACTTTGTGCAAAGGGTGCTCCGGGCTTGGTGCTGGGCAGAGGCTCTGCTTACAAATCTGAGAGGGCACAAGGCAATCTTTATGCAACCTGACCTGCCCATCCTCCCCTCCTTGCCCAGGCCAAGAATAGTCAATGATCATGTTCTGGAAGAAACCCCACCTTGTCATGGTGTGCTCTGAGCCAAGAGGAGTGGGAGCGGAGCAGGAGGTGAAGGCAGGAGGCCAAGCCTAAGAGCCCGAAGCTCCAAAGTTAGAGGGTTTGGATCAGGTCTGATACATCACTAATCTAGCCCCCACCCCCAAACACTGGCTTAAGCCTGATGATACTCAGCGAAGAGTATATTTCCACACCTCTGATGCTTGCTGGGTTTCAATACCATGCACATAAATACATAAGAGTGTGTTCAGAGAGGCTCTGTTTTTAAATGAATATTTACATGTAAACGTGCATTTCTAAGAAAACAACACCCAACTGTCTGTGTGAACCCTTGTGTGCACCTTTATCTACGTGAGAGTGCTTTTGTAGAGTAGATACAAATCTGATCCCTACTGTAAACATCAGTGGCTTCTAAAAGCCCTTGGGATAAAGACCCAAATCTTTAATGTGGCCTAAAAGTCCCTTCACATGTGGCATCTGTCTGCCTCTTGCGGGCTTACCCCATACCCTGCTTCATTCTCCCTCTCTGCACACCAACTAAACTGACCTTTGCTCGGTTGTCTCATGCACCAGGTTTCCTCTTACCCCAGGACATTTGCACAAGCTTTTCTACCTGAGTGGCATGCTCTTATCTCCTTTCTTTTTCAAGAGATTATCTAGCTATCCTTCAGCTCCTAGTTGAAACCTCACTTCTTTGTGGGGTTGTGAGCCTTTACCGAACTCTCAGAATTAGTCAGATTCCCTCAAAACACCACAAATCTCCTCTGCAGCACTAACGACAGTTGCAACTTGGCATGCATTTTTTAAAAGTTCTCTCTCATCACATACAAACTCCATAAGGGCACAGATGAACTGTTTTTATTCACTCACTGTGCTTCAACATCTAACAGTTCTTGGCACTTAATAGGAATTTAGTACGCATGCTTTAATCAAGGACATATAGACTCACCAAGGAAAAGGGGTCTGCACACGGACTTGTGCCTATGTAGGTAGCAGTGGGACCATGATTACAAGACGTGGCATGTTTGCTCACACGAAAGTATGCTTAGGAATCTCTATGTGTGTATTTCTCTAAGGTTTAGGTCTGAGTCTATGTGGCCATATAGCTATGTGGAAATGCGCTTGTGTGGATTTATGTTGATATAGGTATAGGCATCAACATAAAATTCTGTGTGTGTGTGTGTGTGTGTGTGTTTATTTGGGTGTGTGCAGCTGTGTGTAGAGGTGTATGGGTCAATATGTATGAATCATACTCTTCTCTGTAGTGGGTGGGACCCCCATCAGGTTTCTAAGTAGGAGGGTTTATGTACATTGGGCAAATAGATTCATATAGACTTTAATATAGTTTGATTTAACCAAGGTTTGGTGTCAGGGAGGAAGGAGCACTGGAGTAGTAGTCTATCACTGCAGCAAAATCCCTTGTCTTCCTGTGCTGCTACCTCCCGGTATATTGAAGAGGGTTTGGGACTAGGCATTTTATTGTCAGTCAGAGTAATTCTTTATCACATACAAATTGTTTTCATCTACATTGTTTTATTTGGCAACACAGGAAAGTCAGGATTCGATTTATTTATTTGTTTATTTGATAGGATGATTTTTTTTGTGTGTGTGAACGTATGCAACTGTACAGGATCATTTCTTTTGTATGCCTACATTTTGTGTTCTTCAGTGGAAAGGACGGGGAAGGGAAGACAGTGCTAGCATTAGGTTCCCGAATTGCCTCAGAGCACCTGCGTCGCAGTCCTCTGGGAGTCGTCGTGGCAAAATGCAGATTGCTGGCTCCCAACCAGAGTCCTGTCAGATCAGAGTCTCAGAGACGGGGGTCATGAATATGCATTTTCTCAGAAATTCCCCCAAATCATTTTTTGGGACCCACTGCAGTAAAATAAAATAGCGCCAAGAAACTCCTACCTATACTGACATCACTAACCCTTCCACGATCCTATAGAAAGAGATTTCTAAGGCTGGCCACCTGAGGCCCTTGAGGCTGGCCCTCAGTTCTGTTAGGTTGAGGAGGCCAGGTGATTGTTTGGAATCACAGAGACACAGAGGTGAAACAAGAAAGAAATCTGAATGTTGTGAGCAGAACAGGCTTAGATTTGGCAATGCATCTCTGCACTGTGGGCACTTCTCAACCAAATTGAAAACAATGAAAACCCACCAACAGATTATCAGGGTTGTCTGCAGTATTTAAGACCATCTAATAGGATTTTCATAAATAAAGAGGAACACTAGACGGTAGAACAGAGGCAGAATGGGTCCAATGAAGAAAACTCTCTAGACAAAGGCAGTTACAGTTGAAAGAAGGCAAGAGTTCCCTAGGCCTCTAATTTTGCTTTGTCATGAGTATTGCTGTTGTGATTTTAAACACTGTTTTCTCTTCCTGAAGAAGTGAATATATTCAGAAACATCAGTCTTCCCCTCTCAGCACTGGAAAAATAATAATAAAACAAGCCAGGAGAGATGGTCCTCTCGTGGTGCCTGGGCTACCTTGTCACCGACCCCACCTCTTAGAGCCTGGGCTTTCTTAGTACACTTAGGAAGTAATGGGCTTGCTCACCGCCCATGCCATCTGGATATTCTCTATGGTGAAACCTCAGATACGAGTACAGACCTGGGCAGAGAGATGGGAAAAGCACCCCAAAGCCAGATGTCACGGGCTTCCTGCCATGACAGTCAGGATTTGACTCAGCGCAAACCAATGTGCTGGTACCAGGCGGCCCACCTCTGCTTCCTACCTGGTGGGGGAAGCTCAGAAACACTGCCTGAATGATGGTGAAAGACAGGGTGCTGCCCGCTTTCAGGGCAATCTGGTGTCCTCGTTCATACTTAGCCACAGCCTACCCTCGATGGCAGGGGCTTGCCTCTCAGTTGCAAGGCTCAGAAATTAATCAGGCCTCATGAAAGAATCCCTGGAGAATAAAACAAAGCATGCCCATTAAAAATGCCTTCTCAGGACACCTGGGTGGCTCAGTGGTTGAGCATCTGCCTTTGGCTCAGGTCGTGATCCTGGATCCTGGGATGGAGTTCCCACATCAGGGTCCCCGTAGGGAGCCTGCTTCTCCCTCTGCCTATGTCTCTGCCTCTCTCCCTGTGCCTCTCATGAATAAAAAAATAAAATCTTTTAAAAAATGAAATAAAAATAAAAATGCCTTCTCATCATTTTCTTCTTTTTCTCTTAACTGACCCCACAAGGGGGGAAGATGGCATATCCTAGCAATAAAGCACATGGGCTCTGTTTCACTCCAGTGGACTGCGTCATTGTTGGCAACTTAGCTAACCCCTTCAAGTCTCAGTTTCCCTATTTATAAAATGGGTAGAAACACAATTGTACCCATTCTGTAGGGTTAGGGTAAGCACTAAATGAGATCACTCGCAAAAACCACCAAGCATGATACCAAGTTCATAGTATCCCTCTGGAGTTCATAGTCATTATTCTCCCAAGAGGTGCTCTGTGGATAGAAATCTGCTGTTATACTTTTCATGTAGTAGGTATTGGTCACTATGTAACTTGAATGGACTTATTTTAACATAAATCAACTGGCTGGGTTGGAGGCATTTAACGATGCAGCAAGAACCTCACCCGAGGAGTTTAGTGATTATGCTCTGAAAGCAACTAGAGCCCATTTGCAGAAAGCATGCTTTCAAAGAGACAAGTATGGCAACACCTTTTTGTCAACTAGCAAGGAAGAGAGGGGACATTCTGTATAAATGACAGAATTTATCTCCATAAACTTATTCATCAGAATGTGATCCTTGGGGATCAAGGGAACTTTAGAATGTTAGAAACACTTGGGGGAACTTGCTAGAATGCAGATTCTTGGGCCCCTGCTCAGATTTCCCAATCCAGATGCTCTGGGAGTGATGGTCCTCTGTACCCCCAAAGTTTGAAAACTGCTGGCCGCTTCTATTGTCAGGCCAGTTATGATACCTGGATTATATTATATATAAAAGATATTCAAGGAGGCATTTGCAAAATTATTATCAGTGGGATCAAAGTTGTATTCATAATCTAATTCATTTTCGTTTAAAAATATACCTATACGCATTGCATCGCCACGCTCAGGACAAAGACTGGAAGCATATACAACACATATAACAATGGCTCTCTCGAGGTGCTAATGTTATGTGTGATTTATCTCATTTTGTGATTTCATATATTTTTAAATGTTCTACAAAGGGCATCTATTACCCTTCTAATGAGAAAAAAAAAATGTGATTTTGAAATAAAAGCATTGCGGCCAGATGTGCCGCATCAAATACTTCCTGAAATCTTACAGAATTCTGGAAAAAGGAAACACAAGATTCATGGAAACCAAACTATGTCTCATCACAGATGATGAAAACAGGTCTAGAGAAGGAGAGTGACCTGTCCGAGGTGGCCCTACTGGTTAGTGGCTGGGCTGTGAGAGACCCCAGGTCTCTAGGCTCTTGGACCAGAGGGCTTTGAAGTGCTCCGTGCTTTCCAGGGACCTGCCTCCTTTTCTTCCTGCCCTGTGAGGGTGACGGAAAAACTACAGGAAGTGCACTGATTCTGAGGGTGGAGAAGTATGTAATAGCCTTTGCAGAGAGGACTTTGCAGCTCTCATTATTCTCTCTCTGGGAGTTAGTAGGTCATTTGCAAAAGGCATGGGAAGAGCAGCTGATGAAAAGGTCTAATAGTTTGGAAAACTGCTTAACCTTATTTCTCTATTTCTGGATTTCCCCCCATGGCCAAGGACTGTTGAGATCCTGATTTCCCCCGGAGGTTTCCTGTTTAGGAATGCAGTGAAACCTCTGAAATCCAGAGGAATTGGGGAGAAGGCCAGCTGGAATTAGGGAACGGTCTGAATACTTTTTAAGAACATTCAGGTCTATTGTTTTCAAGGACATGGAGGCACAGATTTGGAAGGAGCTTAGTCCAGCTCCTGCTCTGTGCAGGAACCCTTTGTACTTCACACCACACAGAGCTTTATTTGGGCTTCTCCGAATGCTTCCAATGACAGGAAGCTCACTATTCTGATAGATAACCTACTTCACTTTTAAAGTCTTTTTTTTCACCTGAGCGGGGAATCGACCTTCCTCTGAGCTTCTGCTTGCCTTTCGATATTCATGTAAAATTGATATGCTCCTTTTCCCCAGATGGTCCTTAAATATTTGAAGGCAGGTATCATGCATCAAATAGGTCTTCACAACATTCTCCTCTGCCAGCTGGCCACCCCCAAGATACTCAGTCATTATTTATATGACAAATGTCATCAATTCTAATTAGAATTACAAACTAGTGTCTCTACTTAGCTTCTAAATTAATGGTTATACAAATTCATACCTGAGCAGAGCTTAGAGACCACCTGCACTGGCCTCGTGATTTTACAGACAAGCAAGATGAGGTCCACTGAGGAGAACTGCCTGACCCAACATGAGAGAGAGAGAGAAAGAGAGAGGGAGAAAGAGAGAGAGAGTGGAGACCTGGAACCTAACGGCATGAATTCCCAGTGCCGGCCTCTTTCACCCTGCCTCCTATTATTCATAAGATACCAGTATTTCTTAAGCCCTTGAGAGTGCTTGGGAAGTTTGTTCTCTTAGGTATTTCAAAAATGCCTCCTTCAAATGATATTTGCACTGTCAATGAAGGAGGGATTAGAGCAGGGCAGAACTTATTGGACATTACGCTGTCCGTGCCGTCTCGTTCCAAGTGCATCCATGGCTCTCTGCTGTCCAAAGACTATCTCCCTTACCCTAGAATTCGATAGCTCCAAATGGATGGTGCACCTCCAGGGCCGCCTAGCCCTGCCTCACTTCCCATCGGGTCTAGGTTCCCGCTCCATTTCAGAGAACTTCCCAACTTCAGAAGCAAAAATGATTTCCCAGGATGTGAGGCAGGCTGCATTTCTGCTCTAGCCCATGCTTGTTTTCAAGTGTGAAATCCTCTTTTCACCTTTGCCCAATTCTCGATGAAAAGACAAAGCAAAGACTCAGAGAAACAAACTAGACACTTGGGTGATTGGTTTCCTGTCCCAGTCCCCAGCAACCCTGCAGTCACATGCTTCGAAGGGCACATTCCTCCCTGCCCCAGCCCATAGCAGCCTCCCTCTTCTCTCACCGAGGTATTGCGTTTCCAGTTCTTATGCCCGTTCTGGCATGGATTATGAGCTGCCTTGTGCTGCTTCCTGGTCTGCATGGGTTTGGACCCACGGAGACCTGGGTTCCAGTCCTGACTCTGCAGCTAGCTGGTTTGTGAGTCTTTGGAAAGTTACTTAATCTTTCCAAGCCTCTGTTGTCACATCTGTTAAGAGAGGACAATTATATTGCCTACATCATAAGGCTATCAAGATGATGTAATGCCTAAAAAGGTATCTAGAACTGTCTGGATCATTTAGTAAGATTCCAGAAAAGGGATCTCTTTAGTATTATTAATCTTATGCTACAGAAGTGTATACTCTTCTCATGCTGCACACAATAGGGGCTGCATAAATGGCCCTGATCGATCCAGCCTGAGTTTCTTTTGGTAGTAGTTTCATCAGAAATATTCTAAGCATTGCTTGTCAACAGTCCCCACTTCCCAGCTCCTTTTTCCCCAGATTCCTTCCCCCCAAGAGTGACCTCAGTGGGGAGGCCCACCCTGGCCTGCCACTTTGCACACCTGTCAGCTTGCATCTCAGGATAAGGTTCTCACTTGACAGACTCTGAGAACTTGCTGTCCAGGCAAAGAAAACTTTAGGATGATGAATCCAACACAAACCTTATGTAACCAACCTGTCAGCAAACAGAGGGACAGAGGGACACTGACAAATGCCTACCCGCCTCCCCCCACTCAAAGCGCAAAACAAAAGATGACAGAAGGCAAGGGATTGAGCAGTACGTAAAATGCTGTTTTGTCAAGACCCTTAAAACTCATCGAAGTTTTTATATTTAAAGGATTCCTAAAGGAACACGAATATGGCTAAACATCCTTGTACCCAAATTTTAAGTGAAATTATATTAGATGCTTCTCTAGCCAAAAGAATATAGATACAACATTTTTTTTGTTGTTGTTAATCACGTTTATTGTCCACAGGACTTACAACGGTGACAGAAAAGTTTACATTTTTTTCTCCTTGAAATTTTTACCTGGAGTGGCTTATAATTCCTGGTGGGTCGAGGAATCATGCATCTCTTCCCCGCTCCTCCCTGTCCCCCCGCCTCCCCAACGCTGAGGATATCCTAGTAGACTCTTGCTGAGTAAAAGAACAATTCTTTCTCTTATCCCTATTGTGGTTATTTGGTCATTGCCTGAATTCTGCGCTAAGGACCTGAGAGCAGTAACACCCACTGACATGAGTTTGTTCTGTGACAGCCCCAGGGAAAGAAAGCTGCCACCATGGAGGGCGAGGACAGAAGTCAATGGCCATGCAGTGGAGGGAAGACATCTGTTCCAGGAATAACAGCTGACAGCTGGGTTCTACGGCTGCAGCCCCGTCTCTGACATCCTTGGCTTCTTACCTTGGGCAGGTCATTCCCCCTCACAGATTTTTCATCTCTTTGGATGCCAAATGCTTTCTATGGGCTCTTTCAAGTCCAAGATCCTGTGAGGCCACCAGGAGGGTGAAGACTGGCTGGAGAAGCTGCCCGCACCTCTGGGTGTGGGGCCCAGAGCAGGAGGAGAATGTGAGAAGAGGCAGCAAAGCCCTTGGAGAAAAAGTAAAAGCGCTGAAGGGCACACACACACTCTCCAATTTGCCACTGCACGTCCTGAAAACTCGGGCACCTAGCTTTCTCCCGAGAGCTGCATGTGCACCCGGACACCCATCACTGCGCTGACAGGAAGCAGAGGAAGCCAAAGCTTCTCTGGTTGGGGACCTTGGCTGGGACAGAAGGGAAGAGAGAAGTGGAGTCGGCTTCGTGAGCGGGTGCAATGGCAATGAACCTGCAGGCTGATCCTCTCCAGGCTGCCGTTGCCAAGGAGGACGGTCCACTCGGTCAAACCTGGGCCAAGCTCTGGCTCAGACACACGGGCAAAAATAGAAAGGGGGTGGGAGAAGAAATGTGTTTACTTTTGTGATTTTCCCTCATGTGCCTCTTAACGGTACTAGAATCTCTCCACAAAAAGGCAGTAGACTCACAGGCCTCGCCTCCATGGATAAACCCTACCAAACAATGCACATCCCCACAAATACAGTCAGTGTCGGGGCGGCTGGAAGGTGAGTTGGGAAGGCAGCATGGCAGGGTGGAGGGGTGGAGGGAAGAGCACCGGCCCGGGGTCTGTCACTAACCCAGTGAACCATGGAAAATCCCTCTCGGATGCTCTGCAAAATCAAGCGGCTGCCCTGTTTAGATTTTGGAACCTTGGATCTGTGGTTCTCAACCAGGGGTGATTTCACCCCTCACGGAGTATTTGGCAAGGTCTGGAGACAGTTTCGGTTGTCACAGTTCAGGGGGTGTTGCTGGCATCTGATGGGTAGAGAGGCCAGAGATGCTGTTGAACATCTGACCATGCACAGGACAGGCCCCCGCCCAGAAAATTACCTGGCCCGAGACGTTAACAGTGCCAAGGCTGAGAAGCCTGGCTGGCTTTATATCGAAGTGAGGAAGAGAGACAGAAGGAGGAGGAAGGTTTACAATCTCGTTTTGAGGTCATGAGGTATTTATTCATCGGTTAAGTGTTTTCCAGCTTTCTCCCTACGACCAATGCCCTTTTCGGTTTCCCTTGGAATGACAAGGGCTCTGTCTGGGTAGCTTGTGCATAAGAGCTTCTTCCTTTATCTTTAAAATGCCAAACCTGACACAGTACGAAGATCTCCACTATATATAGATCTGCAGCCAATATATGACATAAGCAGCTGTTAAACAAGTAGGACTAGAAGGTGAGCAGTGGGGGCGCGTGGAGGGACAAAGCAGATGCCTGTAACTCCGTTTCTGTGAGTCAGTGTTTCTGATGTAACAACACAGAATCATCACCATAGGACCAGGGAGACAAGCTATGCTGACGGCAGGCACAACTGCTCTGAGGCACTGGCATTGAGAGAGATACAGGTTCGCAGCAGCAGAGTCAAAGGCAAAGGAAAGGGTTAAGCAATCAGTGCGTGCCATTCCTGTATCATTCCATATTAAGTCCCTGGGCAGTTATTTATTACAAATAGTTACCTGCGGTTTCCAGTGGGGGGAGGCGACCACACTCCAGTCAAGGGGTTTTGGAGAAACAGGTGCAATGAAGTCATGGTCAAACAATTTATTTACTGTAAACTTTAGACTTTGCTCAGGAACACAACTGAAGCTGCCCCTCAAATCCCTGCCTACAACAACACCCTGTTTGAGCAAATAAGAGGGGCCAGCAGAGTCCGTGTTCACAGCTGAAAGGTCCGAGATACTCAAGATCCTCCAGTGCAAGGGTGCAGGAAGAAAAGACTCCTTCACATACAGATGACCAGCAGCAATATATATTACCCCTAATACTTGATCAATGAGGTAGATCCACGGAAAAGTCATCAAAACATAGCAGCCCCAGGTCCTCTGGGACCAAAGCCCTTCAGACACAAACTTACACGTTCCATGCAAAAAAGGAACTGAACTGTACAACAAACAATCACTCGAATATGCTTTCTCTTTTTTTTACAGCTTAAAAAAATAAAAAAAAAAGGCAGAAGGCCGTCCCTCCTCCTGCACATCTCTATACAATTTTATTCTAAATTTATTACACTCAAGTTAAATAGTCTGTATAGTGTTTCGTTGCGGGGAGGGGGTTCATAAAAAGTAGAAAAGCTGCATTACAGCAGTGAGTCGTTTGTACTACAATTCCTCCCCTGCGAATCAACGCTATCGCTAGGCACAGTACCTTGACGGTCTTCCGTGCCTGGGGGGTCCTCACACAGCAGTTCGCTGTCTTTCTCCTGCCCCAGGTGACATCCACTGTGCTCCCCAGCATAGTCGCTTCTGCTGTTACTGTTGTTGGAGTAACCATTCCCATAGGCCTTCAGGGAAGACCTGCGCAGGCACAGAAGCTCCTGGAAGGCAATCCTGAAGTCAGGGCTCCGGCAGTAGATAAGGGGATTGAAAGCAGAGTTGACGTAGCCCACCCAGTTTAGGAGGATGTAAACTTCCTTAGGGATGAGGTTATCCTGGATCACATGCACTATGTTGACGATGAAGAAGGGCAGCCAGCACAGGGTGAAAGTGCCCATGATGATGCCCAGAGTTTTGAGGGCCTTGTGTTCCTTCAAGCAGAACTTGGAGGACCTCCGATGTCCGTGCCCGCTCCGCCCATCCTGCTCCACTTGGCTGAGGTTTTGGGCATGGAAGCGGCCCTCCGATCTGTCGATCTTCTGGAGCTGCCTCTGGGCCACCTGGAAGACCCTGGAGTAGACGAAGACCATGACCACCAGGGGTAGGTAGAAGGACACGATGGAGGAGGCAATGGCATAGGCTTGGTTCGTGAAGAAGTCACAGCACGTCTCCTTGGCGTAGCAGTTGATGGCTTCCTGGTGGGTGGCCCGGTACCAGTGCATCTGGATGGGCAAGAAGGAGGTGAGGCCGGACACGATCCACACCATCAGAATGACCACCCGGGCCTTATTCTTGGTCAGCAGGCTCTGGTACTTGAAGGGCGAGGTGATGGCAAAGTAGCGGTCCACCGCGATCACGCACAGGGTCTCGATGCTGGCCGTGACGCACAATACGTCAATGGAAGTCCAAAACTCACACCAGAAGTTGCCGAAGGTCCACATTTTCATGAGGATGTGGCTGGCCCCAAAGGGCACCACCGCCAGGCCCATGACCAGGTCAGCACAGGCCAGGGAGGTGATGAAGTAGTTGGTGACCGTCTGCAGACGCTCGAACCTGGCGATGGCCGTGATGACCAGCACGTTCCCGAACACGATGGCCAGGACGATGAGCGACATGACGATGCCCATGCCCACCACCCACGCCTCGCTCCGCTCCTGCGAGTCTCCCTGGTCCGGCGCGTGGCTCCCGTTGGGCGCCAGCAAGAAGACGCTGCGGTTCGCGGGCTGGCCCATGGCGCGCGGGCCGGCAGGTGAGCGCACGGGCGCCTCAGCGGGCGGACCTCGGGGGCGGCGCCGCGGGCAGCGAGCGGGCGCCGGGAAGCCGCATCCAGCTCGCGGGGTGCTCTGCGCTCGCCCGCGCGGCCCCCACAGCCTGCGCCCCGAGAAGCCGCCCCGGAGTGCGCGCTGCCCGTTATGTGCACGACTTTAGGGAGCTGCCCTCCGCGTGACGTGCGCCAACTTTCCGCCAATGGCGCGCGGGCAGCCCCGAGGGCCCGAGCGCCCCGCCCCGCCCGCCCCGCCCGCCCCGCCCGGCCCGGCCCGGCCCGGCCCGGCCCTCGGCTCTCCCGCCCGCTCGCGGGGCCGGCCCGGGCGGGGCCCCGCCGCTGCCCGGCCGCCCCCGAGGCCCGCGGCTGGGGCTGGCGAGCTCCCCCGCCGCGCCCGGGGCTTGGCGCTCCCTGGGGGCCGCTACCTGTGCGGCCCCCAGCACTCGGAAGAAGCAGCGACAGGCAGGGACAGGCACACGCGCACCCCGACAGACAGGCTCAGACTTCTGCGGAGACGCGCCCGTCCAGCGCACCCCCCAAGCACACTCGTGCGCGCGCACACAGAAGCCCACGCGCACAAAGTCACCCCTGCCCAGCGGAGGCCGGGCCAGGAAGCCAACACAGGAGCGCCCAGAGCACAGAACCAGGTAAACAGGACGCTGAGCGCTCACGTGGAGGCAGGCAGAGAGCCACAGACTCGGACGACCCCCTCCAGGTACCGCAAACCCCTCACTGGGGCGCACAGCACCCCCGCCCCTTCCCAGCACACACACACGAGCGCGCGCACACACACACACACACACACACACACGAGGCACATTGCCTTTCAAACATTTGGCAGGACCACAGGAGGTGACTTCAACAGCGGCCCGATTTCCTTAGCACACTCACTGTCAAGCACTTTGGGTGCCCTCCTTGGGAATTTGCAGGCATTGAGACACAGGATTGCACCCTCTGGATTTCACTGGGAGCTGGAGCTGGGGTATGCAGGCCCGGGTTTGGGGACCCGGAGAGAGGGTTGTGGGCTTCCATTCGTAATTCTTGGGCGTGTGCTAGCACTCCCTCGTCATCTGTGGGAATGAAAATGAGTTGAAAATAGAATAATTTTCCTTTCAACCTCATCTTCTTCAGCAATCCCGCTGCCACTAGAAAAAAAAAAAAAAAAAAAAAAAAAAGCTTTCAATCTGCCCGGTAGTGTGTTGATTTGTCGGGTTGAGCCATATGAAATTGCCTCTCTTCTGTGGCGTCTGACTTTAAAAGTGGCTGTTTCATATGGCTCAGACCATTAGAATGTGTTAACATTCAGAAAGTTTTGAAACCACAGGACAGAAGATAATTTCTCCTTAAAAAAAAAAAAAAAAAAAAGTCATACCAAGCCTTCAGACTAGGGTCTTTGTCCATGAAATATTATCCTTTGCATCTGGCATATGACTTGACTGTTAAGAAGAAATTAATTTTCAGGATTTGATTTCACATGTATTAGTAGCTTCTTTGAAAGACTGAAAGTATTTCATGCAGTGTAACCAAACATACTTTGTAGATTACATAATAACATAACAATGGCTAACATTTAGGGAACACTCTGCTATGTGCTTTTCATGCATTATTCCATTTAATCCTTCCCACAGTCCCATGGTGGGGGGAGCACTATTTTTAGCTTTATTCACAAATGGGGCTCAAAGAGAAAAATAGCTTGCCTGGGGGCACGGGGCCAGGCAGTGCCAGAGGCAGGAGGTGAACCCAGGTCTTCTTGACTCTAAAACTCAGAATTGGAATACTCAGGTTCCAGATCCTCTGTCCTAGCACTTTCTAGCTCACCTTCCTTAGGCAAGTCAAAAAGAGAGAACCTAATTTCCTCCTTCTCTAAGTGGAGAATAAAGTCACTCCCACTGGGCAGAGTGAGAATGGAATATATAATAATACATGTGAAAATGCTTTTGCACATGTATGCACCACACAAATATGGGTTACAAATGAAATATATAAAGATCACTTAGTAGTTTAGAATGTGTTGTCAGTCTTCTCTAATAGAACAAATACTTAAGGACAAAAGTGAACTTGGTTGTTTACTGTCCAAGTAAAGCTCAGAAACAAAATTTAACCTGCAATGCTCCCTTTAACTTCCTTGACCAGCCAGAGATTGTTTTTGCAAGACAAATGCCTTAAAAAGGAAATATTTCCCATAAAGGTGCAAATATTATGCACCCATAGCTTTCAAAATATACCCACCCCATATTTGCGTTTCCCAAAATTGGCTCTGGTGTGATGCATTTTAGGAAACGGCAGTGTCTGTTATGCAACACAGTTTCTTTAAATATACATCTAGCCCAAATTGTGGAACCAAGCCATTTAAAACCTCCTTCCTGTTTGCGAAGCTATGGAATAAATAAGCGTATTGTTTAACCTTCCCATAACAACAACAACAAAAAGAACAAAGAAAGCCCTTTTAGGATAAACACTAATTGATCATTTAGATATACACATGAGTCATCTAAAAGTTTAACTTTGAATATTTTGGGAAACACCTTTTAAAAAAACCCACAAACACTAAATCAAAAAGGGAAGATGGCTTATGTCAACGAGGAGGTCCCAGGCTTTTACCCATCACCTTTCCCAAATGGACAATCTCTCCTTCTCTTCTCCTAGCCCCTGCTCACCATTTTTTTTTCTCTCTCTCCCTCCCTTCCTCCCTCCCTCCCTCCCTCTCTCTCTTTCTCTCTGCTTCATCACCAAGCTGGTAGGAATTTCAAGATGATGTCTTCACACCAAGAGTCTTCTCCTGACCTCCTTTTAGAATTGGGCAGCCCGGTGACTTAGCGGTTTAGCGCCACCTTCAGCCCGGGGCCTGATCTTGGAGACCTGGGATCGAGTCCTGTGTCAGGCTCCCTACATGGAGCCTGCTTCTCCCTCTGCCTGTGTCTCTGCCTCACTCTCCTTCTGTGTCTTGAGTAAAATCTTAAAAAAAAGGAATTGGAGTAGAGAGAGTTAGTTAGAATGGGAAAGAGGTCAATAGATCATTTAGTTCATTTCCCTCCATGGTGCAATGAAGAAACTAAAGTGCAGAAGTAAGAAGCGTGTAGTCGAAAGTGGCAGGCAAGATAAAAAGATCCAGGCCTGCTCCCTGCCTTACATATGTCCAATGCAGTCCCTTCATTTCCCAGCAGAGGACTTTGATTGGCCCTGCTTGCTGGGCTCGTGGCATTAGAGACTTAATGCTTCAGCTGAACTTGGAAGTTCTTAGTAGTCTAAATGCACCTTGATCTGATGTAAGAAAAAGCAGGCTCTTTTATGGTGATTGATAGTGTCTAATTACATATTTTGTTCAATCCCTTAAGACACTAATTTGTCGTTTCCTGCCTGCCAAACAGAAACAAAACAAAACACATTTTGATTTACTGAACAAATGTTTGAATAGGAGTAAGGTTCTTTGGTGCCAGGGAATGTCCTCACACCATTAGCTGGACAGCTTAGGAAAATCTTATCCTGTTCTTGGCTTAGATGAGATTCCTTCCATCTCTATGACCTGAGCAGATAAACATCTGTAGATTTCTTTCTAAATAATGGTCTTAAATGTCTTGTCTTTAATATTCTCTCTGTATACCTTCACCCCATTAAGTTTACATTAAATGAGATTAAATGTAATGTTCAGTGTGCTCCCTTGCAGAAGAGATAACTCTTACTGTTTCCTTATTTTTGAATCAAAATGTACCCGTAGAATGCACATTTATCTTATCGGGCGCTATGTGTGAAAGGCCCCTTTGAATGTGAATAATGAGTAATTTGCTTGTAATTTGAATTTTGGTGAAAAAGAATGAAAACAGGAACAAAACTTGGTGCCTTAGAAAGAAAAATGACTATGGGGACACCTGAGTGGCTCAGTGGTTGAGCGTCTGCCTTTGTTTGAGGTATGATCCCAGGTCCCGGGATTGAATCCCGCATTGGGCTCCCCACAGGGAGTCTGCTTCCCCTCTTCCTGTGTCTCTGACTCTCTATCTGTCTGTGTTCTCATGGATAAATAAATAAAATCTTAAAAAAAAAAAAGAAAGAAAAATGACTGAAAATTACTGTCACCATCGAGTTATGTAGCTGGGTAGAATGTTTTTGGTTTTTGAGTGAAATATCTCACAGTCTGGTCAGCCCCTTACACAAGGCATCCACCAAAACTCTCAGCTCTAGCAAGGGCAAGCTCCCCACATCCTCTTGCCACTGTATATTTCTGACTATGCAGAGTGAACTGCAGTACATCTTGCAGCTCCGGCTCAGGGATTTTAAGTCTGCCCCCTTGAGGCCACTCAAAACAAGTTTCCTTTTTCTTCCCCAAGACCGTCCTCAAGGTTTTGGGAGAATCCCTTGGCGGTCTCCGGAGCCTTCCTTTCAGCTTAAATAGCCCTTGTTCCTTTGGGTCTAGAGTCTCCTTTACCATCAGGGCAGACCTATTCATGCTGTCAATGTCTAAACTTAACATCAATACCTGGAATGATCATAGAACAAGTCCTCAAATAATCAATTTGCAGTCACCTTGGCAACCAAAAAGTAAGCAGAGCAACCAGCAAAGCTTTCAGAACGGCTGATTATACCGGATGAATTTAATTTCCTGCTGTGCTAGCGTTTTATGAGAGACATGCTAATAAATTCTCCACGTCTCAGGGGGACCGAATGAGGGGAGATGGCTTAAATTAAAGCCGGAGAGACTTCAGTTGATCCTCTGAAGGGCTACTTGGCCTGAAGACTTCCAAAGAAGCTAATCTCTACCAGCTCTTCTCAGTTGGGACTTCATAAGAGAATTAACCCTGCAAAAACTGAGTGACGCTTCTTACTAATTTTCCCAAGAACAGTAGCTAGCTATTACCCACCTAGAGCTCTAAGAGAGAGGTTAAGTTGTTACATGCAATGTAAGGGATGCCTTAGGGCATAGGGCTTAATTCATAGGGCTGAATCTGAATGGCATTGCTTGGAGTTTCCTACAGATAGGGAATGAATGGTGTGTGATGATTAATACTTCTGTGTGATGGAAGCAGGTTGGGGCAGAGGAGGTAACATGGATGGGGGATCAGGAGACCCAGGCTCTGGGCTCAGGACAGCTATAATGTTATAAATAACCTTAGTCAAGTCACCTTCTTTCTTTGAGCCTCAATATTCATCCATGACATGAGGTTGGCCTGGGTGACATCTAAGACCCTCCTATTCTATTCTAAGCTGAACGAGCCTGTTGTGGGAAGGAAGCAAGTGGAGGGTCACTGAGAAATTGGGTTCCTGACTCTGAGGCCACCGAGGCACTGGCAGGCAAAACCCATCAATACTCTACAAAACAACTTGGCCATGCTCCCTTCCCCACGCCAAAGTTCACCATTGTGATTCTTGCCATTCCAATTAGCAGGTGTACCATTATTTGCTGAATACTTTATTGACATTGACTTCTTTCTAAAACCCAAATACATTTATTTTTAAAGAAAATTTTGCGTTGCTGCCATTGCTACACGTGGTAAACCGGTGTCATCTGCCATAAATAGAAGGTAACCATGAAAACAAAACAATGTTAATAAATTCTAGCTAGATTTTGCTGCTTGCCAAAGTCTGAGCCTGGGGCTTGCTCTTTTTATTGAAAAGGAAGATTAGCAAGTGCTGGGGAGATAATAATGGTTTTCTAGCACCAAATAAGGCTTTCTTCACCTATCTTAAAAGACCGAAAGAAAATTGAAAAGGGGATCACTCTTAATAGTAGTCACTGTTTTTAATGTGGTGTTACTAAAGTATTTATAAAATAATTTCTTATTCCACCTAAAGGGATTTCAGCCCCAGACTTGTGCTAATGAGACCCACCACTGTGATAGAAAAAAGCATGGGGTTTGGAACCAGATGGGTCTGGGTTCCAATGGTGATTCTGACCTTAAACCAGCTGAGTGCTTCAAGCAATGTGCTTAAGCCCTCTGGGTCTCAGAGTGATTCTTTGTAAAATGAGGATAAAAATCCCTGAAATGGTAGTCGAGGGAATAGAAAGAATGCACAAAAAACTGGGTTTGGAGGGGAAGGGAGAAAACCAGGAGACATGACAGTAGAAAGGTCAGCATAACTTGGATGGGTTGAGAGTTGGGGAGTTGAATCAGATGAATCAGGGCCATCACCCAGCAGGGACTAGACAAGGAGAGCAGTAGTGTAAGTGTCTGTAGGACAGGAAGTGGTGATGAATTCAGATATGGCCATATGGAATTTGAGGTTTTGACTGGACATCAAAATAGAAGTTAGAATATCATCATGATTAGGAGATTAAGAAATTTGAGGTGATGTGTTTGCCAGTGGTTGTCATTACACTGAAAGTGTTCTCTGAACTGCAGTACCCACAGAAGATGCCTTTGGTGGTTAAATGAAATAATGCATCTAAGGAACTTAGCACAGAGTTTCCAAAAAAGTGTTTATCTTCATCATCATCTCCTGGATTTTCCAGCATATCTCCAATTTCAGGACATTGTATTCATTTCTCCGAGGGCAATCTTTCAAATGAAAAAATAAATTGATCTAACAGGGAAACAGAATCTTTCATATACATCATACTACTGAGAGTAGTACAGCCTGTGGTATGGATTTTTGGGAAGTGTCTTAGGTTGGATTTCCTAGCATCTGCTGTAAGGATGAGGGTTTTTGTGCAAGTGATTGATGAAGAAAGGGAGAGAAATAAGCCACGGAGGGGAGAGGCAAAATCGGTATGCGGCTTTAAGCAATGACCCCGGCACAGCTTGATCCTCAGAGGAGCTCCGGAGTGACTCTGGTGCCAACTGCTTTGTTTGAAGGCCTGGTTACTCTGATTCTTAGCTGTATAACCCTGAACAATGACTTAATCTTGTGTCTCAAACTCCTCATCTGTATATTGGGATTGTTGGTAATAGTATCTCACAGTCCCATGAGTTGTTAGGAGAAATAAATGAGTTCATATCTGCAAAGCGGCTAGAACTAGTTTAGCACAGAGTAAGCAGTAAATTCACTATTGGTATCAAATTCAGAGAAGCTGTGGAAAGTTCTGTTAGCTATGGCACTCAGGAAACCGACCACGGTGAGATTGTATATGCAGCCTCTTGGGCTGAAGGACTAAGTGCAGACCTTCCAGTGTTTGAGCCTCAGGAAAGAAAATGCCTGAGAATGTGTGGTGGGTCCTGTAGGCAAGAAGTAAAATGAATGTGGGGATCAAGCAATGTCAGCTGGAGCAGAGGAGGACATGAAGCAGGGCTGAAGGGAGAATAAAGAGAGAAAATAAAGCCGGCTGTGGCCAGGAAAGAAGGGCAGAGGAAGAAAATTGCCTTTGATCCGTTCAGGAGAGGAGGAAGGGCTTATCTCTCCAAAGCAGTGCCTTGTGCTGGGTGGCACAGAGGGAAAGATCTCACTGCACCAATGAGAGGATATCCGGATACCCCAGCTGGGCTAAGCACTGTGGGGGCAGCGAAACAAGTCCAGGGTCCAGAGGAAGAGGACCCCTGTCTTGGCCCTCACACCTCTGTGTGACTGTCCCTCCCTGGGTCTCAGTCTGGTCTTCAATCTGTCAAATAAGAAGGCTGAATCGATGGACAGCATCCAAGCCAAGTGGTTGTCAAGGGGTCTGAGAGACAGCAGGCACAGTTCTTATTAACCGTGTGTGTATTAATTATAGGAGCTGGACGTAGCACCTTATACATATCCTCTCCTCTTTTCTCATTTCTGTGTAACATTATGAGACAGACACATTTATCCCCATTTTACAGATGAGAAAATGGAGGTTTAAAGAAATCACAGCCCACCTCAGCTAACATGAGAGGTAAACGGTTTGAAGGGCTTCAAACCTAGTCCTGTCTGATTGGAAGACTGACCCTGATCCACGATCACAGGACTCAGATGCAGAAGCCCAGCCAGTGCAAGGACTGCATGCCCAAGCTGGAGAGGCGGAGGCGCCCTGGTTGTCAGAGCCTTGCCACTGACTTTTACCAGACTGTTCGGGTCAGGAGGCAGCAGTTTCCAATGCTTACGGGAAAAAGGCCAAGTGACCAAGATTTGGGGCCAAGCATCCTGGTCACAATTTCTAAAAAGAGAAGAGAGGATGTCAAAAGTTGGAAGTCACTGGCCATGAGCCGTTGGGTTTTTCCCACATCCCTTCCTCCACTCCTAGTGCTCTTCCATTCCACCCCTTTGCCTTCTCCCCTCTTCCTGTACCAGTCCCTACGCCCAATACACACACATATGCACGTGCACATGCATACATACACACACATGCACACACTCATGCTTGTTCAGCTTCCTTCAGCAGGACTTGCTGACTATGAGACTGGATTAGAGGCTTCTTCTATTGCTTTTGTGTCACCCCACACGCTAGCACTTAGCCCATATTATTATTACTCCTCATTTTGTTCTCTAATATTACTTTATTCATCTTCATGTCCCCAACCCTCCAACACAGGGACCAGAAGGCAGGTGCTCACGACACGTGTGCATGTGCACACACACATGCACACACACATTTACCTAGACATTCTTAAAGTAGCAGAGGGACATTACAAAGTGAACAAGTGAACAAAGGTCCTTGCCTTTAAGAAATTCACATGCTGGGAAGGGAGGTTGGTACATGAACTTCACTTCTATGTAATGGAGTAGATACTGCGACAGAGCTAGGGAAACTAGCTTGGTACTCTGTCTCCCCATGTAAACACTGAGGAGGAGGCCTAGGGAAAACTTCCAAAAGAGCAGGCGAGCAGCAGATAACAAGGAGTCTTTAGCCAAGAGAGTAAGGTGATTCTTAAAAAGAAGAACTAATTTAACAGAGCTGTTTGGAGAGTAATTTGGTAGAATTTACTAAAATGTAAAAAGTATATATCCTTTCATCTAGCAATTCCCTTGCTTGAAATGTGTTCCTTAAATGTCGGATGTTTTACCTGAACGTCTAGTTTCAATTTTGTTTGTAAAGGAGAATAAAACAAAACCAATTGTTCAGAAAGGGGAAATGATTAAGTAGACCAGAAGAAACACATAATCATGATGGGTAATCATTAAAGAGAATCAAGTAGATCTAAATGTGTAGACTCCGGAGCTTGCACCGTATTTTATCACTAAGGTAGAAAAGCAAATTCTATACCAGGTTGTATAAACTTATTTCAGTTGTGTTATGTTACAACCATATGTGTGGGAGTTTTAGGTATCTTAGTTACTACTGGCAGATCCTGCTGAAAGCCCTAGGGGGGCAGAGTTAGCACTTAAACACGGTGCTGCTTCTCAAGGATTTACTGGAACATGGTGAAGATAAGAAGGATAATGATATGACAGGGTGTGTGATAAAGGCTATAAAAGAGGTTTAAAATAGATCTGCATGGACAGAAGCCTGGTCTTGTTAGTTTGTGACAGACGATGAAGATAAATCAGAGTTTCATTTGGTTGGTGGCCATAAGCTGGGCGTGGAGGATAGACGTGACTTTGGTAGTCAGGTGGTAGTCAGGTCACATGGAGAAGAAACATGTGAATGGATGTAGATGTGGGAAACTTTGAACTGTGCTTGAGAAACAGCAATTATTCCTGAAGAGTTATGCCACGTGGCCCGTGAGTAGGGTAGCTATAAGGTGAGATGTGGGCTATGTATTTTGGAAGTCTCAAAATGCCGGGATAAGGAGTTGAGGTTTACAGGAAATCATGGAAGGGGGTGGGACAGGCCACGGAAAGCCACAGTCCAGGAAAAAGCCCACCATGGGATAAAGGAGACTATTTCACAGAAGCGTGCCCAGCAGCCCTTGCCAGAGGGGTGGATTAGGAAAGAAACCAAGGCAGCAAGGGAGTGACATGGTGCTGCCCCTATGGCTCTTTGCTTGGTGCCAGGTCTTTGCTTCCTCATTTGTAAAGCAGTTTGGACTCTTCTCCTCTCTGCCCCCAGACCGGTGGTGAATCAAATGCACAAATGTGTGTGTGACTGTGGGGCTGGTTGCCAGGAAAGGGCTGCTTTCCTATAGGGACAGTGTTTATTGCTGTCAGAAAATACAGGACAGAGCTCAGCAAGAGGAGAGTTCAGGCTGCCACAGGGGGAGGGACATGTGACAAGCTGTGGGAACATATGGGGTGGTCATCTGGGCCACAGAGCCTGAGAGGAAGTGAGTGGATCTACATGCAAAGTCCAGAAACAAGAAGAAACCATTTCTGATCTACCACACTGGCAAAATTTAATGCTTTACAAAAACCCAGGGTTGAGGGGGTGCCTGGTGGCTCAGTGGTTGAGCGTCTGCCTTTGGCTCAGGTTGTGATCCCAGGGTCCTGGGTCAAGTCCCGCATTGGGCTCCCTGCATGGAGCCTGCTTCTCCCTCTGCCTGTGTCTCTGCCTCTCTGTGTGTCTTTCATGAATAAATAAATAAGGTCTTAGAAACAAAAAACAAAAAACAGGGTCGGAACAGAACTCAGGAATATGCTGTCGTCACATTTTACACAGTTACACAGGTATTGTCCTAAGCACACAGATCTGTACAACATATATGAAAAGGATAGTCACTGCAGTTTAGCATAATAAAAAAACCCAAAAATCTGTTTAACATAATATTGTTTAGTGCAGTAAGAAAATAAAAGCTGGAAATAAGGCTACATAAATTAATGTATTGACATACATGGATTATTATGCAAATGCAGATATGTAGCAGCTTTATTCATAATTGCCAATTTATTCATATTCTGGAAGCAACCAAGGGGTCCTCCAGTGGATAAACTTGTACATTCAGACAATGGAATCTTACTCTGCACTAAAAGGAAATGAGCTATTAAGCTATGAAAAGATATGAAAGAGGGCAGCCTGGGTGGCTCAGTGATTTAGCGCCACCTTCAGCCCAGGGCGTGATCCTGGAGACCCGGGATCAAGTCCCACATCAGGTTCCCTCCATGGAGCCTGCTTCTCCCTCTGCCTGTGTCTCTGCCTCTCTCTCTCTCTCTCTCTCTCTCTCTCTCTATATATATATATATATATATATATATAATTAATAATAAATAAAATATTTTTAAAAAGAAAAGATATGAAAGAAACATAAAAGTGTATTACTAAGTGGAAAAAGCCAATCTGAAAAGGCTACACATACTGTTTGGCTCCAACTATATGATACCCAGGAAAAGCCAAAATTAGGGACAGAATGAAGACACCAGAGATTATCAGAGGTTAGTGGGAAGGGAGGAATGAAGAGGCAAAGCTCAGTGGATTTTTAGGGCAGTGAAAACTACTCCGCATGATACTATGATAGTGGATATATGTCATTGTACATTTGCCGAAATCTTTAGATTGTGCAACCCCAAGAGTGAAGCCTAATGTAAACCATGGACTTTGAATGATTATGATCTGTCAATGTAGGTTCATCAACTACTACAAATGTACCTCTCTGGTATATATATGCTTAGGGCAGGGGGTGTAAAGGAAATCTCTGCACCTTCTTCTCAACTTTGCTGTGAGGCTAGCAGTGCTCTAAAAACTAGAATCCATTATTTTAAAAAAAGAGGAAGTTTTGTACCAGCTGGTATGAAGCAATATCCAAAATACATTTTAAAGTATAAGGGCTCATTGTACAACAGCATAACATATCCTCATTTGATAAACCACAGTATGTGCCATCTACTTAACAACACAAATATGTATCAATAGGGAGATGTGTAAATTTTTTAAAAAGTGCGTATGGCTGTACAATGGATTTTATCCTGCAGTTCAAAAGAATGAGATAGATATGTGTGATAAAGATCTCTAAAAGGTCTCTAAGATACTAAACGAAAAGGGTTGAAACAAAAATAGTATGTATATCACCTTTCTGTATAAATAGCATACGTTTTTATTTTCACAAATATACTCTGGAAAGACTTTCAGAAAGTTAGCAGGTTTACTATAGGGGACTAGTGACAGGGAGATGGGGCTGGTGGGGAGGACAGGACAGTAGGCTTTTACTTTCGTCTTTCACTCATCTGTTCTGTTTGATTTTTCACTATGAGTATGATTTTTTTTAAGTGTAATTAACATACATTAGTTTCAGGTGTACTATCTAGTGATTCAACAATTCTATACAATTCTCAGTGCTCATCATGGTAAGTGTACACTTTAATCCCCTTTGTCTATGTTACTCATCCCTCCACCCCGAGATGAGTCCTATTAGAAAGTGTAATTTAGGGATCCCTGGGTGGCGCAGCGGTTTGGCGCCTGCCTTTGGCCCAGGGCGCGATCCTGGAGACCCGGGATCGAATCCCACATCGGGCTCCCGGTGCATGGAGCCTGCTTCTCCCTCTGCCTGTGTCTCTGCCCCTCTCTCTCTCTCTCTGTGACTATCATAAATAAATAAAAAAAAAAAAAAAAGAAAGTGTAATTTAATAATACTTTTTTTTTTTTTTTTTTTAAAGTGTTGCTCTCAGATTTCTAGAATATACTGTTATGGCCACAGAGTTCTTCCTCATGACTACCCTTCTCTGGTGAAGAAGCTGAAATACAATTTAACCAAACGTGAGTGAACTTAATAATAAGTCTTGTCTATGGAGGCCAGGGGTGAAGGTGGGGAGAGAACATGCAACAGATAGCAGCCAGGATATAAAAGTAGACATTGTTAGAATTTTTAGTAACTTCTTTGGAGGGGGAAGGGAAAGGATGTGAGAAGAAACCAGAAATGAAAATAGAAATGGCAAAAACTTGAACAAATGAGGAAGCCCTATGAGAAAAGCCTGAGCTTGCCACAGCTGTTTCTGGGGCCTGGGTTCTCTTTAGAGTGTACGTGTGTGCACATCTCTGACTGTGTCTGCTCATGTGACCCTTTTTGACAGTCCAGGGGCTTAGCAGGGCGAGGCATCATTCTGCCTCAGAATCAGGGTGCCCCTCTGGTTTGCCCAGCTCGGTGGAGCCGAGGGGTTCCTCAATGCAGCCTCAGACAGCAAGGAGCCTGGTGGGAGGCCCTGGCTCTGGCTGCCGCACTCCTAACTCCCTTCTGTCTCCTGCTTCTGCGTAAAATTAGGTTTGTACAGGTCTTCCTTTGCTAAAAAGATACCCACTGATAGTCCAACTCTTTCATGGTCCCATGGGGAAACTGAGATCCACAGTGAGGAGGGAAACTGAGAAATATAATAGGGGGGGAGGCATGAGTCAGAGGCCAGGGGTTCTGATTCTCAGTTCCCTTACAGCTTTTCATTCTTACATTTTAGCTGAAACTGAAAAGAAGACGAGAAGACCTGGGGCGAGCTGAAATTTCAAAGGCTTAAGTTGAAAGAGAATGTTCCTGGGGGGTGGGGGTGGGAGGGTGGCCCGGAATATTAGACTCACAAAAAACCAATAGGGAGAGAAAAGCATTATCAAGGAATTAGAATAGACAAAAGAGGAAAAGTGAACCGAAATATTTTTGAGGATAAACTGGATCCTAAAATGGAAACAATGAATTGAAAGGCAGGGTTTAAAAAAAAAAAAAAAAAGCTGGTGCAACCAACAAATCCGTTTTGATCGCCCGCCACGGACGGACGGCACTGTGGGTTCCCTGACCCGCTGAGATCCCGGCCTCGGTGGGGCGGGTTGGCGGCCTGGCGGCCAGTCGGGCAGTTGGCACCGAGCAAGAGCACGGATCCGCTTCTCCGAGCTCTTGTTGGACGTGCTCTCCTGATGGACGCGGCACTTATTTGCCAAGTGCAGCAGCGTGTGATGTGCCCCGTCTGGCATAACAAAGATGTTGGCCTCCGCCTCTGAGGTTCCCAGTGCAGAGAGTGGAACCGGCCGCGTCGGGGAGGCCGGGAGGGGAGAGACCTAAGGCCTTGCTTCCTGGTTCTGATTACAGGAAAGTGGGGGAGAGCCGGGTAAACACAGCAGCCCGGAGGGTTGCTGAGAGGGAAGGAGAGGGACGTAGGGCAGAGACGCCCAGCTGACATACCGATGCGCTGAGGGAAGGGAGGGCCGGTGGCGGCCCACCTGCTCGCCCAGGCCCTCAGATCCCCAGAGTCCTACACCGAGGAGGGGCCCAAGGCCCACAGGCGGGCAGGGGCTCACCCAACGTCACACAACCAGTCGGAGGCAGTGCTGGCAGCGGAATCCAGGACTCTTCCCATTGCCCCATCCTGCCACACTGAAGGGACAGCCCAGTGGTTAATTAAATGCAGAATGTTCTGGAGTCAGGCTGACCTGGGTCTGTACCCTGCTTCTGCCACTTGCTGGTGGTCTTGTGATCCTGGGCAAGTTTCTCTCTTCACCTGGATGTCTCCATCTGTAAAATGGGGACCGTGATTGTCATTACTGGGATGGCTTCCCTCCACCATGGCCATCCTCGCTTCCTTCCCTCCTGTGTGTGCCATTGCCCCATCAAAAGGTGGCGTTTATCTTTCACTCTCTTGGATCTGGTCTGACTTGTGACTACTGCGACCGGCGACTACAGTCGACGTGACCCTGTGGCAGTTCCAGAGCAAGTCTTTGTAAGGACTGGCAACTTCTGCCCGTGTCTCCTGAGTTACCTGCTCTGGAAGAAGAACTCCACTGAATACATGAGCCAAAGACGGCCATGCAGAGAGGCAGCTCAAGCAGGCTGGGAGGTGGAGAGGCTGCGAGGAGAGAGATGCTTCTGCCCCTCTTCCAACTATTCCAGTGTAGCCTCAGCCTTTGGATGACTCCAGCCTCAGGCCCCTGGGACTGCAGATGCATGAGAAGCTCCAAGCAAAACCTACCTAGCTGAGCCCCTTCCACAGTCAAAAGAGGTAATCGTACATTGATGTTTTTTAAGCCACAAAGGTTTAGGGGATGCTTGTTACACAGCAGCGATAAGGGGACCACGTGCTTACTGAGGCTATTCGTGGATCCATGAGACAATTATGTAGAATAGAAGTGGAGACACATGAAATATGAATAAACGGTAGCTTTTTATTTTAGTGGACTAAATGCAAACAACAAACTCCAAACACTTCCATCAGTCTCTACTAAAAAGCACATTACAACATCCCTGAACGATGCATTTGCAGACCACACAGAATGAACTTCCTTCTCCCTTCACCTGACAGTCTTTGAAGACAGCCCCTACGCCCTGCTCTAGCCACACCAGCCTCCTCAGACCTTCCTATGAGTCAGGTATTTGCACATGCTGTTCCCGGTGCCTGAAAGCCTTTCCTTCCCCCTGTTTACATCTTTACTGCTTACTCATCCCTCAGCTGAATCATCATTTCCTCTGGAAGTGTAGGTCCCCACCCTCTGGGGAGATGCCCTCAGAATACGGTGCCCCTCTCCTTCCAACACTTATCTCAGTTTTGCACCTTTGCATGTATTCGTGAGATTATGCAATCACCATCTTTCCCAGAAGACTCCCAGGGCAGGGACAACATTGATTTCATTTGCCTTGGCTTATCCCTATGTCCCCCCAAACTAGCCCCAGTTGGAACCCAGCCATATGTGGATCCTCAGTAAATGCTTTCAGTGAGCCAGCAAGTCAGCTCCCACTTCCCTTATGCCTTTTCTTCTTCATATTGAGCATCTCTAGTCCCTTTGGGGTGTAGGACTTGGTTTCAGCTTCATTCCTCTTCCCTATGCTCAGCTTAGGTCCTGCCGTCTCATCACCTTTAGGACTCTACCTTCAAGCCCTAAAACCTGAGGCTTATTTAGTCTTTCTGCTATTTTGGAAGGAGGCATTTCTAATACTAAGAGGTTCTTCTTCCATGGTCATCTGTTTCCAAACAAGGCAGTTTCTTCCTCAGACTTGAACAGTGGGTACCCTGGGCTGTTGGCAACAATGCGATGAGCATGCCCTTCCCTGCATCAATTCTTGCAATACCACACCCTCTCTTCTTTCAGCCGCCCTCTCCACTGCCCCAGCTAGAGCACCAATCATCCCTCATCTGGAATGTTCTCTCTCCCTCACACCAGCTGCCTCAGGAATTTCCTGAACTACAAATCTGCTCCTGTTACATCCCTGCATAGACTTCCAGTGAACCCTGCCTACCTTCGTTGTCTTTAGCAGAAGTTGCAAACTGGTGGCCACATCTGGCCTATAGAGGTCTTCAGCTTGGCCAAGGGAGTTGAAAGTAATGAGGCACTAATGTTTAAAAATTGGGGACTTATAAAATTCCAGATGCTCAATTTCTCTTAAAAATATCAACGTGTGGGCAGCCCCGGTGGCGCAGCGATTTAGCACCGCCTGCAGCCCAGGGTGTGATCCTGGAGACCCGGGATCGAGTCCCACATCGGGCTCCCTGCATGGATCCTGCTTCTCCTTCTGCCTGTGTCTCTGCCTCTCTCTCTCTGTGTCTCTCATGAATAAATTAATAAATAAAATATTTTAAAAATATCAACGTGTGTGTCAACTATACCTCAACAAAAAAGAAACAAACAAACAAACAAAAAGTAGGCAGATATAACCTCAACATACAAAAATCAATTTTGCATTTCCAGTAAGGGAAGGAAAGACAGAATATTGAATAAGTGATGTTGGAATGAATGGCTAACATTTGGGGGAGAAATTAAGTTAAACTCCTGTATTATATCAGATGTAAAAATTAATTCCCCACAGATTAAGATACCAAAGATAAAAAATAAAACTATAACAGTACTAAAGGGAAAAAAATACCAGTGATCCAGCCACATTGGAGACATGGAAGAATGAGTTGAAGCGAAGGAGCCTGGGGGGCACAAGGTCTTGAGTTTGTCGTAGTTCCCACCATTCCCTAAGGACCCCCATTTTCCCCACCAGTGGTCAGCGGTTATTCATCATTGCATTACATGGCCAATCCCAGCAGTTTCACCTGTTATACTTCCCCCCTGGTTTCCCTCGGTCCTTACATTGCCACCCCTATCTGGCATAGGAGAATTCTCAGTTTCTGAGTCTGTTAAGAAGTAGACAAGAAGGAAAGAAATACAGAACACTTTCACCAGCCAGTCCCTCTTAGTCCAGAGCCATGTGTAATTCAGGGAGAAAATTTAATTTTGTGTGGGGGAAGAGCAAGATTATAGTCAGTCTTTATTTTCTCCTCCATGCTTCCCCAAATTTCCTACATTAAACATGCTTTCCTTTTGCAAAGCTAGGCTGAAAGACGGGATGTCCCTGCAGATTTTAGCTCTGTCTATAAAATTGAGGGTACTTGGTTTTCCTTCTATAGCTACTTGTACTACTGGATCTGTTATCTAAGTAGTGGCTTCTTACTGCATACTATCATCAGCTCATAAATCAAACTAAATTTAAATTACCTTTTACTTCTCTTTCTTGTAGTTCTACTTTTTTGAGGGTAATTGTTACCCTCAAAAGGTAACAGTTGGCTTATCAAGGTATAAAACGTACATATAAGTGAAAACATCTTAAGTAAATTTAACACATTTTAAGCAATTCAATGCTTGGTGCATTTTTATAAAATTACCACACTCTTGCAAATGGCACCAGCTCGAGAAAGTACTTGTGAACACATAGCTCTTTTGATCCTTATGATCTTGAGAGGCAGGCTGACTTGCAGGTGAGCAAATTAAGGCTCACAGGAGGCCAAAATAAATGCCTTGCTTTAACCCTCTGAGCTGGCATACAGCTGAACTGAGATTTGAACTGAATCTCCCTGCACTGTGATTAGACCCCCAACAAGGCCATGGGAGGCAGAGAGCAAGGACCATGTAAGAGGACTGGAGGAAATATTGTTGCTGTGAATCAGACACATGTTAGACTTTACGCCCATGCGCACCTACAGCATAGGCTCTTCTCAGTTGCCTCCTCTTGACTTGCTCCTCCCTCTCCTCCCCGACACTCTGCACTTCAGCTCTCTGTTCCTTTAACTGAATGTGAAACATTCCCCTTCTTGGCTGTTTTGGAATTGCCATACCAAAGGTTTGTCTAAGAGAGTCACCAATTGGAGAAAGGCACCTCTGGCTTCCTTCCTCTGCCTTCTTTGGAGCATGTAAACAGTAGCTGGAGAATGGAAAAAAGGAAATGTCGTGTTTATTTGTTGGCTAAAGCCTGTGATAGGGTCCTCTGAGTGACAAAATCATTCAGAAATACCCAGCAGCTCCTGGGTGCTTCTGTCAAATCCACACTCAGACTAGCAAAGGCCCTTAGAGGCCATCTAGTTCCTTCTCTCTGCCATGAATGGGGAACCAGAAGCTCAGAGGAGGGAAGCTGCTCACCCAGGGTAAGTCAACCTGAGGCAAAGCTGGGATTGGAAACTCATTGGCAGGAATCTTTCCTAACTTTGTGAACTCGATACATTTTTGCATTGGGTTTTTTGCTTGTGCTGGTTATGTGCCTATTGCCTTCTCTGCCCTGTGATACTGGGGCTGGGTGTCTGGAGGTTGCATTGCCCAGAATTCCTTGCTGGGTGTCTTGATGTTTCCCTCCGACAACAAAGGGCCATCCTAGCTCAATTTCTGTAATTTTCTGCACACCCTGTATCAGCTGTGGGTGTTCTCCAGGGCAGAGGCTTGAGCCACAGCCGCCATCTGAGATCTAAGCCTTGGCCCATGCAGGGCACTCTCTAACTCTTGCTTTCTGCTCACCTTTCCATTCCCCTTCTGTTCCTTCCATCTTAGAGGTGGTAACTATTTCTCACAGTTACTCTTATACGAATTTTCTTAGCATTCTCTTTTTGCTTTTACAACCATCCAACAACTGCAATCAATTCCCTGTATTAAATGCCTGTTATTTGAAATACCTAGCATGGTGTGTGATCTTCATGTTAATCCTAACTGAAATGTTGCTTAAAAATATTTGCTTTCTAATTTTTGCAGCTTTTTTCTTCCATCTATCCATAGAAACATAAAATAGGTGATGCCCAGGATATGATAAGAGACACTAGCATTCGTTAATACAACAGCTATTTACTTAGGATCCATCCTGGTTCTAATACTCAATATTCAGTCATCCTTGTCCATGAGGGACTTGAGGTATTTCAGGGAGTTGGGTTGGTAAACAGGCAGGTAAAGTGCAAAGTGATAAAGGCTATGAGCATGGAAGCACAGGGCCCATGGGAGAACATGAGAAAGGCCCTTATACTGAATGGGTGAGTTGGAAAAATATGAGGGAGGATCTTCCCAAACAAGGAATATCTAACTGAGGGATATGTTGGAGTTTATTAAACAAACTGGTGCATGTGGGAGATCTCTGGGAGAGATATTATGGACAGAGATGATATGAAAACATGTCAGGGCCTATTATAGATCATGTTATGTTGAAAATGTATGTTTAAGTTCTAACTGCTAACATCTCAAAATGTGACCTTACTTGGAAATAGAATTGTTACAGATATGACTAGTTAAGTTAGATGAGGTCACATTAGAGTGAGACAGGCCCCTAGAATATGATTTGTGTCCTTATAAAAAGGGAGAAATTTGGTGGCAGATATATGCACAGGGAAAAGGCCATGTGAAGATGAAGGCAGAGATTGAGGTGGAGCATCTATAAGCCAAGGAATCCCAAAATTTGGCCAGCAAACTACCAGAAGCTATGAGAGAGGAACAGATTCTCCCTCACAGTCCTCAAAAGGAACGAACCCTGCCAGCACCTTGGTCTCAGACTTCTAACCTCTAGAACCAGGAGACAAAATTCTGTTGCTTAAGCCACCCAGTTTGTGATAGTTTGTTATGGCAACTCTAGCAAACTAACACATGGCCTAATCATGAAGGGTATTATAAGGCTTGTTAGTAATACTGTACATTTAATGAGCACTTACATAACAGGATCTGCTTTATAAGAATCTAAGTGCTTTATAGGAATTAACTCATTTAATTCTCATGACGAGTTAAGAAGTACTATTATTATCTCATTTTGACAAATAAGGAGAATGAGTACAAAGAGTGTAGGTGACTTGGTCAAGGTTACCCAGTTAATAAGTGATGTGATGAGTCTGGGCTTTGAATTGAGACTGCAAAGGAATATCTAACCACTGCATGATACTACTGCCCCGTGAAAGGTTAGATTTTTTACTTCAAAAAGCGATGCCTATTGGAGAATTTTTAAGTTCGGCTTATGGAAGTATGGTTTACAAAAACTTTACTGTCTTTCAGTATGTAGTTCTATGGATTTTTTAAAAAAAGATTTTATTTATTTATTCATGAGACACACACAAAGAGAGGCAGAGACATAGGCAGAGGGAGAAACAGACTCCCTGTGGGGAACCCAATGCAGGACTCAATCCTAAGACCCAGGGATCACAACCTGAGCCAGAGGCATATGCTCAACCACTGGGCCACCCAGGTGCCCCTGGTTCTATGGATTTTGACGAACATGTACAGTTGTGTAGCCCCCACCATCATGAGTTGTATAACCACCACTATTGGTTAGTTTTTAGAAGAACAGTGACATGATACAATTTTCACCTCACAAATATTGTCCTGGTTGCAGGGAAGATAATAAGTTCGGAGGGAATGAGAAAGGAGACAGAGATGAAAGATGGTGTTGTCCTGAACCCGAGCAACAGTGTTGGACATGGAAAGAAATGAACAGACGCCAGAGCTTTATGAGAGGTGGAATCCAAAGACTGAAAAACCATTTCTTCTTAAAGCTTTTAACATGTAAACTTGGGTCAAATACAATCTGAATGACTCCAGATCATCAGAGATCTTTCAGTAAAGACCTCTTTTAACCTAATCAGCCACCACACCAGGAATAACCTACACTCACCTACTGCTACTCTTTCCTGCATCCTACCCACTCTGACCAGGATCACTCAGCTAAAATTAGAACAATTGGTATTAACAATTGGACCTGAGCAAATTATTTAATTTTGAGGCTACTAAATTACTCTAATATTCCATCATGAAATTGGACTTATGATGAAAGATTTACTGACAAAAATGGGGACAGGCTTAAACAAAGCATCCATATACATCTGATTTAAATTTGAGACATTTTCAACAGTCATTTCCCAGCAGTGGACACTCTTGCAGCATTAGTACCTTTAGTTCCAAGTAGCCTGTGTATGTTCATTTCTTATGCCTCTTTCCTATGATCCCATTCTTTACTCAGGGGTCTCCTCCTCAGAGTGCCTTCACTGACTACCTCACATAAAACAGCCACTGTTCTGCACCTGTCATTCTCAACCTCTTACCCTACTTAGTTTTCTTTTGGGGGCTTACCTTTTTCTGGAAATTTTACCCTGCTTATTTTGTATTCCTCACCTTCTTCCCATCCCTAAAATACAAGCTTCATGAATGCAGAGACTTTGTTGATATTGACTATTGTTACATTCTCAATGTCAAGAATGGTACCTGGCACCTAACACATACCTGATAAATATTTGTAGAATGAATGAATAAAGCTAGGCTCACTATGGAAAGACTTCAACATCCAGGATTTAGGGCAGCGACTTCAATTTACAGATGAGGAAATAAAGAGCTGAATGAGGAGTGAAGAAATTTGCTTAAGTTTCCAAGCAGATTGGTGGCTGGGTGCAGGTGGCATCGAAATTCCCTGGTCCCAGCCCAGACCTCTCCCTACCGCTTCCTCTCAAGCTTGTCCAGTTTCAGCATGGCAGAGTGGGTTAAGAACATGGACTTCAGAATCCATGTGAAATCTGAGTTTAACTCTACCACTTAGGCAGGTGTTGCTTTTCTTCACTGCACCTGTTTTACTTAGCTTTTAGTCAGGGATAAAAATCCACCTAGTGGGGCACTGGGTGGCTCAGTGGTTGAGCATTTGCCTTCAGCTCAGGGTGTGATCCCAGGACCCTGGGATCAAGTTCCACATCGGGCTCCCCATGGGGAGCCTGTTCCTCCCTCTGCCTATGTCTCTGCCTCTCTGTGTGTGTGTCTCTCATGAATAGATAATTTAAAAAAAAAAAAAAAACCACTTAGTAGCATTGCTGTGAGCCTTAAAGAAGTACCTTATGCAGGGGCCTGGCACAAAATAAATTCTCCATAAATGCCAGATATTGCTATTTCTTCAAGAGAACCACCAGTAGGAATCATCATTTTCCTGACTTTCTATTGGCTTAAGTAATTTCTCATTTTTTAAATTTTATTTTTATTTTTTTGAGGGTGGGGAGGGGCCGAGGGCGAGAGAGGATCTTAATAAAGATTCAATCTCATGACCCTGAGATCATGACCTGAGCCAAAATCAAGATTCAGAGGCTTAACTGACTGGCCACCCAGGTGCCCCAATAATTTCTCATTTAATTTTAAACTGTAAATGACAGCAAAGAACTAGGGGATATGTTAATGTTTGATGGGGAAAACAGTTCCCTTGAATGAGAGGGAGACATGCATATGGAAAGAACTAGTCCCCTAATTCTTTGAATCCTATTTTCCTCATGTTTAGAGTAGAGGGTTGAATCTGATAATCCTTCTAATGCTGTTTGCCTAATATCCTATGATTCATTCCCTGAAAATAGAAAGAGGTTTTAAACAGTTCATGCTTAGTATGAGTGAGAAGTTGAAGGAAGATAGTCTGGTGTCTCAATCCCTTCTTTTTATCTCTAGCAATAGCGGATCACTTTGAAATTCACTTCTTTCTTAATGACTAGGCATTCCACGTCTCTCATGTGCCAGGCCCTGTGATAGGCATGAGATTGGCTTTGTCTATTGGAATCTAAATGGATGGGTTTTTTCCTGCTACTCTCAGGCACAAAAGTGTTCCTGGGCCAATTGCTCCCCGGAGTACTATATTAATTTCCTAGGGTTGCCATAAACTGGGTGGCTTAAAATAACAAAAATGTATTGTCTTACAGATCTGGAGTCTGAAGGTCTAAAAATTAAAGTGTCAGCAGGGGGGGATCCCTGGGTGGCTCGGCAGTTTGGCACCTGCCTTCGGCTCAGGGCGTGATCCTGGAGTCCCAGGATCGAGTCCCACATCGGGCTCCCTGTGTGGAGCCTGCTTCTCTCTCTGCCTGTGTCTCTGCCTCTCTCTCTCTCTCTCTCGTAAATAAAATAGAATAAAATAAAAAATAAAGTGTCAGCAGGGTTAATTCCTTCTGAGGGCATGAGAGAGAATCTGTTGTATACCCCTCTCCTGGCTCTGGTGGTTTTCTGGCAACATTTGTTGGTCCTTGGCTTACAGATGCTTCACCCACATCTCTGCCTTCATCTTCACGTGGCTTTTTTCTGTTTGTGTGTCTGTCCCTCTGCCCAAAGTTCCTCTCATGATAAGGACACCAGTCATATTGGATTAGGGCTCACTCTAATAATCTCACCTTAACTTGATCATCAGCAAAGACCTTGTTTCCAAATAAAGTCACATTCATTGGGGGTTAAGACTTGAACTTCTTTGGGGAGAGGGGCACGATTCAAGGCATAACAATGACCCTTCCAGACTCCAATAGAAACCTTTGAGACTTCCTTACAGAGAGGCCAGAATATGTTCTCTTGTCTCTGACTTCCCAAGGAATTAGACTCACAAATCCCACACACCATGAGCCCATGAATACAGCACAAGATTCCATTTGCGTTGCTGACAGTCACCTCCCATCATAGGGTCATGTTAAGCTTGTGGTCAATTAAAATGCCCAGATTTCTTTCATATTAGTTGACAAACCAGTTCCTCACACCCAGTGCTTAACCATCTGATTTTATGAAGCTAAATACCAAACTTTATACAGAATACTAAATGATTAATCTTTGAATACCTCAAGTTAGTGTCATGAGAACTTGAGTTATTAACAGCTTTAGGTCCATAAACAATTTCTTTGGTTGCCATGGCCCCAGGACCCAGCTGGAGGGCTCTTCTGTGCAGGTGATTGGTCCCATTAGTCATAGGCCTTTTGTTCTTTGCTCCTTTGCGATCTGTGTCATCCTTGGAGCCTCACCTATGCTGCCTCCTCAGGCTCAGACTCTGGAGGTCTCCCTAGAGCACTAGGACTTGGGTGAGGTGAGTGTGGCACTTTCCTCAGGCACAAAAATTCATGCAAACGTATCCATGATGAGCAAAATATCAAACATTTAAATAAAAGACAGGATACCACAGGGCCAAAGTGAGGAAGAAGCAAATGAAGTGAATCATGTAAATGTAGGGTCAGATTCTGTCTTTACTTAAAGTTTGGATATTTTGTTCTTTATGCATATTTTGTATTAATTTTCGTTTAAAAATATAAATGTTATTTATCTTAATACCTCCTTAAAATTTGCACTGGAGGTGAATGCTTTATTCAACCTACGCTGGTCCTGGCTTTGGGGCATGGATTCTAGTGGAGTAGAGTACTCACAACTGGGAGTCAGGACACCTGGGCCTTCACCCATGCTCTTCTGTTCATTACCTGTGCAGCACTGAGTAGAGTTACTTCCTTTTTCTGGGCCTCAATTTCTTCAAATGCAAAATTATGTGGATTGACGCCATGATTTTAAGTTAAGGTTCTCTGATGCTAACCAGAGCTTTGGCTGGAGGTCAAGAGACTTCTTCCTCTGATCCTGTCTGTGCTACTCACTGACTGGGTGACCTTGGGCAAGTCACTGCCCAGTTAGACACAGACAGGCTTCCTTATCTCTCCTGGTGAGAGTGCCGCTGAAATGATCTTTGGAGCTCTGTATTTCTCTGACCCTTTTACTGCTTAAAGGCAAACAAGAGCATTCAGATACCATAAACATTACTAGCAGCCAGGCGCCAGTTATAAGCAACCATTTTTAACAAAGGGACTTACTCAAGAGCAAAGTTAGTTATTTGGCAAGGTATCAGGAAGCCTTTTTATAAGGAAAGAGAATTCAATGTCAAAGTATTGTTTAATTTTGAAACACCCTCATTAGAAACTTGAGCTCGTGTATTTTGCTGTTGAGGAGAAAATTACGGATCAGGGTACTGATATTTTTCATTGACATGTTGGCATCTCATCCAGTGACGTGCAAAGTGCCCTCATAGGAGCCCAGTGGGAGTGCTGTGTAACCTTGAGAATGGCTTATACCCGCTTTGGAATGCTTTTCACCTGAGTCCTGCCCATGGGGTTGCTGCGAAAAACAGGGAAGGTGTGAATATGTGGAAATGTGAAATTTAAAGTAAAGAGTTCCCAGAAGTTACAAAATCTCATTCACAATTACCAGAAGGCATTTTGGAAATGCACATCAAAGACAATTAAAAATGACTCAGTAATTCAACCCCCAGATATGAAGCCTGGGGAGCTAATTGAGAACATGGACAAAGATGCAATATATATATATATATTGCATCTTTAGAATGAAAGCAAAGTTGTAAAAAACCAGCTTACTGGTGCATTTGTAGAGAATTGGTTGAGTATATTGTAATATGCCCATATAATGGAATGTTTTGCAGTTGTTAATAATGACCTCATGGAAGCATATTTATTGACATGCATAGATACTTAGAACACATTATTGGGTGGCACAGTCAGTTAAGCATCTGACTCTTGATTTCTACTCATGTCAAAATCTCAGGATGGTGAGATCAATCCTTGAATTGTGCTCCATGCTCAGTGTGGAGTGTGCTTGAATTTCTTGCTCTCTCCCTCTGCCCTTCCCCGCCCCCGTCTCTCAAATAAATAAATACATCTTCAGAACATATCGTTGAGTGAAAATTACAAAGCAATATATATAGTACCAGCCCATTTTTGTAAAATTTGCATGAGTTATCTCTGGGTGGTGATATAATATGCTTTATTTTTTTTCCTTTTCTTTTGTTTACTTGCCTTTTCTGATTTTTCTGCAATGAACATATATGACATAATGTTTTTAAAGTCCGTCATAAAAAGTATAGATACATCCAAGAAATCGTTCTTCTGAAAACAGTATTGGTTTCAAGTCAAAAACAAATTAATAAGTATCAAACGAAAAAAAAATCAAACGATGTTATGGTGTCTTTTTAAATTTTATTTTTAGGATTTAGCATTTGTGGAATCTTGATCTGGAAGACAGTTTTCATCTTGCCCCAATTTTCCTATTCTGTATTCTTTTGCCAAGCCTTCTGCATATCCTCCATCACCGCTTTGGTCAATCACTCATTCATTCATCTTGCCAACATTTATTGAACACTTATTATGTCCCAGGTAGTGGGCTAAGTACTCTAAGGGATACAGTATGGGTGCATAATGATTGCTTGGCTGCCTTGTTCTATTTCTTCTCAATTTCCCCAACTTCAGTCATTTCCAGAGCTCCTAACCTTGGAGCTCTCATTCGTCCCCTCCATGCCCATGTTGTCATAGTTCTGCTAACGACCACCTCCTGTTCCCCATCCCCTCTGCCCGCACTTCCCACTCCTGTCAAGTTCTTGATTTTGCTCTTTCTCCTTTATTTCCACAACCACAGCTTGGTACAAGCACCAGGCACTTCCTTCTCCAGGTCATCCCACTCCAAGTTTTCCATGATCCCTATCCATAACATTTGAACACCTAAGTCTAATGTACATATTCATAAATCATATGACATGTGCCACTTTCAGTCTATGCATGAAATATTAGAATATGAATTTGTTTATGGTTTTTTGAAGCAAGATAAATACAGCCAGAAGTCATGTTTTCTTCCCACACACCAGTGGGAGCATCCTTGATGTGCTCCAAGAGCTCTGCTCTATCCTACCTATACTTCTAAACAGGACAGCAAAAGTGACCTTCTCATGTTTTTCTTTGTTATGAACTTCATCAAATTCTGCTAAGTTTACACTGGCCTCATATTAACCCCAAATGCCCGATCCCTGGCTTCAAGGTCTATTACTTATTATACCCCTGTTTTCATCTCCAAATAGGTCTTAGCTGGTTTCAAGCTGAAGCTGTCACACTGAGATTTCCCAGCATTGTGGGAGGTGAAGGATCCTGTGGTCAAATACATTGGGGAACCCTGCCAACTTCAGCTGGGTCTGGAAGAGACCAGGTGTAATGAGCACCCTGAAGTTTGTGAGGAGGCCTCCAGTATCGAGGCCGGGTTACATTTTCTAAAGAGAGTATTTCCCGGGCTGACTCAACTCTTTATTGTATGAAGTTTATTCCCACACCTTAAAATAGTGTGAACACAAGCTACTTCGGGAACTGCTAATTTACATAACTTACTGACTTCTGCTTCATCACCACACACATATTTACCATTGCCAGGAACGGCTTCCTCCCCGCCACCAGCCAAACCGCCTTCTGTACCCTGGGATCTCTGTTCGCTCCTCAGTAGAGTCATCTCGGATGAACGTGACGAGCCATAAAACCCCAACTGTTTTAGAAATCACCTGGTGTCTCAGGGACTATTCTATGTAACAACCAGTTACAGAGTAGTCTTTTATTTTATTTTTAAAAGATTTTATTTATTTGAGAGAGCGCGTGTGCATGTGAGTGGAGGGAGGGGCAGAGGGAGAGAGAGAAGTAGACTTCTTACTGAGCGGGGAGCCCGACGTAGGGCTCAATCCCAGGACCCCGAGATCCTTCACCTGAGCGGAAGGCAGACCGACAACCAGCTGAGCCACCCAGGTGCACCAGAGTAGTCTTTTAAAAGCATAGATTATACATGTCATTCCTCTGCTTGGAACCCTCCAGTGGCTTCCCAAAACATGCAGAAGAAAACACAGACCCTTCAGAGCTCAAAGTTTTACCTCTTCTGTTTTTCTAACTTGATCTCCATTCCTTCCCTACATCTTCCCAGCCACACTGGCCTTTCCTCAGAGACGCCAAGCTTCCTATTTCAGGACCTTTGCACTTATTCTCCCCTTTAGCTGGGATGCTCTTAACCCAGAACCTCATGTGGCTCACTCTCTCCCCTCACTCAAGTCTTCCTCACATATCATCTTCCCAGTGACGTCACCCTGGACTTCTAGACCTCAAGCCCCCTCTTCCTTCATTGGATACTTTCTGACTCCATGCTCTGCTACCTTCTCTCACTGTTTTACCACTACCTACATTATGTCATATAATCTGGGGTCACAGGGCACCTGGGTGGCTCAGTTGGTTAAGCATCTGCTTTCAGCTCAGGTCATGATCTCCAGGTCCTGGGATGGAACCCCAAGTCAGGCTCTCTGCTCAGCAAGGAGTCTGCTTCTCCCTCTCCTGTGCTCTCTCTCTTTCTTGCTCTCCCTCTCAAATAAATAAATAAAATCTGTTAAAAAATTCTTGGGTCATGTAAGACCCAAAAAGGAAAGAGATTTGACTGCCTTCTTCACCTTTATCTCCAAGAGCCTGAAAGAATGGCTGGCATATAGTAGAAATTCAAGAAATATTTGTTGAATAAAGGAATAAACTAAGACATTTAGTTAAGGTTCAAATTCTGTTTGTTTGCATGGTTAGTTGAATAACGGCTTCATTTATACTTCTCCCTACAGGGCTAATTGTTTTAATAAATGTGACCTCCTGATTATTTCTGTTACTATGCTTATCCCAATAACTCAACTTCTAGACTATACATTTGAGAAGAAAACAATAATATTTTATTTATTATTCCATGGCTCATAGACACAAGCACAGGACTTTAAAAATAAAAGGCACTATTGACTTGATTCCTTCTAGTTCTGAGTAGCACAACTCAAACAGTTTGAAACACATAGCATTCTTCAGAATATTTTAGTTTGATTGTAACAAAAGCTTTAGTGTGTTTTTAAATTATTTTTCAAGGCAAACGCAATTTTAACCTTCAAAATACTGACTTTCATCTTTATGAAGAATGTATACAGAATTATACATAAGAAGAGTGTCTCAAATGCTTCTAAATATAGTCACAGGTGCTATTTGTTATTGCTTGTATTGAATTGAGGTCATATCCTGACTCACAGGCAATGAGACAAAGGCACTGGGATTGGGGAAGCCTTGGACTATACACTTACCTGACTTTTAGAAGGAACTACAGTCACTTTTAGGGCTCTGTAGGTCTTGTGTATGTTTTGAAAAAAATAAAGAGGATGGGAGGCCTTAGTAAATATTGAGTTGAATTCATTGGCAAGCAGATATGTGGCCACCTCTAACATTCACTTCTGGGGTGAGAGCTGGCAAATCACTTATCCTCTTCTGCAAAATGGGTATAATGATAGTACTTACTGAATGGTTCTGAAGATCGAATGAACAATACGTGCAAGATGTGTGGCAGAGTGGTAAACCCCATTCTTTCATTTGTTGTTTTACTGGCCCTAACTCCATTGCTTAGTAAGGATGGGGAAATGTTAGCTAGTGTAATTCTTAACTCAGACATCCCCTTTTCCCTAAAGCTTGCAGACTGATTCCTTATTAATCAATCAATGCACATTTTCTCAGGGCCTTTTCTATATCTGGCATTTAATTTGGCATTGTAAGGGGACACATGAACATATAAGAGATGTATCTGAGATGCTTATACCTCAGAGAAAGCATAAATGTATAATCATGATTTGAAAACTGGGCAGACTCAGAGCATTGAAAACTGATAGGAATGATGAGAGACATCTGGCTAAGGTATACTTGGAGGATCAGTACTATCTGCCATGCAGGAGAAAGTGTCCTCCAGGAATGAGAACACAGGGAAGAAGGGGGCGAGATAGGAGAGGGGGAGGTAGGGAGACCAAGGGAGGGGGGTTCGCAGCATGGAGGAGAGTGAAATATGCCAGGAGAGGCAGAGGCAGGGAGGCAGGGTGAGAAGAATCATTGGTCTCTGGGACTATGGTTGAGTGTCAGGTTTCCAGACTAGGCTGCTGGGGGTGAAGGTCCAAGAGGAGGATGAGGAGATACAGGGCAGACAAGAAAGTAGGTGATATAGAAGAGCAGCTCGGGGACCAGATTCCTGGAGAAGGTTGGAAGGAATGAGGAATTGGAGGACTTGGCTTTAGGGAAAAAGAGATATCTGCCTAGAGATTGGAGGAAGGATAGGGAAGAGAGCACCAATGATCGAATCCCAGGTGCATAAAAGTACATTGAGAGTAGGTATCATGTAGTGTGCCCTTGACAAGCATTATCTCCTTTAATCCTCACGGTGGTTCTATGGGACCAGTCCTTCAGGGCTTATATCAAAGCCAAGCTGCTGGTTTAGGGTCACACGACCTCCAAGAGCAGAGCCTGGATTTAGACCAGAGAGTCAGACTCTGGAGCCCACTCCCTCGACCATATGCTGTTGGGTTTCCGAGGACCAGGGGCTCTGATGCAGGCAGGAGGAGGCTGGGGTCTTCCAGTGAACTCAGGAATAGGTCACAGGCTGAAGGAAAAATGCAGAAGTGGGGCCAGGGAGAAAGGAGAGGGCAGGGTTCTGTGGGGTGAGTTGAGGATTTAAGGAAAGAAGAAGTCCAGAAAAAGCACAGTGGGAAAATATGCTGGGGAGAAAAATAAGAACGAAACAAGAGGCCTGACTCAGAGCAGCATGAGTTGCTGTTCATGGGGGCAGAGAAAGTCGTTTGAGGTGAGCCCTGGAGACACGTGGGAAGGCTTCATTCTCTCCACCAGGGCAGAGCTGCATTCTGGGAAAGAGTTTTCCAGCTCTTTCCACCAGCCAGAGTGCCGCTCTTTTTCAGGAGGAACTTAGGGAGCTCCTTAGGGGACAATGTCTACTTAGGGGTATCTACATAGGGAGTGATAGAGTTGTGGCTGTCTGCCCCAGGCTGGTACTCAGTGTGTCTGAGAGGCCTGCCGGACCTCGGTTCAAACCCAGTCCTCCACTTACTGGCTCTGGAGCCAGGGGCCAGAGACCCTTATGCCTGTTTCCATAACTACACAGCACATACCTCAGAAGAGAGCTGCTGGACTTAGGTATCGTTGCTAACATGGGCTTCTGAAAGAAAAAAACCAAAGTTTTAAACCATGGTATCCAGCAGCCGGGGTGGCTCAGCGGTTTAGCGACACCTTCAGCCCAGGGCGTGATCCTGGAGACCCCAGATCGAGTCCCACGTTGGGCTCCCTGCATGGAGCCTGTTTCTCCCTCTGCCCGTGTCTCTGCCTCTCTCTCTACCCGTGCCTTTCATGAATAAATAAAGAAAATCTTAAAAAAAAAAAAAAAAAGATCTTAAACCATGGTATCAGTTATTGGTGTGAAGGACACTGTGTTCTAAAAAACTCTATATAAACTATAAAGCTTTAGGCTTACGTAGATACATATTACTATTACCACTTGCTATGGGCCACTTAATGATTTTACACTCGACGCAGTTGGCTGGGTTCGCCCTTCGTTTGTCCTGTTGCCATCTCTGTCACGCTCTATGACCCTATTCACCTTTCACTAAATAACACTTAGCAGTTTATACAAAATGCTTCTTGCTTACATTATGTCATTTCATCTTTAAAGTAAACCTACCACGTAGGTGCTCTAGTAATTCGCATGTAACGGGGGAGGAAGGCTGATTTCATATACAAGATGTGACTTTTCTCAAGGCCATGCTGATTTTCTACCTCCAAACCTGTCTTTTTTTTTTTTTTAAGGTGACAAATTCTTTGCCAACATCCCACAGAACTGCTGTATTGATAAAATAATAGAGTTAATTATGCCTTGTCACATGAAAAAAGCTATAGTTAGGTGTGGGTTTAGGAAACGAGGGTAGAGGACAGAAGAAACTGAGATGACTTGGCCTTGAATCCTGGCTCTGTCCCCTTGGGTAGGTCACCTAACCTTTCTAAAACTGCATTTCCAGTTACTTATCCTGTCTGGCCCTTACCTTTTGAAAACACAGAATGAGCAATATTGACTTACTCATGGGGTTGTTATGAGAATTAAAAGGGATAGTACATCTGAGCATTGATCCTATCTTAAAGCATGCTGAATTAATTATGAACTACTTCATCTTTTATTTCAAGCAACCCATCACTATGCATTCACAAAATACCTATTTATCATTCATGCAAGGATTCCTCTCTTGCCAGTTAGTTATAGATGTCATAAAATCCCCCTAAAGTCTCAAGGAGCTTGGTCTAGTGGTTAGAGAGCAGAAATTGAGTCACTAAGTCTATGCCCAAAGTGAGTCACTTTCTAGCTAGTGTTTTGCCTTAGTAAGAGCCAGAGCTGAGGAAGAAGGGAGATCCAGTGGGGCTGGGGCTGGGGCTGGGACTTCTGCTTTCTCTGGCGAGCAGATCTACAAACAGTAAGTGGTGTTTTGCTGGATGACTTTTTCAGCTTCTCATTGCTTCTGGTATTTACATGTTTTTAGCTTCTTTACCCCTTTCCAAGAACCTACTCTTGGAAACATCAGCCATACTTGCTGTGTACCTTTGGCCAGGTCTCTTCCCCTCTCTAGGCCTCATTGTTAAGCGCTGAGATTGTGCCTGGTGTCCCTAAGGTTCATTGTACTTTGGCCTTCAGACTCTCTAGGATGGAGGATGGAGGCTGGAGACTCAGGTGTGTTCTTTCTGTGCCAAGAAGAAAGAATGACATGATCATCACACCCATTTTTTCCTGGATCCTGACACATCATCCTGTAATTTCTGACTGGCTCCCAGGGCACCTCATGCCAGCTGGTTGTTTTCCATCCTGACTACAGCTCTGCAATTCTCCTGGTGTGAGGTATTAGTGCTAGAAAGATTTCGCATTTTCAAGGGGGGCCAAATATCCCAAGGGCCACTTGCTTCTTCTTCAGGGCCCCAGGTGGTGACTCAGGAGCCAGAGGGATGGCCTCGACTTCAAACAAAACAATTGTCAGGAATTACTTCCCGTTTATGGTTGGTATGGTTACCAAACAGACATACATGGACATACATGGAATTGTATTTTCCTCTGTCTCTGTCTGTCTCTCATTTTTTTAATAGTGAGGTGGGGCCATTGTGGGATTAGCTTAGAGCTATGAGTCACTGGGTACAGGACATGTTTCTATTTGTCTTAGTGTTTTATTATTATTATTGAAGTGTGCAAGGCCTTCTGGATACTGAGCCCTAGCTCAACCACCTCTTCTCCTCCAGATGGCTTGCACATTCTCCTATATGTCACAAGCATCATGAGGAATGGCTTTGAAGCCATTCGGTAATGGAGGACACACCTGCTGAATTTGGGAGCAGAATTCTGCACACCTGACCAGTTTGTAGGTCTATAATGGTTGAAAAGGTTGGAAAATTTTCAGAAAGCGGTAGGTGGAGGGAACACTGAGTTGGGAACCAGGAATTTAAGATTGATTGCTAATCATAATATAATTTGGATCAATATAAAAAGTACAGTTGCTGGGATGGGTGAAGAAAATTAACTGTATGTAGTTTGCCAGAATCAGTTAATTGGCAAATAGCTGTCTAGTGTGGTACGCTGAGAATTCTGGGGCATCATTCCCAGAGAGGAAGTCTGGGAAAGTGATGTAGTGGGACTCCGTGTGCAGAGTGCTGGGTTCGATGAGCAATGTCCGCCATGGGCTCTTGGAGCCAAGAGTGTCAGGGGACTGGATTGGCTGCCATTGAGGCAATGGAAGATCTCTAAAGTCTCATCTAGCTCCAAACATTTCCTAGTTAGAAATGAAAGAAATAAACTTGCTCCAAATCTGTCACCACTTCAATTTCCTTGGTGGAACTTAATAACCAAGAATAGTCAAATATAGCCACATTACTGGCAAGATCACTGGGACTTTTGTTATGTGCATAATACACTTTAAGTCTGATTAAATGTTCCAAATAAAGTCTATAAGAACTCCAAGCCATCATCAGAGATGTCCTTTATAATTCTCAAGGGGGTTGATATGGGATGGGTGAAGAATGTGGGCAGTTTTGGGAAAAAAGTATATTCCGAATACTTACTATTTTCATACTATCAACAGCCAAATACACCTCCCATACCCCCTTTCCCCAGCCAGCCCCTTCCAGATCTTGGCTCATGTTTGGAGCATGTGTTTAAAAGGGGTAAGAAATATTGCCAGTCATAAAGTTGAGGCAGATTTTTGGGAAGCATAATTGATGTTCGGATGCAGGCAGAGGGAGCTGGCTTAACAGAAAGGGATGTAGGAGTCTTTGTTAAACACAAGCTCCAATAAGCCAACAGAATTTTTGGGATGCTAACAAGCTGAGCTAATCTCCAGCTAAAGTAATAGAAGTATGATGAGTATAAAATTCCCTCATACTCTGGCCTAGCAGGTCCACATTTGGGCACTGATACTCAGATCTGAGCATCACATTATCAGGACAGTGGGATATTTGGAACCACATGTGATTATACACAACCGGAAGATTAGGGAGAAGAAGAGAACTGGAGAACCACAGGTGACATCAGGGTTCCCTCTGAGTACCTCTCATCTCAACTGTCACTGCTCGGATCCATTTCTTCCTTGTAGGTGGGATTCCATAGTAACATAGGTTGGGCCCGTGAGATAATAGACTCTTAAGATGGAGATTTGCTTGGAAGGCTGTTTGGAACAACAGCCTCCTCCGCTGTGGAGGAGTGAAGGCAGTAGGACTGGGTGGAGGGAGAAGTCAGGCTGCAGTGCTCTTAGAACAAAACCGTTAGCCAACCCCACAGGGAGCTCTGAGTGGGGACAGCTCTTTGGGGTTGTCCTCGATTGAGACACAGGAGCCAGGTCTTTATATTTCTATATTAGCCCATCTCCGGATGTGGACTGGCTACATGCAGGGTATGATAAGCATGGGCGAGGCAGCTCCCTTTGCCCAGGGCAAATTGTGAGCCTTCAGCAGGCAAAATTCATGGCATTTAGGGGAGCACTTGCTAACATATCAATCACGAATCTGGTGGCACATCTGGTGGCTCATCACAGCATCCACTACAACAAGGCCAAAGACATGGCCAGCAGTGGCTCCCAATTTATGTTTTTGTAGCCGTAAGACTTCAGAAAGAAAAGATTCTTGGTTTTGGCTTTAGTTTTAAAAAGTCTTGCAGAAGTACTCTGAGTGATTGGGTTGGGTCTAGCCAGAAGTTACAGAATTATGACTTATGAATCTTGAATCTTGCTGACTATCGTGGCAAGGTGGATGGAGTTGGTTAGCAGAAGAAAGGAAGGAGAGCCTCCAGTTCTTGTCACCTCACCTGCCCTGGGAATGAGGGAACTCAATGGCTATGTGTAGCATCAGAAAGTAAAAAGAGTGAGTTCAGCTCAAGGAATGTTGGTTCGCTTTCAGTCATTAAAACTGCTTTCTGTGGAGAAGAAGCTCCCATAACTGGAAGCGTAGGAGCAAAGGCTGCATATCTCTCTCTTTCCGACCCTAGTTTTTCAGTATTTGGCTTGCAACAAAATCAAATATAGAACTTTGAAGCTATCCTGATTGCTGGGCTGTTATTAGAAATTCTGAGTCGGTATGTCTTGGGTTTAGGGTTGACCCCAGTATGTTTAGGGTTTAGGGACTCTGATGTTATTAAATCTTCCCACTTGATTCTCCTATGGTGCCAAGTGTGGGAACCCCAGCATATGAAGCATATACTGCTCCAAGTAGTTGTATGCTTGGAGCACCAGGAGGGAGTGTGGAGGAGAGACAAAGGAATGGGGTCTGCTTGTCACTCTGTCACCTCTTTGTCCCATAAGTGGTCTCTGACTCAGCTCTGTGGAACTGAATTTAAAATCCATTAGACTAGGAGCACCTGGCTGGCTCAGATGGTAGAGCATTGACTTTTAATTTCAGGCCATGTTGGACTTGGAGCCTACTTTAAAAATTAAAAAAAAATACATTAAAATCCACTAGACTAGATTTCTAGACTAGCTTCCAGTTGTAGAAACTCATTGGCACTGTGGATATTCCAGATGAAATAAAACAATAAACTTGTTCATGTTCTTAGCTGTTTCAGACATCTGCTGGCATTTCTGAACTGGGACTTACTTGGTGAAGTTTATTAAACCTGTCTTTTATTTATAAATGTTCCCTCAGGCTTGCATAAGGAACAACTAATTGTAGGCCCAAGAGAAAAGAATTTCCTTTGGAATTTCTAGAATCATGACAGGTCACTTCTGATTCAGCAGAGGAGATAATTTGGAAGTGAGCAAAGATATTCTCCCTTTAAAAAAAAAAGTGCATGCTTACATAACACAATGAAGGAATCAAAGAGACTCTTTTGGAAATTATTCACCCTTGTCTATGATTTCTTTCTGTCATTATCACTGTGCAGAGATCTTATTCACCTTTAATTTGGGGTCTTCATCATCTATTCTCTTATTTTTTCCACTTAGCATTATTTTATTGTTGCATCCTTATGGCCTTTATAGTTCTTTCTGTCTTTTATGGCTACATGGTACTTCATTGCTTTCAAGTGTCATGACACAGCTTATCTTACTCTAATTTGGGGCATTTGGGTAGTTGTCATTTTGTCATCTTACTGCCATGTACCATATGGTACCTGTCCTCACCTGTAACTGACCCCTCCAGCATCTCCAGCTCCAAATTTCTTCTCCCTGACTATAAGCTTCTCTCTCCCTTCCCTCAAACCCTTCATGCGATCCAACATCCTGCCAGTCTGGCTCAACCATCCAGTGCCTTTCCCACTGCCTGGGGAGCTACAGGTCACTATTTCTATGTAAGGTTTTCAGGTTTAGCACATAAACTATGTCTGCTATTATAATAATGACCATGACAGTGATTATGATTATTGAATTCAGGGTCAGTGTCTTATTCATCTTTACTCAATCCACTATGAGTACTGAAGAAAGAGAAATTAAGGAGTCAATCCCATTTACAATTGCACCCAAAAGCATAAGATACCTAGGAATAAACCTAACCAAAGAGGTAAAGGATCTATACCCTAAAAACTATAGAACACTTCTGAAAGAAATTGAGGAAGACACAAAGAGATGGAAAAATATTCCATGCTCATAGATTGGCAGAATTAATATTGTGAAAATGTCAATGTTACCCAGGGCAATTTACACGTTTAATGCAATCCCTATCAAAATACCATGGACTTTCTTCAGAGAGTTAGAACAAATTATTTTAAGATTTGTGTGGAATCAGAAAAGACCCCGAATAGCCAGGGGAATTTTAAAAAAGAAAACCATAGCTGGGGGCATCACAATGCCAGATTTCAGGTTGTACTACAAAGCTGTGGTCATCAAGACAGTGTGGTACTGGCACAAAAACAGACACATAGATCAATGAAACAGAATAGAGAATCCACAAGTGGACCCTCAGCTTTATGGTCAACTAATATTTGATAAAGAAGGAAAGACTATCCACTGGAAGAAAGACAGTCTCTTCAATAAATGGTGCTGGGAAAATTGGACATCCACATGCAGAACAATGAAACTAGACCACTCTCTTTCACCATACACAAAGATAAACTCAAAATGGATGAAAGATCTAAATGTGAGACAAGATTCCATCAAAATCCTAGAGGAGAACACAGGCAACACCCTTTTTGAACTCGGCCACAGTAACTTCTTGCAAGATACATCCACGAAGGCAAAAGAAACAAAAGCAAAAATGAACTATTTGGACTTCATCAAGAGAAGAAGCTTTTGCACAGCAAAGGATACAGTCAACAAAACTAAAAGACAACCTACAGAATGGGAGAAGATATTTGCAAATGACGTATCAGATAAAGGGCTAGTTTCCAAGATCTATAAAGAACTTATTAAACTCAACACCAAAGAAACAAACAACTCAATCATGAAATGGGCAAAAGACATGAACAGAAATCTCACAGAGGAAGACATAGACATGTCATAGACTCATTGTGAGTCTATGACTCACAGAATCATTCCAAAGTTATTTTTCAATGGGTGAGATAATTTCAATATGCATTATGTTTTATTAAATGTTTTTTGCATGTTAAATAATCCCTTTTACATTTTTAAATATAAAAAACACACCAAATTCACAGAAAACATATCTTATTTTTCCTCTTATTCCTAATACCTGCCTGATTTCTGTTCAAGGTTGATAGAGAATTTTATCAAGTCTTTCGGATGGTTTTTGCTTTTGTTTACTATGTTGCTAGTTTTCTTTGAATTTTTCCAGTTTTGCAATGATAAACTATATTTCATCGTAGGGAATAATTCTCTTACTATATGGATGAATTTTACTTGCTTAGATTTTGTTTTGAATAATCCCATAATAAAAGGAATTTTTATAACAATTTTCTTGTTATTTAAAAATATGGAGTTTGGGGGGGAATTTGAAAAAAATTATCTATAATACTAATTATCTTTTTGTGGTAATAATAACAGTTCTTTAATTTTTTTTCTAATTTTCCCCTTGGTTCATTAGTCTGTTTACATCTTTCTGTACTTTTTTGGGGGTCAATTTTGGTCATTTCTAGTTTTGTAAAGGCTTATCCATGTTAGCAAAAATTCAAGTGTATTTACGTGATGCTGTGAATTATAATAATAATTATAACAGTAAGAAGAAGAAGAAGAAAAAGAAGAACTTCTTAAGGCACTTTTTCCAAAGTGATAATACATACATATAGTTTAAAAATTTCAAGCTATAGTTTATAGTGAAAATGGTGGTCTTCAGTCCCATCGGTTCCTATAAAGCTCCATTCCTGAGCCAACCACTTTCAACTCTATTAGATGTACCTTCTATTATCTATCTCAATAGTTCTGAATAAAGTGTTTATATCTCCATTCATTTTTTAGTATGTACGTTCTGGCTCTGCCCCACTAAAAATCCTGGGGCCCAGTTCCTGGAGGCAAGGGGTGATAGCCTCCCCCTCCTTCCAAGATTCTGTTGTCATCACAAGTTGGTGACTGTCTTCTCTTTTTGTCATTGCTGATTCATGACTTTTAAAAAATTTCCTTCACTGTCTACTTAGTGGGCTTCAGGAGGCAATAGAGCTATATCAGATATAGCTCACAACTCTCTATGCTTAGCTGGTAGTCTCTAATAACTTTAAAAGAATTTAATTAATTAATCAATTAATTAATCATGATAGGTAAGCTATTCTTGGGGCTCAAAATTCAGAAGTTACAAAAAATTTTAGAGAGCCCCTGGCCAACGAGTTCTTGTCAATACTTTCTTGAGTGGCCTTCCAGAGATATATTACGCATGCATGTGCAAATATACCCACATGTTATTTTTCTGCAGACTGCTTTTCTTCCCCCTCTCATTTAACAAATATACTTTGGAGAACATTCCTTACCTTGATATAAAGAGATTTTCATTTTTTAGTGGCTGCATAATATCTTCAAACAGTTCCCTGTTAATGTTCACTCACATATTTTCTAACATTTTGCTACCATGACCAGCGCTGCAGTATTTAACCTTGTTCTTTGTCATTTTGCATATCCATTCATTGATCTGTAAGATAAATTCCCGGAAGTGCAATTAATTGCTGGATCAAAGAGTATTTGTACTAGTAATTTCATTAGAGACCATCCTATTGCCCTTCAAATGAGTTGTCCAACATATATCGTTCATCTTGGCAAAGTTTTAAAGTATTTTCCTCATTACGAGTGATATGGATCATCTCTTCATATAATTAAGAGTTGACTGAATTTCTTTTTCTGTGACTATTTCATCTATTCTTTGCCCACTTTTCTAACGGGTGTTGGTCTTATTGTATCATTTTTCAGAGGTTCTTTATCTTTTAAAGGAAACATCTGGTTGATAATGTAAGTTGCGCTTGTCCCAATGTCTTTTCATTTTGCTTATAGTTTATTTTGCTGTGTAGATATTTCTTTATTTTTACATAATCAAATTGTTAGAAAAAATCAAGCCACAGTAGATTATTCCCAGGCTTAAAAACTGAATGGAATTTGCCCTTGTGGTTTTTGGACTTGAATGGGACTAGAAACCTCTTTATTCCTCCCCGCTTCTCTCTATGGGGATGAGAATGGTTATTCTGTGCCTGTGCCTGCATTTTGGAAGCAGGTAACTTGTTTTTTAGCTTCACAGGGCCCTAGATGAAGAGGACTTCGGCCACAGAATGGAGGAAACCCAGAATGTCACCCATACTCAATTTAGATAATGAGACTTGGGACTTTCTGAGTTGATGATATTTACATGAGATACGAAATTTCGAATTGATGCTGGGATGAACTAAGACTTTAGAAGATGATGGGGTGAGTGTACTCTGTGCATGGACTGGATGTGAATTTTGAGGGGCTAGAGGGTAAACTACAGTGGGTCGAATGATGTCCTCCCTGAATTCATGTCCACCTGGAACCTCAGAATAGGACTTTATTTGGAATAGAATTTTTTTCAGATGTAATCAAGGTGAGGATCAATATGAGATCATGTTGGATTAAGGAAGCCTATGATTCAATGAGAGTTTCCTTAGAAGAGAAAGAAGAGGACACACAGAGACAGAGAAGACAGTGAAATGAATATGGAGGTAGAGCTTGGAAGTGATGTATCCACAAGTCAAGAAACACCAAAGATTGCTAGCAATCACTCACCATAAGCCAGGAGAGAGGCATGGGACAGGTTCTGCCCTTACATCCCAAAAGAAACCAACCCTGCTGACATCTTGATTTTGTACAATTGTCCCCCCTGCACTGTGAGAGAATTTCTGTCCCTTTAAGCTACCCAGTTGGTAATAATTTGTTATGGTGGCCCAAGGGTACCAATAAATTTACTAATCTGGAATATGGAAAGAAGTAGAGGACTGGTAAGGTACCCAGGAATAAAGAGGATGGTCGAGACATGGAAATTTATAGGATCACCGCTCAAGAAATACCCCCTAAACATTTGAACTCCTCTTCGATGCGTATCTTGTCAATACCAGGAGGAATCCTATATGCGTCTTACACTATGCTCACAGTCTAGGATGCCTAGTTTAAGAAGGGCAAAGGAGTGAGAGGGTGATCCTCAGGAAACACTGTGTAAGGTATCCTGAGGTAGAGCTGAAAAAAGAAGAGAAGACTGCCTGGGGACACGGGTGGGGGGAGGGAGAAGGCTTCTGAAGGGGCATCAGCACTGAGGCCAAGAGGAGGGGGATGGGTTATGGTGGAAACTGAAGAGAAGAGCAAAAAGATCCAGACTGACATTTGAGGTGGGGAGCCTTTGGGTTAGACAATGAGGTCATAGAGGACATGTAGCCATGGCGAGAGTGAGACAAATCAGTTCACTTATCAAGGTGCCATTTTTCAGCACCTCAGAACTAATAACTTCCTCACAAGATTCCTGCCTGGTTCATTCAAAAAGCATAAGCCAGTACGGAGCCAGCCACAGGGGTCAATGAGGGCCAAGAGCGCACAATCCCTGTCCTTTTGGGTCTTACCATGTATTCAAAGAAATACATATTAACCAGTGAAAGTATAGAAAATATTCTTTTACTTCATCTGCAATTATTGTTATAAAGCAAAGTGTTCTGGGAACATATGAAAGGCAAATCTGGATCACCGGGGTGGCTCATCGGTTAAGCGTTTAAGCATCTGCCTTCAGCTCAGATCATGATCTTAGGGTCCTGAGATGGAGCCCCACACCGGGCTCCCTGCTCAGTGGGGGTCTGCTTCTCCCTCTACCTCTGCCCTACCCCTGGCTCATGCTCCCTCTCTTGCGCACGAGCATGCGTGCTGTCATAAATAAATAAATAAATAAATAAATAACATAACATAACATAACATAACATAACATAACATAACATAAATAAAGTAGGCAAATCTGACCTAGCATTCTGGGGGAACCGAATGCAGCAGCTGATCATAAAAGCATGTGGCATATCTTATGCTTAGTATGTATCATTCGATACTGTAGGAAGCCAAGCATCTTTTGCTTCAAAGCTGAGGAACTGAGGCTCGGTTCAATGGCCTGTAGTGTGCTGTTAGAAGAGCCAAAGTCACAGTCTAAATCTCAATCCCAGACAGAGTTTTTTTCGAACTGTGTTAACTTGCATTACACACACGCACATGTATCTCCGTATCTATATATACGCATATATGAAGTATGACTTAAACTATTAAAAAGTACATTTTATGGAATATGTACCCATTTAAATTTGAGATTGCACCCATACTTGAAGCACACATTATATATCATTCCAGCCCTTTATCAGTATTATCAGAGGCCACTCAAATTCTTTTTAAGAAAATGGTGAATTGTACATCATTAATTATGGAGTGGTTATCTCACCTATGGCCTGGAGAGTCCCGGCTCCTGAATTTGTAGGAAATACTTCACTGCTGCTACTACCTCTGATGGAGTATCTATGTCACAGATTCCCTACAGGACCTGAGAGGATTTTCACAGTAAGAAAGTTATATTTACTTACACAGCCCTCTCCCCCAGGAATTCTCATGGCTCAATTGCCAGGATGTCAGTTATGACTCAGCATGCCATCAAAGGCTCCTTCGTGCTCAGGGAGGGGAGTCTGCTCTCAGTGGGGCTTTCAGCCTCTCCTCTGAGGCAGGGGTACTCAGTAATCCATGTTTATGTGTCCAAGCACTGTTCTCTCTTCACCGTACTGCTCTCCTGGAAACTGTGTTGAAAAGCACAAAACAGCAGCTTTAATTTTCCCAATAACATTATCATTGGGTCTTTGTTGGTAACCAAGGATTCCGCAACAAACAATTCAAGGGTAGGACCAGTGGTAGGTCAGAAAGCAAAGGCACAGCTACCAGCTATCACTAACATTTAAGGTCAGTACATCATGCTGACTCCAAAAACGAGACAAACAGTCATAAATATATCATGTCCATTGGTTATTGCAAGGGGCGTCATATGCTATAAATAACACATGCAGGACCTGAAACCTAACCATGTCGTTAGGCTGACTTTCAATGGCTGATATTTTGCTTACTGCAGAAAGGGGGAAATCCAATGAGTTTAGGGGCTTGGTGCACCGGATGAGGATCTTACCTTCTTCGCTTCTAACCAGATCAGCTGGGGAAAGTTATATAATCTCTTGTTTTGTTACTATTGTTTTGATGTGTTTGTGGGTTTCGAGAGAAAATATGTGTGGAGGAGCAGGGGTGGGGGGTGGAGTCGGGGGCCTGGCAGAGAGAAAATCTCAAGCAGACTCCATGCTGTGCTGAGTGTGGAGCCAACTGGGAGCTCGATCTCATGACCCCGAGACCATGACCTGAGTGGAAGCCAAGAGTATAGTACACTTAACTGACTGAGCCACCCAGGTGCCCCTATATAATCTTTTCTTGAAACTTGTTTACTTCTTCAGTAAAATGGGAATGATATCTACATAAAGATATTATGAGGATTAAAAAAAGAATACAAAGCACTGGGCACACATTGCCTTGGTACTGTTGACACTCAGTAAATATTAATTTGCCTACCTCTGACTTAATTGGTTGGTATAATTTAGATCTCTGAGAAAAACTACTTGGGTAATTTTGAATATTTCATGGGATAATACTTTTTTAAAAATATTAAGCCAGGTGTTTGTATTTCATGTAAGTCCTAATAGTTCCTAGAGATTTTATAGCTCTTTGGTTAAACAATATCTGATAGGAAAACACTGTTGATTTGCAAAAACACCATCCTACTGAGAGGGAAAAAATATTTCTTGAATATGGGCTTTACTATAAAGAACCAAGCCAAGAAAATTGCAGTATAAGTTATGTATTGACCATGGATTAAGAAGGATGAGGATATGAGAGAAGAGCCACTCCTGCCAGACTAAGCAGGTGGCACATCCAAACCTGGGGTGGAAGTGGGAGCCATGTGGGAACGCCCTAAAAGATCCTGGGAGATACCCCAGAACAGGAATAGATCTCAGGAAGTGGCATGGGAAGACTGTAAGCTTCATATTTGGCAAGGCACATGGCACTTCTGCCCACATGGCAAGAAAGCAGTAGAGAAGCAATGCCCAGGGGAGATGCCTGGGCCGACCAGAGTAGGGGGGCCCTGATCACTTCAGCGTGGGGAGATTTCTTGCATAAGAACTCAGTTGGAAAAAGAAAAGGAGGAGGATTCTGTTCCTTATAAAGATAAACAAGAATTAGAACCACTGAACAAGATGAACTTTCAGTTCCTTTCTCACTCCAGGTCAGACAGCTTGATATCCCGTGTATTCAGGGGCTATGGGGCTGGGTCTTGAGATCCGTGGTCAAGGAGAGTGCAATGATTTCCCGCACTGTGGGGAAAGTCTCAGGAAATGAGGAGCTAAGTTACCACTCCCCACCGAGGAGGAGACACAGCAGAGTCTTAGCATTAGCATGTCAGCATCCTCTCCTAACTCAACTTCTTGGGTTCCAGGGTCATGGGCACTGAAGACAGATTCTTCTCCCACAGTGAAACCTCAGGTAAAAACAGCTTTGCAGGAACGGACAAAGTCTTATTCTCATGACTTGGGGAAAAAGCCCCTGCTTTGACATTTCCCATTCCTTTAAACGTCATTATGAAAAACTGAATTTCCCAGGCCACAGGGAGTAAAAATAGGGTCATGATAATAACCGCAAGGCAGCATGTCTCTGGCTCTGCCCCTCTGTCCTCTCTATGGAAACAGCAGTTCCTTCTATTTATTCTAGATACATTGGTAATCCTCAAAAGGTGTCTCCCATGTAATCCAAAGACTGGCCTCAGGTGGCCAAGTGGCATCTGCTTATTTTCGGTTGGATTCATGTCTGGTTGCTTCAGTCCCCAGAAGAAGGCTGAGCAGGGGGCTTAAGGGGAGAGAATCTGCATTTCGGATGACGGGTCCTATTCACATGAATGTCATCAGGCACAAGCCCAGAGCTAGGGCTCTGGCTTCAGATTTCCTGGAATCAAATCTTAGCTTTGTTTGGTGGTTATTCAGACTCTCAGACCTCAGTTTCCACAGAAAGAATGATACCTGCTTCAATGAGATGATCCATGTCAAGAATTTTGTACTTTCCTTGATTAAATGTTAGTTTCTTCCCTTGTTACCACTATTATTCTCAATCTTTCCCTCCATCGTTTTCTGGTGCACTGCCCAGGAGACACTTTAGTGCCCTGTGTAAAGAAACCTCGGGCAGACCTGCCCCACAGTTCTTCCCCATGAGTCCCCCAAAAACCACAGTTCAGGCTCAAGCTGGGTCTCTGCACAGAACTGATTAACTTTCAATTATTAAGAATTTGAGCCTAGTGGGGCATCGGGCTGGCTCTGTGGGTACAGTGTGCCACTCTTGATCTTGGGGCTGTGAGTTCAAGCCCCATGTTGGGTGTAGAGATGACTTAAAAATAAAATCTTAAAAAAAAAGAATTTGGGCTTACTATTTAAAAATACATTTTATTACATTTATTACATAAATTAGCATATTTGTTTATATTATTATACAAATGATACATGCACATGATATAAAATTTAGGCAATATAGAGACATTTCCAGTGAAAACTGTTAGTTCCCCCTCTCCCTAGATCTTTGATCTCACTGTTTTGAGGTAACTGCCTTCAGCAGTTTCTTGCATATTCTCCCAAAAACGTTCTGTGCACATGCACTAATATACCTATGTGATTAGACAAGGTCTGAGTTTGCTCCATGATTTTGCTGTAATAAATGTCTCAGTTCCCAAACATGAAGGTTGATAGTAAATTAAATTTGTCATGGTTGAGGGATTGCCTTCCTTAAGGTGATGTAAGACCTTCAGGAGCTTAAATGGGATGGAAAATAGGGAAAGCAGGGTCCTGGTTAAAGCACATGTGTCTGTCAGTGTTGTTCTTGCAGGTGCTATTCCATGCTGCCAGCCATCACTGGTCCTCCAGATGGACTTACATGGGGTCCTCATACAATTTCTTTACACTGAGCCCTGGCTCAGCTACAGAGTCCTCCTGGCTTCTCTCAAGAACACATGACTTAAATTCTGGGATCCATAGATATTTAGCAACCAGTGCTCCAAAAGTTCTCTCTAAAAACCCTGAAACACCACAATATTTCTTAGTCTCAGAGAAGCTACCTCTCAGTCAGATCATTCCTTCTCCTGAACACAAAGCCTGAGCTTCCATCCCTTCTGGGAACCCCTAGGAGAATCCCCTAATTGCCTAGGGAGGACTGGGCTGGGTTTGTCATCCTCTCATCCAGCAATTTTTTATTTTGACCAAAACCAAGAGCTATTGACAATCCTCTAGAGAAATAATGCCCTAAAATCCTATCTGTGAGAAGATAAATACATAGGAGCAAGGAAACATAAATAGACAACAGCTCTTGCCTTCAAGTAGCTTACTATCTAGAGAAGAAAGACAAATGAAAGATTTTAAACAATCTTTAAAAAGATTTCAGCATTAGCATAAATGAGACACAGATGCAATGAAATACAGTGGAGAGCTCTAAATCAGATTTGAGGAGGCATCCTAGAAGGCTTCATGGAATCAGCGATTCATAGATCCAAACATTTTAAGACATAATTTAAAAAATAAGGCAGTTTGTATAGTGTGAAGTGTTCAGACACCAGTGTGAGACAAACCTGGGCTGGAATTCTGGCCCTACCATTTGTCAGTTGTATGACACCGGGCAGGTGACACGCGTATCTTTTATAGTTTAGTTTCACCATCTATAAAGTGGTGATGAAAACGGTACTTATCCCATAGTATTACTGTGAGAATTAAATAATATGAAGCACATACAGTTCTTAGCTTAGTGTCTGGAATATATTTACTCTTCAATAAATAATTATTTAGTGTTAATTTTATTGTTATTATTGTGTCACACACTAGTACGTGGGTCTAATCAGGTTTCCTTAACGTTTGATTCTCCCTGTATTTTCATAAACATTTCATAAATACTATTAAGGTTTTAGTCCTTCACCAGAGAAGATTTTGCAGTGGACATCACAGATGCATTTGGGTGTATGAAGAATCTACAAGAAGGTGCCAGGGAGGAGATTGCATGGACCTTAGGTGAATGTCAGTCAATCAGGATTTTTATCTGGAAACCTGCCTGTAATTTGGAAATAAAGTGGGAAGCCAATGTGGGAATGGGAAGGGCTGCTTTGGGCTTTCAGCATCCCTGACCACTTCCAATATCCTCCCAACTGGAGGGCAGGGCTGCATCAACAACAAGGCAAGTGCTCCCCCTTCTCCAGACTATCTTCTCCATCTCCAGAAGAACACAAACAAAATGGAAGGAAGGAAAAGACACAATGGGCAAAATGTTAGGAAACACCTTCTTTTCAGAGTTCCTGGGCTATAGTTAAGAATACTGGATTACATGTTTGAAAGTCGCTAAGAGAGTAAATTTTGAAGTTCTTATTATGAGAAAAAAAAGGTCTATAACCATGGTGATGGATGTTAAATAGACTTATGGTGGTGATCACAACACAATACATACAAATATCAAATCATTAGATTGTACAACTGAAACTAATATAATGTTATATGCCATAGACCTCAATAAAAATAGTTTCTGCCAGTGAGCAGACTTTTCTGTTTTAGGGTATAATTATACAGGCATTTAAAATATCATAGGATTCCAAGAGGAAAGCTTTATGGAGGTCTAACAAGACCAGTTCATCTACCCATTTTATAGATGAGAAAACTGAGACCAAGACAAGGCCACAGAGGAACTGAAAAAAATCAAAGAGGATGAGGAGAATTGGAATTAATTATCTGAGAGGATGCTAGAGAGAAAGAGCAAGAGGCTGATTGAGGACTAGTGGGTGGTAACATCAAGAAGCAAATTTTATTCAATAAAAGAAGGTAATTAACCTTCAAAGCTACTCAGAGATAAAACGGCACACCTTGGAAGACTGAGCTACTGCCTAATGGGGGTGTTTCAAGAACTGAAGGCTAAACAGGGCAAGTGACAAGAGCAGTGGTGGACCTCTCAAAACACTTCCAACTCTGAGCTTACAACATGCTCCAAAGCAGCCAGTCAGAGATGGTTGGGATGCTTATTACTTGGTGATTAAGAAATTCACATTTCAGTAAATTCAGTACATTGCAGGTGATTTCAGTAAATTACAGATCATCTTACCTGTATTTGTGGCTAGCCCATGTTCTAGAGGTGGGAAGATGGGGTATTTGGAGTTCAATCACCCTCCCCACTTACTGTCTGTATGCTTTTAGGAAAATCACTGGTAAATTCTGTGTCCTCATCTGGAAAACAGGCAGTTGTGTTGACTAAGATAATGCGTGTGAAAGTGCTTTGCTAAGTTGTTGATATGATTAATAGTATCTAGAGATGGAAAATAACAGTGAAGTATAGGACCATGCAGATAAGTCTTATGTGTGCTGAAACTATTTTTAAAAATAATGATTTCCCTTCACAGCTAATTCAGAATGTAACTAGAGCCTCAAATGATTCATTTCTTTTATGTGTGTGTGTAAATCAGAGTTAATCTCTATGCTTTTCATGTGAGCAGTTTTCTCTAGCTAGGAAGGATCTAGGCACATAGGTCATCTTGCAAGAGAGGGACTCCTGTCATAAGACAAGGATGGCCACATTTATCTTAGCAGAAACCCCTTTAAAGTCTTTATAGTTAAAAAAATAAATAAAATAAAGTCTTTATAGTTAAGTTGGAATTTAAATGATTTAATCCAACATTCAGGAGCAAGGATCCTAGTTCCACTACTTATTAGCTATGTAGCTTTGGTTAAGTTATCTCAACTCTTTAAAAGTAGGTGCCCTCATCTCTAAAACATAAAGGGATAAGAATAGGACCTGGAATACAGTTAAGGTTTAGTAACTATAAGTGACTCATTATTATTGTTATTATTATTGATATTGTTTATTTTGCTACTAGAAACTGGTGCTTAGAAGGAAGACAGGACCTTGTCCAGGACCACACAATGAGGGGTACACTCTGGATAGAACCCAGGTGTTTCTCTTTGCAGGTTAGGTCTCTTTTTATTACAGGCCCCTTTGCTTTCTAGCTAAACACATTGATCTGTGTTCACAGATTCAGCTTGTAGAGGCTTCAAGCTACTGATCAAATTTCTCAGCCCCAGGCCAACTTCCACCAGTTTCCACTTGCATATCTACTATCCCATGTCCTACTCAAACTTGCCTGCTCATCTCAAGTCTTGCCATTTCCAAGAAACCTTCCAGCATGTTACTCGGAGAAATATTGACAACCCCCTACTTAGAAACAGTGATCCTAAAACAAGTCCAAGACCTTTTGCAAGACATGTCACTTCCCCTCTCTGGACCTTTATTTCCTCATTTGTAAAATGAGAAGCATGTAAAAGAGTCAGTAAACAATTGATTTTAGACTAGGAGATGGGCAATCACTAAATGACAGAACAAAAGATGGCTTATACCAGCAACCTGCACCCAAGATTTCATAATTGACTGCAAGAGACAAGAGAGGAAACAGATAGCTAAATTATAATGACTGTTATAAAACAGTAGATTCTTTTTCAAGATTTAAATAAATAGGTGAAAAATGATATACCAAGACTGTTGGGAGCTGGACAAAGTAGTATATGATTTAGGTCTTCTTATTAGGAAGGGAAAGAGGTAAGTAAAAAAGAGGAAACAATACATACAGAGGCTCAGAGGTATCAAATAATAGACTAACATGGTTAATTATGGCAAAATATTCTGTGCACTGGAGAAAATTTGGGGAGAGTGCTGAGGGCAGAGGAGGAAATAGAGGAAGGTGAAATTGGTCTCTGTCTCCCTCATTAATTGGTAATGGAAGGACAAAGATCTCAGTCACCTTACCCTACTTTTTTCCCCCAAACAAATAGGAGATACACAAAAATATTTGCTGAAAAAATGAAAGGAAAGAGTCCTATGGTGTGAGAATCATATGCCATGCCACTGACTTTGGACTTTCTCTTGTACCAAATAGGGACCCTGAAAAGTTGCTGGACAGAAATGACATAATTACCTTAGGTTTTGGAAAAGATGGCCATGCAAGATGGCCAGGACAGGGGACAAGTAAGAAAATGTGCGTCCACAGACAGGGATATCTGTTAGGAGGCTGTTTCACTCATTTGGGTGAAAAGGAACAAGCTCTACGATCAGTGGTAGTGGATGGATGGAAAGAGGAAATCTTAAGGGCAGAATTGCTGGGATTTGGAAGTTAGTTGATTGTTCAAAGTGAAAAGCAGGAAGCATCAGGAATGATTGCAATTTCCCTCTTTGGAAGTTGATGAATGGAATTCTGTTTGGCCTGTTGGGTGAAAGGTACCAATGTATCATCTGGGAGAACATGGCCTCAGGGGCAGCCAATATCGAAGCCCATTCCAGGTCTCTCTCCAAACCGTTCTACCCAGTTCCAACCTTGCATTACCATCTTTCTAATAAATGTTTATCATGCCTTGCCTGGGCAACTACAGCCTGCAGCTGTTTCCAGCTGTTTTACCCACACTCATTCCATTCTCCTTGCTGTGGCCACAAGTCCTTTTTCCAAGACAAAAAGATCCTCCTGTTATCTCTCTCCTTAAAGTACTTGGATGGCTTCTCATTACAATGTTACCATGCACATGTCCTAGAAACAACCAAAATTACCAATGTACAAAGAAGCAGGAAACCATGATTCAAACTTGAGAGTAAAAGGCAATCATAGGAGACCAACCCAAAGAGGACCCAAATGTTGGTGTTAGCAGACAAAGCAGCTATTAAAGCCATACTCAAGATGAAAATAAAATAATTATTATAATAAATAAACAAATTAGGAATCTGGGAAAAATGATAAAAAACTAGACATTCTAGAGCAGAAAAAGTAGAATACCTGAAACAAATAACTTACTGGATTGACTTAACAGTGATGGGAGATGACAGAAGAAGAGTCAGGAAAGTTCAAGATGGATGGGGCAAAAATAAATAAATAAATAAATAAATCCAATCTGGAGAAAAAGAGGAAAAGACTAAAAATAATTCAACATAACCTTTGAGATTTGATGGACCATATATTAAAAAAATAGATGGACAAATATGCAGTTGGAATCCCAGAAAGGATTGAGAGAATAGAACAGAAAAAAATCTTTGAAGAAACAAATTTATAGATTCAAGAAGAACAGTAGTGCCAAGTAGAATAAACACAAATAAAACTATATCTAGGTACATTATAGTCAAATTGCTGAAAACACAAAATAAAATCTTGAAATCCACCTGAGAAAAATGGCACTTTCCATAAGGCAACAACACTATAAATCATGTCTGACTTCTCATTAGTAATGATGGATTCCAAAAGAGCTTAGAACTCCATGTTGAAAGGGCTGAAAATGAGAGAGAAACACACACACAGATAAACAAACTAAACCTGACAAGTTGGAATTCTATATCAGTAAAAACATCCTTGAAGAATTAAGGTAAAATAAAGATATTTTCAGACAAAAAAAAAAAAAAAAAACTAGAGAATTCATCACCAGCAGAACTCCACTCCAGGGAAAGCCGAAAAAAGTTCTCCAAACTGAAGGAAAATCACAGCAGAGTGAAATGTGGCTCTTCAGTAAGAAATGAAGAATACCAGAAATGATAAACATTCTGGTAGAGATTTTTGAAACCATTTTTCTTTTAAATTCCCTTAAAATACATATGGCCATTTAAAGCAAATATTGTAACTTTGAACTGTAGGGTTTGTAACACTTACATATGTGAGAACCATGACAGAGTATAAAAGGCCAGTTTTGGGGACGGGGCAGGAGGGGAAGGGGGCAGGAGGAAGATATACATGGTTTCAGGTTTCTTTCATTTAATACAAAGTGGCACAATAGAAACTCCAAGGAGATTGAATTGTTAAAAATGTATAGTGGAATCCCCTAGAGTTTCCACTTGAATATTGTTACTACTACTACTACTACTACTACTAATAATAATAATAATAATAAAGCAAAGTGATGTAATTTAGCCAATAGAAAAATTAAATTAGAATTCTAAACAAATATTAAATTATCCCCAAGAGAAACGAACTAGGGGTGGTGGAAGGGGAGGTGAGCGGGGAGTTGGGGGTGACTGGGTGGCGGGCACTGAGGTGGGCACTTGACGGGATGAGCACTGGGTGTTATTCTGTATGTTGACAAATTGAACACCAATAAAAAAATAAATTTATTTAAAAAATAAAAAAATAAATTATCCCCCAAGAAAATCAGGAAAAGAAAAACAGGAGATCAAAAACTGAATGGAACGAGTAGAAAATAAATAGTAAAGCAGCAAGTCTAAATCTCCATCAGCATGTAGCCTCCGTAAGCACAGAGACCATACCGGTTTTTGTTCATGGTTTACCTGCACTGATAGGTGGCTGAGTGAGTGAATGCCTGCTCTCTACTTAGCCCCTCAGGTCCTGGGGTCTCCTTGGTGACTTCTTGTGATAAATAAACTGTATTTTACACTTGCTGATAGTCTACTCACTGCAAAATTTTCATCATTTGGTGTTTGTCACTTTTTTTCCTTTTCTGTAACTCCTTGAAATGTGTGGAAGGACACAAGCTAAAAATTAAACTGGATAACTCTTTAGGTTGAAATTACACAAATCCACTTGTTGAGAAAGTAAGTTCCACTTCTCTGCACAGAAACTTGGCTGTATGAGGAGTATGGCCTAAGGAGGCCCCCTCAAGATTTGGTGGGATACTTTGGTTTTTGCTGTGAAACATGGCTGTTGAGAAGCTAATCACAGATGCTTGGTTTTATATGATCATGATAAAATCGATTTCATTATATGATCAATTTTGAATTTGAGAGGATTCCAAATATAGAGAAAATTGAAAGATTCCAACTACTTTCAAAGGTTTCATGGCATGAAAATGAGAGGCAGGGGATGATTTTGAGGACCAAAGTATTGTGTAGTTTTCTGAAATTATATTTAAATATTAATACTCAGAGACCTTCTGTGTTTCCCCAAAGCCCTCTTCTTTTGGAAGAGTTTCCACTGAGGATTCCATTCTTACATCAAAAGTAGAAGGTGGGCCAAATGACTGAAATATTTAGGAACTATTTATTGAATGTTGATAGTGACCCCTCTGGATTTTTTTTTCTCAGCTGAAAAAAAGGATGCCGGATTGAGGAACTCACTCTAATAGGAGCCAGATAGAATAGAAACAAACACAGATTGGGGGATAAATAACATCGTTATTTATACGATGTCTGCTTTTTCAAAGGAATGTTGGAGCTCAACAGGGGATCTATAGAAATCAGAAAACTTCACTTCAACTACCACCACCACATCCTAGCAAGACACTCTAAAACCAACCAGATGGCTTCCCTGAGCCTCAGTTTCCTCATCTGTGAAGTGGAGAAGTAGCAACACCTTTCCTACAGACCTAGGATAGAGGGAGAAAATAGATGGGAAACAGTGAAATGCCAGATTAAGTATAAGAGTAATTATAAACAAGAAGAAAAATGTCAATAAAAATTATATTTTAAATTTGTCTTCTTTTTTAAAATTTATCTATTTGAGAGAGAGAGAGAGAGAGAGAGAGAGATTCCCCTTTGAGCACAGAGCCAGACACAGGGCTCAGTCTCACAATTCTGAGATCATGACCTGAGCCAATACCAAGAGTTAGATGCTTAACCAACTGAGCCACCCAGGTGACCCTAAATTTCTTTTTCTTTTTACTTTTATGATGTTTGAAGCAATATTTCATAGCTTTCATGCTCTACTTTAACATATTTCACATGCTTTTATTATTTTTTTAAAATATTTTATTTATTAATTCATGAAAGACATGGAGAGAGAGAGGAGGCAGAGGAAGAAGCAGGCTCCCCATGGGGAGCCTGATGTGGCACTCAATCCCAGGATCCCGGGATCACTACCCGAGCCAATGGCATACGCTCAACCATTGAGCCACCCAGATGCCCCACACAATGCTTCTATTAATAAAAGTTCCAGGTTAAATAGCAAGTCAGTCAGTAATAAGCCCAACTATATAATAAGAGATTAAATAGACAATAGGGATGGCATTGAAAATCAGTGGAAAAAGAGGGATTATTCAATCATAGTTTGGGAAGACATAAAGTCCAATTCTCCTCCTATCCATGTAAATACCATGAGGATAAAACACTTAAATATAAAATAAAAATCATAAAATTACTAAAAGAAAATATGGTTATATATTTTAAAAATTTGTTTGGAGTAAGGAAATTCTTTTAAAGCAAAACACAAAATGTAGCAGCTATAAAAATAGTGATAAATTTACTCATATAAAAATTTAAAACTGCTATGAAGAAAAACAAATTGTGATACATGAGAAAGAAAAGAAGCTCCTTTTTCTCCATTATTAAAGAGCTATAATAAATGTGGGAGAAAAACAATGAAATTGGATAAATGATATAAACAAGCAATTCACAGAAAAATAAATCAAATGGCTTCAAAATTTAGAAATATGTCCAATCTCATTTTAATTAAAGAAATGTAAATGAAAACATTGAAACATCATTTTTTTTCCACCCAGATATTAAAAATGTAGCCAAGAGGCCAGAGCTCCATCTTCATATGCTGTGGGTCAGAGTACAGTTTGGTACAACTTCCCTGAACAGCAATTTGGCAAAATCTGCCAAATTTCTAAATGCTTATCTGTTTGGACAACAAAGATATTTCCACATGATCATTTATTATAACACTTTTTTCAAATAGCAAAAAATTGAAGAAAAAAAACCTTGATTCTCCATTAGTAGAGAGCTGTTAAAAAATCATGGAACATCTGTATAGTGGAAAAGCATGAAGCCATGTAGGACGAATGATGTAGAGCTTTGTTGTAATTCTGCAACATGTCACTGAATGGCTAGAGTGAAGTCCCAAATAGCTGTATAGTATGTGCTTTTTTGTATAAAAAAGAAAAAAAAGCATGTTGGCATGTTTATTTTAGTATTTTCAAAAGAATTCAAAGGTAACTACTCAGCAAATGTTTTTCAATAGATTAATTGGATTAATGGATTAATTCACTTGCTTCCATCCATGATGTAATGGCTCTGGTTATCTATGAGGAAGCCATATTTTTCAAGGCTTAAATTAAGCCTCCCCTTGTAATCCCTCCTCACTTGTTTCTAACATGCTCAGAAGAAAACACATTTGTGCACACCCATAAACACACATATTTCTCTTTAAGTAATAAGCATTAGGGAAAATATCTTCATGAACTGTTTCAAGTAACAATTAGCAATCCATGGAAGCTTCTAGCAATCAAGACTTTTCTAGTTGCAAATGATATAAACTAACAGTTAAACTACTTTATACAGAAGAGGGCATTTTTAGGTCTTTGTTCAAGGACAGCCATATGAAGGGTTTCAGATGATGTCCTCAAGACAGACATTTTCTCCCCTCTTTCTCCTCTCGTGTTTTCCTGTGTCGATTTCATCTTTTCCAAATATACTGGCCATCTTTTTTCTGTGGAGCAACAAGCAGTAAGCAAAATAGAGTTCACATTTTTTTCTGCTCCTTGAACCTTGAAGGTAAAGTGAACTGTCATCTATTCCAAAGCAGAAAATTTCAGGGAAGGGCTTGCTTTGGGCCAGCTGAGGTCACATGCACACTTATGAAACCATCACTGCGGTCAACAAGACACTATGTGTGGCAGGGCCCGAGCTCCCCTCTGTGTTGATGCTGAAGGAGGTACAAGGTCTGTTGTGGCCAGTTGGTCCACCAGAACCACATAATTCAAATCTGGTTTCTTACAATGCTTCCATTCAAGGGGGACTCACTGCATGTTTTTCATGACTGCTAATCAGGGTACAGCCCACCCTTATAGATATAGCATGATAAATCTGACTCATAATTCTTTCACATTTTGAAGGCCAAGAAAAAAAGAAGCAGAAATCACAATGAGTTCATAGATAGAAGACACGACCTTTTTCTTCTCTCTTGAAAGCTTCTTCCTTATGTAAGCTGAAACTAGAGCTTTGATTAGTCCAGAGCAAGTAGATAAGTAGGTGAGTTTTCAACAGAGGTACCTATTTGACAACGAGTTCATCCAGAGAGGGAGGCTTTCTGTTGTGTCCTCAGCACCTAGTACACAGACTGGAATATAGCAGTGGTTCAGTAAATACCTGTGAGGCAGGGAAGGATGGAAGGAAAGAAGGAAGGAAGGAAGGAAGGAAGGAAGGAAGGAAGGAAGGAAGGAAGGGAGGGAGGAGAGAGGGAGGGAGGGAGGAGTTAAGGACGGAGGAAGGGAGTTGGTCTAGTAACACACTGGGTTAGATCCTTAAGGTACCAGATATAAGTAGGCCTGAGGAAGAGCTTCTGACTTCACCGTGAAAGTTTTGAAGATTCATGAAAAATCTTATTAAATTACAAAGATGCAAAGAATGAAATCATTTATTTTAGTAGAGATTGATAACAGTTAATACCCAAGAGAAATAAAAAGTGCCCCTCATGTATTTATTTTATTAAACATTTGGCTTCTCAAAATAATTTATTTATTAGTGGTTATAATATCTTAACAAATACACATACGTACCCACCATATAAAACCTGTTATTCTCAGTCTTGGCTACTTGCACCTACAGGAACTCTCTTCATCTGGACAGTGAAGCCAAAAGGCAAGGCGTCACTGCCTATCTTACTCATTGATAAAATATCCAAGAGGAGGGCAACCCTGGTGGCACAGTGGTTTAGCGCCGCCTGTAGCCCAGGGCATGATCCTGGAGACCCTGGATCGAGTCCCATGTCAGGCTCTCTGCATGGAGCCTGCTTTTCCCTCTGCCTGTGTCTCTGCCTCTTTCTCTCTGTGTCTCTATGAATAAATAAATAAAATCTTTTTTAAAAAATACCCAAGAGGAAATTCTGAGGCTTTTTAGGACAGAACTTGCAGCTGAAATATCAGATACCATTAGCAGACAGCACATAATTTGAAGACTATCAAGCATAGAAGTGCAGAGAACTCCCACTAGGTTATTATGAAGAGGAGGAGTGGAACAGGATTGCCATGGGCTACAACTACTGGCTGGGTTTTCATAGAAAATTTGGCAATGAACGTAGAACTTGGAGTAGTTGAGAAGAAATTATAGGAAAAGTAACAATGAGAAGACAATGTCGAGAGCATCAGCAAAGCCGTGAGAGAGAAAGGCCACAGCATGTGCTTGGGACACAAGAAATGGATCCAAGTAACTGGAGGACAGAGTGTGGGTGAGGAAAGCAAAGCAGCTATGATGGGCCAGGCTCGGTTCTTGAACGTTGGGTTGAGATATTTTGGACTTACATTCAATAGCAACATCGGAGCCACTGGAAATTCTTGAGTCCAGAATGATATGACAAGAGTACGTAAGGAGGGATCCCTGGGTGGCGCAGCGGTTTGGCGCCTGCCTTTGGCCCAGGGCGCGATCCTGGAGACCCAGGATCGAATCCCACGTCAGGCTCCCGGTGCATGGAGCCTGCTTCTCCCTCTGCCTGTGTCTCTGCCTCTCTCTCTCTCTCTCTCTCTCTGTAACTATCATAAATAAATAAAAATTAAAAAAAAAAGAGTACATAAGGAAAATTAGCTTTGTGTTGGATAGATCAGATGGTGGAGAGGCCAGAGGCAGAAAGAACCAGGGAAAGGATATCGTAGGGCTGAACCATAAGAAGGAGCCGGGAGCAGGCAGGTAGTTCTGGGAGAGACACTACTGTGATGCTTCTCAAGCTTCCAGTGCTGATCAACCCTTTTAAAGGAAGAAATTTCTCATGGTTCCCAATGCTAGCATGTGTCTTTTAGGATAATGTCATCTACATACACACAAACATAAAAGTAGGAATAAATTGCTCATTTTATAGCTTGCATATAACTAAAACAGCAAAAACAAAGTTATAAATTAATACAAATAAAATTACAAAACACCTACAATTTAAATAGATCAAATTAATTAAGCATGCTGGATGGCTCTCTGGACTGAAAAGAATCCTCTGCTCCCACCTACTCTGGCAAGGTCCTTTGGAGTTTGAGTTGCCTATTTTCCCTTGAGCCTGATTCCTCTTCACAGATTTTCTATTTGTACTGTTGCAAAATTTTTGTTCCATGAAGTTCTGTGATGTCATTTGGCTTTCACCTGACGTGAATGCATCACTTATTTATTAAGACTGTCTCTATTTTTTGTTTGTTTGTTTTGTTTGCCCTAATAACTAAGTGATATTGCTTGGGATCAATCTGCTTATAAAAACCAAGACGGACACTGAAATTTCTCCAGGTTGTTATGTTGGTGACCCAAGTATTAAAAATGTTTGCATAATCATAAAATTCAAATGCAAAATTCCAACATTATTATAGGATGCCCAAGAATTTTTGGATCTCAGAGACTCTACAGGGAAGCACGAGTTCTGCAGAAAGCTTTACTGTGCCTACAGCCTCTTACAAAGGGAACTGCTTTTTCTAAGCCCCTGCCACGTAAGTGGTCATGTCCTGTGCCTTATCACCCATGGCCCTTCCCTGTCTCCACCCTCTGGTCACTGTGGGGTGGATCAGGAAGGAAGGGTGCACTGGAGCCAAGGGTATGCAATCCACTAGCTGGTCAGTAGCCAGAAATTTTAGACTGCATAAAGAGGAGTTGGCTATATTTCCTCTCTCACTTCTCTCCCTGAAATAAGGAGAGAAGTCACCAGTTAGCAACACAGGCAAATGTGGAAAGGTGATGCCGAGGGGAAGCTGGAGCACTCTGTGGCCCACAAGCAAAAGTGAAGTTATGGGAGAATGGACACCATAAGCATTTGGAATTTTGGTTGCATGTATCAAGAAATCCAGCACAAGTTACAGGAAAAAAAAAAAAAGGAAATGTAATTGCTCCAAGATTGGAAAGTCAATCATTTCACCTGGACCAAGTCTCTCTTCCTCTGGTGGTTCTCATGGGATGGTAAGCAGGGAAGCAGAAACATCTCTCCATCAACCAAAAACAATTGTTTTGCATCCCATTAACTCAAACTGAGTCTATAGGCCCATCCCTGAAGTAATCTGTGGGATCTGAAGAGTCTGCCGTTCTCATTCACATGCCCCATCCTGGGAGTGATGGATGACACCACCAGATTCGGCCAAAATACATGGACCGAGGACAGGGGAAGGTGGTCCCTGGAGGGGAATTAGGAGGAGGGTAAAGGGACAGCAACATTACTTATCTACTGCAAACTTTTCTCTGAGCCCCAGTTTCTTTGTGAAATGATGCTAATAATCCTGGTCTGCCCACCACTCAAGATGTCTATTAAAATAAAAATGAGGCAGTGGTTGTAAACATTTCTAAACTACAAAATAGATACAACACGAAGTAGGATTGTTTAGAACGTTGTCAAGTATTTGAGCATAATCCAACCGAATGAACAGTCTTCACCCCACTGACTGCAGTTTCAGGTTCCCTGGGACCACTTCCTCTTACAGGATTCAAGGGTATTCCCCTTTTTTTTTTATTTTGGGCAGCACATGTAGTTCACAAAATGCAAATATTTCTATTTTAATGACAGCTGCTGGAGCTGTATGGAGCCATTAGCTTTAATAGTAAGTCTTTTGCATTTCACAGTGTGGAAGGCACGTACAACTTGCAATTTTACTGGGAACGGGAAAAGAGAAGATGGCCATAGCTCAAAAAGGGAGGAGTACTCTGAGAAAGCAGCACCCCCGCCCCGCCACATGCTAAAAACAGCCCTGACTTTGAAATGTATGTGATGCAAACAACCAAGGAACACTACATTCTTTGTACATTCACTCTGGGACAGTGCACTGTGTGAAACAAGGGTTGTTAGGGTAGATTGGTGTTTAGATAAGCAGCCCTTCAGGAGGGATGGCCAGTGGTGAGAGGGGCAGTGGATTTGGAGCCCAGAAAAATCTCTCATGTAGCAACAAAAATAGGGAAACAACAGAGACTACTTGCTGGGTTTCTTTGATGTGAAAATTGAGCCCAGATATGCCTGAAAGAAGCTGAAAACTAAGGCATCGATGGAAAGATTCTGAATAAGGCTTTGGGTTAGCAGTTGGAAAAATGTAGGTTAACATCCTGGATTTTATAGTACTGTGTTGAATACAAATCCCATCCTCATTTCTAAGCATATATATACTTTTGGCTATGTTTTCTGTACAATCTGTGCCAATATAAGGGTTATGGGATTTGTTAGCAGAAAATATTTAGAGAAAGATGGCTTGGAAATACAGTTATCCCTATACAATCTCCAGGGCCCTCCGGCATAGAGTGCCTTCTGTGCATAACAAAATGGCACCTGCTCCAAATGGACCAAGAATAAAAAGGTACTTTTTATGGGTTAATTCCATGCTTTACCAAGGCCTATTACTGGCCTTGGCACACCCCCTTGGCTGGGGTCACCTTGTGCAGTCCCAGATGAGACACCCCCAGTATACTCTAGGCTATATTAACACAGGATGACAACCTACAAACCCCAGGTTGTTCTGAGTATTTAGAATTTTTAAAAATTTATCTGCCAGCTTTTAAAATTCAGATGGTGTTCCTCCCACCTCTCAACTTTCCCCCTAAATATATTGACCATCATGTAATGATTTTTTGGTTGAAACATCTGGAGTCCTATCAACACAGGCCCCAGATTTCTGCATTGCTACTATGGACTGGAGCTGAGTAGCACTTGCCCCAGCTTGCAAATGGGGATTGTGCTCCCCAGTTCACAGCAGTCCCCACCACTCCCTATTGTCTTACACTGGGCTGCTTCCTTCATTAACACTTCTCTCCTGGCACCCCTGAGGCTTTTGAATTTGCAACCCTGTGAAGCACTTTTGATTTCTACACAGTGTAGGACTTTTTACAAGAGCTACACAAATATTTGTCAAATGGCAAAATGAAAGGCTAAGACTGCTCCAGGAGAGGAATGCTTAAGTGTGCTTCTTCCTCTAAGCTGCCAGGTATAAGTGCATTAAAAAAAAAAAAAGTCTATTAGACTTTGTGCTGTGGTTTTCCCTACTCAAGAATTATGAGCTAGTTCCTCCTTTTCAGGAGCTTTATCCAAGTGTCTATACTTACCAGCTGCCAAGTAGCTAAGCAATCCTCCTGGAGCTGGAGGAAATGCTACTGAATGTGGGGATTTCAGTGAGCAAGTCATCTTTACCCAGTTTCTCTTTGAGTTTTTGGGTGGTAGACTGCTCTTCAATCAGGGTTTCAAAGTTGGCTTCATGTAACTCTCCACTGGAAAGCCCCAGCGGGTAGAAGTTTTTGTCCAGGAATATCCCTTCTATGGCTGCCAGGAGCCTTAGCACATTTTTGTAGGAGATATAAATGGAATGGTGCTTTTAGACTGATTTCTGAAATGCAATCTCAACTCTTCTGTTCCCTAATGAAATCCTCTCAGTGTCCCATATCCCCACATCCTTAGGTGTAGGACGTGAACTACTTGAGGATATTTTAGGAGGAAGAAAAAAAGAAAAAAAGAAAAGAAAAGAAAGAAAGAAAAAAAGAAAGGAAAGAAAGAAAGAAAAAAAGAAAGGAAAGAAAGAAAGAAAGAAGAAAGAAAGAAAGAAAGAAAGAAAGAAAGAAAGAAAGAAAGAAAGAAAGAAAGAAAATTTTAGGAGGTTGCGCAAGACATTTAAAAATGTTATTGGTCTTGTATTTATTTTTCCGGTTACCTGCTCATAGTGGCAAATGATCCTGTTTTTTCTATAGATAGTAACAGCAATCATGTCCTATTCCTTAACTATACTTAAAGTAAAAAGAATTAAAGTTACTGAAAGAAAAGCAAGGTAAGAATAGTTCTGATGGGAAGAGACGATGGCAAAAATGGTGAGGTGGCCATGGGTATGACACTCGTTTGGGAAAGGTGGAGTTTTCAGATAAAGTCTGAGGTCCTCTGCAAACTGACCTCAGCTCCTATCATTTTCCTTCTTCCTTTCCCAATGTACATCCTAATGTAACAGCAACTTTTTTACTACTTCTTAAATATACCAGGAGGTTTTCCCACCTTTCACAAATGGTTTCACAGTGGCTGCGTCCTCTTCCCAGCTAGCATTCATTAGGGACACTCCCTCTCCCCACTCCCACCACACCCCCTTCTCTTCCCACCTTGGCCATATCACTGTTGCTTCTCATCCTTCAGGAGCAGCCCTGATGCCACCTTCTGGGAATGGCCTACATGGACCGCCCTTTATATCATGGGTCTTGCCTCCTATTTCCTATCGCAGTATCCTACCTCTTTCCCTCTTTCTTCCCCAGTTCTTCCTACAAACTAATTTGTAAAAACAAAACAAAACAAAAACAAAAACAAAAACAAAAAAAAGACACTTCCTCTTTTGATTATTAAATGTCTCTCCCACTATCTTGTGAGCTCCTCAAGGACAGAGCCCTTGTGTCCTGTTCACTGCTGTATCCGCAATGGCCAGCAGAGTGCCAAGCACACAGTAGATATTTGATGAACGAGTGAATATTCTTCCTACCTTTGTACCTTGGTGAATTCCTTCTCATCCTTCAGAGTGCACCCGACCTGTGAGCTACTCCTCCTCTAAGGACTCATTGCATCCTCCTGGACTAAGATGACATTGTTGCTGTCTCTGCCAGGTCCAGAAAGCATCATCCACACACCAACATTATAGTACCCAATCCATTGTATTGTGACTGGGTTAAAGGTCTGTTGAGCCCCAAAGACTGTGAGCTTTTTGAACACTTGACCTCCCCCGCCACCACCATGTGGCATTCCTCGTCTGTTTCTAACTGCAGTGCTACTCACACCCACAGAAACCATCTCCTTCTAATGACGATATTTGTTCAGAGCTGACTGCGGTGAGGAGTGAGGACGGATAGCAAAGCCCATGAGAAAACAGTTATTGCTATTTGTGGGATGTTCAAGCTAAGTATGCATGGCTTGTAGACGTGCCCATAAAACTATCTTAATAAAAGACGTTATTTCTCCAGAGGACTGTTTGGTTCTAAGGTAAATCCTCCCACTCAAAAATCTCCAAAATGATGCTTCCATTTGCAGGAAAAAAGGAGAAGCAGGAGAAGGTGAAGGAGGAGAAGAAGAGTTTCACCATCTAGTGGCAGAAATCTTGAACTGCAGACATATTCGTTATTAATGTATTCTTTCTCCCACCTAGCAGCTACTTACTGACCACCTACTATGTGCCAATAATTGACCCAGACAAGTCTCTGTCCCCATTTAGTCACTCATGTAGGGCTCATTTTCTCTGAGTGAATCATGTTGTTTGGAGCTTCGGTCACTTGACAGGTTTAGGTAAACATATCCATGGGAGGCCAGATTTCTTGGAGCAAAGGTCAAACACTGGCATCTCTGGGTCTCATACAAGTTGCTTTTTTGGCCTGTTCAGGAGTTATAAAAAATATAAACAAGTTGTGGAGATTTAAACACACACACACGCACATGGACTTCTGGCTTTTCTGGGAAAATCATAAGATCTGGCAACAGTGGCCTACATTCTCCTATCTTGGCAACTGGCTGGAGCTGAGTAGCTTCTCCCGCTGGTGAACATCCCAGAGTAGCTTTACTCTGTCAAACCCACATCTATATCTCGTCCACTCACTCTTTTGAGCATGATCTCTGTTCAGATGTATCCATACCTTTGATGAATTTTGATTCTCCACTTTTATTCTTAAGGAAGGAAGTCTCCAAATCTCTCCAATACTTCCAAGAAGGCCCTTCTTTTTGGAAGAAGCAGTTATAGCTGCACAATTATAAAGGAAAGAATATGCTTCTTGACTATCTCTAGATTAAGGGTCATTTATTTCTTTGGATTTCTGTCCTTCAGAAAATCTCTTCGCTTAAATCTCCCCACTTGGTTGTTTCCCCTTCCGTCCTTGTTTGGTGAAAGAGAAGGTTCTTAGAAAGACATTGACCAGTTCTCCCTTCTATTTATTGAGCAGATATTTAATGGATACTTCCCAAGGGCCATGACCTCTGCTTCCTATGGGACATATGACAGAGGATGCAACAAGCATGCTCCTAGAAGGATGGGCAGTGTGACCATTCTAAAAGGTCCACGAGGCCATGGGAGCATCTAGAAAGAGCACTGGATCCACTATGGAGTTGAGGGAGTCCTGGAGAAAGTAACATTGAGGCTTAAGCCTCAGGGGAAACCAGTGATGGCCAAGGAGAAAGAAAACCCACAAATGGGATTCAAGTAGGTTGTTGCAGGTGGAGAGAGAAATTGGGGAGTGCCCGTGAGCTCCGGGGAGGAAGGCGGACTTCATCCTGCAGGTGACGGGGAGCAAGGAGAGCTTATGAGCAGGGGAGTGTGTTCATAGCCACATTTTCAGATTATTCCAAGAGATCCCTGTGAAGAGGGGGGCTGCTGGTTCCTTCGACCCCCTCTAGCTGGACACTACAGGGAACAATCAGCGGTCCCACAGAAGCTGGGTTGGGGCCTCCCCCCCCCCCCCCCCCCCCCCCGCCCCCCGTGGCCGTCCTTGTTTTGCCCTTTCAGTCCTTGTTGTTCCGTCCACTTTCCCAGGAGTGCTCTGTGTTTTCTGCGTAGTTCCCTCGATGTTTTCCGTGTAATTCAGGCATCTTCCTGGAGCCTGGCCGGCTCGTGGCTGCTTGGAGAGCCTCGGCACCGAGGTCGTGAACTCCCCACCCGCCCCAGGGAGCCCTTGTATCACAACGTTAGCTCAAAGCCTAGTTGGAAATAGCCGATACAAAGCAAAAAGTCAACAAACACTTCCCTGGAGTCTTGGCACCGGAAGGTCGTTTTCTTTCTCCTTTTGCTCAATTCCCAGCTGCTGGGCAGCCTGGACTCCTGCTTCCGCCCGCAGCCTGCAGCAGCGCCCACTGGGCCGGGGCAGTGCCCTTCCCCTCCCCGGCAGCAGGCCGGTGTCCTCCCCAACCAACTGGGTGAGGTGCCTGGCACACCTGGGTTCTGCTTTGAGCTGCTGTGGTGGCTGGCTGTGCACTCTCAGGAAATTCACCCCAACCCCCGGCCCTCCCACCCACCCCCGCCCTGGCCTCCTTTCCTGGAAACTGGGAATGGCCCACCTCTGTTCTGCCTACTTTCCGGGCTTATTTCGAAGAGGAGAAAAATGACGCTGCAGACCCCTTCAATCATTTACAAGACATACATTGATGACTCAGCCGTGTGTCCGCCGATGGGAGATGAAAGCCCGTGTTAAACTGTAACGTGTCACACAAATACGACTCTCCTGGATGCAGAAAATTCATGAGCAGCTGGATCAGCCCGGGTGTGTTTGTTCTGCTTCCCTCACCTGTCTTGTCTCCCGGGGGGAGTGACCACTAGCTACCTGAGTACTGCCCACTCATAAACATTCTTTTTTTTTTCCAAGATTTTATTTATTTATTTATTCATGAGAGACACACAGAGAGAGGCAGAGATACAGGCAGAGGGAGAAACAGGCTCCATGCAGGGAGTCCGACGTGGGACTAGATCCTGGGGACCCAGGATCATGCACTGGGCTGAAGGCAGACGCTCAACCACTGAGCCACCCAGGGATCCCCTACGGATAAACATTCAAGGCAAAGAGACTTTGGTAAGAGTCTCTTTGGTAAGAGACATAATAAATAGAAAATATCAACCCCTGTGTGTGTGGGAGCTTAATTAAGTCCTGTACCAGAAGGCCGTCTGCGGAGGGGGCTGGGGGGTGTCAATCAAATTTTTCTTATTGCTCCAGAGTTGACGAGTAGGGCCCCAAACAAAAGATAAAGAGGAACTAGTCCTGTATTCTGGTGGAGAGCTTGGAGCCAGAACTCTCTTCTCTCACAGATCCCCAGGGCTTCCTAAAAGCCAAAACTGGCCCTGCCATCGTGGGCTTCTCAGGTCCTCCTCCCTCCTTCTGTCCAGGCTCCATGAGAGAGTCATCATGGGGATCATCCTCGTGGGGAACGAGGTGCTCATAGGAAGGCACACAAGAATAAAGATCTCAGTGGGAAATGGATGGAACTCAAGCCTCATGTGCTTATGTCTTCAAATCTAGTGAACAATTCATAAACATTTGTCACCCAGAAGCCCTCTATTCTAGGCCTGAATTCTTTCTATTGGCTCTAACCGGGCCTGTTCTTGCCCCTGACATCACTGTATCCCAAGGTATGGGATGTGTCCATTGGATGAGGGTAGTGTGAGCCTACTTGCCAAGCTGGGAGAAGGCTCGATCCCACTGAAACATTGTTATAGGGATGCCTGGGTGGCTCGGCGTTTGAAGATCAGACTTCAGCTCAGGGCATGATCCTGGGATCTGAGATCAGGTCCCACATGGGGCTCCCTGCACAAAGCCTGGGAGCCTATGTCTCTGCCTCTCTCTCTCTGTGTCTCTCATGAATAAATAAAATAAAATCTTTTTTTAAAAAAAGAAACATTGTTATAGAAGAGAGGTTCATTCATGATTGAAAATCATGGTGCTGTCATCACCTGAGAAGAGAGACTAGGGAGAGAAAAGACTGATAACCGAGGGAAGAAGACCTGTTTGAGGTCACCCAGCTTTTTAGGATCAAAGCTAAAAAAGCAAAAGATCTCAGGTGTTCATGCCACCTTACCTTCTTCCAAACCTTATTGTCACTTGAGTGCTTTGTTTGCATCAAAGTTCGCAGAGACAGGAACGGGTTAATCAGAATAACAGTTGTGATTAAAACACGAGAAAGGTCACAAGTCCTTCACCATCTTCTAGCCCAGTGTTCCAAATTAGCCAACATTGGACCACAGGGTAACAGGAGGAAAGCCACCACCCCAGGTGGGCAGGCAAGAAATTGCTGGCTGGCCTAGGTGGTGGTGATCACCTACTCCCGTCCCCACCCCCTTGGCTTGGAAGACATCGGACTGTTAAGTGGCCAAGAAGCTTTCAAGACCTGCGAAGAGCTCGTAAGGACCAGCCCAGTGGTTTCTAAAATTGGCCCCAGCTTATTATTCACTGTCAAGTTATTCCGTGCGACTTTGTCACTCTTTCACTCTGCCTTCTCTGTCACACAAAGTTTTGCTGGTTGGGGTTATTTTTAGCTCAGTACAGGCCCTTGGGGATCATCACAATCCAACTCGCTTGTTTTGCAAAAGAGAGAAATGAGACCGTTTGGAAGGGAGTTGATGAAGGCCACACGTCTTCCTATCAGAGCTGATCTCCGATGTGGGATCCCGCTGCACCCACTGGGTTCCCCCATCCACTGCTTCGTGGCCACAGCAAGGCACCCAACTGTGATCCACCTTATTAAAGGGCCACACATTCTCCCCGAAATGATGGGGGCAGGTAGCTTTGACTTTAGAAATAAGGTGGATTCCCAAAGAACATTTGCAGGTCAGTCTTTGAAAATTCAAGAACAGTTTGCCTAGAAATGTGGTTTTGTATTTTATGGGTTCTCAGCCTGACTCGTAAAGCCCACTGGACATGAACAGCATGAGATCATTAATTCCTGTGTCTACTCTTAAGGGGTGGACACTAAACTTCACTCTGGCACTTTTTTATAAGAAGGCTTTAGAGACTTCTGCAGCATGCTTACTCCTTGGGAATTTGCTTGCAGTCAGCCTGGCCTTCTCCATGTCTTTGCTCTTGAATGACAGCTTCACTTTTTTTTCAAGGCTGGCTTCTAAGCCTCGTGGTCTGTGTGGTGGCCCAAAGCCCACATCCACAGGGCCCCACGCTTAATTTAATGTTGCAACAAGCTTGAAGTTCCTACTAATTGTATCTTTGGTCTTGTGTTCTGTAGGTCAAGTCAGCTAGACAAGGGAGCATGCGTGTGAGCAGGGGAGATACATGTACCCAGATGTCCACCGCTGTTCCTTTGGGCTTCATTGGGGTATAGCATTAACGATGCCTCCTGCAGACAGAGCTCAGCCACACCCAGATGCATGGAAGTTAGGTGAGACGCAAAATGAGTTCAGGACAAGGGTGTTGCATGGTCCCAGAGAGGCTGTGCTTCTGTTCCAATCAGAACTTGCTCTGAACACAAGAAGATAATCACATTCTCAGAAGCAGGAATGACCAAGGATCCCCCATCATTTCCTTTCATACTCATGTTACTCCCATGTAGTAGCCCACACTTAGAATGGAAAAAAGGGAAAGATGGGGCAACTTCCAGTTCCTTTCCTTGCAATCCTTCTTCACCCATCAGTAAGGTGAAGGTAGAGTGTGGTTAGAATGTGTATTAAGAAATAAAATTAAAACAGTTGAGGTAGGGGGCACCTGGGTGGCTCAGTCAGTTAAACGTCTGCCTCCAGCTCAGGTCATGATCTCAGGGTCCAGGGATCAAAACCTGCGTCGTGCTCCTTGTTTGACTGGGAGCCTGCTTCTCCCTCTCTCTCTGCCTGTCGTGTGTGCTCTCTCTCCCTCCTCTCTCTCTCTCTCTTTCTGTCAAATAAATAAAATCTTTTAAAAAACTATAAATAAAAATAAAAATGGTTGAATTAGTTTTTCACATTATTTTTGCTGCTCTGGTAAGAAGGAAATACATATACGCATGTGAGCTACAAAATACAAATGGCATCATTTCAGTGATTCTGCATCAAGTTAAATGCTCTCATGTTTGCTCTTCAGGTTAACATTGCACAAATATAAGAAGGATGGTAAAATTGATGCTAATACTACATTTAAATTTTTCTTAGATCGACCTCAAGCAGCACATATAAAACACCATGACAAGTTGAGAGGCTGTGGAAGAAAGATAAAGCTTTGTATTTTAATGTCTGTAGGGGCAACTTTACCCCTGCCTTTTGAACCAGGGGTCCCACATTTTCATTTGGCCCGGGGGCCTACAATTTATGAAATCATCCCTGCCTTTCTGGCTTCAGAAGTCAGCTTCTCAAATTCTGTTGCTTCAGCTGCATGGCTCAGACACATGTGCCATTTCGGTTCCCCATGAGTGCCTCACCATTTTTTAAAATACTTTATTTATTTATTCATGAGAAACAGAGATAGAGAGAAAGAGAGGCCAAGACACAGGCAGAGGGAGAAGAAGAAGCAGGCTCCATGCAGAGAGCCTGACGTGGGACTCGATCCCGGGTCTCCAGGATCAGGCCCTAGGCTGAAGGTGGCGCTAAACCGCTGAGCCACCTGGGCTGCCCACCATTTGTCTTTCAAATATTAAGCTGTTGTTTTCATCTACTACTTTCTAATTTGTAAAGAGCTGTATTCATTTTCTAAGGCTCTCCTAACAAAATACCCCAGACCAAGTGGATAGAACAACAGAAATGTATTCCCTCATAGCTCTGGATCCTGGAAGACAAAAGATCAAGGTGTTGGCAGTTTGGGTTTCTTCTGAGGCTTCTCTCCTTGGCTTGTGGATGGTCATCTTTTGCAAGAAGACCTCAGGTGGTCTTTCCTCTGTGAGCACATTCTGGGTAGTCTCTGTGTGTCCAAATTTCCTCTTCTTAATAAGGACATCCGTCAGATTGCATTAGATCCCATCCTAATGGCCTCATTTGACTGGATCACTTCTTTAAAGGGCCTGCTTCCAAATATAGTCACATTCTGATGTACTGGGGATTAGAGCTTCAACATAGGAATTTGGGCGGGAGGACACAATTCAGCCTATAACGTGCGCTTTCACACTTTCTCATTTTCTATCCTCCTTGAGGGAGCAGCCAGTATGCGTATTTTGCCAATCCATTCATTCATTAATTTAACAAATATTTCCTGGGTAGTCATGTGCCAAGCACTACATGTGCTACCGATATCACAGTCAAGAAGATAGGGAGGTACCTGCTTTCATGGAAATTTAGTGCTAATGGGAAACAGGCAAAAAAAAAAAAATTACAGAGGGTGATAATATACAGGTCAGACTATACACACAGTGCTGTGCTAGAGCATAAGTGGGTGAGATTTTTGATAAGGTCATCAGAGAGGGACTCTCTGAACAGGTGACAGCTAACTTGGCTTAACTATTGAGAAGGATTCCTTTTTTTCTTTTTAAAAGATTTTATTTATTTGCTTGACCGAGAGAGAGCACTCGAGAAGGGGGAGCAGCAGAGGGAGAAGCAGGCTCCCCGCTGAGCAGGGAGCCCAAGTGGAGGCTCGATCCCAGGACTCTGGGATCATGACCTGAGCGGAAGGCTGACTCTTCACCAACTGAGCCATCTATGTGCCTGGAGAAGGATTCTTTAATGCAAAAGAGCTCAGCAGAGGACACAGTAAGCCAAAGGCTCAGAGGTGGGAAAGAGCTTAATATGTTCTAGGTATCGACAAACTGCCAGAGTCCTGGAGCACAGGGTGGTGTGGTGTGTGGAAAGAGACAGCAGAATGGGATGCAGCGGGGCTTTGTCCACCTTAGTTTAGGAGTTTAGGTTGTTTCTGGGTGAAATGGGAAGTCACTGAGGGGTAGCTGGCGGGAGGTGGCATGGCCTGCTCTGCAGCGAGTCAGATGGATCAGGGGGAGCGGGAGGTGGAGAAACCGAGGCCCAGAGGTGTTCAGTGACTGGTCTTCACCCAAGCACAGGGTGGCAGGGCCAGGCAGGTGCAGACCAGCCTCGGGATGCAGTAGTGCATTCCCAGAAACGTGGAGGAGGGCGCCCTCTGCTGCTTCCAGTACTCTTCAACCAGGCCTTGAAGGCAGGTCCCCTTGGAAGTGAAGAAGGGAACTTGTCAGCTCTTGATTATGCAATGTAGAGAAACTCTCCAAGTACATTTTCAAAATAGACACATCAGTATCTTGAGGGGATGAGGAGGGAATGAACAATTTCCCCATCAACAGGTTCGGTCTTCTCAGTGAAGCTGGATTGGAGACGGAATGAACTGGCTCTTGGCATTTTGAGTGTAATTAATCGTTTTATTTATTTTTTAAAAATTATATATGCTCATTACAAAAAAAAATCGGGAACTACATGAACATAAAAAAGAAACAAATCACTCCAGATCTTACCACTCAGAAATAATAAGAAGGAGTATTAACATTCAATGAACACTATTTGGGACATGGGCATGTGGATACATATATAGGTTGGATAAAAATGTCCTCAATAAAGATCTCATTACAGTTAAAATGTTATCAAATCAATTTAAAAGACACACTTATTTTTTAATCAACACATAACACTATATATTGCATATATCTTTACATATACTTTAAATATAAGAATATTATCTCAGCGTTATGTAACAAGTACGCGACTATTTTCCCTAAAGGACCAGATAGTAAATATTTTAGCACATATGAGCCCATAAGATCTTGGTCCCAACTATTATGCTTAGACATTGTAGCGAGAAAGCAGCCAGAGATGTCAGGTAAATGAACTGAGTGTGGCTGTGTTCCAATAAATCTTTATCTAGAAAAGCAGGGAGTGGGCTGGAGTTGGCCTAATGTTGTGTTTCGCTGACTCCCTCCGCCCCCCACAGCAAAAGATAAGAGAATTACTGCAGTAATTTCTACCTCACTTCTCCACATTTTGCTTATTTTTATCTTCAGTTTTTTAGGGCTAAAGATGATATATATTTTTGCACTCTGCCTTCATGCCCACATATGACTGGCCTTAGCGGTGAAATTATACAAACTTGGTGCTTGGGCTGCAATGACAAAAACACCATAAACTGCATGGCTTATAAACAACAAATATTTATTTCTCACAGTTCTGGAGGCTGGCAAGTCCAAGATCATGGCCTTGGAAGATTCGGTGTCTACTGAGGCCCACTTCCTAGACAGCATCCTTTCAAAATGTCCTTACATGGCAGAAGGGGGCTCTTTTATAAGGGACTAATCACTTCCCAAAGGTCCTACTTCCTCATGCCATCACGTTGGAGATTTTGATTTCAACACATGGATTTGGGGGGTACACAAACATTCAGACCACAGACATATTTCACACATTCTTTTCTTCACAGTTTTTGCATTCATGAGATCTTTATTACTATTCAACTGGGATTATTTGTCAAATAGTTGAATTTGGTTTTATTTTTAAAGGAGATCATGAATATTATATTTCCTGAACTCTTTCACATCAGAAAATATCCATCTTCTATTTCCATACTTGATAACACCCCGACTTGGAATAATATTCTTGGCTCACACTGTTTCTCCTCAAAGTTTATGGTCATGTGCTGTTGTCTCTGGGCATTGGGACTGCCATGGAGAAGCCTTGGAACCCACTCATCTTCTCCTCACTTGGCTGACTTGCTTTTGCCACCCTGAATGTCTGAAGGATTTTTTTTCCCTTTATTCTTAGCATTTAGGGTTTTTTTTTAATTTATGTATTTTTTAAAAGATTTTATTTATTTATTCATGAGACACACACACACACACACACAGAGAGAGAGAGAGAGAGAGAGAGGCAGAGACACAGGCAGAGGGAGAAGCAGGCTCCATGTAGGGAGCCCAATGCAGAACTCAATCCCCAGTCTTCAGGATCACGCCCTGGGTCCAAGGCAGGTGCTCAACTGCTGAGCCACCCAGATGCCCCTAATTTATGTATTTATTTGAGAGAGAGAGAGAGTGTGTGTGCGTGAATGAGGGAGAGGAGCAGAGAGAGAACAAGAGAATCTCAAGCAGACTCCCTGTGGAGCATGGAGCCCGATGTGGGGCTTGATCTCATGACCCTGAGATCATGACTGGAGCCAAAATCAGAGTTAGGTGCCCAACCAACTGAGCCACACAGGTTCCCCTACCCTTAGCATTTAATAGTTTAACCAAGAAAGAACTCAATTTTTATCATTTTGTATCAATTTTTCTTGACCTTTTTCTGTGCCCTTTTTATCTGTGAATACAGTTCTTCCTTCTAGGAAATTCTTCCCGGGGTTGTTGTAGCTTTGAATTATTTTATATTTTTCTTGATATTCTAAGGATACCAATTGTCCTCAGGTTGGACAATTATTCTCTCTGTGTAGCTCTTATCTTTACTTTAATCATATTGTCTTTTCCTTCTGCACTTTCTACCATGAGCCCAGACACCACGGTGCCATTTTCAGCCTCATTTTTCTCTTCTTCACCATTTATAATTTATTAGATCTGTAACAACGCTGCTTTGTTTCTTAGTTTTCTCCTTGGCTCTACAACCTCTTCTTTCATCTTAGTCAACTTACAATTTTTCTTTAAGGGCTTGTTTTATGGAATTCATACTCATAATGAATTCATTCGTCTCTATAATGAACCATTCAAAGGAAATCAGCATTTCTCCTTTGGGTTTCATTTTCTTCCTGAGAGTCTTTTTTATTTGTTTTTCTCTTTCTCACCTGATATATTATTCACTTTTGTTCTAGGATAGGCATCATTTCTGTACTAATTCTTCTCATTTTGTTCACCTGTTACAAGGGGCAGCTTGTTTCTAGCTCATCTGAAAGGGGGCAGATGAATTATCCCACCGCCTGGACTGTTCTGTCTTCACCAGATGGTCTGAGAGCTGAATGCAGCTTTCTATTCATTTTGCAAATACAGAATTTCATTTTGAGTTCCCAATATTTTGTTGACTAACTCTGCTTTGGGGAGATGCAGGTGGCCTTAGGCGTTGTACTCACATTAGAGTCTCTTTCTTTTCATGCCTGCCAAACCTAAAAGAATATGGTTTAGGTAGTATGTCTTTCCTCTCTGGTCGCTGCTGATGGATTATCTTAGAAAATTATTGTTTCATCAGATGCAGGAAGGAGTTTCTGTGATCTCATTTTACTCTGCTTTCTTTAGGTGGAATTTGGGTGTTAAAGCAAGAGTCGGGTACATTTTTAGACAGATCAAGTTATGAAAAGAGACAGATCAGATGAATTTTAAAGTCCCATTTAGTTTAGTGTTCTAAGACATGGCTAATATGACATCGAAGATGACCAAACCATGAAAATTATCACACCAAGTTCAAAAAGTTTAATAAGAGGCATTGCAATTTTCAGACCACCAGAGGGCAGGCCTGGCCACAACTTGAAGTCCCATAGTCCAGTAGCCTTAACTGTTGTCAAATGAATTATACTGGAGTTCATTTACACTTTTGCAAATAGTATGTAAAAGAAAAATAGTGAAAAGAATGGAGTTAGACTTATCTGGCAGGCAGGAGCTACTCATTTGTAAGGTGGAATCTACATTTCTTTATCTTGCCATCTGCATCCATCACCATTTATGAGTTCACATCTGCCAAGCCTCCCAGTCGTCTATGTTCACACATTATTAAACCACACCCCACTTTTCAGTTGACTTTGCCATATTCCAGTTATTGTATAGAAAGATGAGATGACTTGCCCAGAGTTAGGTACCCAATGTGTGAACGGTGAAGACCTGAAATGGAGCCGACTGGCAGGCCTCTCCAGCAAAGCAAGCTCTTGCTACTGCTACTTTGTTTTCAGGATTGCATCCACAAGAGAACCAATGCCAGCGAGTGATAAATCAAAGTCCTCTCTTCAGCATGAGGTATAGGTAGCTCTCTGGCATTCGGAGTCATCACTTGGGACTGAGTCTTCTGTGATCCAAGGATTAGCCTCTTTCCAACAAAGATGATAGAAACCTGCCTTTGCTGACAGCAGTGCTACATCTGTTTCTTAGAATGGGTCTCACTGCTGAGAGTACCATTTGCCAGCATGTACTTTCAGCCCATTGCTCCCCAAATTCCTCCTTACATCATTTATAATACTTCACCAGAGAATTTGAGCCTTCTGTTTCCTTCTTGAGTTTCATTCTTAGCCTTAGGTCTTCAGCAAAATGTTTGATCATGCATGTAAGACAAATGTCCACTCATTATACTCAGAGAAGCTCTGAGTCCATGAAGTTACCCAGGCCAAAGATTTCAAATTGGGATATACAGTGTTTTGTCCATAAAGCAAACTGAGAGTGTCTTTAATAGGACTGTGTTTAGAGAGACTTTGTTTTTTGTTTTTTTTTTTTTTGTGTGTGTGTGTGTGTGTGTGTTTTCTCATGTAGACTTAGTTTGGGCTATCCTAGAAAATCCTCATTTTTCTTTGGGAAATATGTTGGCTTCAATATTGCTGTTAGGTTATCAAACCAGGCAGTAGGCAGGTCTCATTTCTAGAGGAGGTGTAAACATGAGTGGTAGACAGAATTGATTAAAGTGTTCAGCACCTTCCACACATCACTTACTCCTAAATAAACATACGTGGAGAAGTATGCGCTTTACCATTGGAGTTGCCTGGTTTGCACCTGGCATCGTGGACGGGGTACATTCTCATTGTGATACATCCTGGTGAAGAAAGGAGTTAAACTTTGGATTAGGTGAGGGGATCGCTTTACTTCCTCCTTTCTCTGGGGCTGAAGGGAGTTAAAGATTGGACTCAAAGGCATACAAGAGAAAAATCAAAGCTCTTCTTGAGAGACACAAGCCAGCAACTGAACTGTAGTATGTAGGAGGGAATGGAAAGCAATCCTACACTTATGGATCCTAGAAGTCTTGCTATCTAATATCTAGTTTTAAAAAGTTCTTTTTTTAAGAGACTTTATCTATTTATCCATGAGAGACACACAGAGAGAGGCAGAGACATACGCAGAGGGAGACACAGGCTCCCTGTGGTGAACCTGATGCCGATCCCAGGACCCCAGAATCACGACCTGGGCCAAAGGCAGATGCTCAACCACTAAGCCATCCAGATGTCCCTAATTTAAAATGTTCTTTATCCCTGAATTACTTTCAAGATTTCAGTAGTGTTTTATCAGACATCACAGCTGCCTTGCACTAGACTACAGAGAATCAGGACAGGGCTATGTCCTCCTGGCATGGGCTACCCTGAGACTTGGCCATGTCCCTGGGGCAGTGTCTTTTGAGAAACTGCAAATAGTTGAGAGCCTGCAAAACAGTTGTGCAATAGCGAGAGGTGACCAGCAGGGTACCTGAGCAGTGATCCAGAGTGAGAGATGGTGAATGATGATTAAGGTAGATTTGTTACAGTGTGGAAACAGTACCTGAAGATTCTCAGGAATAATAAGGAGGAGTCTCTTAATAAAAGACAGATATTTTATAATAAATAAATGAAATATAAGCTAGGGGCTCCGGCAAAATTAGTTGGATATTAAGCAGAAGGGGCTCCCTTGAACACTGAAGAATCTTGAGAAATTAAGAGTACATATTGTCAGAGCTCTCCTTTATGGTTGCCCACAATTTACATCTCCTAAAATAAACTCAAGTGAAAAGGTTGAGATCACTTTTACTAAGAAGTTCAGAGAAGAAAATGTATTTTATCTGATGATCAATTTTTGGCTAGAGCATACCTAAAGGAAAAAGAGGGGAGTTCAGTGCTAAGCAGACATACAGTTTAGTCCTAGAGGGAAATGCAAGATGTTTGACAAGGCAAAAACCAAGATCATTAAGACTAGAAGCATATTTGCAGAGAATGGAACCATGTAGGTAGTGCAAGAAGCAGCCTATTTAATTTATGGTTTCTAAAAGGTGATGGGAAAATCTTGTCTTAAATAGCTGTAAATTTAGTATTAAAGAGTTACAGATGGAATAAAATATAAATCTCAATATGCATGTGGCTACGTATCACAATGTAAATATGTTTATGTGTAAATATGTTCCATATAAGGAAGATTGGAGAGACTGATGAATAAATAAATATTGTTGGGAATAATTGGAGAACTATTTAGAAAAATATTTATCTTAGAACCATACCTTATACCGTGGTATATTGGAAAATGTTTTAAAATCACCCAGAATCTTTCTCCTTCCTATGATAACTAATTTGAACTTTGTTTGGGGGAGTGACCTGTCCTCCTGTGTATACAGTGTGGGTGGGACTATAAATCAAGGTTCTTTGCCCTTTTCTGGTGGAGGGGTGGCAATCACCTAAGTCATGACAATTGGAGTCTGTCTAAAAGGATTGATTGTGAATGGAGCAACAGGAAGAGGGAAGAGGGAATGTGCCCTGAACACTCTCTGGGTGAGGCTGTGACCCCTGACCCTATGGAGCTTACCATCAGGTGGATGAGGAAGGAAGGGGTGCTTCTTCATTTTGCTGCTCTATTCCCTTTATGTGTGATGAGCATTTCCTCCTACCAAAATCCCCAGAGCTGCCTGATTGTTCCCTCTGCAAGCCAATTCATCAGGTTTCACTTTAATTCTGTAAACGCTTTCCAATCTTCCCAACACATTCCCTTTGGGTTTAAATTATCCCTAACCTATTGCCTGCACACAGAAATGCATAATAAATCCCATATGGCTTAAAGAAGTGATTTTCAAGCTTCAGAAGCAGAAGAATCACCTAGAGGGTGGTTAAAAACACATATTTCCATGACCCTTCTAGAGCAACTTTGATTAATTAGACCTGTCATGGGTATTGGGACTGGACATTAAAACAAACAAATACATGAAAATGATTCTCAGGGGATCCCTGGGTGGCGCAGCGGTTTGGTGCCTGCCTTTGGCCCAGGGCGCGATCCTGGAGACCCGGGATCGAATCCCACGTCGGGCTCCCGGTGCATGGAGCCTGCTTCTCCCTCTGCCTATGTCTTTGCCTCTCTCTCTCTCTCTCTGTATGACTATCATAAATAAATAAAAATTAAAAAAAAAAGATTCTCAAACCACTCTTTAAGAACCATCAGATTTAAGAGTCTACTAATATTTTTAAACATAGGAAGGCAAGCAGAAAATAAGAGATTTATGAGATCCATAGAGAGATGGCAACTTTCTTTCTGTTGCTTTGAAGAAATAGAAGCAAATACAAAGGGGAAAAAAACCACTAATAGCATCTTGTATATAAACATTAAGATATCTGTATATTAAAAATTTAAATGAAAGGCTAAGCAACAAGGCAGAAAATGTTTTTATCAAATGTGACAGACAACAGTCTGATATCTATAATAATCCATGAAAAGCTTTCAGATTTAGCATGAATTGATACAAGAGTTATTTTTATATGAAGGAAAGCATGAAGAGTAAAGAAATATGTTAGAGAACGTTGTCTTTTAAAATTAAAAATTGAAACTAAAGCAACATTAAAGTATCATTTTATGTCTGCTAAATTTTTTTAAATCTTTTTTTAAAGATTTTTATTTATTTATTCATTCATGAAAGACACAGGTAGAGAGAGAGGCAGAGACACAGGAAGAGGGAGAAGCAGGCTCCATGCAGGGAGCCCAATGTGGGATTCGATCCTGGGTCTTCAGGATCAGGCCCTGGGCCAAAGGCGGTGCTAAACCACTGAGCCACCCGGGCTGCCCTATGTCTGCTAAATTAACGGCAACAGAAGATTCAAAGACACGTCACTGGTGCCCTGGTAAGGTGTGGCGCTAGTGTATCTCTCATGCCTTGCTGGGCCAGTTCAACTGGGAATTGAGGAAAATTTTGAAAATCTATGTTCTGCAAAATAAACAAGGGATCTTCTTTATTCTTAAGGTCTATGAAATCTAAAACAAGTCCTAGCTCCTCTCAAACTCTAGGAATGCCTCTGTCCCTCTCAGACCTAAGGCCACTTGTCTTTTATCCATGGAAGGGCCCAGGTTACAACATTTACCAATACTTGGGCTGTGAGTTCAGCAAATAACAACAGGGCATACTTTTAAATATAGTGCAGGATACACTTGAACTAAAAAATTCTTGTTTGTCTGAAGTCCAAACTTAACTGGGAATCTTGTATTTTTCTGACAATCTTCCCTAAGCACATATACCCGACTTTTCCCTCCTAGAGACCAAAGGACACTCATTGAATGGTCTATGAAAATATCCAGTTCCAGGCAATAGTGATACCTTGGATTCTTGAATTCTTAGAACTATAGGACAAAGGTGCAACATGTTTTAAACCATTAAATTGGCTAACTCAACCTGAGACCTTGAATTCAGAATCTGGAGTCTCTTTCAGCTGAATCCCTTGGCCCTCAATCCTCAGGCTGGATCCTGTAAGCCAACAAACCCTAGGAGTAGATAGGTTCTTGACCAACCAGCCAAAAATCAGCTCAGAGGAAGAATCAGTCAACTCCTCTACACTTCGGTTTCTTTGTGTGTGGGTAATTCTACTTGCCCTGGGTAAAAATAAGAATACTTATTTTCATGTATTTTTTTTTTATCTGAAAAAACTGAGAAGCCAGGCAGATAGACAAGGGACAAATCAAAGTGGCTACCTATAAGGGAGAGTGTGGGAATGGGGGTAAATGGGGACAAAGATAGTAGGAGTACTTTTGAGTATATAGTTTTTTGTATTATTTTATTTAAGAACCATGTGAGTTAATTATGAGTGCAAACAACAGCTCTTGCCATTTCTGTTGTAAGGATGAAATGAGGTCATGCACCCGGCATACTCAGGGGTACTTGTAAAATAGTGCTAGTCTTATTTCCACTGCAACACCTTGAACCTTCTGTAGGGGACCTGTCTTTGTCTAGCACCTGAAACCCCATATACTAAGAAAGAACAAAAGTCATCAACTGCATTCTCAGGAAGCTGGCCTAATATTTATCCACCTTGAAGCCTATGGTGACTCTTGTTTCCTCGCCTTCTGCTTTCTTTCCTTCCTGCCTTCTTCCAGCCACATCAAGTCCAATTTTGGGCTTCGTGATTTCATTCCGGCTCACTGTTACCCACTTCTTTTTCCTTCCATTCATTAAATGCTACCTCTTCTTGTCCAGCGAACCAGTAACTTATTATGTCTTAGATCAAGCAACTCTAAGAATAGCAGGTGTCAAGAACTGTGCCAAGGAAAGAAGTTGGCTCTAAGTGGATGGGGTCATGTGGGAAAATAATGGGGTGAGGAGATTTAGGAGACATTTGGTTAATACCAGTAATTTAGAGATTCATGTGCCATTATTGGCTTCCAGAAACCTCCTGGGCTGACTTCATCATGTTTCTGGGAATATCCCTCTGGGTCAGGATTTATTTGTGATGAGATGCACTTTCCAGCAATGAAAAAAGAGAAGAAAGGAAAAACAATAGAAAAACTTATATTCCAGATTCATGAGAGATGGCTGGGAAAGGAAAGAGATGGTCAGAGAAAAGGACAAAGGGGCTTTAGGGCAGAAGGTACAGAAATCACCTCACTCAGCATTTGAACATGGGGACCATTTCTTTACGGTGCCTTTGCCATTTGCTTAATGGATGACCCAAAGCAAGATCTTTCTGGATCTGTGAAATGAAGACACCAGAGGTTCTACATGTTCTTGGCCTGCTGTCCACTTCTGATGAAACAACTCCTTCCCTGGCCTAGGATACTCATCTTTGTTGACCATTTTTATTATATGTTTCCTGTCTTCCTTGTCGCAGTTCATATTATTTATATTTTCAACTATGAAATTCTATTACCCCTTGTTGAACTCCAGCAGTGTATTAAATTTTCAAAAATAAGTCTCTATGTTGTAAAATATTAGTAGCATATTTCAAAGATATACCAGGAATGGTCTTGGGCTAGAACTTCTTTTAAAACTTAATTATATAGAGTTATCTGGAGACATGGACTTACTTTTTCATTCACTCTATTTTTCTTTTTTTTATTTTATTTAAATTCAATTAATTAACAGATAGTATATTATTAGTTTGAGAGGTAAAGGTCAGCAATTTTTCAGTTGCATATAACCGAAACAGTGCTCATCACATCACGTGCCCTCCTTAATGCCTGTCACCCAGTTACCCTATCCCCCTACCCACCTCTCCTCCTGCAAACCTGTTTGTTTCCTACAGTTAAGAGTCTTTTATGGTTTATCTCCCTCTCTGATTATTTTTCTCTTAAAAACATTTTTTAAATTATTTATTTACTCGAAAGAGAGAGTGAGCATGAGTGGGGCCGGCAGAGGGAGAGGGGGAGAGAATTTCAAGTAAACTCTGTGCTGAGCATGGATCTGGGTTGGAGTCTCGATCTCTCAACCATGAGATCATGACCTGATCCAAAACCAAGAGTTGGACTCTTAACTGAATGTGCCACCAGGTTCCCTCTCTTAAAAACATTTTTTATAAGTATGTACTAGCACCTAGCACAATCTTAGTATTTCTTTCTGTCATATTTTTAAACCTTTCTTTAAAAAAAGTACAAGTTGAATCATTGCATTGTACACCTGAAACTAATACATTATATGTCAACTGTATTTCAATTTTTAAAAACTAGTATAATTAAACCTTCTTAGCCTTTTAAAAATAATTTATGTTCAAGGACATATACCTCAATAAATGTATTAATTGAATATTGAAAAAAGGAAAAAAAGTAGCAAGCTCTGCTACCGTAATGAAAAGCCTTGGGATGTGGCATTTATGGAAATGTTGAGAACTATGGTGCTGGTGTATTATGTTTCAGCAAGAAGTGTTGTTTGCCACTTCTATTCTCCAAGTAACATTTTGGGAACTCTCATTGAACTCATCCATTAAATTAGGATCTAGACTTGAAACCATTAAAAATCTTGGCTTTGAGTGAGGAATATAACACTCAGAATACAAATATCATTTTGTACCCTGGAATCACTCTATCTTTGGTTCATGTAGGAATGCATTTTTGGATTGTTCAAGACTTTCACTGTTGGGTGTGGAAATACTGGTTAAAATAAATACTGGGTTATTTGGGCTGGAGCTATTATCTCTACCTAGGAATATATTTGAAAATGATTAGCATAAAAAATTAAAATTTGTGTTGTGCAACCTTATGAGAGATTCAGATGAATGGTGTTCTCCTCTGCTCTCTATGAGGGGAGCAGAGAGGCTCGAATGAGACAGTTACACTAATTTGTGCAATTTGCATTATCTACTAACCCAAGACACTTTTCAAAAAGTAATGGAAATACAGAAATGAACAAAATGAAGTTCCTGTCTTTGTAGAGTTTACATTCTTACTTAACAAGATCTTACTTAATAGAACTCTAGAATTAAGAAACTTGGGGGAAGAGAATTGGTGATTGAGAAGGATTTTGACATACAGTACGGAAGGAAGAGTGTGAAAACAGATATCCAAGTGATATACCCAGAAGCTGTGACTATACCAAAGGAGGTTTATCCACTGTAGCTGGAAGTATGGTCAGATTATGGAGGAGGCACACTTCTAATTTTCCTTTCTACAATGCTAAATCAAACATTTTAAATAAATCCCTGGGCATAGGCAACACTTACACATAAATTTTAAGAAATTAAACGGTAACATTTTGGAAACATTGGCCAAAACATCTGATTACACTAGGAATTTCACAGGTAGAGAGGGAAGTGGAAATATTAATAAAGAAGCCAGTTGGCAGTCTTCCATTCAATGGGATTAACTCACCCTGGGTTGAAATAACCTTGCCAAACACAATGACTTTGATTAAATCTCCCCCCCACCCCGCCCACTCCCCTGCCAAACTGGCAGTATAGAGCACAATTTTTACCCAACCTTGTTCAATAAGAATTCTAACAGGAAAAGTAACATGTCATTGACATGGAGCATTGCTTCTCGATGAAAGAGAAAATTCAAACAGAAGTTAGCTGGGTCAGTATAGGATTCAATGAAAGGAAGATGGTATTTTTAAGCACCAAGATAGAACATTTGGATAAATTGTTTTCTCTCTGGGTAAAATCCTGCCTTGCTCTCTAATAAGGGAGATTAAAATTATAACCCTTTCAGTGGGTAGTACTAGAGACACAATGACCATTCTTAATCACAGTTTCTCACTTTTCTAGACCCATTTTCTTGGATATCACAGAGCTACCTGTCATGGGTATGTTGCTTGAGTTATATTTTTAATCTCCTCCATCATGTTTGAAAGACATCTTGTCTAATCAGCAATACATTCTGAGCCTATTACTTCTGCAGATGGTAACCTGATCTGCTTCTAGCATCTTCTTTTGGCTTTAGTTTTGGAGGGCAATTCATTAAACAAGAAAATTTCATTGCTAATGTTCTTAGTGTAAAAGTCATACATGTTTAATGTAGAAAATTTGAATAAAAACATAAACAAAAAGAACAAATCTTCAATAATCCATAATATAAAAGGTAACATACTTCATGCATACTTGATAATTTTCTTTTGCTTCAAAAAATCTATGTAATTAAATATTCAAGCATATAATTCTTTTTCAATAGCTACACAGAATTTTATTGACTGCATACCCTCTGGTTTACTTAATGTATCCATGTTGTTGGATATTTAGGTTCAATATTTATAATTTTTAGTTTAAAAATTTGTGCTGCATTGAATATCCTGTGGGTTTTTTTTTTTTAACTTTTGCACTCAATCATGCTTATTTCTGTGAGATAAGTTCCTACATGTGGAATTCCTGGGTCAATCTATGAATACTATCAAACTGACCTTGTGGAAGTTTGTGCGATGTATTTTCTGAACCGCATTGTTGGAGGATGCATGTATTTTTCCTTGATGAAGTCTGTCTTTTCTCTGGTCTTTGTCTTCAAATTCTGGCTTTTTAAAAAAATTTGGTGCTTATGAATTATTTTACTGATGGTAACTGGGAAGTATAGTGAATTACTGATATGATTCCTCCTCATGTTAATTAAGTTTGTTAGCCAAATAAATGAGTTAAGTAAGGATAGTGTTTTTAGAGACAGTAATAACAAACTCAAAGTTCCATGGAAAGGATTAAATATCAGTTCAGATGACCTGGCTTTGAATTCTAGCTTTCTAATCCTCAAACGTACAATTTGCTTTAAGCTTCAGTCTTCTCACCTATAAAATGAGAATCCAATCTGTCTTATTTTTGTGTGGGTGAAGTAGACCATGTGGTCTAGGTGTGAGTGATCCCATTCCCACTTAGAGGACTAGGCTTTGACTGATAAAAACCCCCAAATAGAGTCTTATCTCCCTCACCTGGAATAACCTCGTTTAAGCCAACCGGCATGTAGCATTTGCAGTCGATTGTATTATATTTTCAAAATATATCCAAGCTCATTACATCTGGATGTTCTTACAGAAGGATTTTATTTCCCATTCTATTGCTAACATCCCTAGCAATGATTTACTTTGTCCTATAAAATGTGGGTGGAAGTTACACGTGCCATTTCCAGGTGGAAGGCTGAAAGGCCAGCATGTGGCTCTACCATCACGCTTCCCCTCTGCCACAAGATTACTACACCCTAGAAGATTACCCTCCTTCAGTTTTAGTCCCCAAATGAAGAGGGCATGGATGACATCTCAGCTGATCCATAACTACCAGCAAGAAAGTTCAATGACAAACCTTTGTTGCTTTGTAAACCATTGAGGCTTTGGGGTCATCTGTTACCATAGCATATCTTAGCTTAGGCTGACACACACACCATTTCTTAGGCTAGATGGAACATTTTTTGAGAGTGAGTGCCTAACCTGATTTTGTCTGTTAGGGATGAATCTCAAGGCATCTGTTTGACATCTGGGAGAAGAGGCACTCTCTTTCTTTGGATGCTATGATATATAGTGGTGTCACCAGGATCTGCTGTAGCATTTTGTTACTATAACAAAAATCAGTCCAAGGAATGAGCAAGCGAATGAGAATAACACCAAGAGAACTGCCTAGAAATGGATCCAGAGCCCTAATTTTAAATCAAGGTCTATAGTTGACATACCTTTGAAAAGCAAAACAATAAATTCCCTTCAGAGTTTAAGCGACTTTGTTTGAATTTTCTTTTACTTGCAGCCAAAAGGATTGTGGTTGGTTCAAATGTCTGACACAACGTGATTAAACAGAAGACAATTGGGGCAGCATGAAAATAGGACAATATCATGAGATGATAATTTCTGGGAAGTGTTTGTGCTGATGGTGGTTGAAAGAGGACAGAGGTAAAACTCAGAAGAATTCTGAAAAGTAAGGGATTCTGAGTATAGGGTTCACTGTGGATGTTGCACTGTGAGGCCAAAGCTGGAAACTGGATGTGGGAGAGAGTGAAGAAGAGATAGTCACTGACTTCACATAGGCTGGTTTCTAGAAGTTCTCAACTCTGTGCTCTTCTTGTTCTCACTGTCCTGGTAGAGCTTCTCTCTGTCTTAGCTGACCCTACAGGACTTCAAACACTGCCTGCTTGGCGAGGCATCCATTTCCAGCCTGCTCTGTTCAATCACAGTCCATACTTTCAACAGAGAGGCCTTTCCCTGGATTCATCATTTGACTGGTAGGGGGCTTAATTAATTAGCATTTGTAAGAAGTTTCCAGCTCTTTAGCGGATTAGGCATAATTAGGGAAGCAGAACCAAGATCTTTTTATTACCTTCTTTGCTGGTCTCTGTTCCTGCTTCTGCAGAAAGTGGCATTGATGTTGACTTGAATGAACTTGTACTTATTATGCTGTCTCATTTCATTTTTCATGAAATAGATTCAGAAGTCTCCCAGGTACCACATGGGAAACACTTTCCAAGAATCAGTCATTTCTCCTATAGACTAGGCAAATTCAATGTTGATAAATAATGCAAGCTTATAATCACCATAAAGGGCAAAGTGTTTGAAAGCCACAGGTGAAATCTGCTGGGTTCTTGCAGCTTTCTCTTACAAGAAATCCTCCTCCTCGCCAACTTGGACAGCACAGTTATCCCATAGTCCCCACCCAATAATTCCCTCCCCATAGACAGTGCAGCAGGCCCTGAAGACTATAGAGTTTAAATGTTATGTTCTCTTTTTTTACATCTTGAGTGAATTTTTCCCTTGTTTTTCTTATATTGTTTAAGGTTTAATTATTTATTTGAAAAAGAGAGAGCAGGGGGAGGGGCAGAGGGAGAAGGAGCAGACACCCCACTGAGCACTGAGCCAGACGCAGGGTCTCAATCCCAGGAAGTCTGAGATCTTGACCTGAGCTAAAATCATGACTCAACTGCTAAACCCACTGAGCCACCCAGGTGCCCTGATTTGTTTTTCTTATTTTACGATACAAAAAACGAATCACCCAGGAGCTACATTAACCTGAATTAACATGGTTTAACAGCATGAAAATTTATTTTGCTCTCACATTTAGGGCAATCCAGAGGGTGACTTTCTACACTTATGACGGTTCTGTAATATAAACTATGCCCTAAGCTTCTTTTATCTTTTTGTTCTATCATCATTAACATGTGCTTCCATCTTCAAGGGGCAACATGGCCACTGTCAGCTCCAGATATCAAATCTATATTCCAGACAGGAAGAAGGAGAAAGGGAAAAAAGCCAAAAGACCTCCTAACAACATTAGCACCCCTCCTGAAAGTCTTACCTCACTACTCCTACGTTAGGGTGAGGCTAGAAAAAGTAGTTTTGCTTCAGGGCACATTGATGCCTCCAATAAGATCAGGTTTCTACTATTATGGAAAAGTGATGAAGGGTAAGAAATAGGCCTTTATCAGCTTCTGTCACACAGCATTCCTTGCAATCTGTTTTAAATAATAATCCTTAACTCAATAATAATTACTTATATTTGTATAGTGCCTTAGGTTATCAAAACCAACCCTCCAGTGGTCATGGCCTCTTAGGGTCCTGGGTAACTTACAAGAACAGAGACCATTTTATCTGGAAGGATATTAGGAAGTCTTTATTCGACACATGATACCCAATGATGACCCATCTAAAATAGAGGCAGAGGGAGAAGCCTTCTCAATGATTTTAATCAGTGGAAACATGCTAATTTCCTTAGGCACCTTCCAGTAGATCCACCTGCAATTATTCTGAAGCAAAAGGGACAGAATGTGAGGTTCTGCTACTTCCTGTGTGGGAGCCCTGTCCAATCTCATCCAGCTGGATGTATGTCCCTGCAATATGGTCAGCAGTGTGCTTTTAAGGTGAGTTCTTAATGTGTTAGGTCTCAGTTCAAATGGCATTTCAAGGGGATGCAAGAGGTCGTAGTAAGTTTCTAATCAGGGCAACAGCAATCACAAAACAGATACTTACTGTACAACTACCTGGCCATTGGCCATTTTCAAAATATTTCTGCCTTAGACAGATAATGTCAGAGGACAGCATAAGAAAGAGATGGGTAAGGCAAGACTGGACAATTTCCTTAGTTCAACATAAGGAGAAAGCCCAGCAGGTAGCAGGTTAGCAGGTGCTTCATCAGTGATACCTCCCTGTGCCCTTTGTGGGTCTGGGCCTAGGAAGTTTAGGAACTGTGGGGGAGTCATTTCACACAGGCATTTCTTCTTAACTCATTTCCGTGCTATCATCATGAAAGAATGAGAGAAAATGAGGCAGAAGTGTTGAGATCTTTTTCATATCGAGGATTAGAGAATGTTTACTTTTTCTATCCTATGCTGACAGACCATTTAGTACTTGTAGGTTAGACCTTACCTGGAAGCTATTTTTGTCAGCATAGTGCAGCTTCCTTCTATAACCCCCTCTCCAACCAGTCCTGCCTCTTTCAGAGATTGAGAAACAGAACTAACACACCCTTTGATTCAGTTCTGGTGTCTACTAGCTAGGTTGAAGTTCAAGTATATGGAGATGTCATTTTTCCAATGAGCTCTCTTTTTCCTTGTTTTCTGCTAATGCTGACTTAGAGTGGCCGCTGATGGAAAGTTCTGAAGCAGTGTCATTGGGGAGAGCATATGGAACTTAAATCTCATTTCTCCCCTGGGACATAGAATGTAGGTTAAAGGCAGGTTCTAAAGATGGCATCCTCTGTGTACACAGTCACGTTGTTAAGAACTGAGAAATCCACTGAAAATATTTCAGCTTCATGTCGATCATTCTGTGTGTGAGTTAAGATTGTAAACCATTTGTTATATTCCACATTCAACATAGGTGATGAACGCTCTCCTTAAAATCCTTTAGTGCATTGGCAACTCTGCAGAGAAGTTCTAAACTCCCTAGCATAGCCTCTAAGACTTTTTGTGATCCTGTCTCCAGCCATCCACACTTTCAGTCTCACATTTTACCACCTTCTAATACATATCTTATAATCTAGTCATATCAAGCAAATAATAATAACAGCTCACTTTCAGGGACCAGCATCTATACTAAACATTTAACATAAACCCCATTTAGCTCCAAGTAGGAATTCCTGGAAATGGGATTGCTGACTCAACTGTGATCTGTGGGGGTGTATTCCCCTCTAGATCTTGCATACATTGCTCATCCGTGATTGCTGTTCTATTCTTTTCAAATTTCCTGAGATCACCGTGTGCCTTTAACCTCAGTTTCTACAAATTTCCCTTAGTTGGATTTCTGGTTGATCCTCCCGGGCTGCAGGGACACCCTTCATACTGCCTGGGGTTGCACCCAACCCCATCGCCAGCTGTCTTCCTCCTCCCAGCTGCAGCCATCGCTCTGACGCCGTCCTGGAGCTGCTGTGACTTGCATTTCACTATGCAAACGGACACCTTTCCTTTGTTACCCTTGGGAGCTCCAGCACTGCCCACTTGCCCAATCTTGGTCAGCTGGGATGGGGCAACACTGCTTGCCAGAATGCAAAATAAATGGCAGGAAGGGAATTAACAGCAGAGTACACCACACACCTTAATGAACACCTTTTGCACAGCCCGTTCTTGAGTGCTCACTGGCAGACGACAAATCTACCAGTCAGTATAGAGTGTGCTGTAATGATTCACTACATGTGATGCACTGTAATGATTTATGTGCATATGCAGTATTTTTGAGTAAAAATATTTCCAAGACAACTGTATAACAACATGGCATCTTTAAATAGGACATAGCTGTGCCTTAATTGCCTCATTTAGTTCTCAAAAAATCCTGTGATTTAAATAAATTAAATGCTGCTATTAGATGTGGAAACTGAGGCTTAAGATGGCTTCAGTGATTTGTTTAAGGCAATAGACCTCAGGACAACTGCTATACAAGGATAGCAAATTAACAACTCTCAGCCTGGAATCAGGCTGTGGGGGAAAACAGGGCATAATAGATTTTATTATTATCATTTTAAGGCATTTAAATTCTCTAAGAATTAATTTCATATACACATCTACCCCTCCCCCACAACAGAAATCTAGATTTCTGTTGAAAATGAGAAGGCATAAAAAAAAAAAAAAGACAGAAAAAAGAAAATGAGAAGGCATAAAAACTGGGTTCTGTGGGGTGTCAGTCACTGGAACTGTAAAGGGCCAGCCCCTCTGAGCGCAGCATGCTGTCCTCAGTTTACCTCAGTGTGCACTAATTCCTCTTGTCTTTCCCAGGACTCAGTCTACCCCACTCATTCATGTCACCTGCTGGCTCCTGTGGCCATTAGAGGTCAGGACCACTGAAAACCACACACTTTCTCTACAGTTCCTCAAAGCATTATACTTTGCCAACTCCCTTCTTTTTGTGGCTCACTTGTCCTATCAGGTTCACTCAACCAGTACAATCCACTTCCCTTCCTGTCTCTCGATCACTCCCTCTACCCAACACCTTCCACTCTTGCTAACTCTGAGCCTGCCTCAGCAAGCACTCCTAGTTCTTACTGCTATCTTCTGTGCTTGTCATTTCTATGTGTGGCTCACACAAGTCCACTGAGCCGGAACAAGGTCTTTCTGCTTGAATCTTGAGGCCCAGCTTGCTCTTGCTCAGAAAGAACTTGAGTAAATGGATGGATGGATGGATGGATGGATGAATTGTTGACTTGAACTCAGGAGGAAACCATTCTCTACTCCTCTTTCCAGAGTAGAGCAAGTGAATGTTGAAAGCCATCTGTAGTGACCAGTCCTTGGCTTTTGACTAGAGTATAGTGTGTGATTGAATTGTTTGTTGGTCTGCTTGGCAATTGCTTCAAAAACATCCAGGAGGAAAAAAAAAGTTTTTTTCTCTTCCCAAAGGAGCTCAGAGCAGTAAATAATATTAAACCACAGAAAAAGCTGAATGATCATTTAGTTTTTAAGAATTAAGAGCAAGTCTTTAGGATATTAGTCATTAACTATAGTCGAGTGCTGAATTTAGCATTGAAATTCCAGTAGTGAAGATAATTCTAGTCCACTTAAGAAAAATATTTATTAAACAAGATGTGATACTAGCCAATAGGTATTTTTTTTAAATGCCTCTTTATCTGATCACTTTACGGAAATCATTTACTTGGCTCTTGTTTTAAGTAGGCATTCCGCCCTCTGCAAATAATGATATTTTGCATATACTTTCCCAACAGCTAGACTTCCTTTCCTCCTTTGTAGCTCACTGCAATTGCATAATTTCTGAACCCATCATTAATTATGATGTTCCATGCCAACCTTGTTCTTGTCCTTTGTAAACAAATTATCAAAATAATACCTTCATATGGTTAAACAAATGAGACAGAAGGCTCAGGATAAACAAGTATCCCTTGTCCCTCTTCTCAGTTTCTCTCTCTAGTAGCAATCATTTCAAACTATTTTTAGATATCTCCTTTTTTAATGAACTTGGTATTTCTGAATGCTGTGTTTTTACTGCTTTTCTTTTGTATTAATTTTAGATATTATGTACTTGACTCTTTGTTATAGAAGATGGCGATTTAACTCTTTTATATCGCCCCTGCTTCTGCTTTGTCCCCTCATCCTCTCCACATGTACAGTGTATACCACTATTTTAAAAATAAAACATGTCCAACCTTCATTGCTTTTGCATGCAATAGCCCCCCAAAGTTCCCTGGTCTCTAATCTTGCTTCCCTGCATTCCAACCAGAGGGTTCCTTCTACAACGCAAGGAAGATCTTTTCACTTCTCTGCTCCCAACCTTGCAATGGTTCTTCATCATAAAGTAAAACCCCAAGTTTTTATAATGTCCTTCAAGGCCATGATTTGGCTTCCATTATCTTCTGATCTGGTCTTTCCCTACTCTCTCCTTTGCCTGCCATTTGTCCAGCCATGTTGGTCTTCTTGCTATTCATCAAACACCTCAGCAGGCTCTTACCCTAGGACTACTACAAGAGCTGTTGCATCAGAATGCAATACCCTTCTCCCAAATATCTGTATTTATAAATATTTGTAATTTACAAATATCAGATATTTAAAAAGTTATTAAATATTAAATATATTTATATTTATATTTATTTCATCCTCTCCTCAACCTGCCTCTTCTGCCCCTCCTCAGCTTTATAAGGTCCCCTCATTCTGTTAAACCTTTTAGTTTTTCAAGAGCACGTATAACCTTCCAACATGTTGAAGGTACTTACTTATTATGTTCCAGTTTATTGTTTGGACCTCTACACCTGCTGGAGAGTGAGCTCCAGGAAAGCAGAGATCTTCATCTTATTTGCTAATATATGGCACACGCACCTAAAACAGCACCTAGCACATAGTAGCTGCTCAAAAGAAATTAGATAAGTAAATGAATCCATTTGATGATTTAATGTGACACACTGCAGGGTTAGGCATAGTGTTGTGGTAAGACCACCTCCTTTCCTGCAGTTTCCTTTTCCTGCAAGAGTTTATTACTGTCTTTTTCCTACTTTATGCCATCTGCTATCCATACATCATTCTTTCCAGATGTTCCACGACAACAGGGTTTTGTTTTTAAGGAGAATGAGTGCTGTTTCTCTAATAAGTATAATTTTGGCTTTTAGTAAAAGATTTCTTTTTTTGTCATGCTAAGAGCACTCTTCCAGTATTTTTCAACAATATTATTAACATATAGTTCACAGATTACATAATTCATCCCTTTAAGGTGTACAATTTGATGATATTGTGCTCAAAATTCCAATGTCAAAGACACTTGGGGATAAAGACTTCACAGAAGTTACTAGGTTAAAATGAGGCCATTAGGGTAGGATCCTAATCCTCTAGGGCTGAGGTGCTTGTAAAAAGGGGAAGAGAGACCAGAAATGCACATAGGGATGACCATATGAGAACAAAGCAACACAAGGGTATCCATCTGCAAGTCAAGGAGAGAGTCTTTGGAGGAAACCTACCCAACAGCACCTTGACTGTGGACTTTCAGGCTTCAGATTGAGATAATAGATTTCTGTTGTTTAATTCACCGGGTCTGTGGTATTTGGTTTCGGCTTCTCCAGCAAAAAAATACAGATAGTTTTTAATACATTCACAAATATGTGTAACCATCATCACAGTTAATTTTAGAATAATTTAATCACCTCAAAAAAGAAACCCCATACCCTTTAGCTACGGCCACCTCCTGTTCCTCCATGTGCCCCAGCTGTGGGCAACCATTAATTTACTTTCTGCCTTCTATAGATTTGCCTATTCTAGAAATTTCATATAAAAGATATCCTATAATATGTGGTCTTTTGAGACTGATTATACTTATCATATTTTTAAGGTTTATCCATGTTGTAACATGTACTAGCATTCCATTCTTTTTAAAAAGCCAGATGATATTCTTTGTATGGTTACTCCACTTTTTGTTTATTCATTTACCAGTTGGTGGACATTTGGAGTGTCTCCAACTTTTGGTTATTATGAATAATGCTGCTATAAACTTTTAAATATTAGCTTTTATATGGCCATGTGTCTTCATTCTTTTGGGTATAGACCCAGGAGTAGAATTGCTAGTAAGGCAATGCATAAGGTTACTCACAAGGAAACTGATTGTTTGAAAAACTGCTTCTCAAAGTAGCTACACCATTTCACATTCCCACCGACAATGTTAGGGTTCCAATTTTATCACATCCCCACCAACACCTGTGATCTGACTCTTTGACTGGAAATTTAGTAGGGCAAAGTGGAATCTCAGCGTGGTTTTGATTTGCATTTTGCTGGTGATTCATGCTGTCAAGTTTCTTTTCATGTACATATTGGTCATTTGTATATCTTCCTTAGGGAAAGGTCTGCTCAAGTCCTTTGCCCGTTTTTAAATTGGGTTCTTTCTTTTATTATTACTAAATGAGCAGATTTCTTTATATATTCTAGATACAAGTTCCTAATCAAATATATGATTGCAAATACTTTGTCCCATTCTGTGGGTTGTCTTCACTGGCTTGATAGTGTCCTTTGCAGTACAAAAAATTTTAATTTTGGGGCACCTGGGTGGTTCAGTCAGTTAAGTGGCTACCTTTGGCTGAGGTGATGATCCTGGAGTCCCTGGATCTAGCCCCATTTTGGGCTCCCTGCTCAGAGGGGAGTCTGCTTCTTCTTCTCCCTCTGCTCCCCTTCCCACCCACTGGTGCTCTTTCTGTCTCTCTCACTTGCTTACTCTCTGTCTCTCAAATAAATAAATAATATCTTTAAAAATTTTTGATGAAGTCCAATTTACCTATTTTTTCGTTTGTGGCCTATGATTTTGTTGTCACATTTAAGAATTTATTTCTAAATCTGAGTTCATAGAGATTTACTTCCTTGTTTTCTTCTAAGAGTTTGATAATTTTAGTTCTTAGATTTAGTTCTTTCATCCATTTTTGAGTTAAATTTTGTGTACGGTGTGAGGTAAGGGCCCAACTTCATTCTTTTGCAGATGGCTATTCAGTTGTCCCAGCACCATGTTAAAAAAGTGTCGAATCACTGTGTTGTACACCTGAAACTAATATAATATTGTGTGTCAACCATACTCAAATAAAAACAGTAAACCAAAAACAAACAAACAAACAAAAAGACTATTCTTTCCTGCATTGAATGGTACTGGCAACCTTGCCCAAAATCAGCTGACCACAGATGCGTGAGTCTATTTCTAGTTTCTAGCTTCCTTTTTTTTTTTTTTTTTTTTTTTAAGATTTTATTTGTTTGAGAAAGAGAGTGCACATGTGCATGAGCTGGGGTAGGGGGTGCGGTGGGGGAGGGGCAGAGGGAGAGGTTAGAAGCAGACTCCCTGCTGAGCAGGGAGCACATCACCTGACTTTATCCCAGAACCTTGGGATCAAGACCTGAGCTGAAGGCAGATGCTTAACTGACTAAGCCACCCAGGCTCTCCAAGCTTTCAATTTTCTTTCTCATCCATTTATATTTCAGTACTATCCTTATGTCAGTACTATATTGTCTTGATTATCATTGCTTTGTAGGAAGTTTTAAAATCAGGAAGTATGAATCCTACCTTGTTCTTTTTTCATTATGATTGTGAATATTCTGGGTCCACTGCAACTCCATATAGATGTTATGATTGGATTGCCAATTTCTACAAAGAAGGAAGGTGGGATTCTGACAGAGATTGTGTTGTGCCTATAGATAAATTGGAGAGTATTGCCATCTTAAAATATTATGTTCTATGATAATGAATGTGAAATGCTTGCCATTCATTTAAAACTTAAAAAATTATTTCAATATTGTTTTAGAGTTTTCAGTTATAAGTGTGTGTTTTATTCAATTTATTCCTAAGTAATTTTTTATGCTATTCTAAATGAAATTTTTTTGTTAATTTTATTTTTGGATTGTTCTTTGCAAATGTACAAAAATACAATAGACTCTGTTCATTTTTCTTCATTCTTTCTCTCTATTCTTTAGGTTGTATAACCTCTATAGATCTCTCATCAATCTACTGTTAAACATCTCTAGTGAATTTTTCATTTTCATTACTATACTTTCAACTCCAAAATTTCCATTTGGTTCTTTTTAAAATCATTACTATCTCCTTACTAATATTCTCTAGTTTATTCACATCATACTTTTCTTTACTACTTTGATCATGATTTTCTTTAGCTCTTTGAACATATTCACGATGACTACTTTGAAGGCTCAGTCTGTTAAATCTGACATTTGATTGCTCTCGTAGTTTATTTTGTCTGTTTTTTCTCCCAGTATATGTGTCATATCTTCCTCTTCCTGTTCATGTCTTTACAGTTCTGTTAGAAACTGGATATTTTAGATTATATATTGTAGCAACTCAGTACTGCCTTCCCCACTTGTTTTTCATTGCTATTTGCTTAGTGACTGACTGGATTATTTTAGTGAAGCTTATTTCCCTCCCACATAGTGTTAAGCCTCTGATGTTGCTCCTTAGAGGGTGTAGCCTTGTGTATGCCTGCAGGCATTTTGGGCTGATAGATTGGCAGGGCTGTCTTTGATTCTCTTTTTTCCCTGTCCATACCCAACTATCAAACTCTACTAACTGCAAGCTGATTACTCTATTGTTTTAATAAATGCCCCAGGGCATAAATTGCTCCATAAACTATACCATGCAATTCAGACTCTTTTGAAGGGACGGTTGGTAAGGTCAGTGTTTGAGATTGATTCTGACCCCAAATATATCTATCCAGTTGTGCTTTTCCCTTGTTCTCCTGGATAAACTAGCCACCGTACAGTTTAGCCTGCAGGTCCTATGAATCTATCAATATCCTCCCAATTGCCTTTAACCAGAACCTCCACTGTTCTTGGGTATCCTTAGGCTTGAACTTTACCAATCTATTCCAGGGAAGTTGTTCTTTGGGAAGAGATTAGCATCTATCTACTTTATGGCCTGCTTCTCACCCTCCAAGCAAAATCTCTAGAGGGCTGTGGAACTGAGGGTGGGAATATTGAACCATTTAACTCTGAGTGACATTTCCACATTGAGGAATTGAGCTCCTGGTGGTAGTGGCATCCATCTTTTTCACTGGCCTCTCTTTCGTGGGCTCATCACCTTAGGAGCCAGAACAAGTGCTAATGGAGCTCTAGGGTTCTCAGAGGCAGCACACTCGAGGTAGGGTCATAACCTGCCAGTGGAGGCTGGATGGTGGCAAGGGGTTCTCACTTCTCACTGGCACTTGCTTGGAATTTAGCCTTGCCAACAGGTAGTGGGGGACAGCATGGAGAAAGCACTGACATCCTGCTCCTTTTGGGAAGGTAGTCCTGACTGGGAGCTGAAGGAGAGAGAGCACTGTGATCCTGTCAACACCTGTGTGGAGACAAGTTTATATCTCACTGACTTGGGAGGGAGAAGAAGGGAGTATGCTTAAGTTGAAATACCACAGACCTGTTATTACTACCAAATTTTGGTAGATTGTTTTTGGTACATATTTTTTTTCATTTGCTGTATTTCCTCCAGATATTTTAAATGGTTGCTTTTATACAACTTTCACCAGTTTCACTGGGGAGCAGGTCTGTGGGAACTCCCTCATGTCATGTTGCCCTGTATTATTTTTAAACCTTCAAAAAATAAAAAATCAAGTGGATTCTGTCAAATGGCTTATTGCTTCTATTGATGTGATTTTGTTGTGAAGAAGATTTTAAAATAAAAATATTAAGTACAGAAGAACATATGGGAAGGAGGGAAAAAATAGAGAGAGAGAGGCAAACCATAAGAGACTCTTAATTATAGAGAACAAACTGAGGGTGGATGGAGGGAGGTGGGTGAGGGATGGGCTAGATGAGTGATGGGGATTAGGGGGGTGCTTGTGATGAGTACTGGGTGTTGCGTGTAAGTGATGAATCATTGACTTTTACTACAGAAACCAATATTATGCTATATGTCAACTAACTAGAATTTAAATAAAAAAATATTAAATAGAGTATATTTTCCTTTTGTTGTGTTCTAGTATGGCTGTATTCTGCTAATATCTTCTAGCATGTAGTAATTTATCACTTTATTCAATTTACTTATTTTTAATCAAAAAATTCATGTCTATAAAGGGCAAGCTCACCCTTAAGGGCTGTGTGTGTGTGTGTGTGTGTGTGTGTGTATCCTAATCACAATTAGGATTAAAATCACTTTTTCCTTTTCCTTTTATAGTAACTTATATAGTTTACCATTATTTTCTTTTGTTGGAGGATGAAATGGGTAGTTAGGTTACTATTTGCTATTTGAAAGTTTGGAGAAATTTTGATCTAAACAAGTATATTTAGTTATGTGTGTGGGGCATATGAACAATTTTTCCATATATTTAGTTCTGGATACTCAAATTTCTTCCTTGTGGTGACTATTTTGATGTTTTACATTTTTAGGATGAAAACGTGGAAAATTATAAATAGTATAGGCCTTGCAGCTCTGCTTTGAATTCCAGCTGCATCTCTTAGTAGCTGGGTGACCTTGGACATATAGCTGCATCTCCCTAAGCTTCAGTTCTGCCTGTAAAAGGAAGATGAATATTTTTTCAGGAGGTCATCACACCTGCAAAAGTAGGGAATCCCTGTACAACACTCAGTACTGTGACAAGGTCCATAGGCAGCACTCAGTGGGTGACCATTCCCGTGCTTTTGAGAGAATCATTTACTCCACACAGAATTTAAAATAATTAGTATTTAACCATGCAAAGGGCTTACTGATGCATTTTCTTCCCCTATTATCCTGCATGCTCCACTGCCCACTTTATGTTTCATTTTATCGGTTTTTCAATTAGATTTGCCATTTGGTAGTCTTTTTCAACAAATAATCTTTGGCTATATTAATCACTTTCTTTTTGTTTTCTTCATTATTTAATTAATTTATTGTTTATCTTATCACATGTGCAGTTTCCTATTCTCTTATAGTTCTTTTTTTATTCATTTCTTTGTCTTATACAATGAGGTGAGAACATAGTTAATTTTCTTCTATTTTTTTAAATGAAGAATGCTATGAACTTTCCTCTCAACACTGTTTTGACCACTTCCCATATACTTAAATTAATAATTATTATTCTCTTTATATTCTGCTACTGGATTTTGAGCACATGATTGGAACTGAACTTTTGGGAACCAGTTAGGAGCAGGAGACTAGTTAAAGAAGTTGTTACAACCATGAGCTGAAAGGCCAACTATCTAGACTGAGAATACTAATTGAGTGTCAAGATACAAAAATCAACCAATACCAGGTGAATGCCTATTGTGTACTGAGCACTGCTTTCCTCAAAGTTAGTTTTGCATATGGATCTCCTTAATTACCACAAGAATGTTGTGACTTTTGTCTCTTTTCCCTTCTGCAGTAAAGATTCTGGAGTAGTCCAAGACTTGCCTAAAGGGTGTAGAGCAAATACAACCCATTTCTCTGAAATCTTGGTTGGGTATTCTCTTCACTGCTATATAATCCTACCTCTTTATAATTCTCTTAGAAGCTTATTTACTATGGACCGAGTCTTATTCTCCCAAATGCCAATAGTGAGCACTGTTACTTTTAATTAACTTTGCGTCAATAGGAATGGTTTGTGCTTACTTTGCAATGTTACTTAAGATCAGTTGTTGTGAGAGAAGACAGGAGTATCAGTGGGATCAATGTCAAATTTATGAGAAAGCTTACATATGGGAATGCCTAGGTGGCCCAGTCAGTTAAGTGTCAGACTCTTGATTACAGCACAGCCTATGATCTCTGGGTCATGAGATCCAGCTCCACAGAGGGCTCTGTGCTGGACTTGGAGCCTGCTTGAGATTCTGTTTCCCTGACCCTAGGCCCCTCCCCCTGCTCATGCTCTCTGTCTAAAATAAATAAATAAAATCTTTTTTAAAAAAGGCTTACATGTGGATGAACTTGCTGATCTATTTCACGAGACTCTGTAAGACCAAGCTAAGTAAGAAGAAGGCATAGAATATTAATAGCAGTTATGCTTACTTAATTCCCAACTCCTGTGTGCCAACCACTGTGTAACAATCTGACATGCATTATTTTAATTAGTTCTTATCCTTGTTGTGAGGTGGGTTATTATGATTTTTACTCTCCCTTATTTATAGATCAGGATACTGCCACTCCAAAGTGTTGAGTAACTCTCCCCAAATTGTAGAAGCAGTCAATTAAATGCAGGTTATCTGACTTCAAAACTTAAGACCTTATCTTTGTTGCTTAATTACTTCTCCTAGAAGCTAGAAAAAGGCAGAATATTAATCAATTTAAAAGAAAGTATTAAGAACGTGTTGTTTCAGGAGGTGTTGGGCCTTTGTGTTGCTGGAATGATTCAAGCAGAGGCCTGTGATCCTCAGTTCACAAAAATAGAGGAAATCTGTGACCCACAGGCCATTGGTACTGACTCTGAAGAGGACTAGAATAATTCGCTAGAAATAAGACAGTGTGTGGTAGAAAAATCAGACTGTCTGGGAGGTAATGAGACTCTGCACAGTGAATTAGGTGATACAGGTGGAGTCTAAATCTGGATGGATCGTTTAACTCAATGGATTTTTTTTTTTCTAATAGCCTTTCAAGGACTTTGAAAAATCAAATACCTTAAACATTAATTTTGATTTTGCCAAGAAGAGAACAATAGTAGCTCTCGGGTTTTTGATTGTGTCGTTCACATTCAACCACTAGAAATTTAAAGCTTTCCTCAGGTAGTAAGGGATTCAAAAAGATCTAAACAAGTCAGCAGTAACTGCAACACACATACTAATCCCATGCACTGGTGTCTCAGATTCTACAGACACCGTTACAGTTGTGTACTGCAAGACCTCATTACCCATCAGCATTGTGGAACGCCCTTGAGGAGAGCACTTTACTGCTTTCTCCAGTTGCTCTTACGCATGCACAGCCACAGGCCAGTAAACATCCATCCTTTCTCAGAGGCCAGCTGGCTATCAAGCTGTACCAATTATTCAACATAAATTCCACCAACCCTATACTATTTTGGTAAACCATTCAACTCAGTGCTAAAACTGACAAAGTCAGTTGCAATAGTGTGAATGAACAGTTAAAGCAAAATTAAATTTCTACATTGACCAACTATAGGGATCCACCTCTGATGAGTCCATAGTACAACAGTTTTATGATGAGTACTATAGAAACTCTTGTATTTTGATCACTAATCCTGCCTGGGGCACAAGCTGGTGACTGAATTAAGAAGCCTTTTATCATTACTGTCATGAACTAGACTTTGCCAGTAAATCTTGAACATGCCTTAGTTCAGAGGGAAGTTCTGACCCCAAGTTTTTAGATTTAATTCTAATATAGTTGACCTTTAAAGTTCTATTAGTTTCAGGTATACAATATAGTGATTCAACAATTCTGTACGTGACTCGTGCTCATTATGATAAGTGTGCTCTTAAACCAAGTCACATATTTCACCCATCCCATCACCCACCTCCTCTCTGGTAACCTTTTGTTCTTTATAGTTAAAAAGCTCATTTTTTGGTTTGTCTCTTTTTTCCCCCCTTTATCTATTTTGTTTCTTAACTTCCACATATGAGTGAAATGATATGGTATCTTTCTCTGCCTGACTTATTTTGTTTAGCATTATACTCTTTAGCTTCACCCATGCTGTTGCAAATGCAAGCTTTCATTCTTTTTTCATGGTTGAGTAATATTCTATTTATATACCTATATATACAGTGATAAGTGGTATATATATGCATATATAAATTTATCTATATATATCACATCTTTATCCATTCATCTGCTGACAGACACTTGGACTGCTTGCATAATTTGTCTATTGTAAATATGCTGCAATAAACATAGGAGTGCATATATCCTTTCAAATTAGTGCTTTCATATTCTTTGTGTAAATACCCAATAGTACAATTACCAGGTCAGAGGATAATTCTGTTTTTAATTTTTTGAGGCACCTCCATACTGTTTTCCAGAAGGGCTGTACCGTATGCATTCCCATCAACAGTGCACAGGGTTTCTTTTTTTCCACATCCTCACCAACTCTTGCCATTTCTTGTGTTTTTGGTTTTAGCCATTCTGATAGGTGTGAGGTGATATCTCAATGTCGTTTTGATTTGCATTTTCCTGAAGATGAGCATCTTTTCATGTGTCCAATGGCCACCCATAAGTCTTCTTTGGAGAAATATCTGTTCATGTTTATTAATTGGGTTATATGTTTTTGGTTATTGAGTTGTATAAGTTCTTGTATTTTGGATACTAACCCCTTATCGGATATGTCATTTGCAAATATCTTCTGCTCAGTAGTGTTTTAGTCTTGTTAATTGTTTTCTTTGCTGTTGGAGAAGCTTTTTTTTTATGCAGTCCCAATAGTTTATTTTTGCTTTTATTTCTCTTGCCTCAGGAGACATATCTAGAAAAATGTTGCTATGGCTGACGTCAGAGAAGTTACCACCTATACTTGCTTCTAAAATCTTTATGGTTTCAGGTTTCGCAATTAGGTACTTAATCCATTTTGAGTTTATTTTTGTGTATGGTGTAAGAAAGTGGTCTAGTTTTTTTCTTTTGCAAGTTGTTGTCCAATTTTCCCAACACTATTTCTGAAGAAACTGTCTTTTTCTCATTGGATATTCTTGCCTCTTTTGTCAAAGATTAATTGAACTTATTTCATCCTGAGCTGGAAATAACCCATATCTGAAGTCTTCAGACTTCACAAGGAAGTCTGGCTGTGACTCAGTGGCAAATATTGCCCAAGATGAACAAATTCCATGAGCTCTGTTTCCAAACTTCATCCTCTTCTGTTGACTTATTGCTATGTAATCTAGGCAAGTCATTAAGCCTTTTGTGAGTCTTGATTTCTCTACTTGTAAAATGGTGATATTAATAATATCTTTTCTGTAAGATTATTCTGTAGAAGTAAAATGAAATAATCATAGGATAGATCTTTATAAACTATAAAATGCCTTGAAGCAAAAAATTATTTATTTTATTTTTTTTACCAATTTATTTATTTATTTTAGAGACAGAGAGGGCAAGAGAGAGCACTAGCAGGAGGAGGGGCAGAGGGAGACACAGAGAGAGAATTTCTCACAGACTCCTCAATGAGCACGGAGTCCAACTCAATGCTGGGTTTTTCAACCTTGAGATCATGACCTGAGCCGAAACCAAGAGTCAGATGTTCAACTGAGCCACCCAGGCACCCCCAAAATTATTATTATTTTAAAAGTGACATTCTGGCAGAGTCTGGACAGTCGGCCAAAAGCAGGCTGAGTCAGAAGCAGGTTTTTAGGGGAGCTGGAAGCCTGCTGGGGCATTGCTAAGGAAACCAGGAGAGAAACATACGTCACTGAGCCCCATCCTTATCTGCCCACTCTAGAAAATCTACCAAGAGCACAAACAGTGCAAGGGACCAGTCATGGATAATTTGGGAAAAACATCAGATTCCATTTAAGGAGGGAAAGAAAGTGGGAGCATTCTCCAAAGAAAGAAAATGCTTCTCTTGGTTGCAAAGAGGAAAGCACTTCCTGAACATTTCTAATCGACATGTGAAATGCCATCTGGAAGACAGAGGGAGAAAGCTGGTTCCTAGGTTTCCTTTCAGAAGGGGAAGCCTTTGTCCCTGGCATCATTTAGATATTTGTAAGGAGATGAAGTTTAGTACCATAAGCCCTGGGAGTCCCTCTGGGCTCAGCTAATGGGTTCAATTGTCAGCTTCTCTCTATTGAGAAACACAAATTTCGGTAAAAATGAATCTTGTGAAACTGAGAACTAAAACTGTAGAACGTTCCTTGCATGTCCCTTTATATCAACAACATCTCTCACATAATCTTCCTCTTTGTCATTAATACTTCTCCTATCATAGTTTTGATTTTCATGGTGGGTTATTTTTCTTGCTCCCTTTATACCTGGAATGAAGAATATCTAGTAGACATTCCAAGCTCAGTATTCCTAAGTGGAACTCCTTATTGTCCATGGTTATGCTCAAGAGCATCCTACCTCTGCTTTAGAACTCCAGGCCAGCTAGAAGCTTCATGGTTATTTTGACCTTTGTGGTTCTTTGACCTAGTGTAATATCAAAGAATCCTACTGGATCTGCCTAAGCCCACTTTATTCCACTAAGACTCTCCTGGTTCAGGTCTTAATCATGTCTTGCCTGAATCATGGGTTTGGGCATCACCTCTAGCTTCCTGTCACTTTCATATCTCTTCCTGAAGCTGCTAAAGCCCCCTCCTTCCCAAAAGCTAGACCAATGTGTGCCATTTCCTTACTTGAAGGTTTGATGACTTCCTGTTACCTAAAGAAACGGACACTCTCCTCTATGGCATTTGTGTGTCCTTTTAAGGACAATACTTCAAATTGTATTCTCAAACAAATAACAATGGTGTTGAGTGGGGTTTAATGCAGCTTGCTTTTAAGCTAAGCTCTTGACACCATCAAGATTCTTCCAAGACAAGAATCATAGGAAATGCAGAGAAGACTGGATATGTAATCAAAATTGCCTTTAAAAAATGTTTTCTGAGGATTCCATTGTTTGGTCATTAGCAGCTATTTGGGTTCCTGAAATTATATTTGGCCTGTATAACTGGGACTATCAGAGGTGTTTATGATAAGTGATGGATGTGTTAAATAAACAGACTAGAAAGTCTTTTCCATTATAGGTTTGTAAGCATGGGATTTGAACTTGGGATCACCATTATTGAGAATAAGTGGGGGAGGGGGTTTGTTAAAGAAAGCCATTTATGGACAGTTTCTAACGCTAGATCACACTTAAAATTACGTATGTTTTGTTTAGTTGCCTGAATATTCTTGTATTAATCACTGTCTGTTATTTATGGCTTCAAAAATATTTAGAAGACAAAATATCAAGCTTGGTTAGAAATAGAAATCTTTGCTGGGGTCTCTGTTTCTAACTACTCTTGTATTTAAGAAATGGCTTAACTCAGACTGAAGAGTCTTCTGGGTGAGATACAGTTTACACAGAGACATGTAGAGAAGAAATTGAGATCACAATAACCGATCTTGTTTAAGACTAATTAAAAGCAGACAGAAGATATGCTCACATAATGCTTAAATTATTCAAATGGAAATTTATGAGATGGTGAACTGTGGTTACTTCTGCAACTGGGTGGGACCGTTTTATTTTGTATTTTATACCTTCTACATATGGAATTTGTTTAACCAGTAGCATGTACTACTTGTATTAAAAAGTATTTAGATTGGGACACCTGAGTGGCTAAGTCAGCTGAGTATCCAATTCTTGCTTTCATCTCAGGTCATGATCCCAGTGTCCTGGGATCCAGCCCCACATCAGGCTCTGTGCTCAGTAGGGATTCTGCTTAGGATTCTCCCTCTCTCTCCCACAGCTCCTCTCCCCCACTCACATGTGCATTCTCTGTCTCTCTCACAAAAATAAATCTTTAAAAAATAAACATTTTTATATGTATTGTCATAGAAAAGATCCAAAATACATTGTTAATTGAAAAGAAGAAAGTGGTAAATGTTGTGTATTGCATAATTCCATATTTGTAAGCAATTACTAGAGCCTATATATATGATATTATATATAATATATATGATATACTATTATATACACAAAATGTACGATTACCTATATTATATATTTATACTATTACATATTTATGTGTGTGTATATATATACATATTATATATTTATACTATTCCATATGTTATGTGTATATTTTGTTTTATTTGAATTAAAGCAAATTTGACTCTGAGAGTCCATCTTAATAGGAAAACAGGAAATTCAATCCCCATGTTTTTGGGGAATATTTCTTCCCATTCTTTTTCTTTTTTCTTTTTTAAGATTTATTTATTTTTTCATGAGAGATGCAGAGAGAGGTAGAGACATAGGCAGAGGGAGAAGCAGGCTCCATGCAGGGAGCCCAATGTGGGACTCGATCCCAAATCCTGGGATCACTCCCTGAGCCGAAGGCAGATGCTCAACTGCTGAGCCACCCAGGTGTCCCAATTTCTTCCCTTTCTAGAGTCACATATAAGTCCTCTGGTCCCTAGCCCTTCATGCCTATTTTGTCCATATTTGCATGGGTCCTTGATTGGGCAGTATAGGGCCTTACTAAGTGTGAAGGAGCATCTTTGCTGAGACCAGACTTTCCCTCTGAGAGATCCCTCTGTGGTCCTAGTCCCTTCATGCAGATGGCTCTGGGATTCAGGGTCCAGGTTCCTACTTTATTGGAACCCAAAGACCTTGCCCTTTTGCCTGTCTTGAGGACTGTCCTTTTTCCAGTACTCTCTCCACTAGTACAAATCACTACAGAAAATTCAAGGCGAAGCAAGTATCTTATTTTCAAGTATCTTTTTTTTTTCCCCTCTAAGTCAAAGAGACACAAAAGGCCTGAAATTTTTGGAATGCCTGGTATTGGAATTCTGCATGTATACTGTGTGTGAGGGCTTGTGCACACGCGCGTTTGTGTTAATGTACATGCATTTGCATGCATGCATATGTGCATGGAGGTTTATGGAAGGTAAAAGTAGAATGAGAATAAAATGCTATTTAATATCTTAATAAATCATTTTGCCACACTCATCTTACAGATCGGAAACAGAGATTCAGAAAGACGAAGCACTTCCTACAAGGTTAAACACTTGTAAGTGGCAGTGATAGTTTTGAATTCTGATCTTTCTCACCCCAAAGCTCATTTTCATTTCCTCAGACTTAACCTCAATCAGATTTCGTAGTACATATGAAGACTGAAAATTTCAGGCAAACCTTCCCAGATGTTCACATTGGAAACTTGTGGAGAGAAGGCCAAATTGCCTAAATTTTTCTTTCTTTTTTTTTTTTTTTTAATTTTTCTTTCTTCCTTTTCAGACTGCATTTGAAGGACAGATGTCATGGAAGAGTAACAGCTTTAGGTCCTAGGGAGGACAGTGATCGAAAAGCCATGTCATGCCAGGATTAGTATCCTGAAGAGGGTCTAGGGAAAATTTGGCTCTGGTTTTGATTTGTTTTCTTCTAAGAAGCCCTATGCTAGGTTTTTTGGTTTTGTTTTGGGTTGGTTTTTTTTTTTTTTAGATTTTTATTTATTTATTCTTGAGAGACAGAAAGAGAGAAAGAGAGAGAGAGAGGCAGAGACATAGGCAGAGAGAGAAGTAGGCTCCCTGCAGGAAGCTTAATGCAGGACTCAATCTCAGGGCCCTGGGATCACGGCCTGAGCCAAAGGAAGACACTAAACCATTGAGCCACCGAGCCGTCCTGATTTTTTGGTTTTAAGCAACAGAAAACAATTTTGCCTGATATACACCAATGAGGAATTTATTGAGGGATCTGGAGTCCATCACAGATTCCAAGGAAAGCTGACATACCAGACCGTAGAAAGAGCAGGTCTGTGCATCTGAGGAGCAAAGTTCTGGAGCTCAGGCTTTTTCTGGGGATTACTCCAGTTTTAGTCTGTTCTTGAATTCCATGCTTGGAAGCTTCCCAGGGGATCTGATTGTCCTGAAGTGGGTCATGGAGCCACCTAAGTGCTAAAGGTTAAGGGCCCTTGACCGTCACCCCCATGGAGGGGAGGCAAAGTAGGAGTGGGGGTAGTTGTCCTTGCTCAGTGCCGCCTGGCGAATCTGGGTGGACCAGGGGTCACAACCCGGACCTTCCAGCTCCAAACTGGGCGGCCCCTACTTTTGGAATCATCATTACTGTGCATTCCATTCCAAGCAAGTTCAAATTAGAAGCTACATTACATAGTTTACAGAGAGTATTTTTAGGCGTTAAGCACTTTTTAAAGGGTTTTTTTTAAAAACAACCATATCCAAACAGTCAAGAAGAAAAATTGCAAACATTGTGGGAAGTGATTATCTTTCCTCAACTGAGATCAGACATTCTGCAGAACGGTGCTGTGTGTAGCTGATCTGCTTTCCGATTAAAAAGTGAATGAAACCTGGAAGCCTTGACTCATGGGTTCCCAAATCTGGCTTCACATCAGAGTCAACTGTGGATTCCAATAAGTGCTGGCTTTGGAGTTGTTTGACCTGGGCTGGATCCCAGCTTTGCCTCTACACCACTGTGTGACTATGTGAAAGTCCCTCAGGCTCGCCAAGCCCCAGTTTGTTCATCTGCAAAATGGTGACAATTGTACTTCGGACTTTATGAGGCCATTGGGAGAATTAAACAGAACCTATTGTGGGCGGTGTGTTTATCACTGTGGCCCAGCACCCAGTAAGTGCTCAGAAATATTCATGACATGGTCCACTAGTTTCTTCTTCCTCTAGCGTGGCTCTTTAGGCTTTCCTTACATGCCTTTCGTATACACGCTCCTCTGTCTGAGATCTGCTGTAAAAGTCAGAATCCCTGAAGATCTCAAAATAGGTTATTTCATCAAAGTCAAATTTCAGAAGTAAATTGGAATTGATCTTCTCTTAGAAATGAAAAGTGTTGGATCCAAAAGGCTCACTATTGTATTTAAGTCAAACGGTGTTTAGAAGAGCAGCAGAAGATGCTGGCAACAGCAGAGCACATTGCTCTCCCCTTTGGATTTTTTATTATTATTATTTTTTATTCATGAAAGACACAGAGAGAGAGAGAGAGAGAGAGAGAGAGGCAGACACAGGCAGAGGGAGAAGCAGGCTCCATGCAGGGAGCCCAACGTGGGTCTCGATCCCGGGACTCCAGGATCACGCCGTGGGCCAAAGGCAGGTGCTAAACCACTGAGCCACCCAGGGATCCCTGCTCTCCCCTTTGAAGGCGATCACTCCCCTCCAGTGAGAAGACATCAGTCCCCAGGAATCCTGTTACCTTCTTGTCTCACTTTGTGAACGAAGAAGCTGCAAAGCCAGAGACCAAGAACCAGAGTGGAGAGACGTTCATTGCCTTTTTCCTCTTACCTGTTAGCTTCAAGCCTCGGCCTGGTGGTATCAGGGAGAGAAGGATGGACCGGCAGGTGGCAGACAAGAAAGGATGTGGTTGACAGACGATACCAATGGAGAGGGGCACCTGCATGGCTCAGTCGGTCGGGTCTCTGTCTTCGGCTCGGGTCGTGATCTCCAGGTCCTGGGATGAAGCCCCACGGCAGGTGCCCAGATCAGCAAGCAGGGAGTCTGCTTCTCCCTCTGCCCCTCCCCCTAGCTGGTGCACTCTCGCTCTCTCTCAAATAAATAAAATCTTAAAAAAAAAAAAAAAAAAAAAAAGAAAGAAAGAAAAGAAAGACAGACCCCCGTGGAGCAATTTGTAGCCAACATTTGGGGAAACTTGACAGTTTAAGTCAAACTTCCTGCAATCTCAGGAGGAATCTGTTTCCAAGAAAACAGACTATGGTGAGTAAGCAAACAGTGTTCAGATCAAATTTGCATGCAGACTGAATAGTGAATCATGCCTGGGGTTTGTGAGAAAGGTGACAATCTGTGAGCAGGTGTTCGTTTCGTCCACGTTTTCCTGCAGCTAAGTAAAACTAGCGTTGCCCGTAATGTTCATTTCTTTCCTACTTCCGTAGCTACGAACAGTGGTTTTGGCTTACCGGTTTTCCATCCCCTTTAGATAAACTATTGCTTTGAGGAGAAGGAAGGTAAAATCACAAATCTGTTAAAATGTCTTTTTCCAATGCCCTCACAGGTGATGCTGTGTGTTGGTGGGCTCTGAAAAAGAATCGAACCTGTGGGTTGAAGCCATTGCAGCAGAACTGGTAGGGTGAGCCATAGCAAGGCCTGGGAAAAGTCCTACATTGTTCTAGGCGGTTAGGTTAAACACCAAAGGGGGAAATATTGCCAGTAGATATTCTGCAAAGTGAAAATGGAAGGCAATTGACAAGAACAGGTTTTAGGAAACTAGGACTTTAGCCCCTTGTTCTAGTTATCTATTGCTGTATAGTCTCATTCCTTACCGCCCTATTCACTAGTGGCTTAAAGCACCTCCAACCATTTAATCACACTCATGGATTCGGGGGAGGTCAGGAAGTCAGGGGAAGCTCACTCCTGCTTCACAGTGTCTGGGACTTCAGGTGGGAAAATGAGAAGCTTGAAGCGACTCAGTAGCCAGGGCTGGAATCGTGTGAAGGCCTGCTTGCCCCTGTGTGGAGGTTAACAAGGGCCACCGCACTGGGCTCTCAGTGGGGCTGTTCTCGGGAACATCTCACAGGGTTTTCCATGTGGGCTCCCTGCTTCCTCACATCACAATGACTGGGTTCCAAGAGGACCAACCAAGCAGATGATGCAACTCTTCATGACCTCGGCAGTTACGTGGGGGGCATCCTCATAAGGCCTGACCTGACTTCAGCCTCTCTCTGACCTCATCTCCTACATCCTGTCCTTGGCTCTTTGCGTTCTGGCCACACGGGCCTCCTTTCTGTTCTCCACCACATGGAGCTCTTTCTCACCTGGGAATCTTTTAGCATGCTATTCCTTCTGCCTGGACTTCTCTGCCCCTCTTTGTATGGCTCTTCCCAAAAGGGAGGATGGAAGCAGGGTTATTTTCTGTTTTCAACTTCTTTGGCCCTGTTTCTGCAAGCTGTCAGAGATGCATGGAGCGAATGGGCAGCCAAGCATGTATGCTTTTCCTTGCTCACACCCTCTGCCTTGGATCCACTGACCTTGACAGAGCGGTTATGGGAAATGTCAGCCTCCCACATAATGGGACCTCCTTTTTACCCTTCCTATGTCTGGGCAGCAGGATGAGAGAACGGAGAATCACGGACTCCGGCAGCCTTGATGTCCCCAGATGCTGGTGGTCTGCTTCTGATGTGAAAGATGACAAGTCTGATAGGTGGTTCTTCTTTTCAGATGGGCCACTGCCACTGCCACCCATATGCCCCCACCCCTGCAAGTGACTGCCTCCTCACAGTAGGGACAGAGGGGCATATTATAAGGGGTGCAATTATCTCTGAAGGACACCAGGAGCTGGGAGCAGGTCAGTCACATTTACACACATTGAAGGGACTTTTCTTGGAACTAAGATAAATCTACTGTTTTAAACATTTAAATCCTTCCCTCAAGCAGCAACCTCAATATTGACAATTGTATCTTCTCAAAAGAAACACTTTCTTATAATCCAGGGATTGGTCAACTTTTCTGTAAAGGCCTAAATAGCAAATAGTTAGATTTTGCAGGCCATATGGTCTCTGTTGCAATGACTCAAATCTACTTCATTATATAAACAAATGAGTGTGACTGTGTTTCAGTAAAACCTGATTTATGGACACTGAAATTCACATTTGATACAATTTTCATACATCACTGACTATTCTTCTTTCGATATCTTTTTAACCATTTAAAAAGTAAAAACCAATCGTTTCTCATGAACTGTACAAAAATAAGCATCAGGGCCAGGTTTGGCTCGCTGCCCCTAGCAATTTAACTCATTACTCTAGAATACTCAGTTCCCTATAATTTACATCAGTAGAATGATTTTCCAGGGACTACCTGGCCTGATGCAGTGTTTTTCCAGTATCTATACCAGGGTTACACTCCTCTCTGCTCTGTTAACTGTATGTTTTCTTTAAATCTCAACTTGGTACTTCTATTTTTGATTTTTTGAGGATACTCCAGGTTGTTTTCCATAATGTCTATGCCAATTTATAATCCTACCAACATGTACAGAAGGATTCCCTTTTCTCCACATCCTCACCAACACCTGTTGTTTTTGTGTAGTTGATTTTAGCCATCAATCTGTAGCTTTGATTTGCGTTTCCCTGATTGAGCATCTTTATATGTACCTGTTGGCCATGTTTATGTCTTTTTGGAGGAGATGTCTGTCCAGTTCCTCTGCCCATTTTAAAAGCAGGTTATTTATTTTCTTGCTATTCAATTGAGTTCCTTATATACTTTGGGTATCAACTTCTATTCAGATGTATGGTTTGCAAATGCTTCCTCCCATCCATAAGTTGTCATTTCCTTTTGTCAGTAGTTTCTTTCACTATGTAGAAACTGCTTATTTTTGATAAACACTATTTTGTAGGTCCACTACATCAAAATATTTATTTTTGCTTTTATTGCCTGTGCTTTTGGAGTTATATCCTGCCCCCCTACCCAAATCATTGCCCAGAACAAGACCAGAAACCAAAAGAAGCTTTTTTGCTACGTTTTCTTCTAGGAGTTTTATGATTTCAGATCTTACATTTAAGATCTTACATTTAAGTGTTTAATTCATTTGAGCTGATTTTTTTGTGGATGGTATAAGAGTCCAAATGCTTTCTTTTGTATAAGGCTGTATTTTAGCCTTAAAATGAGAAGGAAATCCTGCCATTTGCAACAACATGGATAGAACTGGAGAGCCTTGGGCTAAGCAAAATAAGCCAAACACAGAAAGTCAAATACTTTACAATCTCATTTACATGTGGAATCTAAAATAACAAACTCAGAGAAGCAGGGAGTAGAATGGTGGTTGTTAGGGATTGGAGGAGGGACAAATGGAGAGGTCATAGTTAAAGGGTACAAAGTTTTATTTATGCAAGATAAACAAGTTCTGGAGATGTACTATACAACATCATTCCTATAGCTAACAATGAAGTATATGGTATATTTAAAATTTGCTGAGAGGATAGACATTATGTCAAGTGCTCTTTTTTTATTTTTTTTTAAAGATTTTATTTATTTATTCATGAGAGACACAGAGAGAGAGAGGCAGAGACACAGGCAGAGGGAGAAGCAGGCTCCATGGAGGGAGCCTGACGTGGGACTCGATCCCGGGACTCCAGGATCACACCCTGGGCCAAAGGCAGGCACTAAACTGCTGAGCCACCCAGGGATCCCCTCAAGTGCTCCACACACACACACACACACACACACACACACGCACACAATAATAATAATATAGGGGGCAGGAGGAAACTTTGGGAGATTATGAACATGTTTATTATCTAGATGGTGGTGATGGTTTCACAGATATACAAGTATCACCAAATTCATCGAGTTACATATATTGAACATGTATAGCTTTTTACATGTCAATTATACCTCAATAAAGTGGTTTCTAAGCTCAATTTGACTTTCAATCTTTAGAAAAGCCCTTTAGGAACCTTAACTGGAATTAAATTATGCCTTCTCAGAAGTTCCTGTGTTTCTTGGCACTTATCATTTGTGTTTATGTCTTCCTTTGTACAATCACATAATTACCATTCACCTCTCTTACAAGACTGTAAACGTCAAGAGATCAGAAAGCAAGTCTCTTTCATCATCCTTTGTATCCTAAGCTCTAGCAAAGTGCCTGGCACCTAGCGGGGACTGCATAAATATTTAATAAATGAATGAAATCTAGCTTCCTTTTGTCTATTTTTGCTCCTGCTCTGAAGAGATGCAGAGACCCTAAAAAATGACACTTACAAAATCAGACTAATTGCAGAGTCTATAGGAGAATTTCTTGCTTGGGTCCTAAAATGGAGGCAGCTAGATCTGAACTCAGAACTCAAATGTAGAGAAGAGTTGAATTGCAGCAGACCATTACCTCCACATTCTGCAAGCTTCACCTTTAGTAATTAGGCTGTTGTTGTTCAGAATTCTCCCTATTTCATATGGGTCTCTGCAATCATAATTATGCACTTATTTGGTGATCATTTGATTATTGTGTCTTTAGTCATGGAGGCACTATGTACACTCTGTCTAAAAATTGTCAAAATAAGGAGACTTTTAAGACAAACACAGAACTAGGAAATTGCATTAGGTAAGATAAATGAGCTGGAGAATGAGTCCATTAGGCACATTTATTTGGAGCACAGTTTTTGGCCAACTTGATTTTTAAGATCTTACTTTTGCCTTGTTCTTGCATTGTCAGATTGATACAATGGTGCCTGATGCTTCGACAAGGGTTTGGAATATGTTTAACGTATTGTTTAGGGATGATGCCAGAGAAAAGCTGATGATTTATCATTCATTCAACAAATATTTATTGAGAAACACAGGATTACAAAAATACAGTCCGTGCCTTAAAGAAACACAATGTGGAATGTGCATACCAACTTCCCTTGCCCATTCCTACCCCATCCTTGGTTTGCTCTTGAGTCTACAAATTAGTATTCGGTTGAAGTCAACTCTGGATTAGTGCAAGGTGCCCGTGACCAAAAAGGAAGTTTGCATTGATTTTCGATCAATCCCTGTGGCTGAGATGTTAGCATGAGTGAGGGAGGTGTCAGTGTCTTGGGTTCTCTCACAACCTGAGGCTCCCTTTTCTCTGTCCCCGTGTGGAATGAGATCTGACTGCAGCTGTGTGTAAGGAACCCCCTGCCAGTGATGGAAGGAAATCTGAAGGGCACAGGACTGCAGGTCAGAAACCTTGCTTTCATCTTAGCTGAGCCACAAACCCACTATATAGCCTTAGGCAAATTACTTTTCTCCCTTGGACCTTAATTTCCTATAAGAAAAAGAAAAGATGACAAATTGGGTAATGATACTTTAAGGTCAGCCTTACAATCTCACTTTCTACCCATCACTGTATGTCTATAGTTGAAAAGCCCCCACAATTCTAAGATCCATGGTTTTTAGTTTAATAACCATCCAATTTTGTTAAACTTAATTTTTCAATGTTTCCAAAAAAACCCAAATTCAACCCTTTCTCAGGTGCCTGACTGAAAACAGATGAAGATTAATAGGATTTAAGGTGTGAATTTTTTCAGCAAGGGGAAGGCTTCCCTTGGTTTTGAGGATCTTTTTGGGGGGAATCCTCTTGGAGGAGCCCCAATATGACAACAGGCAGAGGGAAAGGACTTTGATAGTTCAGAAGAGTTAACATTTATTGAGCATCTGTTAGATACCAGGCACTGTCCTAATTGCTTTGCACGGATTACCCCATTTAATCCTCTCTGCAACGGTATGTCATTCAAACAGAAAATTAAAAGAGTTCTCTTCCAACAGGCCAGCAAGGAGCAGGATGTTCAGCATCAGGATGAAAGTGTTAAGGGAGCAATTAAGAATGCATTTTTATGAGTGCATGGCTCTGCAAGGAAATGCTGGTGTTTATTTTATTCACCAAAGGTTTTTCTAAGCAGTCTTCCTGGTCCATAAGAAAGCCACTAGCTATTCCATGTCACTGCAACTTAAATCCCATGGTTAGTTACAAAAGCTAATGAAGAAGAACGAAGTGGACCCTGTGAAAGAGAAGAAAGCTTGAACAAGTAGGTAAAAGGGATGTGTGTTTGGTGTAGATTTATTAGCCCAGGGGATGGTTCATATCATTATAAATGTGTGAGTCGCTTGGAAGAATGAGTTCAGGAAAATCAATGGAAGGGTTTTAATTCTACGATAAAGTCACTGTTTTTGTTTGCAGGAGACTCAGAAGCCAGATTATGAGCAGCTGAAACTGACAACTCTAAGCAAATGCAGGAAGTGCTGGAGACCACAAAGGGGAAGAGATAAGAGGTAGGGCTGAGGAGGGAGGTGTGCAGGAAGGGAACAGGTGGTAGAGGGAGGAGGGGAGAGAGAGAGGGAGATGGAAGAAACATCCATCTAAGAGCAGCACTCTCTTAGCTGTTCGGCCAGGTCTTTCATAGTTTCCTCAAGATCAATATTTTTCATCCTCTCAAAAAAAAAAGTTCAATCTCATTTTATTCTAAATGCTGACTTTATCATAGAATAAAATGGACTTGAGAATTTCCATGATAATTCTATCATAGAATCGAAACAATTTCCCTCTCAGTTTTCTTCTACCCTATTAAAAAGCAGAACCCAATTGTTCACAGGTGTCTATCCTTGATTCCCTGCCATTCTAGTGTAGGGAGTCAGATAATGAACAAAATAAAAAACAAAATGACACAAATGCTAGAAGGTGGAAAGTATCAAAAAGAATAAGGCAGGACGGGTTATAAGGATTGCATGAGGTAGTGGGGACATGCCATTTTACAGAATATGGTCCCGGAGGTCTTTGTTGAGATATAATTAAGCAAAGATAGGAAGAGCTGAGGGGGTGAACTGTGAGGATGTCCAAACACCCTGGGAAGAATTGTTTCAGGCAGAAGGAACAGAAGAGCAAGAGCATGGCTTGTATTTTCCAGGAACAGCAAAGAGGTTGGTGTGGTTGGAACAGAGTGGATGAGTAGATGAGAGTAGAACTGTGAGGGAAGGGGCTGATTCTGTAAGATGTTTGGCTGACACTCTGAGTGATGAGAAGAGCCATCAAAAGGTTTTGAGCAGGGCACCTGGGTGGCTCAGTCAGTTAAAAAACTGTCTTGGGCTCAGGTCATGATCTCAGGATCCTGGGATGGAGCTGCCCTGCTCAGCTGGGGGTCTGCTTTTCCCTCTCTCTGCCTCTCCCCTGCTCATGCTCACTCTCATTCTCAAATAAATAGATAAAATATTTTTTTAAAAAGATTTTGAGCTGGGAAATGACACAAGAAGTCCTGACATGCCTATTTGGAAAATATTTGTCAAGCATATCCACATCTCTCTGTCTCACTACCATCATCCTTGTCTAAGGAGCTACCATTTCTTGTTGAACTTCCTGAAAACCTCATACCTGGCTTCCACATTCTGTTACCCTCTCAAAACTGTTCTGAAGGCAGCAACCACAACGATCCCTGAAGTGTATTATCAGCACACCCCTGCTTATAATGCTTCCATGACTTCCCACTGCACTTTGAACAAAACCTAAATTCCTTCCTATCTCAGAGTCAAATTTCCTCTGCTACAGCTACTCGAGCTTTCTCTCCATTTCTCAAACCCCCAACTCTCTCTGCCTTGGGTGCTTTGTCCCTGCCCATCCTAACTATCCCTCCATTACTCTCCATCACAGCACCTTGCTCATTCTGACGTGCCACCTGTGCAGTTACTCTGGTTGTATCTATTCATTTTCTCACTTTTTAAGCCATATGTTTCTCCTGCTAGCCTGTGAACTCCACCAGGGACAGACTCCTCTGGGTCTCTTGCTCATGGCTGTCTGGCACATTGCCATTGATGCTCCAGCAAAAAAATGACTGAATGAATAAAAGAGAGGGTCATGGACAGATATGGATTGTGGAGTGACATGTATACATGTCTGTCTTAGTCAGTCTGAGCCACTGTTACTGAATACTTTAGACCAGAGGAGTTAAACAACAAACACCTGTTTCTCACCATTCTGGAGGCTGGGGAGGCCAAGGTCAAGGTGCTGGCAGACCTGGTATCTGGTGAGAGTCTTTCCTAGTTTGCAGACTACCATCTTCTCATTGATCCTCACGTGGCTGAGAAAACAATCCTTTCTCATGTCTGTTCTTCTAAAGGACACAAATACCCTTATGATAGCTTCACCCTCACCTTTCCCTAACTACATCCCAAAGGTCCCATCTCTTAGTACCATCACATTGGAGCTGAGGATTTCCACATACAAATTTTAGGGGACCATAAACATTCGGCCCATAATAGTATTCACATGAATGGTATTATTAGGATAGAGGAAGAAAGCTTTGTAAGTAACAAAGAACCATCATTTTATATACAGTCTTAAACATTCCCCTAAAAGAAAGAAAGGGCAACAGGTGCAATGTGAATACTTGAAAAAGTGACATTCTTTTACTTTGGAAAATGATATTTTTAGTGTATTCATTTCACCTCTAATTGTTGCGGTATTTATTTCAGTTTCCATGGGAACCCAGAGAGGGACTGCCCTACTGTCTCCACCCCTTTGGGCTTCAGCAAAGGAAAATGGACCATAAGGGAGTTTTCAAGAGCTGCTTCAAAATTCACTGTTCATCAGGTGGTTGAGGACAGCAAACACTTGTTGGGACTTGCTCGGTACCAGATGCTATGATAGGCTTTGAGGAAAAGGAGATGAAGGAGATCTAGTGCTTACCAGGGAGGAGAGGGGGCCTTTGAATACAGCGTGACAAGTGATGTGACAGTCTTTGTGCAAGGTATTACATGTTTAAAGAGAAAGAGGCCAAGGAAGCTTCTGGAGAGACAATGCCTAAATTGTGTTTGAAAATTGTCCTGGCTTTAGCCCAAAAAGGGATGAGAGGAAAGAGCAGGAAAAAAATCTCTCATCAATTGCCAATTATTTTCCTATTTCAATTCAAAAGCATTAAAAATGATTAGAATACACAAGAAAGAAATAAGAAAGAAATTAAAACCTTAGAAAAGTAAAAAATACAATCTGCCCATTGCTTATGTCCATGTATAAAGGATGGATGTAAGTCTAAGAAAATTCTGAACTACGTAAAAAGGAAATTCCTAAACATTTGTGATATTATTAGGTTTTCTTGGATATAAGGGATCAAAACGCCACCTTTGGGATATATTCAATAATCTTGTATGAGAGAGCATCTTGGAGTATGTATGGAGTTGGAGCAAGTGTATCAATCTGAAAAGGAGTAAACCTGAACACATGACAGACCCTCTGTAACCAATAGGAGGAATGCTGAGAATGCTACTGCCCACCTGGTTGGTCTAGGACTGGTGTTTCATCAAAACATGACCAGCTATCTATAATCATTTAAAAATAAACCAATTCCCACATGAAAAAAATGCTCAGGGATGCCTGGGTGGCTCAGCGGTTGAGCATCTGCCTTTGGCTCAGGGTGTGATCTTGGAGTGCCCAGATCAAGTTCTGCATCCAGCTCCCTGCATGGAGCCTGCTCCTCCCTCTGCCTGTGTCTCTGCCTCTCTCTCTGTCTCTCTCATGATAAATAAATAAAATCTTAAAAAAAAAAGGAAAAAATGCTCAACATTACTTGTTATTAGGGAAATACAAATTAAAACCACAATGAGATGCCACCTTATACCAGTGAGAATGGCTAAAATTAATAAGACAGAAAACAACAAATGACAAGGATGTGGAAAAAAGGGAACCCTCTTACACTGTTGGTGGGAATGCAAGCTGGTGCAACTACTCTAGAAAACAGTATGGAGATTCCTCAAGAAGTTAAAAATAGAGCTACCCTACAACCCAACAATTGCATTACTAGATATTTACTCCAAAGATACAAATGTAGTGATCTGAAGGGGTACCTGCACCCCAATGTCCATAGCAGCAATGTCCACAATAGCCAAACCATGGAAGGAGCCAAGATGTCCATCGAGAGATGAATGGATAAAGAAGATGTGGTATAAAGATACAATGGGAGCGGCCCGGGTGGCTCAGGGGTTTAGCGCCACCTTCAGCCCAGGGCCTGATACTGGGGACCCGGGATCCTGTCCCACGTCAGGCTCCCTGCATGGAGCCTGCTTCTCCCTCTGCCTGTGTCTCTGCCTCTCTCTCTTTCTGCGTCTTTCAAGAATAAATAAATAAATAAAATATTTTTTTAAAGATACAATGGAATATTGCTCAGCCATCAGAAAGGTTGAATACTTACCACTTACATTTACATGGTTGGAACTGGAGGGTATTATGCTAAGTAAAATAAGTCAATCAGAGAAAGATAATTATCATATGGTTTCACTCATATGTGGAATATAAGAAAAAGTGGAGAAGAATCACTTCCCAAAAGTGGAGGGAAAACTGGAATGGGAAGAAATTAGAGAGAGAGACAAACCATAAGAGACTCAACTCTGGGAAACAAATTGAGGGTCGCTGGAGGGGAGGAGGTTAGGGGATGGGGTAACTGGGTGACAGGCATGAAGGAGGGGACTTGATGTGATGAGCACTGGGTATTATATGCTATTGATAAATTATTGAACACAAAACAAAGCAAAACAAAACCCCCAAATCCTTTGTAGATAGTGTCTCAACAACATGAATGAGAGGCTTAGTCCCTAGGGACCTTCAATCCCCTTTTCTTGCTTTCTCCCTGCCACTTTTCAAACTGCAGGTGCTCCCTGCCCTCTCTTTCCCTAAATCCTGTGTCCTTTCTGTTACCCTTATCCATGTTATTTCCTCTTGATCTTGCACATCCCAAGAATGATAGGGCTGATCTCCCTTCCAGGGGGAGGATCCTCAAAAGCTAATTATTTTCATTTTGTCACACAGTTAATAGGATCTGCAAAACTCAATTCTACTACAGACACAGAATCTTAAATGTGAGAAGGAAATTGGGGATCTTAGCACAATGCTCTTGCTCTACAGATAGATGAGAAATCTGAGGTACCTAGAGGAAAGGCTGGAAGAGCTTCTCAGGGCCAGGAACCATCTGACAGTAGAGGCCATATGTTCATATTTTAAAAGCTAAACTCTCTTGAATGAGGCTCAAAACCTAATTTCCTTCCACTGAATTTCTGTCCCCAGAAGATTCTATTGTGTCTCAGTGGCATGACAATGCTGCCTTAAGGATTCTCCTCATGGAGCCAGAATGCATTTTTTCATTTCTATTTTTTATGTTTGAAAATGGTAACAACATTTTTAAGAATTGCCTTCCTTGTTGGCATTTTTATTAATTCTTTCCCCCAACTACCCAAAGTAATTAAATGCATAATAGAGAACAAAATGTATAGAATCATCCAAAAGCCTATTCTTGGTTATGATCTGCCAAATTAAAAACTTGCCTTTAGCAAAGTAACATCTGCAGGGAGAGAGCTTAGAACAAACAATAATAATAACAAGATGCCTGACAGCGAGACTAGAGGTTTGCGTGTCTCTACTCACTCAAGCCTGCAATGCTCCTGTGAATGAAGTACCTCAGTATTTTTATTTCACAGATAAGCAAAGGTTTGGAGGGGTTTGGCTCCAGGTCCGATGGTAGAGCCAGCATCAAAGCTCAGGTATGGTCTAATTAAAGTCTGAGCTCTTTATCTTTCCATTTTGCTCATTGAAAGACTAAATAAATTGATTCGAAGGTGGAATCATTTTATTTCCTCATTCTCACTCTCTAGATGTCATAGATGGATGCAACAAGAAAAGGAAGTTTCGACTGTGTGTAGAGCTTGAAAAGGACTTAATTTCAGTGGACTCTTTCCTATGGGCTGTGACAAGGCTCATTAGAGAGGCTGGCTGGGGTAGATCAACCAAAGTGCCACAGGAAACAGTTTCAATATTTTAACAATTCCTGCCCTGCAATTCTATCTGCTGTTTCTCCCTTTCCTCGAGCATGTGTCTGCTCAGAATATTTTTGGATTCTTCAACCAATAGCTAAGTCAATCCTTCCTTAGCATGTCTTGTGGACTCACTGGTCAGACACAAACTGACACACACTCACAGAGGCACATTATGATTTGCTTCTTTTGATTCATAATTCATTGTCAGTGTCTTTCTGGTTCAATTACTAACATAAAACTATCCCTACATACATTTCATTGTTATTACAATTCTGCTTCTCCATTAACTTTTAATTATTGTTATGATAAATAAAACAACAGTCTCTGTGAAGTCATTGGGCTTTAATGAGGATCCTAAGCATAATATAATTTCTCTTATTCTCTCATAAACCCATAGAGAAATCCATATAGTATTAGCAATCACTTATTCAAGGGAATATGTTTTTCTGTAACTTCTTTGTGGACATACTGGCTTACTCCAATGGAGGGTCCTCTAGGAAAGACTGCAGGCTTGGTGGTGGCCATCCATGGTCATGGTGTTAATGATGCAAATAGCTCTTTCATTACCATTTCCAATTTCTCATCCAAGGTCTCAGTAATTTACTTTTAGGTGCCTTGGAGACATTGCTTTTTAGATGGCTTTCAGCTAAAGCAAATTAAGTTTAAAACTAAACTCATTGTTATTCTAGGACTATGTTCAATTTGGCGGTCAACAGCCACACTGAGTACATGAGATACACATAGTCTGAACTGAGATGTACTGTGAGTATAACACTTCAGCTTCAAAGACTGACTATTAAAAGGCAAAAATAGCTCATTGATAATTTTTATATTAATTACATGCTGAAATGATAATATTTTGTAGTCAATAATTAAACACATGATTAAAATGCATTTCACCTGTTTTTAATCTTTAAAATATGGCTATTAGAAAATGTAAAGTTTTGTATGTGATTTGGATATTTCTATTGGACAGTTTTGGGCTAAAAGATCGAATCTAGGGGGTACTATCTAATCCCATTCCTTTTTTTTAATGAGTGAAGAGTGATAATAATAGCTCATTATTGAATCAGTTTTGCACAACTGATATATGGCCTGGCACTTACATGCACAATCTCCTCTAGTCTTTAGTGCAATCCTATGTGGTAGGTACCTTGGTTATGCCCATTTTTGAGCTGAAGTCTATGGAGAGGACACAGCTTGTCTAGTGTCATTTAACTTATGACTTGGATGCTCTGCAGAGCTTTAATTTCTGTGAATGATAGAGTACATAGCACTTCCACGATATTGCCATAAGGATATCTCCATGGCTGTCTCTCACTCAGCCCACCTTTCTCTGATAGCCACTGTACTATGGACTTCTCCCCAACTGACTTTGCCCCCAATTTCTGGTCTCATTTTCACTTTAAAAAGAACATATAGTCAATTTAAAAGAAAAAGTCAGGGCAGCCTGGGTGGCTCAGCGGTTTGGTGCCGCCTTCAGCCCAGGTTGTGATTCTGGAAACCCGGGATCGAGTCCCACGTCAGGCTTACTGCATGGAGCCTGCTTCTCCCTCTGTCTGTGTCTCTGCCTCTCTCTCTCTCTCTCTCATAAATAAATAAAATCTTTAAAAAAGTAAATAAAAATAAAAGAAAATGTCATTCCCTGAGCAGGGACCTCTACAATTACTACATAATCTAACAAAGGGAAATGGCAAAACGGAAAGCTCTGTGATGGAAGGTGAGTTTCCATTGTGCTTAAAGCTACATCCTGTCATGGCAACACACATATGCACACATGGGCACACACATTGCAGATCCTTCTGGATCCTTCTGTGCACAATCTGTTGATATATGTTTTTATTTTATATGTCATTTGCAAATACCTTCTCCCATTCTGTAGGTTGCCTTTTAGTTTTGTTGATTGTTTCCTTTGCTGTACAGAGGCTTTTTATTTTGATGTAGTCTCAATAGTTTACATTTGTCTCCCTTGCCTCAGGTGACCCATCTAGAAAGAATTTGCTATGGCCAGGATCAAAGAAATTACTGTCTTTGTTCTCCTCTAGGATTTTTATTGTTTAGGTCTCACATTTAGCCTTTAATCCATTTTGAATTTATCTTTGTGTGTGGTGTAAGAAAGTGGTCCAGTTTCATTCTTTTGCAGGGTGCTGTCCAGTTTTCCCAGCACCATTTGTTGAAGAGACTGTCTTTAATTCCATTGGATTTTCATTCTTTGCCAAAGATTAATTGACTCTACAACTGTGGATTTATTTCTTGGTTTTCTATTCTGTTTTATTGATCCATGTGTCTATTTTTGTGTCAGCACCATACTATTTTGATCACTACAGCTTTGTGATATAACTTGAAGTCTGGTATTGTGATGCCTCCAGCTTTGGTTTTCTTTTTCAAGATTGCTTTGGCTATTCGGGGTCTTTTGTGGTTCTATGTACAAATGTATTGTTTGGAAATCTGTTGATATTTGCTGTGCAGTTACATCTTAGACTTGGTCTCCAAGTTAGTTTAAAGGAGAAAATAACATATGGGCAAGCATTACAGTGTCAATAAATTTCCTTATAAAGGACAACATTGGAAGGCAGTGTGTCATCTCAGAACAAACCCAACTGAGCTGATTTCTTTTCCAGGTTAGAATGGATTGTTGATTCTGTAGTTGAATGTCAGATGGTGTTGCTTGTTTGTATTTTGACAACGTGTTATACAAAAAGCATGTCACTTTAGACACTAGAACCACACATAGCACAGTGAGATGTTCATTTCAGAAGAGGTCCATGAAAAGTGAGAACAAATGAGAGAAATAAAATTCACGCCACTGTCTCTTGTTACCTCTAGGACATACAGTCATTTTAGGGAATGCAGGGTAGAATTGCTCTTCTGTATTTATTTATTTTTTTAAAGATTTTATTTATTTATTCATGAGAGGCACACAGAGAGAGGGAGGCAGAGACACAGGCAGAGGGAGAAGCAGGCTCCCTGCAGGGAGCCAGACATGGGACTTAATCCCGGGTCTCCAGGATTACGCCCTGGGCCGAAGGCATGCACCAAACCCCTGAGCCACCCAGGAATATCCTCTCTTCTGTATTTAAATCATTGTTTTTCTATTTTTTGACAAGTATATGAAATTGATTTTGCACAAGTTAAGTAAACATGCATATTACCTCTCAGCCTCTCTGGTAAGTAAAATTGGCCTCTTATGGGTCCATCATGAAAGAAGGTCCTCAGTGAGGAGATTTTTGGGATAGCAGGATGTGAAGTGTTTCTCTTTAGTGGGCTAGAAGAATTCACGGGTTCATTCACTATGCTTGGTGGAATGATGGAGCGTCCTCTCTGTGCCAGATGCTGTCCCAGGTGCTGAGGAGTCAGAGATGAATTAAGAGCCCATCCTGCTCTTACCTGCTTAGAAATTTCAAAGGGTTTATTTTTTTTTTAATGCCCAAGAGCATTATGGGTATTGTTGCTAACCTGTCAGATGAATTGTTTATCTTATCGTCATTATCATCATTGCCATTATCATTAGAAAAAGGAGGTAGAGCCAAGGAGAACAAGGAGTGCTGGAAAAAGTTTCTAGCATCCGATGGGTCCTAGTGTAGAGGGCAGAGTGGCAAAGTGGAAAGCTGTTTGAGCTTTGGGGAACGTGTGACACAGATATTGTGAAAACCTGAGTGAAAAAAAAACTTAGACTGCAAATTGCAGCTCTTTACCTTTTAAAGCATTTCTGTTTTAAACTCTGTTGAACAAATGTAGATAGGAGAACTAATCTGTTAATGAGCTAGTGTTGATCTCATACTGGAATCCCACTCTGTTGGTAATTTTACTGTGTAACTTTCCAAAGTTTGAAAACATTGACCTTGTACAGTTATCTCATTTTTTTAGGTTATAAAATAAAGCTTAGAGAAGGTTCATTGAATTTCCAGGTTATTCACTAAGTATTTACCTTTAAAAAAAAAAAAAAACCCTTTGCTTCATTTTTTTTTCCCCTAAGATCATGATAGTTTTGCTTTGTTTTAAAGAGCTAATCAGCTAAGGCACTTCAAAGGTGCCTCTTTGACTTTGTGCTCTTAATCTAGAGTTTATGATATTTCTTGGTGCCAAGATGAGAGACTACCTATAACAACTTTGTACCTTCTTCTGTTTTCTCTCCTCCAGGTACTTTATGACCCAGACTGCCTTTTGGATCAGAAAGATATTGGAAGCTATAAAACGCACAAAGCCAGGCTGTGTTATCACCTGAGTGTTCAGAAGGACACCAGCCCTGAGTGTGTGCCACCTGGTGCCCATCACATTCTCCTCTGATCTCTGACTCTACTTCCCCAGTCCATCTCTGGGTAGAAGATAGAGGAAGCCAGATTCAAATCTGACTGCTTGGGGCTAGATGTCCATCCTCAGCAGTGAGTTAACTGTGTCCTGCAGGTATATCTGTTAGAAAGTGTGGGGAGCGGCCTCTCTGCTTTAGCAAGCTTGTCTCAGGCCACACCTACCACTCTGAGCGCTGAGAGTGTAACCCTCTCATGACTGTGAGGACAGTCCATTTGGCCTCTGGAGCCAGGCTGCTTCATTTCCCATGGCTCTGAGCCCACTTGTGATCATATCCCTGCTCTAGTCTCCCTCAGCACAGCAGATGCCAGCTGGTGTTCCCAAAGAGCTATGGTATCAGTGCCCAGCGCTCTTTTCAATTAAAAAATATTTTTAAAACATTTGAAAGGAAGTATATTGTTTTTTTCCCCCTGATTATCAAGGAAGCATACTGCATGCAGAAAACTTGGCAAATACTAAAAGGTATAACTCAAAAAAGCAATGAACCATGATTCTGCTATCCAGAAACAACCACTGCTGTTTTATGAAATTCTTCATAGAGGTTTAATCCTGGATCACAGGCCATTCTGCAACCAGAATACCATTAAACATGCTGTTAGGCATTCTGGTTTTCTTTTCTTAACAATATTTTGTGAATATTTCCTCATATCATTTAATGGTCCATGAGATCATGTTCAGATATGTGTGTGTGTACACAAATAAACATAATGCTTTCTAGTAATTTCTTTCATAATTTAAAACATCCCTTAGATAGAGAACCATCCAAGATTCCTGTATAACATCAATCCTCTCTCATTTTGATGTTTTACTCCTTATTCTGGGCTTTTCCGGGCCTAATTGCATTGTCTTCGTGTTTTATTTTTTATGTCAAAGCTTTAAAAAGTGAAATAATGAAGTGTTGATAGGAAAAATGATAGTCATCCTTCTATATCTCTTTACGACCAAAGAATTGGTTGTCTCCAGAGAAGATAATTTTTTTGTTCAAGTTCATTTATCAGGACTGTTTAAATTTGCACATTACAGAAAAACCAGCTGTATTGGTTAGGAATAAGTTTACTAAATATAATGGAAAATACAGCTGTGTGAAAATGTTGATAGTTTTTGATAAGGATTGCATTGAATGTGTAGATTGCTCTGGGTAGCATAGGCATTTTAACAGTATTCATTCTTCCAAGCCATGAGCATGGAATATTTTTTCACTTCTTTGTGTCTTCCTCAATTTCTTTCATAAGTGTTTTACAGTTTTTAGAGTACAGATCCTTTACCTCTTTGGTTAGGTTTATTCCTAGGTATCTATCTTATGGTTTTTGGTGTAGTTGTAAATGGGATCGGTTCCTTAATTTCTCTTTCTTCTCTCTCATTGTATGCATAGAAATACAACTGATTTCTGTTCATTGATCTTATATCCAGCCACATTGCTGAATCCCTGTATGAGTTCTAGTAATTTTGGAGTGTAATTTTTTGGGTGTTCCACAGAAAGTATCATGTCATCTGCAAAGAGTGATAGCCTGACTTCTTTGCTAATTTGAATGCCTTTTATTTCTTTTTGATGTCTGATTGCTGAGGCTACGACTTCTAGTACTATGTTAAACAACAGTGGTGAGGATGGGCATCCCAGTCATGTTCCTGACCTTAAGGGAAAAGCTCTCAGTTATTACTCATCCATCAGAAAGGCTGAATACTTACCATATTACTCCATAAATATTTGCATTGGTGTGGATGGAACTGGAGGGTATCATGCTAAGTGAAATAAGTCAATTGGAGAAAGACAATTATCATATGGCTTCACTTATATGTGGAATATAGGAAACAGCACAAAGGATCGTAGAGGAAGGGAGGGAAAACTGAATGGGAAGTCATCAGAGAAGGAGAAAAACCATGAGAGATTCTCAACTATAGGAAACAAACTGAGGGTTCCTGGAGGAGAGGCAGGTGGGGGGATGGGGTAATTGGGTGATGAACATTAAGGAGGATATGTGATCTGATGAGCACTGGGTATTATATGCAATTGATAAATTGTTGAACACTACATCTGAGACTAATGATGTATACTATATGTTGGTTAATCGAATTTAAATAATAAAAAATATAATGGAAAATACAAATTAATAGTAACTCAGACATGTTATCATTTATTTTCTCAGGTAAAAGAAGCCTGAAGAAACACAGTCTTTGCTATGTAAACTCCACGTTCATTAGGAACCCAGATTTTGTCAGTTTTCTGCTTCCTCTTGGCTTTTATCTTCACAGTTTCAAAATGCCTGCTGCTATTCCTCCTTCCACGGGAAGGAGTAAGGAGCAAAAGAAATATGGAATGGGAATCCCTGGGTGGCTCAGCAGTTTAGTGCCTGCTTCAGCCCAGCGCATGATCCTGGATTCCCAGGATCAAGTCCCATGTCAGGCTCCCTGCATGGAGCCTGGTTCTCCCTCTGCCTGTGTCTCTGCCTCTCTCTCTCATAAATAAATAAATAAATAAATAAATAAATAAATAAATAAATAAAATCTTTAAAATCAAACAGACAAAAAAAGAAATATGGAATGTCTCAGGCATATCGAGAGGCTTGAAGGAGTTTTCCTGAAAGTTCCATATAGCACGTCTCTTTCTTTTTTTTCTTTTTTTTTTTTTTTTTTTATTGGTGTTCAATTTACTAACATACAGAATAACACCCAGTGCCCGTCACCCATTCACTCCCACCCCCCGCCCTCCTCCCCTTCTACCACCCCTAGTTCGTTTCCCAGAGTTAGCAGTCTTTACGTTCTGTCTCCCTTTGAAAGAATTAATAGCACGTCTCTTTAAATTTCATTGACCAGAGCTCATCTATGTGCTGGGAGGCTGGGAATATAGTCATTCATTTGGAATCAGTGCACCGTTGAATAAGATTAGGGTTTTGCTATTCATAGAAGTAGATGAAGAATATTGGGCAGGCAATAAAAAAATATTGCTTTACATAACTGAAGAGTTCAAAGGTTATCTATGGCTTCAGGTATAGTTAGATGATAATATCATCTGGACTTCAGATTAATTTCTCAGAGATTCTTACTCATCCTTCTCATGCACTGTTTTACCCCCACACTGGGTCTCCCTACAATGGTAAAGATGGCTATAGCTCTTCATGTGATTGTATCCTTATAACTCATTGTTCAGGGAGGGAAGGAAATGTGCCTTTCTGAGACTTCTCAAGGAAAGCAAAAACGGTTACTTCCCAGACTTCTAGCAAAGTCTTTGTATCATTGGCCCAGAGTGGGGCACTTGTTCACACCTGGATCAATCATTACAAAAACAACACTTAAATCATTAGGAGGTTATAAATATGTCCCTGGGCAGCCCTGGTGGCTCAGCGGTTTAGCACCGCCTTCAGCCCAGGGCGTGATCCTAGAGATCTGGGATGGAGTCCCACATCGGGCTCCCTGCATGGAGCCTGCTTCTCCCTCTGCCTGTGTCTCTGCCTTTCTCTCTCTATCTCTGTGTCTCTGAATAAAATAAATAAATAAATAAAATCTTAAAAAAATAAATATTGTCCCTGAAGACCCAAATTATATGCTTTGTTGCACTTCCTTCCCAGGTGGTTAAAGAAACAAGTGCATGTCCCTCTAGTTCAAGTCTTTCTTTTTTAAAACACCATCAAACACCTTTACAATTTCTCTAAATTTCCTAAGATCTTATTTAAACTAATTTGCCTCTTTTTGTTTCTTTGTGTAGAGATGTCTCTTCTATGGTCAGCCAGGCCAAATTAGAACAAGTGCTCCCAAGACCAACCATTTTACCTCCAAAAGGTAGATCTGGAGCTCAGAAAAGAACTCTGGGCTGACGTGCAAAACGTAGGACTTGTTAGCTTACAAATGATACTTAAAGCACGCATTGTGGATGAAATAGATTCAGGGCCTGTAGAGAGTGAAAGAAGAGGAAGGGCTTTGACATTTAAGTGTTAGCCAGAGAAGGAGCTGGGAAAAGAGACTGAGCTTTCAAATCTCAGCATCAGAGAATTGATGAATTGGGAGAATAGCAGAGGTGATGTTGAACTTTGCATCTGGAGCAGGGGCTCTTGCTTCAGCGTTCCTGGCAGATGGCACTCAGCCTGTGTTTTAGTACCTCCAGTGCTAGATGGCACCAAATGTTGAGACAGTCTTACACTAGGCTGGATTGTTTCTCTCTAATATCCTGGCCCCTCTTCTGCTTTCTCGTGCATCGGAAATCTTGCCTGCTTAATTGTTTCCCTCTGCACAATTGCTCTTGATATTTCAAGCTATGAGATAGTGAAGCACCCAATATGTATAATGTCATCAACCATTAAGGTTGTTTATACCTTATTGTTGTTATTGCTATGATTTTTATTTCATGACTGCTCACAGCAAAGCCTTAAAAGTCAAAGAGCTTGAATTCTAATCTTGGCTCTGGCACTTTTTAACCATGTAATTTCATATCAATACCAAGTTCCTGAACTTTTCTTAGCACACAGTGACTAGCAAATAGTATACAATCCATAAATATTTGTTATGTAATAACCAAATCATGACAACAACAATAATAAATGCCATGAGCTCCATTTGCCATGTATGACTGATTAACCTGCACAATATATTGAAATTATCTCTGTGTAGCCCTATTCCCTCTAGCTGGCTCTGAGGGCTTTAAAAAGAGGGATCTATCCTTCTTATTTTTCATAGCCCCCATGGTAGAGCACAGGGCCTGCCACATAGAAAACTAGTAAATCTTTTGCGGGACAGACGTTCATCAACCCCTATCTGCCCAGATGGCCTTTTTTAAACATGAAATGATAGTTCAAATCATCCACTGACTATCCTATTGTAAGTGGCCCCTTTTTCTCTGTAGGAGACCCCAAAGGAATACCACACCTACACCTCCACCTTGAACATGTCAGCCATACTTACCTTGTCCCTGTCTGCTCTGACCTCCTGCATCGCCCACAATGCTGCCACTACCATCATGAGACCATCAGTGCCTATGGGGTGGTAGAGCTCCTGAATGACTGGCCTCTCCAGGTGCAAAGACATAGCCTCCTCCCCTGGTCTGAGCCCTACCTTATTAGTTGGGCCCTTGGCACAGATGTTTCACTTGTGCTCAGCCTGCCATGAATCCTTTCCAAATACCCCTATTGGTTTTGTTTTGTTTTGTTTTGCTTCTGACTCTTTGTCTACAGCTCAAACCAGTCCCAGGAATCTGGTGGGGGTGAGAGGTCATTCCAAATCTGCCCACCTTCCTTCTTGCTGAAGCTTCTACCCTCTTTAGAGCTTCATCTTCTGGTAATAGGACAACGGTGTCCAGGTTTATGCATGGGACAAACTGATAGAGGGCAGGGGAAGATGGGCAGTGGGGAGGAGGACAAGACATATTCATATTAGCATATCTGGTAAAACATGTCCCATTAAATATAATATTTAAAATTTACCCTAAAATACCTCATTTATGTTAAAGCTCAGTTTTGCCATATCCTCAATGTGCTGGTAGTCACATAATTCCATAAATTTGCCCAAATCTGTAGAACTCCACGCCACAACAAAGAAAATAAAAGCCAATTTTACTACATATACATTTAGAAATAATTTGTAAAATTTCGGTCGTGCCAGAGTTTTGCTTGGTAGGTCACACTCACGCTGCCTGTCTCCTGAGCCAGCTGTTCTTGGACACTTTATTTTCTAGTTTTCCTTCCCAATAGACTAAATATTCATTTACTTGATTTTTATTGATAATAAAACATGACTTCATTAGTGGCCTTTTCAAATGTAAATAGATTAAACCCAACAATATCAGGAAGACTAGAGGACAAAGAACAGCTAAACACAAAAAAGGGCCAGAGCCTCTTATCTTGGATGCGATAACTCTGCTCGGTCACTCTATATCAGCTTCTATTCTCTGCTGCTTCAGGCAGTTGGCTTTTCAGTGTTCAAACAGCTGGTTCATAAAGACTTTGCCACATAGCAAGTTACTAAGAACACCCTATCTTGGATTTATGTGGTCTCATATTCTCTTGCCTAATCCTGTTAATTCCCTTTACACTAGACTGACTTCCGGGCACCTCTTTCGTAGTGGGAGGCAGCCTGAGGCTTTCTTCCTCCTCCTGTAGCTCTTCACCCACTGTTTGGTTGCAGACAGATGAAGTCAGTGCATCTGAACCACCTGTTCTGTTTCCCAACGCCTCCTTTCTCCTGAAGCCACATCCTCCCGTAGAAGTAAGGGATCATTCTTTCATGCAGGGGTGGGGAGGATGTAGGTTCCTTGGTTCCCAGGCAGTTCTCACCTCTTGGAAAACATACAAGCCCTGAATGCAAATCCAATTGTCTGGGTCATAGTTCCATCTGTTCAGCTCTTACCAAGGGAGCATCCACGCTAAGTCAGGTACTTTCTCCAGTGCAGAATCTCTTGCAGCTTATGGTTTACAGGGGAGGCAGAAAGTAAGCAGGTAAATAAATACTTCAATGAATTAGTTACAGAGGGAGATAAGGGCTGGCAGCTACATAGACAGTGCTAGGACAGAAAATCATGGGATAAGGATAAGCGGTCAAGAGGAAACCACTCTATAAATGGAATATTTGGGCAGAGCCAGAAGAGAAGCATTTCAGGTCTACGAAACAGTAAGTGCAAGTCCTGGGCCAGACAAGGGATGCCTGTGACTAGAACCCTGAAGCGCAGTGTGGCTGGAGCACAGCAGGAGAGAGCGCTGTGAGCTGGGGCCTGGGGCAGGAGAGGGGGCAGGTCCAGGATGACAGGAGCTGAGCTGCAAGACCCCCTCATAGGTCTGACCTGGATTTGGGGAGTGGGAGATAATCCTGCACTCCAGGATGTGGTAAAAAATAAGAATAAATATAGCCCTCTCAGGGAGATTTGATTCTTACAAACACCAAATCACAGAAGGTTCTCCATTCACAACTTCATTTAAAGGAAGTTTTGTTAGAAGTTGTTTACCGACACAGAATGGGTTGTCTATAAAATAAACTGAGGACTCCTATGAATGACCCATGTGCCTGTGGATGCCACAGTGTCTTGTGCTAAGGTCTCACTTTTTCTGTGCAGTTTGTTAAAATGAAGCCAGTGAGGATGCCTCGGTTGCTCAGTCGGGTAAGTATCTGCCTTCAGCTCAGGTGATGATCTCAGGGTCCTGGGATTGAGCCCCACATTATGCTCCCTACTCCGTGGGGAGTATGCTTCTCCATCTCCCTCTGCCTGCCACTCCACCTGCTTGTGCTTTCTCTCTCTGTCAAATAAAGTCTTTAAAAAAAAAAAAAAACTGAAGCCAGACACCCTGGCTTCATTATAGGAAAGGTATTCACAGTTTGGTTTCCATGTCTTTGCAGCTATGTTAAAACTCTTTGTTCAACTGTTTAAATTTTTAGCAGCAATTAAGTGGATGGAAGGTATGCAGGCTTCAAGTTTGTGAGTGCAAGGGGACTACTGATTTATTTCAGCAATTTGGATTGCAATTTGGATTTGGAATTTAATTTCCATTTTCTCCGAACAAAGAAGATTTTTCTGTCTTCCTCTCTCTCTCTCTCTCTCTCCCCCCCCCCCACAGTTTCATTTTGTAACGATGACATCCAAAATGAAACAAGTTTAAAACAAGCTTTGAGACTTTTAAGATAACCCCCATAGTGTGGTGCTGATAAGGTATTCACTCCATGGCAGGCTGTTGGGCAATAAGTACATAATAGGACATTTGTACCACAAAAGTAAGGAGAAAAATAGTATGTTATTTGTTTCTGCAGACTAGCAGAAATATGCAAAAGAAAACCTCAACATGTTTCAAGTTTATAAATGTAATAATGGAACCAAATCGAAGACTTCTTCATCTCCTCTGAGTTGGGCCTGGTAGCTCATCTGAACTATTCATACTGGAGGGTTCCTAGCAGACAAATCAGACCTGGAAACTGGAACAGCCCAATACCTGGCATAGTGCAGGGGTTTGTAGGGGCCATTTATTATTTTCATGCTGTCAGCTTCCATTTTACCTTTCTAACAGCTCCTCAAATTTACTGGGGAAATAAAATTTCCCCCATGGTATGCAGTCTTGATGGAGGAACCAGATGCTTTCCCTCCTTAATTTCTGATTCAGTGAGTGAAAGAGGAGACACAAAGTTAGGCTTGGCCAGTCTGGGGTATATTCCAAGTGACTCTGACCTTGGGTGAGTGGCCCAATGATGGAGAACTGATGGAGGCAGTTCACCGTGTCAGGAGGGATGGTACATCATCCTGATGGAGTTTCTCTGTGAACCAGTTGCTGTACTTTCTGCTTTTTTGGTTTTCTGGAGCTCTCTGGGTAACTGCTTCTCCAAGCCTAGTTCCTAGCATCTCAGGAATTCTGTGAGTCTTTGAATAGTGTTCCAATAATTTCCCTTTTGCTCGGGTTAGCTAGAGTCCTTTTCTGTTGCTTGCTACCAAAGGCCTTAATTGAGATGGTACAATAAACATTTCTAGAGCTAATGAATGAATAGAAGGAAGACAGGCCCAGATTGTATTTCAAGATTTTGTGACTTTTCTTTTGTTGGAATCAGAGAATTGAAGCTCATCTGTGAATAGGTTTTCTTGGAACTTGGGAAGATACTAAAGTTTTATATAACTTTCCTTTTGAAGGCAAAGCAGGTTTTAAAATAATTGAACCTAACTTCTAAATATATGCTTATTGTCTGGTAGTTAGAAAGTACAGATAAGCATAATAAAGAATGTAAAAATATTCATACAAATCTTTCTATATAATAAATATCAATTGACAAAATCATGTTTAATACCCGAATGGTATATCTCATGGTAAAGATGATATATTTAGTGAATCCCCTGTTGTTAGATATTTGGGCTATTTCCAATTATTTACTCTTATAAAAGATCCTGCCGCAGTGAACACCCTTTTAGGTAAGTCATTGTGTACATAGACTTATTACTCTTAGGACACATTTTAAGAATTGGGATTGTTGGGCCAAAGACTTTGCATGTTTATAACGATTTTACTTGAAATAATAGCCCTTTTTAAATAGGGCTGCTTAAAAAAAAAAAAAGGAAGAAGAACTCTTTTATTGTGAGACTCTTCTTCAGCAAAGGCAAAAAGACCGCATAAACAAACATAAAATAAAACAATGAAAAATATATGGTTCAAGCTAGGCATCAGCATCTCTTATTTAAAACTTCATTACATTAACTGAGGTGTGTTTTTTTTTTGTTTTTAAAGATTTTATTTATTTATTCATGAGAGACATAGAGAGAGAGAGGCAGAGACCCAGGCAGAGGGAGAAGCAGGCTCCATGCAGGGCGCCCGATGTGGGACTGGATCCCAGGTCTCCAGGATCAGGCCCTGGGCTGAAGGTGGTGCTAAACCACTGAGCTACCTAGGCTGCCCAACTGAGGGATTTTTATTGATCACTCCAACTAAATAGAGACCGATGGTACAAGAAATATTTATTAATAGTCTGTCTGCTCAACATAATTGGACACTGCACTTATTTTTTCCACCCATTCATTCAGAAAGCACTTATCAAGTCCCTACTGTGTGCCTGCCATGGTGCTAGGGGCTGGGACACAGAGAGGGAGGGAAGATCTGGTCTCTGCCTTGGAGGCACTCACCATCCAGTGTGCCATGCAGACTCACAAATAAGTTGCAAACAGCACAGTGTGGTGGTAGCTGCTACAGAAGAGAGATGAACACACTGTCGTGGGAGCAGAGAGCCAGGAGCAATTTCAACCTGTGCACTTGGAGTCCTGTCCTCAGTCTTGTTCCCTTCTCTCCCATTAGAAAAAGCACCCTTGGATATACCTAGAAAAAATACGAAGTTCTGGAGAATCAAAGAAGGGAGATATCAGATACGGTGCTATAGAACCCATACACGCTGAAAAGTATTAGGGCTGGCCAGTCTGGCGCACGTGGGTACAGATGACAGAAGAAAAGAAGGTGTACAGGGAACAGACCCCTGGAAATCCAAGGTTTTGGATAGGGCAAGGTGGCTGAAAGTAGGATTGCTGTTAATAGCAAGAGAAGGCACTGGCGTGTACCTTCATGAATAAAAGAGGTGCATTGCAATTAATTAGCTGTTGCGAAGGCAACAAGTTACTTAGTGGATTAAAACAACACAAATTTATTGTCACACTATACCTCTCTAGCTCAGAAGTCTGACACGAATCTCATTGCACTAAAACCAAGGTGTCTGCAGGGCTGCCTTCCTTTCTGGAGACTTTAAGGGAGCATCTGTTTCCTTGCCTTCCCCAGCATCTAGTGGCCATCTGCATTCCTTGTCTTGGGCTGCTTTCTTCCACCTTCAAGGCCGGTAACAGCTGGTCAAGTCCTTTGCACAGCACATCACTCTGACCTCCTCTTGTCCCTTGCTTCTACTTTTGTGGACACTTGAAGGATCCGCCTGTACAATCAGGGATAATCTCTCATCTCAAGTCCGTAACTTAATCCTATCTGCCAAGTCCCTTTTGCCCCGTGAGGTAATCTATGTACAGGTTCTGGGGATTAGGGCACGGTTATCTTTGGGAAGTGGATTTCTGCCTTCCACAGGCATTAGGTTTTAGCGCTCCAGAGTGACAGCACTGGGATCTGCCTGAGGAGAAGCATGCTGGCTGATATCAGGAAGGAGGACAGGCTGGAGGGCAGAGGGCAGGTGGAAGGCCCTTCTTATGATTCCAGAAAAAAGTATGACTCAGTCCAGTGGGAATAGGAAGGAAAGGACAGATGCCCGTGGCAGAATGGGGATAGACTCTCTGGGAACTGGCAAGTGGTTGAGTGGAGAGTGAGGAGAAAAGGAACAGAGGTAGAGTCGTTCAAGATGACTCAGGCTGTACGCTCCCCTGAGTGTGAGGATAATGGTGTCATTTATCAAGAATGTTTGGTTTAGGGATGTGGCATAGTGATAAATTTAAGTTTGGATCTTCTTATCATTAGAGAAATAACTTAACAGCTCTTCCACTATTCGATTGCTAATGGGGGACAGAAGATGAATAAAGATTCAAGAGCTATACATGCAAGGGGGGAGAAGTAATGGGTGGGAAAGGTTGGGAGCGAGAGGTGTCGAGGGGGGGACAGGGCACAAAGAAGGTAAAGAAGAGATGTACAGACCGACATGGAAAAAGGGAGAAAGAAGAGAGAAAAAGTGTACGAGTTAAGATGGGGAAGAAATAGAGACCATGAGGAAGAGAGACAGGGCCTGGCAAAAGAAGGGAGGAATGAGAGGGCTATGGACAGAGAGATAAGCTGAGAAAGGGACCCGTTCCGGATTTCTGGCAATGAATAGGTTGGTAAATTTAAATTTTGAGTTCAATCAGGTTGTGCTCACAATTGTAAGTTAACAATTTTTAAGATAGTCTTGAGAGATTGCTTTGCTTTCAGAAGTTAATTGCTGTCACATCTTCTGTGTTTTGTCAGGTGTCCAGGCAGCCTCAGTAGGCCTTGTGGGGGTGAATTGTGCCCTCTGGAAGACCCCCTCACCTGTCTCACCCAAGGCAGACCCTCATTGCGCCTTCCCAGTGTGGCCTGTTTAACTCTTTTTGTTTGTTTGTTTGTTTGTTTGTTTTCATTTTTTGTATTTTTTGTATATCTTTTGTATTGGAGTTTGATTTGCCAACACATAGCATAACACCCAGAGCTCATCCCGTCAAGTGCCCCCCTCAGTGACCATCACCCAGTCACCCCATCTTCCTCCCACCTCCCCTTCTGCTAACCCTTGTTCCTTTCCCAGAGTTAGGAGTCTCTCATGCTCTATCACCCTCTCTGATTTTTCCCACTCATTTTTCTCCTTTCCCCTTTAAAGCTTCTGCACAGCAAAAGAAGCAGTCAACAAAACTCAAAGACAACCTACAGAATGGGAGAAGATATTTGCAAATGACATCTCAGATAAAGGGCTAGTATCCAAGATCTATAAAGAACTTATTAAACTCAACACCCGAGAAACAAACAATCCAATCATGAAATGGGCAGAAGACATGAGCAGAAATTTCACTAAGAAGACATGCACGTGGCCAACAAGCACATGAGAAAATGCTCCGCACCACTGGCCATGGGGGAAATACACTTCAAAACCACAATGAGATACCACCTCACACCAGTGAGTATGGGGAAAATGAACAAGATGGGGAAACAACACATGTTGGAGAGGATGTGGAGAAAGGGGAACCCTCCTGCACTGTTGGTGGGAATGCGAACTGGTGCAGCCATTCTGGAAAACTGTGCGGAGGTTCCTCAAATAGATCTGCCCTAGGACCCAGCAATGGCCTGTTCAACTCTTGAATTGTTTTGTCCCTGGGACTTGAGACCTTTGTCAGATACGTTGAGGAAAAAGGTTCTGCTTTCCACCGCGGTTCCTCGCAGCTAACAATGCCCTAAGTGACAGCCAGGAACTCGGGAAGGCTCAACACAGCCTGTGCCCTTCTCGTCCCCATTGTACAGATGGGAGCGCAGAGGCTGGCCCCGGGTCTAACCCGGCGCTCGAGGTCCCCGGTGGGCGGAGCTGGGAGACCAAGGAACCTGCAGCCCAGGAAGCCAGAGCGGGCTAACCGGGACCCGCAGGACCCCAGGATGTCAGGCCCGCCGAGCGCTGCCTCTGGAAACCTTGGGCGCCGCCCGTCCCAGGGAGCAGGGAGCTGGCCCCGAACCCCGCTCCCACGCGGGCCGGCCCCGGGCAGAGCCAGAGGCCCGAGGAGGAAGTGAGCTCTGCAGGGGTGGGACCTCCCGGCTCGGCCACCACCAGCGCCTCCGGCTCCTGGATTTGCGGTCTTCCCGGAGGGGACGCGGGGCGCTCCGAGAGGTTGCCCAACTTGCCCAAGGTCACCCAGGAGCCGGCGCGGGCCGGGGCAGCGCTCGCGCAGGGGAGGCGGCCGCGGCCAGCCCCGAGGGCGAGGGCGAGGGCGAGGGCGAGGGCGAGGTCCCGGCAGCGCCGCCGCCGCGCCCGGGCCGCCCTCCGGGGCACCCTCGGGGGCACCCGCCGGGGCAGGGGGCGTGGAGCGCGCGCAGCCCGGCCCCGCCGGCCCGGGAGGAGGACGATGCGCGGCGCGCGCAGGTGAGCGGGGGCCGGGGTCCCGCCGCCGCAGCCCCGCGCCCGCCGCCCATCCGCCGGCCTCCCGCGCGGGGGCTGGAGCCGGCACCCGAGGGGGCGGCGGGGCGGGCGCAGGCAGCGCTGGGAGCGCGGCGGCGGCACTAGCGCGGCTCCGCGGCTGGGGGTGGCCGCTCCGCCGTGCCGGGCGCCTGGCTCCCTCGCCTCGGGCGGCGGTAGGTGCGGGGGCGCGCGGGGCCGGACCCGGGAGCCCGCGGGCCGGGGGGCGGGGGGCTGCGGCGGCCGCGCGGGGCCGGAGGGGTGCGCGGCGGGGCGGCGGCCCCGGGGGCGGGGGTAGCCCCCGGGGGCGAGGGGGGCGGCCCCGGGGGCCGGGAGGTGACCGCCGGGGGCGGGGGGGGGCGGCCCCGGGGGCGGGGAGGTGACCCCCGGGGGCGGGGGGGGCGGTGGTGCAGGACGCGTCTCTGGCGTGGGACCCCCCCTTGGGTCGGGGCTGCTGCCCTGCGCTTGGGTGCGTGGGGACTTGTGAGACTGCCTGTTTGTCCACTGACTGTGTGTGTGTGTGTGTGTGTGTGTGTGTGTGTTAGGGAGAGAGGGGGCGGGTAACATGGCCAGTGCATCCATAACCGTGTGTGTAACTGGATACATGAGTGTGGAGTCTAAGCCTGGTCCTGGATGTGTGACCGCGAGCGTAACTCCCTCCCACTGTGTGTGGCAGGACGCGGATGCTCCTAGTTGTATACCTGGGCTGTGCCTGTGCGTGCGTGTGAGTGACCGCGGGCGTGTGGGCACGCTGTGCTGCAGGAAGCTTTCACGGCCACTGCCTGCAGTTTGTCTTTCACAGGATCCCCGATACCCATTTCAGGTGCCTTTCCCCTCCGCGGGCTACCCAGTGTGTGGCACTGTGCTGTCAGTTGCTTCTGGGAGAAGTGGCTGTTGAGACCGGAGAGGCGGTGGCCAGCAGAGGTGGAGAGGTCATGGCCACCAGCTTGTCTTCCCAGAGTGCAAGGTTAAGCGAAAATGTTGGCTTGATTTCCCATGAACAAGAAAATGTTTCTTAGGTGGAGTTTGATGGAAGGACACAGAGAGGAGCTTACCCTTCTTGCCTAGATATTGTTGACATGGGCTCCCTGGGTTTATAAGGCTGCAGGTGACCAGGCGTGCGGAAGGAGGGGTGTGTGTGTGTGTGTGTGTGTGTGTGTGTGTGTGGTGGGCAATGGGGCCCCCAGTGTTTGCCTGGTGCCTGTGTGGAACTTCGGCATCCCTGGTGAAGGAGGAGGAGCTGCTGTGTGCTGCCGGTGAGCACAGGTGGTGAAGGGAAAGGACACTGTGACAGATGCTGTGCCCTAGAAAGAAGGAAAAAGTCAGGACAAGGGGACGAGACTCGTTCAGTTGTGAGGAGTGGCTTTCACCCAGGAAATGATGAGGTGGAGAAAATTAGTAACAAGTAAAGAGAGCGTTCAGTATTCTCAAGTCATTTTTTAAGTCTATTTTTCCCATCTACTCTTACCCTAAACTCTCTCTTGTGTTTGCATCACTTCCCCCCATGGGAAATTACTATTGCACAATTGAGCATAATTATTATTGCACAGTTGAGCAGGTCGCCATTTAAGCTCCAGGAGAATTGGAGCAATCCTGAGCTAGTGGGAGTGCCAGGGAACGTTCACTTCAGGGCCATGTTGAGTGCGCTGAGGGCCCAGAGGACTGTGGTACTCTTGGTTTCTCTGAGTTATCTGGATTTCATTCCTGAAGCTGGTCCTCCCAGGGGCCACAGTGGCCCCACAACCAACACACTGAATGTGTTTCTTTCTACTCAACTTCTCCTGGGCCTCACTGACACGGTTCATCCCCTCACACCCTTGTCTGAAGTTCGCAGATGAAAGAACTGCATTTGAAACCCAGCAGAAGTGACCTGCTGACCTCCTGACCCTCACCCCCCATCACCCCCCATCTGTTATTGGGCCACCACTGTCCCCCAAGTCATTCTGGCCAGGAACTAAAGTTACCTCGTTAGATTTTGTCCTCATCAGTTGGCAGCCACAGCTTGATCAGAGGGCAGGGCTTATCTCTTTCCCCTTAGGACTTCTTCAGTCTAATTTTCTTTGTTTGTTCTTTATCACCACTGCTACCACCTTATCAGGTGAACCCCGTATTCAGGGATTTCCAGAGATAGGAACAGTTGAAGACTGTCATCGCTGAAAAAACGCAAAACACATATTCTGAGGGGACCCTTGCTATTATCACTATCCGATTAGCAGGTTAAGTAAGTTCTTTGGAAGGATCTGGATCTTCCGAGGATGGTAGCATTCTGTGACCTAGATTGAGTCTCTTGGCCTTTCTAAATTTCAGTTTCTTCACCTGTGAAATGTGATAGAAGATTTCAATTGGAATCTTGTTGCTAAGGTCAATTTCTAAGGCTTTACAATTCTCTGATAGTCATTGGTGTTCTCTCAGTGAGAAACATTGCCCCTGATGACTTAGGGTTGTCTGCCAATACCTAACCATCTTTTAAAGAAGTTCAGTATGTCTTTAGGGAAAGGAACCAGGCAAAGGGAGAAGGGGTGGAAATACATTATTGACTTAAATTTGTGGTTGAGGGTCAACTGTCCACATTAAGCCTTGGGCTTGAAGGAGTCTTACAGGTCATCTGTTCTCACTTCTTCCATACCGTTGCCTTTTTGAAAATTGAAAAAGTGTTAAGTCTTATTAAGATAACTTCACACAATGTTGTAATTCAAGGTTTCTCAAATCTTTGTACTATTGACATCTTGGGCTAGATAATTTTTTTGTTGTGAGGTACTGTCCTATGCATCATTGGCTGGTCAGCAGCATCTCTGGCTCCCATTAAATGCCAGGAGCAACCACCCGTTGTGACGACCAAAGTGTGTCCTTGGGGAAGAAAATCCTTTCCCATCCCCAGTCCTTATTGAGAATCACTGTTGCAGTTCAAACACAAGTCTTGTGGCCTTGTACAGAAATATCTTCTGAGTAAGTAATTTAATAAGTAGTTGAACTTGTGTGTTGCTAGCTGCTTTTCCACCCCCCCTTCCAACTGAACCACCCTCACACATTTACCTTTATCCCTCCTGGTTTCTCACTGCCTTGTTGCTATGCCTGGAAATGCTCAAGATGTTGCTGAAGGCTGAGAAGCATTTTGGAGACATTATCATAATAATCCTAATAGCTCACATTAATCCAGCTCTTATTTTGTGCCAGGCACAGTTCTAAATGCTTTACGTGGATGATCTCATTTAATCTTCATTAAAAATCCCGTGAGAGAGATCCTTTTATTGCTACCCTTTGCAGCGATGAGGTGACTCAAACTCAGGTGGGATAACATGCTCAGGGTTCTCTGATCTGTGAAACGGTGGAGCTGGGTCTGACTCGAGAGTATGTTCTGAGCCCCCACACTACACTCACTGTCTTCCATGAATGGGATCTTGACGTTACAGGTGGAAATGAATTTAAACCACTTCTAGTTCAGTTGTAGAACCAAGTCTGCTTCTAGGAAGGCTAGAAACTGAAGTTGGCAGTTGTGTTCAGTTGAAACGATGTGATTTCTGTCTTTGTCTTCTCCTCTCTCTTTATCATGAAGCTTATTCAGAAATAGCTCCAAGGTGTAAGCAGAGGGAGAGGGATAGGGGCAGGGTACACTGGGGGCAGGATGGGGGGCTCAGAGAAAAGGAAGGATGGAAAAAAGGAGCAAACAGTGGATGAGGCATTTCATTTTCCAGTAAGTCCTCTCATCTTGGAAACTGTAGATATCGCTCTAGTCATTAAAAATGAAGTTGCCATATTTTTATCAACTCCCTCCTTCTGTATTCTTAGCTTGCTCTCACTCTAACATGAATGCTGTTTTCTAACATAAATGCTGTTTTCATGCTACTGAGGCAGTAGAAGGTGGTACACATTGGGACAGAGGGACACGAAGTGTAATGTAAATGGCTGGCAAGTAGGCTTATTGATAGGGTAATGATGACCTTACCCATTACTGTTAAGCTTGACAGTCCAAGGCAAGCCCTAAGAAGGCCGACTGCTTCTTCTAAGACCCTGTATTAACAAAGCCACAGGTCTGGTAGCTGCCAGCGAATAAATCATAGAGCCTTGGTTTTGCAAGCTTCATAGATTGGTTAAGACAGCAGCTCTCAAACTTTGGTGAGCTCCAGAATCATGTATTGGATGTGCTGACACACAGATTGCAGGTCCCCATCTCCAGAGTTTCTGATTCAGTCTTTCTGGTTTGGGATCTGAGGATCGGTACTTTTGACTACGATCCCCCGTGTTGCTGATGATATTGGTCCAGAAACCAGTCTGAGGACCACAGGATTAAGACTGAGATACCTGAATAAAGTTTACAACCCACCTTCCTGAAATGTCTGAACCACAAAAAAAGTTATTTTGAAGGTAGCTAAGCATTTAGATTAATGAGAGCCAATGGTTAGAGCAAAGATTGAAAGAACAGTCACTGCTCAGGACTAGTTCGCATTTCCCTTGAAGCTTCTAAACTTTACCTCTCATTCTGAACTTCAGAAAAGCCTCTGCTTTTTTTCTGAGCTTTGGTACTTCTAGGTTAGATTAATTCTGATCTTAGATCTTTTCCTGCTCCCTACCTCCTCACACCGGCCCATGGCTACTTCATTTGCAATGATAAAAATCCCTCATTACTCACAGGATAATCCAAATGAAAAGTTCTTAAACATCCAATCTGCTGCCAGATACCTTCTGACCAGTTCCTCCGGGATTGAGAATGGTTTGTTATCTGTCCATTCAGCTTTTGTTTCCTTGTAGTTCCTTTGCATTTTTTCTGCATTCAAATCAACATTAGTACCATGAAGAAACCCAACAGAAATCCAAGTCGGAACGTTTCCATATCGCTGATTAAATTTTTAAAATCTCAATCAGAAAAAGTTTCTTTTCAAACCAGATTTCAAGCTCCATCAACCCCTTCCTTCTCAACTCAGCCTCTGCCTCTTTTTGCACAGCCATGCATCCTTCACCTGAACAAGGTGACTCCAAGTACTTGCTCAGAAAGATCTAGCTGTTTGGAAGCTCAGAAACCTGTTATTTAAATAATGTTTCTTGAATATTTACCAGGTGTTGTGGAATTGTAGACACCTGGCCTTCTTTGATTTTTATATCAAAACCCTGACAGAAGATGTGTTTCTCTCATTTACAGATGGAAGAACCAAGGCCTGGAAACTTGAAGCAAACTCTTATCTGTTAGTCTAATTGTATTAGTAAATATATGTTTTTGTTGATACATAATAGGAGTCAATATTGGCTTGCTTAAGCAAAAATTGGAAATTATTGGAAGGATAATGAGGCTTTTCTCATGTATTCATGGAACTAGATCCCAGGAAGAATGAGGACCAGAACATCGCCAGAGAACACAGCTCCAGGAATTCCCAGTCCTTTCTCCATTGCTCTGCCAATATTGTGACGCATTCCCAAGAGTGTGTCTCTCAGCAGAGAGAATCTGATTGGCCCAGTCATTTATCACCAAGTGATCAGAGCAGAAGCATGGTTGCCATGGGGCTCACTGTTGGTAATGGTATATATTCCCAGTACAAGTGGTCTGATGGACACATGAATGAATGTCTCCTGTGTCACACAACCAGTGTGGCAGAGACAAGATTTGATCTCAGGTTTGACTTAATATCTAGTGCTTTTCTCCTACCAAAGGGATGTCTGATAGTGAAGCACATTAATTTGTCATGTATTAAAGATGACCTGTTTTTATTTTCAAGGTCCCCTCATATTAGGCCTTCCCAGCATGGGGTTCTGCTGCTTCCATTTGTGCGTACTTTTTGGTTTCTGATATGTCTGTAGCTGAATCTTGGCTCCTCTCTGTCCATCTGGTTTCTATGCCATGTGGCCTGGCTTCTCATTCTGCTCATGCTTGTCATGGTTCTGGCTCACCTAGCACCACTTTGACTCACAGATCGTCAAATCTGAGGGGATCCATCATCTTGTCTTCTCTTTTATCTGTACAGTAAATAATATTGATAATATAGGACAAGCACTTATTGTGACACTGCTGAAAGCTCTGTATCTCATCCAACTCTTCTAACAAACTTGTTGATGTCTTTTTTATTTCCCAACATTGTATTGTAAAAAAAAAAAAATTAAGAGAAAAATTGAGAGAATTATATGGTGAACCCTCATATACTCACCACATAGCTTCATAGTTAACATTTTACTGACTTGCTTTACTAACTTAACTTTGCTTTAATATGCTTTGTCATATATTTCTATCTATTCATCTCCCTATCCATTCACCAGTCCATTATTTGGATGATTTTAAAGTAAGTTTCTGTTTCTTGCTCTCATTTTTATGACTGGGAAACTGAGACCAAAACAGTTGACATGACTTGCCCAAGGTCACCACCTCTTGTGGAGGGATGATGCTGAGATTTAACACTGGCAGTCTAACTCCCAGCACTTTCTCTAGCATCAAACAGCATTATATCTCCTGGAAAATGGGAGGGAAACACTCACTCAAGGTCAATTAGTGGCAGGGAAATGACCAGCACCCAGGTCATCTGATTCTTAAGCTTCTGAAATTTCCATTACATTGACCCACAATAAATAGTTCACTTTGGGAGTAAAGGTAGTGATTTCTTTGCTCTGCAAAGATCTGCAGGGTTGGTACTTTATAACCTAACCCACATTTCTGTAAAATCTGATTTTTGCCATTGGTGATTTTACAAAACTAATACACTCCCAACATTTTAGAATAATTTGTAGCAATGACAAGCTAGAGAATTACTTTTTAGATAACTTTTCACCCTGTTCAGAGGACTTTTACATATGTCATCTTATCTGAACTTTATGAGTAGTAGCAGATCTGCAAGACAGGTGGGCTGGATATCTTAACCATACCGAATAGCTGGAAACCTAGGGATTATAGAAGCAAAATGAGGAACTCAGAGTCACAAGGTGCTGAGAACAAATTTGGGCCTTGGTGAAAACAGCCTCTTTACATCTAGATTTTGAGGAGCTACATAAATATCTAGTTAATAAAATTGAACTTGGAAAGTTGAGATGGGGAGTTGTGGAGATCCCTTATGGGGTAACTTAGTGGTCGAAGGTCTGTGTTCTAAAGCCACTGCCTGGTGTGGCCCTGGACAATGTCTCCTTTCTATGCCTCGGTTTCTTCATCTGTGAAACGGGTATAATTACAATACTCCTTCAGAGTGTGGTGTGAAGATGCAATGAAAAAACACATGTGAAGGGATTAGTACTTAGTGTGTGCTCAACAAATACCAGTTATAGAAATATAGGATTCTTCTCTTCTGCATTAAATGGGCCCTTCTAAAATCAGTGGGTCTAGATAAATCTTTTTCCTGAGGGGTTTGTTTAGGAACTGTTAGAGGGTGAATATGCTTAGCAGCTTTTGGGGAGGTGACTCCTTATTAGTCCAGGAAAGATTCAGATTCTGCTCAAGAATTTCCATCCAAGCTGTAAATAGCCCATGTCCTTTGAGATTGCACTAGGATGCTTAATTTGATATGATAGTCAGCACATGATATCTGAAGTGGAGAGTTCTGTATAAACTATTTGCTAGCCCAGGAGGTTCAGAAGGAATAGAAAAGAGGGAGGAAAGAAGAAGTAAATAGGCTGGCCCAGACCTTTTCTTGGCATGCATGTAGCAAATACTATAATCCCAGTCTTTCTGCCAAGAAGACATTTAAATAGAGAGGGAAAGCTCTTAAAAGGGATTTCAGAGGGATGTGCTCACCTGAGTGGATTGTACTCCATCCTTGCAGAGTTGCCCAAAGTGCTCTCCATGAATCATCTGCACCAAAATCACTGGGACATTTGTTAAAATGCAGATTCCTGACCTACTGATTCAGAGATCCTTTGAACCAAGCACCCAAATCTGCAGTTTTGCAAGTGATTTTAGCTACTCTAATGTTAGAGAACCACTGTTGTCAGCAGCGTAATTCTGCAAAGTTCAAAATACTAATTTTGAAAACTTTATTTAGATGGAATGCAAATTTTAACTTGACCTCCTCTCAATTCCAGGCCTCTAAGGGGGTGGGTACCAGATGCTCCTGGCATTCTGACACTCAGCTTTTAGGGGCCTATCCTGTGGAGAAGAGGAATAATTTCTATAACCATGTCCCAAAGTAGAGGAGATCAGTCCCCAGGTCCATAGCTGCCTTCATGGAGAAGCAGAGTAGGAAACATCCAGCCTCCGATGACTGGGGCACTGCCAAGCTGGAGACCACCTTGTCACAATAGCTGGCTAAAATTATATTGAGAACTCACTGGGCACTTGCTTTGTAAGTATTCATTTTCATTTATTTTGCAACAATCTTGTGAGGTTGGTATTGTGCTTATCCTTGTTATATACAGATGGGGGCACTGAGGCTAAATTTTCTTTCTTTTTTTAAAAAATATTTTATTTATTTATTCATGAGAGACACACAGAGAGGGGCAGAGACACAGGCAGAGTGAGAACCAGGCTCCTCGCAGGGAGCCCGATGTGGGACTCAAACCCTGGATCCCGGGATCATGACCTGAGCCAAAGGCAGCCACTCAGCTGGTGAGCCTCCCAGGCATCCTGAGGCTAGGTTTTCTAAGTGATTCCTCCAAGAGTATAACTGGTAATCAATAGAACTAGGACAGATTGCAAGGCCATACTTTGAATCGGGTGGCAAACTACCTGACTGGCTGCCTGTTTTTGTATGGCCTGTGAGCAGAGAACGGAATTTACATTTTTTTTTAATTGTTGAAAACGAAAAGAATACTCTTTTGTGACAAATGAAAATTATATGAAATTCAAATTCGGTGTCCATAAATACTTTTTTTTTATTGGAAAACAGCTGCACATATTCATTTACGTACTGTTTATGGCAGTTTTGTGCTATAGCATCTTAGTTAGGTGGTTGTGATAATGACTCTGTGCTCCAAAAAGCCTAAAATATTTGGTAAATGGCCCTCTACAGAAAAAAAAAAGAAAAAGAAAAAAATGCCAACCTCTGCTTTAAACCACTATGCCGGGGTCTCCCAAGCTTCAATCATTTGAGTACTACCTTTGTGATTCTTGCCACCTTCTCATGCCATCTGGAGCATTATCTGTGTAGCACTTTTCTTTAGTTCAATTAGTTTTCCTTAAATAAATTTATTTTATAAAGAAACAAAAATGTAAGTGAAACCAGCGCCAACTGCAAGCAATAGAAGGTAGCTGTCAAAGCAAATGCAACACACACAAAGCAATATATCGGATTTTAGCTAGATAGTTGTAACAGATATCGCTGTCTCTCTTGTTTTCCTGCAGACCCCTCACCATTTCTCTGTACACCATCCTGATTCCCAGTGATGAATCTACATCATCTTTGGAGGGCTGCCCTTGGTCTGCTATAATTGACTGTGCTTACAAGCACAAAGCTCTGAAAGTTCCTGGGATACCATGGGCCCCTGTGGATGGCCGTTAACCATGATAAACCATGGTTGTGGGAGTATTAATACCCCAGTGACCTCCCTGAGTGTCCATGATAATTCTGAGGCATGTTTACATCATTTTCCAGAGCTTCCACGTGAGATTAAGCTTCCGTGGCTTCAGAACACATTCCTCCTTGGCTGCCTTTCACCCCCCTCCCTTCTCTGTCTCATTAGTCCTCTGTTACTCTACTTGCACCTGACAAAGAACAATGTGCATTTATTTGATCCTCACCTCAAGATCTGCTTCTCGGAGGACCTCAGGAAGATAATGTGTTTCTAGCAAAAGATAGCTTGGGACCTCTTCTTTTCTTATAAGAGAGAGATTACCAAATGTCAGGAGGGTTTTGAAGATAAACTAACACTTATTTGAGTTTCTTTCTTCAACGTAAATAACAGTGATTAAAATAGAAAATGAAAGAACACATTTTTAACCATATGATCTAACAGTACTTAATGCTCTATCCACCTACTGCCTAATATCTTGTGCTGTTTCCAGTGGCATGAGAACCATACTTGGGGAATTGATGTTTTACCTTCAAGAGTGGTCCCCAGGCCAACAGCATCTGCAGTACTTGGTAGAGATGCAAATTTTCCACTCTAACCCTACTGAATCAGAAACTTGAAAGTGCCCCCCCCCATTGTTTTAACAAGACTGCGGGTGATTCTTATGCATGCTTAAACTTGAGAACCTCTGCTCTCCAGTAAACAGCCTCTTTAGTTCTGCTCTCATTGCATTCCTGGATTTCATCAGAATTCAGAATCATCTCAGACTTGCTTCCTCCCTTCCACCGTGACTGATTGACTGGTTTTCTGGCCTCTGTGGGAGCCTCCCAACGAGATGGATCTTGTTGCTTGCCAAGGCACACGGGTCAGTAACTGGACAGCTCTGAGGTTGGATGACCTACCTCAGAGTGAGTCTCAAACTTGAGATTCCATCTCTCCTTTGGAGACCCAAAGACAGGACTACTTCCTTCTCTAGTTATCAAGCAGAACTTTCATATCCTGTTATGCCATTCATTTGACAGACAAATGAGGTTGTGTTCAAATTAGGGGTAAGTCATTAATCAAGTGATCAGAAATGTAAATAAATTGTATATATTTAAAGGAAATCCTCTATATAATAACTATTTAGAGGAAATCTCTGCTTTTAAAAATATCTGATTTCTAGAAGTACTCTAGATGTACTCTGTGCAGTTACATCAAATGGAAGTCCGTGTTTCTTCTTTACTTTTCCTATAGTCCATTCTTTCCCCCCAAAGGTGGATTGAGTATGCTTCCTAAGTATTCTTTTATTGTTAAACGCTATTTTCAATATCAGTTTTCTGACAGAGGGGCTACAATTTCCAGCTGAGAAATGTGTATTTATCCAAAAGGAATACTTTCTTAGTCAATTTGAAAAAAAGTTAAAAGCCATTTTGCATCCGAATTGTACATATTTGCCTGGTGGTCCCTTCAGGATAACTGAATTGGCATCTATATGGGTTTCCAGTTATTGGAATGAAACAGCTGGAAGCTTTTTATTTAGGACTAGATCTTCCCAGATGACTTAGTACCAATGGCATTTGACTGCCATCCCTAGAAAGACACTTGCTAATGTATGCTCAACTCCTAGAATATAGGCCCCCTCTCTTTTTTAATGGCTTACACACCACCATTTAGATGTCTAGATAACAAGTAAGATGATGTTTTCAATACTGATTTGTAAAGAGAAATTTTTTTTTAAAGAGTGTGTATCAACTGAGGTTTAAAAAAAGTGCTGAAACAGCATTCTACAAATTTCTAATATTTTCCAAAACAAAGTCCCTGTAAATAGCTGTGGAGAAGAATTGTTTTTCTTCTATGGAATGAGAATTTGCACAGTTACAATCTTTTGCACGATCTAAGAATATTTTTCATAGTAATGGTTACTAGGCCATCATGATCACCATGGGATATTTCTATATCCTGTGAGGATGGCTGTGTTTGGAACCTGGTGATATTGTATTTGACACAAATGGCCATTAGTGGGTTAGGGCATGTGCTGGTGAGGCCAAGAAGAAGCTTTTGTCAGCTAACTCTTATCAGATATCTGGCCTTATTTGATTACACTTTACACTGCTTTTCTTTTTGTCCTACCTGCTCAGAGATGTCTATGCTCATGCTCAATAGTAGGTGAAGCATATTTGAGACAGTATATGTGAATTGAGCATGCATTGTTTTTTAAAATTGGGAAGTGATTCAAAACACTTGATCTTTTTCTGGGGATATGAAAGGCAAAAGTATTATTATAGACTGTCCCAGTCCTATAATTGTACTGGATGAAACCCTATCAGTCACTGAAATTATAGTTCTCATTTATATATCCTTACACACATGTTGCTTGGATGCCTCCAATGACAAGTGACTCACATTTTCAAAATTTCTTTTAGCTTCTGAGAAGCTGTAATTACTTGAAATTTCTCCCTTTGCTCCCCCTGCCTAGGACCCACTGGCCCAGTCCGTTCTACTCTTGGGGGAACTGAGAGTCTGATTGGTGAACAGACTTGCTTAATGATAAAAACAGTGAGTTAGTAGCAGGGTCAGGCTGATAACCCAGGCCCAGGGACTCCTGGTCCAGTGCTTGCTGCTTCCATTATGTCAAGCTCCCACCCTCAATTTGGCTATTAAGATAAATAATGTTTTACTTATTGCTGACACTTGTCCAAAATAAAGGTATTGGAATATGCCCTTTGATGTAGGAATTTAACCCGTGTAAGCATACTCTATGAAGAAACGTGGTCAATCCATGCACAGTTATGCATGAATATCCGCCCATGAAATCAAAACCAGAAGGAAAAAAACCAAAGTGCAGGAAAGTAAATTGAGGTTATGACATAGCTCTCCTGGTTGGCAGATGTTGGCATTGTACCAAACTACGTCGATATTTCACTCCAATAGATGGGGACTATTTACAGGTGAGCCTTGTTCTCACACTTCTCATAATAGAGATGCAACTACACACCTTCTGTTAACCATTAACAACTGTTCCACCGCAGTCTTTCAGGATATTCTGAGTAAAAGAACAAGGGTAAAGATGGGGTGTACTTACCTTTTGGATTTGCCCTTTAGTTATTTAAAGTTTGTAACCCAGAAAACCAACGGTTGGAATCAGCAATGGGTGGACTTAAGTAGGAAGACCTCTTCCTCTTCCTTTTTTTTTTTTTTTAAGATTTTATTTATTTACTCATGAGAGACACAGAGAAGCAGAGACATAGGCAGAGGGAGAAGCAGGCTCCCTGTGGGGAGCATGATGTGGGACTCGATCCCAGGACCCCGGGATCACAACCACTGAGCCACCCAGATGTCCCATTCCTCTTCCCTTTATTTTTTCCTCTTCCCTTTTAAAGAAAGATCAATCTCAGTGTATCCAACAAGGAAAAGAAGCTCCAAATAATCTAATAGAGTTGCGTGTTGCTGAAGCTTCACTTTTGTGACGGATAAAGCATTTTGAATAATTCTGGTTGCTTGAGCTTATCCTTGCCCTGAGAGAATACTGAGACTTTCCTTCGGACTTCATACGGTAGAAGATTTCGTTTGCCTTTCCCAAGACTTGCCATGCTCTTTATCTGGTTACAAGAATCCAGGACTGTTTCCCTGAAGGAGACCAGCACAAGGGATACTCATTGTCCCTTAGATAAGGATACAGTATGACTGTCATTAAAATGCACACACACATGCAGTCTAATTGAATTTCAGATTGGCAGAACCTGTAAAAGTGACATAGCTTATACCCAGGCACCGGAGATGCTCTCAGTGGATTGTGTCTTTAATTGCTCAGGTAGCTAAGGAGCCAGAAATGTGAGTATGCAAGATAAAAACACTGGTTTCTTGTACACCCCTCTCACTGTATGCAATCTTCCTGATGAGAGGTATCTCTGTAATCACGCTTCTGATTAGTTAGCCCTGGTGAGCTTGGCAGAAAGTAGTGGACTGTGATGGATTAATCAAATCAGGATAGATACGAATCACGAATTTATGTTTTGTTACTGTTCCTCTCTCTCTGACAAAATGCAGGCTATCTCACTGGCTTGTTAAATGGCAATCATTTTAAATTTGCTCATTGGGTTTCTGATGAGCAAGACATAACAATGTATGTTGCTATGAATATAGAAGGTTTTGCCGGTGTTGTAACATTTTCAAATGCAGTTCCAATGAGATGAACTTTAGCTGGCTTTTAACTGGTTTCCTTAGTTCCAGTTTCTCTTCCTTCTAATCTGTATATAAATACAGTTGATTTTTTGATCTATTACTCAGGATTCTTTTGGTTACAAGTAATGGTCAGAACCCAGCTCAAACTGGCTTAAGAAGGAAAAAAAAGGAGTTTGTTGGCTCATATAGTTAGGAATTTCAGGTGTAAACTATCTTAAGACACTGTTGGATCTTAAACCCCAAGCTTTCTATGTTCCAACTCTGCTTTCACAGTGGTCAGCTTCATTCTCAGACAGGCTCTCTCCACAGAGTGGCATCGATGGTCACCAATAGCTTCAAACCGAAAGTCTTAACAGTCTACCAACACTAGGGAAAACAGAGAGACTCTTTCTAGCAAAAATCCCTGGGTTAGCTTGACTAGGCTACCGGTCAGATAATGAATGTGGCCAGGGAGTGAACTGTTCTGATTGGCTAGTGACCACCCATCTTTTGCTCATCACTAGACCTAGGGATGGAGGCAGGGGAGGCGTGGTTCTCTGAAGGAAATTCAAAGCACTACTTTCAGTCAAAGAAGGATTCCTTCTCTTCCAGTGGAAGGAAGAATGATATGATGACAAGAGCTCTACAAAATAAAACTTGAGTTTTGGAATTCACAGACTTGGATTCTGTTCCTGGTTTGGTCAAGTGCCAGCTGTGTGACTTTGGCAAGTCAGTTAACCCCTCTGGCTTATAGTATCTTCATCTAACAGTAGCTTGGAAGAAGAGGAAAAAGACAGTGTTTGGCACTTGCTAATACTTAGTAAAAGATAAATGGGTAAAAATGGTAAAGATGGGATGGTTTTTTGCTGCTCTTAAAAATTACAGTATTGTACCCTGGGTGGTCCATAGATTACCTCTCAGCGAATCACAAACCCTCAAACCTCAGCTTCTTCACTTGCAAAACTAATTAGCTATTTATCTGACTCAACAAATATCTAGGAAGACAATGTAATATACCAGGTATTTTTCTGGGCACTAAGGGTATAATAGTGATCAGATATCTAACTATGCCCTTTTGCAACTATTGTAGTAAGGAAGATCAATAAAGACAATAGAATATATATAATGCATGTGCTAGTACAAGAAAATAGAGTATATAAAGAGGATAGAAACTTCTAGAGAATGAGGTCTGAAATTTTACTCAGGTGATCAGAGAAGATTTCAATGAGAAAGTGACAGTTGAGAGGAGGCAACAGATGAAAAGGGCCTGAGGTGAAAACCTACTTTTATGGCCAAGGAAGGTAGCAAAACCAGTGAGGTCAAGAACACTGAGGGGGTGGAGCATGTTGAGATTGATGGGGAGCTAGGTGAGGCCAGATCTAGTAGAGTATGATTGGCCATGATAAGAAGTTTGGATTTAATTATAAGTGTGACTAGAAGCCACTAGAATTTTATGCAGGCGAGACATGATCTGGCTTATATGTTTAAAATACCATTCTGGCTACTGTGGGGGCAAGAGATGATGATAGTGGAGCAAGCAGAAGAGCAATTATGGAAAGTGTGGTGGTATCTGAAGAAAAGAGATGGTAGTGTGGACCAGAGTGCTGGTTCTGGAGAGATTTGAGAAAAACTCAGATTAATTAATCATTTTCAAAATAGAGAGGATCAATTTGCTGACAGTTTGATTGGAGGGGTGAGAAAAAGAGGTTGTTTGTTTAACTGGGTAAATGATGGTGCCATTTGCTGAAATGGAAAACACTAAGTGAAGATTAAGTTTTTGTGTTGGGAGTGGGAAATGTAGAGTTTGGTTTGAGTTGCTTTTTATTTTATTTTTAATTTTTTTAAAAAAGGTTTTATTTATTTATTCATGAGAGACACACAGAGAGAGAGGCAGAGACATAGGCAGAGGGAGAAGCAGGCTCCCTGCAAGGGGTGATGTGGGACTCCCATTCCGGACCCCCAGGATCATGCCCTGAGCCAAAGGCAGATGCTTAGCCAACTGAGCCACCCAGGATCCCCTATTTTTTAAATTTTTAAAAATGATCTCCACACCCAACGCGGGGCTCGAACTTACAGCCCCAAGATCAAGAGTCGCATGCTCCACCGACTGAGCTAGCTAAGCATCCCTTAAATGTTTTTTATTTTAAGCTATAGGAATGGATGTGTGATCACTTCAAGAAAGATTTTAGATAGAGGAGGAAGGAGGATGGCGCCAGTCACTTCAATAGTTAAAGCTTTGTACTTAAGTATTTCAAACAAAAGATTACTCCAGGTTCAAAAATGTAAAAGAGATTGAAGTGGACAGAGCTACTTTGCTTGAGGTCAGAGTAGGGAGTTCAGAGTCCTGGAGGCTAAGCCTTCATCATACTTGGCCCGAAACTCAGAAATGTCCACAGGAGTCCTTATTAATCTTTGAGGTTCTAAAGAACAAACACTGGAAAACATGGATAAATCTACATCCTTTCCAGCTCTGATGGTCTGCTAGTCTCTTCCTAGCAGCCAGGTGAATGTGATTGGTCCACCCTGACCAAAGCATCCAAGGGTCCAGGCTTTTGCTGATTCTGTTGTCTACATAAACAGATTTAAAGTTTCTTCTTGGTAAGATTTGATTAGAAAACCAGCAGATGGAATTATGGAATGTGAGAGCTGGAAGTGAACCCAGAGGTCATCTCCTCCAATCCCTCTGCTTACTGAGAAGTGGATGGTAAAGCTTAGAAGGAAAAAGGGACTAGCTTAGGGTCACCTCCAAAGAGGCAGACCGAGATCTTCACCCCCCTCCATTCTCCAAGTGGCTATGACGTGCAAAAAATGTGATGCAGAACATAGGAATTCTTCTAAAAAATAAAACCTATAGTCAGTTAAGAGGGCCAGCTTGGAGATCAGTGAATACCTGCCTAGTAAAGTGTGTAAGGTCTTCTAAGGATCCATGCCAGAGGAACTTTTGGTAGTTTGAAAGTCCACTCCCCTTGAATTCGGAGTTCTTAGCCTGGGATTCATGAATGAGCTTTGAGGAATCATGGACCCCTCTGGAAGTATATATGTATGTGCATGACCATCGATTCTTTTGAGCAGAGAGTTCTCAAGAGTGTACTAGATTTTCAAATGGATATGTGATTACCTAGCTTCAAAAAGAGTTTTAAAAAGAAAAACCAACCTTGAAGATCTTCATAGAAAACAAGGTGCCTGACCATTTTAGGCAATATACCATTTTAATCATAACGATGTAGCAACTTATTTTCACAAGCTAGTGTCCTAATGCAGATCATATAAATAAACTATATTTCTGAGAAGAACAAAAAGTATTAAGTAAACTGATTAACATGGAGTAAAAAGAAGTACCAGTGTGTTTTAATTTCCAGGAGACTAGTAAAACGGTAAAGAAACTGCAGTACTCAGCTGTGTCATACTTCAGTACTTCAGTACAGTAATAGCTTTTTGCTATAGTATGGTTTATTAAATACTTTCTGATACTCTACAAAACAAGTCTTTTTTTTTTTTTTTTAAGATTTAAATAAGCACAAGCAGAGGAGGGGAGGGGCAGAGGGAGAGGAAGAAGCAAAGCAGACTCTGCTGAGCAGGGAGCCCAACATGCAGCTCCATCCCAGGACCCTGGAATCATGACCTGAGCCTAAGGCAGACGCTTAACTGACGGGGCCACCTACGTGCCCCAGAACAAAAGTCTTAATAAATAGGAAGCCGTGATTATCTGGCATTTTTTTCCTTTAGCAAGGACTTGCATTTTCCTAAATCAAATCATTGTCTAACCTTTTTTTTTTTTTTTTTCTCACATATAGGACCCTGTGGGCACTGAAATCCAACTCACCCATGCCTATTTCCTGTAATGGATGAACTTGATGCTAATGTGAGGTATATTATATTTCTGTATATACTGTAATTATGCTACTGTAAGTTATAGCCATTTGAACTATGAAACCTCTGAAAAATCTGTTGTGGTAGAGTTACAAATCCAGCAGATGTGGATTTTCTTCAGTGTTTCACATGTAATCATGAATGTGATGTTTGATTATTAGAGGGTTTTTTTTTTTTCATTTCTGCTTAAGTGATAAATATAATATGGCTGGAAATATTTCCAGATGCTTATATTAAAAGTCTGCATTATGAGAGGCGGTATAACATGAAGATAGATATTCATCTGTATAATAGGAAGAAAGAAGATGTATTTAAATGGGGGTAAAAATAGCTTAAGAACATCTCTCTGTACATCTAAACTTTAGATATACATTCAGATAGCTTTGTATAACAGGTTCTAGCCTGCCCACTTCTTTTTTCAACCAGGTTATTAGATTACATGACATGATGGCTGCATGGTATAGTTACATAAAGCTAAATGGTTTGGTTTTGTTTTCCTGTCATTTCCTGCAACCCTTGGAGATCAGATAATAGGATGCTCCTAAGGAAGATTTTCTCTGAAGGTTTGCTGCATTTTATTTGGCACAATCAAATAGTGTGAAGAAAATTGTATTCAATAAAGCTTAAATGTTATGAGTTGGCATTTGGGGCTGAGCTTCAGTCGTCCATATCAGTAAATATCTGGAAGACATTCTGAAAAAAATACATTCCTGACACAATCATGGGAGCAGTACTTTTTGCACTTGAGACCTATCAGAAAGCCCATTCCTTCCTTCCTTTCTTTCTTTCTTTTTCTTTCTTTCTTTCTTTCTTTCTTTCTTTCTTTCTTTCTTTCTTTCTTTCTTTCTTTCTTTCTTTCTTTCTTCTTTTTCTTCTTTCTTTCTTTCTTTCTTTTCTTTCTTTTTTTTAAGATTTTATTTATTTATTCATGAGAGACACAGAGAGAAAGAGAGAGAGAGAGGGGGGCAGAGACACAGGCAGAGGAAGGAGCAGGCTCCATGCAGGGAGCCCAACGTGGGACTCAGTCTGGGGTCTCCAGGATCAGGCCCTGGGCTGAAGGCAGTGCTAAACCGCTGAGCCACTGGGCTGCCCGGAAAGCACATTTCAGATATAGATCAGGGGCACTGTGCTTCTGTGTTTGATGTCGTAGAATTCTGTGATAAAAGGGAGTTGTCAAATATCTTGACAGAAACTATAATGTAATGTGACTCAAACTGCAGAGATGTACTATCAACCCAGACCCCGGTATTCCTTAAGGGCAGAAGGTGTCTCTTGCCTAATTCTTGACATATGGTGATATTTAATAAAGAATTGCTGATCACCCAGTCATTGTTGATATATTACATACATTTCCAATAGGGCTGTGTTCTAGTATACCTAGATATTCACAGAGGCTCTGTTTTAGCAATAAAACATTTTATACTTGCAATAGCAGCATCCTGGACTTGGTCGCTTACCCAATACTCTAACTTGGTACAAAGTCTTAGAACTTTAAGATAGTTTTTTAGGCTAGTGCCATGTACTTGATTTTCCTCCAAAAGTTTGTGACATTATTTGTACAGGGAAAGCAGAGTGGAATCTGGAGAATCTCAATTTAATTTTTGTTAAAAGGCCGAAGTGGGCGATATCTATGATGTTATGGCATTGTTTTAAGTTTCAGACACTGTATCAGATTGAATCTGTTGGTAAAATGAACTCCTTTTTGGATAATTCAGATTTTATGATTCCCTAACATTTCCAGCTTTTCAACATTTATTTACAGCAGCATTGGATTCTAATAGCAGAGTATAGTTCAATTAAATGAACATTAGCCATTCTCCTGGGTGCTATGGAACAGTCCTGTAGTATACAAGATGACATCACTCCCCAGAATCATCTCTGAACCATTCTCTTTGTCAGATTTCTAACCTGATCCCATCAACATATGTTCATCCTCCTTCACTCCCCCTCTCTACCCACACTATTAGTAACATGCAAATGCACAGACTCTCCACTCATACTCTCTTCAGTCCAGCCTTTGGGTGTTCATAAAAAGGGTGGCATTTTGGGCTCACATTTACCTAATTGTGATGCATGGATCACTAGTAATACATAATGATTTTAGGTGGTATGTGAATATCTTTTAAATTTTTTTATGTAATTATTTATTTTAAGGTAATTTTATCATGGTGAATAATACTATTTTGACACTTATAATAGTGAAATACAATTTCCTTTTAAACTATATTCTTTTAAAATGTAACGATGAGTTTGTTTAAAAAATGAAAATAAGTTTGTATAAAGAAAAATATTATGTTATTTAAAAATATTCATTAGTAAAAGGATGTGAAACAATTTATAAGGGTAATATGCCAATGAGTAGGGGCTAGAAACCAATGTTCTAGGTATAATTAGATAGAATAAATTTTATTATTTTAAGAGCAGGGACCAGAATTTGTGTGTGTGTGTGTGTGTGTGTGTGTGTGTGTGTGTGTGTGGTAAGGAAATACCTTTAGTTTATGAAAATGAGAGCCAAAGGATTAGGGACCAACCACCAAGCATAGGAGAGGAATTTTTCTGCTTGCTCTGAAGACAGAAAAATGAGTCAACAGAGGAGAGAGAAGGTTGGAGAAGAGAAAAGATTCAGAGAAGAGAAGACTGAACATTGCTTGGAAAACTGTGAACCATCCAGTGGCATAAGGCCTGTAAGGGACTCTGAGAGAAGTTAGGTTGCAGATCTTTATTTGTTGGTTTAACTGTGTATGGTGTGTGTGATGACCTCTCCCAGCCTCTCATCCTTTAGTAAGATTTTCTAGCTTGGCTAGGAATTGAAAGTTGAATGTTGATGACATATAAGCTATGAATTTAATGTGTATCATCCATTTAATTTTTTTAAAGATTTTACTTATTTATTCATGAGGGACACACACACAGAGAGAGAGAGAGAGAGACAGAGAGACAGAGAGAGAGGCAGAGACACAGGCAGAAGGAGAAGCAGGCTCCACGCAGGGAGCCCAATTCAGGACTTGATCCTGGGCCTCCAGGATCAGGCCCTGGGCCGAAGGGGGCGCTAAACCACTGAGCCACCTGGGCTGCCCCATCCATTTAATTTTTAGGCAGTCTTGTGAGGCACAAGCCATTATTATGTCCACTTTACAGTGTGTGGTCACAAAGGCACAGAGGATGAAGTAACCTGCTTGAGGTCACGTAACTGCACTGCCTCTACTAGACTACACATATTTTATGTGGATATGTATGTGTGCATGAGTGTGTGTTAGTAACATGGCTGACATTCCTGTCTGGGTAAGTGTTTGGAAGGGAGAATGCATATATGAGAATGAACACTTAAAAGGCACAGGATGGCAGAAGAGTATACATGCCTGGAAAAACTTCAGAAATCAGAGTGAAAGTTTTGAAAGCTCTATGGGCTGTAAAATTAAGAGACTCTGACTAATTTTCCCCAGATATCAGGGGACAGAGAGGTCCTAGTTGACCTTTAGGGCTAAATAAAATGTCTAACATTTAAGTATTTTTTCAGGCCATGCTGGCCACTTCATTTTTTGTTTCTTTGTTTTCAATTAATTGGATTTGCTAGTTAAGCTTGATCCTGTGTTTTTGGCTGCAAGCATCAGAAACTAACTTGCTAACATTTTTAAAGGTAATCTTGGGGAAGCCACAATGTGCATGGTCAAATAATTAAGGTAAAAATGCTGTGGAGGACCAGACTTGCAAATCAACAAGAATTTTGGGAGTTTTCATAGAGCTAGGAAGTGGAACAATTGCCAACCACAGGAAGAAGTGGTCAGCACATTTCTGCATCATGGATATCATCCAACCGTTTCCTTTTTCCGTATGTTACTCAAGAGTCAGAGTCCTGGGAGATGACATCTGATTGGCCGAGCGAAGTCATGGGATCACTTGTTATCCAGCTTTTATAATAGGTACCCCTCAAGAAGATGACATACAATGGAGAAGAGTTAAGTTCTCCAAAGAAGTTGGTGCACTTTAGGAAGAGGGGATGGAGACCGGGTACCTAAAATATGACCACCATCTAATCCCATTTGTCTTGTACCAGTTGGAATTATATAAAGTATTTAAATAATATTCCTCTGTGTGTAAATACAAGTAAGTGAGGGTTCTTTCATTTGTTTTATGTGCATTGATCAAGCACCTAAACCATGTACTGGGAAGAGTTAACAAAAATGCCTGTTCTGAAGGATCTCGTGACCTCGCTAGAAGACAATCACATAAATAGAATTTCATACAGTGACAAAAGAACCCTAATAGTGAGATATATAATGAACTATATTCACTGTGAACTATAAAGTTGGACTAAAAAAAGAAATACTAGGTGTTGATTTTAGAAATATGAAAAGCACTGCAAATATCTTTCCCTTAAGGGTATCCATTGCAGAGAGCAGTCGATGTAGGATGGATTGACTCATGATGAAAAGCCAGCCGTGAATCAGGCCCTGGATAGAGGCAAGTGCCTGACAGTCCTCTCCTTTGGTAAATAGTGTCTCTCAAACTTAGCAATCAAGCCAGCGGCTCTTTACAGATAATCTGACACCCACCTGATGTTGTTTTTTGCTCTGTTTGCTTCTTGTTGGGGCCCTGGAGGAGACAGCTTTTATTATTCTTGGAGGATTGAAGAACAGAGGATTGGAAACAATGGCTTTGATGATTTTGCAGCAGATACTTTTTGTAGAACATCATTGGCCTGCATTTGGGCGATGAGCCTGGTGGGGCCTGACCCCAGTGCTATCTCAAAACTCATGATATTACTTAATAATGCCCTGAAACACTTACTGAGTGACCTCAGAGATAGCCGGCACTTTTTGCTTTGTTTTGTTTTGCTACCAGATTCTTCTTTTTTTTTTTTTAAGATTTTTATTTATTTACTCATGAGAGACACAGAGAGAGAGAGAGAGAGAGAGAGAGGGAGAGAGAGAGGCAGACACACAGGCAGAGGGAGAAGGAGGCTCTCTGCCAGGAGCCTGATGTGGGATCCGATCCTGGATCCTGGGATCACGCCCTCAGCGGAAGGCAGTCACTCAAACGCTGAGCCACCCAGGAGTCCCTAACTACCAGATTCTTGACATGCGGTTTTCCTCAGCTCTGGTATGATCCCTAAAGGCCATCCATGTCACCCTCCTTCCTGCTGTTTGTTACAGTTAAAAAGTTTCTGGGGATCCCTGGGTGGCTCAGCGGTCAGCGCCTGCCTTTGGCCCAGGGCGTGATCCTGGAGTCCCGGGATCGAGTCCCACGTCGTGCTCCTGGCATGGGGCCTGCTTCTCCCTCTGCCTGTGTCTCCGCCTCTCTCTCTCTCTCTCTCTCTTTCTATGTCTATCATGAGTGAATAAATAAAATCTTTAAAAAAAATAAATAAAAAGTTTCTGCTTTCTACGAATTTTTCTATCAATTTCTAGGTCCAGAAAGTACAAGGTTCAGACAGGAGACAAGTGGAATAAAGTCCAAATATATACAAATTTGCTTTTTGAAGGTTTCTCAAGATAAAGACCCCAGACTTTCGGTAGTGAAAGAATTTATCTCTTAATTCTTTTTAGCTGTGGCCTCCACCTACCCTTGACTTACCTCCTGGCCCTACGGGCTGTCTATACGTACCTGCTGTTTTAAGATTCTGTTCTCTACAGAATAACCATCGTGCTTTCTTATTAATGTGTTTCATTAGCAAACCAAAAGGCATCTTATAGGCATGCTGAATCTCATAAATGGTAACATTTTCCTCCTTTTGCTAGGGTTTCTAGGAAACTCAGAGCTAAGTTTATAATTACCACTGGCAAGTACAGAAGCTCTCCAGGCACTTACTATGGCTCTAACATGCCTTTATTTTATTTTTCCAGCTTTTACTGGAAAGATGTCACTTCATCTTGTTTCTTTTGCTTCCCGAAAAATATCTTACATTGTTTATTTTGGTAGCCACTTTAGGAAAGGAAGGACAGAAGGGAGAAAGAAAGGGAGAAAGGAATCCGAATAAAAACTGGTTTTCAGGCAGCCTGGGTGGCTCAGTGGTTTAGTGCTGCTTTCGGCCCAGGACCTGATCCTGGAGACCTGGGATTGAGTCCCACGTCAGGCTCATTCCATGGAGCCTGCTTCTCCCTCTGCCTGTGTCTCTGCCTCTGTGTGTGTGTGTGTGTGTCAGAAATAAATAAATAAATAAATAAATAAATAAATAAATAAATAAATAAAAAAAATTAAAACAAAACAAAAACCCCCAAACAAACTGGTTTTTCAGGTGGGAGGGAGAATCTTTCTTTCCTTTGTCTTAGGTAGGGCTTGACATCTGGTGCTGGAGAGCCACTAAACATTTTTGAACAGAAGACCAAAATGGCAGGCTTTTGTACAAAATACAGAAAATGTGAATAAATACCAAAAGCTGAATATTTTAAAATATAAAATACATACTCTTGATGTAAATGCAGTCACCTGCTGTACACATGTGACATTAATTAAAAACCATGACAAAGATGAGTAGCTAGTCTGAATTAATTACCCAGTTGCTCTAATTCATGGCACTAAGTTGCAATTGATTTCTTCCAATGAAGAAATTAAATTAATTGGAAATCAATGTGACTACAAGAATTCATTGAAGTGATCTGATTTTAGCAAAGAGAAAGAGCAATTTTTAAAATATGGGAGTTGATTTTGGGTTTGACTATGAATACTGGTGACAATACATATGTTTCACTGAAGTCTGAGGATGAAGTGGGAATTTCTAATGCTAAATATTCTCAAGCCTTGAAATACTTCACAGCATTTGAAATCCCTGTGTATAAGTTGTCTGCCCTAACGACTTATCAATATGTAATTGATTTGGAACCAGAGTTAATTCATGTTTGTATCCTGGCAATTGGAGCTGTGAATATGTGAAACTTTAAGGCAGTGAAATGTTTTGCAGAAATCTCTCTTCAGGCTTTGAAATTATGGCATGCATTAGCATATAAGGAGAAAGTGAGTGGGTAACCATTTCAAAGGGGTTATTTTTATGTTGCTTTAGAAATGTAAATGGGAATAATACTCAACTTTATTGCCTGACTGATAAAATGGGGATAATTCAGTTGGTCTTTTGATTAGATCAGGAGCACAGCAAATATTAACTGGAACTCACCCTGTGGTGGAAATCCTTGAGCCTCATGAAGTCACAGGGGACATCTCGCTAGAGATTGTGGCAAGTATGTAGGGAGGATGACACATTTACATTTCTAAAGCACTGGTCTCTTGCAGTGTATGAATTTTGCTAATGTGGAGCTCAGCTAGCAAATGTCTTCCTGCATGTTATACTCTACAGCTTCCAAAGTACATCCACTAGGATGATTTTGGGGAGCAGCACTACAGGATGCCAGAAGAGTGGCATTTTGGGAAAGAGAATGATGTGGGTTCAAGTCTAGACTTCCCTAGTTACTGGCTGTATGACCTTGAACTGACTATTTAATATCTCTGAGCCTTTTGTTTGGGTATCTGAAAATGGAGTTTTTGTGAGGATCCGAAGTAGAATTGGTGAGGCTCCCAACATAGTATCTTGTGCATAATCCCCTTTGAGCAATTGCTAAATGTCTTCAGTCCTCAGTGATCATGAGATGTGGGCTTTTATTATCCCTAGGATTGCTAATCAAGTACCACAGTCTAAAAGTTTCTTGATTGCTGAAATTCAATATCCATTTAATTGGCCAACCATTAAGTTTTTGAATTATTTGTCCCTGATTCCGCCCATTCTCTGGTGAGGAAACTGGGCTTTCCAAAGGTGATGGGAGATCCTCAATATTGAGGCTGGTTGCTGGCCTAATTGGGATGAGCACACTGTCCACTATATATACCCTGTCCAGCACTGTCATCCCTTTACTCTGCAGCTTCTGTGAATTAGGCACATTCCTGTCGGAGAATTGGAGGATCTAGGATTTAGTCTTGTATCTTTTTGACAATTAGTCTTGTGCTCTATTCAATATAGTCAGCTTTCCTTTATATGCAATTAATCCTTTGGTTGATGATCTCTGTTTAGAGGAAAACACCCTTGATTTTTTCTTTCTGCTTCTATATCTGTTAATGACCAGTCCAGAGAATGGAGACTGCTGTATCTATTTCAAACAAAGGGAAGTTTAATGGCAGGGGATTGATCATAAAGCTCCCTGGAAGGTTAGGAGGCCAGGGCTGTTCACCAGGGGTCAGGAAGCTCTATGAGCCGCACTACTGCCATGCATCTTCAGGAAGTGCTGTACTATCACATTTGTTGCTTAAGGAACCATGTGCTATGGCTCTCACTGTTGAAGGCACATCCAGATCCTGGATAGAAATGGTTCTTTTTCCCTCTTGCACTCTACTTTCCCATTTTGAGTCTTCCATTTGGAAAACATCCCCTGGCTACACAGAGAGGAAGTATGGCAAATGTAGTTTTCAGACTTCTACCCTCTGGTTGAGATGAGTGCCTGAAAGTGGCCAATAACAGGTATAGATTCTTCCCTGTAACATTAGTTTCTTCTGGAACTTAGAGCTGTGCTACCTGATACACTGGGCTTCACATCCTGTGATCTCACATGTAATGACATGAACATAAACATTTAGAGTTCAGTGTTTCAGAGTCTCCATCTGCTTGACTCCAGGAAGCCGTTTTTTGCCCTGTTCACATTGTCCAAGTGTTTCGGGATATTTGGTAATTACCGAAAGTGAGGGCAGTAAGTGTCCTTGAACTTGTTCTGCTTCTCAAGCTGAGCTTTGGTGGCCTCCAGCTGTAGTGTGTTCCACAAGGCACTAATCTGAATCATATCCTGCCAAGTGACTAGCCCCTTGGACTCAAATTCTACACCTTGACATTGGTAAAACTCAAATTCTACACCTTGAGCCTCTTGAAACTGAAAGTCAACATTATTACACATGTAAAGTGAGAAGAATATGCATTCTATGTATTATTTAATCGAAGTAAGTCCTGTACTAGAATTACTTGAGGCAGAAGTATTTCAGAAAATAGCAGTACAGCATTTCCACTTCTCAGGACTAATCTTCCAGGGGAGCACAGAAAGGTTGGGTCCTGAGGAATGTCTGTATCAACTGTTCCACGTTCTGAGAACTGGCACTCACCTGCATCATTCTGAGTTTCTTGCCCAGGTAACCCTGGTGTATCTGGTTCCTTCTCATGAGACACCTTGGGGATCCTTCACTGTAGCTTGGTTCTTTTGGAGTCCTCCCAGCCATCACCCATCTTTATTTAAACAGAAAATTTCAATAAGATTTTTCTAGATAGTTTTTCAGAACCTGTGTAAATCAGTGGATGCAAATAGCTAGGCAGAGATTGAGGTATTGCATAATTTTTAAAAATATTTATTCATTTATTTGAGAGACAGCAAGAGAGAAAAAAGAGAGTATGCACAAGTGGAGGGAGGGACAGAGGAAGAGAATCCCAAGTAGACTCTGAACTGAGTGTGGAACCCACAGGGCTCAATCCCGTGACCCATGAAATCATGACCTGAGGTTAAAAACAAGAGACAGATGCTTAACCAACTAATTCACCCAGACTTCCAGAGGTATTGTCTAATTTTACAAAAAAAAAAAAAAAAAAAAAAAAGTAATATCTATTTGATTCATAGCTCCAGTCCAATCAGAAAATCCTCAGTGTTTAATAGGATTGGAGCATGGTCCATAGTGAAAGGTCACCTGGATCCTGTTTTTGCCAAATGGAACCTTTTTGTCCTTTTTAATGAGAATTAGCCATTAGGAGATTCAAGAAGCATATGACTGACACTGAGAATTATTTGCAATTTCTTCTGAGCTCCTTTCCATTATCTGGAGCCTTGCCTGGGGCTTGTAGCTCTAGAAGTGTCACAAAGCACAGTACACAAAAGAAACACAAAGGGTTTCGGAGAGATTAAGTGATTTTTCCTAAACCCACACAGCTAAAAAGTGGTCAACCTGAGACTAAAACCCAAGTCTTTACAAAATCACTGCTTTTTTCAAATTATTTTTTGACTATCCAAAGACAGAAAACTCTTCTAAAAGGTATATAATTTAGCTTAAAATGTTACTTAAGTAAATATATCTCTAGATCTGAGAAATGGGTTTAGAGGATACTGGGAAAATATTAAAATTGTTATTTGCTGCCTTGATTATTTGACAAGAATGGTTGGCTACGGTTAGGGTGCTTATATATAACTTATATGATCTCATTTAATCCTAATAACTCTGTGAGTACCTTACTGTTATGGACTAAATATTTGTGTCCCCCTGAAATCCATTTAGGGCAGTCCTAACCCCTAATGTGAGGGTGTTAGGAGGTGGGGCCTTTGGGAGACAGTTAGGGCATGAGGGTGGAGACCTTGTGAATGGAATTAGTGCTTTATAAAAGAGTCCCCAGAGAGCTCTCTACTCTCCACCATGTGAGGATCCAGTGAGAAAATGGCCAGCTGCACTCTAGGAAGTGGGTTCTCACCAGACACTGTATTTGCTGACACCTTGATCTTGATCTTCCCAAACTCCAGAACTATGAGACATAAATGTTTGTTGTTCAAGCTACACAGCCTATGCTAATCTATTTCAGCAGTCCAAACTAAGACATTTCCTAATAGTGTCCCTTTTGTTACATGAGGTCACTGAAGCAGAGATGGATCATTATTTTGTCCAAAGTCATGTTTCTAGAAAGAGGTGAAGTCAACATTTTCACCCAAGTTTGCCTAATGTCAGAGATCTTTACAGTTTGCTTGTGCAAAGATTTCTGTGTTGTAGTGGGTCTGTCATTAGACATTTTTAGACTTGGGTTCTCAAGTTGAAGGCCAGGGAGATATATTTGTTTGGCTTTTCCAGGTTTTTAAAAATTGACTTACATGCCTTTCCAAAGGCTGGGTACTCTCCCATTTACTAAAGTAGCCTTGATTCCTGTTGTCTGAAAAGAGGCCATTTTGAGCTGTTATGTCAGCTTCCCAAGTCACAGAGTCCAGTGGTCAGGGAATTCTATCTACCTGCGAGGCCCTTGAAGACTTTTTGTTTTATCATTTTAATTTCAAAAACCCTGGTAAGAATTATCTCCAATTTTAGAGACAGTATTATGACATTTAGGACCTGCTATCTTCTCCCTGGAAATTTGTTTTATTACCATTTAGCAAATAGCGTTGTGTTGAATTTAAGAACTTTTTTCAATTAAGGAATTGGAACAGGTTTCTAAATAAATACCCGTTACGTGATTTAACATTTTATCAGTCAGGTAATGATGTTCAGGCAATGTTCTTATTTGCATTTCTAAAGAACTGTAAGAATAATCTTTTTTCCCCCCTTCTCTTCTGCCCACGCACTTGCTCCTTAACTTATAATGGCTTTATTAATTTCAGTGCTTGCAAAAGGTTTTGTACAAAGTACTCCTCTTGGAATGTCCAATACTATCATGCCTTGATGCATATCGGATATAGATACATATTGGTAATAAGGTCTCACTATCAACACTATAACTGACACTTTTAACCTCTCCTTATCTCAGATGTCACCATTGATCATTATTTATAATTATTGCAGTCTAAACCCTCAAAAACTGAATTCCAAAGAGACTGTATATGTAGATACTTGAAACTAGAAAGTCATTTTTAAAAAAAATATGAAAAAAAGAGAACTTCTCAGCATTTGAAAAGTAATTGATAAGAGTACAGAAAGCTAGCTAGGAACGTGGTCAGCCGGCACAGAAGAGGGAAGGGTCATGGCAGGTATTTTTGGCAGGATGCTTCTGGCCGAGTGCAGCCTGAGTTACAGTGGATGACAGGGTTTAGGGCCTCAGGGACTCAGCAGACTCTTACACTTACTTGTCCAGGGGACAGAGGAAGAAGGGCCAGAACTAACATAGAGGGGACAGTCATAGGGAAAGAGAATACAGATTCGAGAGGAAGGTAGGAAGTTAGGAAGAAGAATTCATCGTAGAAATCTCATCATATTGCACGAGAAGGAAGAAGAAGAGATTTTGAAGGTGATCTGTGAAGAAGGAGTAGGATGCAGGGAGAAATAAGCTTGGTCTCGAGCTGGTTGAGGTGGAGAAAATGGTGAGACATTCTGGTGATAACTATCTAATACATGGTTGGATTAATTTGTGTAGAACTCAGCAGGGAAATGTTTTGGGAAAGATTCTGATCCAAACTGCTGTGTGGTGAGTAGGCTAGAATAGAAATGGATTCCCCAAGGCTCTAATGATCTAGACAAGGGAGAGATAAAGGTAGCTGTCCAAATATTAATATCTGTGAGACTTCCGTATATGAAGCTTCCTCCTTCTTGAGACTTTAGGGATCATCTCATTCTCTAACTCACAAGTATCAGGGACGTTTAGTACAATTAGTGTACAAATTAGAACTATGCCCCTTCTGATCTCCCACATAACAGAAAGCTAATGGGAACAAGCACCTGTTGTGCCTCTTTAGGGTAGTGTGAAGTACTGAATTATTACTTTGGTACTTCCATTTCTAGTTAGTGTGATTGTGAGAGTCAAGTTCAGTCTTTTTCATAGTAAATAAATTCTTTATGACTCACAAGGTTTATGATGTAAGAAATGTACATGTATTTGGAAAATAGTGTATTGACTTAGTGTGAATTTTAGATAAGCTGTGCTAATGAAAGGTTTCAATTAATTTAATACCTTAGCAATGGTTTGATGGCTTGTCCTGGGATTGAACTGAATTTTATCATTGTGCCACTGATGAAGTTTTGAAAAGCAAATTGAGTCACCCCAGAGGATCCTGAGAATCAGGAAAATGGTGGCTGATTGCTGTCTGTAACTTCAAACATATCATTTTTTATGGTTGTGTTATTGATGGGCAAGCATCACCTGGTTTGATACCCCTAATGGGTGAGGAGAAAGGCCAGCCAATCAGTCTCTGTGTTGAGAGATTTTATAGCTTTCTCAGATCAGTTCTCTGGGCAATCAGCCTGAGGTCAGGGTTATGACTTCCTGTACAAGCAAAAGAGGAATTGGCTTTCTTGTAATCTAGGAAGCACATTTGTGGGAACAAAATCAGGAGAGAGAAAGGTCTCATCCATTTCAGAAAGAAAATTTTTACTTTTAATAACCTCACTTTAATTGTTTGCAGGAACAGTGATGTTGCTAATTAAGATCAGGGAATTTGAAAGGTATTTAAAATGTCTCATCTAGTCAAAAAAAAAAAAAAAACCTAAGCAGTTAGTCATATTTTAAAAAAAATCTGTAATTCATATTTGATTAATTGTGACATGCTTCTATCCAATTATGTTGAACTGATGGGGTTTTACTCTGTGGAAAAAAGAAAAGTAGTAACCTTTTTACACCAACTTAATTTTAGCACTGTTTTATTTAGAATTATGTAACCTTGACTCTGCAATGCTCTCCTACCCTCTGTCACTGCTGTCGTCAGACTTCACCGTCTCTTTTCTGAGTGATTGGCATCATCACCAAACTCCTTTCTTGACTGGGTTGTCCCGCCTTCGGTTCATTTAGCTGCCAGATGACTGGCCATCATTCTATAGATAAAGCCTGATCATGCCCATCTCCTGTCTTTTCACAACTTCCTACTCATACTTTAAATCCAAACTCAGTTATCTCCCATAGACCCCCAAGCCTTCCCTTCCTACCCTCTACACTCCCAGAGCTCTGTGTACAAATTGCTGTTATCAATTGTTTGTAATTATCAGAGCTATTTGTGATTATTTATCTCATGTGTCTACCTCCTCTGTTGGATGCCTCTATGCCCATTATTTAGCACATTGTCTGGGATATCACAGTGTCAGAGAAATTTAACTAAAATTGAGAAAGCCTTATATTTCAGTTGTAACTCTTTAGGAGATCTCATCATTACTGAGGGCATGTCTTAGACAGGTTTGTGCCCAACAAATATTGACAGGCACCACCCCTGCTTTCTTCTTTTGTTCACACACATGGAATTTCACTTATAATGATGGATTCTAAAACCATGGGATTTAGAGAGGAGATGGGAGGAACACCAGTTCTGTATTTGAAGTTCAAAGGCTACTCCTGTGGGTCTGATGCAAATTTTATGGTATAATTTTACCTTTATTTTTTTATTTTTTATTATTATTATTTTTGGCATGGGACCTTTAGTGACAGGATTGACGCTTCCTGTATTTTATATTCTGTACCTGGGATAGATCCCTCTGCAATCCTGCCACCACCACCACCACAATTCTGACTATTTCTAGCTAACATATTGGACACCAGTGTAGGAGTTGTGTTAAACCCATTATAAGTATTTTCTCACTCACTCCATATAACAATCCTAGCCAGGGTTTGCTCAATTTATAGGTAGTGACATTGAGACATAAATTAGTTAACTTGATAAAATTCATATAACTCATACATGGTGGGGCCAAGGATCCAAGCGTAGAAGGTCTGTGTCCTGAGCTCCAGTCCCTGGCTGCTGTAGAGCAGTTGTCTCTGTCTCACTCTATTGCTGTGGTATATTACAGACACTGCTATATTACAGCAAGTCCCAAGACCACCATCACTCATCTGCCCTTTCTACTCTTATGCCAACTATTACTATTAACTCTGTTATTTCTACTGTCTCTGCTTTCACAACTATGAGTTCCTGATACTTTCTTCATTTATTCTAAGTACTATACTGAGAGCTTTATAAGCGATGCCTTGTGTCACTGGGGCAGCATTACAGATAGCCCACTCTGTGTCATCCCAGAGACGGGTTCCTGTGTGCTCTGTGATCAGGGCCCCTCAGAGATCAGGTCTTTCTCAATGGACTTTATCTCTCTCTTTGACAGCCTCATTCTCTAGGAATTCACCCTTGTCTCCAATCAGAAATCCATTAGCTGCATTACCTCCATCCTCTTTCCATGTTCAGAGATGACTGGGATCAGCTGGTGATCTCGAATGTTAGCACAGGAATGGTCCTTACGAGGCTATAGGAGAGGTGAAGTCTCTCCCACATACCAGAATTCCCATTGTGGTATCCTAGAAAGTAGCCACCAGCTTCTGCTTGAAAATTCTAGTCTTTTTAAGTATGTCCAGGTAATTGATTAAATTCAATCCAATTCAGTGGAGAAAAGCAACCACGGCATGATTGTGTCAAATTAGGCAACATGTCAATAGTTACCTCTGGCAGATGGTTTTATTTTATGGACTGTTAAGTTCTCCCTCTGCTCCTTTACTCTTTCTCTCATTTTCTATGCTATTGTTCAACATCTGAGTTTTTCTTTTTTCTGATTGCTGTCCCCATCTCCTCCCATGGAGTAGGCACCGTCTGCATCTGCTCCATCACCTGTCCCTGACTCCGTGCTGGGCTGTACTGCTCACCTTCGGATGGCTTCCAATGACCGATTCTCTCCTACCTACCTAGAAGTCCCTGGGCAGCAAGGAGCTCATTTCCTTCTCAATCCCTGGATGTTCCCAGCATATAGTTCTGGTTTAAGAATGACCAATGCCTCTTCTGCTTTATCACTTTTTCCTATTCCCCACTATCTTTCTTTTCCTCTCCTCCTCTTCCTCTCCTCTGCTGTGTTATTGACATGTCTTACATCCCCTGCCCCCTGCTTCCCCTGGTTCTCTTTTCTCTCTTGTCTTTCCACTCGCCAGCACTTCCACTATCATTCACAACCCAAGAGCTTTATTACCTCTTCTTTTTTTCTCCACATCTTTATCTTTCCTAACCTAACCCCTCTCCTGGTTCACTGGAAGACATTTTTCTTTTTTTAGAAATGGCATTGCTGGAGGGGAGGTAGGTGGGGTGATGGGGTAACTGGGTGATGGGCATTAAGGAGGCACTGGATGTAACAAACACTGGGTGTCATAAGCAACTGATGAATCACTAAATTCTACCCCTGAAACTAATAATGCATTTATAGGTTAACTAAATTGAATTTAAGTAAATAATAATTTTTAAAAAAGAAGTGGAGCTTTAGGAGTATATATTTGTGAATCTACAAGTGTTCACCAATTATTTACAATATGTATGTCTGTTTGTGGTTAAGAAGGTGTATGAGATAACAGTTCTGTCTGATTATAAGGCTTCATATTAATAATAATTCATTTACATGATATTTCAGAGGGTGCAATGTGCTCTCCCTTGCATTGTTATCTAATTCCCATGGCATCCAATGAATTAGGGCAAGTTTTATCAACTTAGCTTACAGATAAAGGAAATGAAACTTTGAAAGATTATAAAAAGGATTTTGTGTGTGTGTGTGTGTGTGTGTGCTGAAAGTCACACTAGTGGTGTACGATGGAGCCAAGATTAGAATCCAGATGTTTGGTGTTCTTTTTTTAAAGAATCCAGATGTTTTGGGTCTAAGTGCAGGCTTTTCCCACTATACACATGGCAGTAAGCCAACCGAGGGGAAGGCAAAGTACGTCAGCATGATAACATCGATGTCATAAGATGCTAAAATGTAAGTAGAGAGGCATGATAGTTTTATAGTATTTGGCCTGGATTGGGATATTTGGAAAGGTTAACTGAAGTTTGATGAGAAATATATGAAGACAAATTTCTCCCTCACAATAAGGTTGATTTTGGGAGAACATAAAAGGTACATAATGGAAAGATTAATGTAGTCCATAAGGTGATGTTATATTAAGCAGCTCACATCAGGCAAATCCAGCAAATGGTAATATTCAGACCACAGCAATGGCAAATTTGGAAGTTGAGTGTTTTAAACCATATAGAGTACTGTTCTTAGAGAAGTTTCTCAAAATATACTACGGACTCATCTACAGTTTCTGAAGTGGGAAGAATGGTGAGATTAGATGCCAAAGTAACTGAGGCTTAAAAAAACAAACAAACAAACAAACAAAAAACCAACAAACAAACAAAAAAAAAAACAAAGTAACTGAGGCTTGGGGCAAATCATCACAAGAGGCAGTCAGAAACATAGGGATGTATTTGGATACCAGTTAAAGCTGGAATGCAAATTGACAGCTGAATCTCAGGATCCATACAAAAACCCAGAGTCCAGAGCTGGGATATAATCCAAATGAGCAGCAAGGATGACTTGATGTTGAATATTGTTAGTAACTCAGCATGAAATAGTAAAGTGACCTTTGAATTCCCTTGAATCTGGGTAGACCAGATCTCCAAGGTGAGCTATAATAATGATAATAAGCCCTACAGCCTATTTGTTGAAAAGGACAAAATAAAAGGAAAATTCAGGGATGCTTACATCAGTGGGGAAGATTTCATAAGAAGCTGCCCCTTGATGTATAGGAAAAATAGAGATAACCACATAGTGGACTAAATATTTGAAGAGTGACATTAGTCAGGATTCTCTCAGTTTAGGCAAATTCAGAGTAGTATAACCAAGAATTTGTTAACTCTCCAAACTGAAAAGTTCAGGAATGCAACTTCCTGGACCAGGGCCTCAAACAATATCCTTGGAATTGGTCTTTCTATTCTGCCATTCTCTTAAATTGGGCCTTTTAAAAAAATATTTTATTTATTCTTGAGAGACAGAGAGAGAGAGAGGCAGAGACACAGGCAGAGGGAGAAGCAGGCTCCATGCAGGGAGCCCAATGTGGGACTCTATCCCGGGACTCCAGGATCACACCCTGGGCTGAAGGCGGCGCTAAACCACTGAGCCACCCGGGCTGCCCTAAATGGGGCCTTTTTGTGTAGTATTTCCTTGAAGTTCCAAGCTTACATTCTATCTGCTTCAAGTGTAGATAAAACAGGGGTCATTCTTCCCATTAATTGCAACAAAGTCTCAGAATTAAAGACCCCTGGACCAGTTTTCATTCACAGACCACCTCTGAATCATTGTGGTTTGCATTACATTTCTTTTTTTTTTTTTTTTGCATTACATTTCCATTGGAATTTCCAGGGAAATTAGATATGTTAATCAGCAGGCCTAGGTTATGTGCTGTCCCTGGAGATGAGCTGTGAAGAATAAGCTCAGTGCCAGCCAAACCACATGGACCAGAGTAGGAATAAGTTGGTTCCCTCAAAGAAAATGGAGCTCTTCTACCAAATGAAGGGAGAACAAATGCTTTATAGCCTAAAAGTGCAGATGTCTGATAAAGGGGCCAAAATTCTTGCATAAAGGAGACTGTCCTCAAAGTTGGAGTTCTTTGAAGTTCAACCATGAAGGAAATTCTTCGTTCCTTTCAGTAAGATCTGAATTGTATCATTATGCAAAATTATTGTGTCACCATAGACTGACCAAACAGAATTTGAACCAGGAGTTTGATGCAATTAGCAGATACTGAGAATAGGTGTGCCGGGTAGTATCTTCCAGTGGAAGTGGCAAGGCTGGAAGGATCCTGTGGTTCCCAGGGTTTGGAGAGAGCACACAGTCCAGAGAACCAATTGTGCTGATTGGTAAATCACTCTAGAAGTTTTCAGACCTAGGCAAGAGCTTGGGTTTTCCTCTGTGTTATGTTGGAGAAGCACTAGAACTCTTGATTACAGGCAGAAGACTAGAAGCACCTCTTACTGAACTAGTTTCTTATTGGGAAGTAGGAGACAAGAAGTTCTAACACTTTCAAATTTCAAAAAGCCTCTTCTTATTTACAAGCACCAATCACTCTCCCTAGTTCAAACGAAGATTACAGTTGACAGTAGAAATGTGAATCTCACTGTAACTAATGATTCAGCTAATATTCCTTCCCTATTTATGGATATTATTCTGACATGTACAAATATGGTTGTGTACGTATATGGTAAGTGGGTATACATGTGAGGAGGCGGTGGTGACGGTTCTTCTAAGTAAGTGTATATTCCCTGGTGGGTGTGAATTGTGGGGATACAGCAGCTGTTGGGTGTCAGTGTGATTTTCTTTCACTTAGTCTGAGACTAGACTCTGCTTGAGATGGGAAAGACAGTAAGAACTAAGGTCTTCCCAAATAGCGTAAGATCACAGAAGCCTGGAGACAAGGAAAGGGACTTTACACAATAGCTCTGACCAGTAGAAATATAATGCTAACAACAAATGTGAGCCACACAAGTGATTTTAAATTTACTAGTAACTGTATTAAAAATAAGTAAAAGAGACAAGTGAAATTAATCTTAATTATTTTATTTTATTAAACATATTTAAAATATAATTTCTGTATATAATCAATATAAAATTATTAATGTGATAACTTACATTTTTTTTTGTATTTAGTCTTCAAAATCTGGTGTATATTTTCCACTTATAGCACATCTGAATTTGGACTAGCCACATTTCAAATGTTCAGTAACTACACGCATCTAGTGGCTACTACAATGGGAGGTGAAATTCTAGAACACATGTTCCAAGGGCAGCAAATTATTTGAATGGGCCACCACTCCCCATTCCTACCCATCACCCCAACTGCAAACGTTACTGCTCTATCACTCTTTCTTCCCATGTCCTGATTCACCTTCCCTTTTAACAGTTTTTGAGACATCCATTACCAACTGATCGTTTCCTTGGCAGGTGACTTAAAACCATTTGCCAATGCAGATAATTCAACCTCTGACTTTTCCTCCATACTCTCTACCTTCTTATTTGAGGCACCTGAGTTCTCACTGGGTCGTGATGCAGATGTTCTGTCCTTGACTTAAGTTGCCCTGAGTAAACCTCAAGCCCTCAGGAACAAAGTCTCTCCCTGTCTTTCCCCTAATACACTAATAAGCTTCATTTCCTATACTTGGTTTGTCTGTTGCTGATTCTTGTACCTGACTATTTATAATGGATACTTTTAGCATGAAATACCTCAAAGCTTAAATTTGTTATCCTTTTTAATATTACCAATTGCCTCATCTCTGAATAAATAGGCTATATTTTCCAAGCTCCTTCTTTGGACCTGATATATCTCATGCCTTTCTGTTTTCTTTTGTGACTCTGTCAAGTTACAGCTCATTTCCCGCTTTGGCCTTTTTTTTGATCTTCCTCCCACAGCTTCTACAATCTTGGTTGGACCAGGGAATTACACAAAATGTGGGGACTCCCCCCTCTGTGGATTTTCTGCCATATTTCTAATCTTGCATTGCATTTATGGCCAGGCTGTGTGGGCTCCTGCTGGCTTCATTAGTGCTTTTCTTGGGCTTCACTGCAGATCCCTATTGATAGGCCCACATTGTACATAAAATTTGGTCTGCACAAACACCATTTTATTTTGAATTGAGGTTGGAGCCTTAGGTTTCTTTTCCATTATTAACTTAAATGATTGTTTTGTTTTCAAAAAGAATTTGTTTTCTTGGTCAGGAGAAACATTTATATCCACCTTAGTGAAATAGCTTTATTTTCTTTGAACAGGCAGTGTTTGTAAGTGCATTTGCTTTGCAAGCATCATTAAATGTAGTTTATTAGAACTTAATAGATTATTAAAACTGGAAGAGACCTTAAAAATATTCTGGTCCAATCTCAGTGTTTGACAGGTCAGGATAATGACTGTCAATGTCCCAAGGCCACCTACTATGAGTAGGCAAAGCTAGACTGAGTTTCCAGGTTTCCTAACTCCAAGGTCAGAACTCCTGATCCCTATGATTTTATTTTCCATCCATCCTCTCCCTCCCTTCCTTCCTTCTCCTTTCAATTCCTACCAGGGAAGCTGGCTCAATTGCATTTAAGTATAATCTTCATGGGGTTTATTTCAGATTTGCCCTACCAGACCAACCAAATATGAAAGTAGTTGGAATCACTAGTAGGTGTTACAATCTTCAGTGTACTTCTGTGGTCACCAGAGCCTAGTAATGGTTAACTGGTAATTTAAATTGAATTGACAGTAGCCCTTTGCCTTGAACTTCCAATGTTTACACCTATTTCTTGAATGAGGACTTTAGAGGTTAAACAGGTTTGTGGTTGGTGTGTAGGAGCACTGAAAGGCTGAGCAACCTGTTAACAGGCTGTACCTGTCAAGGGGTACAGATGGGGGTGGGGTAAAGGTGTGTGCAGGATTAAAATAACAACAGATGGTGGGCACCCTGGAGCTCCCAAGTAGTGAGCTGTCACCACCGCTATGCCTAAGAGGAGAGGATGATTACCAGAACCCAAAGAGGTCTGTAGCTGGTTGTAGACATTCACCCAACTGGTCTTCAGTATAGGAACACAGCTAACTTATGACTCAGCAAGGAGGGAGATAGAGAAATTCTCTGACCTCACTCTTCTGCTGATGCTTCCTGTTGACTAAACCTAAATGGGAGCCAGAAGGAAGGACTTGATTGATGTGGTGCCTACACAGAGTCCAGGTGGAGAAGGGTGACACGTGGATCTGAAAGAGTAAATGGAGCATAGAGGCAAACGGTAGTGAATGGTTATTGTTTCTGACTGCCTTGTATTTATTCCTCCCCCCGCCCCCACCATCCATACCAGCTCCCTGGTTTTTGCTTTAGTGAATGGCCCTCCCTGATTCTTGGGTTCTTGTGTCTTGGGTAGGATGGAGTGTGTCCCCAGGCTCCAGAATGGGCATGTACTCTAGGCCTTGCTCCACTCAGAATGCTTGACCCCTGACCATAGTGATTGGTTCAGGTGGGTACAGTCAGTGGCTCTCAGGATGAAATCAGAGAATGCTTTTTTTCCCCTGGAGTTCCTGAGAACACAGAGGGCTAGAGATGCTGATAGCTGTCTGGTCATCTTTGAGGAGAACCTGCCCAAGAATGAAGCTATTACCAAAGAGGGAATTTCAGGAATGCGGAGGCTGTGAGGCCAAGTCCCACTGACCTTAGTTGAGTTCCTGGATCCCACTATACATTCAGCCAGCCCCAGCACTGAAACTTTCAGCCAGGCAGTGATACTTAGACTTTTGCTTAAATTACTTTGGGTTGGGATTTCTGACATTTAAAACCAAGATTTCTAAGTAATTCATCACTGCAAGTGGCCATCACTGCAAGCAGCCAGGTAAGAGACTTGAAACAGAGTAATATTAGTAGAAATGAAAAGAAAATAGTGGGGGGAATTAATAAAGCTAGCTATGGTTAGGTCAGGGGAGAAGCAGGAAGACACAATAAGATTAGTAAAGTTGTCTTATAATTGGTCATTTATTCTCCTAATTATTCCAAATTTCATGGAAATGTTTAAATGATTATGGAACAGTGTAGAAACCATTGAAAATTATGTTGGCTGTTGTTGAATTTATAGGGCAATTTGTAATTTCATGTATACAGGCAATACAGTTCTGCAAGAAAAAAAATCTGTTTACGTATGCACAGAAAATCATCTAGAATGCTATGCACCAAGATATTTACATTACTTGTCTCTCACGAACAGGATAACGGATGTTAATGTTCATTTGTGTGTCTGTATTCTGTTTTTTTTTCTTGTTAATGATCATGCATTGCTTTGTAATAAGAACAAAATAAAACAGTCTTAATTATAGTCAATAATTATATTTTTTTGCTGCAACTGAAGAGGGTAAATGCTGATTGTAGGGGATGGGAGTTGCTGACTAGGAGATAGAAAATACCCTTGTAATTAATCAGCTAGTTGAGCTGAACTGGAGGAGGAAGGGAGAAAACATGCCCACATCAGGCTGAAGACTGATAGAAATAGCCCAAGCTATAGCCCTGAACTAGGAAAACACAGATAGAAGCCATTTTTACCTCCTTTCCCCTCTTGAGCTCGTGATCATGTCAATTTTCCAATGGAGAAGAATTTCCAACACATTTTGGACCAGAGCATACCTGAAAGATTTAAAGTAAGGGTGCCTTTTCCCTACTCGGCAAATCCAGGAGCATGTGTGTCAAAAAAAAGTCCTAATCTCTATGGTTATCAAGACAGTTCACTCACTGGCTCCTTCAATTTCTTTTTCATGCAGATGCTCAGAATTCATTTATCGAGCTCATACATGGTCCTTGTTGCCTAGCAACATTAGTGGAATTGCTATGTGTGCTTCTTAATCAGTGTTAAGTCTTGTCCTTTATTTTATACCAAAAAATAGAAAAGGCTGAAGGAGAACAAGACTATGGAAAGTGAGGTGAAAAAGAAAATGTCCAGACTGTACCTTCAAGCTGGAGATTGAATTATAGCATCTGAGTAATTCAGGCAGGGGAACACTTTTCAGAAATATGTTGGGCCCACCTGAGGAATTGATTGACAGATGAAAGTCCTGAGTCAGCATTTGACCTGAGCAGTCTGTATGAAAGGAGGTCCTGGGAATGTAGTGGTTCCGGATTTTTCCATCTACAAGGACATGAGGTCTTATGCCATGAGGCCCCCACCTGCTCTTTCTCTTGGGTAGTTGTGGTAAACCATGTTTTATTGGAAGGACAATATCATATTAGGGTTGTTCTGAAATCCCTTTAATTTCCTTTATTGTCTCCCTGGAATTTATAAAATTTGTATTTTTAGGTTTTATGACTTTTGGTATAGTGAATTCCATTAATTTACTTTTCCTGGAGTCAAATCATACTCAACAGTTTCTACACCACTACCTGAGGTATATTTTCATGCAGTAAAAAATCACCCTTAAAAATTCCTTGAACTGAGGGCACCTGGACGGCTCAGTTTGTTAAACATCTGCCTTCAGCTCAGTCATGATCTCAGGATCCTGGGATGGAGCCCCATGTTGGGGGGGGGTGTCTCTGCTCAGTGGGAAGTCTGCTTCTTCCTCTTCCTCTGCCCCTACCCCCTGTTCATGTTCTGTCTTGCCATCTTTTCTGTCTCTCAAATAAATAAATAAAATGTTTAAAAAAACTTTCTTAAACTGTATACATATAGTACAGTGTACAAAAGTGGGGACTAATATGTGCTCTTTCAATAAACTCACATCACGGGACGCCTGAGTGGCTCAGCAGTTGAGCGTCTGCCTTTGGCTCAGGGTGTGATCCTGGAGTCCTGGGATCGAGTCCCATATCGGGCTTCCTGCATGGAGCCTGCTTCTCCCTCTGCCTGTGTCTCTGCCTCTCTCTCTCCCTCTCTCTCTCTCTCTGTCTCTCATGAATAAATAAATAGAATCTTTAAAAAAATAAACTCAGATCACCATTTTTCTAGTGCTAGAACAGATCACTTTTCTTCTCTTGAGAATTGAATGAAGTGGTTGGCTTATATTTTGGGGAAGCATGATGTCCGAGAATTCAAAAATGCTTATCTTTGATCACCAGAATCACAAGCAGAGTGGCAAGATTTGTACCCGGTGAGAGACAGAGGGAACCGAGCCAACTGAAGGGACAGCAGATAACTAGTTCCCTTCTCATGCTTACTGGGGGCCACATGATCATTCAGGGGAGCAGTGAGCAGAATTTTCTGCAATATTCAATTGGTCCCTCTTTCTTTCTCAGAGCAGGTGAAACTCTATTATAAGTAGTGCCTTATTTTTATGGCCAATATCTTGGCAACAAGGGATCTCTACTTCTATTAGTCAATAAATCAGTAAATAAATATTCAGTCTTACTTTCTGTCTTCAGTACAGAACTAAAGTACTGCAAACTGGAAAGGGATCCTGAGTGATAAAAACCAGTCCCCTACCTGACATAAAAATCCCTTCTGTATTAACATCCTTAATAGAATATATCATCTTGATTAGCCGGCCACCTGGGAGTTGATGTTTGAATCTCAGGCAAGCTCAAGAACCAATAAAGTATTATTAAGGAGGCTTCTGCCTCTTTAATCCCTCTAAAATCCTTTTATATCTTTCTGACAATGTCTTGGTTCAGAACACTGTCATCTGTCACCTGGGTGATTGCAACAGCCTTTTTACTGGTCACACTGAGGGGCAGAGGGAAACATTCTCCCTTCTTGAGTCCCTCAGTCCATTCTGCATGCTACATCTGGAGTGATGTTTCTAAAATGTGAATCCACTTCCTGAAGCCTTTAACAGGTTCCCATTGTTCTTGGATTAAAATCCAAACTTCTTAGCAGGGCCACTAAGGATTTCTTCAGGGCCCCTGGTCTGTCTCTGCCACACCATTCCACTCTGTACTTTGTTGCTTGTACTTCAGTCCTGGTGTGGCTCTTGTCTTTTTCTATTATAAATTGCATTTTCCTTGTTACTGAGAGCATTCTTCTCCATGTTTTCACCTGCTTGGTTATCTCACATCCTCCAAGTGTCTGCTTAGGTATCTTTCTCCAGGAAGCTTTGATGGACCACTGAAGCCTGGATTAGATGCCCCTGTAAAGTGTCCCCATAATATTTCATTATAGCATTAATTATATAGTTGTATAGTTTTGTTTTTTTCTACAAGGCCTCAAGATATATGAAGACAGACGCTGGCTTAATCCAATTTTTAGCACAGCGTATGCTCAATAAATTTGAATGCCAGAGTAAGCCAGGTTTACACTTTGGGCTCGAACACAGCCTTATTTGCCTCTTGATAAGATAGCTCTTCATCCATATAAGACTGTATAGATTACCTTTTTGGATGGACTGCGGATCTCGAGGTATGGTCTAGACTACATAACTTTTTGGTTGCAGTTAGCAGTCCAGAGTAATTGTCTGGGATTCTGGACCATTTCTCATCTTAGCTTTCACCCTCCAGTATTCTGACTGGAATCTACTAAAGATCAAGGACTTCACAAGATAAGACTTTGCCAAGTTAACTTCAAAAGTCTAAATAAAGAATTTCCATGGTGTCATCTCCATTTAACTCTCCTAAAAACTCTAGTCATTGTGTAAAGTGTAGGGCTTAATCCATGGGACTTGAATTATGTTTTCTTTTTTAAAATTTTTATTTAAATTCAGTTAATTAACATATAATGTATTATTGGTTTCAGAGATAGAGGTACATGATTCTAACTTGAAACCCAGCAAGGAAGAGAGAAAACAGAATCTTTTCTTGGTACCTCCTACACAGGTATCCTTACTCTGACTGGACCATCTTGGATGAATCAGTCACTGTATCCAGAGAAATTTGGTTCTGATTGCCAGATCTATGCCACATGCTCACAGAAGCAGAGACCCAAGAGAACACATGGGGAGAGCATCCTAGCTGTATTAGATTCCCTGGGTCCACTTGGCCTTGATACCCAGCTGAACCAGTACCCTTTATTATAATTATGTGAGAAATTTATTTCAGTTTCTATATTGTCTGAGCTATAAAATGGAATCAGTATAGTGAAACTTTATTTTACATATGGTTTAGAGTTTATAAAATGCTTTCTTTCCATGATCTCATTTAATACCTTCGGTAACCAGCCATCTTCTACCCTATGTTCCTACCCAACTGCCCCAGGACAGTGGTGGAAGAAACATTATTTTTGGAACAAGTGTGCCTGTGATACCACTGTTTTTACAATAGTTGCAGCTATATGAGTCATGAAGTACTTTGTATGTGTGGCCTTCTATATTGTGTAAGTGGCCTTATCATCTTGTTAAAATGTCAGCTTTGGTAAAGGTGTTTTGGTAACCCGCTCAAGAGAAAATTGTATTATAAAGTCAGAGAAAACATCAGGAGGACTAAGCAGTGACATATTAGAGAAAAAAAATTGGAGGAAGAGCCTAATGAGAAAAACAAATGTGGTTAATCATTTTTAAGGAAATTTTTTATTGAAGAATAAAATATACTGAGAAATTTGCCCAGATAGAAATAAACCTTGATGAAGTTCCCCAAACTGAGACTTAGGTAACTCATACCCAGATCAAGAAATAAAATGCTACTAACACCCTGAATGCCTAGTCACCATCTCTCTCCAGCAAAGGGAACAATTATCCCAACACCCGACATCATAGATTAGTTTTGAATTTCATATAATTGGCAATTTTGATATTCTTTCCTAAGTATTTTTTTTAAATTTTTATTTATTTATGATAGTCACAGAGAGAGAGAGAGAGGCAGAGACATAGGCAGAGGGAGAAGCAGGCTCCATGCACCGGGAGCCTGACGTGGGATTCAATTCCGAGTCTCCAGGATCGCGCCCTGGGCCAAAGGCAGGCGCTAAACCGCTGCGCCACCCAGGGATCCCTGATATTCTTTCCTAATGAAGTTTTTGTTCAAGTCTTTTGCCCATTTTACTATTTAATTGACTGCCTTTTCTTATTGATTGTTAGAGTCTCTTTCTACATTCTGGATTAAAGTTCTTTTGGGGGGCTCCTGGGTGGCTCAGCAGTTGAATATCTGCGTTCAGCTCAGGGTGTGATCCCGGAATTCTGAGATCAAGTCCTGCATGGAGCCTGCTTATCCCTCTGCCTCTGTCTCTGCCTCTCTCTCTGTGTGTCTCTCATAAATAAATAAATAAATAAATAAATAAATAAATAAATAAATAAAATCTTTAAAATAAACAAATAGTCTTCCCCCCCCCAATATATTGTTGTGAATATCTTCTGCCCCTCTTTTAAAGGTGACTTTTGAAGAATAGAAGCTCTTCAAAATGTAATAATGTAATCTAATTTATCAGTGGCTTCTTTTATATTTAGTACTTTCTTTATATCCTATTTAAGAAATCTTTGGTTACTTCAAGATCAAAAAGATATACTCCTAAATTTTCTCCTAGAAAATTTATTACTTTATAGTTCATATTTAGACTTATAATCCATTTGGAATTGAGTTTTTATATAGCATGTGGTAAAGGTTAGGATGATTTTTTTTTCCAATATAGATATCTAATAGACCCAACATCATTCATTGAAGAAGCCACTTTCTCCCATTGTATTCAATATCTAAATCAGTGATGATTCTGTGGGGGATCTGTTTCTAGATCCTATTCTGATCCTTTGGTTTGTTAGTCTACTTTTATACTGACACCACAGTATCTTAATGTACTTCAAGGTATATGATGTTATGTAGAAATAGAACTGATTCTTTTGTAAAGATTTAACTTATTTATTCATGAGAGACATAGAGAGAGAGAGGCAGAGACACAGGCAGAGGGAGAAGCAGGCTCCATGCAGGGAGCCTGGTGCGGGACTCGATCCTGGGACTCCAGGACCATGCCCTGAGCCAAAGGCAGGCGCTAAACCGCTGAGCCACCCAGGGATCTCCTAGAACTGATTTTTAAAATGACTTTGTATCCAGCAAATTTGCTAAATTCTTTGTTTAATTCAAGCAATTTGTTTTCAGATTATTTTGTATTTCCTATGTGTACAACCAGGTTTCTTTGCAATTAGTGGCAGATTTGCTTCTTTCATTCTAATTTTTGTGCTTTATCTTCTTGCTTTAGCGTACTGGCTGGGACCTCCAATGCACTGTTGAATAGAACGTGGACATCCTTGCCTTCTTCTTGGTCTTATTGAAAACCTTTCACTGTTTTTCTATTCAGCATAATGGTGTGCAATATCTTTATAAGATGTTCTCTTAGACAAGAAAGTTCCCCCTCTATCCCTGTTTTGCTAAGAGTTGTTATTTTTTAATCCTGAATGGATGTCACATTTTTAAAAATGCTTTTTTTTCTGAGATGATAATATGAGTATTCTCCTTTATATGTGGAGAATTACATTGATTTATGTTTCAGTGTTGAACTAACCATACATTGCTAGAGAAATAGATATGAAGAGCATACATGTGCATGTAGAAGAATCATAACTCATTTATTGTTTTAGATATTGTTACATTTGTTAATATGTTGTTTAGGATTTTCAAATCTATATTTATGAGATAAACTGGTCTATAATCATCCTTCTTGTAATATCCTTTCAGATTTTGCTACCAAGGGCATTCTGGCTTTTGCTCTCTAAAAGCTTTTGTCTATGATTAGTGTTATTCATTTCTTAAATGTTGGGAAAATTCACCAGTGAAGTTATCCAACTGGGCCTGGAGGTTTTGTGGAAAACTTCTTGATTATAGATTATATTTTCTTGGATAGACATGGACTATTTAGATTTATTAAATTTCTTATTGAGTGAATTTGGTAAATTATGATTTTCTAGGCATTTGTCTATTTGATCTAAATTTTAAATGTATTAGAGTTAAGGTATTCATACTATCCTTTTATTACTTTGGTGGTGTTTATATACTTTATGGTATGTTCCTCTGTTGTTCCTGGTGCTAGCCTTATCTCTCTCTTAAAAAATTTTTTAATAGCAAGTCTGAGTGGGGTCAATTTTATTAGTCTTTTCAAGGAAAGAAGTTTTGGTTTGTTAATTATCTGTACTGTTTGTTTTAAATTAATTAACTTTTCCTTTAGCCTTTCCTATTTTCTTCATTCTTTCTTTGTGATTAACTTGCTCTTATTTTTCTAACTTTTTAGATGGATATTTAGATAATTAAAAAAGCTTTTATCTGTTATCAACATACTTTTTTATAATGTATGCATTTAAGGTTATGAACTTCCCTTTTTTTTTTTTAATTTTTATTTATTTTTGATAGTCACAGAGAGAGAGAGAGAGGCAGAGACACAGGCAGAGGGAGAAGCAGGCTCCATGCACCGGGAGCCTGATGTGGGATTCGATCCCGGGTCTCCAGGATCGCGCCCTGGGCCAAAGGTAGGCGCCAAACCGCTGCGCCACCCAGGGATCCCATGAACTTCCCTTTAAACACTGTTTTGTTTGCATTGCACAAGGATTAATACTTCATATTTTAATTATTATTCAGTTCAGAATACTTTCAATTCTCATGTAGGTTCCTTTTGTGAGTCATGGTTTATTTAGAGGTCTGTAGCTTACTTTCTAAATATTTAAAAATTTCCTAATTATTTTATTATTGATTTCTAGCTTAATTCCACCATGGTCAGTGAATTACTCTGAATGATTTCATTTTTTAAAAATTTTCTTGACATATCCTTTTGGCCACCATATGGCCAAGTGTGGTAAAATTCCATGTGTACTCGGAAAGAAAAATATTCCATGATGTTCTGTGCATCAGTTAGGCCACATCTGTTAATCCAGATTCTCTACCCTTACTGATTTTTTTGTCTGATTTTTCTATCAGTTCCTGAGCATGTGTGTTATTCTTTCCCACTCTGACTGTGGATATTTCTATTTTGTCTTTTAGTTTTGTCATTTTTTCTTTATGTTTTGACGATATGTTATTAAATATATAAAAATTTGTAATGAGTATATCTTCCTGATGAGTTAACACTTTTGCCTTTTTGAAATATCCCTTTTTACTGCCGGCACACTAGTTCTGGTCCTACGTGTACCTGGGTATATGTTACAATGATGACATCAGCTTTCTTTTAGTTAGCATTCATATTATCTATAAATACATTCATATTTTACTTGCATCCTTGTATTTAAAATATCTTTATATAAGCAACTTATATTTTTTTAATCTGGTCTGACAATTTTCCCCTTTTTTATTGGTGTATTTAAACAATATTCTAATTTATTTGGGTTTATGTCTGTTATATACTAATTTTAACTTTCCATTTGTCCCATCTGTTTTATGATTATTTTGTATACTTTCTTGCCTTACTTTGGACTAGTAATTTATTTTTTATTCTTGTATTTTCTCCTTAATTAGCTTGTTAGATATTTATTCTTTCAATGGGTTGCCTTAGAGATTAAAATATGCATCCATGTGTTATTAGAGTTTAATATAAATTTGTACTTTTACCATTTCTGACAACCTAAAATCCCTGAGCACTATCTTTATTTATCTTCTTTTCTTTTGTGTTTTGCTTATTAACCCTACATATAACTTCAACACCACCAGACATTATATACTGTTTATACAGTGTAATTTAGCTTTACTCATGGATTCACCCTTCCCCTTGCCCCTCATTCCTATCTGCATCCTTGTGTTGTACTCTGGGCTCATTTTCCCTCACAAAAAGAACTCTCTTTAACATCACCTTTAGTACAGGATGGGTGATAATAAATTCTCTGGAATTTTTCTGGAAGTATTTTATTTCATTTGAAGGATATTTTTACTGGATGTGAAATTTCTAGGTTGACAGTTTTGTTTCCTCTCAGCACTGCAAAAATATAATTTCATTGTTTTTTGGCTTCCATAAGTACTGTTGGGAAGGCAGGTAGAAGTCTTCTTGCTCCTGTGAAGGAATGTGTCTGTTTTCTCTGGTTGCTTTAAAATTTTTCTGTTTGTATTTGAGTTTTAAGAAGTTTGTATTAATTATTCTGTGTGTAGGTGTGCTTCTACTTTTTATTTATCTTGGTTGGATTAATTGTATTTCTTGAATCTTGGGTTTGATGTATCTCACTAGTTTTAGAAATTTCTTTAAATACCACCTTTGCAGGATGCCTACGTGGCTCAGTGGTTGAACATCTACCTTTAGCTCAGGTCATGATCCCGGGGTCCTGGGATCAAGTCCCATATCATGCTCCCCACAGGGAGCCTGCTTCTCCCTCTGCCTATATCTTTGCCTCTCTCTGCATCTCTCATGATAAATAAATAAAATCTTAAAAAAAGACCACCTTTGCCTCTTTCTTCCTTAACCTTTCTCGGATATTGATTGCATTTATGTTAGACCTTTTCAGTGTGTCCTATCTATCTACTACGCTAATTTTGTGTGTATTCCATTCTGGTTTTATCTCTGTGATTGAGTCAATATGCATTAATTCTTCTTACCTATCTCCCTGTTTTTTTTTTTAATGTTCTTTGTCCATATTCCACCTGCTATTAAATCCTTTTATTAAATTCATAATTTCAAAAATTATATTTTGATGCTTTAGAATTTTCATTTTAGTTCTTAAAGTATTTTAAAGTTTTCTTGTGAAATTCTGTCCATCTTGTCATCTATTTTCTTGAACATGTTAATTATAGTCATTTTAAAGCCTGGGTCTTATAATAAATGCAGTGTCTGAATCACCCACCAGTGATCCATTCTACCGTTCAACATGGATTTTGTTGCCAGAAGGAAGACTACTAGGCAGGCAATCCTAAAGATGTCTGCCACACTCCTGAAGAGAGGTTTATTTTAAGTAGAAAAAGATGTGGTTAGAATCTGTTTAACAATGTTTCTGTAGTACCTAATGTACCAAGGTACATTTTTAAATGCTAAACTACATGGCCTGATGGTCTTACCAACTACTTGCTTTCACTGATTTCACTTACTTTGATCTCAACTCCTGGCTTTCTGCACATTACTTTCCTGTCTCATTTCTGTACCCCACTCCACCCACCCCAACCTATTTTTCTTTCATTTTTTCTTCATTCTTTCTGACTGATCGATCCCACTTACTCTTTTCTTGGTCCTACTACTTCCTCTTAATCTTAGAATCTTCCTTCCAAGTGCGCTGGACTTGGCCTGATGGATACTCCCATATGAATCTTCCTCTGCCTCCAGTGACATTAGAATGCTTCAGATGCCTGGGTGAGAGCTAGACTTGGAACACTATGCAATGAAAACCAATCAAGGGTTGAAATTGGGAAGGGATTGAATTTGAGGTTCGCTTCAGGAAGATGAGTCAGGATTACTTATTAATGAGTTAAGGTTATTAATGGTTATGGTTATTACCATTTTAATAAAAAAAAAAAAGGGAAGATTTCCTGGGACACATTCGGAGACTAGTAGTCTGTTTTTATCACATTCTAAGGCTTTTCCCACATGTTGTGCTTATCACTTAAAATGGGCATCAGGTAGCTACAATGTATACATTGCATTGTTAGACTGCTGATTAACATTTGCTTCACTACTACATCCTCAGTTGCTGCTCCAGGTTTTAATAGAGGCACAAATACCATATGTTGTGATTGATTTGCAGCCACAGACTTTGATAGGAAGTCTGTGGGCTGCTGATTGGTGTCTGAGGCAACTGATCTTCTGTACTATATTTTTAACTAAAGTGGAGAGATAAAAACACAATGTTGCAATGATTATTAGTCATGGCAGTAAATTAGTGTGTCACTATTCTGACTCCTCATGCAGCCCACAGTTTTATGGATTTTCATCCTTATAAATAGGTTGCGTCATTTTTAGAATTTTTATCATTTAAATTGGAAAATATTTGTAAAACAATTTTTTTGAAGATGCTGGAAGGTGGAGAGGGGTCACGGAAAATCTAGAAATTATCTCTCACATCTCACATAAAGGAACAGGAAAGGACAAATTAAATCATTCATTACATTGAGAATTAATAGTAATTGCTTTCAGCCAGTTAATTCATACAGAATGGTCATGTGTCACTCTTGTCAGACCCATAATTAACATAATGATATCATTACCAATTAAAGCAAAAAAAAAAAATACAGGTGTGCCTTGCTTTTTTTAAAAAAAAGTGTTATATATCATTATATATCAGTTTGGTGTTATATATCACTTTACTTTTACAAAAGACCTACATTAGTTTTCACTAACCAAAAGAAATTCAAACAGGATTTTGGTTTAAAAAAAAAAAAAAAAAAAAAAAAGCAAAAACAGTGTTCAGTGTCGGTTTTGCAGCAAGTCCTATAGAGGCAGTAGGAGCGGCACCACCAAAACCATTTGAACTAATGGAAGTTTTCATAAGAGCACTCTACTTTTGGATAGTGAGGAAAACCTGTATATGGAGAGTTAAAAATAAATATATTTATATTACTTGTATTGTAGGATCTTTGAACATCTTTCTTGTGTTTGGGGCATTTTTTGCTGCTTGTGGGTAGCACAAGATTTGTTCTGTGTCCTGGAAGCTATTCAGGTTTGTGTCAGTGAAGTGTTTGAAAGAGAGGAATGTGAGGGTGCAGATGCCATGGGAAATACATTTTCTGGTGTTGGGAGGCAGTAGAATATCTGGATTTGGAAGACAGTAGAGGTGATATTGACTCTGATGCCTATCCCAGAATCCAGTATGGGCTGTGGCATCTGTGCCCAGTGGTGGTGGTGGTGGTGATGGAGTTCTCTCTGGAGCAATCCCCTAATTTTTTAGTGTTTTTCCGGTTGGGTTGACTCCAATCTTGACTCTTTCATCTTTTTAGAGATTTTAGACCTTCCTAATGTCCTTTAATAAATGTCTTTTCCACCCAAAATTAATTAAAGAGGATTTTTGCTATTGCAACTAGAAATATTGATTAATACCCCCTGTATGAGCCCATTGGTTTAAAGAAATTGTTTGCACAGAAGAAAAAAAAAACACATAATGGTTATTTCTACTGGGTGAGATTTCTGGAGATTTCAGTCTTTTTTGTGTTTGCTTTTCTTTAGTTTTGTAATTTCCTACACTGAGCAACTGTTTTTTATATTACAGCTTCTGGGGGAACATCCATGGGAAAAGTTGTTACTTTATGGCATTAGTCCATTTGTGGAACATGAGAAATGAGAGATTCTATTGGTTTTCTGAGATTGGGTTGAAAGTATTTTAGAAAATAAGGTCACTAGCCATAACACTCCATTGAGACTTAGAAGATCAGGGTCCATGCCAGCTTTGCCTACAACTGATTATGTGACCTTGAGTATGTCATTGCCTTTTTCCATTCTTTCATTTGCACAGTGACTCAGTTGGGGTAGATCAATGACTTTTAAGTTTGCCTCTGTGTAGCCTTTTTGTTCCAGGTGAAGGAGAGAAGGATTACATGAACCTAAGGCTGCATGGTCCTACACCTTCAAATAAGCCAAAGGAGATTCACATGTATCTGTCTTCCATATTGGATTTCAAAGTTTTCTTTGAAAATGTTTTCTGACTAGTAACAAGTTTGAGAATCTTTGGAGCTGAATTATCTTTAAGGTTCCTTTCAGCTCTAATATTCTATGATTTAATTAGTTTTCCCACTGAATTGCCCCTACTGTTGTACCAGGTAGTTTCTCTCCCTCTCTCTCTCTCTCTCTCTCCCTCCCTCTCTCTCTCTCTCACACACACACACATGTACACCCCATAGAGTTACAGAAATTTGAACTGAAAAAGACATTTTTATTTTTTTAATTTTTTTGAAAAAGACATTTTTAACCTCAGTTTATTACTCATAATTTCCAATTATATTGTCTAAGAAGCTTGCTCTTCTTTAAGAGTTTACTTGCCTTAAAACAAGCATGTATCTGTTTGTGAGGATTCTATTGTTATATTGGTCATTGACAGTATGTTTTAGGATATAAAATATATTATTGTTAGGAGTATACATTATGTTGTGACTGGAATGTAAAGAAATGAAAATAATTTCACTAATACTTAAAAAGTAAACCATTGTTGCTATTACTTAATATGCTTTAACCACCAATCATAATGAAGAAAAACAGTCTCATCATCAGGAAGGGTGTGATAATAATTCATGATGAGAAGTTTGCACCTGAACTTTGTAGCTCAGCTTATTATTTTTCTAGCATATTCAAAATATATTCTGGGGAATTATAGTAGATTGAACATTTAGTTTGACTGAGGCATTGGTCATCTGGAGGTATTGAGGGGAAATTGGTAAGAGATAAAGCCTAAAACAGATCAGATTATCAATGGCTTTGAATTTCATCTTAGACTTTGGGTTTTATTTTGAAAATGCCAGTGGAGGGGGCCTTAAAGGTTTTTAAGCAGAAGAGTGACATGATTAGATTTGAATTTTAGAAAGACCAGATAAGCTGCACTATAGATAATGAATTAGAGGAGGTTAAGCCTTATGACAGAGGGAGTAACTAGAAGGCTTATTTCATGTATGTGATTAAAAAACTAAGTTAGTTTCATTAGAGATGGACAAAAATCTATGTTTTCCAGAAAAAGTAAAGATATATAAGCTTTAGAATTGGACCAATTTCATAGAAACTATGAAATAATTGTTTAAAATCAAGAAGGCTTTAAAATAGGAATCAAAACCATAAGAAAATTGTGAGACAACATAATAAAGAGTAAGCCAAAATAGGTAACAGCCTTCTCTCAAGAAACAAGAAAAATCTCAAACAATCTAATCTCTCACCTAAAGGAACAAGGAAAAGAACAAACAAAGCTCAAAGTTTGTATAAGGAAGGAAATAATAAAGATCAGAGTAGAAATAAATGGAGACTAAAAAAGGTAGAAAAGCTCAATGGAACTAAGAGCTGGTTCTTTGAGAAAGAAACAAAATTGATTAACCTTTAATGAGACTCATCAAGAAAAAAAAGAAAGAGGATTCCAAAATCAGACATGAAAGAGAAGTTACAACTGACATCACAGAAATAGAAATAATTATAAAATATATTAAGAAAAATTATATGCAAACAGATTGAACAATGTAGAAGAAATGAATAAATTCCCAGAAATATATACTCTTCCAAGACTGAATCAGGAGGTAATAGAAAAAAATCTGAATAGACCAATTGTCAGTAACAAAATTGAATCAGTAATCAAAAAATCCCAACAAACAGAAATCCAGGGCCAGATGGCTTCACAGGTGAATTCAACCAAAATTTAAGGAAGAGTTAATACCTAGCATTCTCAAATTATTTAAAAAATACAAGAGGAAGGAGTGCTTCTAAATTTATTCTGAGGCCAGAATTACCCTGATATCAAAATGAGGCAAACACACTATAAAAAAAAGAGAGTTACAGACTAATATCTCTGATAAACATAGATATGAAAATCCTCAACAAAATATTAGCCAGCTGAATTCAATAATACATTAAAAAGATCATTGACCACAGTCAAGTGGGATTTATTCTAGGGATGCGAAGATGATTCAATATTTGCAAATCAATCAACATGATACACCATATTAAGGAAAGGAAGGGTGGGGTGCCTGGCTGGCTCAATTGGTTAAGCATCCAACTCTTGATTTCAGCTCAGGTCATAATCTCAGAGTCGTGAGGCATAAACCCTGTGTGGGAGTTCTGCACTTAGCAGGGAGTCTGCTTGGATTCTCTCTCCTTCTCCCTCTATCTCTCTCCTTGTACTCTTTCTTTCTCAATAAACAAATAAATACATACATACATAAATAAATAAATACATAAATAAATAAATTAAATAAATACTTTTAAAAATCCAAAATGATAGAAAGGGTAAAATTATATGATCATCTCAGTAGACGCAGAAAAAGCATTTGACAAAATTGAACCACCATTTATGATAAAATCTCTCAGCAAAGTGGGTGTGAAAGGAATGTATTTCAAAATAATATAGGCCATAAATGAGAAACCCGCAGCTAAGGTCATATTCACTGGGGAAAAGCTGAAAGCTTTCCCTCTAAGATTGGGAGCAAGATAAGGATGCCCACTCTCACCACTTGCATTCAGTATATTATTGAAAATCCTAATTAAAGTAGTCACACAAGAAAAAGAAATAAAGGGCATCCAAACCTATTTATAGATGATGTGATACTCTATATAGAAAACCCTAAAGACTCCACCAAAAAACTATTAGAATAAATGAATTCAGTAAAGTTGCAGAACAAAACATTAATACCCAAAAATCTGTTTTGTATACATTAGTAATGAAATAACAGAAAGAGAAATTAAGAAAATAATCGCATTTATAATTGGACCAAAAAGACTAAAATATCTAGGAATAAATTTAACCAAGAACATGAAAGACTTGTACTCTGAAAACCGTAGGACATTGATGAAAGATATTGAAGAAACTAGAAATAAATGGAAAGACACACTATAACCATGGATTAAAAGAATTAATATTGTTAAAATGTCATATTACCCAAAGCAATTTATAGATTCAACACAATCCCTATCAAAATACAAATAGTATTTTTCACAGAACTAGAACAAATTATCCAAAATTTTGTGTGAAACCACAAAAGACCCCAAATAGCCAAAAGAGTCTTAAGAAAGACGAACAAAGCTAGAAGTATCACAATCCCAGATTTCAAGATGTACTTCAATACTACAGTAGTCAAAATAGGATAGCACTGGCATGAAAATAGATACATAAATCAATGGAACAGAAGAAAGGATCCATAAATAAACCCATCTAATAGGATCAACTAATCTACAACAAAAGATGAAAGACTGTGCAATGGGAAAAGACAGTCTCTTCAGTAAATGGTTTTGGGAAACCTGGACAGGTACATTCAAAGAATGAAACTGAACCATTTTCATATACCATACATAAAAATAAACTTAAAATGAGTTAACAACCTAGATGTACAACCTGAAACTATAAAACTCCTAAAAGAAACCATAGGCAGTAATCTCTGGGACGGACATTGGTCTTAGCAATATTTTTCTGGATTTGCCTCTCTAGGCAATGGAAACAAAAGCAAAAAGAAGCAATCAGGACTACACCAAACTAAAAAGATTTTGCACAATGGAGGAAACCCATCTATAAAATAAAAAGACAATCTACTGAGTGGGAGAAGATACTTGCGAACAGTATATCCAACAAGGGGTTAAATATGCAAAATATATAAAGAATTCATACAACTTAACACACACACACAAAAAAACCCCCGGTTAATCTGATAAAAAAAAAAAAATGGGCAGAGGACTTGAATAGACATTTTTCCAGAGAAGATATGCAGATAGCAAACAGATGGTTGAAAAGATACTAAACATCACTAATCATCAGGGAAATACAAATCAAATCCGCAGTGAGATATCCCTTCATATCAGTCAGAATGGCTAGTGTCAAAAGACAGGACAGAGCAATTGTTGGTGAGAATGTGGAGAAAAGGGAACCTTTTTGTACTTTTGATAGGAATGTAAATTGGTGCAGCCACTATGGAAAACAGTATGGAGGTTCCTCAAAAAACTAAAAATAGAAATTCCATACAATCCAGTAATTCTACTTCTGGGTGTTTACCCAAAGCAAATGAAAATACTAACTCAAAAAGATATATGCACCCCTATGTTTATTGTAGTGTTATTCCAAGATATGGAAGCAGCCTATGTGTCCACTGATAGATGAATAAAGGGGATGTGGTATATAACCATGATAGAATATTATTCAGCCATGAAAAAGGATGAGATCTTGCCATTTGCAACAACATGGATGGAGCTAGAAAGTATTATGCCAAGTGAAATGTCAGAAAGAGAAAAATAAATACCGTATGTTCACTTACATGTGGAATATAAAAAACAAAACAAAACAATCAGAAATAGACTCATAAATATGGAGAACAAACTGTGATTGCCAGAGAGGAGGGGGGGGATGGGCAAAATAGGTGAAGGGGATTAAGAGATACAAACTTCCAGTTGTAAAATTAATAAGGCATAATGGGATGCCTGGGTGGCTCAGTGGTTGAGTGTCTGCCTTTAGCTCAAGGCATGATCCTGGGGTCTGGGGATTGAGTCCCACATCGGGCTCCTTACTAGGATCCTGGTTCTCCCTCTGTCTATGTCTCTGGCTCTCATGAATAAATAAATAAAATCTTTAAGAAAATAAGTAAGGCACAATGGAAAGTACAGCATAGAAAATATAGTCAATAATATTGCAATAACTTTATATAGTAACAGATGGGAACACACTTACCATGATGAGCATTTCATAATTGTTGAATCATTATGTTGTATACTGGAGACTAATATAATATTGTATATCAGCTATACTTAAATTTTAAAAAATCAAATTGATTTCCAAAGTAGTTGTACTAATTTACATTTGCACTGGAGTTTCTATTTTTAAAAGAGAATATATTTTTTAAAAGTTTTTAATTAAATGCCAGTCAGTTAACATATGGTGTAATTCTAGTTTCAGGTGTACAATTTAGTGATTCAACACTTCCGTACAACATCTGGTGCTCATCGTATCAAGTACACTCCTTAATCCTCATCACCTGTTTACCCATCCCCAACCCGCCTCCCCTCTGGTAACCATCACTTTGTTCTCTATAGTTAATTAAGAGTCTGTTTCTTAGAGTCTGTTTCTTGGTTTGGCCTCATTCTCTTTTTTCCCCCCTTTGCTGATTTGTTTCGTTTTTTATATTCCACATGTAAGTGAAATCATATAGTATGTCTTTCTTTGACTGACTTATTTTGCTTAGCATAATACTCTGTAGCTCCATCCATGTTGTTGCAAATAGCAATATTTCATTCTTTTTTATGGCTAAGTAATATTCCACTATACTTGTGTGTGTGTGTGTGTGTGTGTGTGTGTGTGTGTATACATATACCCACCACATCTTTTTAACTATTCATTAGTCAATGGACACTTGGGCCATTGCCATATTTTGGCTATTGTAGATAATGCTGCTATAAACATTGGGGTGCATGTTTCCCTTTGAATTAGTATTTTTGTATTCTTTGAGTAAATACCTAGTAGTATAATTGCTGGATCATAGGGTAGTTTTATTTTAAGCTTTTTGAGGAACCTCTGTACTGTTTTCCAGAGTGGCTGCACCAGGTTGCATTCCCATTAACAGTGCAAGAGAGTTCTTTTTCCACCCACTCCTTTCTCCACATGGTCACCAATACCTGCTGTTTCTTGTATTATTGATTTTAGCATCCTGACAGGTGTGAAATGATAAGTCATTGTAGTTTTGATTTGCAGTTCCCTGATGATGAGTGAACATCTTTTTATGTCTGTTGGCCATCTCTATATATCTTCTTTGGAAAAATATCTATTCATGTCTTCTGCCCATTTTTTACCTGGATCATTCATTTTTAGGGTGTTGAGTTTTATAAGTTCTTTATATATTTTTTATACTAACCCTTCACTTGATAGGTCATTTGCAAGTATCTTCTCCCTTTCAGTATGTTTCCTTTTAGTTTTGTTGATTGTTTCCTTTGCTGTGCAAGCCAAAATAACAAAAAGAAAAAATACAATAAATCAAATTAAAAATCCTCAAGGGAAGAATAAATGTAAGATAAATTATAGCTGAAGAGAGAATTAATGAACTGAAAGTGAAGAAATTAGCACAGTTGCAGCACAGCAACAGAGAATATCTGAAAATTTAAAAAGCATGGAGAAAAGAAGAAATAATTAATGTACTTTTAGGATGAGACACAAAAACAAATAGGCCGAATGAGGGAAACACAATATTCAAAGAAATTATGGCTGAAATTTTTCTAGAATTGATGAAAGAGAGATGAATATTAATGTATAGGAATCATAAAATCATAAGTAGAAAAAATTTAAGTAAATCTATCTATAAACATATTTCAGTGAAGCCGTATTATACCAAAGACATATAGAAGAGTAAAAGTTATCAGGAGGAAGACTAAGTATAAGCAGAGCAGCAGCAAATTCTCAGCAAGAAGACACAGGACTATTATCTTCAAAGAGCTGAGAGAAAATAAATATTAATTTGGACATCTGTATCCAGTTAAAAATATCTCAATATCATTTTTGAAATAAACACTTTCAGATAAGGTTAAAAGCTGTTATAGAGCAGTCCCTTACTTTAGTATTAAAGGTGAAATTTAGGAAGAAGGAAACTGAGCCAGAAAGTACAAATATGAAAAGTAGTATTAAGCAAATAATTTGATGAATATATGGATAATGGTAAATAAATATTTGTTCTGCTCTTCTATAAAAATAAAATAAGAGTAATATTAATGATTTTGAGTAATAAAAACAAGGTAGGACTAAAGTCCTGAGAAAATAGCATTTTAAATTGGAAGGGTATTACAAAGACCTAGTCTGGTATTAGGATAGAAAAAAATATCTTTAATGAAACACAAAAATCATAATTCAAAAATAAAAGATTGTTACATTTGACTACATAAAAATTAAAGCATCTATATGGTAAACATGCCAAAAACAAAGTGAAAAAAAAAAAAGCCAAACAAGAGAAGTTATGTGTAAACCATATAGCTAACAAAGTATTAGTACCCAGAATATAAACAATCTCTACAAAACAATGAGAGAAAAACAAAAACCTGAGCAGAAAATGAGAAACAAGGCAATTATTTGAAGAAAACTGAATGACCAATGAATAAACAGAAAACTACATGATCTCACAAGAAAGCAGGGAAATGCTATCACACATGGAGATATCATTTGATACCCATCGTATTGGCAAAAAAAAAAAAAAAAAAAAAGAATCAAAGGCACTAAGTGTTGGCAGAAATGTAGAGAAATGGGAAGTTTATTTATGGGAAGATGAAGTGGTATAATTATTTTGAAGAGCCATCTGGCAAAATTTTCATCCATGTGCTTTGGAAAACTTCGGTATGACTATTTTGGGAAGCAGGAGAATGAAGGACCACACACCCAATAACTTAGAAACTCTCCTTCTAGATTTCTGTCCTAGAGAAGCTTTTGAACTTGTGCACCAGGCAGCTTAGAGCAGCTTGCTTATGAAAGCAACACAGTAGAAACAAATGATCTGCCCAGCACAAGAGAATGGATAAATTGTGACTTATTCATGTTGGAGTACCAGTTAAGATGAATTAACTCAATCTGTGTGAATTATTCAGGTAAACCTCCAAACATGAGGCACTGAATAAAAGAAGGCACGATAAACATGATACCATCACATATATAAACATAAAAAACACATAAAATGTACAAAAATGTAAAAAATCGTATATTTTGTTTTTGTCTATATATGTATATAATAAAAGGACTAGCACATCCATGTGAATGATGTATACTAACTTTTAGTGTACAGGTAGCTTCTGGGGAGGGAGGGTAAGAAAGAAACTGAACCTGGTTTTTTTCCCATCGTCAAAGTCCAACATTGTTCTAGAGTTTAACCTTTAGGCAGCTTTGCTAGAACCCTGTCCTCAAACTTACTCCTGGAACCGAACTGAGAGCTTTCCCCCCATTAACATTGCTCAGTCCTGGACATCTGTCATTCCACCCTTGTTTGCCCAGGTCAATGTATTATTTTCTCTATTTTTGAGAATGTTTGAAATGTTTCATAATTAGAATTTTTAAAATTTTTTTAAAGATTCATTTATTTATTCATGATAGAGAGAGAGAGAGAGAGAGAGAGGCAGAGACACAGGAGGAGGGAGAAGCAGGCTGCACGCCAGGAGCCCGACATGGGACTTGCTCCCAGGACTCCAGGATCGCGCCCTGGGCCAAAGGCAGGTGCTAAACTGCTGAGCCACCCAGGGATCCCCCCCCTTTTTTTTTTTTTTCAATTTTAAAGAAGAGCTTTCTCAACAATGCTAAGTAGTGCAGCGGTTACATCAGACAAATGCTGAGAAGTCTGTTGGTCTTACAATCCCAGAGCTAATTGATGGTTTAGCAGGGGAGATCCAGAGCTGGTTGGTGGCAGTAGAAGAGCTAGCTCCAAGTCTCAAGAGTTTGGGTTTTTAAATTTCTTCCATCTGATCATACTGCTTCCCCCACGCTGTTGAAATTATTCCAGACATCCTTAAATCTAGTCAGAAAGGTAACAGAGAGAGGCTGATAGTGAAGGCATGACGTAGCAAAGCCCAGGGCGGTCATCCCCATGCAGAGGTGGGTGTGATCAGCAGAGGAGGTGTAGGGGTGAGGGGCTGCTTGCCAAGCACAGCTTTGGTATCTGCTGAGAGAGGCTGAGGCTGAGTTACTGACACTCCCTCTTGATAGGACTTTGCTGGAGCCCAGGTAGGAGGCTGGACAAGAAAAGAGAAGACAGCTCTGCAGCCTGAGTCTCCCTCTGTTCCAGACTGTCTTGTTTCTTCAAAGGCTTCATGAAAGGAACATCATTCTCTCCTACAGTTTGGATCCCCACATAACCTGCTTGGGAAGAGTAAACAGTAATTAGTAATATAGTTATATAAAGTATATATATATATATATAAAGTATATATATATAATTAGTAATTAGTTATATAAAGTGACAGAAAAGATACAGATACAAATTAGTGAAGGAGGATGAAGGCACAAATGTGTCATTATGCCAGAGGAACGAGCATCCCACCTTTCCAAGCTCTGCTGAGAGGAAAAGCCTAGAAAAGGTGGGCTCAGTCCAGGCAGAATGTTGATGATGTTCTGAGAACCCACACCCACCACCCAACGCTCTCCCACCCCCAGCACCTCAGAGCATCCCGGCCCAGTACTGGGCCTGTTTGGTGTGACACAACCAAGTTCCGTTTCCCATCCCAGATCTACCACTGCCTTGCTCTGTGAACTTACCCCAGTCATTTGTCTTTTCGAACTTTCAGTTTTTCCTCATTCTCAAGTGAAAGTTGAACCAGACCATTTCCAAATTTCTTCTACCTCTGATACCCTACACAACTATTAATGTCTTTAAGATATTGCACTCCATGCCACAAAATTAACTCTGGATTACACAGTCAAGTGTAATCTACTGCTGACAGCTGGGGAAATTATATTTGAGCCATAATACAAAGCTGGCAAACTCAGATATCTCCAGGGACTAGGGAGGTTGCATAAATTTCTGAAGCAGGCAGGTGTAACATAATTGAGAACAGTGTGGGTGTCGGGGAACTGGAGAGTGTCTGCTTACCCAAAGGCATTCACGTGCAAATGTTTCATAAACACTGTGCTGAACAAACAGAAATCTTAGGGGGCTGGACTTGGGCCAGGAGTCACTAGTGTGCAGCCCCTGAGAAAAGAGAGAGAAAATTGGTGATGGAATTTCAAGCATCAATCGCAGGAGGTTTAAGAGGATTGGGGGCAGCAGCCAGTGAAGTGAGAGAGGTAAGAGCATATTACAGTCGATCGTCATTTTCTACCTCATCCCGCATTCATCTAACTTTTTAGAGAGGTGGCCTGTGATAAATATCACCTCCAACTTCACCCCCTGCATATATCGATTGAATTCAGTCAATTGGATATTGAGGCAAATCCTGACTTCATTCTTCCTGTTTCCCGTGAAAGAGCTGGAGTACCTTTGTTCCAAAATCTCATCTGCATTTTATATTCTATGCAGCTAACTATGATATGGCTTCAGGATTCATTCTTTCATTCATTTAACGTAAGTTGCCAAGCATAACTCACAGTTGAAGCTTGTCTCAAGAGGCTACAACTCTAGAGTTTAAGGTGTTATTTAATGTTTGGCAAATATTTCTCGAGTGCCAGTTCTGATTCCAGGCATTGTTCTGGATCTCTGGAATGCAGCAGTGAGCAAAACAGACCAGGTATCTATTCTTATGCAGACCGAGCATGTGAGGGGAAAAAAAAAAAAATGTAAGATAATTTCAAAATGGTAGTGTAAGAGGGATATCTTTTAAGGGATGGCCAACAAAGTGGCTTTCAGACTGAGACCTAAATAAGGAAAGCATGCTATCCAAATAAAACTAGGGAGAAAAAGCAGCCAGACAGAGGGGATGGCTAGTATAAAAGTCCAAAAACAGGAACATACTTGGCAAGCTTGAGGAATTCCAACCAAGAGCACAGTTAATAGAACATAGAATGAGAGGGGGTGTAGGAATTGAAAGGAACACAGGGATCAAATTCTGTTTGTCAGTCATCATGATAGGCACCAAGGCATGACTTACAGTGGTATGTAACTGTTTAGATATGGGAGGATCCTGATAAAGACAAAAGATCAGTGTAGGAGTCAGCAGGATGGAGTTCTACTCTGACATCTGCCAATAACCTGTGTGATTAGGTAATTCTGCAAGTCACTTCATCTCTTCTCTGCAAAATGGCCTGGTCATAGCAGGTACACTTGGGAAGGAAAACCCTCACTAGAGTGTAAGCACTCTGAGAACAGGGATTTTACTTCACTTACTTACTGGGATATCTATAGTGACTAGGATGGTGCTGGACATATATTTGGCATTCAATAAATATTTGCTGGATAAACACTGAACAATCTTTCTGGATTTAGCATTCTAGGGTTTTGAGGCACTCTTTGACAAATATTCATTAGTCTTGTTTTTGGTAATTGAGCCTTCCACAGCAATCTAAGATATAAAGTTGTGGGTGTGATACATACCTTTTGCTGACCAATTAGATTGGTTCTGCATATATGTCCTGGATATAAACTAAATATATACAATACATATACAAATACATATCCTAAATATATATAATACATATACAAATACAATATATACAATAAAAAATAATTTTGGAATAGATTCCTGGATTTAAGGAATCAGGCTACCCTATACTGAAGGCTTGCAATATGCCTGGTACCATTATAAACACTTTATATGCATTATTTTATTTAATCTTAAAACAATCCTGTGAGTTGGAAAGACTGACACTCAGGAAAGTCAGGTAATTTCCTCAATATCAGGACTCAAACCTAGATCTGTCTCAGGCCGTGTCTTTAGGTACAATCACATATTGCTTTCTGAATTGTTTCTTGTCCTGAGTAAAAATACAAGTAGTTCAGGGCAGGTGAAGGAGGTCAGTAATATCAAGTATCTGTGTTCCTTCCAGCTTTCCATTTTGTTTTCCCTTATGTGTGGCTGCTGTTGCTGCAGACATCATATTCAAGGGGAAGAGAGGCAAATGGATGAAGCCAGCAATGTCTATCTTTTTGCTCAGGAAAGCAAAAGCCGTCTTCCCCAACCCTCAGCTGACTTCTGCTTATTGGTCAAAGTAGTATCCTGTCACCCCTGGCAGTAGGGGAGGCTGGAAAAGATAGTACTTCGTGGAACAGGGCATATTGGTGCCCCCAAAGAAAATGTAGCCTTGCCATCCAGGAAGGAGGGGATGGCTACAGGGAAGCTAGTTGTCCAAGTCTGCAGTACCACTGAGTTATGACAGAGGATCTTTGCTTACTCACTAGTACTTGTAAGCTATGATGAGCTATTTTCACTTTGCAATGATTTATTTAGGTTTTCACACACACACACATACACACACACACACACACACAAATGAAGAAGCCAATCACTGAGCAGTGCTTTGGAGACTATAAACCAAATACCCGGTGGAGTCATATCATTAGAAAGGGTGTGGCCCTGGATGAGTGGACTCCTGATGCCCATCCAGTCCTGATTCTGCCACTATTTCATGACCTCAAGAAAGTCTTTGGGGTGCCTGAGTAGCTCAGTTGGTTATGCATCTGACTCCTGATTTTGGTGCAGGTCATGGTCTCAGGGTCATGAGATCGAACCCCACATAGGACTCTGTGCTGGGCATGGGGCCTGCTTGGGATTTTCTCTGTCCCTCTCCCTCTGCTCCCACCTCAAAAAAAAAAAAAAAAAAAAAAAAAAAAGAAAAAGAAAAAAGAAAAAGAAAAGAAAAAAAAAAGAAAAGAAAAGAAAAGAAAATCTTTTCCTCAGTTTTTTCATTGGTAGAATGAAGAATTTGAACCAGATGAAATCTAAAGCCTCTCTGAGTACTTTACAGTCTGCTGACCTTATTTATGTTGATTATGGATTGACATTTGAAAAGAATGAAGGGTATTTAATAGGCACAAAATGTTTTATATGCTTTTATAAGTTTGAGAGAGCTTTCAAATACTACTTGTCTCCACTGAAAGTTAGGTAAGATGCAGTGAAAAGCTTTAAAATAAATAACGGGTAAAATTAGATAAAGGGAGTTCTATAACCAGAAAACAAAGATCAAATGCAAATGTTAGAAGGGATGCATTTTATTCCAGGGAATGCAAATTCCACCACCAACCTGGTGTTAAGAGACTGGAAGGTTATTGATTCTGGTGTAGTCAGTCTTAGGACTAGAGCTTCAATAGCAGCTCTCCCTGAGATATCACAGAGGCAGCCAAAAAAAAAAAAAAAAAAAAAAAATGGCCAAGCATCTTCCCAGGGAATAGTGGCTCCTCAGACATGCCTTGCAAGGTGTTCAACATCTCCATGGTCTTTGTATGGCTTGCATGAAGAGTGGAGGTGTGACTGGTGCTATGGTAGGCTTCTGGGTTCTCCTTTCTAATATAAAAGCGATGGTGGTAGCATCTAGTATTTATGAGCACTCAGCATGTGCCAGACCTGTGATAACTGCTTTAACGATGTCATCGCTAAGCTTGAGTTTCTTCATCTATCAAATGTGGTAATAGTAGTCTTGGCCTTATTCTTTCATGTAATGAGTAGTTATTGGGAGCCCAAGTAGTAGCAGTCACCCAAAGAGTGTACTAGGCTCACTCATTTCAAAATGCTGCTCCAAAGATGAAGTAGTGAAAACAGGGAGCCAAATCCTCAGCATAGTCAGTACTTGGAAATTTTATCATTGTTTCTTTGTATCCAACTGACCTTTCTTACCTAGTGAGCACCTTATCTAGTGTCCCCTCATATGCCTGAAGCACATGGAGACGACCAGGCCTCCTGTGAGTAGCAGAATTCTAAGATACCTTGCTTTTTGGAGTATTTCCTGCTTTCTGGAATATACACTCCTCCTGTGCATTCAATGGAACACTAATCTAGGTACTTCTGTGAAGGCTTTTGCAGATGTGATTAGAGTTCCCAAACAGCTGAACTTCTGGAAATTATCCAGGGGGGCCAGATCCAATCGCATGAGCCCTTTAAATCTTGGTCTAGTGGTAAAAGGCAGGGAAATTGGGGATTTGAAATGTGAGAGGATTTTGATGTGAGGGAAAAATCATTGCTGGCTTTGAGGATAGGTGTGGCATGGAATGTGGGCAATCTAGGAGCTGGGAGTGGCCCTAGCTGGTAGCTTCAGGGAATGGGGGCCTCAGTCCTTGTATCTACAAGGAAGGATCTTAGTTCTGCCAACAATCATGGGAGCTTGAAAAAGACCCCTGAGTTCCCAAAGAGACAAGCAATAAGTTCTGCCTGCATCTTGTTCTCAGCTTGTGAGATCCTGAGTGGAGAACTCAGGCACACCATGCCTTGATTTTTGACGTAGAAAACTATGAGCTGAAGAGTAAGTGTGGTTTTTAGCCATTAAGTGTGAAGTGGTTTGTTTTGTAGCTATAGAAAACTGACACCCTTCCCTTGGGGTGTGTGACCAGCCTGTGGCAGAGCTAGGATTCAAACTCCAGCCTGGCTGACTTTATAGCTTTTGTTCTGAATCTCCCTTATACTGGGGAATTATGCAAATTCCTATATTTTATATTGGGTAAGAGGTAGATATTTTAAATTGTTAAGTGCAAGTATAAAATGCACATAAATGATGTGGTGAATTTGGAGCAAATTGCTAAGAACTACGAGAAAATAAATTGCTTGCAAGTTACATATGCATACTCTGAAGCATAAAGTATTATGAGAATGAATATGAGAAAGAAATGACCATGACCATGACCATGCCTCTAGGTTTAAAGAACGAAAGGTGATATGTAAGTCATTAAGTGTATTTCTCTAATTTCCAGGTTAACTTGGCAGGAAATGAGAACTATGAGTGAGATAAAGAAATTCTTCTATAAGAGGGGCATTTGGGTTGCTTAGTTGTTAAATGTCCAACTCTTGGTTTTGGCTCAGGTTGTATTCTCAGGGTTGGGAGATTGATCACCATGTCCGGCTCTATGCTCAGCATGGAGTCTGCTGAGATTGTCTTTCTCCCTCTGCTCCTCCCACTTGTGCTCTCTCTGTCTGAAATCAATCAATCAATCAATCTTTAAAAAAAAAATTCTTCTATAAGAGATGAGTGCCTGGAATCTGGACAAATAGAAATTGGCGTGCAGAACCAGAAGACTGGATATTGCCATGGGTCCTACAGTGTTTTGAAGGGCAACTGATTTCCAGAGGTTAACACAAGTAGCAGGGGGAGGTGAGGAACATCATGATTCCTCTAGAGAGGGGCCATGAACTGAACTTGGGGTACAGATGCCATCCTAAAGACCCTTCCTCATAAGGCATAGACAGTAGCTACAAAATAATCGTAATGGTAATAGTATTTATGAAGAGTCAACTGTGTGCCAGAAACTTTTCTAAGTGCTCTGCACAAATTTCTTTTTTTTTTAATTTCTTTATCTAATCCTCGAACAGTCCTAAGAAGCTGATATTTACCATCATCTCTTTTCTAATAATGAGAACCCTGAAACACAGAAAACTGGAATACCCTGGCCTAAGTAAATATTAAGTGTTAACTGGAACTCAGGCATATCTCCAAAGGCTATTTTCTTAATTATTATACCCTTCACCCTGGGAAAATAATGATAGTTTTCTAGGGAAATGTATTTTTGTTAATGAGGGACAAGACATAATGTTAAATAAAAGTATATGTGTTGTATCATCACTTATGTAAAAACGAAAGACCCACTTGTTCAAACAATGCTATATATATTGAGCAGAAAGGAACTAATAATAATAGTAGAGAACCTCTGGAGTGTGTTGGGAATTAGGTGTTGAGTAATAGTCAAAGTGAATTTTAGGTTTATTTGAAATGTTTGATTTTTTTTTTTTTTTTTTTAGAGTACTTAGAATTTATTTTGAAGTAGGTCAAACTAACCAACTAGCATGTAGTATAATGGGACAAATTCCCATGTACCGTCATCCAGCTTAGTAAATAAAGCATGACAAATAAGTTGACTCCTCCACATTTATCCCCACAGAAATAATTGCCTCCCTGGATTTGGAGTCTGTTGTTCCCATGCATTTCTTTATACTTTTCAGTTATATAAGCTTGAATTCCCAAATAATATCAAAACTTATGTTAATAATATAATGTGTTTCATGTTTTTAATTTTACATAAATAACATACTGTGTGTATTATTTTACAACTAGCTTTTAAAAAAATCAGCATTATATGTGCAAAATATATCAATAGTGACATGTTTAGTTTAATTTTTTCATTTCTGCATAGGTGGCTACTCTATGACTATATAAATTTTTTTTATGGTTTTCCTGTTGTTGAACACTTAATTTCTAGTGTTTTGCAGTTACAGAAAACTATCCCATAAATAATGGTGTCACCTTGGATATCTGTGTGAATTTCTTTAGGCTCTGTACCTAGGAGTGATTTGTAGGGTGTAAACACCTTGACTTTACTAGGTTGTGCCAAAATCCTCTTCAATGTGGCTATGCTCCTTCCAGCAGTTCATAAGAAGCCCCATTGTTTCTGATCTCTATCAACACATGACCATGTCAGACATTAATTATTACTAATCCAGTTTTGTTAACTGAAGAATGTATTCATGTTTTCCCCATGTAATTAAAAAGAAAGAGAGGTAAGTGGGAGGAAAGAGACAGAGAGATGGGGAGAAAGAGAGAGGGAGACAGAAGAAAGAAATCAGACATCAGACACAGGAAAAGAAAGGAATGCAGTTGCTGAACTAGTGCAACTTTGGTGTTTGGATAGAGCCAAACTGGAGTTATATGCAGGCTGAATTGAGGTTTAGATCTCTATGTAATTGACCAAGGGTTACTTACCCCTCCTTTCATCAACGGCAATACTAACCCCAGAATTGAAGGTTTAGAGGAACCTATATAGGCTCCCAGGTGGTGAGAAGGGACAGAAGCAGGAAGACAGAGAGGAGATGCACCCAGAAGCCTTTCTCTTGACCAGACCAGTGAGCCACAAATTCATCAGCTTGTCAGCCTTTGTATCTACAGATGATCTGGCTCATTTTCTAAGATGCCTGGTAATTAACTCTCATGTGGGCAAACTCATTTAGTTGTCCTATAATGCCTGCTTTCTCTTGGGATGTTATAATCAGCTCCACCATAGGGTTATTTTCTCTAAAACCCAGAGAAAATAATTTTATATCACTTGGTGATTTATGAAAAATAAAATGAATTCTGTGGTGGGTGGAAATGTGACTTAATGTAGAATGTCAAAGATAAATAATTTCCCTGAGAACACAAGAAGTTACATAAATTGCAGGACTCATGGTCCCTCAAGCCCAACATTCCATCATCAGCTCTGGCAATGGGGAAACGTTGGTGGGGTGTTGAGGTGGTTCCTTCCCCATTATGTCAACTTTGACAGATTAGAAAGTCAGTTTTGGGCACATCCCCATTCAGGTGCCTTCCTGGGTACCACATACAGAGACCTCCTTAGATAAGAGTGAGCGAATGAAATTACTCTTTTTGAATCTGAGTTTCCTTATCTGAAAGTATTGATTATAATAATAATCCTGATCTCTCTGAATTGTATGGATTAAGCAAGAATAATAATCCTGATCTTTTGGAATTATGTGGATGAAACTAGCTTTTGCTAACTGAAGGCTAAATTCAGATGTTAATTTTTAAAATTTATCGTGTGTGTGTGTGTGTGAGAGAGATAGAGAGAGCCAGAGAGAGAGAGAGAGAGAGAACCAGAGAAGCTTTAATGCATACTTGCCTTTTCTCAGATGTTTTATCTATCACTGATTAGTCTGTTGCTAATAGGCTGGGGTGAATAGCAAATCATTTTCTCTCCTAACCATTTGCTGTTCTGTCTGTAGTGGAACAGGTGCTGCTAGTCAGGTTCTGGTTTTTATAAAGAAATCTTGGTAGCACTATATATCTTGCTATCAGGGTTTCTTCCAGTGGAAATCCTTTGCTTCACTTTCTGTTTGATTGATCTGATCGTTGTCTGTCCTTAGGAAGGGAGATAATGTAATTGACATTTTTTTGTGTGTGTGTGGAAAAAAAAACGCAGTGATGGAACAGTAACAGCCCATATTTTGGTCTGCTTTAGTTGAATAAAATTCAGCTCAGTGCTGAGCCATTTAACTGGTTTGAAAACTAATTCTTTCTCTTTAAAGAACTAGCTGCACTTAGTGAAGGGTTCCACAGTCCCAAATTCTGTGTATTTCAGTGTGATAAGGAATTCATGTAGATACTTAGAATTGTGGCTTTCTTATCATTTCTCTAGTCTATTAGATAAAGGAGTAGCCTCTATGATGTCATTGACCTGTAGTCCTCTAACCTTTTCTATTTTTTTAATGAAAAAATAGGACCTTTATTGAATGTTCTTACATTTAATGCTACCTTTTAGTGGGATTTTTTTTCTGACACACAATGTTACATTAGTTGCAAGTGTAGTGATTTGACAAGCCTTCTAACCTTTCCTTGTACCCCTTGTACATACACACACACACACACACACACACACACACTCCTTGTAGTCAGTTAGGGAACTGACTACATTTTGAGCCTTTGCAGGGCAGCTCTGGAGATTAGGACAGGAATGAAAAGTACCATACTTAAATGTCAAAACGTCTTAGCAGGATCCATGAGGAATGCCACTGATTACTGTTCTGCATGTGGTGCTCATCATGTTGCACACTGTAGGTTTGAATATCCTACCTCCCTTATGGCCAGATGGGGCCATGTGACTAATTCTGGCCAATGAGTTGTTTAATGAAAGTGATGTGAATCACATCCAGGCAGGAGCATTTCATCCCCAGTTTGTGACACACACATGCACCCTCCCACTCTCTGAGTTCTCTTTCCCTCTGGCATGGCAACTGGCAACTTGTAAAATGGTGGCTACTCAATCAGTTGGTTTCATGAGTGAATGTGATGAGCATAGCTTCCCTGACTAGCCACAATGGATTTGTATAGTGAGAATAAACTTTTATTCTTCTAAACTACTGAAGATGGGAAGTTGTTTGTTATCAGAGTATAATCTAGCCCATTCTGACTGACACAAAGATGATTGAAAACCCATTTTCAGAAACCTTCTCAACACAGCATTTCAGCTATACAAGTGGAGTGAATTTAAAAAATGAGAAGAAAAGTATTTGCTATTTTCTCTTTGTTCAAGTTGAACTCTACTTACCAATGTTTCTTCCTCACTGGACCCAGTCACTCTCTTTAGAGCTACCTTCTGGTGTTTCAGAGATTGGAGTGAGCTACCCTGGCACCTTTGGGCCTCTTGGATTCTAGGTTGAAATCTACATTTCCTCAACACCTCTACTTGTGATTCAGGGACTAATTCAAAAGCCTTTTTTATTCTGGTTAACCTTGTCTAGATATTTTTGAGTATCTATTGTTAATCGTTATCTGGGACAATTCTTAGGGTATCCTCAGGCTTCTTGAAACTTTAGTATCCATATCTTTAAGATCCCATAACCTAGTTAGGGTGTGCCGTGTTCAAAGGAAGATAGGATGAGGGGTAATGAAAAAGGTTTGGTTTGAATCAATGGATTGAATACCCAGAGGGAGTGAAAACATTACTGGAGTCAGAGTGGGAATGGGATGAGTTCAAAGATAGGAAATCGTTGGAAAGTGAGATATTTGAAAGCACAGTTGTTGGGAGTTATAGTTATTGGTAATGAAAAATTCAAGGTTTAAACATTGGAGAGTAACTGAGGAAGTAAGGAACCAAGCTCACTGGAGGAGAGCAGGTTTAGGAACTTAGAGTTCTCAAAGGAATTATCAGAACATTTTTTTAAAAGGTAAGCATTTACATTCATTTATATTCCAGATTACCTCTTTTAACTTTTAGATTATCTTCAGACGTTATGCCACTGGTTATTTTTTTTTTTATTTTATTTATTTTTTTGCAGTATGCCACTGGTTATTAATTTTCTTTAACATTTTAGAACACTCATCTTAGTACATCTTGGGTTCTGGAGTGAGGGATACTTTGGTTTAAATCCTGAACCTACAACTAGTTAGGTGACTTTAGGAACATCAGTTCAAATGTTAGACTTTCAGTTTCTTCATCTGAAAATTGGATGCAGTAGTAACATCTATCTCCATAGGTTTGTTGTGACAATTGAATGAGTTAATGTTTCAAAAACAGCATTCTTCCTGGCACATGGCGGCACTCAGATAATGATAACTATTCTTTACTCCATTATTATTAAAGCAGAGAGGCCAAAGAGGCCTGAAGGATTGGAAAGCTGCCAACGTCAGCCCTAAGGAGTTACCCTAATTACATTATATCACATTACGTTATATTACATTACCTTATATTTTGCAGCCTAGCATTTATTTTCAAGCTACCACAAAATTAATTTTTCTTTCTTAGCAGTTTCTGGTGCATAGAAGCATTTCTACCCCATAAATTATTCTGAGAAAGAATAATGCACACACACATACACACACATAAGCAGAATTCTACAAACTTGATTTGCAAATATTGTCAAATTAGATATTCATAAGATAATGAAATACAGCTTTTCAGGGAAGATGTGTATTATAGCTGTTAAAATCCTTCTGGGCTGTGAATGAGAAAAGCTTGAAGCTAGAGCAGATTTTTCTAATTTTCTTGATAGAGTAATAGTATGCTGCCTCTACCTCTGCTCTGTCATTTCCAACCTTTGACATTCACTGATCTGTAACTGTGTATGTCTAGGATGGAAAATCAGGAACACTACAGCACATTCATCTGAGACAAGACATCTGAAGTTCAAGAAGAGAAAACAATCAAGCTCGTGAAAGCTACTACACTTTTTTAGACCAGTGGTTCTCAATCATATCATATTAACCACTGCCCTGCCCTTTTAAAATTTTAATTTTATTTATTTTTTAAAATATGTATTTATTTAATTTAGACAGAGAGAGAGAATCTCAAGCAGACTCCCCACTGAGCACAGAGCCCAATGTGGGGCTTGATCCTAGGACCCTGAGATCATTACTGGAGCTGAAGCTGAAATCGCAAGTCAGCAGCCTAACCAACTTGAGCCACCCAGGCACCCTTACCCTGCCCTTTTTTTAAAGAACTATTTTGCAATACCCATTGACTATGCTGAAACAAAATACATGATTAATATAATCTAGACAAGATTTTACAAATATCTACATAATGCATTAATTGGAATACAAAAAAAAAGCAATAAAACAAAAGTGATTTGTGATAAAAGAATGTGTATTTCACTATATAAATGCTCAGGCTTGTTTACAGTAGAAGATGTAATAACGCAGTCAGACACTAGCACTTGTGTGTTAAGTCACCATGAATGCAACAACTACCAACAAAAGTCCAGGACAGGTGTGTTGTGCTGGCAACTCTAGTACCATGAGTGGCATTGCTGTTGGTAACATATAGACAATACTTGTTCCGAACAAAAGAAAAGCATAATCTTCCCTTCATTTAGTGTATATAAATTAATGTGCCAAAAATTATTTGTGTTTATATGTAAAAGGAGCTACCTTCTAGTTTAGGATTTTTTTTTTTTTTAGATTAGGTGATTATAAACAAAGTTTTCACTTACTCAAATGGCTGGTAGGACATTCTAAAATCATGGAAAATATGGAAGGACTTTTTTTAATGAGAGACTGTCTCTCATATTGCAGTGTAACCCATCCTTCCCCTATAGTGCTCCTTGATCATAACCACAACCTAATGCCCTGTAAATCTCTCAAGCATCCTCTATGGGGTGGCACCTCTTTTACTAAGAAACACATTCTAGATAAGTTGCCTTATGTACCTGGAAGGAAAAGTCTTTTAAATTACTATAGCCAAAGGCCATCCTCCAAAACAAATAACAAAAAAGCCCCCAAGACTAAAGTTGTCCTTCTATACTTCAGACATGTCAACTCTGATCAGGTCACCCACAGTGTCAACCTTCTAAAAGCAGTTTGTGACTCTCCACTGAAGTCATGATGAAGACCTAAATACTTAGCCCAGTGTCCAGTCTCCTCCCAGCCTGATCCTACCAGGGTCATGTGATGGTGTCTCTCTGGCTCCCTTTATTCCATTTATGTTGGTCCTCCCTTAGCTATTGAGGGAAACCATGTCATTCTCACTGCTACACATCCAACCCAGGGCCCTGACATTCCCTGCCTTTTTTTTCAACTTCTGTTCTTTCTTCAAATTAAGGCTTAAGAAAGTATTTTCTGATCTCTCACCAGGGTCAACACCACCGTGTGTACCTCTTCTCACAGCTTCCACAATAGCTGTAATTTTACATATATACACTTACTGGATTCATGTCTGTCTACTCCAGTAGCTTCTGAGCTCCCTAAGGGAAGGATCCATGCCTCCTTCCTCTTCTTAGTGATTGAAGTAGAGGAGATCCTCAAATATTCTGCTCAGATCGAATACAAGTGCCTGAGTAGATAGAGGTATGGTTGAATGAACAAGTGAACAAACATAAGCCTATAGCTAAGCTGACATTCCTTGGCGAGGCATCGACGAGTCAGTGAGTTTATTTGTTTTCTAGTTAGAACAGAGTTCACACCCAACTACTTAGAGAAATTAACACTCTCATGGATGACCTGTTTGACAGGAACAGTACTTTAACCTTCTAGTGTGAAGTGACAAAGTCGTGAGTTCGCCAGAAGTGTAAGAGAAGATGGGATTCACAGAAGAGGGAGTAGTACTTCTTTATTCTTCAGTTGAACAAGTAATACATAAACGTATGCTTGTAGTTTAAAATTCCAATAAGGCCCCAAAGAGAAAAGTCTCCCAATACCCTCCATTTCCCTGCCCAGAATACTAGAATACTTATTTTTTGTTTTTTTAATTTATTTTATGCAGGAGGGAGAGGGTCAGAGGGATAGAGAGAATCCTAAGCAGGTTCCACCCCCAGTGCAGAGCCCAATGCAGGGCTCAATCCCATAACCCTGAGATCAGGACCCAAGCTGAAATCAAGAGTTGGATGCTTCACCAACTGAGCCACCCACGCCCCCAAAATATTTATGATTAATAATTGGTTGTAGAATCTAATGGCCATAACCTCTGAATTTACATATATGCATGCATATGTCTTCTTCTCTTCCTGTTTTCATTTTCCTTCAGACTTATGGTATCATGTGTATAGGTCTATGATTTTTTCATTTAACCATATGTCTTACAGATATTATTTTATTAATATTTTATTTATGACTTCATTGTTTATATATGAAATATGAGTGTATACATTTTTTCATTTAAAAAATAAAATATCTCAAATATAGCAAAAGCTACTGAAAAAAAATGAAAGAATACCTGTGTGCCTGTGACCCAGCTTAAGGTATAAAATACAATCAAAATCTCCAGATAAAATAGCCACTTCTTCTTGCCCCCACCCCACAGTCACTGCCCTGGTTCCATTGCATGTCTTAATATGTTAAATTACATACATGTGGATTCCTTCACATTCTTTTTAACATCTACATAATATTTAAAGGTATCAAAGTGCTGTGATTGATTTAATCATTCTTGGAATGGTGGACATTTATACTATTTTCAAGTGTTTGGGTTTTTTTAAAGATTGATTTATTTTAAAAAGAGAGAGAGCATGAGTGGGAGGGGGCAGAAGGAGAGAGAATCTTAAGCAGGCTCTGCACTCAGTGCAGAGCTGAGTGCAAGGCTTGATTCCACAACCCTGAAATCACAGCCTGAGTTGAAAACAAGAATCTGATGCTTAACCAGCTGAGCCAACCAGGCACCCCAAGTGTTCATTCTTAACAAATGCAGTGAACATGTCTTTCTACACCTAAGCAAGTGTTCCAGCATTTCCCTAGATATGTGGAAAATGTGCATTCAGAAGTTTCAAAGATTTTGCCAAAGTAACATGTCCAAAACTTTACCAGTGTCTGTTCCTACCACTAGTCCTGTGAGTGCCGTTTCGGCACATCCTTATTAACTCAAATGATTGCAAACTTAGTGTTCTCCCAATGTGATGGGGGAAAATTATCTCTGAAATTTTTAAATGGTATTTTCCTAACAACTCATATTTGTTGAGTATAGTATTCCTCCCTTATCCATGGGGGATGCATTCAAGGACCCCCAGTGGACGTCTGAAATCCCGGATAGTACCAAACCCCATATATGCTACGTTTTCCTTACACATATGTATGCATGATAAAGTTTAATTTTACATTACAGACAGTAAGAGATTAGCAACAATAACTAAAAATCAAATAGAACAATTACAACAATCTTCTGTAATAAAAGTTATGTGAATGTGGTCTCTCTCTCAGAATATCTTACTATACTGCATTCACCCTTCTTGTGATGCTGTGAGATGACAAAATGCCTTCATGATGAGATGAAGTCAGATTAATGATGTAGGCATTGTGGTGTAGCACTAGCTATTATTGACCTATGACCATATGTTGGAAAGAGGATCATCTCTTTCTAGTGCAGTTGCCTGCAGGTATCTAAAACCACAGAAAGTGAAGCCATGAATAAGGGGACTGCTGCACCTACTATGTGCCAAGAAAACAGAAAAAAATCTCTGCTTTCATGGTGCTTACAATTTGTTGATGGGGAAGCAGTCAATAGACACCCCAAAACAAAGAAACATACAATATGTTAGGTAAATGCCATGAAGGAAGATAAGGCAGTGGAAGGAATCTGAGATGCCATTGTGTTCCATCAGTTAGGATGGTCAGGAAAGCCCTCCTTGTTGAAGGTGCTTTGAATAAAGACCTAATTGAAGGCAAGGAGGAAACCCAGTGAATATCTGGGAGTGAGTTTCTGGGAAAAACCACAACTGATGCAAAGGTCAGAGTGCACTTGACATATTGAAAAAATAGTGAGAAGGCTCTTATGAGGTGGTGACAGTAGAAACGTCAGGCATTCTTCATGAGCTGGAAGCCACTGATAAACTTTGGGCAGGGAGCACACAATGTGTGCTTAAGTTTTAGAGCTATAACTCTGGCTTGTATGTTAGAAAATAGGCCATATGGGTTGGAGATCAAAGACAAGAGTTTTTTGCAAGCAACTAAGTGGGAGATGATAATGGCTTAGACTCATATTAGTAGTGCCACTGATGGGAAGTGGTCAGATTCAGGAGGAAGTTGGACATGCCCAAACATCCACAAGGAGTGGAGGAATATTTGTAAAGAAGCATTAAAGTTATTCTTTACAGCAGCTTCAGGTGGATGGGCAAACACTGAGAAAGAATTGATTCCTTTAAGTAAGCTCCACAACTTACAACTACATTTGTAATTAATAATTCTTTTTAAATTCAGCAAAACAATTAGTAAGTTTAATAATTGGCTGGAGAAACAATACTTGCAGAGTCAATATACTAATCAAGGCAATTTTATGAGCAGTGCTAGATATAGGCACTGTGTTTTGAAAAAAATAACTTGTGCATTAGGGACATAATTATACATTTGATATGGAAAACTCAAAGTGACAGAAAAGTATAAAGAAGTAATTCAAGTTTTTCTAGAGTGTCATCGTCTAAAGATAACCACTATATATTTATATAATTTCAATATATGGGATATATGTAATATAATATATGGATTATTATATGTATAAATGTTAGATAGTGTATATGGATCACTTACCTGTACATATGTGTGTATATAAGTGTATATTATGTGTTCGTATTTCACATATACTAACCAGGCTTGCATTTGGATTTTACTCTACAAAATTCGGGTGTAAGAAATGCCATATTTCTTTTAATCTCTAAATTTAATGAGCCCTTCCAGATGGATCTTGAGGGGAAATTCGGTGTCAGTGTGTACCTCTTCTTCTCTCTGGCCCAAGCTGGGCCTTTTGCATTCCACTGTGGTCAACATTACCAGAATAGCTGTCCACTTCCACCAGGTCCCTGCAAGGGACCTGCTGCTTCTATGTCAACCTTGACTGTAGGGTCTCTGATCCTAGTGTTGGTGGCTATGAATCCTAAGAGGGACTTCTGTGTTCCTTCTTGCTGTTTTTGGAATCTGCAAACTTCTGGCTTCTCCATCTCTTAGCTCTTGAAACTTCTGTCCTGTTTCTGACTTTTGGTTGGGTGATTCAGATCCGGTGCCAGAAGCTTCTGCCTTCAGCCCTACAACTTGAAAAACTCATAACCAACATTACTGATAAAACACAAATTTTAGTCATCTTATTGGGATAAAGGAAGTAGATAACCACTCATTCCTTCTAGTCTTTTTTTGTGATTTTAAGAAAAGAGTCACAAGTTAATCTCTCAATAGTTATTTTTCTGGACCCATATGTAAAACATTTTTACAGAAAATTGAACTTGTGCTTTACTGTTTCATACCTGGTTTTAGCACTGAACAATATTTATGACAACTTTTTGTTCTTTTTCTAAGATTATATTTATTTATTCATGAGAGGCACAGAGAAAGAGAGAGAGGCAGAGACACAGGCAGAGGGAGAAGCAGGCTCCAAGCAGGGAGCCCAACATGGGACTCAATCCTGAGGCTCCAGGATCACGCCCTGGGCGGAAGGTGGCGCTAAACTGTTGAGCCATCCGGGCTGCCCAACTTTCTCCTATTGTTAAATATTCTTTTCAAACCCGGATTATATATAATAGCTGTGTAAATATTAAATAAATAAGAAATTGTTTATGCAACTGATAACCAATTTAGACATGTAGGTTGTTTCCAGTGTTCCTAATTATAAGCAATATGATTGTAAATCGTAATACGCCTAAGTCTTTTTTTTATTTCATTTATTTATTTAAGAGAGAGAGAGAGGAGAGAGGAGAGAGATGGGAGGAGGGGCAGAGGGAGAGGGAGACGCAGAGAATCTCCAGCAGACTCCATGCTGAGCATGGAGCCTGACACCTAACTTGATCTCACAACCCTGAGATCATGACCTGAGCCAAAACCAAGAGTCAGATGCTTAACTGACTGAGCCACCCAGGTGCCTCCATAATATATCTACGTCTTTAAGAACAGCTCTAATAATATATTTTTTTTAGAATGAATTTTTACAAGTGGAAATATTGGAGCATGAATTTTTTAAGGCTCTTTCTACATTGATCATAAGCATAGTCTGGACATGCATTTATGAACTGTAGTACAATTCTTAGGTTTGCCAGGTTGGAATGCCAAGTGGTCATCTTTAAGTGAGCTTACTTTATAGGATTCTATTCTAGGGATACCTACAACCATCCAGGTAGAGAATCCAGGTGACCCTGCAGTTACTCTCTGGGTGCCTTCTCCTCTTCCCATCACTCCCAGAGTGCTCTTACGGATTGTGTACATGACAGGGCATGTGGGTGTGCACATGCTGGTAAACTTGAATGCAGAGTCTTTCCCTTAAAAACTCTGTGCTGCATCAGGATATTAGATACCCTTCACTCCTCTTAGGCTTGTTACAGCTTGGTTGATATGCCCCCAAATTTTTACATTTACACACCACCTTCCAAACTCTATCCATACTCCTGTAAACTTTCAGTATGTTTTCTTCATCCTCAGCTCTGTCGCATTTGCTTTTCCCCTAACTATGTCTGGGAAAATTTCAGTCTATTCTTATTCATTATCTCTTTTCTCTGGAATATATTTTTAGTTGTTATTTCAACAGCCTCCAGCCAACTTACAACATGCTGTCATAATGATCAGTCATCGACTAGGTTGCATTGTCTGTCTATGCTATGAGTTAGAGGACTAGGACACATGCGAATGTCATGTGTGTATATTTGAAATAAACAGGAAAGATGAATAATAATAGCATTTATTGAGCATGTAGTATATGCCAGTTACTATCCTGAGTGTTTTACATATATTTCCTTAATTAATCCTCACAGCAACTCCATTGCCCAGGAGATGATAAGAAAATATATTTAAAAGCATTGTCATCCTTCAGAGTATATGGGAAAGGCTTCTAATATCCTCCAGGGAAAGTAGCTAACTATTAGTAGTACGCATATGGCATCAACAATTATATAAGTTGTAACTCAAAGAGATGATTGGTGGCCCTAATACACCTGACTCAGAGAGTGGTTTAGATACAGCTTTAGTAGAACTACTGAGTTGAAGAAAGAAAAACAAAATAAAACACACCTTTATATTGATTGCTAGGGCTTCAGCATCTTTCAGGCAAGGGTTAACTTATACATTTTAAAAATTTGTCTAATATATATTTGTTGTGCTAGGCACTATAGAAACCAAAGTGAATTAAGACAGTATAGTTGAGATGACACATATATTTAAGTGAATAATTAAAATATAGTGTGCCAAAAGCTATGATATGTAATTATAGGTGCTGTAAAACATATAGGAAAAGGAAGTTCTTGGAGCTTCCCAGAGACTAAGATGTTTAACTCAGCCCCAAAGGACATGCAAGGGCTTGCCAGGTAAAGAAGAGAGAGAGAGGGGATCCCTGGGTGGCTCAGTGGTTTCGCGCCTGCCTTTGGCCCACGACACGATCCTGGAGTCCCGGGATCAAGTCCTGCATCGGGCTACTGGCATGGAGCCTGCTTCTCCCTCTGCCTGTCTCTCTCTCTCTCTCTCTATCATAAATAAAAATAAATCTTTAAAAAAAAAGAAGACAGAGAGAGAAAAAGGGGCATAGCAAGTGTGTCCTACCTCCTTGAGTGGGGATTACCTCTTCTCTGTGGTAGAGTCGGTTGTGGAATAGTGTCATACATAGAAATGGAGAACTAGGTAGAGCCCAGGTTACATTAGGGCAAATTGGTATTTTTCCAACATTGCATTGGGGGAGGACACTACAGGATTTTGGACAGGTAGGGGGAGATGAGTTAGTTCCTTCTGGAAAAAACAAAGTGACACATTTTAACTTCAGTGCTGCTAATGGTTGGGAAGAGGAAAAGTCAAGGCAGATGTCCAAGTAAAAGGTGACTCATTCATCCATTTATTCATCCAATTTTTCATTTATTCCTTCACCTTTTTGAGTTACTTGTGTATGCCAGGCACTGTTTTAGGTGCTAGAAAATACATCAGTGAACATAACAGACCAAGTTCTTGCTTTCAGTGGGATTACATTCCAGACATTCTGGTGTGTAGGAAGGGATACTAGCAAACAGCTATGAAGATCAATCAGGCAAGAGAAGGGAATGGAGAGTGAGAGAAGAGATTCTATCTTAAACCTGGTGGTCAGGGAATCCATCTCTTCAAAGGTGAATCTGAGCAGATACTTGAATGAAGAAGTGAGTAGTTTTGATTCCTCGGGATAGAGATATCCAGATGGAGGCAGTGCCAAATGAGAGACCCTGAGGTGGGAGCCCACTTGGCTCCTTCTGGGAATAATGAGGAAGCCTTTATAGCTGGAGCAGCATGGGAAAAGGAGAATGTGGTAAAGGTGGAAATGATAGAACATCCAAGAGCTAGTTTTGTGAAGCAACTTAGGCCATGGTAAGGGTCTGGGTATTCCATGAGTGCCATGAAAGCCATCTCAAGGGTGGTGACTAGGAAAGTGACATATTTGAACCTAAACAGTTTACAAAGCTCATTCTATTAGGTGAAGAGTGGATTGTGTATAGAAAACAGTGGAAGCAGGAACACCAGTTGGGAGGACTTTGCCATCACCCAGGTGAGTTTTAAACTAAGGTGGTAATAGTCTAAAGAGCGAAGAAAGTGTCAGAAGCAAAAAACATTTTTGAGGTAGAGCTACCAGGGTTTGCTGATGTGTGTGAGGTATGTGAAAAAGAGACTTACTGAGAATTACTGTAAGCCCCAAGCAATGGGAAAATAGGCTGCTTATTGAAATGGGAGGCAAGGTTGAAGTGAGGAACACAAAAAATTCAATTAGACCTGCCCTACTGGAGACACAGTAGTCAGTGGAACATGAGTGGCTATAGTAATCTCTGCATATATAACAGAAGGACTTCATTAGGGTATTGACGGTGGACTGGAGAGGAGTGAAGAGTTTGGAAAGCTACTCAAAGTAGGTAGTGGCTTAGGTAAAGGGGGAGAATGGAGTCAGATGCCTGGTGTCTGGCGTGGTCAAGTGGAATAATGTTTCTTTCCACTTAGTGAACAGATCCAGAGGAATGAATGACTCCCAGTGAAATAGATTTCTTTTAGTAGGTTCTCATAGATCCTAATATCTCCACAGCATATTCTTCTTTAGACCAAACTCATTTTAGTTTCAGTCATCAAACTCATTTCAGAGAGGATCAGAATAAATAATTTCAGCTTCTATGTATCCACACAGACTCCATCATAATTCCTCAGCTCTGTCTTTGTCATGGAAAGCAGCCATAGAAGATGCATAAGTGATTAAGTGTGACCTTGTTCCAATGAAATTTTGTTTACAAATACAGGCAGTGGGCTGGATTTGGCTCATTGGCCATTGTTTGGCTGTCCCTGTAGTAAAGCAACACCAGGCAGTTTCTTCTTTCATGTGAGTAGAGAAGTTCTACACTCTCAGAGCAGAGGTGAGGTGAGAAATCCTAATACTGAGCAACGGCAAGCCTGGACCCTGGCAAAATATGCAAAGCTGGCTCCATTAGCAACTGGGCCCAATGACAGGGGACCAACTATAGCAGACGGATGGGGAGCAGGTTGTTATCAGAGTATGGGAAATTCCGCTTTTCCTTGAGCCCTTATCCTTGGGGTAAATGATTGACTACAGGGGAGAGGCCTTATATGCCCACATTTTTTTCCCCTGGGCTGGATTTCTTGTAACCACAAGGGTAATTTCGAGGGAATGATCAGCCAAATATTGAAAACATGCCCCTTGTCTTACTCCAAAGGAACACATTTCTGTACCTGATGGGCATTAGGTACCCTCTGTGGGCAAAGACGTGTTTGCAAAACAGACCAGAGACCCTACCCTGAATTTGTGTATAGATAAAAAATATATATATATACTGTATAGAAAAAAAATTGTCTCTTAAGGTGTTTGCTCAGTTCCAATCTTGGAAGAATGGACTTTCTTAAAGTGAGACACACCTCTAGGGTATAATTAACTGACACTGTCATTTAGCATTTTATTTCCAAAACGAATGGAAACCCCAGTAGTTAACATGTTGTGCAGCAGCGACAATCTTCCCAACTGTAGGTCTCACCTTGTCACCTCAGTCCTGGCTTGGCTTTGCATTCAGGCATGGCCTCGGAAAACAGTGTCTTTGATCCTGATATACTTTGTGTTCTTGCAGCTTTGAACTCCCATTATAGTCTATACAGACAGAGACTCTAAGGGCTTTGAAGTTTTTCTCATGCCCTGTATGTGTGATCTTTGAGGAACTCGAAGAGCCTATTAAAAGCTTGCCACTAGAATTTTCCTCCACAAGTTTGCATTTGAAAAATACCTGACCTTCATCAGCTGTGCATCAACCACCCACCACTCTCCCACCCTCCTCTGTAGGGTCTTCAAAACAATCAAAAAGAGGTGTTTTTTTTTTCTTTTTTTTTTTAGACTTGCATAGAAACTCCATTCTGCATAATCTTCTTCCCATAAAGATTTTTTTTATCTCTACCGTTTTCTATAGCTAGTGTATTTTCACAAGGCATATTAGCGGTCATCATCAACATGTTGTTTATTATGTCTGTAGACAAAAAGTAAAACTTTAGCAGTTTTTTTAAAGGAATTTTATTCAATTTCAAATGAGCTTGTTTAAAATCTGGTGGGAAAAGTACTGGGCTTGCAATCAGAGTACATAGGTTTAAATCCCAGGTACGCCACTTGATAGCTGTAGGGTCTTATTTCCCGACCATGCTGAGCACCAGTGTCTTTGGACAAAGGACATCATGATACTAGATTACACTGTAATTGTGAGGATGAAATGAGGCAGCATCGAAAACTTCCCTAGTGCATTGTTTGCCATGTAGTAAGTGCTTGATAAATCAATGTCGGAATTTCCCCACTTCCAAGCAGGAAGTTCCACAAGTAGGAGCAAAAAAAAAGTTACTTGCAGTGGAGAAATGAGTGTGGGGTAAAGGGCATTCTGTAACAGTGCTCTAGCTCAGCAGTTTCCAAAGTGTGGCCCCAAGGCCCACTGCCACATCACCCAGGGACTTGTTAGAAATGCAGATTTAGGGCCCCACTCCAGATGTACTGAATTAGAAATTGTGTAGGTGGACTCAGCAATCTGTGTTTTAACCAAACTTTGATACTCCGTGGTGATTTTGGAGCACACTGCTCTGATGCTCTTACAATGGAACAGTTTTATATGAATGATCATATTTAGTCCTTCCTTAAAAAAAAAATCTTTTAAGGAAAAAAAATACTAAAAGAAAAAAAGCTAACTGGAAGATCTGAAAACTTACCATTTAGATCCCAAAGTAACATAAAGCATATATTAATAAATACTCCCCCAAAGTATTTGAAAATAATAGGATTCCAAGTCAGTGGAACATGCCTAGAATATATCCAGAATGTGGGAGTAAGTGAGGACCATGTGAATGAGAACAGGGGCATTCCACAGAGACTATACCAATGGGGTTGGGGGCCAGTCATCATCACTTGCGGTTCGCAAAGACACAGAGTCAGACATGAGACTGCAAACGCTTATAAAGAAAACACCAGGGACAGCCCAGGTGGCTCAGTGGTTTAGCCCTGCCTTCAGCCCAGGGTGTGGTCCTGGAGACCTGGGATCGAGTCCCACGTCAGGCTCCCTGCACGAAATGGAGCCTGCTTCTCCCTCTGCCTGTGTCTCTGCTCCCCCCCCCCCCTCTCTGTGTGTGTGTGTCTCATGAATAAATAAATTAAATCTTAAAAAAGAAAAGAAAACACCAGGGCTTTAGCTGTTCTCTGATTGGAGGTTGTTGACACAGGAAGGCAAGAGGTAAGCTAACAAGAAGGGGACCCTCTCATGTCATTGGTTTGGGGGGCATATTTGTCTTTCTTTCTGTGGTTGGGCTTGAGTTGGAAGCCGGTAGGAAGGAAAAAATACAGAGGTTGGCAGTCATTGGATAAGTTCTGACCTTTCTGGGCTGATTGTGGCAGGCATTGCCAGTTGGGAGTTTTATTGTTATATAGAGTCTGGCCATTGTTTGTGCATTAGGCTCTCAAGACACCCAGAAAACAAGCGCCTATATTTAAAGGAAATGACATATGCTTTAGAAAGGTTACAGTTACAATATTTCTGAAGTTATTGGTATAGAGGAAAACAGGATACCCATGGACTCTGCTATTTTACTTTACCTAAAAAGGCTTTTAAAAATTAATTTGCATAAGAAATATTACCTACACAAATATTGTCTGAGCTTAAGCCTCCTAGATGTACTGTGACTGTCATGGGTTTTATTCATGGCAACTAATAAAGGTGATGAAGACTGTACACAAATGACATAATTGTTGTGAAAGTGATGTATACTGTCAAAGCAAAAATTGCACTGGACAAAATTAAACAGATAAGGACAACTTTTTCAAGGCTGTTGCTATTGGGGAGAGAAACCAGAATGCAGTCTGAACTCAGTTTCACTGAAACAAAGGACAGGAGAGGTTTTCAGGAATGGAGTGTGGGTGGGCCTCATAGGCCATCTGTGTTTGCTATCTGGCCTTACCCAAAAGAAACAGAAGGTAGTTTTATAATTTGGGGCAATGTGTCCATGGAAATTAGGCTCCTACCCTCCCATAGAAACTGGGAAGCAGGGGCTCTGTCTTCCCTAATGATAACATTTCAAAGGAACGACTGCTAGGTCTGTGAGAAAGACAGTCCTGGCTTGTAAAACTGGAAAGAAGCTTTTAAAAATATTTATATCCCAAAGGGCCATAGAAAGAATTTACAATTACAAGTTTTCTAAAGTAAATGCTCTAAGATCACACCTGTCAGAGTGGCTAGCATCAAAAAGACAAGAAATAACAAGTGCTGGTGAGCATGTAGAGAAAAAGGAGCCCTTGTGCACTGCTGGCAGGAATGTAAATTGGTGCAGCCACCACGCAAAACAGTATGGAAGATCCTCAAGAAATTACAAATAGAAATAACATACAATCCATAATTTCACTTCTGGGTATTTACCCAAAGAAAATGAACACATTATTTTGCAAAGATACATGTACCTCTATGTTTACTGCAACATTATTTACACGAGCCAAGATATGGAAGCAGCCTAAGTGTCCGTGGATAGGGAAGGGACAAAGATGTGACCTTGAAACCAATTGTTCTGGATAATGTAACAAACTTAAAACTTCTTTAGCTGTTGTCACTATATGGGCTTCTGATGTTAATAACAATGATTATTTTATTATATTTTATCATTTATAATTTATTTTTATGTACTAACCTATGTGGAAATTTATCCAGAATTATCTTTATATATTTCCTCCTATTAAGAGCAGAGAGGGATCCCTGGGTGGCGCAGCGGTTTGGCGCCTGCCTTTGGCCCAGGGCGCGATCCTGGAGATCCAGGATCGAATCCCATGTCGGGCTCCCGGTGCATGGAGCCTGCTTCTCCCTCTGCCTATGCCTCTGCCTCTCTCTCTCTCTCTCTGTGACTATCATAAATAAATTAAAAAAAAAAAAAAAAAAAAAAAAAGAACAGAGAAAATGCTACACAGAGCCAACAAGTCTGTGGTGTTTCTTTATTAATAGATCAAGAGATCACTGAAAAAGTAAAGACGAGAAAGGAGGGGCACCTGGGTGGCACGGTTGGTTAAGTGTCTGATTCTTGGTTTCAGCTCAGGTCATGATCTCAGGGTTGTGAAATCGCACCCCACATTGGGCTCCATGCTCAGCACAGTCTACTCTTCCTCTCCTTTCCCCCCTCGAAAATAAAAATACATATATTTTTTTTAAAAAGAAGAGAAAGGAAAATTTTTCATAAGAATAATTGTCAAAGAACCAGTGGAGTGGAGTGGACAGCTCTTTGGCCAGATGAGGACTGCTTAGTAGTGGTTGACAGGGAGTGGTTGGATGATGTCAAAGGTAACCCAAGGATCTAACACAGATTTTGCTGAAATGGTTCCTGATTTATTTTAGTTATCATTACTAGACTTACATTTAGTTCAGTGGGCAGTTCTGTTTAATTAGAAAAGCTTCTGTGACTAAATTTTGCTTGTCACTTACAGTTTAAAGTTTAGCTATTTCTAGCTTCTAATTGGCATGCCACAAATGAACCTTTATACAGAACTTGGGATTCTCTGATCCTACATATCCTTTGGATTTGAAATATAAATTCTCTGGTACCAGAGGTGTTCACTACATACCCTGAATCTGTTTTTTTTTTTTTTTCCTCCTACAAAAGGAAAGGCAGTACAGGGGAAATGGTTCTAATGATGAAGATGTGGTTGATGGAGAATCCATGTTCCAAGAATAATATTATTCAGCTTATTGTCCATAGACAAGAAAGCAACCTAAAATCAGCCAGTCCAACCTGCCTCCCACATAGGAGCCCTATACAGTATCCTGATATGTGGTCATCCATGTAACCTTTTTTCATTGTGATAAAATATACATAACATAAAATTTACCATTAATATGTACAATAACCATTTTAAATGTGTAATTCAGTGATAGTAAGTACATTCATGAAAGTCTTCAACCATCATCACTATCTATTTCCAGAATTTTTCCTCTTCCTAACATAAACTCTGTACTCACTAAATAACTTCTCATTCCCTGCTCACCCAAATCCCTGGTCTCCATTATTTTGTTCTCTGTCTCTGTGAATTTGCATATTGTAGTCTCTTCATATAAGCAGAATCATGCATATCTGTCATTTTGTCTGCATTATTTCATTTCACTAAACATAATGTTTTTAAGGTTTATCCAAATTATAGCTTGTATCAGAACTTCATTTCTTTTTTTGGCTGAATAATATTCCATAATATGTATATATCCCATTTTGTTCATCCATTTGTCTGTTGATGGACACTTGGGTTGTTTCCACCTTTTGGCTGTGGTGAATAATGTTGCTATAAACACAGGTATACAAATATTCATTTATGCCCCTGCTTTCAATTCTTTAGGGTATATACCTAGGACTGAAATTACTGGATCATCTTGTCATTCCATGATTAGTCTTTTAAGACACTTTTGAGAAAGTATCTTCTGAGAAATGGTTTTCCACAGTGACTGCACCATTTTACATTTCTATCAGAGTGCAAAGGGTTCTACTTTCCCCACATGGTTATCAACACTTGTTATTTTTCAGTTTTATTTTATTTTTATAATAGCCATCTTAAGGGCTGCTAAGTGGTGGCTTATTGACATCTAGGTATTCTTAAACATTTCCTAAGCCTGGGAGTTCAAAACAACTCCAGGAAGCTATTGCAGACCATCGTCAGTTGTTAGAAAGTCCTTATTATCCATTACTAAATCTTACCTTTCTCTAGCAGTGATTCTCTCTCTTTTTTTTAAAGATTTCATTTATTCATTCATTCATGAGAAACACACAGAGAGAGGCAGAGACATAGGCAGAGGGAGAAGCAGACTCCCCATGGAAAGCCCGATGGGACTCAATCCCAGGACCTGGGATCATGCCTTGAGCCAGAGGCAGATGCTCAACTGCTAAGCCACCCAGGCCTCCCTCTAGCAGTGATTCTCAGCCTTGGCTGCACATAAGAATCACTTGAGAGCTTTTAAAAATTCCAACATTTAGGCTGCAAAATCCAGACCAATTAAATCAGTGTTTTTGAGATTGGAGCTCATATACCAGCATTTGTGAAGGCTCCTTAGGTGATTTTTTTTTTAAAGTGTTTTAAAAAAAATAAAAAATAAAAAATAAAGTGTTTTTAACATAAATTCAATTTAACTAACATATAGTGTAATATTAGTTTCAGGGGTAGAATTTAGTGATTCATCCTTGCATATAACACCCAGTGCTCATTGCATCATGTACAGTCCTTAGTGCCTGTCACCCAGTTACCCTATCCCTCCACCCATCTCCCCTCCAGCAACCCTCACTTTCCTAGAGTTAAGAGTCTGTTATGGATTGCCTCCCTCTCTGTTTTTATCTCATTTTATTTTCCTTTTCCTTTCCCTTCCCCTATGTTTTGTTTCTTAAATTCCATATATGAGTTAAATCATATGGTATTTGTCTTAATATGTAGTAAGTTGAGAAACACTGCTTACAACCTGATCACTGGTTCCACTTAGTTGTGCAGCCTTCAGGGCATCAATTGTGACAATCCTATCACAGTGCCTTCTCTGACAACCATTAAATAGCTAACCCTTCATCCCCCTCTGGCAGTCCCGTCCTCCTGTCCTTCCTAGATTTTTTTACCACAGTGTATATGACTGGCTGATATTTTACATATTTTCTCGTTTATCTATTCATTGTCTATTCTCTGTTTCACTTATTTCTGCTTCCATAAGACATGCAACAGTGCCTACTGCAGAGTAGGTGTTCAGAAAATGTTGTTGAATGAACGAATGCATAAATCTACTCTTATTTCAACTGACAGGGCTTCAGGTAGTTAAAAATAGCTTTTGTGTCTTATCTGTGTGTCTTCTCTTCTCTAGGTAAAATCTCCTTTGTACCTTCAAAGACCAGTCTTCAAAGACATTGAAGAATAAACCTCACCATTATGAATACAATATGTCTTTCTTTCACTTTTTTTTTTCTTTCTTTCACTTAATTAGAAAATAATTGAGTACTTCCCATGTACTACACATACCTGTACACATACATTGCAGATTAGACACTGTGCTAGGATCTGGGAATTGCTGTGAAAAAGAGAACCGAAGTCATTCTGTGGGGGTGGGACACAGACAATAATCAACAACAGAAGTCATTTCAGATAACAAGTGCTATAAAGAAAAGCAAAATGTTTGTTGACTGTGGCACATGCAAGGGGGATTAACTTTAATCTGAGACCTGAATGATGAGAAGAAGCCAGCCACTAAAGAAGCAGTCCAAGAGGAAGGCACAGCAAGCATAGAGACTTTGGGAGGACATGTTTCAGAAGGACTCTCAGTCAGAGCCTCTGAGAAGGACAAGGAGAAAAACCACTGTCACCTGCTTTGTTAGACATTATACATGCATTAACATAACCTAAGATCAAATTAATTTGAGATAGCCATATCATCCTACTGAAGCATTTTTCCTCTCGAATTAAATCTTCCTTATCTAATATTTGTAACATGTTGGTAGTTGGAGTTTAGGTGTGAAAGAGTGATTTGGATGAACATATGTTGAATTTCTTTTCATGAAACCTTAACCATAATAACTGCAATCAATTAATCAAAACACTTATTAGCAGAGTGGAGGAACTTGCTGGTTCTCCAACCACTGTAATAACCTTGTCTTCCATGCCAGGCATACTGGAAAAAATTTTGGATGAGGCCAGAGCTAGGACTTGGTGGGCTGCTGCCATTTGGGGCCAACAGCCATCTTGGTTTTCCGTTGAAGTAGCTCAGTAAAGATAGTTGTTTCTTGCTTCTTGGGACCCTATGTTTCCAGGGGTGGGCTCACAGGACAAGCAGCTTCTCCCAGACCAGACACTAATATACTTTGACAATTCAGTTCTCCTCTCTGGACCTGTTTCTCCATATTATAATGTAGGGTTTGTGTCTGAGCATTTTGAGGTTCTTTGAAACTTCATTTAAAAAGAACATTTTATTACTACTCTATTAAAAATAAAACTTTCTCACAGCTTCTTGACAGCCTGCAGATTTTATGCTTTCATTGATGGGGACACTTGCTTCCAAGTCAATAAAACAAAATGCTGAGTTTGCACTAGGAGGGCAGGGTTTAGAGAACCAAATTGGATGCTGAAATTGACAAGAACACAGTCTTGGGCTGGGATGTTGGGCACCAGAAGAAATAGGATTCGGGGCAGTGAAAGGAGCACCTGAACATATTGATTGGCTGCTGTCTTTGCAATGGACTTCACAGAATCTGATCAGTTTATTCAGATCAACTTTGTTAGAACCTTCAAGCCATGATCTCTCCCTTGGACAGCCCACCTGTACATAGCAGCTTCCGCATGGACAGGGATGGGGTTCAGGAGACAAGGTGGCCTTTGTATTCACACAGACCCTGGTTCAAGTTACTGTCATTCATTCATCCAATGCCATCTTTCCTTCATCTGAAAAATGAGTGATGCATTGAAATTGAGTTGATCAGCGGATAAAACAGACAAGGCCTCTGCTTCGTGGAGTTTGCATTTGACTGGGGAAGGCACAAAACAGGAGTCAACCAAACACATTTCTGAATGTGAGCTGAGGTCAGTGCTCTGAAGGAAGGTCACAAGTTCTCTGATTGCAGAATAATTGTGTGATCTTAAGATAGTAAATTCACCTCTCTTAGCCTTCTCCTTGCTATATAGGAGTTAACTAGGACAGCATGTAAAGTGACAGGTATAGACAGCGGCATACACTGGGTGCACAATAAATGTGTATTACAGCTGCTAATGGTAAAGTTACCTTCCTGAAGATAAGTGAGGAAAAAATTAATATTCTTTCCTGTATCTCAGAGTTTCCTTTAATTCTGTCTGTGTGTGTGTGTGTGTGTGTGTGTGTGCATGTGTTTCTTCCAGTTCCAAGGAGGGTTTTGGTTCAGTGGAGAAAGTCGTGCTGCTCACGTTTCTCTCAGCGGTTATCCTGATGGCCATCTTGGGGAACCTGCTGGTGATGGTGGCTGTGTGCAGGGACAGGCAGCTCAGGTGAGTAGCAGGAGGAGACCTCAGGAGGAAACAAGGGTGGAGTTCTAGGCTCTCCCCGGAGAGCTGGGGTCCAAACTATGAGTTCCATTACAATTTATAATTATAAAAGGGAAACGATGTTGTAAAATAGAGCAGGCAAAAGATGACACATAATTCCCCTTTACTGACGTAGCCAATGTAAGCACTTAACATGCATCTCTGTCCCGTCTTTTTTCCTGTGTTCAACTTTGGGGGTTTTGGTAATAGGTGTGATCACTGTATATATACATATAACTGTTAAGGGCATATTTAATCTAACCTCCCCACTTTATCAATGGTTCAGAAAAGGGGTGACTGCCCAGTGACTGATCTAGGATTTAAACTCATGTCTTCTGCTCTTTCTACTTCATGAGTCTCAACTTAGCTGCAATTAAAATCACCTGAAGACCTTTTGAAAATTGCTAATGTGTAGTATAAGTATGTCTTATGTAGTGTTTGAAACATACTTATACTAAATGGTTATTCATTGTTTGAAATTGCAACTTAACTAGGAGTCCTATATTTTATCTGAAACCCTGGGAGCCTAGGAGTGGCTAGGGGGGGTTAATCACCCAAAGTCTCTGAACTAATTGATCTGGGGAGAGACATGGGCCTCAATATTTATAAAAATTCACCAAGTGATTCTAGTGTTCAGCCTGGATCGAGAGCCACCAGGCCATAAAGGGGCATAAAAAATGCAGTCCTGCCTTATCTGTAGCCTTCTTCCCCAAGCAAGGCAGGCCCTAATCCAGGGATGATGCAAAGAAAGTGTAAAAGCACAATTCTGACCAGTGTCACAAATGTGAGGCACACAGTAGTCAATCAAAGAGTGGAAAACAGTGGAATTTAACACCATTTGTGAGGAGGGAGCCTAGTGGGGGGGGGGGGTTCCCTGAGAATAACCAAACCACAGCCTGAAGGGAAGGGCAGGTAGGGAGAGAAAGCAGACTGTGTAGAGGCCCTTGGAGGGAGTCCACTCATGGGGCCTCAGGGAAGAGGATGGGAGGGATTTGGGTGGCAAGGGGTCTGGAGAAGGCAGGGGTGGCTGGACCTTGCATACCGTGAGACAGAATGGAAAAGAGAATCTCACAGAACATATTGTGCTTGACTCCTCTTTCCTTTGTCTCTCTCCCTTCTTTCTTTGTTTCCCTCTCCTCCTTTTTCCTCTCTTGCTCCTTTCTCTCTCCCTTTCCTTTCCTCCCTTCCCCCTGCCTTCTCCCTTCTACTTTTTCACTCACAGGAAGATAAAAACCAATTATTTCATTGTATCTCTCGCCTTTGTGGATCTGCTAGTTTCTGTGCTGGTGATGCCCTTTGGTGCCATTGAGCTGGTTCAAGACATCTGGATTTATGGGGAGATGTTTTGCCTTGTCCGGACATCGCTAGATGTCCTGCTCACGACAGCATCGATTTTTCACCTGTGCTGCATTTCCCTGGACAGGTAAGAGCAGAGCATGTGCCCAGCAGAGCTTCATGTTGGGGCAAGGACCTGATGGCTATTGGACCATGCCTTTCTTTCTTCCCTAATTCCTTAGAAGTGATGAATCTCAGAGAGATAGATCTGGTTATTCCCTGATTCCCCTACTTTCCAGTCTGTGCAAAGGGCTCCTTTTTAGTTGAGCCCTCTCCGAGGTCTTGCAGACACAGAGGTTTGTAAGGCTTAGAACCTGCCTGCGGGGAGTTCACAATCTAGATAGTGACAGGTACTGGTAATCAGGTCTACTGTAGAGCTCTACATTTTATACTCATGGTGTGAACAAAACTCGGAGGGAGCAAGAATTAATGCACCTGCCCCTAGTCAGTAGGGCTGGTTCAGAATAAGAGTCTGATGTTTAAACATGACCTCCTCTGGAAAAAGGTGTCTGTATCATAATTTTATGTGTTTATCTAGGTATGCACATACAACTTGGAGGATCTTTTCCCGAAAGTTAATTATAAAATCCCTATTAATTTCTTGTGTGTGTGGGGGGGGGGGATGCGAAGCTAGCATTTAATTTTTTTGTATAGTTTTGTTCTTTTTCTTCACATTTGACTTCAGGAGGCCTAATGATTTCCATCTTTGTCTTATTTGTTTGAGATGTACACTTATCAGCTGTCTTAGGACTTGTTTTCCAATTCCTACACATTTGTATTCCGCAATAAGAGCAGAATATAATTTAAAGATTACAGGATCATAGGCCACCATCTCGGTGTTCGTTTCTTAGGGGTATAGTCCCAAAAGCAAGTGTGGTGTGCAAGTCATATGTTATCAGAATTACCAGTGACAAACTTTTCCTGTCTCTAAAAGAGTCCAACAGGCCCAATTTTTCCTCCGGTCTAGGGTTAGGTTACTGTTTCTTTAATTGTGGGATGGGAAAAGCAGTTGACTAAAATTAGAGATTGTCATGCATCCAAAGTATGTGTCTTTAAACATGAAAATCAGAGTCTGTCCAGAGAATTACTCACACTGGGGAAGGTCCTAAGGGCCTGAACCCAGCTGCAGGAACAGCAGATTCATCTCCTATCCCATGGGACAGGTGCTTATTGATTGGAATGGCAAGTATAATGGCGAGCTCTACTTAAAGTGTGCGACTTCTTTCTCTTGCTCTACAAAGAACATGTAGGTGAATGTGCTGAAGTTAAATGCACATGTAATGAGACTCTATAGCTACAGATAGTGTCATTGGTAAAACTGAACTGTTGGTTGGCAGCCAGACCCATAGCATGTCATAGTTTGAAGTCTGTGTTTATTAACTTGTTTACAACAATCTGATTTCAGTACATGAAAGTCTCTAAGACAGTCACTACACAGCGTATGAAAGTTCACATGAGAAGAAATAAAATGTAAGGCACAAGGAAATCTTACAGGGTTGCCTGTATGTGATCATTGCCAAAATGAGTGCCGAGACTGAAAGTGTTACAGGAACGTGGAGAAGGCAAAGCAGAGGTGATCATGGCAAGTGGAGGTAACCTTCAGTTTTGGGCAAAAGCAAGGGGAAGAGAATGAGCTGAGTAGGGAGTAAAGAATAGGGGGACATGTAGAATCATCTTCCTGATATGGAAATTTTACTCTGAGCAGCCCTAAGGGGACTGAAGTTTCCCTACAGGGAGATTTGGCTTCAGAGTTCCAGATGAACTATCGGGTTCTTTTGAATTCATGAAATTCTCCCCTAGTAGTCGGGAGGGAGTTGTCATGAAGCAGTATGAGTTGATCATTAACAACCATCTGCTTTAGAACTGAAGAGATTTGGGTTCGAATCCCAGCTCTGCCTATGTTTAGCTCTGAGAACGGTGACAAGTTATTAAGCTCTTCTGAGTCTCAGTTTTCTCATCTCTATCCTGGGGGCAATAGCATCTATTTTATAGGATTGCAGTTAGGATTAAGTTAGAGAGTCCACCAGAGGCATAGCCTCAGCCTGGCTAGGCACGGATACAATGCCAGTGGATGTTAATTCAGTTTCCCACAACTATCCACGCGCCTTCTGATCTTTCTTACGGAATGTGGACCTCCTCAGTGAATAGCTGCTCCAGCAGATGCATTATCCAGAAATTGGGTATTATTAATGTGGTCTTTCCTTATCCTCTGCATTTAAACAATAAGTCCTACTGATTGTCCTTCCTAAACAGATCCAACTCTATTTCTGTTTCTTTTCATCATTTTCATCCTAGTCCAAACTAATGTCATCTCTTGCATAGGCACTTCAGCAACCTTCTAGTTCTCTCCACATCTCTTTTTTCCTCCTCCAGTCTGCTCCCCTCTTACAAGCTCTCACACTGCGCAACTCTGATCTAGTGCTTCTTTCCCTGAGACCCTTTCATGGCTGTCATCGCACTGGGGCTCAAGACCAGACACCTTGGCCTGTAGGGTTTTGTGCCATTTGTCTTGTCCGTGTCCCCAGCCTTATGTGATGCCCTTTGCCAGCCTCACTCCCTGGGCTGCAAGCTGTCCTGGCCTTCTTTCTCTCCAGCGCTCTGTGCTCAGCCATCCCAGGACCTTAGCTCCCCACTCTGCCTGGAAAACTCCTTTACCCCCCTCCCCTGCCTATCTTTCAGATTTTAGCTCAGTTCTTTCCTTTTTCCAGAAGCTGTCTCTGATCCCATCAAACCAATTCTTCTTTGTAAAATTCAGTGCAATTGTGATTAAAATCAGTTCTCTAACATTTTTTGCATTTATACTTTTTATTGGAGTATTATTAACTTGCCGTGTTATATTACTTTTAAGTGTACACACAATACTTCAATAATTCTATATATTACTTAATGCTCACCACGGTAAGTGTAGCCACCATCTGTCACTGTACAATGTTATTACAATTTTATTGACTATATTCCCTATGCCATACTTTTCATCTCTATGATTTATTCATTTTGTAACTGGAAGTTTGTAGCTCTTAATCTTTTTTACCTATTTCACCCATCCTCTCCTGTTGCCCTTCTGTCAACCGCCATTTGTTCTCTGTATTTAAGAGTCTGGGGAGTTTTTTGCCTCTTTAGTTTGTTTGTTTGTTCATTTGTTTTGTTTCTTATATTCCACTCATATGTGGAATATCTCCCCCAATGGGAGAAAGTGTGACTATATGAATAAGGCAGGGTCCCACCCTCATGGAACTTACCTTTTTAATGGGGAAATTAACAATTAACCAGTAATTACACAAATACTGATTTAGGTATTTGGTAAACACTGTTCAACAAATGGAGTGTTCGGTACACTCTCTTTTTGAGGGAATTCTCTCAAAAAGTCTCTTTTTGTGCCACCATTAGTTCTATTTCCTTCTCTAAAAGTGGACGTCAAAAACTCCGATATCATAAATAAGATGGAGTCAAATGATTTCATTTGGCTTGTTTTCCTCAGGGGGCCTGGGACATTTGCCAATTGTTTCTAGCATCTCCTGTCCCTGCAGTGATATTCTCATTGGGATGGAAGGCCCTCTCTGAACATGACAACATAACATCTTAGCCTGGAAGAGTATGCTTTTATTTATCATCTAGCTTCTGTTGTTGCTGTGAACCTCCCAGCCTGACAGTTGGGCTGGGCTGGAGTGGGCTGGGCCAGAGCACAGAGTGAGCGTGTCAGGGAGCTATGCTGCCATTGTTCATCATATAATTCCTGGCAAGATGTTTTGTCTTCTGTGAAACTACAATGAGTCTGTGGGGATAACTGATCTAGGGTAGTGCTTCCCAAGCAAGAATGCTCACTGTGATTCTTAATTCCACCAGGATGGCAGACCCATGGATCAAAGCAAGATCTAGGACTCCATTAATACTATAAAATGCTTTTTCCCAACTACACTGCTCCATCCACTGTGCTTCCTTAGTGCTTTGAGAATTGAACCCTATTAATGAAAATTTTATTGCCTTGTTAAAAATAATTTCCAAAGCATAATTAAACTACATGCATCACATAGTATGAGTCATGGGAGACTAGAAAACTGCATTAAAAGCATTATAGTACGGTTGATTATTTTGAATCTAAGGTTCTGTAGTGAATGAAAACCAACCAAATATCTGTAATAGAGGACTGTTTTTAATCCAGCCACTAAAAATCATGAGAAATAGTTATGTGTTTGTCCTAGAAAGATATCGCTGGTGTATTATTTTGGGGGGAAAAAAGCAAGTGTCAAATTTTAATGTTTAGAATAATTCCGCTTTTATAAAATAAATAAAGAGATGTTTGTATGTGGGTTTACATAAGCGAGTGTGACACAGAGAGAGAGAGAGAGAGAGAGAGATTATGAATGAAATTGCACCAAACCATTAACAACAATTATATGGGGGCGCAGCTGGGAGTGGTGCTGGTGAGACTGGGTGATCAGTTGGAGTGGAGTCAGGAGACATCTCTGTTGCTAACTTCTTAAATATATGTCTCAAACTTCAGTTTTCTCTTTGCTGGAAGTTGACACTTCTTGAATGTAGCAGTATCCATGATAGCCTTTGGCTGAAAGTGCTCCTAGACCAGCACATTCTCTAGTCACTGAAAACATTCTTGACTTTAGTGTTAGGAATTCCCTCTGAGGCCTGGGCAAGGCAGAGAGCACAGATCTCTTTCTGGTCAATATGTCCCCTCTGCTTTCTCACAGGATCCCTGGATTCACCCCCTGTGGGAGCCCTCACCATCTCCTAGGATCAGCACACTCTTCCTCCTGCTCAGCCTCACATCCATCTTCCTTGGTCCCACCCTAGTTCATGACCTCCTACCTGATCCACTGAAGTAGCTTCTTTTCTAATCATCATAGTTTTTATCAGGCATGACCATAAGGCCTGAGCATTATATAAAAAAAAAATGCCAAAAATGCCATCAGTTTACAAGGAGAACATAAAAAGGTTTCCATTCTCCTTTTGCACCTCCACAGCAGTAAACCCTTGAGGTGACCACCATAAATAGTAGCTCCCTGCAAATTCCACTCATTTTATATGCAAGAAACAGACTTTAGGGAATATATTTTTAGTTTACTCAAATGGATTTATGTTTTAAATAAGCCATTGAAAAGGGCTTTCCCGGGCAGCCCCGGTGGCCCAGTGGTTTAGCGCTGCCTTTAGCCTGGGGCTTCCAGGATGAGTCCCACATTCTGCTCCCTGCGTGAAGCCTGCTTCTCCCTCTGCTGTGTCTGCCTCTCTGTGTGTGTGTCTCTTATAAATAAATAAAAAGAAAAGAAAAAGAAAAAGAAAAAGAAAAAGAAAAAGAAAAAGAAAAAGAAAAAGAAAAAGGCTTTCCTTGTAAATATTCCAAAGAATTTCCTGGCTGTAGTATTTTGACCAACTTGCTTCTCAGATGATATACTAGTAAGATCTTTTTCAGCAGCATGTGACAAAAAAGAAATTGATTGGTTCCATTAGCTAACAAGTCTGGCTTCAGACAAGGCCATCTTCAGGGCTTCAACAATGCCATCTAGGCTCATTCTCTCCCTTCATCTCTGTCTCCTCCTTATCTCTGCCTTTCCTTCTCTGTCTCTTCCTCCTCTTTCTGTCTATCTCCTCTCTGTCTCTGTACATTTCTCTGTGTTCTTCTCTTGATAGCTGTGTTCTTTGTCCCTACGCTGTGTTCTTACTGTATTTATTCTTAGGTTAGGATTAGAAAAATGACTCTTAGACCTTCCTTAACTTGTGAGCAAGAGAAGAAACCCTTTCTCACAGGAGAACTTTGGCTGGCTTTGCTGTGTCACTCTCATCTTGGCCAATCACCGTGCTGGGATGACACATTGTGGTTGCTGGGCAGAGGTGAGGCACCATGACTGCCAGCTTCACCAGAAGCATATGGCGTGGGAGAAAGGCAGTTCCCTCTGGAAGAAGGATGTGGGGTAGACAAGAACAGCAAACATCCGCTTCTTTTAGGCTGGCTGGAGGACGTGCAGATATCTTTATGGAGCCTCCACAAGATAAAAGTTTGCTGCCATTCCCATCTCTTCATACATTAGGCCAAACATCCCTAAATCCTTCCACTGGTTTCATATGCCAAACTTTTTAGACCGTTTTAGACCTTTAACCATCTTGACCCTATTTCCCTAATCAATGCTGTACTTTGTCCTATATTCGGCATCAAAAGCAATCCCCTTTAAAATGTTTCACTTCACTTAGTATACCATTCTCTCTCTCTCTCTTTTTTAGTATACCATTCTCTGTGGCATTGAAAGATTTCCTCGTTGATAGCAAATTGCCACCCTTTCTCTTGATAGCCCAAGAACTTGATGTGTTTTATCAGCAAAACTCTTCCAACAATTTCTCAGTCACAGATTTTCTTTTAAAACAGAATTACTTGTTAAACATATGATTCTGACTCAAAGGTTGCATATTCCATCCTGTGCTAGAGATACGCGTGTCTGCACTTCTTAATGATCTCCCTGCAGCACGACTCAATTTTGTAATGTATACATGAAAAGTATCTGTCATTGTGACCTTGTGGCACACAGTTACATTTGTTTTCCCAATGGGATTTAATTGTGTTTCTTCAAGGAAAGAGTATTACGTTTCCTCTTCTCACATACTCTTCGAGGTTTGGTTCATGCTTTGTATGTAATAATAATATTTGTTGAGTGAATCTCATGCCAGAGGATATGAACTCTTATTTTTATATTCATTGCATCAAGTATGTATTGAGCATTTACTGATTGCTAGGAGCTGAGCAGAGCTGTAGAAGTGCAGTGCCGAACAACTAGAAAAATCTATGAATCATAGAGCTTTTGGTCTAGTGGGGAATACAGGTAGGTAAGTAGGTAATCATGGTGAAACTGGTGTCCATTGAAATCAGGGAACATGTGGCCTCCAAAGCAAAGGAAGCTTTGGGAGGAAGTAATGGTGAGGCTGAAATCTGTGGAACATGCAGATGCCAGTAGGTAAAAGGGGAAGAAAAGGAGGCATGGGGAAGGCGGGTTCCAGAAAACAGCAAGTGCAAAGTCCCCTTATCGACTATAGGCTAAATTCTTACCTTGTCTTTCAGTGCTTTTCCCAATGGGTCCTCAGTCTGTTTTTCCTACATCAGCTCTCACCCATGAGTGATCCGTTATCATATCCTGAGTACGACATGTGTCTTCATAGCCCTGTGTTGCTACCTGTGTTTTGCATTTCTTTTCTTTTCCTGATGTACACTCACCTTTCAATATTCATACAATATGTGTCACCTTCTCCACCAGCTAGCCAGGCTTCATTCCTAAAGCTGAGCACTCATAGAATGTTAAATATTAGTTATCACTCATCTTATTCATTGGTTTCTGTCCCTCTCATCCTAGACTAGAAGCTCCTGGAGAGTCAGCCTTCAACCCACCTGTCCTTGTGCTCTTCTGATCAGTCCACAGTAGCTGCTCCAGGCATAGTTAGCAGATGTTCTGAGATGTGATTTGTGGTTGCCTGGGCAGACTTTGGTGTTCATTTTTCTACTCTTCTAGAATGAGCCATGTAGCAAGTAGTTAAGAATGAGGTCTGGGGTGCTAGACTGCCTGGACTCAATCCTGATTTGACCAGTTATCAATTATGTAATCTTGAGAAGTTACTTAAATTTTGAGTCTTATCAACTCAGCTGTAACATTGTGTTAATAACATTGTGTAACATAACCTTCTCTTTGGAGTCTATGAAGAATAAGTAACTGAGTGCATGCAAATAACTCCAATCAGTGCATGTATATAGTAAGCATTCAATGAATGTTAGTCACGTTATTGTTCCATTTTTTCCTTTCCATTTCTACTGGTTGACATGGGTGCCTTCACAGATACTGGTAGCTGCCTTTTTCTTTCTGTTGAATGAATGAATGTCTTCAAGATTAGATCCACAGCCTGCCAGCACTAGGCGTCTCCCCTCTTTCCTTTGGAGAGCTCACCCATTTAGCGGCTTCACTTGCACCTCTGCTCTCATCTCTCCTGCAGTCTTGTCCCATGCTGGACTCTCCATCCGTCTCCAACTGCCTGTTCAGCTCCTGCCTTAAGCTTCTGTCTGTTTTCTTAAATCCAGGTGGAATTTCCAAAGTGGAAATTTCCATTATAAACTAATATCCTCTTCTACTTTGTACATCAAAGGTGCATTACTATTAGTCATCTTTTAGTCATTTAAATGCAATTCTTTGGGGTCATCTTGACCTGTCTACCATCACCAGCTGGATGCGAAATCATAGATTGATTGTCATAAATATCTTTCAAATCTGTCTTCCTCCTCTTCACTCCTTTTCCTCACCCCATCTCTTGATTGCTGCAGTAGATGTTTAGTTATTATTCCTGTATATTATTTTATTTATCAGCTGTATATTTAAATGTATTTAAATATATTCAATTTTTTTTCCACATGTCTACAGCTCAGAAAGCTTATGGGGCACTGCATATTCTCCTTCCTCTTCCTAAATAGAGTTGCTTTGGTCTAAACTTATCCATTTATTTACCAGCATTACTAGAGCACGAACTTTGGCAGATATGGGTTTAAGTCCCAGTTTTACTGTATCCAGGCCCTATGATGTTAGATAAGTGGATTAAACTCTCTGGGGTTCAATTTCCTCATATTTAAAATGTGGATAATGAGAGGTGCCTGGTTGGCTCGTGATTTTGGCTCAGGTCATGATCTCAGGGTCATGATATTGAGCCTTGCAGCAGGCTCAGTGCTGAGTATGAAGCCTGCTTAAGATTCTCTCTCTCCCTCTCCCTCTGCCCCTCCCCCACTAAAAAAAGAAAAGGAAAGGAAAAAAATTTGGGTAATGAGAGCTCCCTTGTAGAGTCAACTGTTAGAATTAGATACAATAGAATATACCTCCTGCCACATAGTGTGCCCTCTGTAAATGGATGGCAAGTATAGTAGGAGGAGGAGGAGTTGAAGCAGAGAGAAGAAACATACAATTATGATACAATTGGAGAGATGCCATGTCACAGACATATACAAAGTACTGTGAAAAACCAGGGCAGGGATGGGGAACCAATCCAGATCTCTGACAGAAAAAATTCTCTCCTAGTATTTTTTTGGGGGGCACAAGGAACTTTCAAGGTGATATAACCCTTCAGCTGAGTCTGGAAGGGTAGGTGGGACAGTCATTCAGTCCACTGGCAGATTGGCCAACTCATACATGTAGTAAAGTATACATACCTTGGAAATCTGTGTGTGTGTCCAGTAAGTCCTGGCAGGATGTTTTCAGTTGACATTTTTGGCAGATAACCTGTTTTTCTTTAGTCTATAATAACTCAAGAAGACCCTTTCCTAGATAGCTGATATGCCCTTTCTTTCAAGTTTTTTTTTTATCCTGAAGGTACAGAAGAATATTTAACAGAGAGGAGCACAGTAAGCATTAAATCTGCAGATTGCACATGGGATTATGACTCCTGCAAAGACCTAGTGTAATGTCTTTCAGATCTTTGATGGAGAAGAGTCTCTCCATATCCTCCCACCCCCATATTTTTTTCTTCCTGGAACCTGAAGTTCTCCCTCTTTTCTTGGCTACATTCTCAGCCCCCCTTCATGTCCTTGGCTCCTGATGAATATCCCTGCTGTGGCCTTCTTCACTAATCCTCTAGGTGACTGGCCACTTGCCAAGCCCCTAGGGGAGCAAAGGAAAGCCCTTTAGCTTTTTCTTGAAGCTGCTGCTGCTTCTTCACCTCTTCAAAGGGGAACCAGAGCAACTGAAATACTGTAAAACCAATTACTACAAGCAGAAACATATATCTCTTTATCCAGAGCTCTGCCACAAAATGTGGCTAGATCCCCCTACTGGAGGGAGTACTGCTATCCAGCCAATGAACCTCACAATCACACCAGACTGTATATTACTTGTTTACTTATTGCGCTCATCTAGAACATCTACCCCAAAACTTAATGGCTTAAACAACAATGCATTATTATATAGATCTCACAATTCTGTGCATCGGGAATTTGGGCGTGGCCAAAGTTTAGCTGAAGACTAGACTAGCCTGGAGGGTTCAAGGCAATTTATCACATGCATGGCACCTTGATGGGGTCACTTGTAAAGCTGGGCTAAGCTGGGCTCCTCTCCCTCTTCCCTCTGAGAAACCAAGAGCCCTCTTAAAAATTAGTCTTGGGACTGGCGTACAATACTTCCAATGTATCTCCGTCACAGCAGTCACAAGGCAGCCTACATCCAAGGGAAGGGACAGACTCTCCATCTGTGTATGGGAAGTGTCAAAGAATTTATGGCCGTCTTTATTCCAACACAATTACAACTCTAAAAAACCAAAACAAAACTGAGATGTAATTAATCCCCTTTTACACATAAGAAAACAGATGCAAAGACACCAAGTGATTTGTCAAATGTTGGAAGGAATACCTATAAGAGAGTTGGGACTAGAACCGATTTTCTTGCTAAAGGCAAAATGCCCCTTGTAACTAATAAACTTACTGATTCAGTGGAGCTCTTTATTCTCTTAGTCCAAAGTCCTGAAGACCATTAGCTTGTGCTTTATGAATTAGGAACTGTAGGGAGAAAAAAAAAATCTGTTGTAAAAGGTTTGTTTTCCTGATCCCGTTTCAATACTTGGTCTTAGCAGCCAGCTGCTACTTCATTTCTTTTTCTCCTGCAGTTGACATTTCTTTCTTTAGTTGATCTTGAGTAGACATTTGATCTCAGTGACCATATAGGATGTTGTCTTCAATCATCTCAGGTAGGAGAGCTGGGCCTGGATTAAGTCCATAAGGGGATACTAGACATAATCAGCTTCATTGTTGGCAACCAGCATGGTCTCAATACTTCCATACACCTTTAGGGTCAAACTCATTCACCATTTTGTTTCTTATAATTGACTACTAGGAGCCATGTTCAACCAGGTGACTTTCATTTTATATGTTAAATAATTTAAAGCCCCTGATTCCAAAATGTATTTGAATCTATTGGAATTTATATATATATATATATATATATATATATATATATATATATATGTGTGTGTGTATATATATATACCGTCTCTGATCTTTTACTTATATATATACATATATATATACTTATTTATATATACTTCTATATACTTCTATATATAAGTAAAAGATCAGAAGGAGAAATAATAACTACTATTAAGCCTTATGTGCCAGGGACTTTCTGTTTTAAACATTATTTCATCAGTTCTCATCGTCAATCAGTGAGGTAGACATAATGATTCCCACATTACACACGCGGAAACTGAAAAGTTGAGACGTAACATAACTGATCCTGAGACCACAGAGATAAAAAATGATTAAGGCCGGGAGACATGATACTCAGATAAAGACATAAAGCTGACTGCTAAAATCTCCTCTAATTCTGAGAATCCAAGGTTCCAAGTTATTCTCCTTGCTCCTGCTTTCCCTGTGGTTGGATGGCAGGAAGTGAGGAGGAAAGAATTTTCCTTAATTGCAGGACGAGTGGGGAGGAGATTAGCATGGAGCTTAAAATACATGACTGTCTTCTAAGAGTTGTCAAAGTAAATTGTGTCCCCAGAGGCATTTAAAAGCAATTTGATCCCACGTTTACACACGGCTGCAGTTGGGGAAACTGGTGGCTGGTCTATCAAAGGGGATTTTAATGGAGTTTTATAAGCAATAGTTTGAAATGTTTTTGCATAAAACATTTCTTTGAAAAAAGCCATGCCACATCTTAGTTAATCCTGGCCATCTGGAACCTCACTAGTCACTTGAACATTCTTTTAACCACTTTGTAAAAGTTTTCTGATTAAAGAGGAATGGGACTTGTTCAGTGGAAGTCTAGAGGACAGACCTTGCAGATAAATGTATTCTGGAGATGAGACCAAACTGCTTTCCCTGATGAACACTATCCACCTAGCTTGTGAAAAAACAATCCTTTTTCTTGAATTTGTTGTAATTCAGCTCCTTTAAGTAAGGCATGCAGTGGTGTTGATTGCAATGGACATTTTCCAGTTCAAAAAAGCTTTGGTGACTCATCCTGGCAGAGCATTCGAAAACTTCTGAGACATTGGTTCTGAGTCCCCAAACCACCAGCAGCAGTGTCACCCAAGAACATATCAGAAATCTAAATTCTTGGGCCCCATTCCAGATCTTCCACAACCTGTGTTTCAGCAAACCCTCCAGGTGATTCTGTTGCATGCTATAGTTTGAGAACCACTGCCCTTCAGCCAGCCTTTTTGGATGTATTTTTCTACTTCCTTAAAACACTCTGTGGTCCAGCTAATTTGTACTCTTTTTATGTTTATATGGCTATGTGGATACATGGATATAGATTTATGGATTTATTATATTTATATAGTTTCTGTCTCCTGGCCTTTGTCCATACTGTTTATAGTACATGGATTACACTTTGTCCTCTACCATCCTTACCCAGTCTGTGGTGTCCACCTTAAAAGACACTTGTTGGAGAAAACTCTCTCATCTCTCTACTAAATATTACCATTAGATCTCCAAAACGGTCTCATGTTGTAATGGAATTTACTTTAAATGGTAGTGACTAAGGGTTTATTATTTATTCAACCCATTCTGTGAGCATCTACTCTGCTTAGCATTGTACAAGGCATTGGGGATATACTGGTAAATAAGGCAAACATTTCTGGAACTTATAAATCAGATGAGGCAAACTTTTCTCACATCCTATTGTAAATAACAGTTCTTTGGAGGCAGTGTAATTGTCTTGTACTTCTGGGTGTCCCCCAGGCTGTATTAGTTATGGTGAGCAGGGTGGATGACAATGTACTAGTCTTCTCTGGTCTGTATAGAATGCCCTAGAGTACTGTGCTATCATTGTGACATCCACACTTAAGAGGTAGTTGCACACTACAACATATGCAGAGGACAGGGAGCCCCTACTGTAAGTGCACATCACCTCTCCTAAACCAGGGTTTCTCAACCTTACCACTGGGGATGCTGTAAATTAGAGGATTCTTTGTTAGGGAGTGGGGTCTGTCTTGTCTGTTGTAAAACATTTAGCATCTCTGACCTCAACTCACTGGTTGCCAATAGCATCACTCTTCCCAGCTGTCACAACAACAAATGTCTCCAGATATTGCCAAATACCTCTTGTTGAGCAAAATCAACCGGGGTTGAATACAACTAGGTATATTTTTCCTATAGAAAGTAAGACTTCAGAAAAATGTGAAAGCTCTCTTCAGATGTCTGTAGGACCATTGTGCAGAAAAAGAATTAGAGATAGAAATTTCTAATTGAGCCAGAGGGTAAAACTGGAGGTACAGATAATCAATTGTGGAAGAAACTTTCTTAACTTCAGGATATTCTCAAATTTAGAAAGTAGTGCAGTGGGGTTTGGTGAATATCTAGTCCCTCGTACATTCAGACAGGCTTGGATACATTTTCTTTTAGAAAGGATTTGGGGATTTCGGGATTCTGAGGGTTCTACAAGTTCTGAGATTCAGTGTTTTTGATTACTTCTAATATGGCTTTTAAAGAATTAGACTAACCCTAATCCCTTGCAGACTTAGGGAAGGTAGCAGAGTGAAGTGATAGTGTGAAGTTGATGTTCTGGCCCTTGAGTCAAACTGCCTGGACTAGATCCCAGCTCAGCTCTTACCTTGGGCACATCCTGACACATCTGTGTGTTTGTTTCCTCATCTATGAAACGGGTGCCCTTATAGTTCCTGTCTCAGGAGGAGTTGTGAAGACTAAGTAGATAATACAGGGAGAGCCCTTGGTCAGTATATGTGAAGTAACTATTAACTCAGCCAGTGCACTTTGCCTGATATCCAAAGAGCTTGCAAATTTAGCTTCTTCTGCTTCGTGGTATCATATGTGTTTGGGGGGCAGTTCATTATAGGGTAAATGTTTTTGTTATTTGCAAGGGTATTACAATCCAAATATAGGAATTAAAAAGCAACCATGACAGGTAGCAATCAAGTTATCAGATTTCTGTCTGGTCCCTGATCCATAGACAGAGGTTAGAATTTTAAAGGAAACTCCTTTAGTCAATTAATACATGGACTCAATTTTCATTAATCATTTTATTCAGTGATATTTATTCTCACCTACTTAATTTAGATTCTTGAAAGCAGGCTTCAAAAGGATATTTATTTTGCTCGATTCATTGCTAGAAAGCAAAGATTAAAAGCTAATTAGGAAAGATAGAAGCATATGAGGTGGCTTATTCAGGTCAGCTGCCTCAAGAGTGCCAAAGCCTTGGTAAGAATCTTGAACCCGTCGGTAAAATGGTTGCTATAATCTGATCTCCATATGAAAACCTTATATTTCTACTCCATGGCACTTAAAAATCAAATTATGTCTACATAAGACAGTATCAGGCTGAAAATGATGTATAGAAGATTCAAGTCAAATGGATATCTAGACACAATTTGGTATTTTTCTCATTCATCCATACCTATCATTTGAAACTTAGTCAATCCCATTTAAATAAAATAAAAAAATTTTTTTTTCCTTTTACTGATTGGTGATTTTTAAAGTAGGAGATAAAGGACTTTTCTCAGGCTTACCCAACCACCCCACATCATGTAAGAGCCATTTTCTACAACTGTGTGTGTAAGAAACCATGGATGCATCCCACCTGAGCCCCTGTGGAATGAGTTGTCCAAGCAACTTTCTTTCAGGCATCCATTGTCTTGCATACTGACTGTGTAGGTCAAACAGGGAAAAGATTGGTAAAATGCGTATGACATCCACAGTATCCCCCTTGAAGTTGAACTTTAGAAGGAAATCTGCCACCATTATTTACTTCTCTGTGGCAGGAGCTCCTAGTAACCTAGGAATTATAGGAAGTGAGAACATTGGATAGCAGACCATGAAAAGATCATTTAAAAACAATTAAATTTAATTAACTTTTTTATTCTAGTATAGTTGATATACAGTATTATATTACTCTCAGATGTACAACATAGTGATTTGGCACTTACATACATGATGCAACGATCACCACAGTAAGTCTAGTTGCCATTGGTCGGCATACATGGTTATTGCAATATTATTGACCATATTCCCTATGTTGTACTTTCCTTCCTATGACTCAATTCTTTTATAATTGGAAGTTTGTATTCCTTAATCTTTTTCACCTATTTTGCCCATCTTCCCCCTCACTTTGAACATGAAGAGATCTTATTGTGCACAGAATATTCATCATGCCATGGGAATCAGGCAATCACCCTGGCCTAGCAAGACTTAGAAAGAAAGACTTTCACAAAAAAGTTTTGAGCATCATATAACCACATATTCTAAAGTCTTCTTCTGTAAATTCTGTTCTCTTCTCAACATAACCTTCTCAATATCTGTATCCATATATGGAAGTTAAAGACTCTTTGCAGCTAAAATGTCCTGCTTCCTTAAACTTACCTTTTGTCCCACAAGATATTTAATTTTGCCTTGAACTTTTAAATTTCTGTGACATTGGAGATCCAACCAAAATTCCTGAAATTGTGTACTTAACATCTGTTCTAAGCCTCAAAAATCATAAATTATACAGCAAAGATGGGGTAACATCTGTTCTTCCCTTAGCCCTCAATTGCTTTCTTTGGGATGGTAGATGAAGGGATGTTATGACTTTGAACTATGATCTGAAAGTATATTGAATCAAATAAAGATATTAGAACAAAGTACCTATGAAGGACATGTCTGACATTCAAAACCATTTCACTGAGGCAGGAAACTTTGCTGGCAAGATATTGACTTTAGCTAACTTTGTTAGTTTGCTGGAGCTGTCATAATGAGTACCACAAACAGGGTACTTAGAACAGGAAATGTATTGTCTCACAGTTCTGAAGGCTAAAAGTCTGAAGTCAAGGTGTCAACAGAGCCACACTCTCTCTGAAACCTGTAGGGAAGGATTTTTCCTTGGCTTTTCTTAGCTCCAAGTGATTTGATGGCAGTCTTTGATCTGATAAGCTTTCCTTGTCCTGTAGAGGCTTTATCCCAATCCTCCATCTCTGAGCATATCTGAATCTGTGTCCAAATTTCCCTTTTTATGAGGACATCAGCCATATTGGATCAAGGCCCACACTAATGGCCTTACTTTTATTTCATTATTTCTGTGAAGACTCTATACCTAAATAAGGCCATCTTCCAAGGTACTGAGGTTTAGGACTTCAACATCTCTTTTAGGAAAGGGAGAGGGGACCCAACTCAATCAGTAACACCAGCTTACATAACAAAAGGAATTTATTGGAAAGAAATGTGGTGGCTTACTTAATTGAAGGAAGAACTAAAGCGAGAAGACCTGAAAAGGCAAGAGCATGGTTGCCCAAAGATCCAAGGAGTAGGACCTACTACCAGCCCCACGAGGAGGCTGCTGCGGTATCAATGGACCTCCACTAACTTCCCCATCTTTCCATCATTCCACATGGCATTCAGAGTCCCAGGAGAAGGTCTGATTGGATGACTACCTGGCCAGGAAAGTTGGGAGCAACATCATTTGCTCCCAACAATCTGAAAGCAACAGAGAAGAGATAATTCCCAAAAGCTTTGGGATGCTATTACCAAAAGAAAGGAGAAAGGATGCTAAATGGATAAAACCAAGGGTCTAATCTAAACCCTCTAGCCGGAAATGAAGAAGGGAGCATAGTTTGGGGAAAATTTTTTCACATACTCCAAATTCAGGGTTAACTCTATGTTCATAATAAATCTCTGATGATTATTAATACAGCCATTCAGAAAAAAATTGTCATTTTGATATGATTTGCCTTTCTTATAAGTCAAGATCGTGGAGGGAATTCTAGATAATCATGATTCTTTCCCTTACTGCATTATCTTTAGTTATATTCTGCTACCATGTGAGTTTTATAGATAGAGAAAATGAGTTCCCAGGTGAGCCTTTCTCCCATTCTTCGGTCTGTTGTTCCTTGTACTCTGGTCCAGGTCAGGACACTCACCGTGCTGCTGGCCATAGGAAGCCTCCTGGCATGTCGTGGTCAACTGCTCCCTAATGCCTTGGAGGGAAGGGTATAATTCTCCCCTCTCAGCTCCTGAGGCACCCACTTCTTATGTTCCGACACTGAGCAGGCTCTCCTTCTTATTCCACCCTCTTTCTCAACTCATCCTACCACCACCTCACCACCTCTTCAAAGAATATAGCCATTGTTATGTTAGTTATGCTTTGAATTAAGAAAAGAAAAGAAGAGGTGGGAAAAATTAAAGCGAATTGCATAAAATGAGGGACATAAGGGGGTGTCTCATCATTAAATGGTATAAAATCTTAATGAATAGACTTATCCCCCAGGCTTTATGTTTGCACTTATTCTTTGACATTTCCAAAGACAAGTAGCTGATAGACCTATTGGAGTATTTTGCCTCTTGTCAAATTCCCTGAACTGCCTGGGCATAGAAGTGATGATCTCTAAGACTGGAATAACACGTAAGAAGTAGTCTTGGAGTTAGAGGCCAGATCACAGAATGGACCAGGTTGCGTCTCTATCTGGAACAAAGAAGAAAGCTAGCACATTGACAAAACATGGACTCAAAAACTGGTAAGCAGTGAGTCACATGAGGGAGAGTAGACCCCAATAAATGAGGATGAGGTGGTCTCTACCAGAAGGTAGGACATGATGGAGCAGGAAATGTTTGAAATTTTACATTCTGGCATCAGAGAAACAATTAAATGGTCTAGTCCAGAAGTAATGCATGTCAAGTCTGTTCACAACTTCTTGACCAGACCAATCACTAGGCCCCATCCAACCACAAGGAGGCCAGGGAGCACATGTGCCCAGAAGGGGGAGCTGGACATATTTAGCAACAGCAGCAATGACTTCCACTTGTCAAAATGCAAACTCCCTCACCAACAGACTCTGATTCAAGAGATCCTTGGAATCTGCATTTTAACTGGATCTCCTTAGAGGAGTCTGATGCAGGGGAGAAGAGTGGAATCTCTGGAATACTGACTTAGAATCTCACCTCAGGATAGCTAGGTGATTAAGAGGATGGGGGCAAATCTGAGATCTCGTTCTTGGCACCTTGTTATCAAAGGGGGCTATGGGTGCCTGGACTCTGCGGTTGAAAGGGCTGGACAGAAGCTCCTGAAGTGTCCAGGCGTGAAGGTAAGTGTTGGAACCACGCGTGAGACAGAGCAGACTCTCAGGTGTGTATCAAGCTTCTCAGAGACAGTGAGAGGAAGAGGGATGTGGAGCCAGCTCCAGCAGTGACTCTCAGACGTGATCTAAGGTTGATATTTATGTCCACAGAAACCCATGGACCAATATCACATCTCATTATGTAATTGCTTGTTTCTTCCCTCTGTCCTTCTCTGGCTTCATCTTCCCCTACTCTACTACGTGGCTCTCCCTGCCTTCCCCCACATTATTTTTTCTTTTCTTCCTTCTTTATGTTTATTCTCTGCTTCCCCTCTCATTTTCCTCTTTCCCAATATTTCCTTTTCTTACATCCTTTCTCCCTTCTACTCCTTCCCCACTCTTCTTTCTCCTCAATCATTCTTCCCTCCTTCTCCCTCTCACTCCTCCTTTCCTGTGGCACCCACACCTTCTGTTCTCTCTCCAGGTATTATGCCATCTGCTGCCAGCCTCTGGTCTATAGGAACAAGATGACCCCTCTGCGCATCGCGTTAATGCTGGGAGGCTGCTGGATCATCCCCATGTTTATCTCTTTTCTCCCTATAATGCAAGGCTGGAATAATATTGGCATAATTGATTTGGTGAGTACCTGTGCAGACCCCACTAGCTTACTCGCTGATGAACTTTATTTGCTTGGGATTCTAAATACAAACCATGTCAGGTTGGGTGGATATTCTAAGACAGATTCTGATAGTGGTCTGAGTGAGAACAATAACAACAACAACAAAAAAGCAAGTTAACATTTTGGAATGTTTGCTGTATTCCAGAAAGTATGCTCAGACTTTACATAGAATCCTGACAACATCCTTCTCTCATCTCATCCAGATGAGAAAAGTCAGGCTCAAAAAGGTGACGTAACATGCCCAGTAAATAGCAGAACAGGTATTCAATGCTTAGCATTCAGACTATAGAGCCTGAAGTATGTGAGGTGCCCCCAAGAGGCCTTCATCCCATTTCCTGGCTTCCCGTGACCAGCAGAAAACACATCATGTGGATGGAGGCTTCCAGAGAATGAAGACAATCCTGGACTGGGGGTCAAGAGACTTGGACCTTGAGTCCAGCTCTGTCCCTGACCTTGAAGGAGTGCAATGAGAAGCTGCATTGGTCTTCAGTAGAGGAGTGTGTCCTCCAGGGGTGTAGGAGAGCAGGATGTGGCACATGTGCTGGGCATTTGCCAGCCCCTGTCCAGACGATTTTCAGGAGTCTTCCAGCTCTGACACACTATGTTTATAGTACCAAACTTGCAATGAAGATCAGAAGTTATGGTGGGAGTTAACTGGCAGTGATATATATTCCCGAAGGAAGTTGTAGGCAGTCACTTTGAAATGGGGAATGTGTTGAGGTAGGAAGGGGGCTGGAGATGAGAGATCGAGAGCAGGCTCCAGCCCACCAAGACCGTTAGAGTAGGAGCTGCCTGTTCTTCTCTCCACCACATTCCCAGCCCCTAATCTTGCCTTGTTCTTTGTCCAGGAAAGGATATCCAAGCCAAGGCTGGGCCAGGATTTGCATGTGGTATGTCAGAACAAGAGTTCCTTGGGCTTCTGAAAGAAATGCTGGGGACAAAGGAGTCGAGAAGTAAAAGGGGATTCATACAAGGGGGACTGTATGGATATTTTCTTGAATCCTATCCTTCTTCTTTCAAACTTCCAGTTTTGCCATTCGCAAGGGAAATGAAATTCAAGTTTCCAGTGACCAGTAGAGTAATAATTATGGCCAACAAATGTTGAACATTTACTATTTGATGAGTCCATGTTCACTTAATCATCATTTCTGTGACCTCGCTCAAGCCTTACAACAATGCCATGAGGTTGATCTTACTATTGCCCTCAGGAAACTGAGCAAGAGAGGTTAAGTTATTAGTTATAGTCAGATTAGCAGGGAGTGGTGGTGACTATAGCTATGCCCAGGCTTACTGCAGTCCAGAGTCTATGCTCTTAATTTCTGTACTAAACTTAATCCCTAATGGAGAAGACATTTGGAAACATAAGCTTTTGTGCATTAGAACTTTTAAAAAAAAGAGTGCAGCACTCTTACCTTTGGATATAGAATTTCTAAGGAAAATAATCTAGAGAATTGTCCATTTTGAGAGTGAGAGAGAGGCATCCCCTATTTACTTCATGCAACTGAGGAATGGAGTATCTGCGTGGTGTGAAGATGCCTAATATGTGCTCCATGATGCTGTGATTGCCCTGCATATCCTTCCACTCACCTGCACATTGAATTGACCTAGACAGAAGCTAGCACAACCCACGTGTTCACAATGCATGTACAGTTGATTCTCACTATTTGCAGTAAGTAGGTTCTATAAAGCTACACAAGCGCTGAATTAGCACATACTGAATCTTTGCTCCTAGGAGAAATACAGAGTTAGGTTCCTGCAAGTTCTAGTCACAGTATTTTCATCAACTAATCAATACACAATTATGCTGCTTGTGACAGAGCCCATGAAATATAAGGTGATAGTAAGTTTGATATATAAAATAATGGAAAATATAATATTCAAGCACTAATCAAAAGAAAGCTGGGATAGGTATACTATTATCAGTGATAAAATAAATTTAAGGCAAGTCATACTACTTGAGGTGAAGAGAAATATTTCATTATTATTAGAAAAGTGTGAATTCAATAGGAAGGTATATAATATGCCTTGAGACAAGACACTAAATAAGACACAAATAAAATAACATGTGTGTGTCATATATATTATTCATACATTTGTTTGTATGTCCATTCACACTGGATGCAGGCTGACCTCAGACAGAGAGGTGTCGTTGGATTATACAGCTCTCTTCAGCCACGGGCTGTTCCTAGATAAGGCTGATAACTCAGAGCTGTCAGCAGACAGAGTTTATAGTAGGGAGAAAAGCCCTTCAATCTTTAAAAGAGATCCAGTGTATTACAGTATCTAATACTGGTGAGGCTTATTCCAGGAATGTAACACCATGACTGTAATTCACCATATTAATAAAAGAAAGAGGGAAAACCCACATGATCATTCTTTACTGCCAAAAATTCATTTACAAAATTCAGTATCGATGATTTTTAAAATAAATCTCATCAAAGTAAAAATAGAAGAGAGCATCCATAAAAATCTTCCAGCAAATATCATACTTAATAGTAAAATATTGAAACTCCCCTCCTAAAACTGAGACTGTAAAATGGTATCCACTATTACCACTTCTATTCAGGGTTGCACTGGAGATCTTATCAAGTTCAATAATGCAAGAAAAATGGCTTTAAGATTGGAAAGGAAGAAGTGAAATTTTTATTATTTGCAGATCACATGGGTACTTATGGAGAAAATTTGTAAGAATCTAGAGATGAAATATTAATAACGGATTTAAAGGAGTTGCTGGATACGTCACCATACAGAAAAATTTCACTGAATTCCACATAACGACAGCAAATAACTAGGATTAGTTGGTACCATTTGCAATAGAATAACAAGTCAAATACATAGGAACAAACCTGACAAAAAATATGCGAGACATTTACAGCAAAAAACTGTAAAACATTTTAAAGGATTTAAGTAAAGGAAAGAATTACCATATTTGTGAATTGGATGGCTTACCTTGGGAAAGAAGTCCATTTTCCTCAATCATTCTATTGTAATTCCAATCAAAATCCCCAAAGACCAGTATGGAAATTGATAAGCTAATTCTAAATTTTATATAGGAAATGCTAATGTATAAGAATAGTCTTGAAGAAGACGAGCCACAGTTCCAAGGCTTTTACTACCACATATATTGTGTGCAGGCAGACGGGAAGGGAGGAGACACTAACTCTGTGCTCAGTTGGGTAGAGAGAATGAAGGATGATTTTGTTCTTATCCTATTTCTACTCTTTCCTGGGACCTTCAGCCACTTGTGCAGTGGCAGTCCCTCTGCGTCCCAGTGCAATCATATCCCTTTCTACCTTCGCAGTTCTATGTGCTATAGGCTCATTAGGAAAAGAAAACTTGGCTGATAAACCTTCTTCTCTCTTTCCTCCTCTTTTTCCTCTTATGTTTTCCCCTACCTTCCCTGCTCTTCTTTGTTCCCCTCCTTTTCTATCTCCTTTCCAATCCTTCCTTGGCTTTTTCATCTTTTTTCTTTTCTCACAATTTTCATCACTCCCCTCTTGCTTCTTTCTCTTCACTTTTTCCTTCCTATCCTCCCTTCTTTCCCTCATTTTTTCTCTCCCTCCAACTCTCAGATAGAAAAAAGGAAGTTCAACCAAAACTCCAACTCTACGTACTGTATCTTCATGGTCAACAAGCCCTACGCCATCACCTGCTCTGTGGTGGCCTTCTACATCCCATTTCTCCTCATGGTGCTGGCCTATTATCGCATCTACGTCACAGCAAAAGAGCATGCCCACCAAATCCAGATGTTACAACGGGCAGGAGCCCCCTCTGAAGGCAGGCCCCAGCCAGCTGACCAGCACAGCACTCATCGCATGAGGACCGAGACCAAAGCAGCCAAGACCCTGTGCATCATCATGGGTTGCTTCTGCCTCTGCTGGGCTCCATTCTTCGTCACTAATATTGTGGATCCATTCATAGACTACACTGTTCCTGGGCAGGTGTGGACCGCTTTCCTCTGGCTTGGCTACATCAACTCTGGGTTGAACCCCTTTCTGTACGCCTTCTTGAATAAGTCTTTTAGACGTGCCTTCCTCATCATCCTCTGCTGTGATGATGAGCGCTACCGAAGACCCTCCATTCTGGGCCAGACTGTCCCCTGTTCAACCACAACCATTAATGGATCCACACATGTGCTAAGGTGAGTGCTTAGGGGCTTGATAGATTTTGTGTATTTGCGTGATCGGAACGGGTACCTCTCCAGTTTTGTTTCCAGACGGGTTGTTCTTGAGAACCTGTGCAGTGTTTACAAAAATTAAAGAAAATTCTATTTGGTCATGAAGTAGAGTAGTGGGTAAGGCCTCAGGCCCTGGAGGAGACTGGCTTATATTCAAATCCAGTATCCACAGTTCTGTGACCTTGGGCAAGTCATTTAACCACTCCGGACTTCAATTTCATTTTTTTTTTTTAACTTGAGATCACAGTCACAATATCTACATCACAGAGTTTTTGTGAGGATCAAATTAGCTAATGTGCATAGAGCACATAGTACAGATCCTGACACCTAGTAAGCCTTTAGTAAATATTATCTACTAATACTTATAGGTAGTGTTTTGCAGTAGTGGTTAACAGCATGGGCTTTAAGGTAAAAAGAGACTTTATTTTGACTCTTAGTGCCACTACTAACCATTTATATAATCTCTCCTGGCTTTATTTTACTCAATTGTAAAAAAAAAAAAAAAAAAAAAAAGTAACATCCATCTCATAGGACTTTTGATAACTAGAGATAATGGATTCATTTAGGGCTTGACACATAGTAAGCGCTCATAATACTACTAACAGTGTTATTAATATTATTAGTAGGAGCACTAGTAATAACATATGGCCTGATACCTTAGATGGCCACAAAATAATGTGATAAATGAAATAAATAGAAGGGTAAACGTGCAACAGTAATACCACGTGATAAATGATGTAATGGAGGTATGGATCAGGGGAATGGGAATTTGAGGAGGAAAGAAGCTGATCTTGGCTTAAGAAAATAAGGAAAGAATTTGAGACTTGGAGGAGAAATCAAGGAAGCCATTCTAGCAAATAGAACAGCATGAGGAAAGCAATGGAATGGGAAAGAGCATGGAAAGGTCAAGTGGTTTACCCAAGGTCACCTGGGTTGATGGAGATGGGAGTAACTTTGAAGCTGGATGTTCAGTGACCAGTCATGATGCCTTTCTCTAAACCTTGAGAATTTTCTGGCCGCCTGGGCTAGAGTCATTCTCAGCCATGAAAAACCATGTGTTAAATAAGTGCATTCATCCTGTAGCAAAACAAATTGTCAACCGCATTTTTTTCTTTGCCTTGAGATGCACAGGAATTTCTAAAAAGCAGTTCCTTCCCTGACACAAGCATTTAATTTTTCTGATGACTGTAGTCAGCTATCTTGGCAGCTGAAAATTGGGGAGTTTTCATTTGCATGTGTAAGAAAAGAAGAAGAGAAAATAGGGTTTGCGGTGTAATATCAACACTTTGCCTCAGAGACTGCTTGGAAGCCTGAATTCAATTTATGGCTACTAGTGTTAGTTAAAGCCTAGTCGGGCGTTGAGATTACACCTGGTGGAAGAGCCTCCAAGACTACCCCTGGAGGCCGGTGTTCTCTCCCGATTATGAGGCCTTGAGCAAGGGTCTTGGGAAGAATCCAACCCTAAAGTGTGTGTGCAAGAACTTCTGTTCTGGGGGGCGAGGGGGGTTTAAAAGCTATTTCAGTTAGCATTTGCCTGTGTAATAGCTCACAGAGTCTGCTCCAGCAGTGCATTTACTAAGTCAGTTGTTTAGAACCGGGGAGTGGGGGGTGCTTTTCCCATAGAAACAGCCACAGAAAGTGTTTGGGAGTTTCAAGGGCAGCCCAAGAGACCTATTTTACTGACATGGTATCTTATCCCTGCTGCATTTGGAAATCTCAGTGGGTGGTAAAGCAGAGATGGTAGTTTCGAGGTGGCTTGTGGATGTAGTCTCTATACTCTAGTTTTTGTATTTCTGCACGAGGTAATGGAAAGTATAGGAAGTTGGTCGGAGATACTTTCCTGGGGGAGGTGGGGAATCTTTTAAAAGCAGGGCAGCTGACACAGAGAAGACTGAAGCCTGAATCCACCACACCGTAAGCTTTGCCAGGACAGGAATACTGTCTGTTTTGTTCAGTGCTTCATACCAAATACCTGGTAGGTTGCCCAATGTAAAATAGGAACTTAAACTCTTGATGAATAAATAAATCATATAGTTAATTCTTTAGATCAATTGTATTAGCACAAATTAAGAAAAATGTATGTGTTTCTTAAAAATCCTGTAGGACATCAACAGATTCAGAAGGATTCAAGAAATATAAAACCTAAATAATCAAAAGTAAAAATCCCCTTTTATCCTGCTGATCCTACCCTTCACCTCAGAGACAATTGAAACTAGTCTAGTGATATTTTTTAATTTATTTATGATAGGCACACAGTGAGAGAGAGAGGCAGAGACATAGGCAGAGGGAGAAGCAGGCTCCATGCACCGGGAGCCCGACATGGGATTCGATCCCGGGTCTCCAGGATCGCTCCCTGGGCCAAAGGCAGGCGCTAAACCGCTGCACCACCCAGGGATCCCAGTCTAGTGATTTTTTAAATGCATTTTCAAACATCATAAAAACATACAAATTCATAGATTTTTCTCCCTTTATTTTATTTTATTATTTATTTATTTGCTCATCATAATCACACTCCTTCACCCTCATCCCCTAGATCTCCCATCCCCCACCCCCACCTTCCCTCTGGTGACTATCAGTTTGTTCTCTGGAGTTAAAAGTCTGTTTCTTGGTTTATCTCTCTCTCTCTCTCTCTCTCTCTCTTTTTCCCCCTTCGCTCATTTGTTTTGTTTCTCGAATTCCAAGACATGGGCTTGGAATTTGTCTTTCTCTGAGTAACTTATTTTGCTTAGCATTATAACTCTCTAGCTCCATCCATGTTGTTATAAATGGCAAGATTTCATCCTTCTTAGTGGCTGAATAATACACTACTTCTTCTTTATCCATTCATCTATCAGTGGATATTTGGACTGCTTCCAGAGTTTGGCTATTGTAAATAATAACGTAGGAATTTCTTTATAGATCTTGGGTTCTAACCCTTTATTGGATATGTCATTTGCAAATATCCTCTCCCATTCAGTAGGTTGCCTTATCATTCTGTTGATTATTTACTTCACAGTGCAGAAGATTTTATTTTGATGTAGTCCTAATAATTTACTTTTGCTTTTGTTTCCCTTGCCTCCGGAGACATATCTAGAAAAATGTTGCTACAGCCCATGTCAGAGAAATTACTGCTTGTGCTCTCCTGAAGGATTTTTATGGTTTTAGGTCTCACATGTAGATCTTTCCTCCATTTTGAGTTTATTTATCTTTGACAAAGGAAGAATGACTGTACAATGGGAAGAAGACAAGGTCCTCAATAAATGGTGCTAAGAAAATTGGACAGCCGCATGCAAAAGTATTAAACTAGACCACTTTCTTATTCCCTTTATTTTATATAAGTGGTGTCATGTTATTTTTTAAAATATTTTATTTATTCATGAGAGACACAGAGAGAAAGAGAGAGAGAGAGAGAGAGGCAGAGACACAGGCAGAGGGAGAAGCAGGCTCAATGCAGGGAGCCTGACCTGGGACTTGATCCCTGGTCTCCAGGATCATGCCCTGGGCTGAAGGTGGCGCTAAACCGCTGAGTCACCCAGGCTGCCCTAAATGGTGTCGTTTATATGTACTTTTTTGCACCCTGCTTTTCATTCCTTAAGAATGTATTTTAGACATCATTGCACCTCAGAACATTTAGATCTAACTCATTCTTTTTAACTGTTCCATAATCTTCTGTACTAAAAATGCATGTTAAAATTTATTAATTTCCCATCAGCGGCTATGTAGGTGTTACCGATCTTTTGCTATATCTGTATTCTTTTCAATGCCCTTGAACACATTTCCTTGTGTATGAATATTTCTTTTAGATAGCTACCCAAAGTGAAATTGCTCTATTGATATATATATGTGCTATTAAAAATATTAGGTTTAGCATCAGATCAGAGTACTGTAGCGATTGGCATTCTCATCAGCAAGTGTGAGAGCAGCATCTACTCCTTCCCTTTACCAACGCTATAAGTTATTCATCTTTTACCATTTTGCTAATTACAGAAATGCTCTGTCACTTAATTTGCATTTTCCAGATGATTTGGTAGGTTGAGCCTCTTTTAAGTTAGTTATGGACTAGTTTAAAAGTTGTTGACATATATTTAGCCTTGAATGAACTGCATCTTCACATATTTGGTGCTTTGTGTGATAACTTTGTTGCATGTTTGTTATTAATTTCTGAATATTCTTTATTATATTCTATTATTCATTCTTTGTTATGTAATTTGCAAATACATTTCTTTCTCTTCTGCTTGCTTTTGAACTTTGGTTAACTTTTTTCATAAAAAAAGTTTTCAAATTTTGAAAACACTATTGATTTGACCTCTTACAGGTAACCTGTCTTCCTTCTTGAAATATTTTTCACATTAATTTTCCTAAACAGTATACTTTCCTGGTTTGCCTCCTGACTCACCAGAAACTCTTTCTTATCTTTTATAGGCTCTTCCTTCTCTGTCTGGCCTCTAAATGTTAGAGTTCTTCAGAGCTTGGTTCTTCATACTCTTCTCAAATGACATTTTCACTTAATGTGATTTGACCATCGATAGCTTTAAATGCTGTCTTTGTGCCATCAATCTCTTTAATTAATGCCTCTAGATCATAGCTTTTCTTTAAGGTCCAGACCACAAAATCCAATTTGCTTCCTTGACAGTCTCACATAGGTGCCTCTTAGGAATCTCACATTTAATGTATCTTAAACAGAATTCTCTTATAAACCCCTCCCACCCACCTACTCCAAACTTCCAAGTCTTTTCTATCTCCATAAGTGGAACTGTCATCTACCATGTTACTAAATCTGGACACTTTCTGTGATTCTCAGGGAGAACTGCCATATAGGACTGAAAACTTAAAGCTTTAAAAAAGAAGAATCAATCAGCTGATACTGACAATATGGATTCAAGCTAAATAAATGGGAAATCCAACCACAGGCACAAAATGCAAATCACAGAAGTGTCAGATGATGCCTGAACATCCTGCTGCATGTTTAAAATGTGGAATTTGAGGGGTACCTGGCTGGCTCAGTCAGTAGAGTATGTTACACTTGATCTCGAGATTGTGAATTTGAGCCCCATTTTGGAGTTAGAGATTACTTAAAAACTAAATTAAATTAAATTTGGAATTTGATAAGTGAAACTTCATTTTCCTTATGCTAAGCATTCATTGACAAATTTATGTCATTTTATGTTATTATAATAATAATTATGATACCTAGCGTAATTCCAGAAAAATATGTATTTAAGAACTTTGAATGGATTATCGCGTTTAATTTTTACAGCAAAAATAGGTTGCTATTATAATTATCATGATTTTAATGATGACAAAACCAAGGTTTAAAGAGAATATTTAACTGGCCCAAGGTCAACAGTCTTCATGATTGTCTTCAGGTTAAATGAAAGATTAAAACACTCAAAACTGAAAATTATCTTGCCTTTAAAAAAAAAATCTTCCCTGGGAATCTATAATGTATAGACGACTTAGTCTGCTACCCAAGAATCACACTGGGGAGAGTCAGTTCATGACAACACTCTGAAACTACAGGGCCTTTTTCTTTTAAAGTCTTTGTGAGATAATAGAATTTTACTTTTCCAGGTTGAACTAAAAACAAGCCAGTCTGCCTTTGGAATAGTATGCCTTCCAGTCATGGTCCTATTCTTATACTCCTTTGACTTTTGCAACATTTTATTTTGTTTGGGTTTATTTATTTATTTATTTATGAGAGAGAGTGTGTGTATGTATAGGAGCGGGGGAAGGGCAGAGGCAGGGGGAGAGAGGAATCTACAAGTTGACTCCCCTCTGAGCTTGGAGCCGGACACAGGGCTCGATCCCAAGACCATGAGATCATGACCTGAACCAAAACCGAAAGTTTGCCGCTTAACTGACTGAGCTTCCCAGGTGCCTCCCCCACCCTTTTTATTTTTATTTTTTTAAGATATTATTTATTTATTCATGAGAGACACAGAAAGAGAGAGAGAGGCAGAGACACAGGCAGAGGGAGAAGCAGGCTCCATGCAGGGAGCCTGACATGGGACTCAATCCCGGGACTCTAGGATCACACCCTGGGCCGAAGGCAGGTGCTAAACCGCTGAGCCACCCAGGGATCCCCCACCCCCACCCTTTTTAAAGATTTATTTGCAACATCTTATTACTGAACACACATATGGGCAGCCGAAGAAGTAAAATATCCTTTTGCCAGGCAGTCTTAGTAGACTTTGGCCACCCAGATTGAACAAACTATTGTAGATATAGCAGAGATGTCTGCAGTCATGTTTGGTTGTCTGTGAGATAAGCATCTTCTTTGGAATATCCAGCTCTTGATCAAAATAGAAATGAACATACCATTTGGTGGGCTGATGAAGTAGTTTGTCTAGATATATAAGTTACATAGCCTTTTAAAAATAGTTTCCAGGGACGCCTGGATGGCTTACCGGTTGAGCATCTGCCTTCTGCTCAGGGCATGTTCCTAGAATCTGGGATCGAGCCCTGCATCAGGCTCCTTGTGAGGAGCCTGCTTCTCCCTCTGCCTATGTCTCTGCCTCTCTCTCTCTCTCTCTCTCTCATAAATAAATAAAATCTTTAAAAAAAATAAATAATAAAAATAGCTTCCAAATATGGATTATTGTCATATATATGTTTCTTGGGGCAGTTTTAATTTGTATACACACATATATTAGAAGGAGGCATAATGCCAGCATGTGGGCAATGGATTCTAAGAGGTTCGTCCTGGGTGTGAACTGATTCTTAGCGGATTTGGAGCTAGCTTCTCTCTCCTTGTCACATCTTTTACCTGGCTCTGTAGTTATCTTCCCCATCCACTAATCTATTAGTCTTATAGAAGTCACCTTTCCCACTCTAGGAAACTCCCATCAGACATATTGGTGGAGAGGGCAAGAAATAAGCTAGTGAGAAGACAGTGGCTGCATTCCCACTCAAGTCAGGAACAAGATAAGGTTGCCTTGTCACCTGGGCTGTCCCACATTGCATACATAATCCAAATGACAGAGAGGAGAAACATGATGAAGTATAAAAATTAGGGGAAAAAAGAGCAAAACTGAGACTATTTATAAACAATATGATTTTTTAAACCAGGAAAATCCACGATAAACCATGAAAACTAAGACATTTCACAAGGGTGTCCAGATATCTAATAACTAACCCAACATTCAGTGACTCCTACATACTAGAAATTACCAGTTAGAATGTGGATTATGAAAAATACCATTATCCACAGAAGCAGCAACTAAAGTTACTATAAAAAAGTACAAAATGAAAATATAAGACCCATATTGAAGGGAACTTTAAAACTTTCCTGAAGGAGAAATCAGAGATATTGCTAGGGGTTCACTGTGGATAGCAGAAGAGAGGGCTAAAAAAATTCAAATTTTTCTTTGGAAGTTAAAATGAGTGAAAATATCAGTGAGGGTGACAAAACATGAGAGACACCTAACTCTGGGAAATGAACAAGGGGTAGTGGAAAGGGAGGTGGGCGGGGGGTTGGGGTGACTGGGTGATGGGCACTGAGGGGGGCACTTGGTAGGATGACCTGGGTGTTATGCTAAATGTTGGCAAATTGAACTCCAACAAAAAAATTTTTTTAAAGAAATAAAATCTTAATTAAAAAAAAAAAAAAGAAGTTCAGGTTTGCAGACTCTGGAACTTGATTTATTAGCTTCTGAGATCTGAGTCACAATAACTGTGTAGCACCTAATGTACCAGGCACTGTGTATGAGGTAGTATGTAGAAAGATAAATGACAGTAGGAATCTCATGGAGCTCACAGCCTGAGGAAAGAGACCCATAAGCAAATAATTACAGCACATTAGACATTGCTGGGGTTATGTACAAGGTTTAATGGGAACTGATGGGATTGCTACCTAACCAACAGTTTCCTGATCATCACTGATGAGGGTCATCCAATCTGCTTGAATTCCTGCAATGAGAGAATCATACTACTTGAGGAGACTGCTCAATGGTTGGGCAATTCTAGAGTTTAGAAGGTCTTCCTCATATTGAGTTGAAACTTTCATCCCTATGACTTCTGCCTTCTGACCCTAGTTCTGCTTTGAGCAGGAGACAACCAAGCTATATCTTTCTGTATGCTTTAATTTTATGTCCCCTTGAGGCTTTTCTTCATTCTTCCATTACTCTCCATGCAATATTGTTAAAGGTTTGGAGAACACGATCATGTCCCCTTATTTATAACCTTTATTATTAGTTTTTTAAATTACTTTTTCTCTAAAATATGGTCAGTAGACCACTCAGTTAAGAGTCCCCTGGGAGCTTATTAAAAACACAGATTTCTGGACCCCATTCATGGAATTGGTGTGAGTTAGAGAAAAATGGCATTTTTGCCAGGATGATTCTTATGTGAGTTACATTTGTGAACCACAGATTCTGAGTCCAGTGGATCAGAATGGTCCAGTGTGTGCTGGCATTGATTGTGCTTCTGAATTACGACACTCTTATCACTCTAAAAAGAGTCTCTTAAAGGGTAATAGTTTTATGTGATTTAACTAGTAAAATTCCTTTGGAAGTTGCCTCAGCTCAGCCATTTTTCAAGCCAAGTGACTCTGGCCACTTGGGAGGTGAAGTGTGATAACAGAGGCTGTGACCACATAGTGTGACAGGAGATAGGGACAAGCTGTACTGATGGGATTTGGATTTCACTGGGGATTTGATTCTGGAGTTCTTTGTCCATTATTCTTGGAGAAATGTCAAAGATCTTGCCAGTGCTCTTCTCTGCTGAGTCTTTAGAGCCTAGGAAAGTGCCTGGCGCATTGTGAGACCTGACAAGTAGTAAAAGAACGCTTCCGTTCCTCTTCCCTTGGTCTGGCTTCTCCTCTGTTTAACTGTCTTTATGAAGATTAGCCCCAATGATCCAAGGCAGAGCAAGGATTTGAGGCACTGACAGTAACCTTAGAACAGATTTTTCTCTACATGAAATCCGCTGAGGATTCCAGTTTTGGCGTCTTGGGTAAATAATCCCTGCCCTGCCTGTCTCACTATCTCATTGTGAAAATCAAACGAAGTAATGGAGGTGAAATTGCTTTGCTAACTGCAAATCTCCATCCTCTGGGGGGAGATAATTACGTTATGAGAAAAGACTATTTATAAGTTAGGTAAATAGCTAAGATTGCATGCTTAGCAATGCAGAGATGGCACGCAGAGTTTAGCTTTGGGGATGGATTTCTCTGCTCTCAGGCCAGGCTTAGGTATAGAGAACCTGGTTCTCCAAGTTTAGACTTTGCCCAAACCTAGGACACTCACCCAGTTCCTCAGAAGGCTGAGAACTTCTGCAACCACTTCCCAAAGAACTTCCTGTCTGTCTAACTTGGCTCTTGGCTATTAGCCTCCATTACCCATCCTCAATCCCCCTGATAAACAGTTTTTTGTTACTTAAGGATCTCTAGAGCTGTGCTGTCCAATAGGGTAACCCTTAACCGTATACCAGGTATTCAGTAGCCACACATTAGAAGTAGAATATTTTCATTATTGTAAAAAGTTTCATTGGACAAAACAGCTCTAGAGCCTTCTCTCTGGAATGAGGTAGTATATGTTTTCTCTCAGACTTACTGTTATCAACCAAAGCTCAATAATACATAAGTCAATTCTAATGGATGTGCTATAGAAGTCTTTGACATTTCCATGCATAAGATTAGTATGTTCTGATTTAAATTTGGAATCGATAGAGAAAGAAAATATGAGGATAGAGAAAAATTGAAAGTGAGAAGGAGGCAAAGAGAAAGAGGGTCCCACAAAAATAGTAGGAGAAAAAATTCTTCTAGGCTATTGCTTTATAAATAACAATTATAAGAATTTCTCATTGTATTTATTTTTTGTTGACTTGTTTATTGTCTATCTCTTCATGCAGACTGTCAATACACAAAAGCAGGTAACATGTCTCTCTTATTCCCAAAAGTTCCTTCAGGGTAGAGAACATGGTTCAATTCATAGAGTTACTAGTTAAGTGGATGGACGGCTTATCAGACTCTATTGCTCACCTGGAATGTGTATACTCAAATAAGTTTTCAGCACTTTAAAAAATATTTATTAATTCCATAAACTGAACCATTGTTTTTTTTTTTTTTTCACTGTGACATCACTTGCCAATTTTCAATGTCAACATACCAGAATTTCCCTTTTCAACATAGATTTTTCACACCATGGGTTGGAAGACTACCTGTGGATGAGACAATAATTTAAGTTTGATTTTACTTTGGATGCTTAGAGGTTTCTGCTAATGTTGGAAAGTTGTTTGACATTTAAAAGCTATTTTGTGGCCTTTACCTTGAACTTTGGAGGTTACAATTGGATTCAACATTTACCTCATGGTTTTGAGCCGATGCAAGACTTAATTAATCTGGGTGAATCAAAGATGGATGAGGATGACCTTGCCTTATGTCCCTCAGCCTCCTTCTGGGCTGGTGACATAATTTGCAGGCCCAACACAGAAAACAAATGCAGGGCCCCTTGGTTAAAGGACAGGTAAAAACTTCCATCAGAAGTGTTAACTTATAAAGCCTTTTTCTTTCATCTGCAGTTTTTCTCTCAACTTGTCGTGGTGTATTTTCTTTGCTATCCTCCAGGAGAAAAATAAAACATAATTTTAATTATTAGCAGAAACTTACCATTCATCTTTATATTTTGCAATGCCAGTGTTCAATGCAAATGAGAGCATTCTGCTAATATGGGATTACCGAAGTGACACAAATCACACAAATCGTATTTTGCAATTCAAGCATGCTTTTGTATTTTGTTTTTACCAGTGTACAAAACCAATGCAACTATTTTTACTTCACCTCTTGATAACACACACGTTCTAGTAACACTGCTTCCTTCTGCTTGCTGATTAGTGAGGAAGTGCTGAAAGGGAAAGGAGCCATGGTTGGCCATATCTTATCCTTCTTTCTGTGTTGGTGTTTTCAGCAGAAATGGTTGGCTAATAATCCAGGGGAGCAACCTGAGTGAGAAAAGACATGATAGGGTTGGGTCTTTTTTTTCTTTTTTGAGATTTTATTTATTTATTCATTAAGGACACACAGAGAGAGAAGCAGAGACACAGGCAGAGGGAGAAGCAGGCTCCCTGCAGGGAGCCCAATGCAGGACTCGATCCCAGGATCCTGGGGCCACGACCTGAGTTGAAGGCAGATGCTCAACCACTGAGCCAACCAGGTGTCCAATAATAGGGGTTTTTGGTTGTTCCTTCTTCTTAGCACAGCAGTGTCTTTGTTCTGCTTTTGACAAGTTTGGGTCCAGTAGAAACCATGGCCTCTGAGGGCTGTCTTCATTCCCAATGACTCAGTCATAGATGTGTTGATAAGCATGAGCACAGGATTCTGGTGGACCCACAATCTGTGAGAATTCAATAAGGCTCAGTGGTAAACACATTGTAGAAGTTGCTGAGAGACCATGGAAAAAGGGAAAATGCTTTCTATATATGTGTTCACCTTGTATTTGCTTGGAGTGTTACTAAAGAGATGCCCGGGTGGCTCAGCAGTTGAGCATCTGCCTTCAGCTCAGGGTGTGATCCTCAGGGTCCTGGAATCAAGTCCTGCACTAGGCTCCCAGTGGGGAGCCTCCTTCTCTCTCTGCCTATGTCTCTGCCTTTCTCTGTGTGTCTCTCAGGAATAAATAAATAAAATCTTAAAAACAAAAAAAGAATTTCAAGATGGTGATGAGCATTGAACCAAGATCTGGGTTTCTGTCTGCACTGGTCACAGGACCACGAAGCTGGCCTATCCCCAGTCCTTCCCAGTTACCACCTAAAGCAGCCTCTCAGGAAACATCGTTCTTGCTGAGATCACACCAGCAACTCGGGCAGAATAATAATCTCAGAAGAGCTTCCGTTGCCTTAAGTCTAGTAATCAAGTGGCGTAAGCTGCCCCCGGGATGCCCCCTCCTGGGTCAAAGTGTTGAGACAAAGCATAATTCCCTCCACTGAAACATTTTTCAAGGAAGAGTTCCCACCTGTGACTCAGAGGAAGGTGAACTTTGGTACAGAACCAAAAGCATAAGGGCTGAAGTGCTGCCATTTGACACACCTGGCTTGTAGTCCTGAGACTTGTCGTTTACTGTTGATAGAACCTTTCACATGTAACCCAGATATTTCTGGGTCCTAGTTCCTCGTCTGTAAAGTGGGAATACTATTAGAACCCATACCCTAGGAACTTTAGGCTCCTACTGCTGGAATACTTTTGTTAAGGTGAAATATGATAATATACGTGCAGAGCTCAGTCCAGCTCTTGTTACATAGAAGGCGTTCAATGAACAGAAGCTGGTACGATTGCTGTTATTATAATTGTATATATAACATCATTCATATCTTGGTTAAACAAACTTCTCCAGTTATTTTCTCAGCTTCCTGATAAGCATTTCTTGAGAAATGAGTCAATAGAAATCTCTGTGTTCTAAACACTGCCCTCGAATAAGGAATGCAGAGCTCCCTCTGCGAGAAGAAAAACCAGAGATGAATTAAATTAAATTAATCACGCTGTTTATAAATAATTGTCCAAGCAACATGAGACAAGATTTGTTTCCTGGGTACATTGTGCCCTGTGCTGAACAGTTGGGGCTGTTATTTTGAATATGCCTCCTGGCTTTCGAATTACCTGTAGACATTTCTTTGACCCAAACTAAAACCATGTCCAACAAGTTGGGTACATTCTGTGTGTATTTGTTTTGCCTCCTTTGTTCTGCATGTGCACTTGTTGCTAGGGTGTTAGGGTTCTGTGTACCAGCCCTCTGGTATTGGTGCCCACAACAAAGGGAGCATGCATGCCACTCTGCAGGCCAGACAGACTCCCAAACCACACCCAGCTCCAGAGGTGCCTCAGGTGGTCCGGGGTCGTGATGGGAGGCAGTGTGTGTGCTGTTCTGACCCTTGACCCTGTATCACACTAGAGTCACTTCTGAGCTTTTGCCAGCGGAGCCTAGGTTCCACTTGTAGATTTTTTTTTTTTAAAGATTTTATTTATTTATTCATGAGAGACACACACACACAGAGAGAGAGAGAGAGAGAGAGAGAGAGAGAGAGGCAGAGACACAGGCAGAGGGAGAAGCAGGCTCCATGCAGGGAGCCGGATGCAGGACAGTCCCGGGACTCCAGAATCATACACTGAGCCAAAGCAGACACTCAACTGCTGAGCCACCCAGGCGTCCCTCACTTGTAGAGATTCTATTTAATGGGGCCAGATGAAGACCAGAAAGGCATGTTTTAGGGGCTTTGATGTACAGCAGTATTGAGAATGGTTAGTATAGTGGAAAGAGCAGGAAGCCTATGTTGATCACTGAGCAGTCAACATTTTTCAGCATCAATAAAACAGGGAAGTTGTGGATAAGTGTGGGTGTGGGTGTAGCCCATTAGTTCTCAACGAGGCACAGTTTTATATACCAGGGGGATATTTGGCAATGTCTGAAAGCATTTTTGGTTCTACAATTGGTGAGTGCTACAGTCATCCAGTAGATATAGGCCAGGGTTGCTTCTAAGCATCCAACAATGCATGGGCAGCCCCCATCCCCCACCCCAACAAAGAATTGTCTGGCCCCAAATTTCAAAATAGTGCTAAGGTAGAGAAACCCTGCTTTAAGCGAATCCTCTGGGCTTTGCAACATAGAATCTCCTTACCACTGTCAGGGGACAGCAAGAGGAGTCTTTTTTCGGTGCCAGGAGGTATGGGTGTGCTTTTACCTGCCCACTTCAGCACAACCCCTGCACCATGTGGGTCCTCTTAATTCACATCCATTACCAAGACAAGACAGGTTAAAAAAAAAAGAAAAAGCCCATTGTTTTGTTTGTAGAGGACGATTGATGTTATTTCTGGGAAGAAGGGCCCTGAATTTCTGAGGTTAGCGTGTGGCAGTCACCTTGCAGCTAAGCCCTTTCCAGCAGACAGGCTCTATGAGCTTGTTCTCTTACAACATGTACTTGGCAGGGACACAGCCCTCCCGATTTAGTCAGAGCAGCTGTTCAGGAAGGAATCGCCTCCAGAGCACACGAGATCCACCAGAAAACCATACTCCTTGTCAACGTGTGTTTGGGCCTTAGTGTAAGGCTGCAGGTCCCTGGACCACAGAGGTGATAAAACTCCATCTTATACTAGATGTCGACAAACCAGTGTGTCCAGAAGAGGGCAAAACCCATGACTTTCCTTGCAGAACTAATGACCTGCGAGGGACAATGTCAGGAACAAGGGTTGCTAAGCTAAGAGCATAAAGATTCAGGTCATAAGCGTTGCTTTTATTTATCTAAGGACTGTCCCAGGAAAAAGAGATTTGGCGTGTTCTGCAAGGTCCCAGGGGAAAGCAGTAGGGATGAAAGATTGAAGTTTTAAGAGTATGCATTTAAGCACGAAATGGAATGGACTGCCTTACTAGGATATTCCTAATACAGAGAATAAGTAGAATAAAATAGAAGGAGAAAATTGGATGACCTCCCAGTGACGAAGCGGTGATGGATATTGGTCACTGAAAGCATTGGCTGAATTAGCATGGCTGAGCAAGCCGTGGGATGTCTAAGGAGGCACCCTCAGACCCCTCCTTTGTAGTTGTGTGAGTTACAGAATCACAAGGAGTCCTCCCGCAGTGCAGTTAAACTCAAGAATGAGCAAAACCTACTTCAACCAGCATAATATCTCATTTGGTTGAAGCTGGAGACCTTCTGGAAAGATTGCCAGTGGGTAGAAATGTGCCAGAGGTAATATTGTTAATTTCAGGGGCTGTTTTGTTTTGGTTTATGATTCCTCTGGCTGTCTCTGGATGGTAGGAAATTTAGACGTAACTAAGGAAGGAAATTCATCCCCAGGCTCTCTAGATGCTCAGTGCTTACTTACATAGCTGATTTGATGCCTGAGATTCCATTTGAGGAAAATACTGTCGTATCTACCCATCAGGATAATTTTCTATTGTTTGAGCCTTTAATATGAACACAATTACTATTTAAATATGTTCATAGAGAAGGGCCCCGAGGTTGGGTTTCAAGAGACATCCCCCTCAATCTGATCTTTATATTCTTCCTTTTTTACATAGAGATGTCAGGACCAGGACTTTAGGCTCTGGAAATAACAAGGCAGGATCCCAAGCTAGCAGGAACCAGAGTACCAGTGGAGCAGTTTAGTGTTATGGCTAAAAGCATAGGACCTGGTATTTGATGGACCTCAGTTTGACTTCAGGTCCTGCCACCTTGAAGCTGTGTGACCCTGGGCAAGTTGCTTGACCTCTCTATGCTTCAGTTTCTTCCTGTGCAAAATGGTTCTTGCCTCATAAGACTGTTATGAGGTTTGTGTAAGATCCTGTACACATGGATCCTGGAATACATAAATTATTGATAAACTGTGTTCTCAATATCATAATCATCTTTCCAGGCAAAAAGTCAGGAAGACAGGTTCATAGAAGGCTCCTACTGCTGGAAGACTTGTTCACTGTCAGAATGGGTGGTGAAGGGAAATGGTTTGGTGCCCAAGTCACCATAATATCCTCCTGATAAGGGGCAGGATAGTTGCTGAGCAATAGGTTCAGAAGTACTTTGCCTGCAAGGACAGGGGAACTGTGGAGAAAGGAGGCATGCAGAAAGTTCTAGCCGCTGCTCTACTAGAAATGTGATGAAATTGTCTTCAAGCCCTGAGTGAGGAAACCCAGCGAAAGGCTTCTGGTTATAGAAACAAACAATTGTGTGCACTCTGGGTTATATTCACGCAAAGAGCCAGGAACCTACTTTTCTCAAAAAGATTTCTGAATGTCTTTTCTTGTTTCTGTGCATATTTCAGGTTATTTTTAACAAGATTCTTAGAAACATTTCGCAGTTAGAATTGTTCTTGGAGAGCCTTTTATTCTCTAAGAAATTAGTGAATCTATATTTTGATAAACCTGACAAACAAATATATTTGGTGTCTGTTCCTGTTCCTTTACTCTTTCCAGACTTTTATTTCCTTTGCTGGCTGGTGTAGTGTAATTTGTTCCTCTCTTTGTGAATTAGCATTGCCTGCTTTAAGTTTCTGGCTTTGGGGAAAGGAGTATACATGTGTGTGTATCCATGTATATGTGTGCATATGTGGATACATATATATGGTAGCCATGTATAATAATTAGATGCTTCAGGAATAATTTGGTTTCCTGGTCCAGACATTCCCCCCTCCCCCATTCCTCCTCCTTCCTTCCCCTCCCTTCTTCTCCTCCTTCTATATCATCATCATTGTAACACCTACCATTTACTGACCACTGCTTTATATGCAGGGTATTGAACTAAGTGTATTACATGTGCCATCTTATTGAATCTTTAATATACTCTATGGAGCAGGTATTATTATTATTCTCATTTTACTGATGAAGAAACTGAGACTCAGAGAGATTAATTTGGCCAGTTCTTACAGCTGGTGAGGGTTAGGACCAGGGTTCTCACACATGTTCATCTGATTTCAAAGTCTTTGCTGTAAACCACTAAGCTATTAACTGCTAGTTAACTGCAAACTCTGAAAAAATATAGAACTTTTGGGTCTTAGACACGAGGAAGGCTTCAGAAGTGATCTGGTTACATATTCCAGCCAGGGCAGTGATCTCTCCTATAACTTTTCTGATAGCTGTCTATCTCCCCTCCTGAGGACAGGCAGCTCATTATTATCCAAAGCAAGACATTCTATTGTTTGAACAGTCCTAATTGTTGCAGATTTTGGTCAAATTTTACTTGTCTATATCATAGCATTGTAAAAACTTAGAGTTTTATAGCTGGAAGTGATAACAGAGCTTGAGTATTCCAGCAGTTTTGAAACACATTTTTTTTTTCAGGTGTGGAAATCTTTTGTTCAAATGGAATCTTAAAAATCTTAAAAATGAAATTTTATCACTGCTTTGATCAAGACAGATGCTCATATGGGCATGTGCATGTAAATGGCCTACAACCCCCTTCCTCCAGGGTCTCCTATGGCCACTCCATGGGGTTGTATGTTAGTCTTAGGAAGAGAATAACCTGAAGTAGACTGATGAACCCAGTATTTTACAGATAAGAAAATTGAGGTTCAAAGACTTAAGATGTTTGCTTAAGAGAAAGCTGCTATATCTGGAGAACTAAGATCTGAATCTGAGTCTCAGACCTCTTAGCCCATTCTCATTTATTCATACACATAGTGCCTTATTATTTTTTTTTTTTTACATTTCTAATGTGGACCAGGCACTGTTTTTTCCATATTCTATGGGAGAGGCCTAGACAGGCAAGATCTTTGCCATTAAGGAGCTCACAGTCGAGATTTTGCCATTCCATTTCTTTTTTGATGGCTTGAGCCCTTGGAAACCACACACACGCACATGCACACACACACACATGCACACGCACACACACGCACACACAATCTGACCATCCTGGGCAATGTCCCCTGCATTCAGTCCAGTTTGCCAATAACTTTCCAAAAGAATGGGCTCTAGAATTCAACTCAAAGCTATGCACACATTTGATAATTTTAGGGTGACCTTTTCTTGACAGTATTGCATATTATAATTTATTTTTTCTTTCTTTGATTTTCTTTTGAGACTATGTGTAAACTATAAACATGGAGAGACGATCTATTTCATGTGCATCATTCAAGAGAATGGAAAGGCCATTCAGGCAAGTAGGATTTTAAACTATGAATGTCAGCCAGTTTGAGTTGTAATAGAACAACTTTGAGCCACATAGTGGGATTGGCAGTGGACGAGGAGTGACGGGCATATAAAGCTTTTCTTGCCTGATCAAGTCTGTTGTCCAGCTCATTTCCCTCAATTCTTTCCCGACCTAACTCTCTGTGCAATGTGCATGCAGGACTGATCAGTCTTCCCCCAAATAAATAGTGAGTTCTCCTAGTCTGGATTGTTTCTACTGCCCTAAATGCTCTTTCTCGATTTCCTGCCTGGCATAAGTCTACTCATCCTTTAAGGCAGGGTTCCAACATGAGTTCTCTGAACTTCCCTGATCTCTGGGCCCTCAGTCTCTGAGCAATAACCAATCACTTCCCCCTCTGGGCTCCCTTACCACCTGCCTCTCCTTCTCTTGGAAGCTTAGTTAATCACAAAGGATCTTAGGTACTCTAATGCACCTGAGCATCTCTCCTCCCTTGGGCAGCTTGCCAAGAGTGGATCATTTTCTTACCTGCAGTGGCTGGGAGCAAGGGTCCCTGTCCAGTGAAGATGCACTGGAGGTGCGTGCTGGTGTAGTGAGACACTCATTGGATTGCCCGATTGGGATCCTGGCTCTACTTGGAACACATGTTTGACTTAGAACAAGTTACTAGGACTTCATGCCACTCAACCAGAACCTGCAAATAATAAGACCTAGGTCAAAGGATTGTTGTGAAAATTATATCAGGTGATTCTATCATTTGTTTAGCACAATAAATGGCACATAATAAGTATTGGCTATTTTTCTTATGGGTCCGTACTTTTAAGGCATTTTCTTCTAGATATTTTTAGATCCAGTCATATTGAAACAGTTGAGCTGAAAAAGCAGGTGATCAGCCTCATTCCCCAAAGACTCAAAGTTCCAATCCTTTTATTTGTCATTGAGAAATGTGGTAGGCAATGGGGAAAAAAAAATCTCACCAGGAGAATGGTTTGACCTTAGTTATATGTGTATATTGAGAAGTAGCGTAAGAAGTGCATTAGGATTGGAACAAGCCATGCCCACTGAGTTGATCTTGAACTTTGGCATATTGAAACATGGACATATCTGAAGTTGGTGACAGAATTAAAACTGCTTTGGGAATACATTTGTCCAGGGGCCAAAAGGTAGGCATTTCAAACTGTGCAAACTCAGCTGGTTGGGTCTTTTCTACAAGTAGCACAAAATAGCAAGAAGAGTGCTGGCCTGTGATTTTAGAGCTTCCACCCTGTGGGTGTATTGCATTATGCCTTTGCTAAGACTCTGTGTTCTCTGCAATTCAGTTTTCTCATCTGTCTGATAGGAACTTTTGTCACTTGCCTACCACGTTCACAACTCCTAACATATCAGCATTCTACCCATACTATTATTTATTTAGTATTTACCTTTATTCATTTTTTTTACTATTTACCTTTAAATCCATTTTAATATTTACTATTTACCTTTAAATACATTTTTTTAAATGCTGCATTTTTTTTCAGTAGACAGGATAGGGAAAGCAAGGCTTTAATTTTTTTTTTATTTATTTTTTAAGGCAGGAAAGGGCAAGGTGAGGAGGGCAATCTTAAGCAGGCTCCACACCCAGTGTGAAGCCCAATGTGGGGCTTCATCTCACTACCCCAAGACTGGACCTGAACTGAAATCAAGAGTCAGACACTTATTCGACCAAGCCACCCAGGTGCCCCTAATACATTTTTAATCTAAATAAGTGTATTTGTAAAAACTAACAAACATATCATAACCTTGAACGCAAAATCATATAGAGTAGATTACTTTAAATATAAATGCAATGAAAACACATTATTATTTGTATATATTATTATTACTAAAATTTAACTTGATCCCATTGCTTGCCAAAGGCTCTGATTCTAAGGCCTGCTCTCCATTTGTTAGGTATTAGAAACTTGCTAATGCCAGGGTGGGGGCAACTAAGTCTTTTCTTTAAAATAAGCAGAATGAAAAAAAATAAGCAGAATGAGTGGAAGAAGTATCAGATACCCTTATTGTGATTCAAATTATTTAATGCTGTGCCCTTTGTTTGACGTATCACCTGTGGAACACATCCTATATTTGGGAAATACTGGATCTTCCAGAGTCCATATTCTATTCTGGTAGATAGTGAATGTAAAAACAAAGGAAGAAATTGACCTAGGGCATTGCCTTTTGAGTGATTGAACTTACTCGTAACTTAATACAAGTCTACATGCTCACTGTTTATAGACAATTCCATTAATTTTTGTCAGCGAATTACAGCCAAGCATTCTATGTTTTCATCACATAAAGAACACCTACAAAAATTGCTTTGTGTATCTCTTTACATTTTTAAATCCTCATATTTATGATTCATCATTACATCTTATTTCATCTTCAGTGTCACAAAAACCTATAACCATTCCCTCGTTCACTCTGCTAAAATACACTGTGTGCATTTCGGTGCTTCTACTCTGATTCCTTGTGGAGCATCATTGAGTGCTTCATCTTGTAGCTCTGGCTCTTCCCACCCACCTGTACTTCCTCTTTGCAGCCCTGTTAAGTCTCTGGCCTAAAGTGCTGCCTCAGGTGTGAGTATAATAACTGGATATACACTTGCTAGAAGAATCTTATACTCCTATAAGCACAGGAGTTACCTGAGAGCATTTTTTAAAAATGCAAGTGTCAAGGCACCTGGGTGGCTCAGTCGGTTGAACGTCTATCTGCCTTTGGTTCAGGTCATGATCCCAGGTCCTGGGATTCAGCCCCACATTGAGGGTGTCTGTTCAGCAGGGAGCCTGCTTGTCCCTCTCCCTCTGCCCCTTCCCCCTACTCATGCTATTGCTCTCTCTCAAATACATAAATAAAATATCTTTTAAAAAATGCAGATGTATGCTGCCCCACCTGACCCCTGCCCTCTTACTCCTACTGACAGAGAGGTCAGGTGTGGATCCTGGGAATCTGAATTTATTGTTAAGTTCCCAAGATAATTCTGGCACACATAACCTCTAGACCACTTTGTGAATGATGACTTAGCTAGTGATTTTTCTCCTTTTGCCCTGTTCCTACTCTTTCCCTCTTCCTTCTCCTCACCCTTCTTCTTCTGGAACATAGGTAATTATAAGTCTATTTCATGAAGTGTTAATATTACACTTCACCACAAAACTCTTCCCTGGGACTTCCCTGGGACTCTTCCCTATGTTCCCCAGTGGACAGCATTCCTGGTTTGGGAGGCAGAGTGCCTGATTCATCGCAATGGCCCCACCATCCGCATCAAGCAATCTATGCCCCTACATTGACCTTCTTCCTCTTCTGAAATTGAAATAATATTCTTCCTTATGGAGGAATCTTAATCCTTAAAATCTTAATCTTTAAGATTGAACATGGAAAAAGATACAAAAATGTTTTGTAAATTGTAGAAGATTCTACTAAAACCATTAAAACAAGAAACTGTACTTGAAAAAGTCATGTGTTGAAATGTCGGAGGTTCTTTCTCAATGATGTTTTGCATCAGGGATTTTGAGCGGCTCTGCCAATGTTTCTGCTCAAGCATATGTTTGAGGAGAGACAGTTGTGGTCTCACTGCATTTTAAGTGGTGGCATCTCAGCTACCCTATCCTATCCTACCCAGATCCCTTTAACAGCTTTGCAATGTAATTTCACAGATTCAGAAATTGAGGTCTTTCAGATTCTTTAATACAAATCCAAAAATTACCCTCTCTGTGTTTGCAGCAAAACCTCTTCCCTCCCTACAGAATATAAAGTATCAGATACTAACAATAGAATATTAAAAGCCAAATTCAAGCAATTACCCACAGCTTTGGAGAACAGTCCCACACACAGCTGGTGCCCAATCAGAAGGTCTGTATCTGTCACCCACCATCTCTGCTACTCCTAGAATCAGAATGTCAGGGCTGCAGAGGATCTTCTAGATAATCCTCCTCCTCCCCATTTAGCAAGTGGGGAAAGTGAGGCACAAGGAAGAGAGTGAGTCATCAGAGGTTCCTGTGGATGAAAGCCAATATGGTGTTCTTTGCCGGGTCCCTGTGTTCTGGTTGCTATACCCTGCATGTTCACGTAGCCTGAATAGGAGTGGCGCAGACCTCCAACGGTGATTCTGTGGTCACCTCTATCTTTATTTGACACTCTGGCAGCATTGTATGAGAGAGCCAATGTAGCCTTTGGAAACACTCCTCAAAGAGCCTCCTTCACTCTCCCCACCTGCTCTGGAGCCTTTGCGTACCCCACTCTGTGGCTCTCACCAGCCCTCACCATCCTGCCTTGTTGCCCATCTTCTGTCTTCATTCTTTACTGTGTTTATTCACCCAACCTCTCTCTTTGACTATGTCCTCGGACTTTTCTCCTGCCTCTTTGCGGGGCTTTTTTCCTTTCCATCTTCATCTCCCCAGTTTCACATCACAGAAAATATATGTGCCACTTGGCAAATATTTTCTTTTAGTGAGTTTGGGAGGGAGGAGGGGTTCGCACCTTCATGAATATCCCAGTCACATTGTGCTTCAGTAAAAGGAGGAGCCGCATCACCCTGCAGGCTTCCCACAGGTGGAATAGACGTGAACCTCGGCACATACCTCTTTTACCTTGGAATGTGTCGCAGTGGGACAAGGAAATGCTAGAGACCTAGCCCCACCTGAACACAGGGCTTAGCTGTGGCAGTTCTCAAGACAATGAGTGATGATATATCAGGACAGTTAAAAGCACAGACTTTAGTATCAAAATTGACCTAAATGTAAGATCTGATCCTACTATTTTTCAACTGACTAAATCTGGGTAAATTATTTAACCTTTCTGAAATTCGGTTTCCTTGTCTGTTAAATGGTTGTAAAAGTCACAGTTAAGGCATATAACATAGCTTCATGTGTGGCCTGTTTTTATTATTGCTAATAATGGTAATAATAAGTATAATAATAAAGGGAATTTGGCCAATGGGAAATTAGAACCCCTTCCTTCCTTCCTATTCATTATTTTTTTCTTTTAATAGATATTTTCAATGAATGAGACATAAAAAATGGAGGGACGTATGTAAAGACTTGAGGCTGCGTCTTGAGTTATCTAGAGAGCTTATACTTGAAAATAGCATGGAAGAAGGAATCTATAGCCAAAGATGAATCAAAAGCTATGGTCAGAGCAAGTAGCAAACTCAGAAATAGTTAGATCTCGATATTTAGGTAAGAAATCTTGCATATTCTATTGCAATAAGAATAGTCTTCCAACCGGAAAGATGAGACTATTATAGGGAGAAGGTTGCTGTCCAAGATTCATGAAAAGCATTTAACTGTCTCTGAGCCAAGGTGTATTACCTCTCAGAGGATTAAAGGAACTGGTTGATAAGATCTCTGGCACTCTTTTGAGGGCAGGGGAAGTGAGGGCAGGCTGGAGACCAGTAAATATTACCCCAGTTCTTAAAAAAGACTAAAGCTGGATTCCAGAAACTGTAGACTCCTAGCTTGAAATAGGCCTTACCAAAATTCTAAGACAGCTATTACACAAATGATTTGTGAGCAAGAGTCAATATTGTTTCATTAAAAAACAATTCATGCCAACTAATTTCATTATCAGGATAGATTTATTGCATGGCAGAAACATTTCAGCAAAGCACTGGATAAAGCCTTCCACGGGTGGGTTTATTCTCAGGCACACTGAATGGTAGCTGTTTGCTGGGAAGGCAGTCTGCTTTAGCTCTGTCCTAATCTCTGTTGATTAGGTTTTGTTGTGGTTGTTGTTATTGTTTGTTTTGCTTGTTTTTATCTTGACCAAAAATTGAGAACCTAGCAGGCAGATGACACTAAGTCGAAAGATCTAGGTAGCAGTAAATTATCTGATCTGTGTGCTTATGAAACCCTTGAAGTCTAGTTTGAATGGGTGCTAAATGATCATATCTGGGATGTAGCAGTTGTTACGATTTAGAATGATCTCAATTAACTAAAATGATACCAAACCTATAAAATGAAATTTCTGTGAGACTAATGTAATGGCTTGTATTTTGGCATAAGTAAATAAAATAAAATAGGCTGCACCAATGTAATAAAGAGCCACAGGAATCGACAGCTGTTTGTGTCAAAGATACAAATTGGCAACAAACAAACTCCTGTAAGCCAATATTGCCATTGTCAGGAATGAATTTAGTGTTGACCATATTCATAGAAGTAAACCAAATTGATGATGAAATGTGCATGATACATACAAGTCAGGCTCATCGGGTAGATTTGTGCTCTTTCCAGGCTGTGTTACAAGAGATAATCACAATAAGATTGTTTTCAGAGGACAGTGATCATTATGGGCAATAATCCGGAAACCATGATATATAATGAACTAGTAAAGAAAATGGGAACTTGTAGCCTGGAGAAGAGAAAACTTGGAGGTTATAATTAGCAGAGAGAAGAATTTTGAGTGGGCCCAGAGGGCACAGTCGTTCCACTGGGTTGAAATGATAGGAAGGTGGATTTGGGCTGAACGTTAATAAGTTCTTTTTCTAACTGAAGTTGCTCAAAAATAATAAAGGCCTGGCGGGTCACTGGAGACTCCCAAGTAGGGTCTAAAGGACCACCCGGCTGCATGGCACGAGGGGCTCGTGTGCACTGGGTGGGCCCTTTGCAGAGATCTTCGAGGCCATCCATTCCAATGCTAAGGTGCTATGATCTCCCCTCTCTAGGGATGCGGTGGAGTGTGGTGGCCAATGGGAGAGTCACTGCCACCCTCCAGCAACTTCTTCCTTGGTGGCTGCTCACCCCAGTGACCCTTAGGCCCTGGGGCAGTGACTCCGAAGACAGCCATCCCTCCGAAAGAGGGCAGATTGTAAGCTGCCGCTTGAGTGGGACTGCTCCTGCCCTTCCCTCCATCCCGCCTCGCACCTGGCAGCCCGCGCCCCCCACCCCCGGGGAGTGTCTCGGGCTCCGGCAGGTGGCGCTGGAGGGCATCAGGGGACTGGCCACCTCCTGGTTCCCTGGGGTTCCTCCTGCAATCCCTTCCCCTGCGCAGGGATAGTTTTCCAACCCCACCCCCCACCCCTGCACTCCCCTCCTGGCATCTCGCCCTTGTCTCACACTCTCTGTTGTCCCCAATACGTCCCCTTACTGTTCCTGGTCTGTCTGTCTCATGTTCCAAACACGATCGCTCGCTGTGTCCTATCTCAGTCCTAGATGTCTCCAAATACGCCTCCTTCGCTGTGTCTGCTCACAGACGTTGTCAAATACATCCTCGGGGCGCCTGTCGTGGTCAGAGCCGTGTTCCAGAAGCTCGCATTTCTTGCTTGTTCATGGCTGTCACAGTCCTGTCCAGACCGCTCACTGTCTCGTCTCTGTCCTGTTCTGGGCCAGACGCTAACGCGCTTGCTCCCCGGGGTCTGGGTCCAAACCTGTGTCCCTGTGTCAGGTGCACACCTCCACTCGCTCTTCCTTAAAGGCCGGTGTCAGCCCTCTTCAGGTGTGCCCCATTTCTTTACCTTGGAAGACACGGGAGCAGAGATCCAGCAGAGGGGGACAGTCTCCGCGGCACCCCCGGAGCGCGGCCCAGACAGCTGCTCCCGAGCCTGTGCCCGGGCCCTGCTGCTCTGAGATGCTGGCTTCCCTCTTGGACTAGAACCTGGCGTCTTCCTTTCTAGAGCCTTGGGCAGGGCCAACAGTATCGTCGTGCTTATTAAAGACTCTGCAGTCTTGCCCTGGAGCTGGTGGAGCAGCCCGTGGTAGCAGCTTAAAAGCCTTGAGTCTGACCTTGTTGCTCCCAAAGGAGAGAAGTGCTGGCAGCTCCCGCGGCAGAGACGTGACCCACCTGCAGCCCACCTGCAGCCGGCAGGTGGAGGAGGGCGGAGCTGAGCAGTGCTGGGGCGCTTGACTTGAAGTCAGGGACCCCAACTGCAGCCCCGGCTCTGCTCCTAACATGCCGTGAGGTGTTGGCCCATGCCCTTCCTTTCCTGGACCTCACTTTCTACGTCCATGAACTGACGTTTAGACTCAGGGATCTCCAAGATCCCTCTCCATTTCTAGGACCACAGGATGCTGCTACATCCCTCAGCTACCTCGAAAAGCCGTGGCTTGCCTGCCTTTTGACTTTGTTTCCAAGGAACTACCCTCCTCATTTGGGCCTTCTGGACTCTTGATCTTGCCAACATGGCCCTCCAGATGAACCCGGATGTCTTTTCTTCAAAGCTGAGTCTTTGGCTCTTACCAACTGCCCCAGAGTAAAGGTCGCAGGGAAGTAAACACTGCCGTGTCCCAGAGCCAGGGGAGGTGTTAACAGTGATCTTGGCTGTGATTTGATAGCATCTCAGGACTTTATCATTCTCAGTATTCCTGCTGCTTAAGAGATGTCAGTTATCATTTCCACTGACATTGACTTTAGTTCTGGAAGTGAACCGGACAGGAAAGAGACTGGAATAAAGAAGAAAAGATTGCCCCCAAACCATCTAAATGACAAAAAAAAAAAATCTCTGCCCTTTGAAGGCTTAATCTCTTATTGGGGAGAAAGTCATGCCTTAGGGAAGGGAAAAAACCTCTAAAGAGAAATGTTACTTAGTACTCCTGAATGCTGTTGAGAAATATTGTACCACACAGAATGTTCCGTGTCTAGGCTGGAACTCTCGGTGATCAGTGGAGATCACGTTGAACTGGGGATTTAGTCTCATCCAGGATGAAGACAGTTTATGTAAGTCCTAACTGGCACCTTGACTCTGGCTGGGACAATCTCCTTTGCTTTTTCAAGTCCCTGTTCTCTGCCCACCACATTCCTGCTTAGGGGGCAACCACCATCTTGAGGATGGTCCTTAATACAAAGGGGGCAGCAGCAAGGTTCTGAGTCCCAAGGCCCTGAACCTGGCGATGACACCCAAAGTCTCTGCTCTGCGTTACATGCTGCCCATTGCCCCTGTGAGCACGAGGGCACGATGGATGTGGTAGAGAAGCACCGTGGGCAGTGATTCATTGCTGACTGACTGTGTGACCCTCAACCTCCCTGGCCTCTGAAAGAATCCCTCTTGCCAACTTCGCAAAGTTGTTGTGGAGATAAAGAAGATAATTTTTGTGAAAACATTCTGTAAATCATAAAATGCCATTTTCTATGCTTATTATTACTTTGGATACTCAGGCTCCCAACGACTGGGAATTTCTTCATCAAGAGCTGAATCAATTTAGAGAATAAGCTTCCCGAGTTGAAAAATGATACCAAGGGAGCATCTTTCGGGGATTCTTTCTTCCAAATCCATCCCTCCTCATTTGGTTACTGCACACACCCATGCTGCAAATTTATGTATCAGAAACATTCTCATTTGAAGGGATATTGTTGTTCTTAAAGGAATCAGTAGAAGAAGATGGTGACCACAGGCTAATTTGGGTAAGAATGAGCCTCACTTTCGTGTAACTTCAAAGTCACATGACATAAATTCAAATGCCTTTTTGCCATGAAAACATTTATTTGGAGAAAAAGACCTGGGTCATCGAAATTATCTCCACTCTGTAAATGTTATATACATATATAAATATGTATATATATATATATATATATATATATATATATAAATTCTGTGAAAATAAAAAATTCAAACATGGACTAATTATGAATGAGCAGCTGACAAGACTGTTACATAAAGAATCTATTGAGCTACTGAAACAGATACTTTTAAGATTTTTGTCTAATATGATAGGCAGTGTACATTTTTGTTAATTATGGTGTAATGCTATTTAGCCACCACCTAAATTTTGTTTACATTTTCAAAAAAGTAGAATCAGAGTGGGACCACTCAATACAGTTTATAAAACACTGAGTGGCCTGTGTAATCAATATGCAATGTACATGTGTGCCTGGTATATAGAACATGGAATTTAATTATATAATTTCAAAGGATTGCAAATTTTAATGATGGTTGTATCTTTGGTTTTATGAAATTATTAGCTATACCTTTGATTTATTTGAAGCTAAAGCTTTGAAGGTACTGAGATCCCTCATTCTAATTTGCCTCTGTGGAAAGCACTCTTGTCTTTATGATGATCTGTTTTTTGATGCAGTTCCCAGGAATGCATTCTGGGAAAAACAGGAACCTACATAAACTTGTTTTTGTAATAGAAAAATTCTAATTATTGATAAATATTGATAAATCACACATGTTTATATTTATGCATTCTGTACATGTTTATATAAATTATATATCGAGGAAATCTTAAGTCTCAAAAGGAATAACTGAATTTTGAATCCACAATAAAATGCCAAAGTCAATCCCATGCCTCAGTTTTGTGGAGCTTCTTTGTAACTTTGGTAGCCCAGCCCATCTCTTAGAAGCTTTGGTGTTTGAAGCTGGAGAATTTTCTGTTTCCAAGCATCAGATTCCCCTAAAGGTAAAGCCAGAAGCCCAAGACTCTTAGATAATGTGCTTCTACCTGTCTGCCTGTCTGCCACCTTTGTTAGGGCCTCATACACTAGGACAGATCCCTCTGCCTCGGTCAACCCTAGAGCAGAGGACGGGGAAGGATCCAGCCCAGCCACTCTCAGGGCACACACCGCAGGAGCCATTCAAGGCAATGTGACAGCTGTATAGCTAGAGGTCTTGGATTGAGATTAGTAAGCATGGGCTTCCTGACTGAGATCTTTTTTGGTGTCATGAATCATCCAAGAGTCTGGAGTCCAGCTCCTTTACCCTGGAGCCCCTGGGATGTTAGGCCTAGAGCAGGTGTTTATGAAATACAGGCTCAATCTCTTCTGAGTATGGGGCAATGGAAAAATGCCGTCAGTATTCAGGACAGGTACTCATCGCAACTGTTCTGTTGAATCCTTGGAGCCTCCATCATCTCACATATAAAATACAGGAGGTGGACAAGAATTAGGTTTTCAAATCAAAATCCTTTCTTCGTACACAAATTTACTGGGAGCCCCATTGCACATAGGTCAGCGTAAGCTAGGGAACAGATAGATTTGGATCCCCCATCTCTGCTCATTACTATTATAATATAATCATTATAGCATATAAAATTATAATGTAATATATTATGCATTCTAATATAATAATTATATCCCTAGAAGGAGCCTTCTTTGTGACCTCAGTAGCTGGGCTGGGCTTTTTCTTTTTTTTTTCTTTTTTAAAGATTTTATTTGTTTATTTGAGAGAAAGCTCACATGTGAGCACAAGGTGAGAGAGGGGTAGTGGGAAAGGGAGAAGCAGATTCCCTGCAGAGCAGAGAGCTGGGTACAGGGCTCCATCCCAGGACCCTAAGATCACAACCTGAACTGAAGGCAGATGCTTAACCAACTGAGCCACCCAGGTGCCCCTGGGCCAGGCTTCTTCTTCTAAAATCTAAGACTTTGCTTGGTTTTACCCCGTCCTTACTTTTTTTTTTTTTTTTCCCATCCTTACTTTTTATAAAGCATTCGTAAGACTCCTGTGAATTGTTTCTCCAGATGATTTGCCTCAGAATCACGCCTGTCTACTTCTTTTCTTTTCTTTTTTTAATTTTCTTTATTTATTCATGAGAGATACAAAGAGGCAGAGACACAGGCAGAGGGAGAAGCAGGCTTCCTGCAGGGAACCCGATGCGGGACTCGATCCCAGGACCCTGGGATCATAGCCTGAGCCAAAGGCAGACGCTCAACTACTGAGCCACCCAGGCGCCCCAAGTCCACTTATTTTCAAAACCTGTTCCCCTGTACAGAAAATGCCCCATTGCCAGAGACTCCTATCCCAAAAGGAAAATTTGAAACGCCGCCCTCTGTGAAGCATCCATTGTGTTCAGGAAAAGAACGAACCTCAGAAACCCGGCTGACTTAGCCTTGGACCCCTGTCCCCTTCCTTGCTTTCCTTCCAGATTGTCTTTCTTCTCTTTGGAGCCAGCCATTCTTTGGACCCATGCAAGGAAGAGGAACTGACTTACTAAGTTCTCACTGTGTTTGACGTGGTTTCTATGTATCCTGCAGGTAAATTCTGCCAACAGTCTTTAGAGAAACATGAAATTCTTAAAAACCTACTATGTGCCACGGGTCCATTGCCAGAAGCCCAATAATAAATGACACTGACAATGTGTCTGCTCTCTCACTGGGATGAGCAAGGGGACCTCAGTACACAAATTAGACAAGTTTAGATACTCACCAGTGCCATAAAGAACATAAAAAACAGAGATGGGGCAGGGGTATGTACGTTTTCTAGAGGAGTCAGGGGAAGCCTCACGGAGGTCAGCCCTGGGATGTGGGACGAGAATGCCAGAAAGGAGTCGGTCATGTGTCGATTTGGGGGAATATGATGTCAGGCGAAGGGAAGTGCGCATGCGAAGCGTCAGACAGAAATGAGCTTGATGCGTGTGGCTGGTGCTCAGTGAATGTGGGGAACCTGGTAGGAGGTGGGGGCAGAGGAGAAGGCCAAAGCTGAGAGTAATTCAGCATTTTAGGTACTATTTGTCAGTTACTTACTCTGTACCGGCGTAGTGGGAAGCATTTTATAGGAGACCCTGCAGGGTATCATTTTCCCACTGCACAGATGAGGAAACGGAGCTGAGAAGTTGACCCGAAATTTTCCAAAGGACACAGAGATTACCAGGAGGTGGAGCTAGGACCCAGACCTTGCCAAGCCTAGCTTTGCTCCCCCAAATCACTTGCTGAGGGAGCCTGACTCACCCAAGGCCTGGTCTCTTGAGCAGCAAGAACCATCCTGGAAACAGATGAATCCTTCTCTTGTACATCTTTTCCCTTTTGCCTCCCTTCTCTCTCCAAGGAGTGTTTGCTGTCCAAACAAACAAAGGTACATTTATACAGTGGTTCTTCACTGATTTTAAATAAGCTAATTCCAAATACCATCTAATTAGAAGGAAAACCAATTCTTGGCCAGCCAGAAAGTGGTTTCTTAAGAAAACTATTCATTGTATCAGAAATAAGAGGAAATTCGATCTGGTTATATAATCAGATTTTTCTTCTCATGCATTTCCTTATCTCCATCCTTCCTGACATCATCCTTCTACAATATCCTTCTACAACTGATGTTATCTTCATCTGGACTGGGCGTTCGGCTCTGAAACACAATCTGGAGCATGCTGTTTCCCTGGTTAGAACCCTGCAAGGATACTCCCTCGCCTACCAGATTCTGGGCCCTGCATCGTTTTCCTCAACCTGCTGTTTAGTTTTACCTCCAGTTATCCCTCTGTATTCCTGTGAAGCAGGCAGTATGTTCTGGGTTCCCCTTACTTTCGCTTGCATCTCACTGTCAGGCATCGGTCCTGATGCTCTTTCCTCTGGGCACACATCCCCCAAACTCCTTTACGTGGTCCCTCACAGAGGGCACCTTCAACTTGAAGTCTTTTCCAGCCCCCAGAACAGCATGAGGTTTTTGACCTATTCCAACCCCCAGGGCACTTTATTTGTTTCTTCTTCCATGCTTTTGCTGTCTGGTTCATTAATTATGTGCATTCTGAGCTTCGCTACCAGATTTTGAGTTCCTTAAGGACAGTGGCCAATTCTTATGGGTCATTTTGTTGTTGTTGTTCTTGTGCCCAACACAGGTTTTTATGCCCCGGAGCTGCCCAATAAATTCATGAATTTGCTCATTTGGAAGAATTTGGAGCTTTTCATTGTTTGCAGAGGCCGCACTGCGCCATCCAAATCTTGCTGCTGCTATGTCATGTAATGCTCCACCCACTGTAAGAGCTGCAGCCTTCTGATAAGGGGAAAATGTTTGTGACAGTTTTGAATAAAATCAAGATGTTTATCATATTTCTTGCAAGGAGTAAAAGGATTAGGGTTTAAAAATACCATTATTTCCCTCATTTATGGCAGGGTTTTCTTTTTCTTTATTGGCTCACGGCTGTCTATTGAAAAAGAAGTTAAGCTTAAAGTTTTGTATTTATAGAATGCAGTGGGGAATCAGCTGAAGTTGCTTGAGCTGTTTGACGTCCTAGAGAACACTGGGCACCATTTCACCAGTAGTGACATTAGTTGAGACAGCACAGAGTGAATGATGTGTGGACTGGACTGTGGATGTGCAGTGGGAACAGTGAGCTTGCTCAGGCTAGGGTGTGGTATGGCATGCTCAAATGATGGCAGATAATGTGTCCTCTTTCTTCAGTCTCATAACTAACTTGCTATATGGCTGGCTCAGCACGTGTTCCTGCCCATTTCTGGCTTAAATTTTCCCATCTATAAATTGAGAGGTGTTGCTGTTCTTTGTCATTAGGTAGACATGGGTTTAGATTCAGGCTCTACCAGTTGCTGACTGTGTGTGACTTTGGGAAAGTTCCTGATTATCTGAGCCTCTCTTTCTTCCTCTCACAGAGATAATGATGGCACATCCCCCAGAGTGTTGTCATGAGCCTCGGGTGGGTACAAGCTCATAAATAGTGGAGGATATGCATGCAGGAAGTGCTCACTGAGGTGGAGGTGTTACTAGTATTACTCTGGATCCCATGAAATTTGAAATCCCAAAGCCACATGGAGAGTCCTCTGGAAAGGGTGTTGAGAAACCAGGGGCAGGGCAGTGGTGTGAGTGGTGGGCACTGGTTTTATCTATGTTCGTCATGTGACCCAGAAAGGGGCAGGCTGTGACCACTATGCAGGAGAAGATGTGGATGACGCAGGAGTTGGTTGCAGAGTTGGAGAACACACAATGTGATGATCAGGGACAGGAAGCTGAGTTGCCTTATTACTGAACACCTGAATGTCTCTTTATCTGCTCCAGTTCATGACTTTCCTAAGCAAGAGTCACACTTTACCTGAAAAGAGGTAAAGGGACTCAACTTTGTTGAGCGTCTAAGATAGGGCTATATTTCTTTGGCTCTTTACATTTCTTATTTAACCTTCAAAACATATTGGCTGGGTTGAATCTTCCCAACTTGCCAGCTTGTTTAGGCGAATTAATTAACCTCTTGAAGCTTGAGTTTCTTCATGAGTAAAACAGAGGTGTTGATATTGCCTAACTTATGAGGTTGTATAATTTAAATCAAACTGTGCATATGCTAGCAAATAAAAAACCCCCAAGCAGATAATTGGTAGTTTTTATAATTATGTTCATGGTTATTTTATATGATGACCCCTATTTTATGGATAAGTAAGATGAGGCTCAAGAACACTGAGTTCCTGAACCGAGGAACATAGAAATAATAATGAGCCGAGCCAGGACACAACCGAGATTTGCCTCTCTTAAGGATTGGTTCTCTGTTTTCCTGCCTGTGTAGAAAGTAAGAGACGGAAGCAAGACCATCAAATTTGAAGAGACATTCCCTTCAAAATTAGAAGATGTTTTATAACATGTGTGAGTAACCTGTAGCCTGGATGGATAGTTGTCTAAATCAGTCTGGAGTCTTGGATGAAAGGTCAGACATTATCTGTGTTTTTAAAAAACTTGGTTGAGACCAGATAATTTAATTTCAATTGAGTCCTTTTCAGTATTGAATGACATTAGAGGGTTACATCATTTCATTCCAGCCTTGGTCCCTTGAATTAGCATGGTAATTATTAGTATACAGTTTTCTCCACAGGGTCCAAATGGGGGTCCATATGCCAGCACTTAATGATGAAGTTCTTGCCCAGAATACAGACTGCCCCCCTCTTCACCTCACTTTCTTCCTCTAAAGCCTATAGCAATGTCTCTTTATCATCCTCAGGAACTTGCCATGGAGGAGCCTGTGAGTCATCCATTACTAAGGCTCTGTGAAAGAGAGGCTGAGCCAGGGCTTTATCATTTCAAGTGAAAAGCCCCTGGCTGGATGAGCCAAGGCAGCATTTCTGGTGGGACCTCTTGTCCCAGCCAGGCACAGAGTGGGCAGTTGGTCAGGGGGATGTGAGTCAATGGAAGGAACTAGGAAAGAGTAGCCTTATCAGGGCACCCTTATTACTGCATCTCCTCTTCTCAACACAGAGCCTTCCGGAAACATTGAGCTTATAAAAGTAAAAGGCCAAAGTCATTCCAAAATTCTGTCTCATCTAATAGTAACCCTCTCAGTGGAGAGCAGTCTCTATTTATTTTCTAATTTCCTGGCATTTATTTGCTATTCAAACCTTCCTATTGCGGCTGAGGTTTTCACTTGTGGTGGAAAGGCTGTGTGATGGAAAAAAAACATGGATTCTGATTCCACCTCGAATTGGGCCACCAGCTGAATGGCTTCTGGCAAGCCACTTACCCCTCTGAGCCTCAGATTTCTTGTGAAACTAGTGCCCCATCCCATTTCACAGATAGCAAATATTTTTATTCATTTGTCAAGGGTTTTTGTGCTTCCAGAGGAGAGAGAAATCAATTTTGTTCACTGGCCTTTGATGGCTTCCATGTTAATAGGTGGGAAAAGCTATGGCCCCCAAAACTTAGAAAGCCAGGTATCTCAGCATAAAACCACCACCAACAACAAATGGTACAAAGTAAAAACACCCTCTAATTGACAAAGACCTACCAGTGCATATAGACAATGTACTTGAGATAGTTACTCAAGAGATATAAAATGAAATAAATAAATAAATAAATAAATAAATAAATAAATAAAAAATAAATAAATAAAATGAAACAACCTTATTAATCATCCTAGGAATGTAAGAAGTAATTACTATAAATTTCGTTACTATCCTGAACTTCATTCAGATAGACTTTTATAAAACACCTGCTGTTTACTAAAATTCTGCTAGGCACTAGTAATGGGGGAAAAAGCCTCGGGACTTATTATGGCAGTCTCTGTGGGCCCCATCTTGGGACTGAATAGAAAGTGGAAGAGACAGGGTCTGCTTTGTCTTGCTGGCTTTCCTGAGTGCTGCTCCCTGTGGCCAGCCTGGACTGGTGATTAACCCGCCAGCTGGATGTGCAGACCCAGACACCAGCACCAGTGGCAAACTGGTGAGTTGCTTAGGGTAGGACCCTAAGTGATTATCTTGAGAGTTTAATGAAGCACCATAGTGACAAGGGCATCTGCAAAACCTAATACTGCTCACTACACACCAGAACGTTTCATCTTTCCCTTCTCATCACATGTAAACCACACTGCAAAAATTGATTGTAGTTCTAACATTAGGGCATAATAAGACTCTTTGAGAGCCCGATAAAAATCTATGGCCTTTCCCCTAAAGATCTGGGTGTATGCACAGATTGTCAGATACAGTTCCAAGAAGCTCATTTGTTCTCTGAGGTCGAAACCCAAGGTCAAAACGAAAATCCCTGCTTAATGTGAGTCTGTAGGTGTGGATACAACAATATTGGCTTGTGGCATCACAGAATCTTTTCTCCTGTCCCACCTCCAATTGGTCAGGTATTTATTTCAAAGCCGTACATACAGCATCCAGTGCGACCGTCGTCTGTAGAGTGATTTGGCATAAAGATCATATTTCTTCTCGTAACATCTTTCTTTTCCCCAAATAGCTCTCTGGCAATTATCTCATAAACTGCTACAGGCTCCCCTTGATCCAGATAAAGGAATGTCGTTGCCTTCATTTACAGACTCCAAGGCAAGGTCCAGAAGAGTCTGAGCAAATGGCTGAGCCCTTGGTGAGTCCCTGAAACCACTTTGAAGTCAGAATTATTTCACTCAGCGGATATTTGTGTGTCAGGCACTGTACTCCGTTCTGGGCCTGCCAAACCTCAGACTGCTAACCGATTCCCAAGTCTATTCCAAGAGGAAAAAGCCTGTTCTCTTTGGAAATTGACTGGGATGAGTATAGCATCCCTAACTCAATGAGAATACCTTATATTTCAGTAGCACCCTTGGAAACTTTTGACAGTCTCCAGAAGCAGACAAATTGGATTAGAATCCTAACTTCACTAACTTAAACACTTGAGCTTTATTTTTTTTATTTGTAGAAGCAAAATTATTTCTAACGCAAGCATCAACAAACTACTATGGGCCACATCTAGCTGTTGGCCTATTTCTTGGGACCCTTGAGTTAAGAATGGTTTTTAGATTTGCCAAGGGTATAAAAGCAAGCAAAAATCAACAACATACAACTAAACAGACAGAAGAGGAACAAAAAAGAAGGAGAAGAAGCATAAGCAACAGAGACTGTATGAGGATGATATGATCTTCCTGCCTGAGGAAGTCAGCTCTGTAATACTAAGAGGACCTAAAATACTTACATCTAGCCCCATACAGGAAGAGTTTACGATTCCTGTCTAGAATTAGGATGCTTGTTGTTCCTTGTGGCCTCTTACCAGCAGCACGATCTTGAGCGGATTAGCTAGCTTCTGTCTCTAGCTTTCCTCACGTGTCAAGAAGGGGTGATAATAGCACTTATTGCCCACGAGGCTAGGATGACAGACGAAACTGGAGACTGGAGACTGGCCTATGGTAACACTGAAGAAATGTCAGCCATTGCTATTAAAATCATTATTACCATCATCACCAATTCTTCAAAAGGTGTTTGCAAGTATTAAAGGAGACAGCATCTCTTGAGCACCCAGCATGGTGCCCTTCTCACGGAAGGCACTCAATACATGTCCACTCCTCTCGTTACTATCATCCCCATCACCATTATAATTTTCAAAGCTCTTTTACATACATCTTCTTACTAGAAGCTCCCAACAACCCAGCGATTGGTGTTACGATCCCCCTCTAATAAATAAGAAACTGAAGCTCAGACAAGTGAAGGGATAGATGCTGAGCCAGAAAGAGGCAGAATAAGGACTAGTGTAGATTTTGCATTCTGGACCAGCCTGTCCTCTCTCCACACCATGTTACCTCTCCCATAAAACATCTGAGGATCTGTTGTTTGTTAGTTTTCTCCAAACGATATACTTTGAGTCCTGGGAGCCTGACAAGACAGGCAAACATTACTGTGTTCTTCCCTGGCAGGGCTCTGCAGACAGGAAGCTGGGATAATTGGATTCCAGCCATTTGATCTTAGGACTGCATATGTAACCAGCCAACTGCTGATGACCAAGCCTAATGGAAAAAGCCCTGACCAAACAAACACAACCCCCGTGCAGGACCTCGTTGTTTATGCTGCCGAGAGTGAAATTCATCAACAGCAGCCAACACCCTCCTAATAGTTCCATTCAGGACAGAGATGGCTTCAGAATGTGCCAGACTTCAGTCTGCCACTAGGGACAAGCCGAGGTACCTGCGGTGGGGAAGCATGGGAAGAGGAGCCAGGACATTTTTGACAACGGAGCTGGTGTGGTCAGATGAATACTGTATTGTCTTTGGTTTTGGCCAAAAGCCAATACACATTTGAGCAAAGTGCGCACTCAGAATGATGTTTAAAGTGGGTTGTTAAGATCGTAATGGTATATAGCATTAGAGTGAGTTCATGACTATAAAAATAAGTAACATTTAAGAGTTAGCTCATGAGAAGAGTCTCTGTCATTTCCAATCAACGTTAGCTGTAAATCAGCTTTAGCTCAAGTTCTTTTTTTTAAGGTAGCAGATTCAAATAAACTCTGTTGTTGGACAGTGTGGAGAGTTGTACTTCCTGATAACTGTTGCTGCAAAAGTCACAAAAATCACCCTTCAGAAGCTTCAGCATTGCCCCTGATGCATAGGGCAGAGTAATTGGAAGAGCACATTGTAGAAAGGGAGTTGCCACTGAGCTAGGGAAAGCCGATTGTGGCAGTCAGCTTGCTGTAGGAACGGCTGGGCGATGTGCTCCCCGCGTGTTGTCCAGAAGACATAGCACCGTCAGTCTGAGGAAGAGGACGAGATGACCTCCCTGCCCTGTGGGTCGCTATGTTGGGCCACATGTAGTCTTCTCCTACGAGCCTATGGCAAGGATGTTAGGGTATCAACTCAGTATTTGTGAATAAGAACCTTGTAAGTAGCAAATTCTTCTAAAAGTAACAGGAGTGGAGCTAATCAGAGAAGCCAGGATCCTTAGAATGTCAGAGCAGGTTGCAGGAGCTCTCCAGCTGTTTTGAAGCACTCTGAGCCATGATTTCAGGATCCCAGCTTCCGGCCAGGCCTCTTCTCTCTGTCTGCCACCAAGCCTTATCTGCTTGGCTTTGAGTTTCTTAACACCTGCTGCAAGGCAGTTGGCTAACCACCAACCAATCCCTGGCCTGTCACATCACCATCCAAACAACAGCCAAGGCAGCTCTCATTGTGCTGCTTCCTGGGTCTGTCCCAGGCTGCCAGGCTAAGGCTCTGTCTGCACTGAACATGTTTGAACTTAAGAGAGATAAGCCTGACCAATTCGCATGGTCTGGTGTGATCACTTAAAGTCTCCTCCACTGTCTGGGCAGAGGACAGAGATGGGACTTATTTTTCATTCAAATCTTCACACTGCCTCATGGGTTTGTGGTGAGTAAAAAAAACAAAATAATGACCAAAAGGCTTTTGTAAGATCACGATCTGCAGTACAAATATAAGGAATAGAAAAACAGAGCTTCAACTGGATGCGGTTTTATGTGATCACTTCAGACAGTGAAAGTGCAAATAGCGAGAGGTCACAGGAAGACTACTGTTAATTCAGCAAGGTTGACATGGACAGGGGACGGTCGATTAGGTCTTTAATACAAATGACAATATTTCTGAAAATCTAAATTTTTATTTCATATTAATATTTTAAATTTCATCTTAACATGTTTTTCAACATGTAAAATAAACTACATCTCCCATTTTTAAATATAAGGCAGCACAAAAAAAGTGTAAGAATTATATTCTATTCTAAGATTTTTCACAAGAAAAGCGGTTTATTTTTTTGTTTGGTTGTTTGGTTTTTGGCCAGCATCTGCTATGTTCAGACATGTCTATAAACTCACCAACACATTGTACTCTCAAAAGTTCACTTATTGGACTCGCTAAGGGTGATATCCAAGAAAAACAGTATTTTTACTTGCATTTAAAAGGAAAAATTATAAATAAGTATGTAAGAGTGGTTAAATTTTTAATTAAATGAGGAGATACACACACACACACACACACACACACACACACACACACTCCCCCAACTAAGTATTAGTTATTTGTAATAGTTTACTGTTATATGATCCTGTAAGAAATCTCCACCCTACACCAGTACTTGAAAGCATAAAATTGTGGGTGGAAGACCCAGAATGGAAGAATGGTTTCAGCTCCTCTTGCATAAAATGCACCATGGCTTCTAGTGTTTGAACAACTGGGTTCTGATAATCAGAATTTCCAAGGACCAACAGATACTCGGATGTTTAAGTCTTCAACTGATTATTTATGGCCTAATGAAAGTTTCTGAGTCTCTTCAATTTTCATGCCAGCATTGGATTATTGAAATTGAAGAATTTCACAGAATATTCCAAATGTTCTGATGGTAACCCTTTGAGGGCTTTGTTAGCAAATACAGAGGTGTGTCATTGCTCTAATGAAGGGCTAGTGAGAACCAATTGAAGGAAGAAAAAGTTGGGAGTCCAAGTTACCATTTAATCACGTCATTAACTCAGTTTGCCTAGGATAGCACCCGCTGATATTAGATGAGCGCCGTGGCTTGGTCGGTGTGGTGCTGCAGTTACTTCTGTGTTCTAGATGAGGAACTGAGGCATAGGGCGGTCTATGGTTGAGGGACCACTAGGTAGTGGAGCTAAGATCAGACGTCTGGACTCTCAATCAGCATTGCTGAGCTAATAATGGTCAGTAAAATACCTGACTGTCAGGGCACCTGGGTGGCTCAGTGGTTGAGCATCTGCCTTTGGCTCAGGTTGTGATCCCAGAGTCCTGGGATCGAGTCCCGCATCCGGTTCCCCACAGGGAGCCTGTTTCTCCCTCTGTCTATGTCTCTGCCTCTCTCCCTGTGTCTCTCATGAATAAATAAATAAATCTAAAAAAAAAAAAAAAACCTGACTGTCCTAGATGAATAGGCTATGGTTCCTCTCCCCAAGAGGCTGGTAATTTATCTGGAAACGCACCATGTAAATACATACACAGGTTGCACCTAATAAGTTACCTCAAGGGCTGTCACAAGGCAGCTTGTATTGTCAAATAAATTGTAGGAGCAGGAAGTGCTATGTTTACTTACCAGAAGGAAAGGGATTATCATACTGAGATGGTCAGAGATAGCTGTAGGAGGAAGTGGCCATATATACCCAGCTGTATTTTCAAAGAGTCTTCGACGTAGATGTATCATAGGAGATGAGCTAAAGAAGAGAGAAGAGAGCTGAAGATGGTATGTTTTGTGTTTTTAAACTTACGGTAAATTATTTTAATCAGATTGCCCTTAAAAATCCTGACTGCAGCTTCCTGGCTTTCTGCTTGGCCTTGTGTCTCATCTGAAGTGGAACTTGATGTTTGCTAAGGGAAGACATGGGCAGAGCTAAGAGAGCCTTTCGGAACCTAGAGCCCTGAAGGGGATAGATATTTGGGTGGGATTTCCTAGTACAGGGGTTTACAGGGGTTTGGGATGTCCCAGAGAAACAGAAGTGTCCTGGGACGGCTCTTCCTTCTTGGAATGGGACCCAGAGCTCAATAAAAAAAAATCAAATAAAAAAATAAATTAAAAAAATAAAAAAGAGAGAGAGCCTGATTGCTCTCTGGGGCCAGGATCTGATGGGGGTGGGGACTCAGAAGTCCAGGATTTTAGAAATGAGGCTGAGAGACTCAGTGAGGCTTGCAACTGAAAGGTATGCTCTTCTGAGTCAGAGGGCCTTGGGATCCAGTCGTGTTTTTCCTCCTGCTGCCCAGATTATCTTGGTCCCATGGCATTCAAGCGTCAGTTCCTCATCAGAAAAAGGGGCAATGCTCCCTGCCTCACGGGTTGTGGGGGGTTATTACGTGGGATCGCTCCTCATTCACGTAAGGGGCGCAGGATGGGACCTGGCCCACCGAAGTCCTCAGTAAACAGCAGCCAGTGACCCAGAGGAGGGCGCGGAGGAGGGAGGGTGACTTTCTTGTGCATCACCGCCGGGTGCCCTTGGACGGGTGCCTTAGCTCTCTGTGCCTGTGTCCTTACCGGTAAGTTCAGGTGGTCCCCTGCACCCTCCCGGCTGCTGCAACACCCGACACCCACGTGAGCTGCCCGCCCTGAAAGTGCTTTGTAGACGGACGTGTGACACAACCACCTGGTGCAATAATGCTGCTCCCCTCTTTGTCCTCCCCTAACGGCAGGTGGAGGCTCCTGGGATACCCCCGTAGGCTGAGATCTCCTGTCCACTAACTTCTGTGTTCTCCTTCTTTTTTCTTTCTCAACTTCTGCTTGGCTCTCCCTCATCTGGGGCTGTTCTCTGTTTCAACTCACAGTGGCTGTTCCTCTGTCTCTGGCTTCCTCCTGCTCTTCTGCAATAGACCAGCTCCTGTCTGACTCTGAACGTGCTCTGTAAGTCTGTCACTGGCTGTCAGCGTCTGTCTGGGTCTGTCTGTTCACCTCCGCCTGCAGGATGTCCTCGGTCTCTGCTTGTTCTCGTGGCCTCGCTGGACCAGCTTGCACAAGGGACGCGTCGCCCGACGCCGGGACATCGCAGCTGCCCCCAGACGTGCCCACGCCCAGGTCCTCCTGGGCCTTGATCGCTGTTGATCTGCACGCCAGAGACACATACAGTTCGGGAGCCTCATTTCATTTTATGTTCTTTAACTTTTAGATTCGGTTTGGGGCTCCTTCCCTGCTCTGGGAGCACAGCCTTCCCAAGGCCTCTGGGAGCTGAGCGCCCGCCCAGCTGGATTCAGCCCATGAAATCACGGTCCTCAGAGGCTCTGTCATCTGGCTCATCCCGGGCGCCATTCATCCTGTCTCTCCTTGCCTACACGTGGCAAACGCCTTCATCATTTTATTTCTCAAAAATTTACCTATTTATTCGAGAGAGAGGGAGAGAGAGAGGGAGAGAGAGAAAGGGTGAGCACAAGGAGGGAGAAGGGCAGAGGGAAGGAGAATCCCAGACTCTGCACTGAGCCGTGAGCCTGACACCGGGCTCGATCCCAAAACCCTGAGATCAAGACTTGCATCGAGGGCACCTGGGTGGCTCAGTGGCTGAGCATCTGCCTTTGGCTCAGGTCGTGGTCCCGGGATGCTGCGATCGAGTCCCTCATCGGGTTCCCCACAGGGAGCCTGCTTCTCCCTCTACCTGTCTATCTCTCTCTCTCTCTCTCTCTCTCTCTCTCTCAGTAAATAAATAAAATCTTAAAAAAAAAAAAAAACAAACCTACACTGAAATCAAGAGTCAGCAGCTTAGCTGATGATGCCACCCAGGTGCCCCAATCTTCATCTTTCTTAAGCAAGTGGTTGTGATGAAATCAGGATGAGGGGAGTTTTTTTGTCAGTATTTTATTAATGTTGTATTTGGAAACACGCATCTGTAGAAGAACAGTCAGAGAGTACAAAATGTTACCATTTACCTTTCACACAGCTTATTTCCTTAATGCTAACATTTATTTTACACAACCATGGATCATTCATCAAAGCTGGAAAATGAGCATTTTCCCAATACTATCAATGGAACTACAGACTTTATTTGGATTCCCCCAGTATCAAGTCAGATTCTGAGCCACCTGGTTCAGAGTTGTGATTTTGACTTTCCTGTATCAAGCCATCCTAGTACAGTAATGGCCTAGAGAGAGGATTGAAACATTTTCCTCTGTGCTCAGTGACCCCTGTTGGTTTTACTGTGTCAGTATCTGTCAACTTTCTTATGTGTCTTTTCTCTTTGCACACAAAGCTGTTGCTTTGTCCTGCAGCCAGGCTGTCCACCACCAGCATTATGTATCCACCCCCTCCCAAGCCCTGTGTGGAAGCAGAACCAAGCTTTTTAGAGTTATACACAAACTAAGTTTGAATATTTTCTGCGTGAAAAACCAGGGAAGGCTAAGAAAAGTCGACACGTTTGTGAGATCTACTCTGGTGATTCAGAGTCCTTAAAAAGAACAAACAAAAATCCCTCAGTCAGGTGTCTGAATAGTTAAGGTCACTGGATGCCTGAACTCTAGATAAATGGAACGTTGTTAGTAAGAGTCACAGAAGCACTCACTAACTCAAACTCCTCTGGTAATAGTTCATTTTCTCTGGATGCTTCCGGTTTTCCTGAATTAATCCCTTCAAGACAAAAGGTCGTATAACTCTCCAATGTATCCTGTTATTTCCTGCTCCCTCCCATACACAGTCTTTCTTTAGCTCCTTGAGATCTGTATTAGTCGGCTTGGACTGCTGTAACAAAATATCACAGATTGGTTGGCTTAAACAACATTTATTCCTCACAGTTTTGGGGGTTGGGAAGTCAGCAGATTCCTTTCCCAGTGAGAATCCTCTTCCTGTTTTGCAGACAGATACTTTCTTACTGAGTCCTCACATGGCAGAGAGAAACAGAGGGAGAAAGAGAGAGAGAGTGCCCTGGTCTCTCTTCCTTTTCTTCTATAAGGGCACTAATCCCATCACAGTGGCCCCACTCTCATGACCTCACCTAATTATCTCCCAAAGGCCCCACCTCCAAATACCATCATAGTGGGGGTTACGGACATATTTGGGGTGGCACACTTTTAATCCATGATACCTTCAATCCTCTACCAGCTGGAAAATATCCCTTTCTTCATCTTCAGACTCCCAACTTGTCTGCCAAGGCGTTACCATGGGAACAACCCCAGTGTCCATGATGTGATTTTTGTGCTAAGGTGGCTTTCTCAGTCTCCTTCCTGTGGAGAGATTGAGAACCAGAAATGCCCACAAGCAACACCCTCCCCGCCCCCAGAAGCTATGGCATTGAACATAAAAGAATGGAAAGCACATCACAGATGCAGAGATTGTCTGAGCAGTGCAACACACAGAGCTGTGTAAGGATCAGGGACAGAAGAATTGCCATCGTCCTTTGTGATCAATACAAATGTCAGGCAATGTCGGGGAGGATTGTCTCATTCTGTAATCCATTCTATTCCATTCCATTTCTATAGATTCCATGATATTTTGCACTCTCTGAAGTGTTGTGAGCTCTATAGCAAGTATTAAAAAGGAATAAGGTTGGAAAGTACTAATAGCAAAATGGCTCTGGATTCTAACACATGTGGATTTGAATCCTGGCTTGGCCCATTGCTGGCTGAGTGACCTCTGGTAAATCTAAAGCTCTTTGAGTTTCCTCGTCTGTGAAATGGAGATATAAAAAATGATAGCACTGACATCATAGAGTCTTTGTAAGCACTAAATGCAATATTTCCAAAGCACTTAGCAAAGGATCCGATATAAGAAGGCTGAAAGATTGTTACCTTTTATCATAAGATATGGACCTTGCCTTTCAAGAGTGTTAGGAGGCCGGAAATATGTCCAGTCAGACACCTGACATTAACAGAAATTTTGTATTTCTACAGACAGTAAATGCTGATAGACAGTGTAGAAGACTTCTGGAAGGCCTCCTGGTGGGCATTGAATTGGTCTCTAACGATGAGTAGGATTTGGGTGCGGCAGTGTGGGAAATGACTGAAGACGTGGAAGACAGGGAGCACGGACATTACATCATTTTGAACACTTTGGCCTACAAGGACATTCTAGAATGCCTAACTAAAATGAACTTAAACAAGGAGATCATTTATACAAGACAGAAAGTCCAGAGTTGGGTAGTTTCAGGGTTGGTTAATCCAACCTGGATGGACGATCCCGATGTTTTTTATCTTTCCACTCTGGCATTCTTAACCTATTAGTTTTCATCCTGGGGTGATGCCCTCATGGTCACAAAATAGCCGCAACAGCTCCAAACACTGCATCCTCCTCACAAAACCATAGCCATAACCAAATGCAAGAAGATAAGGCAGGCTCTGCTTGCACTTGTCTTTTATTCAGGAGGAAAATATTTTTCAGCAGACTCCCTTAGCAGGCCTTCAGGCCCCACTCACCGGGAGAAGATCACTGGCCAAGCCCTTGGCTGCAATGCATCTAGCATGTTTGCCTCTAAAGAGACATGCTCTGTCAGAAAGAAAGAAGAGAGTATGGGCACAGGCTTTAACGGATGTAATTCATAGTGTCTACCACAGGCTGTAAATCTCTTGCTTCCTGAAGAAAAATAGAAGAGAGCTCTATTGGAAGGATATAGAATATCTCGTGGATCTCCAGAGCAGGAGGTTTACTGGCCTTCACTGGGGCTAAAATAAGGAATGGGATGTTTTCAGGGATTAGCATTCCTCTTTCCATCTCTCTGAGGCCATAATCTCTGGCCTGCTTTGTACTGTACATCAACTTCATTCTTTTCTCTTTCTCAACCACTTTTCCTGCTTCTAGGAGCCCATAGGCCAAACCTGGCTCCTCCAGGCAGCCCCACGCATTCTCAGTTGGAGCAGTAAGAGTCTGATAGTGTCTTGACGTTTTCAGTCACATCTCCTCCAGAGATGGAGCAGGAGTGTTCTAGCTTTGACCTCCACTGTGACCAGGGAGAGAGAGCCTGCTGCAGGGGTGGGATCATTCCCCTGATTGTGCGACACCGGGGCTGGTGCCACAGCTGCATCCTAGGGTGAAGAAGCACATTTAGGAGACTGTGGACCCCTGAAGGTGTGGGGTAGGGTGGGATGTGTGCGTGAGGGGAACACACTTAAAGGAAGCACTCCCTGTTTTGGAATAGTTAGAAATGCCTGTGTAAAAATGAACACCTGGACCATAAATGTGGATTCTGGTCCTGACTCCACTGATAACCAAGGGGAGGGCCTGAGACCAAGGTCCCTTAGGCACCTGCAGTATCTGTTTTCAAGTGACACAGATAAGCCAGTCCAGAGAGGAACTACTGAGGAGCTGAGGAGAGTAGAAACCCTGATCTGTGAGGACTGTTGAGAAACCGGAAGTGGCCCTATGGGAGAAGAGAAGGCTCAGGGTGGTTGGTGCACCCTCTTTAATGGCATCCACTTAGTTGCCCAGTCTAAACTCGGGCTCACTGCGCCACCCTTCTCAGTGGATCTGCACATGCAATCCAGATGGCGTCCTTCCCATCACGCTCTGTGAGGTCCTCTCACTCCCTCCACTGCTACTAGCCTTGCTCATGACCTCATCTTTCCCAGAGGAAGGAGCCTCCATGCTGGTCTCATTCCCCTGATCATCCCTCCCACTTCCCAAGTGCAGACTGTGTTCATCCCAGTCTCCATCACCTAAAGATTCAGCCCAACCTCTTCAGCCCAGCTCTTAAGACCCCCCAACAATGCCACCTCACCCTCCTTTAAGCATCATCACTTCCCTGCACCCCCCACCTCACCATGTAGGGTATATTCTTAGAACATCTTCCCTTCCTCAAACAAAGCATACCACTCTGGGCTCTGTCTGCCTCCACACCTTTGCCTCCCCCATGCCATACCTCAAATGCCCCCATTGCCCTCACGTCTGATGCATCAGCAGATCCTTCAAGATATATCCTGAATCTGGCTTCTTCTCAACACCCCCACTGGTGTCATCCGATGTCTCTGAGTCACCTCTGGACACCTTAGAAATCATCTGTGGTGTATAAAATAATGGCTGTCCCAAGAGGAACACATCCTAACCCCCAAGTCCTCAGAATATTACCTTACATGGCAAAGGGGACCTTGTCGATGTGATTGAGCTGTGTGTCTTGAGATGGGGAGATTATCCTGGGTCATCCTCCAGTGGGCTCACTCGCAAGCACCCTGACACAGAGAGGCAGGAGGGTCAGTCAGGGAAGAGGTGTGATGATGCAAGCAGAGCGCAGAGCAACGAGGCATGCAGGCAGCCTGCGCAAGAGGCAAGGGGTGGGATTCTCCTCTAGAGCCTCCAGAAAGAATGCAGCTCAACTTCATCCTTGGACTTTACCCCAGTAAGACCCATTTTGGACTACTGATCACCAGAACTGTAAGGGAATTAGTTTATGTTCTTTTAAGTCAGGGAGTTTGTGGTAATCTGTACAGAAGGAGGCCAATATGCCTCTTAATTTACTTCAGGATTTCCACTCCAGCCAAATTCCAGTCCATTCTATACACCACAGCTAGAATGTTCTTCCAAACACAAAGTCCTCATGCACCTGCTCTACTTACGGCCGTGGCCAGCTTTCCCGTGTGTTTGGCTGGGCGAGCCATCCGTGGTGTGCTGAGCCTCACTGAGACTTCGTGCTCCTCTTAGACTGTTCTACTCCCGAAGCACCCACCTGCCTCTGTGGCAGTGGTCCTCATGCAGCCTCCGCCTCCCCTTGCCTGCAAAGCCCCTACCCAGCCCTCCGTTCTCACCTCCAGCGCTTCCTGGACCGCAGGGTCCTGACGCACAGGGCAACATGGTCCTGCGTGCTCCTTGACATGCTCTCATGCTAAGGCCAGCTGCCTCCCATCCCAACACCTCTTGTGACTTTGTGTCTGACTGTGGGTCTCCTGCACCACACTGTGGGCTCCGGGGGGACAGAGAATGTGCAGTCTGTCCTCATCACCCTCAGGTGTCCAGGGCTTCGCACAGTGCCTGGTGGACGCTGGAAAAATATATATATTTATTTATTTAAATTATTTATTTATTTATTCATGAGAGACTCAGAAAGAGGCAGAGATACTGGCAGAGGGAGAAGCAGGCTCCATGCAAGGGAGGCGCTCAACCGCTGAGCCACCCGGGCGTCCCTATATTTTTAAAGAACTGGGCAGCCCAGATGGCTCAGTGGTTTAGCGCCGCCTTCAGCCCAGGGCGTGATCCTGGAGTCCTGGGGTCGAGTCCCACATCAGGCTCCCTGCATGGAGCCTGCTTCTCCCTCTGCCTGTGTCTCTGTCTCTGTCTCTGTCTCTGTCTCTGTCTGTCTCTGTCTCTCATGGATAAATAAATAAAATCTAAAAAAAAAAAAAAGAACTAAGTGGCTGGATGAATCAATGCCTTGGGACTCGAAAATCTCATTCCTCCCAACATCAAGGAAATACCCAATATGAGGTCTTTGTTCCCAGGTGACGGGGCTCTAGCTTCGGGAACCTCTGCGTTAGGGTTAAATCCCTTCAAACCCATGTACCTTATATTTTAATAATTAAAGCACCTTGCATGCACCGCATGTGAGCACCGCCACGCAGGGGAAGGCTGGGGTGATGCGTGATAAGCTCTAACCATTTCCTTAGAATGCCGGGCTGGGCAGGCACAAGGGCTGTTATTATGCGACTAATTATTGCATCCAAGCTGCTCTAAGTGCAATGCTAATTGCTCAGTGAATGAATTGTAGACTCAGGTAATTACCAAACCTAATGTGGCTCCCGTCATGTTTGAGTAAATTAATGCTAAGGGGGGAAGCAGCCCAGCTTGAAGGGAGCGGCCTCCTGCCTCGCCGCCGTTGCTTGGGAAACAGCAGCGAAGTTCTGCATCCGGGCTTGAACCGGCCCAGGTCCACCCGCACATCTGGGCCTGCGTTCCACCAGGACAGCTGCAGAATGACAAGTAACCGGGACAACCAGACAACGGGGAGACTTTAGCCACTCTCGCAGATGACAGGCAGTCTCTGGGGCTCGCTCTTTATCCCTAAAGCCTCACGAAGGTTTCTTTCAGCTCTGTGATCGATGCTAAGTGAACAAAGATCTGATCAATTACTAAAGAATGGATTTCTGCACCGAATCAGTGATCGGGTACTGGCTTGATTTTTTTTTCTTTTTTACAAGTTTTTACATCCAATGTCAAGTAGCACAGTACTAATAACATTTATGGAGTGCTTACTACTTGACCGTCACTATCCTTTTTTTTTTTAAGATTTTATTTTTTTTATTCATGAGACACACACAGAGAGAGAGAGAGGGAGAGAGAGAGGGAGATTGAGGCAGAGACACAGGCAGAGGGAGAAGCAGGCTCCCTGCAGGGAGCCTGATACAGGACTTGATCTCAGATCTCCAGGATCAGGACCTGGGCTGAAGGTGGCGCTAAACCGCTGAGCCACCCGGGCCACCCTGACGGCCACTATTCTAATAAGAGTTTTGTGTGCATTATCTCTGTGTCTATTGCTCGAAACAATCCAGAACGTTTGTAGTAATTCACAGTTAGTGACTGTCCGAGCCAGGATTTACCCAGACATTAAGAGTCTGTGTTCTTAACCATTCCCTGTGTAACTACTTCTCGGACCGTGGGAAAGTCACACTTTCTGATCCTTGGTTTCCTTAAGAGCGAAGATACCAGTATCTACTGTGTCCAGCTCTTTGCTAAGCCCTTTATAGATGCTGATTTTATCATCACAAAGAAGCTGTGAAGTAGGTGGAACTGATCTACTTGACCAGGTCCCACCACTTGCTAATGCTGTTGGTAATGCTGTTCTATTTGTCTACAGTATCGCGTGCTTTCTTTTCCCCACTATTCCTCAGATTGAGGATGTGTACATCCCCATGACTATGCCTATAGACGGCTGGAGGTTCATGTATCTTACTTCGAGAAACACTGCATAAAGTTGGCCACTGTCACTGTGACATCATGGTGAACCCGATGCAAATGTGTGACCTGAATTCACAAGGCAATGTGAGTTTATAAGGTGGCCATCCAGATGCCCCTGGATCTGCTTAAATACCTGTTATATACTATGAAAGTGAAAACACCAAGTGAAAGATTTCTCTGTCATGGAGACTTGGGAATGCATACCCAAGCCCAGGGAGTACCTCTGCAGGCCAGACTCCACTGGAGACTCTGCCTCTCCTAGAGTTCTGCCACTGAAATGTCAGACCAGTTCCTCCATCCTGTGTATACCACCCACCAGATCATGGTGAGGACCTCACCACCACCACCACCACCATGTGTTGTAACTAGAAAACGTGCCCTTCTGCCTACACCTATTTCTGAAAAAGCTGCTGCTCTTCAACTGTGCTCTGGGTAAAGGGAACCTCCACTTAGAATGTCCACTCCAGTTCCATACTTCTCTAGTCATTCCTGAACAATTTGCTCCTTGGCCCATGGGAGACAGACACTTAGTAGAGATACATGAAAGGCTGCTGTAGAGGTGTGCCTGCATGCCACGAAAGTGCATTTTCTAACAGGATTGGATGTATCCATTTGGCTTTTCAACCAGGACACTGTCTTCATGTGAACTTGGTGTAGGAGAAGGTGCCATTGATTGCCTGTGAAAGTAACGCATTGGCCATGAACAGGGTAAAGGGTCAGGAGTGTTAAGAGTCGTGAGGTTAAGAGTGTGGGCATCATGGACATTGTGGCCTTTTATCAATTGCTTAACTTCTCTGAGTCTCGGTTTTCTCATCTATAAAATCAGTTGAAGTCTAGTAGGTACTGCTTAGAGTTGTGAAGAGTACATGATATAAACGAAACAATGTATGTGATTATAGAAAACGGTGCTTGCAGCACATCTTACTTCCCCAGCAAGGTGAGCTGTGTCTGAAGCAACTACTCACTACCTCTCGGGCTGAGAGCACAAGGCAAGAAACAATGAAACAAAAAAATAAAAAACCCAGAAACTTAGAGGAGGGACCCTACAGAACAGAGACATAGACCTATAAAGAGGAGGCGCTGGCCAGCTGGAGCTGATGTCTCCGAGGGGCTACTGTGAAGCTGGTTATGCAAGAGTTGGAAAGTGGACTGGGCTGCTGCTGCAGGAAGGCTCTTGCCTCTGTGGGGCTGCAGAAGCCTCACTAAGATGATGCCCGCAGGAGGAGCAAGGCCCTTTCCCTTCTTCTGGGCTCCTGCCCTCCTGCAGTAACCCCTGTTGGAGAAGCCTGACTGCAGCCAGCATCCAAAGCTGATAGTCTACAGCATCCTTCCAAAGCCAAGTATAGAAGAGTAGGTTTGAGGCTGAGCATCAGTGACTCAGTAGCTGGAGCACTAACTTCCCTAAGGTCTTTAGTCATCTCCCCCAGACACCTTCCTTGGTCACTCTCATTAAAAATATATAATCCTCCTTTCTGTAGCCATTTCCACTTTATTCTTCTCAAGGCTTATCTGGCAGGTACTTGTGGTTTTGCAAGTCCTCTCCCCTCCACTGGCCTCGAGCCCAGCAGCAGCTGCAGTGGACAGTTCTCTAAGAGCTCAGACTCATGCCCTTCACCTTGTCTCTGTTCCTCAGCTAACACCTGCTTTTATCCAGCAAAGAAGACTTTTTATTCTAGGTCAGGGTTTCTCAATTTTGGCATTATTGACATTTGGGGCCAGGAACTCTCTGTGTGGGGGACAGTGTACTGTGTATTACACAGTGTTTAGCAACACCCTTGGTCTCTACCCACTGCATGTCCCTGCCATGACAACCAAAAGTGTCTCCAAATTGTCCCTGTTGAGACCCACTATTCTAAGTTCATACCTGGCCCTGGAGTTGTGTGTGACCATGGGTATTGGCAGCAGATAGGTAGAGTTTGATTGACTTCATCTTCACGAATTTCCTTTATTCCCTTGGGCAAGTCCCTGAAGCTCTGGTCATTTTGCTCAATGGCAAAATGAATATAATACTATCTTTTGTTGTGAAGATTAAATAAGGTAACACATGTAAAGGGTTTAGTACGGTACCTGGTAAATACCAATCAATCAATAAAAGTCAGCAATTTATTATAATTCCGGGCAAAGCATTAATGTAATTCATGAGAAACTTGGTCATCAGCATGTGATGCCAAATAACTGGCATGGGTTTATTTGTTCTACTGAATGGGCTTGACATTGGCCCCAGGGAAGCGAGTGGTGGTAGTGCTCCTAAACTCTGTAGAAATTTCATAAGAATAACAGCCAGGTGCTGGAATCCGGGTTACTGATGATAAGATCCACTTGCAATCGAGATTGATTCAAAGGCAATTAACATAGGAGTGCAACCGTGTGATACCGCAAATAATAAACACTTGTCAAGTAGTAAATTTCACAGTGATGCTTAGAATCAACTTGCTGCTTGATTCATCTAATTGATTTACTCTTCCAAATGTCACCAAAAGGAATGAGAGAAACAAATATGGTTATAGTGTCGTTCAGACTCTGAGAGCTTTACTCATCTCAGCACTTTGATATTACTGAATCCAGAACCCTCCCTAGGAGAGGGAATTCACATATTCAGGTACTGCTTGAGGTAGTGGAGTAGAGTACATTCACATTTTGATGAATGTAAGAGCCTTAGGCTTTGCTGGGAGAAAAGAAGAAATCTAGGTTCTAGTCCAAACTCTGCCACTAACTCTTTGTATAATTCTGGGCCTGTCATTTCCTCCAGGTCTTCAGTTTCCCTACTTTTAAAATGAGCAATTTGGATGGAGTTCTTTGGTCTTCCCTCTCAATGTACCCCCACACCCAGCCCCACCTCACCATGCTCTCAGAAGCATGTCATAGGAAGGAAGCCAACAGTGATGGGAATACTCTCTTTGGTACATTCGAAGGATGTCCGTTGAATTCTCATGCTTTCTTTCCTTCCTCCCTAGGTACACAGTTCTGCACAGTGGACATCACCAGGAACTTGAGAAACTGCCCATACACAATGACCCAGAATCCTTGGAATCATGCTTCTGATTGAGAACGTGGCTCATGATTAAGCCATTCATTCCCATTCATGTCTGCATGAACAGGCTACCCTGGCATCTCTCCTGACCCTCATCACCACCAGCGAGTCATGAGGCAGTGGGGACAAGGGCCCAGGTACGGGACATGGGGCACAGTGCTGGACAGGACCCAAGGCCAGAGTGTGGAAGATCTCAGAGTTGAGAAGGGACTTCAGGCGTCCTCAGATCCAGCCTCCCATCGAATGCTGGAGTAGCATCTTCCATAATATCCTTGGACGTTGGGCGTCTCTGCTTGCACACCTCCAGGGATAGGAGCTCACTACCTCCCAATGCAGTTCCTTCTATTGTAGGGAAGCTTTAATTATAAGAAAGTTTTTCCCTTTGTTGGAACGAAGTCGTGTTTCTGCTCCATCTTCCATTGGGAGCCATGCAGTTAGCTCCCTGTTCCCCTTGAGAGCCCTTAGATGTTGGAAGACACTGATCTGCTGTCCACCCACCCTTTTAAGTCTTTGAACAGCTCCAGTTTCCTCTCCACTGTGGCCATCTTCTGGACATACTTTGGTGTGTGAATTAATCAAGGCTCTTGTAATGAAGTCAAGTTGATATCAATGCCAAGATGTCTGTCCAGAAGCATGAAAGAGCTGACAAGTGAAACATCAATATTTTCTGGGTGGTAGTTATGAACATTTCTCTTTTCCTTTTTCTTGCGGATAGATCTGAAAACTGCTCATTTTTTTTTTTTTTTTAAATTTTGGATCCATTACCCAAAGGCATCTTTACTGTTAGTCTAAATTGTGTGTGTGTTTAAGGATGACATTTGTCTCACTGGCATACTCACTTTGAGGTCATGTGGAATGAATCTTGATTCATTTTCCTTCCATGACAATGGAAAAAGGAACTGTACCTTTACTGAGGATGCTGATTAAGGATGATCTTGCAACTCAGATTTGGCGAGGAAATGAAGTTGCTCCAATAAGACACCTTTTAGGGGATTCCAGGGCCCTGTGCTGAGCCAGTGCTTGGTCTTGGGCCGGGCACTTGGCTCGTCGGGGCTAAGACATAATCACAAACCAACTTCCTTCCTTGGGGAAATTCACTGCCCCCCCCTGCCTGTGAAGCTGCTGGGGTTCCATTTTTCTCCATTTTTTTCAGCATCTCACTTCTTCCAAGCTCCTTAGGAGATGCTCCCCTGATGTCAAAGCTACCAGCGAATCATTTTATCTTGGGGTGAATTATCCCCCGTGGTTAAAATTTTTGAGGGCACATTTTTTCCCGGTTATCTTTCTTTTGACTGATGATAAAAATTCTATCCTGAGGATGGATTGCTGGCCTGTAGGGACCCAGCCCAGGGAACAGGCAATGTGGGTGGGCAGGTAGTGCTGGTGGGGGGCAGGGGAGGTTACAAAATAAAGATGTGCCCAAAGTTTCTAGCCTCACCAGGTCCCCCTGCCCTTGTGCTTGGTCTGTTGACCCCAATTTCCTTCCTAAGTGATCCCAGAAGCCACAATTGCCTCCTTATCACCTATTTTAAAGCAGAACCCACAGGATCTCCCCTTTCTCTCCATCCCCAAAAATGGTGGGAAGGACGATCAGACACCTTGATTTTTGCACTGCAAGTCGCACATCCCAGGAAACCCCTCAGTCCCAGGCAAAGTAGGCTGGCTGGTCACCCCACTTATGGGAGCCTCCCAGAGAGGATTAACCAGCCTCCTCATGTTTGCAGTTTCTTCCTACACTTTCTCATGGGAAAGGCAGAGCTGAGTGAATGTGGGGTCTGGAGTTCTTCCCATGCCGTCTGGATGAGGTCTCTGATCTCAAAGCACAAAGAACTTCTTAGGGAAAGACTAAGAGATCATGAGAACCAGATCATCATGAGGAAGCAATAGGTTTAGAGCTTTGAGGCAGCTGGTAAGCTTTGATGTCCCCAAAGTCGACATTATCTCCTGTGGAATGCATATATGCACACACACGTGCATCCATCCAGTAGGATTTGTTCCCTGTGAGATGCTTCTTTTCCCAGGAGCTTAGTAAGCTAGTGTGAAATATTATTTCTCAGTGGCAGGCCTACCATATTCGCCGATACCGTTCAACAGGGATCCACAGATTACAGCATGCGTGGGAAAATGAGACCTTACCATTAGCTGCTGGACTCTCGGGACACACTTCTGTGGGCCTGATTGGTGTCTGCAGAGGTCACGAGCACCCTGGTCCAGTGAAACAACAGCGATTGAGAAAATAGAAGCCCTTACCATTGTCAAAAAGACGGTGTCCTTTGCAGAGAAGGTCTCATAAGCAAACTTTGCTGTCTCTTTGGACCAGGGCTGGGATGATGTGGGTGATGCGCCCAACAGCCACAGGACAGGGTGAGAGGTGCTCTGTCTAGACAGCTGCTGGCCTGGCATTACCAAGAAGCCTGGCTTCCGAGAGTCCAGGTAATAGAGCAGGTGTATGGAAGACTGAGAAGGAGACGTGGAGCTTGTCCAAGGAAGGAGGAGACTTACTGGGCTGTCTTCCCTGAGAAGACCACCCTCTTCCAGGGAGCTTGAAGTGTCAAGAAGAGATGCTTTCTGGGAGGCAGCATATTTCTTCTGGCCACATGTGCCTGGACAGTCGCCGGGGTGACAGGCGCTGCAACCAGACTACCCCATGCCTGGGATCCAGGGGCTTCACCTGTGCTTCTTCTCAATGAGAACCTCCAGCTCACAGGACTGTCCAGGGGGAGGCCCCGAACTCCCCGTCCTGCTCATGGTCCGCAGCTGGCGAGTGAAAGAGATCGAAACGAACTTCTACTGCCCCCCGAGTATGTGTTTGTAGACGAACTCGTTCTTCCTGGATTTCACCTCTCACATCATGCTGCTCACTCGCTCTGCCCTGGGGCAGATTGCTGTCCGCCTGGACGTGGAGGGTGGGCTTGGGGAGGCCGGGGGAGGGGGTCCCGGGAGGGGCTGGGGGCGGCTATAATTGAACTGCCTTCAATATCATCTTCAAGCAAGAACAAAGTACTGTTTCCTTGGTGCTGTGCTGTCTGCCCGTTTTTCTCTTTGGTGGTGTTATTTCCCTCCAGGGAGAGCCCGGCGTGGCTTTTGTCTTGCTGTCATTTCTGCTCTTCTCTGGTCAACGTCCTTCCCTGTAACAGTTGGTCTGGGGGGGGGGGGGGGGGTGGCGGTGGGGAGACTAATGCATTTACCTTTCCTGGCTAGAATCTGCAGTCTCTTTCCCATTCAGTCTAGAGAACTGAGGCCGAATGTTTGGCTTAAACTTAAACAGATCAGGGATGGCTTCGAAGGCCTGGTGGGGTGACGTGCTGCTTGGGACCTTAACCAGCTCTGGCCTGGCTCATCGCGCCCACAAAATGGAGAAACTCTCTGGGACAGGAGGATTGTTGGAACACTTCAACAATGTGTTGAACCCCTCACATTCAACAGGGGTTGAATTGCTGTGCAGCCAAGGGCAACTGTGAGGATTTTCCCCATAAAATATGTGCCCTGCCTGTACCGCGATTAATATGTTCATGTAAGTAATTCAGGTTTTCACTTACTTATTTTAGAAAGAAATGTTTTATCAATCCCAGAATAGAAAATCAGTATTACTTGCCATAAATAGAAAGCAGCCATAGAGATAAATGAAAACAAAACAAGGTTTTTAAGTTCTAATGTAAGCCCAGTGCTCGTGTATTTAAAAGGGAGCTGAATGAGGGCTGGAAGCTGGGGGGCCCTGGGCCCTGTCCCATGTGGGGCTCCTGAAGCTAGGTAGGGCTGCAAGAGAGGTCACCAGGGGAGATCTCTCAAACTTTCTGAAGGAATGTGATTAATCCCTAGTGGAATTTGATACCCTTTGGCACCACAGAGAGAAGGAAAGTGTAACAGGTGATAGTTTAATTACTATTATATTTGATTCACATTGTTTCTCCTTTCCCTTCCTTTCCTTTTTTTAGCTCACTCCAGAACATATCTTAATAATAATAATAATAATGATAATAATAATAATAGTAATGTAGCAATAATAAGAGAAGCTACCATTTAAGGAGCTCCTTTCTGCTAGGCACTGTGATGAGTGCTTTACGTAGATTCTCTCATTTAATCCTCATAAAATCCTTACACCGTAAGTACCCAGATTTCTCCCACTCTGTAGCAGAGCAGACCTCAGCCTAGAGGTCTGGCGACTAGCCTAGACACCCAGGCACCCAGGCCGAGGCCCCAGGCCCCAGGAACCCAGGCCCCAGGCCCCGGGCTGGGAAGGGTGCATTTGGAGTGCAGACGGCGCAGGCGGTGTGGTTGTCAAGCCCGCAGTCCTCACCATGGGCACACAGTCCTTAACGGATGAGCTTCCTCCACTTGCACATGTAGGGCACGATGCTGGGAGTGAGGAGTGAGCAAGCGGAGGAGGCCCCTGCCCTCCTGTTGCCTAGGCAGTTCCTCCCGCCTCAGCCTGGGGCCTGGAGAGGAAGACAGGGCCTGCCTATTCCAGTGTGCAGCCCTCCCTGCACTTGCTCTACTGTGTCTTGACCTCCCTTCCACTCTCTGAGCCTGACTTTCGGTCTTTAAACAAAAGAAGAATTCAGTACACGATTGGGTGGGAGGAAAGGCCCTCCCGCACCGACTCTTTCCAGTATTCAGCTGCTGGGCCACCGAGTAACCAGCAGCACAGCCTGAGACAGGTGTGTGAGCCCCAGGGAGCATGGTCTGTATCTCAGGCCCTCCCTGGGGTGTGCGGATGAGGAGTGGCTCCGGCGGAAGGCAACTTGACTTTGCTGCATTTCCTAGTGGGAACATGGAATACTATCTGGATATGCTCCTCTGTCCCAGGAGCTTATCACCTCGGACACTTTACAGTTTGTATTTTCCCAGGGAGGTCCCTGAGCCTCTCACAGCAACCTGCAGGGAGGGATTACGGAGAGCATATTATAGAAAAAGAAACTGACTTTGTCAGGGAAGGTGATTTGCCCAAGGACACAGGAATCAGAGCTGAAACACTTCAGGTCACTCCTTTCTAACAGTCCTTTCCTCTTCCTCTCATTTCTAAATATACAAGTTACGTATTTTTAGACAACTTAAGTGATGGGTTGCACAGATAACGTATTAATGCAGTCCACTCCTATGAAAAAGAGTTCTAACTATAGAGCAAAACCCCCCTTGACTACAGCTTCATCCCACTCCCCTCAAGAAGTATCTGTGCTTTAGCTGGCTTATGTAACCCCAGAATGTGTCCTGTGTTTCTACATATGTATAAATGTACATATAAAACTAGATGATCTTGTTCTGTTCTTATATATAATGCTGTGTATTGTGATTTGCAATTTGCCTTTTCCAACGGTACTCCATACATGTCATTTTGTAAGACGTGATTCTTCGTCATTCTTTTCAGTTGTTGTGTGTCCATGCCCTACAACAGATGCCGTCCAGTGTGCGGTGTTGTCTCTTTTAGGGTCTGGCTGGTATCCTGTGGCCGAGTGGGGCATGTGAAGCCTGCCTCAGAAAATCAGCAGCGTGTTTTCCTGTCCTGTGCTAACCATAGGAAGGTCAGCTGGCAGGGGCTCAAGTGTCAGAGGCAGCTTCCCCGTGGACAAGGAAGGCCTGGCCCTTCATGGGCCCCAGCCGGCCTCCCTCCAGGGCCTGAGACCCCCTGCCCGAGTAGCACAGGCTTCAGGGGAAGACTGACATCATCGTGCTTTCACTGCTCCTGGAGACGTCCCTTTGACCAGATCCTTAACCTGCTATACCTTAATTTCCCCAATAGTAAAACAGGGGGCAGAACGATCAGACACTTTCTAGTATGAGGGTATGCGCAGAGCACTTGGTAAAACATTTTCAAAAAAGATTTATTTGAAAGAGTGCACACGTTGGGGGCGGGGCGGGGCGAGGCAGAGGGAATTCTAAGAAGGCTCTGCGCTGAGTGTGGAGCCTGACATGGGGCTCGATCTCACAACCCTGAGATCTCAACCTGAGCCAAAATCCAGAACTGGACACTTAACTGTGCCACTCCGGTGCCCTGGGAAACACTTTAAAACCTGCTTACGTGGTATCATTATTTCCTCTTAATGGCCTTACTAGTTCTGCTTCCTACCATCCTGGAATATGGTCAAAGGACAGGAGGTTATGAAAAGATTAGTAAAAACCCCTTCATAATTAAGGGAATAATAGTGGGAGCAGTCCACTTGTGCCCTTTTCCCGTTTATGAAGGCTCTCATGGCACTTTCACAACTGCCCTATGGGGTGGGCCTATTGTTCATTGTTACCATTTATAGATGACGAAATGGAGCCTCCAGGGTAAAGGCTGTGACCACCTCCAGGTCAGCTGGAAGTCATTTGAGGAAGTCAGAATCTGAATCTAGGTCCCGATTCCCATGGTGAGGTGCCTGTAAGAGCTATGTGTCAGCTGTGCTTTACAGATTGGGCTCACGGCTGACAGGACCCCAAGAGACACCATTATCTCTACCACTGAGATAATTTAATCATCTGTCTGTCAAACAGTGAAGGCCTTTTAAAAACGTGCCAGACGCTGCACCACAAGTGGATGACATGTAATGGCATGGACAGAACAGGACAACTCGATTCTCTATGACAGGTGAGGGCAAGCAAACTACCTACCATGTGGGGGCCGTGTCCTCCAGTCTGTAAGAACGTTTTTTTACTTTTTAAAGTGGTTGGAAAACAAATTAAAAGATATTCTGTGACATGTGAAAGTTACACCAAATTCAAATTTGTGTCCATAAATAAAGTTTTATTGTCCTGCCCGTTTGTTGATGTATCTTCTGTGGCTGCGTTCACACTCCAACAGCTGAGTAATCACCACGGTGGAGCTTCAGCTCATTACTGTCTGGCCCCATACAGGAAGTGTGCCGGCCCCTGCTGTCGGGCCATCACTGCAGCCACCCGTCCCACAGACACTGACCAGATGCCTACTGTAGTAGTCTTCTTCCAAGTTTGCTGTTTTGTTTTTAGCTGCTCCAGTCTGGAGGTCTTTGCAATGATTCTAGCACTTCCTGCTGTACTTGTTCTAGCAGTGGGTTGGAGGAGCCCGAAAGAAACCAACACGTTAGAAAGCAGCGGCCTCTAGCGGCCCATCTAAGCATTGGTTAGATGATTGGGTTATTCCGGTTACACTGAAAAAACAGGTTTACATGGAGTCTAAGGGTTGGGGGGAGAGGGTTGTATTATTTCGAAAGATCTAGAATGTTTTAGAATTTGTTTCCTGCTTTTACTTAAATATAGTTTGTTTTGAATTTGTTTCCTGCCCTTTTTAAGTTTTTCTTTTTCTTTTTTTTCTTTTTTTTTTTTTGAGATTTTATTTATTTATGATAGACACATAGGCAGAGAGAGGCAGAGACAGAAGCAGGCTCCACGCAGGGAACCTGATGTGGGACTTGATCCTGGGACTCCAGGATCACGCCCTGGGCCCAAGGCAGGTGCTTAACCACTGAGCCACCCAGGGATCTCATGTTTCCTGCCTTTTCTAACCTGGAGAGTACAACACACTTAGTTAAAAAGGAAGACTGGTGGAATTAAAAATAAGGGAATAAAAAGATGACCGAATGTGGTTCCTGACCTTCTTCCCAATGTGACAGAAATAATTTTGTCTTGAAAAAGAGAGAACTTTGATGGAAGATACGACCATTCACATGATTTTAGTGTTAGGAATACTTGCAGGTGCCCTTGCATGTCTGTGAACAATACGGAGGCAGCCCAGTGGGAGTCAGGCACTTGAAGGCCTGTCCTTCCTGGCCTTGTCCGGTTCTTGACTCTAAGTGAGAAATTTTCCCTTTCTGAGCTTCAGTTAATCCCCTGTAAATGAAAAGGTTGGAGCAGGCAGTCTCTACACCTCAGAGAGACCATTTGGAAAGGGTTGACAAATTTTCCCACAGACCTTCAGTTCAAGCAATTCGTCAAGGTCACTCAACTATCAAGTGGACAAGCTAGCCCTCAAATGCACATGTTGCTCTAAAAGCCTTTTGTGCTCGTGACCCCTGGCCCTATGTGGCACCGATCACTGCCACATTAGGGTGATTTGTCTCTTGAGAAAGGAGAAAGGCCATTCCCTGGTGGCCAGGTGTTTTGGGAAATTCTGCTCTCCCCCATGATCTGTCACATAAGAGCTCTACGAGTTGAACACCTTGCAGCTACAGGATTTTAGAAAGAAAAAAAAAGAGATGAGAAACTGGATTACACTGGAATCTTACTTAGACACAACTCTATACGTTCCTTTTCTGTGCAGTATTTGCTATTTTTCTTTAAAAACAGGGATTCAGGTCCAAGGCAAGAAAAAAGTTTTTAAATAAACTTTTATTTTTATATTCAAGATAAAGCATATACACAATTGAACGTGGAAATAAATAACTAGAAATGCTTTGGAAACTTCCATTTTCCCCTCTCAAACTCATTTTTTTAAACTCATGAACCTTTTTATTTGATTTTAAGAAATATGGCCACTATAATACCAAGAGAAAAAGAACCATCATTTTGTACACAAACATAAAGCTGCCTCCTATAGGGTTTAGTTGGTTTTAATAAGAACACAAAAAAAGCACACAAGACACAAAGACTCTTCAACAGATTTACTCAAACAGCTTTGCTCGAGAAGAAAAAGGCACAGATTTAAGGGGATGACAATGATTATTAAGAATATAGTAAATGGGGGCTCAGCCAAAAAGTGACACTTTGTGAACTAAGTCAGGAAAAACAAACAAAATGAACTCTTTCCAATTATCTGCCTTCATTAAAATGAATTCTTAAATTAAATTGTATAAACATATGATATAAAGATGGTACTCGGGAATTGTCTCTGTATATTTCCTCTATGTACAAATCTTTGTATACAACTTCAACGTTCCTTATATATTTCCTATATACCAAAATGTGCCCGGGCCTCCAAACTGCATGCCCTGAATCCCTGTGGCACTGGCTGGCAGCTGGGCGACCCCAGGGGCTTTCTGCCAGAATACCTGGGAAGTAGGAGGGATCAGTCAAATGTAGTCATCTTCAACTGGCTCCCCATTGACATCACAGTAGTGGATGAAAATGGCCACTACCCGCTGAAACACACCCTTCTTCATTTGACGCATCTCGGAGATTTCTTCTCCTATTGTTTCCATACAGATGTCTGCAGACAGCTGTCCTTTCCTTCGAGGAGCATAGATGGTACCTTGAAAATGAGAAAGTAAAGGAGAAACATGCAGGATTATCAAAATCATCTGGAGGTCACTGGTTAAGCTGGACCATGAGAAAAGCCTATCTGCTGTAATGCAATGCCACTGAATTAGGTATAGCTCCTGGAATGGGCCCCCAAAGTTCCACATACCACACTATTGCCCATGTTTGGTGCCTTAGCACACAGGAGTAAAGGCCCAACATGGCAACAGACCAGACAGGTAAGTCATATATACATGTAGTTCTCCGAATTGATTTCTTCATAAAGTAGGTTTTAAAAACTTCCTACAAATGGATGTTCAAGCATGCTAACATTTTTTGAAGTGTTTGAATATAGGAAAAACTATATTCAAAAGATCTTCAAGTTTCTCCCCAAAATCTATACCTGAATCATAAGGAGAAGTGGTTCATAAGGAGAATAATCACTAATGTAAATGGAACAATTTTGAAACAATATAGCTAACAAACTCTTAATAAAGGGTAAGAAAATTATAAATATTTAGATAATAAAAACATCTAGGTAGAAAAATTTGTCTCAAGTACCTCTGCTCACCAACCTTTATATATCCCTAGTAAGTTCACTGATTATAGTACAAATTGAGAGCTGCTGTTTGTAGGTGGAGAACCACATAATAAAAAAATAAAAAACAAAAATATTTATATCGGCATCTGGGCTCTTTTCATAATTTGGCTATTGTGGACACTGCTGCTACAAACAGTGGGGTGCAGGTACCCCTTCAGATCACTGTTTGTATCTTTTGGATAAATACCTAGTAGTGCAACTGCTGGGTCATAGGGTAGCTCTAATTTGGGAGAGGTAGATGAATGGATAAAGAAGATACGGTGTGTGTGTGTGTGTGTGTGTGTGTATACACACACACACACACACACACACACACACACACACAAACGGAGTACTACTCAGTCATCAAAAAAATGAAATACTACCATCCGCAACTACATGATGGAACTAGAGGGTATTATGCTAAGTGAATAAGTCAATCAGAGAAAGACAATTACCATATGATTTCAGTCATATGTGAAATTTTTTTTTAAAGATTTTATTTATTCATGACAGAGAGAGAGAGAGAGAGAGAGGGAGGGAGGGAGGGAGGGAGAGAGAGAGAGGGAGAAGCCGGCTCCATGCAGGGAGCCTGATGCAGGACTCAATCCTGGGACTGCTCCCTGAGTCAAAGGCAGATGCTCAACCACTGAGCCACCCAGGCGACCCTCATATGTGGAATTTAAGAAACAAAGCAGAGGACGATAGGGGAAGGGAAAGAACAATAAAATAAGATGAAATTAGACAGGGAGATAAACTGTAAGACTCTTAACCACAGGAAACAAGCTGAGGGTCGCTAGAGGGAGGGTGGTGGGGGCATGGGGTAACTGTATGATGAGCATTAAGGAGGGCACGTGATGTGATGAGCATTGTGTGTTACATGCAACTGATGAATCACTGAACTCTACCACTGAAACTAATGATATACTATATGTTAACTAACTGAATTTAAATAAAATATGAAAAATTAAAAATATCCCTCCCCACATTTATATGGGAAGCAATTTAAAGGCTACACTGCCTTTAACCCAAACAAAATATGAAGTATCAAACACAGTAAGATATACTCAAACTAAAGAATATGAATCAAGTCAGGCCATAATTACTTTCTTCATCATCTTCAAAATCATATCTGGCGAAGCTGTTGGGTTCTGCAGCCCGCAATGATCTCAACCAAGGGAAGTCAGAGATCATGGAATATGGCGCTCCATCCACAACCCCTAAAATAAGAAGACACATTAACAGTGCTGCTGGTGTGAAAGTCAAGAACAGGGCCAAACACTAGTATTTTGTAAGCAGGATGTAAAATGTGCTTTTATCCATCACAGGTAGAAAAAAGCACTGGACCAGGAGAGGTGGACTCTAATTGTAACTCTGCCGCTATTAGGTCATGTGATCTCGGTCACCCTTTGATTTTAGTATGCCTCAGTTTCTCCTTCTCTCTAAATAAAATAAAGAGGCTGAGACAGGTGCCCTAAAGTCATTTCAACTCCTAAACTGTAGCAGGTTTCAATTTTCTTCTACTTTTTGTGTTTCAACACTGCTTCTGATTATTTGGGCATGGTAAAGATTTGAAGAGGGAGAGCAATATTTATGTGGTTGCTGCTACCTGCAGATACTCAAAACAGCCATTACCCCAAGAACTGGAGGCTCCCGTTCCTACCCTCCCTATGGCCTTCTCTCCATCTAGTTAGTGAGCAACTATGTAACTGCCCAAACACTGGTAAATGCTCACCTTCTAAAGTATAGATTTCTCTACCCCAGGGGTACTTGGGGTATTTCTTTAAATCATCTTCACTTCGCGTGGCTTCAGGGAAGAATTCATACTTAATGAGTTCTCTGGAGGCAATAAGAAAAATTAAATAAAAATTACAAAACTGAAAATAATATTGGGGTGTGGGGTAGAAAGGATGCATCGAAGCTGTATCAGGCCCAGAGTCTAGTGAACATCTCAGAATATTAAAGAGCCAACAGAAGTAGAAAAAGCTGGAGGATACATATCTAGTCAGGTTTCAATTACTTTCCTCACTATCTTCAAAATCCTATCGAGGAAAGAAAGAAAGCCACTCTCTAATCAAATGTCTTGTGTTTAAGATGCTAAATAAAACATTTATATAACTGATGTATAAAAAAGCCCAACTTTCTGATGATGTAAAAACATTAACAGTAGTAAGGTCTTTAAATTTCCTATCTTTTCCATGCACTGGGGCAAAAGGAATGGAATGGAGTCAAATGTACATGTACGGTCAGTTCCTGCAGTTTTTCTCGAAGTTTAGTAATAAAGTTACAAATGTATACAATGCTCTTTAGTTTTAAGTACTCATTCCCCTCAGTCTTTACATGTTATATGTCAAATGTTTCAGTGCCTGACAAGCTCAGGCGGAATCATTTCAAATATGATAAGAATAACTAGGATTTGTTTCTAGGACCCCTTGCTATGGGAAATGATGGAGAAGAGCCTCAGGGGCCATGGATTACTTACTGATTGATGTTTGCTATAGTATCCATCCAACTGCGGATGCGCACCTTGTTCCGGACATTGGGAGGGTTACTGAATTCATGGATAATACAGATGTGATAGGGGTAGGGGCCGCTAAATAGCTTCTGCTCCAGAGTCAGTGTGTCCACCTGGAGAAGACATCATAGACAGGGCTTTGGACCAAGGAAGAGATTATCTTGGAAATTTATATCCTTAGAATATGAACAATCTTTCTTTAGGACCTCAATTTTAAAATCTTTGGCATATCTGAAAATCAAATAGTCACATCCAGTTCCGAACATAGCTTGCCAGGCCAGGATTGGGTCTTGTATAATTCTTCTGTCTAGCAAGCTCACTGATTCACATGTCATTGCTACATAAACACCCACTAAAAAAGCAGGGAATCCTGATGCAGGTAACTGACCCCAGGGATCCACTCCTGAGTATGTCCTTTATAGGTTTAAGTACTGGCTGCATTACAGAGCTGCGAATGTGTAGCATTCTCTATGCTCGATTCAAACTGGCCTACAGCCAATCCTAGAGACAGAACGCATTCTCTTGCTCCCTTGTAGCCTTTGTTCACTTGCCTTCTTCTCATGGTCCCCTCTTCCCCATCTCTACTTAGGCGATCCTGCCTTGCCATCTTAGCGGCATACGTGTCCACCTCCTACTGGAATGGCAAGCTCCTCAAGAGAAGGATGATGCCCTATGTATGTATTCTTCAACTCCAGAAAATTATAGACAACTAATGATTTGTTTGTTGAAATGAATCTTTTGGGGCCAGGCTTACACACTGACTGCAATGATCATTTACTATTTCCTTTAAACTTTATTTTGGCACCAAGCACAGAGTCTTACATATTTGCTCCTTCCCCTTCTGCCCCGTCTTGCTCCCATTTTACTGAAAAGTAACTGACATACATCACTGTGTAAGTTTAACACATACAACATGAATAATCTGATTTATACAGATTGTGAAATGATAACCGTTAACACCTTTAGCCAATATTCATCTTTTTATGTATGTATGATAAAAAGTTTCTTCTCAGTAATGATAATAATAGCAGCTACCAAAGGACTGCTTACTACACACCAGCAATTGTTCTGGTACTTCACATATATTAATTTAACTATCATGATAAGTGTAGGTTTTTATTCTAATTTTACATATGATTTTTTATTTCTATAAGACAAAAAAAATCTGCTCTCGGTCAGTGAATGAGAATTTGAAATCAGGCAGCCTGAAACCAGAGTCTGTGCTCTTGACCACAGGCAACTTTTAATAAGTAAAATAACTTGAGTAACAATTACCTGCATCATATAGCTTGCTAAAAACCCACAAAAATCAAGCAGAGAAGCATTAAGGAAGAAGACTGGCAAGATAGTCCAGCTTGGTTAAAAGAACTGTGTAGAATCTAAAGATTACTACAGGTTGAGCAAATGAATAAATTCCAAGTCCAAAAAGAAAGAAGATTAAAAAAAAAAAAAATTAACTGCAATATTCCTCAGAAAGGAGCAGAGAGAGCTCGTTACCTGCTGCATTGGGCGTAGATATATGATGCGGTTTCTCTCAGGAGGCATCCTTAGTATCTGATCTAGGACTTGATCCATATTCAGTTTCTTGCACTGTGCGTAGTCAAATCGATTTACAATTGGTGCATTTTCTACTTTTAAATGTTTCAGTACCCTGCACCTGGTAGCTATAAAATTAAAACAATCGTAAGCTCTACAAATATTCTATACAAAATAATACAGCAGTGTATAGACCATCTTGAATCATCTTTGGAGGAGAATACTACAGACATGAACATCTCTTAACATTAAGTATTGTCATAAAGTACAGCTAACAGTTATCAAAATGATTTGAAAATGTCATGGGGCGCCTGCATGGCTCAGGCAGTTAAGTGTCTGATTCTTGGCTTTAGCTCTGGTCATGATCTCAGGGTCAGGAGACTGAGCCCCACATGAGGCTCTCCACCCAGTGTGGAGTCTGCTTGGGATTTTCTCTTTCTCTTCCCCTGTCCCTCCTGCCCATGCTCATGTGCATGCTTTCTAAGAAAATATTAAAAAAAAAAAAAAAAAGTCATTCTGTCCTGTTCAAAAGAAGGTGGTCACTATCACGTTGAAGGGATGTCAAAGAACTTTTTCCTACCTAAGATTTTACTGGAAAGGAGTCCATATTCCAGAGAGTAACTTGCCTAAACATAGCAACCGTTTTAAAAATATTTATTTAAAAGAATGAATGATGGTAACTATCACATTATACAATTTTATGGGTAATGTTCAAATAAACCTAGAATAATTTACATATATTATCATACATTCACCCACAGGAAATGAGCAGAGTTGATTTTAATTTCTATTGTAAGTTTAAAAGCAAAACCTTAAGAGACCCAAAGTATTTGGATACTTTAGTCTAAGGCTGTATAATCCAGTGTGGTAGCCACTAGCCACCTGAGCTTTTTAAATTTCTATTAACTATAATGTATTAATATTAACAATTTAGTTTCTCAGTTATCAGCCACAGTTCAAGTGTTTAATAGTCACAGGTGGTTACTGTATTAAGCAGTGCAGATACAGAGCATTTCCAACACTGTAGAGGAGTTCTATTGAAAATGCTGGCCTGAAACATGATTAAATATGCTCCTGCCAAACATGCAAATATCAAGTTATATATAAAGAAAAATAGTTGCTATATAATAAATGCATTTAACTGTAAGAGTACTCTAACTTCAGAAAAATCTCCCTTTCCTTTTCTATTAACCTCAAAGTTCCCTCTGATCCAATTTTTAACTATAGATTTCAACCTCATCCAACTCAAGAGAGAATAAGATGGAAGATATGATAAAACCACAGAGCTGATATGCTTCATCTCTTTAACATTTCAGAAAGACATCTTCTATAACATCCTTGACACAATGTCATCACCTTCCTGAGCAGTCGAGCCCTGTAACTAACTTGATGTTGGAGGGCTAATCAAGTCTCTGCCTTTCTGACTCATTTTCTTCTTCTGTGACCTGGCAGGAGGAAGGGGAAGCAGGGTAGGTGACAGGAAAGGAGGAAAAGAGAGAGGATCAGATAATGATAGAGGTTCAATGGCTCTGCCCTGTAAAACCAGACAAGGTTAAGGTCAGTTCAGACCTCAACTAGCCATCTCGCCCACCATTAACTCTGTTTGGTGGGTGTCTAGGGACAGAACTGCTTATCTAGGATCCCTGATCCCATGATAAGCTGAGGTAAACAATTTGGTTTAAGAGCAAACAAAAGGCAGGGCCTGAGGCCACGTGATCTATCACTAGGTATAGAGAAGATATGGAGAGAATGAATCCTCTGAGTTAAGTGCAGAAGTGAAAACCAATCAGATTCTCTAAGAGATGAATGAAGAAAAGAATGAGAAGTCAAAGCAGCTCAAAGATTGTGAGGCAGATACTCAAACCTCACAGAGGAGAGTGATGAGAGTGCTGCCTTAAGCCAGGCTGGGCTCCCCTGCTGTTATGACCTCTGAGCTTCTGAAGGGCCCTGATTCTGTTTTAGGAGGAAACACCAAAAGGAGATGTTCATTTAAGTAGGTATTTTAAGACCTCATTGACTGGAATGGAGTAAAGTATCACCTCTTATGGGTGAACATAGGGTCTAGAGTTTTCTAGAATTCTGGAGAGAGGTAGTGTTTATATATTAGTTTAGCTCTTCTTTCTGGGATTCTCCTAATATACGACAAATTGGTAAGGATTTCCTTGTTTTGCTCACTAATAGTAACACAGAAAACAATCAAAAACAACTAGTAAGTAGCACAGAAGTGCAAAGAAAAGAAAGCCCCGAATACTGCAGTACTCATACAATACAAAATATTAGGCAAGCTTTTACTTAGAGGTAAGACCTATGTTTAAGTGTACATATATATACACACACACATACACACATGTATCATTGTATTTAAATCTTCACAGATGTTTATAGGGTAAGCATAATTATGCACACTTTACAAACTGAAAAAAGATGAACCCAGAGAATATGTAACTTGTCCAAAGCAAAAAACATGTCATATCTTCATAATTCTACATGGATAGGTACCAAAATGTGATTTTGACTGAAAATGGAGAAATGGACATATCAAACACCTGAAATTTTAAAAAAGCTCACACAAAATAATACCCTACTCCTATTTGTTCAGAGGTAAATATATATATAAGTAGAAACAGACTGGAAGGACACGCATTAAAGGCATCAGTAGAGATGGCAGGGGCTTATGGGATTGGCAACACAGGACAATGGGACTAAGGGGAAAAGTGGGAGTCTGGACTGAGGATAATGTGCCAGGAACTGAGGTTATGACTGACAATGTCCTTCAAATTTAGAGCCAATAAGCACATAAGGCGCAGTTACCACTCCATGACAACAGGGACACAAAACACTACCAACATCATATAGCTTGGCAAATGGTAGAGACAGAATTCAAGCAGACATTTACTTGGCTCCAAAGCCCATACATGTTGTTTATCTACTCTGTAGATTAAGGAGCAATTACCATTTAGAGGAAAGCAGAAGAGAGGTTGTTTTAAAAGATGAAGTCTCTGCACTTGCTCCTTCACAACAAATAGGGAGCAACTGCCTGACAACTACAGAACGGGGACAGAATTAGAAATAATCCAACATAAGGATTCCTTTGAAAAAATAAAGAAATGTTATTGTAGTATGTATGAGTCCTTAATTCTTTAAGCTCATTCGTGATGCTTTTGTGTGACAGAGGCCTAAATACATACCGTGGATGAACATCATCTTGGGACAGTCCTTTAACACGAGATCTGTGATTCCACAGTTGGTCATAGTGACTCCAACAAGATTTTTGGATTTTAATACAAGGACCTACAAGGAAAAAAATTTTAAAAGATGTATCTTTCGGCAGACTTTTTTTTTTAAACCTTAAATGTTTTCACTGGCACAAGTTAAGAAGCAGCTGTTATCAATTTCTTCTTTTAGGGCAAAAAAAAAAAATATATATATATATATAAAAAGATGGAAACTTTAGTCATTATTCAGGAACTTGGCTGAAACTGAAAGCTAACTGGTGGCTTTTTTCTTCACCTGCACATGGTCATCCTCAATCACAGGATCACTGGTACTGGTGGATTTGTCTGCTGTCCTCTTCCGTTTCATGGCATGACGTGGCTTTGTTTTGGCAACCTCTAGAAAAAGGCAAGAGGAAAATCCAAACTTTAGCTTTTAGCTTTTTCCTTCAAGAGAATACAACTGCATATTGTATGAACTCTCTCAAGGCAACTCTCAAATCTATGACTTGGTTCCCAACAGAATATCATTGGATAATAACCCAATAGAACATAACCTCTATTTCCATATGACTATTCCAAAACAAGATCACTCTGCATTATCTCAAACCAATCGACATCAAATAGGATTTCCCTTCTCATACCTTGCCATTATCAACAATCTAACAACTTCTATCTCCAGTTACCAACCCATCCTAAATACTGTTGGTGGATTAAACTCACCATTTTCCTGTTGAACAACTTTAAATTACTAACTACTGCTTAGTAAATATGTTTCAAGGCCTGATACTTATTCTCAATTTTATTCCATACTGTGTCCTAGTCATCTGCCACTGCCAGAGCATTTGAAGTCAAAATCATTCTAGCTCCTTCTGCCCAGAACATCCTTTCCTGACTTCATTCTACCCATTCCTGAGCTCAAATATCCCCTCCTCTAACAAATCACCTCGGCCCCCAAGCCCTCTAAGTGGTTCTGTAAATCCCTGTATACTTGTTTCTCCACTTAAAGGTTTCTTGAAGACAACACTTTCAAACCTTTGTGTCAATGTCAGCCACTAGCATCTAAAATGAACATTTACTGAACAAATTGGCACTCAATATTCACTGAACGAGTGCATTAGATACATAAATGGAATAACAATAGTAGCAAGTATTTACGAGCGCTTACTGTGTGTCAGGCACTTTTCTACGGATTTTACTTGCATTAACTAATTTAATCCTTAAAACAGACCTCTGAGATTACTCTCTGTTTTACAAATAAGGAAACAGTGACATAGGACAGTACAAGGGCTTGCCACAGCCTAAGTGGAGGAATCAGGAGGCAAGACCAGGCAATCTGGCACCAATCACTATGAAAACCTGTAGTCTTTTATCTGTCAGATCCTGGTTAGCAAGACCCTAACACATTTACTAGTGTTGTTCTAAAACATGACAGTGTAATTATAAAAGCAAATATTATGTTGATTTTATTTAAATGCAAGGTCTAAATTCATCTCTAAAACTTTAACAAGCACATATACATTCTAAGACAAAACACTGAGAAATCACTGTCCTCATTTTTTGACAAACATTCTGTAGGAGAGCATTTATTAAATGCAGTAAGGCTGATCTTAATGAATTAAATCTCACCACACTGCTTTTGGATACCACTAGTATATTATAGACATCCTACCTGGTAATTCTGTAACTTCAAAGGTCGAAGATTAGAAAGAAAGATAGGGAAAACAAGGCGCAGATATTGCAAATTCCCAAAGGCTTGGGTTAGATTGGAAATCTAGGGATCTAATTCAAGTGTTTTTTGTTTGTTTGTTTGTTTTGTTTTGTTTTGTTTTTAAGACACTGGAACATTCTCTACCACTTGAAACCTTTGTGAAACCTCACTATGCAAACCAACTGAAAGCAGCTGCTCTGGTTGAAAGCTATAAAAGAGAGCCTAATAGTTCTGCCCACCGAACATCCTCTGAGGACCCTGAACTCAAACAAAATCCTGGGGTTCTGGAAAAGATGAGAACTAGTGATCTAGCCAACCCACAGAAGGCCTTCTTCCATAGTATTCCTGAAGGGACTTCATGCAAAATCTATTTATCTTTATTGACAAGGAGTCTGCTAAAGGCAGCACATTTTACATGACAGATAAAATTCACACACCTGTTATGACCAATAATAGGAACTGATTTGTCTCCCAGTACTCGAAAAATGAAAACAAACAAAAACCAGGTCTGTTTCCATTCCTTTATGACAGTGTTGAAATCAGAATCTTCTGTTAGCATTCTCTTTTTATGATCTGATTTCCAAACTTTTCACCTTCCTGGAATGTTCTCTTCCTTAACTAATCAGAACATGGGGTTCAAAAAGTTAAATTTCCTGCTCTCCAGAGTGCCCAGATTGGCAGTTCATATTTTCTATGAGAAGTTATAAATCTGTGTCACACTTTATAAGCATTAAAAACAAAGGCCTCCCAATGTAAAAGAAAAAAAAATTAATCTTATTTTTTTCTCATGCCTCCCTCTTTGTTTAGGGACAATTTTTAGTGATGATTTCATACATCTACCAGCATCAACATACCTCATATGTTGGTTCCTACCACTTATTAAGTTCACAATTATTCACTGAGCCCCACATCATGTAACACATTGTGCTAGAAGCTGGGAATTAAATGGCAAACAACCAGACACTGTCCCTGCCCTCATGGAGCTCAGTCTATTGGAAAGACAGACAGCAAAACACAGAATTACAACACAGTATAGTTAACATTGGCATAGAAGATGCTACAGAAACACAGAAAACAAACCAATTCGGTCTTGGGGTATCAGGGAAAGAGGTTAGTATTTATGAGAACCATATCATATTAATCTTAAATGCTATTCTTTGACAATCCAGTTAGTTGTTTTTGTCATATTTATTTTATAAAGTATACAATGAGGATACAAACAACTTACAAGTATTTATTCCCAAAATAAGAATTCATAAAATAACTATGTCAGCTTCTAACAGGGTTTTAACACTACATAAGGCCATAAACTGAAAACCAAATTAAAAACTCATTTTGTTTGCTGATTTTTTAAAACTCCATTAACACTCAATCAAGTTTCTTCCTTTACTGATTTTTCTCCGTAAAACTTTGAAGAGCAGAATGGCCAATAGATATAAAAAACATGCTAGATCGAAAATAGCAAGTTGAAGGCCACTCAAATAATTTCTTCTTTCCAAAAGAGATCCAGAAACTAAAATCAGCACTTTGACATTTCTCCAGGAAACTTGTTTCTGAAAGTAAAACTTGTACTGTTGAAAAAATATGAGGTAATAATTTATCTACTGTACAATTAGCTACATACACATTAGAAATCTTCTCAACTTGAAAAAAATCACAAGATAACAGATATAATTTACCTAAAAAAGTAGAAATGAGTTATTTTTTATTTCTAGATAATTATTTCACCTAAGCAAGGTTCTAGTCCTGAAACAATTCAGAAAGAAATGGTAAAGACGAGAGCAGAACATGAGACAACAAATATGTCAAAGCCCTGTATGGCTAATACGATATATTTATATAAAAAACAAAACCAAAACAACCCCCACCCCCTGCAAAAACTGTAACAACTGAAACATTTACAAAAGAGAAGAAACAAAAGACAAAATCAGAGACAAAACAATCCCTAAATAGGAAGACTCCATGCTACAAAAATGACAATTATCTTTTTAGTGCGTTAATGTAATGGAAGTCCGAAAAAACACCGAGATTTGTTTTTGGAGCTTGACAAAATTGTTTTAAAAAAAATGACTATAAAAATAAATAAGAAATGCATGACTAGCTGAGGAAATTTTGAAGAATAAAGAAAGAGGATAGAACACTGGAACAGAACAGAATGCTCAGAGACAAAACTAAGTTTATCTAACATATATGATAAAAAAGCATTTCAAAATAATGACATGAGAATGGAAGCCAATAACTAGCACTGAAACAACTCAGTGACAATGACAATTTGGAATAAAAAAAAAAATGAAGTTCATTCCCACAGATTAAAATAAAGAGCTCAGATAGGCAAATGAATAAAAGAATGGGAAGATGAGAACAATTATCTGAACCATACTTAAGGAAGGTCTTCCACAGCAGAAAACAGAGAAATCATAAAGGTAAACAAGTAGATCCAACTTGACAAACATGAAAAACCATGCAACAAAAGGCATCATCACAAGGAGTTTCTATGTAATGGGCACAGAGATCTTCTGCTTGGGAGGATGAAAATGTTCAGATGGATGGTGGTAATGTTTGCACAATACTTACAAGTATTTATTCTCAAAATAAGAATTCACAAAATAACTATGTTAGCTTCTAACAGGGTTTTAACACTATATAAGGCCATAAATTGAAAACCAAATTAAAAACTCAATGAATGCACTTAATGTCAATGAAATGTACACTTCAAAATGGTTAAAATGGTGAATTCTTTATGCATCTTAAAAAAAGAGATGATAAAACATTTAAAATTCAAGCTGGGAAATGTATTTTTCGTCATATGGCAGCACTAGTGTTTGCAAAGCATAAGGAAATATTTAAATAAAACTCATTTTATTGTTAGTTAATGCTACTATGATTAGCATGTAAATAAGGTCTCAAATTTATCTCCTGAAAGCTTATTTTTGTTAGTTTAGTTCCATGTGATTTGATCAGCTCTATTTAGTATATAAAGAAAACATTAACTCTATATTCTGGAGCTGATTTTAAGATTTTCAAATTAAGGGAGACCTGGAGAAAATGAAAATATATTATTATTCATTGATAGCTATTCATGACTTAATAAAAGGAGGAGATATAACTGAAAAACCAGGTCAGAAATAAAAACAGAACCATGCTTGAGAAATGTGCTTACCCCACCCAATCCAAAGCCTTGACATAAATCATGTTATCAATGAAATTATATACATATCTATGTTTTGGGTGTATCTTCAAAAATAATTCTCAGCTAAACTACCTACTTACCTGCTTTATCTCCTGGCAAACCTATCCGGAAGCAAAACTAGATTTCAGAAAGAATTACTAACTACTGCACAGGCAGACGGAGGGGTATACCCTATACGATATGTTCCCCAGCCCCCAGCAACCTCAGGTCTTTACCTTCTGGCTAAGGTTTAAAGCTTCCCTAAGAGTTACAACCTCCCTAAGTAATGGGATGGGAGCAGAGTTACATTGCGACTTAGACATCAGAATGAGTATTGTATTAGGGTCAACATACACAGTTATATTTCTCGTAGAGGCTTAACGGTTTGACTTTTCCTGGGTTGGATATTTTACAAGATCTTTTACATGTCTTCTCCCCACCCCTGCTGAACATTAGTTCAAACTTTGTATGATCACAGAACCCCAACATAGAATTCAATTTGCCAAACTGGCTTTATATAAGAAAACTCATGGAACGATCTCATGCCCCTGTCAAGGCCTACCCTGCGGTTGCTAAATCCTGGCAGCATTGTCATACCTGACTCAGATACCAGCGGTACATGGGAGAGTCTGCTCCTGGCCCTCGTTAGGGGCCTCCGAGGGTAGTCTTCATTAGACTGCACGTCATAGCTCTCAGGCTGGAAGCTCCCCCTCCTGTCCTCACCTGTAGCCCCAGAGCCACTCCCATTAGTCCTCTCATCATGTGCTGGGCCTGAAGACCCCCCTTGTGGCAGAGTCCTAAAGGAAAAGGCGGATCTCGTACCATCCGGGCCATTCACAACACAGGCTCGGCTGGTTGAAGGACGTTCCTCATCAGAACACCTGCTAGTTCTCCTTTGGGATTCTTGGGGCCTGTGACAGCAGCATCTGGGGCAGACAGAACTCTCTGCATCTCCCTCCTCCATGGCCTCAGAGTCCTCTGACCCACCGGGGGAGCAGACACACTGCCTGGACACATCCACTTCTGAAGGGCTAGGCTCGGAAGAGCCGCCGCTGTTCACCGTCCTTACAAAGTCGGGGCTTTGAGAAGCAGTGCTGTGTGAGCTGGAGGTTCCCACTGTGCTGGCGGTGGCGCTGCTGCAGCTGGGATAAACATCCTTGTTTTTTTTCTTTTCAGGAATATCCCTAGCTGCTTTCATATCGGCTTTGATCTGCTCACTGGTGACCTGACAGCCTTTCTCACAGCTGCTTTCCTCGAGGGGAAACTGCTTCGACTGGCCCATCTGATGGGAGTTGTACCTCTTTCGAAGTGGAGTCTTGCCTTTTCCACTTACTGCTTATAGAAAAAGAAGAATGGCCCGAGGAAAAGAAAAGATTTCAGTACAAATTCTGGACAAAAGGCAAGAGTAAATTTGGAACAGGAAACAATGTACACTAATTTTCCTAACGTATAATGATGACAGTATCACTCAGCTGCTTAACAATTCTCTATGGTCTCTAGTGCCTACCTGGTTTACTCTCCTCAGCTCAGCCTCCATGGCCCACTACGATCTAGTTCCAAACTAGCTTTCTGTTCGTGGCCCATCTGATATACATACTACACGCTAGCCCAAACTTTTCTCTGAACATACCCTTGCCATTCTACTGCTGGGCCTTTGTTCTCACCAATTCTTCGGCCTCGTGCATCTGTTCAATCTCTTCTGCACGCCCCCACCCCAAAGCCCCTGTAGGATATGCCCTGTAGTATCATTATACTAGATTTCTGACCTGACTCTTCAACCAGATTGGAGGTTCCTTAGAGAGAGGGATCATGACTTATTCATGTCTGTACCCCTCACCTCACCTAACACAGTACCTGGGGCACAGTAAGGCTCAATGAATAGATAAAGGAATACTTAAATAAGATTTTGTCTGGCTGACAGAAGATCTAGTTTCTAAATTCAGAATCTGAACTTTCTCGGAAACATTAGGTTATTAGTCAGCTGGTCACATTCCTTTTCCTAAATTTTAGTTTCCATAAAAGCTCCTTTCAACCAGTGTGAAGATACCAGAATTTCTTAAAAGAAATAAAATAAGAATAGAGTAATCAGTCATTGGTTAGTAAGTGATTCCAAGTCTAAAGAACTAAGCTTTCCACACAGAAGTGATTATGTATTTCAGGGCCAGTGTTAAGGGTATACTGAATATTCAGACATATTAAGGAGTAGAGTACCCAAGGGAAATTAGTGGACAATTTTTAAAAACCTCACCCTTTGCCCAAAGTGGTATGCGTGTAGTTCTGAGAAACAGCAGGGAGGGAAAGACAAGGAAGATGAATGACCTGAAGGTTATGAGAATGAAAGCTTCTTGGTGAGGCAAATGGTAGAAGGCTGCTGACTAGATGGAAGAGGAGGCTGGGATTGTAAGAAGACACTGCAGGACCCCCTCAAGCACCAAATCAGCCACCAACATTCACTAAGCACAACTGGACAGATTATCAGCTGGCCGGGTGGTTGTTTTCTCATTGCTCTGGACGCCTTAGGAGTCACCCCCCATGTGAAGCCCAGGCCTCTAGCTAATCCTTCATTCCCTGATGCCACAGGGTCCTAAAGCCTCCACTGTGGAAGTCACAATCCTCACGTCTTCTCTTCCCTGAGCCCCGATTCCATAATATTTCTGTTGTGCTACACTTGCCCTTGAGAGCGCCACCCAAATTCTCCTCTCCCTTGGGCTATGGCCCTTCTCGCCTCCTGTCACATTCCATAAGGATATGTTAACTGCACCACAGATTGTGGTAGGGACACAGTATATAAAGGTCACATGTGTCCATCAGTTCTCACAATGACTCCCACCAACTGGTCCCAGCAAAATATTATCTCTCACCTGACAATTCCCTGGACTGCACTGACTCTCCGGATTTTTCTTCACGCTCAGAGTAACGTCGAGCACCATTCTTAGGAATCCAGACTTCTTGGAGCTCTAGACTGTCTTCCTCATCATCACTCTCTGAATCATGAACAGTAATTGGAGTTGGTTTTACTACACGCTGAAGACCACTGGGTCCTAAAACAGAAAGCACAGGCCTAACAGTTACTTTTTGCCAAGAAAGGCTCTCACTTCAAGTAATATTTCTAGGGATCTGGGCTCACAGAGATGCTTTGGTTCTATGTAGCCTTCTTTATCACTCATGTTAATGGAATATATACGTTTCTAAAAGCAGATCAAAATAGAAGATCATATGGCATCCCCCTTTAGGACTTTCACTATTTGAAAAAGTCACATAAATCATCCTAAAAATAATCAAAGTAAGTCATAATAATCATTTTAAAAATAGCCTACTTTCCCAATTTTGCAAATGTATGAAGACAAAGCAAGTGAAGATGAACTTCAGAAACCTATAGGACTGGTGAGCACTCTTCATTCTTTGAGTGGTCTTTCTCATTAGATGTAGCAAGATACATTCTTGAAATGCTAGATACATGTTACAGTTTGGTTATTTGAGCGTTTATATTTATGTAAAAAATGTTTTCTCTGCTTGGCAGTACACCTCTCTGACAAATGACTGAAGTTCACTCCACCGATAAAATGTAAGCTCCAAAGAACCTTGCCTGTCTTGTTCCTGTCACACTGTACAATGCCTGGCACAGAGTAATACTCAATAAATACTTGTTGAATAAGTGACTGCATCTGTAAGACACTTAAAACAAGGACAGTTAAAGATATTTTCAATTCAAAGACAAGGTAGCATTCCAACAGACCAGGAGTAAGAAAACTTGGGTTCTAATCTCCGTGCTGTCCCTTTAAGACTGGCCAAGTGGTCTTAAGCACATTATTTAAACTTATTCTGAAAGACTACTGGTTTCCCCATCTGTAAAACAAGGTGTTGTATCAGATAATCTTTAAGGGCCTTGTGACTCTACAGCCTGCCTGCCATAAGTCACCCACTGGCAAACAGATGAGATCTTGGTCTGTTAACTAAACCAAATCAACCTCCCATTCCTGTTCCTCCCACCAAAATGAAGGGAGAGGACAAGCAAACTATAATCAGGTCATTTACTTTTTCCATCAAAAATATGAGTGCTTTCTTTCTACACACACACAAACACCCATATGTGAACACCAATACAGGAAGAGGAGTTGTTGCCACAGTTATAAAAAATAACAAACTTTAATAAGATACACACACACACACACACACAGAGCAAGGAGAACATCAATATAATACAGCTGTCAATAAGAAATAGCATATAACACATCTTTATCTGTAATGTTAACAAAATAATCACTCTCAGTGTTTTACTTTCTTCATTTGAGTCAGGCCCGAGTTACAACCACAATGTGGGAGTCACATGATTACCTGCTTGTTCCTCGTCAACATCCACAGGGATAACTGGCTGACTGCGAGCTGCTGTCTCCTGTCCGCTTGCGGCTACCACCTCTCCATCCTCTGGCACCATGTCTTCCATCTCATTTAATGCTTTAAACAAAAATAAACACAAAGTGAAACCCACAGAGGTCTAAAAAAATCACAATGGCAGGCAAATCTGGAGCACCCCTGAGAAACCAAGAGCCCTGTGATAATTAGGCCCATGCTGGAAGGATCACCTAAAACAGTGCTTCATTATACAGACATGAACAAGAAGAGCCCAATTATTCTATGGGAGAGGCAATTATAATGGGAAAGAAGCACTTGGTGGAGCAAGCCCACCACTGTAAGATGAAAGCAGGGAGAGCCACGCACAGCTGGGAGAAGAAAGTACCATGTTCCTTCCTGAAAATGTCACCAGGAATGGCTGTAGGAGGCCACTGTGGGCCTCCCTCTAGGCCATTTACTGGACAGTAGTGAGGGCCAGCTACCAGAAGACCGCATGGTCATTTTAGAAACAATGAGTCTTGGAGTATGTGCCAGCTACACCAGGATGTACTGGGCAGGCAAGCTCTAACCATACATTTCTTCTCCTACCCTCTGGCAGCTATGTTCCAATTTTAGCTAAGACCGGACAAAGATTACGAACAAATATACTAAGTGCATTTTTAACATTTTACTATCATTCAAATGTTCTGCATCAAAGAATTTATGACAGTTATTAGTGCCTATCAGTGAATGGGAATGTGTGATTTTATTTATATTTTTCCAGAAGATGAGCACAGTGAGCAACTTCAGACCAATAAGCTTCAGTTAGCTTACTCTTCTTAAGAAAAAATGGTCACTTTTCCAAGAGGACCTAAATAAAATAATTCCCAGCTTTGCCAGCTTTTCACAAGAATAAACTCAAATCCCCCAAGTCAGTGGCAGATAAACTAGTGCCCTCTTACAACCTAAGCTTGTGCTGGACCTCAGTTTGAGTCAGAGCAATAACCATATTATCTTTCCATTTACAGCTCAGCCACAACCCTGCTTATCACTATATCCTCAATGCTTAGGGATGCTCAAGGACTACTCTGGGAAGTAAACCAACCAACCATTTGGATGAAATGAATAGACCAACAAAAGCGAAAACAAGATTCTGTTCCTGAAAGAACTACAGAATCTACTTAAATAGACAAGACAAATTCAGTTAACAAATAAGGCAAAAGAGGATTACGACAGAAAGATACCATTCAGTGGGGTTTGCTTTGGTCTTTAATATACACCAAAGCACAATCCCCCTTATGTTCAGTCTCCCATCTCAAATTCTTGCCCAGCTCTAGCCCTCAATTTTCTACATTTCATTTAGTACCCAAAGGAGGCCTGACTCTGTCTAGAAATCTTTCATGATAAAAGCCAATCTATTTTCTTCTTTCATTCAATTCTTATCATTATGAACAGCAGTAATTAACATGTATACACTCTATGCCAGGCTCTATGCTAAATGCTTTCCTATTCATTACCTTATTTCTTATGGCAAACTCACAAGGACATTACTACTAGCCTCATTTATGCAGCTGAGGGAAGTAAGGCTTAAAAGAGTTAATAATTTGTGAGGATGTGAACAAAGATCTGTTTCCTGAGCCTGCAACAGTACAGGGACAATGAGCTGATGGGAAATTTATAGTCCCTGCTCTCAAAGAGAATGCACACGTTCTAACAGATGTCAGATACACAGAATTAGGACTTGCTAAATGCCAGAACAGTCCAAGTGCAAAGGGAATATAGACAAAAAAGGAGCAACTAATTTTCCTGTTGGGCAGGAAAGTTTTCACTTATATGAGGTAACATTTCCTATAAACCAGGAAGCATATTAAATTTTCCAGAAAAGTAAGTATTCCAGTGATAAAAAGAACAAGTGTTTGTATTGAGATGATGGCATAAATGAGAACAAGGCTAAAAAGGCAGCTTGGGCCCTAGACTGTGAAAAGCTTATAAAGTCTTGCTAAAAAGCTTAGAATTATTTTTCACAGGCAGAGCTTTTTTACAAATATATTAACTGGTGGTCTCTTTTATACAAAGCCTGATTAGAAATTAATATCCTTTATTAAATGTAAAATAAAAGAAAAATAAATGTAAAATAGAGGAGAACTAATGAGTTTTTTACAAAAATGATTTATATGCAACCATTTCTAGTATCAGAAATATTATTTAGTGGTTGACAATTATCTGCCCAAAATATAAAGTAAAATGCATTTACCATGTTTTTTTTTTTTCACAATGTAGTTCACCCTTGAACTTTACATATAAGGATTTTCCAGAAATCAATGGTTCTCAAACTGTGGTCCCAGATTAGCAGCATTAGCATCACTTGGGAACTTGTTAGAAATGAAAATTATCTGGCCCCACCAAGACCTACTAACTCAGATCCTCTGAGAGCTAAGCCGAGTAACCTGTGTTTTGAGCAACTAATATTCGATAAAGGAGGAAAGACTATCCATTGGAAGAAAGACAGTCTCTTCAATAAATGGTGCTGGGAAAATTGGACATCCACATGCAGAAGAATGAAACTAGACCACTCTCTTTCACCATACACAAAGATAAACTCAAAATGGATGAAAGATCTAAATGTGAGACAAGATTCCATCAAAATCCTAGAGAAGAACACAGGCAACACCCTTTTTGAACTCGGCCATAGTAACTTCTTGCAAGATACATCCACGAAGGCAAAAGAAACAAAAGCAAAAATGAACTATTGGGACTTCATCAAGATAAGAAGCTTTTGCACAGCAAAGGATACAGTCAACAAAACTAAAAGACAACCTACAGAATGGGAGAAGATATTTGCAAATGACGTATCAGATAAAGGGCTAGTTTCCAAGATCTATAAAGAACTTATCAAACTCAACACCAAAGAAACAAACAATCCAATCATGAAATGGGCAAAAGACATGAACAGAAATCTCACAGAGGAAGACATAGACATGGCCAACATGCACATGAGAAAATGCTCTGCATCACTTGCCATCAGGGAAATACAAATCAAAACCACAATGAGATACCACCTCACACCAGTGAGAATGGGGAAAATTAACAAGGCAGGAAACAACAAATGTTGGAGAGGATGCGGAGAAAAGGGAACCCTCATACACTGTTGGGAATGTGAACTGGTGCAGCCACTCTGGAAAACTGTGTGGAGGTTCCTCAAACAGTTAAAAATAGACCTGCCCTACGACCCAGCAATTGCACTGTTGGGGATTTACCCCAAAGATACAAATGCAATGAAACGCCGGGACACCTGCACCCCGATGTTTATAGCAGCAATGGCCACGATAGCCAAACTGTGGAAGGAGCCTCGGTGTCCAACGAAAGATGAATGGATAAAGAAGATGTGGTTTATGTATACAATGGAATATTACTCAGCTATTAGAAATGACAAATACCCACCATTTGCTTCAACGTGGATGGAACTGGAGGGTATTATGCTGAGTGAAGTAAGTCAGTCGGAGAAGGACAAACATTATATGTTCTCATTCATTTGGGGAATATAAATAATAGTGAAAGGGAATATAAGGGAAGGGGGAAGAAATGTGTGGGAAATATCAGAAAGGGAGACAGAACGTAAAGACTGCTAACTCTGGGAAACGAACTAGGGGTGGTGGAAGGGGAGGAGGGCGGGGGGTGGGAGTGAATGGGTGACGGGCACTGGGGGTTATTCTGTATGTTAGTAAATTGAACACCAATAAAAAATAAATTAAAAAAACAAAAACAAAAACAAAAAAAACCCTGTGTTTTGACAAGTCTTTCAGGTAATTCTGATACAGTCAAGTTTGAGAACCACTGCCAAAAATAAAGGCTGCAGAGCACTTTCACTTAGGTCAACTTAGATTAATGGACGGCAGAGGACAGTGGTGAGGGGAGAGGGCCATACCATGTTTAAAAGTAGTAAGCACCTGGGATTTATGTGTTAAATCAAGATAGAACCTCAGTAAAATGATGCAGACACAAAACCATGCTTTGTGATTATAATTACTTCAAAAGTAATTATATTAAAATAATTTGGCAAAAGCTTTAGCAATTACAGAAGCATGATTTTGACACATGGTAATTTTATGTCAGGAAAATGTGAATTGTTGGAAAACATGAACATTTATTCCTGTGTTTAAGAGTGCTGTAAAATGCAGGTAATGAACTTAAATTTTCAATTAACATAACTGGCCCATGATAAAGTACTCTAAATACTGAAAATTTTGGAAATGCAAATCTAAGAATGATAATATCTTTAACAAATTATAATGTTCTGATAAATCAATACTCTGTAGAGCAATAAAATCATATTTATGAAATCACATATTACCTTAATGATAATGTTTGCTGGAAAACACCCACTGATTTTTTTAAGATTTATTTATTTATTCATGAGAGACACAGAGAGAGAGGCAGAGACACAGGCAGAGGGAGAAGCAGGCTCCTCGCAGGGAGCCTGATGCGGGACTCGATCCCGGATCCTGGAATTAGCCCCTGAGTTGAAGGCAAACACTCAATAGCTGAGCCACCCAGGCATCCCCACCCACTGATTTCTTATAGTAGTTGATAAAGCCATTTACCTTATAGAAATTAAATTTTAATTTTAAAATTATACAATGCCCTTCTTTTAAACTCTGCTACTTCATGCAAGATGATGAAGTTAAATACAATATGGCAGTAAAGAGTAGGGGCCTCTGCTTCATTTTGGGTTTGTTCCAAAACCAAGTAGAGGCCCATGCATAAAAAGTTTTAAAATTCTAAATTAAGCAAAGTCAACATGTCAATACCACTTTCAAACTAATTTTTAAATTATTAAGATCACACCTAAAGAGTAGAAGCATCTATGTCAGTCATTCAACAAACACCAAGTCCCACTGATCCCTTTTAGTTTGAAATCTGTCCCACTATTTAAAAAAAATTTTTTTTGCTTCTCCTTTATATTTGAATTCTTTCTACTCCTGTTTTTTTTTTTTTTTTTTTTAAGATTTTATTTATGTATTCATGAGAGACACAGAGACAGAGAGAGAGAGATGTAGAAACACAGGCAGAGGGAGAAGCAGGCTTCATGCACAGAGCCCAACGCGGGACTTGATCCGGGGTCTCCAGGATCAGGCCCTGGGCTGAAGGCGGCGCTAAACCGCTGAGCCACCTGGGTTGCCCTCTACTCCTGATTTTGATCAAAAGTCACATAGCCTTTCTCCAGCTCCTTATTTTTTATTTAAAAGAACTGACCTGGTATGGAATATAATAATAAATACAAAAACACTGCCAACTCTGAGAGATCTGTGGAACCAAAGTTTTATGACAATCTGCAGTTCTCTACTTAGCCTTCCTCTGGTTGAAGCTGTTTAATTCTTCAATCTTGGCATTTACGTAGTTCCTTTGTTTCTCAGTCTTTAGCAGCATTTGAAGATAGTGTACTTGACAATAATATTCCTCAAAATGTGGTCTGTATGCAAGTCTCTCATCTCCTAAAACCCTAGTTTCAAACGTTAGTAGATTTAAGTTCCGATGTTCTCTCATAAATCAAATACAGTATTGGGATGCCTGGGTGGCTCAGCGGTTGAACGTCTGTCTTGATCTCAGGGCATGATCCCGGAGTTCCAGGATCGAGTCCCACATCGGTCTCCCTGTGAGGAGCCTGCTTCTCCCTCTGCTTGTGTCTCTGCCTCTTTCTCTGTCTCTCATGAATAAATAAATAAAATCTTAAAAAAAAAAAAAATCAAATACAGTGTTCTTGCACACATTTTGGTCTCTGCTGCACCAATATGCGATTTCACAAAGTAATGCATTCTCCATTCTGTACTGAGAAGCCTATGGTCAACTAACTTCCAGTGGAGACTATCACTTGTCCAGTACATCCACTCCAGCCACAACTGGGTCCCAAGGATTTGGGTAGGTCTGCACTGCAGCTGCTGTAACAATTTCCCATGGGTGGTCTGTGTCCTCTGGAGTCCAGATCCTTATGGCACCAGTGACAAGTATAATGGCACTCAAGGACTAAGGCAAAGAGACAATACTTGACCCTACTCTCTCTCCTTCAGTCCTAGCACATGCTAGCTCTGTACTTCTCTTTTTGTATTTTAGGGGGAAGATGTCAGGGAAGAGATTTAACCATAAGTTTGAAATGCCTAAAAATACTTGTGTGGAAATAAACTATGGAATTGTATATAACCATATTTACTTCAAAAAGTTGGAAGACCAAAGCTACAAACAAAGGTTTGGAATTTATTAGGATATAGCTGGTACTGAAGCCATGAGACTGAAGGAGCTTATGTAGAGAAAAATGTACAGAGAGCAACAGGAAGATCAAGGACCAAGCAGAATAGAGGAGGTGCTGTAAGCAAAGGAAACTGAGCAGGCATGTCCAGTGAGACACAAGGAAAACAGTTTCAGAGAAGAAATTATCGGGAAGCTAGAAGCGGGCAACAATGACAAGTCCTGCTCCGATGCCAAACGAAAGTGGAGACATGTCCACTAACGTTCTTAAAAGAGTCACTGTTGACTTTGCCAAGAGCCAAAATGGAGAGTTTTACAGCAAACATGTGAGGTGAAACAGTGAAGACAATTCTTAGGTCAGGCCCCATATACTCAGTGTAGTCCTAAAGGAAAGTATGCTCTATACACAGTATGCTTTCATGATGAAAGCAGGTATGTAGCGTCAGGGCACTCCATTTCTCAGTAATCACGGTGTTGAAGACAATGAGTGAAGGGGCAACAAAAACAAGGTGGCTTCAAGAGGTTCCTTTCCCAGTTCTTGAGGACCAACTGGGAAACTAGAAAACTTGGTAAGAAAACAACTTTTCTCCATCCTCACTCCCCAAAAGAGGGGCATATGAAGCCTAAGAACACACAGGCTGGATATAGTAGGTATTCAGTCAATACTGAAGAACTGCATGGGTAATTACATAAGCGAAATCGAAATTTGGCGGGTGTCTGTGAAGACTTAATGATGAAAGCTATGTGAAAGGTTCTAGCACATGACTACTATTCATTTTTTTCAGTTCTAGGTCCCCCAATGACGTTCTATCTACCAATCTATTGGTCAGGGAGATATAAAGAGTTGTGCCTGTGCTCAAATCCTAAAAGTTAAAACTCAGGCCAGGCCTCTAAGGCTTACTGTACCCTAATGCCACAGCATCAATGAGTCCTTCCCATGCTGTAAGCACCCTTACAGAGCCTAGGGACAAGAGGCATCATAAAGATAACTTTGAAACAAGCCAGCAGAGAGGCACATTTCATCCCCCACCCCCTACCATTTGCTTTACCAACCAGGTCTCCCATGTGTAAAGTCACAAACTGCAACAGGGGGAGAAGGGAACAGGACAGGGTCAGAGAAATGCAATCCAAAGTAAAAATCACTTCTGTTTGGAGCTCACAAAAGATCTGGGTTACCGTCGGCTGCAAACTGCTGCTCTCCCGGCTGCAGGTCTTGCCGAAAGTCGTTCTCCTCATCTGAATCGTCTGGGTGATGGTGATTGTTATCATGGATGTTGGCATTATTCTGGGCATTGTTATCATTGTCGTTGTTGGAGTTCTGGTTGCTAACAAGGGCTGAGGAAACCCCAATTCCTGTGCCTGCACTCAGACCAACTCGAGCACAGCCCTAAAAGCAAGACAAAAGCACATGCGTATTTACTCAGGTTAGTATGCAACATTTCATTTTTAATATTCCTCCATTTCATCTTGGTCTAAAAACATTTACATGGCACTACTTTCACATACGTATAAAGCACCCTATTAGAGGCTCACAACACCTCCAGCAAGTCGAAGTGCTATGGATCTGGATTTACAGATGATGAAATGCAATGGGAAGAAGTTTGTGTAAGAAACCAGTAGGAGCTACAGCTGGGACTTGAAACCCAATATTCTGACCTCCAATCCCAAGCCTTCCTCCTCTATACTGTGCTACTTGAACAGTGGTATGTAACCATTAAGAACTGAGAGAAAAGATAATTAGCTGAAGCATTAAGTTTTTATTACAGTGACAGTGAAAAATTTTGTCAAGCAATTTTTTTTTTGTCAAGCAATTTTAAAATAACATTTCGTACAACTAGACTATTTCCAGGATTCCAACTGCATAGAAGAGAGAACAGCAAAATAAAACATTTCCAAACTAAATCCCTAATTCTTATTTATATCTGAGGTTCCCAATTAGAGATTTAATCTCCCAACTAACTACTCTGAGTAATAAATATTGACCTAGCTCAAATTTCCACCTTTGCGCTTGCTTACAGAACTGATGTAGACAGCTTTCTATTTACTTTTCCCTTTCCTTTCTCTGGAGACCCCTTACCAGAACAAGAGGCTATGCAAATTATAACCTTTATGCCTTCACTGAAGGCATGTAAAAAGTCCAATTATAACAATGTAAAGGCATATTATTAGAAAGAAAAAAAATCACATAGGTTTCATTTTATTCCTTAAGTAGTAAATTAAGTATTTAATTAAGCAAAGCCTAATTCCCTCAAAATGTGACTTACTTTGGGTGGTTCACGAAACATCTGGTCCAGTGAAATAAACTCCAGACTGGGCAATAATTCAATAAACTGGCCAAAGGAGTCCAGCTTCAAAGCATGGCATCGCACTAAGTTGATATCGACCAATCGCGTCCATCTTGAGTGGTCTGTTCAGAGAAATGACAAGGCCAGAGAGTTGAACTAATACTTTCTCCATCACGGATTCATCTCGTTAAAGGTCACAAAGACTTTCAAATCCTTTTCCTTTAAATAACTTTGATTTTATCTCATGATCTCAGAAACTTGATGACTAAATTATGTCTCCTTACCTAATTTCATTGTGAAAACTATGGGAGTTATACGGGCTTGGGAATTATTAACTTGAAACCAAGTCAGACTTAATCTAAATGTGATCCATTCAACAACCTACATGTCTATTCAACAACAGGACACTAGTTAAATGCTGGTGCATTCATTTAACAAAACATTATGCAGCTGTTAGAAACAATGAAGGAGAATTGAGTATGCTTGCTATTACAAAGCTTTCCCAAATACTCTTAGTGTAAAAACCAAGCTATAGGAGAGGGTATGCTAATGTCCTTTTGTATATATAAATCATTTTTAAATGCTATACATGTATAGGATGCAACATGTACAAAATAATCTGTCCAGAGAATATATAAGAAACTGTTGATGGTGGTTACCTTTGAGAAGAGGAGACTTTTCATTTTGTACCTTTCTGTACTGTTTGGTATTGTTTATCAAGTGCATGTATTACTTTTAGTTTTTAAGTGTTAACAGGAGTTCTGAGTGATGGGATTATAGGCCATTTTTTGTTTTCTTCTTTATACTCTTCTGTATTTAAGAAAACAAACAAACCAAAAATCCAATAAATGTTATTTTTAAAAAAGTGATCCTATGCCTGCTACAACCTAAAGTTTGTATTTCCCAATAACTTCTTGGTGCAACTGGGCCAAAGACAGAATTTCTCACTTTTGGTAGGGGAGACATGGCCATTTTAATGAGTAATCTTAGTAGATGCCCCTGAGCCCTAAAAGATGCCAGAGATGAGTTCTGTAAGGAGCTATAGGGGCCCTGTGAGGCAACTCAGACAGGAGAGGAGGCTGTTCTGCAGGTGTCAGTGAGGGGGCTTGGCTTGGTTAAAGAGGATGTCACGATGAAAATTCTCTAGCTCTGAATTTATTTAAAGGTTATGAATTTTAAGTATTTAAGAAGGGCCTTAAAAGAAACAAACAGTATTATTCTCTCAGGGAGGAAAATGAACTCCTCATATAAGGAAACGCATCAAGTACAGTCACACTTTTAGACACAAGGCATCGGGTAGGAAGGGGAGAGCTGACATAACCTAAGATTTTAAAGCAAATGAAAATTTCATTAAAAGTTAATGCTAAATCTGTCACCTAAGTTTTTTTTAAATACATACCCACTTTGTCCTTTCAGATGTTGTGCAATGTGATGGTAATTCAGAGGTAACAAATGTAGTATCCCAAGCAACAATTCCTAACCTTAATTTCATAATAATAATAATAACTTTATTATTTCTTTGTGCCTAGCAAAGCACAACTGCCTTGGCAGTTGAATCCATAACCTAGTCAAGTGCCAGTTTCTAGGCAGAGAATTTTACAGGTTCAAAGAGGCACTGATACACTTCCAACACAGTTATCAAAAGTTCCCAGCACTTGTATGATCATACAAAGTATTTACATTTTATGTTAGGAATACAATTCATCACATACAGAAACAAAAATATATATTCTTTCCTTATCAGGCAGACATAACTGTTGTGAAACCTACAGTACCTGAGATCCAATTGTATGGGTTATGGAGATGGGGGCAATTATAAATTGCCAGATATTTGATACAGGAAAAAACTTCATTGACTGCCTTCATCCCTATATCGGTGATGATACCAGGATTTTCTACCACATCAGCCAAACCATACTTTACCAGATCTGCATTCGCCATTCTGCCTAGAAAAAGAAACCAATTAAAAAAAAAAAAAAAAAAAAAAAAAAAAAGATTCTTAAATTGTCATAGGATGTTGCCGACTCGTTATCTTAACATCCAGCATAACACTCTTCTATGATCGTTCTGTGTCATCAATCCATCATCAGCTTTAGGTTTGAGTACAATGTTAGATTAGGTATTCTCTGCAAATACCATTTACTTTGCAAAATAAAAATTTGTATTAAAAGTCAAGGGTTAGCTAGTAGAAACAAAGTGTTTTCCATTGTTTAGAAAAGGAAAAAAAGAAAGCAAAAATTCTTAAAACTGAGGGATATATTGTATTGGCTCACACTTATGGCAAAGTTTTAGCTTTAGTTTTATAAAGAAAAGTAAGATCTTAAATATGTGACTCTCTCTCACGGTATTAGGATGTTTTTGGAGTTAGGTGTGACCATGTATAAAGAAGAGAGTAAACTGGGAATTCAGACTCATTCTGAGAGCCATAGTATTGGTTAGTAAAGATGTGCCCGTCCCCAGAAAGTGGACTTCTAATTCAAATATACCCACTCCTTCTGCCACTGGGCTTTAGTGCCTCCCGCACGGGGATTGGGGGAAGGGAATGTATCAGTAAAAGACGATCCTCCATTCTAGACTACGGCACTGAAAACATGTCTCATTCCCTATCTCCTGTCCTCATTTCTTCCAGCTGCCTGTCCTTACTCTCCAGGACGGTTCACTTAACTATAAGCAATCTGAAGGAAAAAGGGACCATGCCTAGTTAGTTGACAGTCACATTTTCAATGTCCAGCAGAGTGCTGGTGAGACAGGAACTCAACAAATGTCTCTCAGTTCCTTCCACCACCTACCACCAGGTACACAGAAAACACTATTGCTCTGGTGAAGCTGCCCCACATATTACAGGGATTTACACCTTTAGCTTGGAGCATGTTTAAAACAACTATTTACTCCAAACTCTTCCAATTTTATTCTCACACGGTTCACAGTCTCTCTCCTGTAGTCCCCATTTTTGGTATTTACTGGCATTTCTTGCTGATTTTACCTTAATCTAACTCTTACAATTCGACTGAGCAATTTTCTTTAGCCTGCTGTAAAAATGTTTTTCTTGCCCTTTGGGCTTAAAACTTTTCTAATGAATGGGTAAATTTTGAACTCACCCTGTTCTCTGCCTGCATGAATGCTGCAACCTGACATGACAAATCTACCATACATTCATTCCTTTGAGACCACCACCTTTTTCTGGCTCTTGGGGTCTCCTGATTGTCACACTCTCTCAAGAACTCTGATGACATCACCCAGAACATATTTTTGTTTCTTTTTTCTTTAGCCCATAAGTCAACTAAAAGTAAAAACTACCACTTACTACATGCTTTCTAAGGGTCAGAGATTATAATGATAAAATTGGGTTTATTACTGATTCCTCCAAACTATTCGAGGAAAAAATGGCAAGTGGTCTTATCTCCACTTAACAAAAGGGGAACTACGGACTTAAGAAGTAACTTGCCCTTGCAAGGTTCCATCATCTATAAGAGGTGGGTCTCAATTCCATCTGTCTCCTTCTCTCCAAAGCCCCAGCACTAAAGACTACACTATTCTGGTTTTTAATGAGTTTGACATCCCTATCACCTTCAAGTAAAACTCTGCTATCATAAGTCTATGAAAGCAAAAAAACTCCAAGGTATTCATCTTTGGAACACTTTTCTTTTATTCTTAACGCACAGCATCTGCTTTTCAGCATATCCACCTCTTCAATCTGGCACTATCATATCTACTGTAAATGTACAGGGCACAATGGTGATGTTTCTATTTTGCCAAGTCTTTGTAACAAAATGGTGATACAGGTTTTACTAGAGGTGATGCCACCCCCACCCTCCTGGAGAGGTGCCTCAAAATCTAAATTACTGAGAAGAGTGAGATTAAGTGACAAAATATGAGCAGTGACCACTTATTTCTTCCAAGGCGGGCTATTAGAGGCACCTGGCACCTACTGTGATACAGACATCCTGAGTCATCTTTGGAGGAACGGGGGCAAGTACATATATGGAGAAATGGATAAACTGCAGCAAATATAAAGACAAGAAATGCTTATGAAAAGATCAAGACAGAGATTTCAGTATGAAAGAGACTATGAAACATGTTGAAAAGCATAAAATAATGGTACTCAAAAGGTAAAGTGTTTTTCTATTGAACGTGTGTTATGGGGAAAGAGACACTAGGGAAATAGCTGGTTATAAAGATAACTCTCAAAGACAATCCTTCAGTGGACCTAAATATGGCCATCTTGAAAATACAGAGCTATGTTGGTCAAAAGCCAATCTTTTTCAAAGTTATACAGATTAAAAGTAATTCCCATTAAACTAGCAAGAAGATAATGACTGGATTTCTTAATCAGTCAAATGTAATAATGAACACTACAACAAAGAAAAAGTAAACAATACTGTCACATCTATTAAAAATGAAAAAGGACAACAGTCATATTGTTTGACCTAGACTGTCCTGATCAGGAGTTAAACCTTATGTTCTTCCACAATGTAAACTAGATCCTAAGAAAAAATGCCATTCTCGTATGACAGTGAGTTTAAGAAAGACTTGTTATAAATTACATGGGGAAGAAACAATTCTTGCAAAAATAAAAACATGCTAACGGTGGAAATGCTCTTGCATGTCTGATTAATGTCATGTGGGAAAAAAAGCTTGAATAATGAATTGACATGCATTCAAACCCAAAGGAATGAGTTCCCAATTGTAAATACATTCCAGAAAATGCTGTCAACAAGCCTTCCAACAGCAATCATCATCAAATGAATACTGACCATTATGTGCTCACACTATCTGGGAAATCCAGAACCCCCAGCGGGCTTATTATGGAAATGAAGAGCATGGACAGGGAATGGGACCTCATCTGAGAGGACCATCAAAAGCTTCAAGAAGTGTGGCAGATCAAATTCAACAAATGGAACCAAGGATGACATTCTGTGAAAAAAATGAAGCAGAATGGGAAAGAAACTTGGGCAGTAAAATGGAGACAATATCAAATGAGGTAGGATTTTTTTTTCTTTTTTGTATATTATTAATCATTATATTTTCTATAATATGCTAAGTCAGAGGCAATATGGGAAAAAAAAAATCACTGACACTTCAAGTTTAGATTAAAAGTTCCTTTTTCAAGAAGGCAGAGCCCCTGAGATTTTAAGCTGTCTTATATTCAAGAAAATATGGCACATCTCAATTCAAGTTTCAGTCTGTCAAGTAAGTTCCCTACAGTAATTCTAGGGAATAAAATGGTTGATTAAGTCTTACTCTGCAGCAAAAACTCATCTACATAGCCCAGATGAAGTGTTTCAAACTGGGGGAACTCCAGCTCTGCCATCTTTAGGGCAGAAAAGACGCCATCTTTGGTTAGGGAAGGCTGGATCCGAACTTCATGTAACCTATGAAGAAAAAGATAAACATCAGAGTAAAATAAAAGCCATCAGAGACATAGGTTCTTCCTAGCATAAGGCTCTGAAAGAAGTTCATCTTACTGAAGTGTCACAGGCAAACAACTTCCCACTCCCCTAGTAAAAAACATTAGAAATGTTTCCTTTTTAAAGGAGCATTTTGCAAAGTGTGGGCACATCTTAGGTAGTACACTGAAGTTACATTAATTAACAATAAATTATACACTAAGAATCTTATATTCTTGCTGATGCTTGCTTAAATCTGATTAAGTCAAAGTCAGAACCTGCATCTGGTACTGATTGTTCAACATCCTTTTTTATGCTAGCTGTTAAAAGTGCCATTTTATAACATCTTTAAAACAAAGATTATAGTTCTATTCCAGATAATAATACCTAAACAGTTTTATGTATATGTATATATATATATACACACACACACATTATATATATTTTTGTGTATATTTGTATATATACATATATACACATATATATTTTTTTAAAGTATTTTATTTATTTATTCGTGAGAGTCACACAGAGAGAGAGGCAGAGATATAGGCAGAGAGAGAAGCAGGTTCCATGCAGGGAGCCCGATGCCCACATCGATCTTGGGACTCCAGGATCACACCCTGGGCTGAAGGCAGGTGCTCAACCACTGAGTCATCCAGGGGTCCCTTGTTTTATTTATATTATTAAAATTATTTTAATGGAAAGGGTTTTATTTTTGAATAAATCAAAAAAAAGGTTAATTGAATTTAAATAAAATATAAAAGTAGAGATAGACTTCTGATCTGTAGGATCAAAAGAGTAAATGAGGCATAAACTGATAAAAAGATCTGTTAAAAATATAATGGTGTTACAATGTCAAGACTCAAAAAGCTGATTTATTTATTTTCTATTTTTTTTTATTTTCCATTTATTCTGCAAATATTTATTAAACAAGTTAGTCAGGGTTTGATCATGAAAACAGACACGGCTTAGAATTCCAAGTATGAGGTTTTGTGTGTGTGTGTGTGTGTGTGTTTTTAGTAGGCTCCATGCTTAGTATGGAACCCAACACAGGGTTGTTGTTTTTTTTTAAATAATAAATTAATTTTTTTTGGTGTTCAATTTGCCAACATACAGAATAACACCCAGTGCTCATCCGTCAAGTGCCCCCCTCAGTGCCCGTCATCCATTCACCCCCACCCCCCACCCTCCTCCCCTTCTACCACCCCTAGTTCGTTTCCCAGAGTTGGGAGTCTTTATGTTCTGTCTCCCTTTCTGATATTTCCTACTGATTTCTGAATAGCAAATACCGTCACAAACTAAAATAATTCCAAAAATCAGAGAAAGTTGAAAGAATGGTTCCCAAAAGTGCTGCAGACACTGGGTGCATCAGTGCTGATCTGTTGGACTTCCAGAGCGCTGACTGCTTTTCTCTGATGAGATCATACCCTTTCAGAACTTGCTGGGTCTGGAGTGCAGCTTAGCTGGTTATCAATTATAACCTAAGATTACCACTACTAAGTGATGTCCTAATGCTATTTACACAATTCCTTTGTATTTTATATCTGGCAAGGCATAATCAAACTTCATATACACATTCCCCTAATTTTTGTAAAACAGGAAAACATATAACTCTAAGACAAAAGACAACATGAAGAGGAAACATACCTACGAGCAGCAGTGATGATGAGGTAACCAAGATCTACTTCAAGAGCATTTTTGCATGCTCCCAAAACAATAGTGTGCAAATTTCTAAAACCACCTAGTTAAGGGAGAAAAGGAACAAAAACAGTAAGCATTTCTTTTGACCACAACACTTTCAGTCAAGTATTTATATGCATTTTAATGAAAATTATCTGGTTAAAAGTAAATCTAAGTTTGTTTTTCCATTCAAATTAACATTTCAAGATGAATTATAACTATTAGTCATTTCCTAAAAAGACATGAAAGCAGATACTGTCCTTCTGAAAAGACATTCTGATGGTGTCAGAAAATTACTCCAAATTTTTGAGACTTTTAAGAAAGAATTTTCAGAAAGCTAGAAGTTCATAAGGGAACTGTAAAGAGGGATCCTGGCATTTTTAAGCCAAAGTTTGAAGCTACAATCTACCATGGGGAAAAAGACCACAACTCCTTTAACTTCAACTATTTTTGTTTGTGAAACTTGTAAATACACAGCAAAAACAGTATGCAAATTATTAATGTATATAGCTCAAAGAATTTTCACAAGATTGACTTTAAACTTTCATGAATAAAATTACTGTCTTTCTTTTACTAAAAGTTTTGTTTAGGAGATTCATCCAGATTGTTGCATATAATGGTAGTTAATTCATCCTCATTGCTGTGTAATATTCCCTTACATTTTTGTCACATTTAAATTATCCATGCTGTTGTTGATAGGCATCTGGGTTGTTCCCATTTGGAGGCTATTATGAACAGTGCTACTATGAACAATTTGGGGTATGTCTCCTGCTGAACATACGTATACATTTCTGTTGGGTTTAAAGCCAGGAAGGCAACTAGTGATATGCATAAAGTCAACTTCAGCAGATACTACCAAACAATATTTCAAGTGATTATATCAACTTAGACTTACTCCCAGCAGTGTATGGAAGCCCCATTGCTCTACATCCTGGCCAATACTTTGTCTCTTTCCTATTGGTCATGCTTAGGTATAGTTATCTTAGTGCTTGCGTATCACACTGTGGTTTTTATTTTGCATTCCCCTAAAGACTAATGACATCTATCATTTCTTCATGTTTATTGGCCATTTGGTTATCCCCTTTTGTGAAGTCTTTTCTATTTAGGTTGTATCCTTGTTTTTTCTTTCTATTGGGTTGTCTGCTTTTTCTCATTAATTTTAGAAATATTTCATATACTCTAGATATAAGTTCTTCATCTGATTATCTGTATTGCAAATAGTCTCCCACTCCAAAACCTGGCTTTTCACTTTTAATCATACCTTTTGATGAATGGAAAAATCTTTTAATATAATAGTTTATCAATTTTTTCTTTATAGTAAGTGCTTTTTGGTATCCTGTTTAATAAATCTTTGCCTAACCAAGGTCAGAAAGACGTTCTTCTATGTTTTTTTTTTTTTTACAAACTTTTTGTTTTTCACAAAATTTGGGTCTCTGACTCATCTGGAATTAACTTCTGTGTACAGTATGCTGACTCCTTAAGTAAAATGTAAGGCAGAATCATTCTTAATTAAATGCTTATTTAATCTTGTGGTATTTTTGTTGCAACAAAATGTTTAACATGGAACACATTGTCACATATCATTATTTAAAATATAATTAAAGGACCTAGAGAGTAAAATATATTTTCCTTTCGAAAGCCATCTCTGAGATGGATCTAACTCGAGTGATAAATATGAAAGCACTTGATATACCTTAAAGAATCAGACAAATGTTAGACATTATCATTACTAATGCCCGAGTTCTTTTGTAGGCCCAAGATGTCCAAGTCAAAAAACATCTCTTATCACCAATGGACATTAGAAATCCCTGCTAATATTTCTTAGAAAAATTCCAAGTATAATAGATGCATGATTAACTAAGTAATAAGGATTAACAATCCAGAAAACATGCTTTAACACTCTATTTATTTTGAGAAGGTTTAGCATTGCATAAAAGAAAATGAACACTAGTCCATGCTCATGGTTATTTATTCTCTATCAAAGGCACCAGGGAGAAAGGGCAATTACTAATATGCATTTTCTTTTAAAAAGACTCACAAGAGAAGCTAAATAAAAGTGTAATAACTTTAAAAACTGATTTAAAAAGTATTCAGTAACTAAAGAAAAATGAATACCTGATCTCCAACTGTCTTCAACTACGTGCTGGATAAGACCTCCAAGGAAAGGAACTCGAACCATTTCCAAATGTTCCAAGTTTCGGGCAGAGGCTAATCCTGTTACTAAAGGGACATACTTCAAGGAGTTTGTAGGTCCTGAGGGGGTAAAAATACTTTAATGGAACAATGAAAATTGCTTTAAAGATGAATTTTCAAACCAGCATCTGAAATGAATTAACTTATAAATTCTGTGTAAAATTGACAGCCAAGTAGTTGACTCTCTATAATTTACACTTCTTAGAAATGAAAATATTAGCTTGTTAACCATGTATTTATTCAGCATAAGGATTTTTCAGTTTACACTGGAGAGATACTTAGTATTTTCTGTAAATCCTTTGAAGTCTCAATAGTTTTGAGCTCAAAATAACTAAGGGGAGAAAACTTAGTTAAAACTTTGTCCCTTCAGGACGCCTGGGTGGCTCAGTGGTTGGGCGTCTGCCTTCGGCTCAGGGCGTGATCCCGGACTCTCGGGATCGAATCCCACATTGGGCTCTTTGCATGAAGCCTGCTTCTCCTGCCTGTGTTTCTGCCTCTCTCTCTCTCTCTCTCTCTCTGTCATGAATAAATAAAATCTTTTTTTAAAAAATGTCTCTTCACTTCAATAAATAGCAGGATCATAAATACCTCTCTACAAGCAGTGTTTTATGAGGTATTGTGGAAGATCACAACATAGTAGTCTTATCATAGACCTTGCAAATGACATGGAGATAAAACTGTAATTCTAAGAATACAAAGGCATAACATACCAACTACAAAAACAGGGTCTGTTTGTAACATATAAAAAAGAAAAAAAAGAAGAGGAAGGAAGGAAGTGTGTACCTCAGGACAAGAAAACAATAATATAGTGTAAAGACAAACACTGAGGTGAAGGCTGGTAGAGCTGGAGAGGGGGCCTCACAATATAAGAAGGTACATATTGCTAAAGAGTCAGAAATAAAGACATCGACAGGGGCCCCAGCTATTCAGAACTTTAAACAGAATAGTTCCCATCTGACAATCTAGGGCAACAGACACTGAAAGTTTCTGAACAGAAAAGCAATACCATAAAAGCAGCGCTTTTTGCTTTATGAGATTACGTCTCCCTACTATTTACATGCAGGATTAGAAGACCAGAGACAAAGAAATCAGAGATCTAGTGTAACAATCCTGCAGAAAGTAAAAACTGTCTATAAAATATATGTAGAGATACTGTGATGCTTTTTCCCCCCACTAATCCCATGTCTATGGACTTTAAAACAAAAGTACATTTATTTCCACAAGGTGAATAAATTACCAAACATAAATAATAATAACGTAACATAATTCCATTTATAAGCATAGCTATTAAAGTTTGCTTTTGGATATTTTTAGAACAGCATATGTATAATTCCACCATAACTATGTACCATTACCTGCACAGTTCCTCATGACGAAAGTTCGTAAACTGATGCATAGAAAGTCTTTGAACGGCTGTGGTTTAGTAAGTCTTACCCACTTCATATAAAGATGCCTTAGCATTGGTATACAAGGAATTTCAGGAACATTCACCCCTAAAAACATATACCAAAAAACAAAAATCACGAAAAACTCTGTATTCTGCATAAGTGCAACAGTCTACTTTTCAGGTTGACAATTTACCCTTCATGGATATTTTCACCAGAACAAATTATCTAATTAAGGTCTTTCAAGTTTGGCTTATCTGAAACAGGCTTATAAAGAACAATTTAAGCAAACCATAAACACTCTACTTTGTTGTTTCTTTAGAAAAGGCATATAGAGGTGGGATTTTAAAAGTATTCCTGCATTTTACACACATGAATCTTTCTCATAACTCTACAACTCTTCCAAGATAACATACACCAAGGAGATATAAAATAAAACAGGTTACTGAAAACAAAATTATATGGAAAGAATACACAAAAGTACTATTTAACTACCAATGCCCACTGTCCCATAAGTGAGAAAGCTAAATTTCTCAGGACAAAAGCAAGCTAGCTGGCTTCCAGAGACAGAGATTAAAGTTGTTTCTACAAATGAGTGAACCTTAAGGATTTATAAACATGCGGTAGAAGCCCGTCAGCATGACTCCAAGAAAGTAAGAACCCATCATTTATTTTAGTATTTCAAAGTGATGATAGTATTTTATCCTTCCAATCTGTAAGTGACTTAACTTTAGGAGAGACCCTGTCTGGGAGAAAGGGGATGTATAGTGGAAGGAAAAACCAGGAGACACAGGAGAAAAAATAAGATAGGTAACCTATAAGTTCTAAATGGAAGGAAGCAGATCAGGGAACTTGGCCAACAGTTAAATACCACAGCTTCATGAAAAGCCAAGGAAGTGACACAAATTGAGAGAAATCCCAAGGACCCAGTGTGATGACATTTAACAAGAAGTAGTTGGCAAAATCAGTTTAATATAACTTCAAATTGAAGTTGGTAGAAGCCCTGCCAGCAAGGGCAACTAGAGAGAGCAAAGCTGGAGTACCTTCAAGACTGGTTCTTTATAAGCTGAATTCTGCAGGATGCTCCCACTATAAGGATCACTCCTTAACCCGCTCCTTCCCAAAAAGCAGTTACCATTAGCCTTGAACTACACATACACCCTGTATGGCAGCAGATGGGAAGTAAAATTGGTAAGACCAAAGGAAGAAAAGGCAGAGGCAATGAGTATAGACTAAGATTCAAGATGCAGAATTCACAAAGGTACATTTAGCATCTACCATAATGGTGGTAATTCTGATTAGGAAACTCAGAGTATCAAGAGTGAGACAGATCCACCAGACAACACAGCTCTATCCTATAGCCAATCCACATTTTGCCTCAAATCAATTCTATGAACAAAGGACACAATGATCAGTGTTCCCAGCATGTGCACTAATTTGCTATCCACGTTTATAACACCATCACAGTGTTAAACTATTGAATTAATCAAATGAATTAATGTATTTCCACAAACTTTACCAACTACTTGTATCCGCAATGAACAATGACATGAATCATGGGAAATATAAAGATAGAAAAACACTGACTTTATAGAGCTCGTGTTATAAACATCAGATATTACAGAATTCCTTTATTATCTAAAAACCCATTCTCAAACTAGATATCCAAATGCCTAATCAGAATCAATCCTTGATCTTGTAAATAAAAGGCTACTAGAGAGCGTTCGTCTTCAGCCAGAATTGTGCATATACACCCTATTTCAGACCTACTCCTTACCGTCCCTGCTGTACTCCCCACCACCAGACCTGGTTTCAGAAATTTCTGATTCTTAAGACCATCACCAGTGCCCAGAATAATGCTTACAACAGAGCAGATACTCAACAGGTATACTTTAAGTAAAATATTAATAAATAAATATTAAAAATCAGATGACAGTAAAAGGATTCCTCCTGAAAACCTTTCAATAATGTGAGCCAAAGGTGGCAAATGAAATTTGAGAAAATATCTGCCCTTATTATTTACTTAGGTGGAAATTACTGGGATATAATTTCATAGACTATTTCGATGGAGAATGTACACCGCAATCACTGCAAATAAAGTGCCTCTGCAAAAAGAGCACCCCCATTTCACATTTCTCAGGGAAAAAGAGAAGTAGTAGAAGTTTTTCATTGGCTTTGGGTGGGACATAGAGGAATTTTCTGTTGGAGAAGATACCAAGTAAACTAAGCTATCTGAGTTTTTCTTCCTCGATATTCTAGAGCTGAGCTGTGTAATCAAGTAGCCACTAGCTGCATGTGGCTGCTGGATAAATGAACCTAAGATAAAAATTCAGTTCCTCTATTTCACCAGCTGCTGTGGGAGCCATATGGGATAGTACAAACACATGATGTTTCCATCATCACAGAAAGCTGCATTGGAGAACTCTCTTCTGAAGGGTAGAACCAGGACCAAAAGGGCAGAGAAGGGCAAGAGTCTGGCTCACTGAAACAGAACAAAACAAAACAATCCCAAAACCTAACAACTTTCAAAACTACCCAAACAGTCTTCAAACGGAACAGACTAGTTGTGAGGCAGTATTTCTCTAACCCCCCTATCCCCATCTAGGACTCCTTAATGGGAAATCGAAATTTGTATACATGTCTCACAAGCACTTCTTTGGCCATCATCAATTGCAACAGTCATTTATAAAATTCTCATTATTTCCTTTCAGTGAATATTCAGTCATATGATATTTCAAGGAGTCACAAGTGACCCAAGAAACATGTACTCACCAACTAAATGTAAAGTTTGAATTTTGGCTCCTATAGGAATTTTCAGTTTATTTTCAGGAGGAATTGGAAATGCTCCGTTACGATTACGAAATTTCCCCAAAATATGAACATGTGGCATATATGTCCAAATAGATTCTACTAATTCCAAGTGAGAAGTTTCCACACCCTAGAAAATAATGCCAAGCAAGCATAAGAAAAGCTATTAATTTAGCATCCAAAGCTTCTATTTCTGTATCATAAGATGCTAAATACGCAGTGGAACTTAAAAATTTGTTATGAATGAAACCTGCATGTTAAGTGAGCATGTTCTTTCATTCTTTATTATTTCATCAACCAGTTGATATCAAATGTTCAACCAGGTACACTCACCACTAAGTTTGGGCATGCCTGCAAAGCTTCCAGAACGCCTGGAATGCTAAAAGCCTCATGGCCCCGTACCCTTCGCCTCTCAAGGTATCTAGGGTGAAGGCCATAGAGTTGTTCAACATCTGGCATCTTCTTCAATAGTGTTAGAAAACTGGAATCTGTGAAGCCTGAGAAATTCAGAAGCATTTAGAGGCAAGTTCACCTTTGTGTGCATGAAAATTTACTAGGCACTTGTAATTTTTTAAAAGTTTAACAACAACAAAAGGTTTTCTTTTTCAAGTTTTATAAGACTAACACTATGGCTGAACAAATGGCGAAACAGAAAATATACTCCTTTAGTAAAAGAGGAAACATTTCAGAAACCCCATTTATTCTGAATTAATATTTTATAGAGCTGAGGCTTTTAATTTATGATGGCTTTTTTGCTGCTGCTTTTAAGGTACAGAAATCTTTGACTAAGGGAGCACACGTCTAACCAGGTAACTTGCACCTATTACTGTATTGGTGGGTTAGGAAGGACCACCTACTTGATCAGCACCAGTCTCTTCTGAACCTCTAGGGCTCTGCAGAGCACACAACTAAACAAGGAGGGAGATGTGATCCTCACCTTCAGGAAGCTCACAGTTCTAATATAAACCCCATCGCAAACTAGGTTCTCTTAGTCTGTTTCCTAATAATTACCCTATCCTGTGTTTAACTATCACTCCCTGGACATTTCAGAGAGTTCATTCTTCTGAAAAAGACAGATGCAAGTTAGCGAAGAGAACATAAATGAGCCAAACTGAAAAGATGCTGAGCTGACAGAAAGCTATTTATCTGGGAGGCCAACTGCGTTCCATCCACCAGACAGAAATAGACAGGCAGTTACTTTCATAGCAGGGGATCTGGTGAGGTTAAGCAGGGAGACAAGTTTCATATAGTTGATACTTTATTATCTGGGTATTTTGTCTTTAATGGAGGCTATGAGAAATCCAATTGTCTGCTAACGACAAATAAAAAAATATTAACTCTCAAGAATGTAAATGAAGCCCCACATCACTATCTTACATACTAAAAGTTGTTCTATTTACACAGGGCCAGTCCAGATGATTGTGTTAACTTTAGAATCACAAAACTAAAAAGTAAGAAGAGACCTCAAAAATCACTTGGTCTAAAAAATAAAAATAAAAAAAAAATCACTTGGTCTGATTATATGAAGAGTTCTTATTATCATCTTGTAGAGTAATCTTCACTACTGAGTCATTCAATGGGATAACAATTCTGTTTTCTCATCTATTCTTACAACCCAATGAAAAAGGTAATTACCCCACTTATGAACCTAAAAAATGAACTTGAAAGAATTTAAAAGCTATGGAGTGGGAGAGCCAGAGTTCAAAACCAAGTGTGACCACTGCCAATGTTCACTTCTTTTGTCATATGCTACATGTTGCCTCTCATCAAAAAATGGATAAAGTTCAAAAAATGGATAAAGTTTCACCTTCTCTACTGAGACTGTGTGAGAATCCAAAGAGATCACATATGTAAACCATAAAGTACTACATAAAAACTTTAGTTATCATTATTACATAGAGAATCTGGTTTTAAACTCCAGGTTTAAACTACTGCCAGAGTGGCATTAGTAATCACAGTTAATGAGATCTTATTCTAGGTTAGAGACTATTTGCTTCAATCCTCTTTTATATTCACTGTAGGGATGAGAAGCTTTGGGCTCATAGGTATTTATCACCATCTGAGAGAAGTCAGCAATGTGCAGACAGATTCTTCTCTAATTTGATAAGGGGCAGATGTGTTAAGGCTATGACTGCATCACATGGGAGCTCTGCAATTCTGCCTCTTTATACAGTGCATTAATCCCAACACCAGAATTCCTGCTGGTCTAACCTCTGTTAAGGCAAATCTCAAAAAAAAAAAAAAAAAAAAAAAAAAAAAAGGCAAATCTCATCTGTGGAATGATGGTCATTTTCACACTGCCCTCATTCTTTTTTCTTTCTTGCTATATATGATCATTCTCTGGAATAAAAGGAGCCCTTTTCCCTTAGGATGTTTTCTTTGAAGTATTTGAAGACAACTGAGTTTGCCTCTCACCAAGCTGAGCTTTAGCCTCAGGTCTCTGCAATGTTCTTCACAAAAAAGTATATATACTGATAACTAATTCTGGCCAACTGGTAAGAGTTACCAGTTGACTGATGACCCTTTCAAAAGGATATAGCACCCCAAACTGTAAAATATTCCCGTATTGCAGACAGACTATCCTGTTCCACTTCACTTCTGTCAAGGCTCCCTCATCCCAACCTCATCACATTTTCAAAATATCAGGATCTGGATAACGCTGATAAAAAGTGGTTAAACAAGACATTCAAAATTGCTACATGACAGTAACTAAAAGGCACTAGTTAATAGACTGGTATTAACTGAAAAGAAGCCTTGATTGGTCCTTAATTCTAATTCTTTTCTTTCAGGTGTGCTCTCCTTAATGAAAGTCACGAACTTTCTTTTCTGGTCTCTTTACCTAAGGTCCATTTGTGTGGTTAGGCCACTAACTCTGAATTCTTCACCTAAGGCCAATGTCTTATTTAAGAATCTCTAAGACCTTGTATCGGCCTTCCAAAAGTGCTAAAGAAACGAAAGCTCAAGAAGTGCAATTTCTGTGGGCTGCTAGAGCAGCTTTACAGAAATTGATTAATATTTGTTTAACCAGAAGATGCCATTAAAGGGTACAGGGAAACTATGAAAACCTGCATCATAGAACAAAGGACACTTTGTCAAATATAATAGATATATATAGAGTTCTCCAATCATACATTTGTGGAACAGGCTGACATATGACATAGTTCCTTAAGGAAATAAGCCAGTAAAGCCTCAGGCAAAACATATTTTATCAACCCAAACCAATCAAGTAATTTAGATAAAATTCTGCCTCCCTACCAACGAAGTGACTTAGATTGCCTATCTTAAGACAAGTGATGTTTGATGGGAATATTAATTATTAGGTTCCAATAGGGCTCCAGGGTACCTTACAGGCTAGATCCACTTACCACTTGGCATGTATTCCCACCACCGCCCTGCACAGAGATCCACAACCCTCACCACTCTCAGATATAGGGTCACTGCTTCTTTTAGCTTCCTGGAAAGACATTCCATACACATGATATCCTGCAGAGGGAGGTACCTTTGTGAGAGAAAGAAACTCATATTTATCAAGTGGGTAAGTACTTCCTCTCACCAACAGGTTTTTTTTTTCTTCTTCCATGCTCCTACCCTGTCAATGAAATAAGACCTTAGCAATATTTGCAGGGTTTTAAGATTAACATACACGTAAAGCTTTCATTAAAAACCGATGAGTCAGCAATACTCAAGCATCCAAATAAACTACTGAGCTCCCTTCATAGAGTGGTTTGCAAAAACCTGCCTACTCCTTTTAAGTTTTTACAAAGAAAATCTCAAAGGGGAAAAAAAAAAAGAAAAGAAAAAGATCTCAGTGCGTATCATACCCTGATGTTAAGGTAATATGAAAAAGTTCAGAGAGAATTAGTTTGAACACGGCCAATATAATTTTATAGCTTTTACAGAATTCATCTCCTGTAGTAGCTAAAAAAATTCCTCTCTTCACTCAACACCCAGAATCTATTTTCTCCATCAACAAACATCTATACCAAGTTTATAGCATGCATTTTTTTCCTAGATCTTTTTATCTTTCAGATCACATACAAGTATTGTATAAGCATTAAGTGAGAACACCTCGTCCAAGTACAATTTCCTCTTTTCCAACTTCCCTGTTATCTCTTCCTTCCTGAAACTTTTCAACTAACCTCTACTTTTGTTGTTTCCAATAATAGCAATATATATTTTGAAAGATCAGAAAATCTCATCTCTCTTCCTGAACACCCCCTCCATGCATTCTTAGATTATTTTTTTAAAAAGGCAAAAACTGCCCTTTTTTGAGCTCACATTGTGTTACAGACACTGTACTGTAGTCACTGTTTCACAACTATACCAAGTAGGTTGTTCTTTATTTGCCCTCCCCAATCCTTTTTCTTTCTTTCTCTGTGTTCCCTACCCATCTATCAGTTGATTTTGGCCAACACATACCACAAGCTAAGGCTTTCTGTTATTCCTGTTATTCCTAGTCTCAAAGCTGAACTCTTTGGCACTTCTTATTGGCTCCCTTAACCCTATTTAAACCTCTCTAAATAGTCTTTCATTAAATGATCTTCAAATTCCAGCCAAGTATATGTATCTTGTTTCCTACTAGAACCCTCACTGATATAGCAGGTGCTATTTTACAAGTAGTGAAATCAGCTCAAAAAAGTTAACCTGCAAAAAGTCAACAGCTAGGAAAGATGAAGGAAGAGTAGGGAATGTCAACAGTTGGGTCTGACTCTAATTCCTAAAAATTAGGCTAATTCTAAAAGAAAAGTCCAAGTATGCCTGCTGAGCATTTCTCTGCTCCATTTCTGTCAACCTCTGGACCCTGTCTCTTCCCCTTCAAACTATTTAAAGAGATAAAATCAAATATAATTTTCCACAAAAAAAAGCATTATTGCTAACTTAATTTGCACTTTACTTAACTCAGATATAAATAGGATAATTTTCAGAAATTATGACTACACATTTTATAAACAATGGGAAATACTGAATTTGTTTTCTGAATCAAGTTATACACTAAAGTATTTTTTCCATATGCCTGAGTAAATTTTATACCCTTTTAAAGTACAAATAGATCAGTAATCACATGATTATCATACATATTTGCCCTCAGAAAAAGAATTGTATTTTTTCTTCATAGATACATAATTGAAGAGCAGGAGGCATTTCAAGTACATTTTTAAAAAGATGTTAACACTTGATGCCACTCCTTCCATTTGAATATTGAACTGCAAAATGTTATCATATCCACTCTCAACTTAAAATATGGTCCAATTTGTTCATAATATGTCCTCCCATTATTCAACAAATATCTAACACACATCCCTAGAAACAATTTTACCTATGCTTTCTTCCAGGGCTTTTTTTTTAAGATTTTATTTATTTATTCATAAGAGACAGAGAGAGAGGCAGAGACACAGGCAGAGGGAGAAGCAGGCTCCTAATGCAGGACTTGATCCCAGGATTCCAGAATCCTGCCCTGAGCCACAGGCAGATGCTATTCCAGGATTTTTTAACTGCTTTACGGGTTTAACAAAGTGATGCATTTAGGATTTTACCTATGCTTCCAGAATTTTTTTTTTAAGGATTTTATTTATTTATTCAAGAGAGACAGAGAGAGAGGCAGAGACATAGGCAGAGGGAGAAGCAGGCTCCAATGCAGGACTTGATCCCAGGATTCCAGAATCTTGCCCTGAGCCAAAGGCAGATGCTCAACCACTGAGCCACCCAGGCGTCCCTCTTTCAAGATTTTAACAGCTTTAAGGGTTTAACTCATTGATGCATTTAGAATTTGGTATCAGATAATGACAGATAAGAACATGCTTTTATTCCTTTCTCCAAATGGTTCTTGGGTTATGACATCATCACTGAGTAATTCACTCAGCTTTTCCTCACTGATGTGAATACCAAGTTTATCATAAGCTAGATCCCGACATACATTTGAATCCCCATATAGAGCCGACATATAACAACTGTTTTACCCAACTATCTGCTTAATTTTCCCAGGACCAAATCCTCATTTATTGTGTATTTTAGAATGTATTTGAACATCTGGTAGGATTAAGACTCTTTTTCTGAAAAAACTTTCTGAAAGATTTTGAGACTTTTTTCTGCCAAATGAACTTCAGTACCACTTTATGTTAAAAAAAATTCTGTTATTTTGGGTTTCCTATTGCCAGACAGAACTGAACTGACAAAACTATGCTGTGTCATACAACAACAAACTGTAGAAGGACTACTCCAAACTTATGTTGGAAAAGAAAAATAAAGTGCCCATGGTTCCCTAAAGTAGCTCTGCTATCTCTATTTTAAAACTTCTTTATCTGCAAATATGTAATAATTTAAAAAATGCAAAACATTTCTAAGAACTTCATATATGGAAATTTCCCCTAGGTAAATAAAATAACAGAAAATCCAAATGCTTGGAAAAGTTCATTGCAATTGTTTAAGACAAAAACTGACGACAATCCCGATGTAAGACAAGGGCAAAGTTAATTATCGTGTCTTGGTCTAGTGGTCTAGTCATTTTAGTGACTAAAATGGTAATTATGAAGATCACGGAGCAATATGAAAAATCCTAACCACTAAGGCTCACCAAGCATTTATGCTATGCAGTGTGTTGAGTGCTTTAAAACCATTATTTCATCGAATCCTTACAATACCATCGTTATCAATCACTGTCCAAGGCAAGTAAATGAGACTCATGATTTCCAAGTCAGGTCTCTAACTCCAGAGACAAAGTGTGTTAGGGCTGTTTATTTGAATGGATAATGACTGAAAGAAGAAAGCAGGGGAAACTGGAAGTGGCAGGGTTTTGTTGTTCTTTGTTTTGGTTTTTCTCTGACTGTTGTTTATAATGTAGTCTGGGCAAAAATATAATTTAAAAAAAGACTCTGAGAGGAGCTTTACCACAGAACAACTTTAATGTGTGTGTTGCATATAGTAACAATGGGTATGGTATTATTTCACGAAACTTTGATTGCAATCACTTACATATATGTGCATATGAAGAAAATGTTTCCCACTGTGGGTTGTAGTCAAAAAAGTCAGAAACACTGCCTTATGTTGTACACACATGGTACTGTAATAACAAAAGTCAACAAATCAGTCAATAAGAGTTCCAAGAAGCCTGGAATGTTAATGCAGTCTAGAGAATGAATATCCAATAGTGCTTACTGCAACGAAAGTAGTATTCTCTATCTTCACTGTTTGTGCTGTCCTACACAGTAGCCACAGGTCATATAAGCTTGTGTAATTGGGGAACTGGATTCTCACTTTCATTTCACTTGAATTTAAATGCCACAGGTAGCTAGTGACTACCATACTAGACAGTGCAGCTCTAGCATTTGCTCCTACTTATTACACATTCTAGGGGGGTAAAAGTCAACCACACAAAATCTTACCTAAAAATATGGCAGAGCACTTCATGTGAAAGTTGATTCATATAGTCCTTTGTTTCATCGGATATTGTTTCCTCAGCAATTTCATTATTCATGAGACACGTTTTAACACTTTTCTTTCGTGGACCCATTGCTGTGTTATCTCCAGTATCAAAGAGCAAATCTTCCCTCTTGATTACTTGAATTCAAAGCCGCTGAAAACAAGCAGAGACTAGAGTAGACTAAAGCACATCAACTTAAGACTCAGAAGTTATTCCCAGAAAACCTAGTTTCGTAAACAATGTTTATTTTATAAGAAAAGTACAAACCACCTTCAAATTAATAAAAACGTTACCAAGAATGCACAGAATATCTTTTTCTGAAGAGCAGTAGAGAATATAAAAATGCATTACTTAGAATGAGAAAAAAAACAAAAACAAAAACAACCCAAGAAATCAGGAGTTTTGTATTCTATTTTATATTCTGTTTCTTCCTAGCTAATTCACCCAATTTCCCCAAGCACCAATCTCTTCACCTGTAAGGTAAGAGATGGTTAAACTAGGTTAACAAAACCCCTTCCAGTTCTGGAACTCTTGATTCTAGGTCTGCCCCTCACACAAAGGCAGAAGAGGAACGTTGAATTCCAGTCCTGTATCTGCCAAACTACTTCTATGAACTTGAGTCACCCTTTAAATTCTTTATTTTCCTACCTTTAAAGTGAGGGGATTAGACCCTACCCAGACCCCTTTATAAATCTGATAAAAATTAGACTTCCCACTCAAAAACTAAATACTATTTATATACAATTTCAGATAGAGAATAAAACCACCCTTTTCCCTCTCCCGTAAACATTAAGTAGCAAAGGTTACTTCACTTTTGTGTCAAATGTATGTTTTGTCTGTTTTTTTTTTGTTTTGTTTTGTTTTTTGTTTTTTGTTTTGTCTGTTTTTAAAATAAGCTTTGGTGATGAAGGAAGAGAGGGGAGGAGGGAGAAAAAGGAAGGGAAGGAGGGCAGAAGGAGAATTAAAAGTCAGATGAGCAAACACCCAGAGGGTTTTGTTTTATTTTGTTGATCAGGTTAAGAGGGAATCCTGTAAAAACACTGTCCGTTAAATAACATTATCAACTATCACTGGTAAAATTCTCAAAAATGAGCTGGACTCAAACGCAGAGAACTCTTGATCAGAGCTTAAATTTCATAATTCTGCAGTGATGCACAGGAGTGCAGTTCCAAATCAGTACATCTCTAGAATAGTATTTGCTCCATTTCATGTACCATCTTTTCCTTTTTCCTAATTACAAGCCTTTACTATAAAAACTTTGTAAAGTGGAGTACATGCTTCTATTTTCCTACAAAGTGGACTCAATAAAAGCTTAACCTTTTCTTCATGACCTCAGGTTATCAGTATGAATATCCATTATATTCTGTGATACCTCTCCTCAGGGACTACGGAAGTCTGTGGAGTTCTTGGGGATCCTCTGCTTTATCCATAAAGGGAAGCAAACTACATGTCTAAGTGAATCGTCAGATTTCCTGTGCCTGTATGTGTTCTGGTCTCTTCTCTCTCTTCCCTCACTTGTAACCTCTCTTAGTAAGTAATTTGCTGAATAACTGTTTACCATACCATACTGCACAATGAAACCAGAAAAATCTTTTTAAACCAGCCCTTTGATTGTATATTAAGTGAAAAAAGCAAGATGTAAATTGTCAAAGGCATTACCTCATTTGCATAAGGGAAAAAGGACAAATATGCAGGTAGCAGGATGCCTGCTTCTCCCTGCATTACCCACACACACATACATACATACATACATACATACACACACACACACACACACCCCTCTACACCTACCTCTAATCCCCCATCTAATTTGTTATCTCTTCAGCTATGGCCTAGGAAACCAAAGAAATACCTTTCTACAATTGTATGTTGATTAGTTATCAACAGGCACCTAGTACAGACCTAAGGGATTCAGCAAAGAGTAACTAACTGCATGAGCTACCTTGTACCAAATTTGTGACATCTCTTTTACCTTCTTAAAAGCTTATATGTATGCTGTCCATCCCATTTTGGTTAACAGACCTTGGGAGAAATAAAAATTTGTACTAAGAACTTCCCACAAAAAGTTATAAATATACTCATCTGTTTCTATCACTGCCTACCTTTCCCTATTCACTGCGTTCTCCCAGGAAAATGAATCTTTCCATCTTATAAGCTCCCGCAACTGCTCTATGGTTATTCTAACCTCCTCATCATGAAATCCAGTAGGCTCTCTTCAATGCTTCCCCATTTGACCCATCTGTAGTATGGGTACTGCTAAACCACTCTTTCTTTGAAACCTCACAACATGAGACCCCAAAGTGATATTCTCTTGGTCCTCTTCATTCCTCTAGGACCACTCCTCAGTCTCCTTTGCCAATTCACCCTAGAATCCTCTTCTGCCTGGGGCAACTCAGTCTATGGGCTTCCACTACTGCTACTACAAATACACTTTAAAAAAAGAAATCCACTTCTAGCTCCTATCTCTCCTGAGTTCTGACCTTTGCTTCCTCTGCCTCTCAGAAACCTTCATCAGAGTATCTTGAACTTCCTTCAAAAATATTATGTCCAAAATGAACTCTCTCCACAACCACAACTACCCTCTCCTATTCACACACATGCTTTCTCTACTCTAGTTTACCAGATGCTCAAATTAGAAATCGTGACATAAACCTCAACATGTTGTGATCACTCATTTCCCAGTCATCTGATTGGCTCTTCTTACCAATCTTGCCACAATATTGCTCCTGCATCCACTCCTGCAGGCTTTCAGGCCTCTATCAATCTCAGGGAGGTGACTACAATAGCTTCCCAGGGCCTGGAACAAAGCCTACTACACAATAGGCCCACAATAAGTAATTTGCTGAATAACTGTTTACCATACTGTATTGCACACTAAAACCAGAAAAATCTTTTCAAATCAGTCCTTTGATTGCATATTAAGTGAAAAAAAGCAAGATGTAGATTATGTCAAAGGTATTACCTCATTTGCATAAGGGAAAAAGGAATATGCATGTGTTTGCATGGGACATTTCTAGAAAGGTCCACAACAAAATACTAATAGTGGCTACCTCTGGGGAGAACAGGGGTTTAGGAAAGTAGCCAAGAGACTTTTACTTTTCATACTCTTCCTCATTATTAGAAAATTTATAAAACAAATCTAAACAAACAAACAAACAGCCTACAAGGAATCCTAGTTTCTACAGGATAAAATCTTCCCAATCTCATCTCATCGCACCTTCCCCATCTCATCTTTCAATCCTTAAGACTCCTTCTAGACGCTCACTCCTGCCGCACCAATATCCTCAGTTCCCCCAGGCAAACAGTGATCTTTCATTCATAATAAGCTATTAACTCTGACTAGAATGTTCTTTTCTTCCCTTTTTTGCCTATAACACCACTAATCTGTTTTCAAAATCTAGTTTAAAACTTAAGTCCTTTGTGAAAACAGCTTCTCATCTCTTTTGAACTCCCTGTGAGACTAACATTATGCTTCTCCTATAGAAATTTGTGTAGTTGGGCACCTGGGTGGCTCTCAGTGGTTGAGTGTCTGCCTTTGGCTCACATTGTGATCCTAGGATCCTAGAATTGAGTCCCACATCAGGCTCCTCACAGGGAGCCTGTTTCTCCCTCCGCTTGTGTCTCTGAGTCTCTCATGAATAAATAAATAAAATCTTTATTTTTTTTTAAAGATTGAAGGGGGTGGGGCAGAGACACAGGCAGAGGGAGAAGCAGGCTCCATGCAGGAAGCCTGATGTGGGACTCGATCCTAGGACTCTAGGATCATGCCCTGGGCCCGAGGCAAGTGCTAAACTGCTGAGCCACTCAGGGGTCCCTAAATAAAATCAGAAAGGAAAAGGAAAAGGAAAAGGAAAAGGAAAAGGAAAAGGAAAAGGAAAAGGAAAAGGAAAAGGAAGAGGAAGAGGAAGAGGAAAAAGAACATTTTGGCCACATTTCAGCCAGCGTAAGGGAAAGAATCTCAATCTCCTGCCTCTAGGTAAAAACAAGTCTGCTCATAATAAACCCTCAAATATCTAATGTGTGAACATCCATCAGTCTGTCCATTATTCTAGATGCATCCACTAGCTTCAAAGCTGCTAGGAACCATCTCATTGTCCTCTGAGGACCCTGTTTGCTACTACAGCACTCAAAGATCTCAGCAACAAGCTTATAACCCAGGCAAAAATGCAATCAGATCTTAATCCAATCAAGAAACACAAAACAAACAGCTACCTGTGTCTACAAATGCCTCAACAAGACTGTTCAACCATGAATGAATTCTTCAGCTATCATATTTTAGCACATGCTTTACTTTTAAGAATCTTGACAACTCTAACCTTTCATGAATACCATGTTCTTGACTTTCATCCTGTAAGTAAAAATCTTTCTTAGTCTTTCTCCCTGTCTCCTCAGCAAATCTACACCACTAACAATTTACACTCTCATCTTATGATTCCACCTTTTGGTGTTCCTTATTATTTTGCAAGTCATTTTTGTGGAAATCAGATCTAGTAGCCCCGGTGTACAACTGATACTTGAATTTTTAAACCAAACAGAAAACAGACTATACCTTAAATATTATTGGGTTTATTAAAGTTCACTTGCTTAGAACTCAGAAAAGATATTTACTCACATATATGACTTTATATAACATTATGCAAAGAACATTCTTACCAAGCCCACAAAAACCTATTTAACTTGCAGTATGCATTAACACAAACTACCAAAGGGCCTAACAAAATTTTAGGTGAAATTAGACACACACACACACACAATTTTTCTCCCCATATGATGCCTAGAATTGAAAACTTCTTCATGTAGCTGGCAGCAGGTGGAGTAGTAACTTCTGTGCTTTAAGCCTCTGGTGGGGAATTTGTGGAGATGTACACTAGGGTAAAAGGTAAGATCTTCATCCTATATCTAAGGACTTAAAAGGTCAGGACCCACAGCCAGGGGAAAGACAGTGGTCTTTTCCTCCTCCAGGCAGGTGTCCTAGAAATATCCAGGAGATAAAAAACTTCCTTGTTAAAGGATTTATTTATGTGCCCCTACCATCACTCAAACTCTATAAAGGACAACTAAGGTTGGCTTCATCTTCACTGAAGTGAAATACCTAGCCAGGCTATGCTGAGTATAACAGGGGCCTAGCATTGCTGTATGAGAAGAAAACACCATGCAAGGCAAGCAAAATCCAAGTGATGACAGTGTCTCTCTTGTCTGTGCACTCTCTCTCTTAATTGCTTTTCTTTTAATAGGATGAGGGATAAAAAGCAAGTGAGAATAGAAAAGTACCCTTCCATATCTTGTTTTTTTTTCCTACCCCTATCCCAGCATATCACCATTTGCCCTTGAGAAACTCAACAAGGCAGGGAAGGTGCCACGCACAAGTAGCTTAGAAGAAAAAGAGCAAAGGAGGAAAAATCAACAGTAGGTAAAGATGAAGCACTGAAGTGGGCCTAGCAAAGGAGTCACAGAGGGTAAGGGAGAGGTGAGGATAAATAACAAGTGAGTATAAATACATGAAGAATATATTTTGTAGCACTAGGTATTTCTAGGGTTGGCAAGTTCTGAAGACTCAGACTCTAAACCTCAAAAAAGTCATTCTGACAGAAGCATAGAATCCCAGAATATCAAAAGCTGAAAGGGCCCTTGGAGACTACCTAGTCACACAGCTCTTAATTTTTGTGGGTCACAAACCCATCTGAGGCTATGGTGAAAGCTGCACATCTTCTCCCCAAAAGGAAAATAAAACATACCCAGATTCATGCACAATGAATTTCATACACAATTTCAGGGCCTTCACAGACATCAAAGCTCACTCAGAGGTCCCTACCTAACACCAGCTCCCTCAATTTTCTGATAGACAAACAGAACCAGAGAGGATAAGTCACTTGCCCCAGGGCATGTGTTAAGTGTCATTCAGACTTCTTGGCCTACACTACACACCCTATCATCAAGTCAGGCTCTGCACCTAGGCTGTCTCTCTGCATTCCAGAGCTATGCCCCAGTGCTCTGAGATGGGCTTCTGGATGCTCTGACAGACCTGCTGCTGACCACACCCTCCTTCACAAATTAGGGTTTGTGGTCCATGTCATTTAGAGTCCCACACAACAGCTTTTAGCAGTTTGGGATATCCTGTAGTCTTTTGGTGGCTGTCTGTTTAGCAGGCCTTAGCCACTGGAAGCATCTTTTTTCATCCCAGTTTGCAAGTACATTCTAAGCAGTAAGCCTGAGTTGTCTGTATTAAGCCAGGAGTCCTTCTGTAATACAATTTCTCTTAGGTATGCTCTTCTCCTTCCATCCAGCCAATTCAAATCTCCTCTCTTCTCAAACAGAACTATGCATCCTCTACTAATTCAGTTCATTCTGTTTGCCCCCAAATTCATTCCTATCTTTTAATCCCTAACTCTCAGGCTATCTCTACCTCTTGCAGGGGAGCACTAACATTTCCTTGCTTGCAAAATCAAGTTCTTTTCCTTTTAATCCTCTATTTCCACTGTAGAGATTTTATTACTATTCACAATTCTGACAATTGCTAATATCTATAAAAATCCCATATAAATCCATTCCTCTACTCCCTAAACGTCACAACTAAAAATCTTCCTATACCACTACCATCTTGCCAACATCTTCCACCATCCCTGACTTATTCAACTAATTAATCCTTTCCTCAGATCACACCAGGCCTTCCTGGGTCCATGTTTATCTCTTATTAACACATTTTACAGGGCAGAGATAAACCAACTATCTTACAACTAACCATAAAACTTAAAGATCTCTTCTTCCATAAAATTTTCATAATTCTGAACCAACTCCTCTATTCTGTATCAAATTAATTACAATTCTATGGAGAAACTTCTTTTCTGGATTGCTGTTACCTGTCCATCCATCTATCTTCTCTATCACTGACTGCCTACTAAGTGCTAGGTGGTGACAAATTGTTTCATTCCATGAAACTTACTGTCTCAGATAGCAGATCGATTCTAACACCAGTTTCTTTTAACTCCATCACTTCCATTACTATAATTTAAATTACCTTTTATTACCCTCACCAAAAATACCTTTCTCCCATTTAAAATTCCCCAATGTCCTCAATCATCTATCTGGTCAAGGGTTTCCCTGCCCTTCAGGTTCTGATGCCTTTTTTTAGTTTCTATTGGTTTCAGCTCATTCATATCTAAATAATCTTGTATGTCACTTCATTTGACCCCATTCCTAACATCATAGATCTATTATATCTACTACCTAGGATAGCCCTTCTTGCCTAAAGAAGTGCCATACCACATCTACCAAACTGCTCAAATAGAAAACAAACACACAGAATTCTAGTGCTAAATGGGTCTAGGAACCACCTGGTCCAACCCTTCATCTTCCGGATAAGGAAAAGTGAGGCTCAGAGAGGTATGCCGGCTTGTCCAAAGACACAAGTCAGAAACTATGAGTGCTGAAGCAAGGATACAGGTCTCAAACTCCAAGACAAGACCAATTTTATTTTACTACGTCACTTTACCTTGCTGAAACCTCGTTTTCCCTTTTTCTCTTTTGCTATGTCTTAGTATCCTCTTCACTAAAGTGTGTTACCTGCAGGCACATATTCATTTAAACGAACACAGACACAAGGGGTGTCTGGTTGGCTTAGTCAGTAGGGCATGAGACTCTTCATTTCGGGGTTCTAAGTTTGAGCCCCATGTTGGGTATAGATTACCTAAAAATAAAATCTTACAAAAATAAATAAACACACACACACCCACAACCTATATTCCTTACCCTAGGAGAACATAAGAATCACAGCACTGCAATTTTTAAAAAGACAAAAGGAACCTCAGGGGTCACCTAAACCAGTTAACTGTCAGAAGTTAAAAATTACAAGCACATTTTTTTTCAATCTATAGGACTACACAACATGTAGCTTTCCACATCCCACCCCTTCTCTCACCCTGAAAACCAGGGCCTTATAGAGCCATTATTTTATTCTTCAATTGTGCTCAGGGTATGGGAAAGAGGATTAAGAACCAGTGACCTAATCCAACGCTCTCATTTGCTAGCTGAGAAATCCCAAGTCCAGAGAGCCCAAAGGAATTTGCCCAAAGTGCCAGCTAGTTAACAGCAGCTCTAGGACAAAAAAATAAAAGAGAGAGAGGTCTCCCATTACTCACACAGGTGTGTTTTTACACTGCTGGCATGGATTCATAAAACAAAGTCGTCAGGACAGAGTTTCTCCCTGCACAAGAACCTTCCTAAGTACCCAGCTGCCCTTGGCCAGTTTGGGGCCTGGAAAGAAACACGTAGACATCTCTTATCAGTCAATTCCTAGCTATCCAGGAGGCAGAGAAGACAAGCTTTTCAGGTCTGTCTCTAAGGAAAGACTCCTTTAACGGGAGCTGGTAATCTGATTTTCAGAGCTAGGAGAAGCATCAGAGGCAACCAACACTTTCATTTTACAGATACGCAAGGTGTGCTATAGCAGAAGGTAATGGACCTGGGCAAGGTCACACAGGGAGTCGGTGGCAAGGTAAGACTAGAACTTGAGGCTCCTGAACCCAGGCCTGGCCGCCTCTCAAAGCTGTATTCCCTGCGTCTTGCCAAGGGACATCCCCTCAGCACGCTGACTACAGATCTTCCTCAACATATCGGCTTAAACACTGACAGCGTTAACACTGTAGAATTCGTGGCGCCCCGGGTGGGAGGGTGTCCCATGAATTGCCCAGGCCAACCCCCCACCCCGCCCCCATTCTGGGGAAACCTAAACCCAGAGAGGATTCTATATGCTAGAATCTTCGGCCAGGTCTGGACGAGGTAAGCAAACCCCGCAACCAGGGCCTACAAGGCCAACACCCACACACCCAATCTCTGCTCTCCCGGCAGATCGAGGCCCGAAAGGGGCCAGAGACCGAGAGTCCAGGCTGTCGGGAGCCCGGGAGCCCGGGAGCCCCCAGACGGCCTCCTCCCCGCCCCCGCCGTCCCCGCCGCCCACACACACACCTACACCCACGGCTCTGCGGCCTGCCGCTGGTCCCCGGGCCCACTCGGCCGCCACCTCACCTAAGCCGGCCCTCTGTCTGTTATTGTGGTTGAGAGGGTGGGAGAAGCGCGACCGACACTTCCCGCGGCCCCCACCGCCGCGGCGCTTCCGCTTCCGCCGCCGCTCGGGCATTTCCGGAGGGTTGCCTTCCGGGGCTGGGCTCGCTCCCGGTGTCCATGTTGGGTGTGGGACGCAGGCTTCGAGTCACGGCAGCCATGTTGAGCGTGGCGGTTTGATGGGGGCGGGGGGAGTGGGGGCGGGTGGGGCCCGTCCCTGTTTCCGGGAGGGCGTCGGCGCGCCGGAAGCGCCTGGAGTCTGACGCTGGGGAGGCAGGTGCTCGCTTCGCAGGTGTTGGGCGGCCTTGGGTAAGCTTTTGGAGTCAAAGGACTGCGTTCCAGTAGGGACTTTGCCAGAATTCGTTTCGTTTAGCTAAAAGAAGACTTTTTTTACTTTTTTTTTTTTTTTGGGGGGGGGGGGGGGGCTTCCTATTCCTTCCTCGAGGCCGAAGCTGGTCTTCCCGCTTTCCCCACTATGCTTTGGTCTCATAGGTTTCAGCTTATCTTGGCAGCTTATCAGAGTTCTAGCTGTGCCATTCCACGTCTCACACCACGTGTCTCGAGTTAGGGCTCTGGGAAGAAAAAGCAACAAGACCTCATCATAGTTATATACTGTTCATCTTAACGCCCGCCTTCACGTCACCTTACTCCTCTAAGTGAGAATGACATCCCCTTCCCGTGTCCGTTCCTTTCCTCGATTTCTTCCGTATTTGAACTTAAACAAACAATAAACACCGTGGCTTTTTCTGTTTTCCGGATTGTTTAGAAAAACAAATAGGAATTCTATACGCAAGTGTCTGGCACTGAGCCTGGCATAGATACAAGGGACTTATCTGGGTGCAAATGGGTCAAGTCTTTAAATCAGTATATTACTGAATTTCATTAGCCTTCCTCCTTTGGTAAAAATGTACTATGGTGGGACCAGAAATACAAATGAGATGTGTTTCCTACTTCAAATTTAGAGAGAGAAACAAAGTATGTATCTTTTAAGATTTTGTTTATTTATTCATGAGAGACACACACAGATAGAGGCAGAGACACAGGCAGAGGGAGAAGCAGGCTCCATGCAGGGAGCCCGACGTGGGACTCGATCCCGGGTCTCCAGGGTCACGCCCTGGGCTGAAGGCAGAGGCTTAACCACTGAGCCAGCTGGTGTCCCAACAAAAGGATATCCACAAACATTGTAATAAATGCTGAATCAAGATGGTTTCTGAGTGATATATGCCTGCTGTGTATAAATAGACTTAACTAGTTTTAACAATCTTTTTCTTTTTTTTAGATTTTATTTATTTATTCATGAGAGACAGAGAGAGAGAGAGGCAGAGGGAGAAACAGGCTCCACCCAGGGAGCCTGACGTGGGACTCGAACCCGGGTCTCCAGGATCACACCCTGGGCTGAAGGCGGCACTAATCTGCTAAGCCACCCGGGCTGCCCTAGTTTTAATATTCTTTTACTCAGATTTTATTTATTCATTTGTAAGGGGGAGGGGAGAGGGGAGACAGAGAAGTAGAGGAGGAAGAATAAGCAGACTCCCTGATGAGTGCAGAGCCCTACACAAGACTCACTCTCAGAACCCGAAGATCATGATCTGAGCCGAAATCAAGAGTTGGACGCTTAACTGACTGAACCACCCAGGCGCCCCAGTTTTAACATTTTAAGGTAGAATGTGTGCATCCCTTTACCTCTGAGATTTTTTTGTTCCTTCGTGATGTGGGTTTTTATTAGAGTCCTGAGCTAGTGTTCCCTGCTCTCATACAGTGGCATCATCAGGGAAGCTCTGCCCTCTACAGTGAAATCTGCCCGACGCTAAATGGCCCTGAACCACTGTGGGTTTGTTTGTTTGTTTTTTTAACTCCCTACTTTTTAGCTAAAACTTTTTAAGATTTTATTTTTATTTTATGCATGAGAGACCGAGAGAGGGGCAAAGGCAAAGGGAGAAGCAGACTCCCCACAGAGGAGGGAGCCCGACACAGGATCCAATCCCAGAACCCTGGGATTTTGACCTGAGTTGAAGGCAGACGCTTAACTGACTGAGCCACCCAGGCTCCCCTTAGGTATTTTTAAATACCTCTTACTTCTCATACTGACATAGGTTCTAGCACCAACCTCTCTCCTCCCTTGAAACTTCTTAGGCCTTTAAATGAGGACTGATATTTGTTAGAAGGTCTTAACACTTAAGAGAACAGGCTGTGGTTGAGAATAGAGGACAGGGTTTGTTCAGGTCCACTTAGGGCTATGCGGCCTGTGTAAGGCACAACTGCAGGAGGTACCATGTACGTCAGGGTCAGCCACATTACACTTGGAGTTTAGTAATGTGGTAAAACCAGCTATGAATTTATTATTTTTTAAAGATTTTATTTATTCACCACACACACAGAGAGAAAGAGGCAGAGACACAGGTAGAGGGAGAAGCAGGCTCCATGCAGGGAGTCCAATGTGGGACTCGATCCCTGGTCTCCAGGATCACACCCTGGGCTGAAGGCGGCGCTAAACCACTGGGCCGCCGAGGCTACCCTCAGCTATGAATTTAAATTCGGGATTTTTTGAGAAGTAAATCCTTTTACAGCTGTTTCAGCTGAGAAACTGTATATTCAGTAGTCAGCAATGCAGGCTTTACAATTTTAGAAGTTTAGAAAGCTCTGGTTCAAATGTGAGTTCTCTGCTTACTGGCATGAGACCGTGAGCAAGCATTTCAACTCTTGGCTTCAGGTCTACCAAGTAAAAATGGACATCACTATGGTACCTACATCATAAACCACTGCAGAAGTTAGTGGTTTAACACAATTTGTTATGATCTGTCATGATACTGTGGGTTGACTGGGCTTGGCTGGGTGGTTCTAGTTTGGGCTCTCTTACACATTTGCCATCAGGTGTGAGCTGAAACTATAGTTAACGTCAGGCTCAAATGGATGTTGTTATTGGTGACTCAGGCTGGAAGCCCTACTGGCTCAGCTAGAGCCATCCATCAGAGTGCCTGCGTGTGGCCTCTTTCTCTGGTTTGGGTTTCTCACAACAAAGTGCTTCTCTGGGAGCTCTGAGAGACAGAAAATGCAGAGAGTGAGCTGTTCCAAGCAGTAGAGTAGGACTTCTTTTTTTTTTTTTTTTTTTTTTTTAAGAGTAGGACTTCTTATGATCTAGCCTAGGATCCCAGAAATTCCTTCTCTCATAATCTATTGGTCAAGAAGACACTAAGCCGGCCTAGATTCAAGGGGAGAACAAGACTCCACGTCTTAATTGAAGGAGTAGCAAAGAATTTGTGGCCATCTTTAATTTACTACACTTCCTCATCTTTTTGTTTGTTTGTTTGTCTGTTTGTTTGCTATATGTAGCGGTATCCAAAAGAAAGACTGGGAACCCTACCAGTACAGTTTTGAGTCTGCCTGTGAATGATTCTTTATGTGTTTCTTTTTAATTGTGTAAAAACACAGATAAAAAATTTACCGTCTTAACCATTTTTAAGTGTAGACTTCAGTGGCATTAAGTATATTTACATTGTTGTGCAACAGTGACCACCACCCACCTCTTTATCTTCCCAAATTGAAACTCTACCCACTAAACAACTCCCATCCTTGCTCACGCCCAGCCCCTGGCAATCCCCATTCCACTTTTTGTCTCTATTTACCTAACCTAAGTGGAATCATATAATATTTGTCCTTTTATGTTTGGCTGCTTTCACTTAGCATAATGTCTTCAAGTTTCATCCATGTGTGGCATGTGTCAGAATTTCCTTCCTTTTTAAGACTGAATAACATGCCATTGTATCTATACACCACATTTTGTCAGTCCATCCATTGGTGGACATTTGGGTTGTTTTTACCTCTTGGCTATTGTGGATATATGTTTCAGTGACCATGAGTATGTAAATATCTCTTCTAGATCCGCCTTTCTGTTCTCTCACATATATATCTAAAAGTGGATTGCTGGATCATATGGTAATTTTATTTTTAATTTTTCCACAGCAGCTGCACCATCTCATATTTTCACCAACCGTGCACAAAGGGTTCCAATTTCTCCACATCTTTGCTGTCTTCTGTTTTTTTGTGAGGTAATGTTTGTAATCTACTTAGAGCAGTGCCTGGCATGTGTCAAAACCCACAAAGCTTAGCTATTATTATTTGACTGTCCAGAGGCCTTTCTTTCCCTCTTCTCAGCTGTAATTGAAGTTGCAAGGGCTGAATTCTTAGCATGAGATATTTCTGAAGTTCATTTTCAAAGCATTTTACATTTTCGCAAGTTACATAAGGAAATCCTAAGAAGGGATATTGTACCTAGGTATATGCATTGAGAATTGCAGTTTCAAAACCAAACACAGGTTGGTAGGTTAGGGAGAAAAAAAACACCCAAAAATACAACAATAATAACAACAACAACAAAAGAGAGAGAAGAAAGAAAAAAAAAGAAAAGAAAAGAAAAAGGAAGGAAGAGAAAGAGAAACAGAAGGAAAAATCTTCATGGGAGGCTTTTATGAGCATAAGCTCTGAGTAAGCACTAAGCAACATGGCCTTTGCTTTTTATTTTGAATTTGGACCAAACTACACCAGACCAAAGTTATGTCATGGAAAAGGGGAAAAATGAAGGATGAAACTTAAGAAATTAACAAGCTTTCTTTTTAAAATTACTCGTATTGTGTTTTCCCCAATACTACATTCATCTAGTGCAAATCCTTTAGCCTGATCTCTAGAAATATCAGAATAAAGAAATTACTCTTTAGAAAATGGTTTGAAATGTCAAGAACTATTTACAATCAGCTGACATTTGTTAAAATATTTCGTGCAACCTAAGAATATATGAGACACCAGGGCTGCAGAGATGACCAGGGACGAGTCTCTGTTCTTAGGCAGGCTAGAGACATCATTTACAAAAACATTTCAGGGGAATCCCAGGATGCCCGGCAGCACAGCAGGCACTAAGTGAGTCCAAACTGTATGCAGCTATACTTGAAATAACTGTAAGTACTCTTTAAACTCACTTTCCCTCCCCTATGGGCTTCTGTGTCACTACTTCTTAATTGTAGCTCCATCTCCTAAATCATCCTGGCTCTAGCCTCTCCCTTGCAAAGTCTTACTTTCATTGTGTTTGTTTTGGTTTTGCATTTTTAATGTCACAGTGACACTCTACCAATCATTTAAATACATCATCAATTTAAGCCAATGAATTCTGTGACCTAAGGATCACTTGTCCCATTTTATAAGTAATGCAACTCAGAGAGGTTAAGTATTTTGCTAAAGGTCACATAGCTAGTAAATTGGAGAGAATCATTGTGAAACTAAGCTATCTGACTTCAAAACCCAAATTCCTAATTACTAAATGGTACATTCTTGTAATTTTTCCTCCAAGTGATAATCTGATTAATCTTCCTAAAGCATGCTGTGAATTGTGTCAATGGCTTCTTTGTGATAGTATTTTCAACCTTTATGTATACATTTATAACTTGTTAATAAGAGGCCCAAAGCCCATACACATTGATTGTAGCCTACCATTTCAATCTCATTTTCCTTCACAAACAATAAGTCCTAGCTGTGCACAGGATCACTGTTTCCCTTTGGATACCTTGTGACTCTCCCCTTTATCTTACCCAAATGAACAGGTTACCTCCCTATAGGCAGAAGGTGAATCAATGTCATTCAGCTATTACAAGGAAAGAAATGGAAGATGGGCCCCTAGGTGAACCCAATACTGGGACAGAAAATGATGTTCCAAAGGTAACAGGGAGAGAATAGTTGTAATTTTTAAAAGCTAATTGCATTTTGAGTCTCGCATGGTTCATGAATTTATTCAATATATATTTCTGAGTGCTTGCTCTGAGTCTAGGCATTGGACTAAGTGCAAGGAAACAATTGTGATGATAAACCTTCAGTTTGGAAAGGAAAGACAAATAAATAAGCATAGAGGTGAATTGGTTTCTCAAAATTGAACAAATGGAGAGGGGCACACAGTTAAGTTTTATTGAATGAAGGAATTCATAAATGGATAAATCCATTTATACTCAATTTTTCCTTCTAAGTGCTTCAATTGCATCACAAATGAAACCTTCCCAAATAAATAAACATAATTCTATTCAATTAAGCATATAAATATGGCAAATGACAACTTCTCCTCAAAATGACAATAATATTTAGTTTTAATAAAATTCTTATTCTTTCAACTTAAAATTCTAAGTTTAAATCAATACTCAAAAAACTTTTAATAGAATAAGATTCATGCATTCTTTAATATGCTGTATTTTCTTAAAATATGACAAACATTTTAAATGACACTATAATTTCTGAACACAAAATAGTAATATAGATAAAATTCAATCTTAATTTCTATATTTACACTTAATCTTTTGGGTATTATAAGACAATCATGTAAAAAAAGTTCCATTTCCCATATCTGGGATTGTAGTTGCATAATGATTGGAGGGGTGTTGAACTGGGTCCCAGCATTGCCTTCTTCCCACCCTTTTTTCCTTTTGGCTCCTGAGCTATAAGGACACTTGCCTGGGGAGGTAGCAGCCATTGTCTCTTCATGTAGATGGAGTCTGTATGTCTGTAGATTGAGTCATTAGCTCAGCACTTAATGAAAGACTAGCAGAGGGCAGAGATGGACTCCTGGTATTGCTTAAATCTGTGGCTGTGCTTGAGTCAAGACCCATCCTGAATCCTAATTGCATGAACCCACATATTTCTTATTTAGCCTAAGCTAAATTGCAGTTGGATTTTCATCATTCTTTTTTCAAAAATATTTATTTGAGAGAGCGAGAGAGTTGGGGGGGTGGGGAGAGGAGGAGAGAGAACCTCAAGTAGACTCATGCAGAGCACAGAGCCCAACACAGGGCTCGATCTCATGACCCTGAGATCATAACCTTAGCTGAAACCAAGAGTTGAAGCTTAACCAACTGAGCCACCCAGGCACCCTGGATTTTCATCACTCTTAAAAAGAATCCTGATACAGTTCCTATGATTGCTAGCCAGTGTCCTCCCTTATGATTTCAAACCTTCACAAAACATTTCTTACCCCAAATAGCGTTGAAAGTGCTTGAGGAATGAAGGAAGATGGGGAGGGTCTCATTTGCACCAAAGTGGTAAGAAGTGAGGCATCAGTATCAGGTGAAATGAGGAGCTGATGGAGAACTCTGCAAAATTAGAGCTACAGAGCAAGTAATAAGAATATAAATGCCCTGGGATCCTCTTACTAGACTTCTTGGTTTATGGAATGGGAAGTTAAATAGTTTTGTGTGAATGAGTACAGGAGCATGGTTTCCAGAAGGCTTAGATCTCTGGGTGACATTTCCTTGCTTTCTACCAAGATAAGTGTTACTGTGATACAAAAAGGCTAAATAGTTAATTATAGTAAAGGAAAAAAAAATAGCAGGGGATTGAGTTGAGTTTTGCACAGGCCTAAGGGCAACCTCAGAATCAGGGGAGGGAAAAATGGCATCCAGAAAGGATAGTGCCAACACATCTGTTGTTTTGCTTGACTTTCATTCATTTATTCTGGTAATAGTGCCTCAATATTCCTTCAGGGAACAATTCTTTTATCTTCTTCTAGTCCGTATAGAGGGGCTGTGTCAACCCTGGCTCCTGCAGTGCCTTATAACTCAGTCCATTTCAATGAGAGTTAAGCATGCCTATAGCCAAATATTGTAGGCTGATTCAAGAATCTTATTCCAGCTAGTCTAATAAAACTTAAATCTTTTGTTAGACGTTTTAGGAAAGGAAAGCTGTCTCCTACTGAAACTGTAACTCTAGAACTGCTTAGGTCTGCTGCAGGGATGGGAGTGAGGCGAGGTTGTCAGTGTCTTTCTAAGAATGAAGACAACAGCAAGGAAGGCATGGGGGGATCCCAAAAGTGGAGAGGAAAATTTCTGGCAACTTTTTCTGAGACTCTGATCTAGCCATGCCTGAGTTCAGAGATTCCTCTGGACTTCTCAGATGCAGGAGCCCTAGAAATTGCCAGACACACACTTTTTGTTTTTGATTTTTTAACTTCAGTCACTTTGGGTAGGATTTTCTTTTGGATGTTATTCTTCCAAAGAAGTTGGCTATATTACATGTGGTTTCCCCACTAGAGGGTGTAGCTTACTCTCTAGTGAGTAAGACTTTTTTTTTTTTTTTTTTGGATTGGTAATGCTAGCAGGCTGGCATATACTGTCAGAGAACCCCTGTTGGGTTGGTGCAGGGTCCCAGCCACAGAGCTTACCTCCCTGACAGGGAGCCCCTTGTCTTAGGAGAACTGAGAAAACAGTCAGATGACCAAGTCATGGCTACCAGCATAGGAGATGGAATAGGACTAAGATAGCAAGTGAAGACTTCATCTTGAGAATCATGAAGCTTTTGTAGTTTTAAAAAGGGAAATAGGTTTTGTATTCCAAGCCAAATCTGATTGGCAAGGCATACCTGGATTGTTATGTTGAGAAAGATTTTGAGACCACATAGAGTTCAGTGGAGTGTACAATCATTGATTCCGGATTACTGGTGCGGGCATGGGGAGAGGTGGGACGTTTCTCAATAGGAATACTATTGGCATTTTGGGTGGGTCATTTCTTCACTGTGTGGGACTCTTCAGAGCATTACAGAGCCTTAGTCCACTGAATGCAAGTAGTACCACTCCAGTCTTTGTGACAAGCAAAAGTCACCCACACATATTTTAATGGCTCTTGTGAGAATAGTACTACTCTACTCAAAAATCATTAGGTTTGACCAAGAGTGACTTAACTTGGATTTACCTGAGGAACTAGAGCTTCTTAAATTCTTTAAGACTAAGGGGGAATAAATGAGTTTGTTTTGTTTTTTGTCTGAGATCAGACTGAGTTTGCCATCAGGAATGGATAGTGATTGAGAATGGGAAATGAAAAGTCTCCAGAAAAGGGAAGAAGTGCCTATTGTGACAGAGAGTCAAGTAGAATGTAACTGGAAGTGATTCACGTGTTATTCCAGGTTGAGGAAAGAGTAGAGGGAGCCTGAGCAGTGGGGAAGGGTGTATTCTGTTAAACGTCAGTGTCATTTAGGGGATCCTCATCCCACCTTCAGGTTCCATTATATTTAGGTGACTCTTTGGTCAGTGTCATCTTTATCTGATGCTCTCAGCTGCCCTCCACTCCGTACCTCTGAATCCACCTAATAATATCAGTCACCTTAAATTATTTTTGGAACAAGGTATCATATGAGTCAATGAATGGAAAAATAAATGAGTAAAATATTCCCTATCCCTTAAGAGTTCAAATATCACCTATTTTCATATTCTTTTTCCCCCTATTTTCATATTCTTTTTTTCCCCTATTTTCATATTCTTAATGCCCCTTTCAATGTCTTGAAAGAAGAGTAAGAAAAGAGAGTTTTGAACAACAGGCATGATACTGTTGCCACTTTCCAATTTTGCATTTGTCAATGACCTCCAGCCAAAGAACACTAAAGAACATTAGAGTTGAACAAGTTGGGTTTATGGTATGTTGCAGAGAGAGAGAACACACATGGGAAGCCGTAGGAAAGCTCAGTGAAAGGATATTATAAAGGATTCATTGTAGGTTTTGGGATTGTTAAATTAATTTGGGGAAAATTTAAGGAAGACTGACTTTGCTGTAGATTGCATGCCCTCAATATGTTTGATATCTTAAAAAGTCTATTTAGAAAGAGGGAAGAATAGCCAAAGGCTAAAGTTGTAATTGGCAGAGAAGCAGTAATCACTTACATTAGTTAGGGGATGTTTGGTATTTCGTAGTTTGCATAATGTTCACATTTTGCCTGTGTTCAGGTGTGATTATGGAGTGATACTGTCTTAGTCTAGATTCATCTAGACTTTACTAGATGAATGGCTTTACTGTGTGTTAACGTTCTGTGAAATTGTTTGTGTTAAACAGAACATCAAGGCCTCACTGTGAGTAGGATAACCTACAGCAATGCCAAGGTTGGCTCCTAGAAGTTATGGGGTTGTTTTCTTACCCACGTTGTCATATTTTTAAATAATTATTCATTTTCTTGTTCCCTTGCAGGATTATAAAACTGCATAAGGACCTAGATCTGTTTTGATTACCACTGAGGTCCCAGAATTTAACCAAATCTCTGATTTAATTTAACCAATTCAACCCAATATTGACAGAGTAAATGAATATATTGTCCAATTAGCCTATCAGACTGTGAGTTGCTCAAAGCCAGAGTTCATTTTCTGTTCAGCTCTGTATTTCTAGAAACAAACACAATTCTGACGCGTCTCATTAAATATATCTTTTTTTTTTTTTTTAATTTATGATAGTCACACAGAGAGAGAGAGAGAGAGAGAGAATGGCAGAGACACAGGCAGAGGGAGAAGCAGGCTCCATGCACCGGGAGCCCGACATGGGATTCGATCCCGGGTCTCCAGGATCGCACCCTGGGCCAAAGGCAGGCGCTAAACCGCTGCGCCACCCAGGGATCCCTTATTAAATATATCTTGAGTTAAAGAGAGACTTTCCATTAGGATAAGATTTATTGATTTTTTAAAAATAAACTAATATAATGAATTCCACTTTTTGAAGGAAAGACAATGCTTAATTTAAATGAGTTCACTCCTGACGAGGAAAATCATGTCATATTCCAAACTTTTCTGGTGTTTCTGCATTTTCCACTGTGTTGAATTCTAAGAGTGAGTTTCAAAGCTCTAAGAGAAATTGATATAAATATTTAGAGACCGTTTGTATGCAATATATCCTTCCTTCCTTCTAAGCTAGCTGTACTCCAATAAGGATTTAAAGGAAGGGAGGCCTTGATTTGTAAATGCCTGACTTACAGATAACCCATAGCTACAATGATATGCTCTCCCTTCACTCTACCTTTATATTGGAGACTCCTCTACTTTATAATCATGGTGAAAACTTATTAGAACTTTTAGCAATGTGTGAACCTGTATATCAAGAAGTATTGGGAAGGACAATGATTCACTGAGGTACCCTTGGGAAATTTTTTCACTTTACCTTCTCTGTAAAATGACCACAATTATGAGTGCCAACTGAGAAAGTTCTTCGTGGCTCACTGTGAAAGTGCTCTATGAACTGCAAGCAGGAAGGATTTTTATTGCTGAGGGCAAGGGACATAGTGGTCAAAAGCAAGATAAAGACAACAATGTGGAAAACATGAAGAAATTATACTTTTTCACTGAAATATAATAACAACAGCAAGCCAATCACTCCATTTTGGCTAAATTATAGCTAATGGGCTTTTGCTATTGCATTTTTCATGAAAAAGTGGTCCATTTTTTTTTGTCTTTTTAAAGATTTATTTATTTTAGAGAGAGGAGATGGGTAGAGGGAGAGAAAGAAGGAGAGAATCTCCAGCAGACATCCTGCTGAGTGCAGAGCCCTTGGTAGGTGTCCGTCTGAGGACTCTGAGATCCTGGCCTGAGTCAAAATCAAGAGTTAGATCTTAACCAACTGTCACCTTAGTGCCCTGCAAAAAAGGAGTCCTTTTTTTTTTTTTTTTTAAGTTTAACACTAGCTACATAGGAGCTACTGGAAAATGATAAAAATGTTCATATTCTGCAAATACTTCCTATTTGACATTGGACAACAATTAACTTTGGAGTCTGTTCTTTTTTATGTAAAAAAGGGAATAATTATATTTCTGCCTACAGGTTAGTGGTATTGTGAGTCTCACAGGTGCTCTGTCTGGGAAAGTACTTTCCATGCTGTGGCAGGATTTATAATCATGTATTATTTTTGATAATACTATATTTTCCCCCCTTTTTCTGCACCTAGCACAGTGTCTCAAACTTCTAAGTACTTACTAAATATTCATGAAACAAATATGAGAAATTGTTCTAAAAAATTCTAAAACTCTAGCCAAGTATAAGATTCTAATCATGAGATAAGATAATACAAAGTTTAGCTTGAAGGTTCTGGATTCTCCCCTTGCTAAGCTATGGCATCTTGGATATGTCCCTAAATTATTCTAAGCCTCAGTTTCATCATCTATAAAATGGGAGTTAATACCAATACCTCCTTCATAGAATCATTTTGAATATTGAATGAGATAATTACCATGTACTAGCATGCACAGTGGCTGGCTTATAATACTCACAAAAGTTACATTCATTTATTTAAAGTTTCTGAAAATCCCCATCCTGTATTCTCTTTAATATATTTTGTATTTCTGTGTATATGTAATGAATATATTTTTCAAAATCTGATCATACTATATATATAATTTTATATCCTCATATTTTCTCTTTTTTAACTTAACGTATCCTGCTTATTTTTAGAGAACTATATAACATCTAGTAAAATTTCTTTTCATTATATATAGCTTGAACCTTTAAGCATGGTGTTCAGCCAGAGGTCTTCAGTGTGCCCAAGCAGATCAACCTTTCAAGTCCCCCAGGATGCAGAAATAAAGTACTGGCAGAACCTGAACTAGAGCTAGAAGGATGGAGGGAGGCACATATGCAAAGTATAAAGTTGTGCTTGGTCCCCTCATCTTATCATGAATGCATCCTGGCCCCACATTTGGAATGCCTCGAAAATCTGAGAAGAAAGAAACTTCATGTTAAATGCAACTGATGAATTGTTGAACTCTACCTCTGAAACTAATGATGTACTACATGTTGGCTAACTGAATTTAAATTTAAAAAATTAAAGTATAAAAAAAGAAAAAGTTACAAACCTAAAGAACAAACAAAAAACAGCCACAAGTTAAAAGAGACAACTGTGACAGCTGGTGGCTCAGATAATCTTATGTGTGAACTCTCTAGAAATGTCTAGGCATGAGAAGCAGAATGGACTTCTTAACTGCCTGGGACAAAAAGAAGATTGGCAGTAGGACATAGATGTATTAAACATAGGGGAGATGGATATGAACAAGGATATTTAAGTGGCATTGCCATAATAGGAAAAGGAGCATATTTTATCTAAGAAAATTGTATTTCCTCCAGTGCTACTAATGTCTTTGAACTTATCTAAGAACTATGTGGCAAAATGAAAACCTCAGAAAATACTAAATTTCTTTCTAGCAAAGTCAGAGGGCATTGGAGCCTTGAGATTTATAGAATTACCATAAATGGTGACACAATTGCCTTCCCCATTTCCCAAGAAGTATTGGCTACAGTTGTACTACAAATTATTGAAACCAATCATGTATTATTAGAATATTTAGCTTTTTCCTAGTATGTTACTCTTAAGACTATTACGCTGAACAAACCTATACAATGTTCTTTGACAACACCTTTAACACTTTCTAAGGATAGTACTCAGAATAGCCAAAACAATCAGAAAAAAGAACGAAGTTGAAGAATCTGCCCTTCCTAATTTCAAACCTTACGGTAAACTTCAGTAATCAAGGCAGTGTGGTACTGGCAAAGATGGATATACAGACCAAGGGAATAGAATTTAGAGTCCAAAAATAAACCCTTATAATTATGGTCAATTGATTTTCAACAAGGGCACTGAAACGATTCAGTGGGAAAGAATAGTCTTTCAATGAATGGTGCTGGGACAATTGGCTATCCACATACAAAACAATGAAGTTGGATGTCCTGCCTCGTACCATATACAAAAATTAACTCAAAGTCAATCAAAACCATAAGTATAAGAACTAATAACTATAAACCTCTCAGAAGAAAACAAAGGAGTAAATCTTTGTCTTAGATATGACAATGAAAGCATAAACAACAATGGATAAATTAAACATCACCAAAATTAAAATCTTTCACACTTCATAGGACATCATTAATAAAGTGGAAAGATAATCCACAGAATGGAAGAAAATATTGCAAATATCTGATAAGGAAATTGTAACCATAATATATATGGAATTCTTAGAATTTCACAATAAAAAGGCAAATAATATTATTTGAGCAAAGGTGAGCAAAGGATTTGAATAGACATCTATTCAGAGAAGATATACAAATGACTAATTAGTCCATGAGAAGATATTTTTTTCTTTTAAAGATTTTATTTGAGAGAGAGAGAGCATGAGAGAGAAATCATGAGCAGGGGGAAGGGCCGAGGGAGAAGCAGACTCCCCACTGAGCTGGCAGCCCCATGCATGATTTGATGCCGGGATTGTGACCTGAGCTGAAGGCAGATGCTTAACCGACTGAGCCACACAGATGCCCCCATGAGAGGATGCGAAACATCATTTGTCATAAGAGAAACCCAAATCATAGCACAAGATACCACTTCACACCCATTAGGATGGTTATTATTAAAAAGATGAACAGTATCAACTAGTAAGTGTTTCTGAGGATATGAGAAATTGGATCCCTCATGCATTGCTTGTGGGATTGTAAAATGTCGCAGCTGCTTTGAAAAACAGTTTGGCGACCTCTCAAAGTGTTAAACATAGAGTTATTATATGACCCAGAATTCAACTCCTAGCTATATATCCAAGAGAAATGGAAAGATCCAGCCAAAACCTTATACATGAATGTTCATAGCAACATTATTCCTAATAGCCAAAAAGTGAAAACAACCTAATGGCCATTAATGGACAAACAGATAAAAGCACTGTGGTATAGACATACAATGGACTATTACTCCACCATAAAAAAGTATGAAGAACTGATACGTTCTACAACATGGATGCACTTTGATAACCTTATGTGAAATGAAAAAAGTCAGAAACAAAAAGCCATATATCTTATTATTCCATTCATGCTAATTGTTCAGGATAAGCAAATTCACAAAGACAGAAAGTAGACTAGTGGTTGCCAGGTACTGGGGGGATGGTAGAAGAGATACAGTTTATTTTTGATGAAATTTGTTCTGAAATTAGATAGTGGTGATGGTTGTGCCACTCTAAATACACTAATGACCACTGGATTATATACTCTAAAAGAGTGAATTTATTATTTACTCTGTTTTTAAATTAAGACTCTAAGAATAAATTCTTTACGATGAGAGGTTATTTTTCATTTCCCTGAAGCCTTGGGATCCCAGGGAAGAAGGCAAACAGCAAGTTTGAAGGAAGGAAGAAAGGAAGAGCTAATAATAAATTTGGGAGAAAGGGTAGTCTCTACAGTTTTCTCTTTCCTCTAAGGAATCTCAGTGTGTTCCTTGGGATTATCATGACCACTACATTGGAAGCCTATGAGATGAGGTTTTGACATTGGCTGGAAGGTACTGTTGCACTGGTTGAGGATGACTATGGTATAGGTCATATGTCTGAGTGAAAGAAAGAGTTGGTAAATATGGAAGGAGAACAAGGGGCTAGAGAGGAAAGCTGATTGATGGTAAGGTGACCAGTTACTTTGTTTTGTCTGAGACCGTCCTGTTTTAGCACTCAAAGCTGCACACTCCAGGGAAACCCTCAGCCTCAGGCAAACCAGGATGGTAGGTTATCTAGTTGGAACCAACATGACAAGGACACTGATGGGCTATTATTTACTGAAGGCCTACCATGACACAGGCATTATGCTAAGATCCCTTTATGCATTATCTTTTTCAATTCTCACAGTCAGCTTCTCAGGTAATTACTGAGGTTAAGTTATCTATCCTAGGTCAAATAGAAGAGCCAAGGGGCACCTGGGTGGCTCAGTGGTTGAGCATCTGCCTTTGGCTCAGGGCATGATCCTGGGGTCCTGGGATCCAGTGCTGCATCAGGCTCCCTGCAGGTAGCCTGCTTCTCCCTCTACCTATGTCTCTGCCTCTCTCTGTGTATCTCTCATGAATAAATAAAATCCTTTTTAAAAAAAATGGAAGAGCTAAAATTTCAATCCCAGTCCATAGAGTCAGAGTCTTTAGTCTTAACCACCCACTCAACTGAAAGATTGAGCCAATACAATAAATGATAAAATTGAAAAACAAATTATCTATAAAGAGTGCTTTAAGTTTAAAAATGCTTTTTATACCCATGGTCACATTCCTCCCCTCTAGGAACTCATTCGTTCATCTGTGCATTCATTCAACAAGTCCTTATGGCACTTACTTGGCACCAAACTCTGTGTTAAGTGCTGAGAATAAGTCACAAACCTGTCTGTGGAGCTTATGTTTGGTGATAGGCCAAAAATTAAGAAACAAAAATATCTGGGAATTATGGCAAGAATTATGAAGGAAACAGAAGCACACAGAAACTATCAGAGGTAAATTGGTTTTAGGCAGGATGGCCAGGGAAAAGAATCTGTAAGGGAGAAGGATTTAGGCTGAAGCCCAAATAATGAGGAAGAACTAGTCCCATGAAAATCCAGGGAAAACACTCTCGTACGAGAGGACGATTTGCCCAAAGGTCCTGAAACAGCAATGAGCTTCTTATGTTTGAAGATACCAGGAAAGAAGAGTCAGTGTTGTCATAGCATATGTAGCAAGTAAAGCAGGAAATCTTATCTCAGACTTGTAGATGAGAACTTGAGGTAGGGTTATGAGACTTCCCAGTATCACTTAACTACGGGTCAGGCCTCAACCCAAGGTCTTCTGAGTGCTGAGACTTGTTGCTTTCATCTTATCTTGAAAAAGGGGATTTTCTTATGGCTATGATTTTCAAACATTTTAGGAACAGAAACCTTTTTTACATATAATCTCATATTAAAGCCTAATGTTTGAAACAGATAAAACCTGACTCCTCTCCTGGGGCTGGAGGTAGGGCTCAGGATCCCGGCTGTTCAAGTCTTTGGTACCCCCAACCCCTTTAGGTTCAGCTGCTGAACTGAAACCCTAGCGAGTTTTTAGTTCACAGAATCACATCTTGAATCACATCTTCACATACATTTGCCAAAATGTATAGAAGGGTTTTGTTTTTGTATCTTTAATTTTCATTCCAGTGTAGTTATATTAGTTTCAGGTATACAATCTAGTGATTCAACACTCCCATGGATTTTAATTTAGCTGCATATTAGCTTCTAAAAAGAAGTTTCTGTTTGGGGTTTGGTTTTTTTCACTTACATGTTAGCGAAGCAGTACACGCAGGAATTAGAATATGTAACATTATTAGAAGCGCATAATGGGCTGACTCTTATGGAGCATGTCTGTTTCCGTTGTATAAACGTCTTTTGATAATAACTGCATTGAATGTCCTAAAACGAAACTCACAGGTAAAACTCTCAATCTTGTAATGATTGGCTTAATGGCTTCTAATATAAGTTCCTGGGAGTTTTATTTTATGCAGACGAAAATAATGATAAAATATGTCTTCCTTCACACTTTAAACATCAAACTTCCTTATCTTAAATTCAGCAGCCAAAGCCTTTGGGATTTCCACTTTGAAAGGCAGCTGAAGCTATATAGTCCTATACTTTGGCTCTATGATATGATATGTATCTGTAACTTGTTAGAAAGGAAAGAGAACATTCAGGGAAGTTACAAAAATGCCTACAACTATTGTCCAAGTGCTTCTGGAATCATTTTAGTTCATCAAAACCCCCTTTCACTGTGGCGCTCAGATTAGAATACCCTGCATGGTCCCACTCTGCTATTGGCTATATTCCAGTCCTGAGGATTAGGAGGCTGGAGTAATGAGAAAAGATTATTTTCTCATTTTGTTTTTCTTCCTTCATAGTCCCAGAGTTGGAGTAAGCTGGATTTAGAGGACTTGACTGACAGAGTAGAAGAAGGGCTAGTCTATAGGTAGAAGGAGGGCTTGGAAAGTTCATGAGCACTATGTGATGAACAAATAAGTCAGCTGCCACAAATTTCTCCTTCATTGGCTCAAATCACAGTATATTCAGATATCCATAGATCAGGGTACTTCCCTGTCTATGAAACTTAAAAGGCTCTCATTACTGAAAGCAATGTTGGCCAACTTCTGTCATTGGTTCATTATTCCTTCCAAGTTCATATGCCATTTTTCTTTAAAAATATTTTTGGTTGATTGGGCTTCTTTTTTAAACTTGACTATTCACCCTAGAAATGTCCTGAATATGAATATCCATGATATCTTGGGTTTGAAGTTGTAATTATATTTTTTTCTAACACACGTTAAAAACTAACTATTACGATAAAAATATGCATTGTCAAATTAGCTAAAATCATCACTAATATTATTAGAAAGTTCTCAAATCACTTTTTTGGGAAATACCATTTATGTCTCTCATCTCCTCCTTTAGTGAGGAAGGCTACAAGGTTTGTTCAGGGAGGCTTTACCAAAAAATTGATTCTTTAGTGGATTCCTATAAGATGAAGATGCTTTCTAAAATTGTATAGGAGTATGAAAATGATTTAATTAGAGATGACTGTATACACAGAGGCAAAATTGAGATAGCATGGACCCCAAAATAGCTTAAGTTATTTATAAGGTGTGAAAGGAAATTCTCCTTTTAGTGAGAAAGAAGCTAGGTTGAAGAAGATATTGTAAAGGCATGCAAAAAGGTTTATCCCCACCAGTACTGGAAGTTATTATTCTAAAGAGATGTCTCAATCAGATTTGTATTGTAGAAGGCCCACACCTGTAGTGTGGAGAAGATGAGTACACACTTTTCCTATGAAGAGCATGGTATCAAATATTTTATAATTTTTAAGCCATATGATCTCTTTTGCAACTAGTCAATTCTGTTTTTGCAGCCTAAAAACAGCCAAAGACAATACATAATGATCATGGCTGTATTCCAGTAAAACTCTGTTTCCAAAAATATATGGCCAAAGTTTGCCAACCCCTGGATCCCACTCAGTGCAAGAAGACCCTTGGGTAGCCATTGCAATACTACAGCCAAGAAGTAAGGAGAACCTAATATGCAGGCAAAGCAATTAATTTAGAGGGAAGAAAAAAATAAAAATCAGAAATTAGGAGCTTTAATTGCTAGTGGTATATAGGATATGGAGGAGCTGTAGAGATAGGGATGGATCTTGGTTTACCCCAGGATCTATTTTGACAGAGATGGGTAGATTGAACTATATGTATTGCCATTATGCATATCAGAAATGCTCAAATAGTAACAATTACAAGTGGTTTAATACGGTGCAAACTAATAGAAATACTAGAAGCCTAATATTATAAAAAAATCACCCTCATGTAGGAAGTAGAAAACTTACCTTGAATAAATGGTCACCAAAAATATCTGAAACAAAAATGTTTAGGAAAAAGGATCAAGTAAAAAATGTAGTATTGAGTTAATTAATCCCTTAAGGAATCCCATATAAATTAATAACCATGAAAATTGTAGAAAAATATGTGGCTCTTTCACTCAAGATTTGCCCTGCCATGCCTCATTCCCAAAAACACTTCCCCAAACACACTTCGTGTCCTCCTTGAGAATTCAACCATAACCCTTTCCTAGGTTTAATGCTGAAGTTAGGAGAGATTTAAACCCAGGCTTCATCCTCTGGGACTCAGCATATCATCCACCACAGGATTGCTCAGATATTGTGCAGACCCCTTTCAGAAAAAGTCTGGTTCTTAATAGTCGGCCTGGCTACCTGCTCACAGAAATCTTAGACGACTGCTTTCTTTTTTGATTATTGCCTGTCTTACATATCCTCTTTCCAAACTCCATCTGCTTATAAAGAAGCTTCTTCCTCTGTCTGGGATTGCATTCATACCTGCTTACCTAAACTATTAACAGTTCTTATTACCTTCAAATTTCATATGTTACTTAACAGCCTTGAATTCTTTTAGCAGCTGCAGCTGAGTATCCTCCCTGCCTCCCCTTCCACTTTACTGCTCCACTGGCAGAGTTAGTTTCACCTCATGGGTTTCCCTTCCCATTTTGCTGGAGTTAATTAGAAAAGCTGAGCCCTCTCTTGAGATTTGATAACATCAGGTTGTGCTCTAATAGTAAGCCATGTTAGAAACTGATACTGCAGGGATCCCTGGGTGGCATAGCGGTTTTGCGCCTGCCTTTGGCCCAGGGCGCGATCCTGGAGACCCAGGATCGAGTCCCACGTCGGGCTCCCGGTGCATGGAGCCTGCTTCTCCCTCTGCCTGTGTTTCTGCCTCTCTCTCTCTCTCTGACTATCATAAATAAATAAAAATTAAAAAAAAAAACTGATACTGCTTTGTGTAGAAGGTATTTGAATACACACACACAAAATACCAGTGTGTGGAAGTATCATGGGAAACTATTAGGAAGAGACAGGAAGATAGATGAAACTTCTCATTAACTCAAGACCAAATTATTTGTCAAATAGTGATTATACCTCTCATCGATCATCCTTTAAACTATCTCAAATCTGAACCTGTCTATGGTAGAGTTTTGGGAATACAGAAAAATGGATTCACCACTGATATTCATTCTGGTTGAGGTAGTAAATTTGTCTCAGAGAAATTTCAAAGGTTCAAAAATACATACATCTAGAAAACAGTTATTGTTAGCTTGTTTCTTCCCTTAGAAGATCAAATGTTAACTTTCTCCCCAAAGTTCTTTGACAGATTCTTACATGAGAAATAGCCAGTAGCCAAAATAGCCACAAAGAAAGTTTTCATCTTTTCCCAAAAGGAACAATGTGATTCATCCACCAGAGTTCCCTCCGTCAAGAGCTTCGTAGTGGATCCTCGAAGGCTCAATTCTCTTGAACTGAGGGCTCTACCCACCCATAAGAACTTGAGACCCTATTATGAAGTCACTCTGTAAATGATCTGTTTACATGTGACACCATGGGCAAAGTCACCGGGTCATCAAAGACTGTGAACACTTCCCAGGCCAAAATATTTCATTTGTAATAGCTGTAGAGCTGTGGCATGATATCATTATTTAACATCGATTTGTTTGATTGTTAGATTATCATTCACTTCCACAGAAGTGCATTCCATTTTTTGACTAGTAAGAAGAAACAAATGTGAAAAAGATGAACTTAGAGTGAAATTTACGTGTCTGTCTTCAAAACACATGCTCACCGTCCCCCTTCCCCCCACCCCCCCACCTCCTCACCCCGCAAAGATTCAGATTCAGTAGGTCCAAAGTGTGACTCAGACACATCAAGCACATACATACACACACACACACAAATTGCATAAGAGTGTCTGATTTACCTCTTGAGAACCGATTGATTAGGATACCACAATTTTACACTAAAGGACTAATTTTCTTGGCCCTTTCTTTGTTTACTACCTAATGGCAATTTTTCTTAGTAGAACAATCTCTTTATCCTTTTTATTGCCATGGCCTTGCCTACTTTCCTAGTTCTAGCATCTACTGTTTTATTTATTTATTTATTTATTTATTTATTTAATTTATTTAATAATAAATTTATTTTTTATTGATGTTCAATTTGCCAACATACGGAACAACACCCAGTGCTCATCCCGTCAATTGCCCCCTTCAGTGCCCGCCACCCAGTCACCCCCACCCCCCGCCCTCCTCCTCTTCCACCACCCCTAGTTCGTTTCCCAGAGTTAGGAGTCTTCCATGTTCTGTCTCCTTTTCTGATATTTCCTACCCATTTCTTCTCCCTTCCCCTGTATTCCCTTTCACTATTATTTATATTCCCCAAATGAATGAGACCATATAATGTTTGTCCTTCTCCGATTGACTTATTTCACTCAGCATAATACCCTTCATTTCCATACATGTCGAAGCAAATGGTGGGTATTTGCAATTTCTTTTTTTTTTTCCATAGCCTTCACTTCTTTATTCCTCTGTTGATGGCGCTGACATTTTTAAAACTGGTTTTCCAGCCCATAAGTATTTTTTATTTATTTTTAATTTTTTTATAATAAATTTATTTTTTATTGGTGTTCAATTTGCCAACATACAGAATAACACCCAGTGCTCATCCCGTCAAGTGCCCCCCTCAGTGCCCGTCACCCATTCACTCCCACCCCCCACACTCCTCCCCTTCCACCACCCCTAGTTCGTTTCTCAGAGTTAGGCGTCTTTATGTTCTGTCTCCCTTTCTGATATTTCCCACACATTTCTTCTCCCTTCCCTTATATTCCCTTTCACTATTATTTATATTCCCCAAATGAATGAGAACATATAATGTTTGTCCTTCTCCAATTGACTTACTTCACTCAGCATAATATCCTCCAGTTCCATCCACGTTGAAGCAAATGGTGGGTATTTGTCGTTTCTAATGGCTGAGTAATATTCCATTGTATACATAAACCACATCTTCTTTATCCATTCATCTTTCGATGGACAGCAAGGCTCCTTCCACAGTTTGACTATTGTGAACATTGCTGCTAGAAACATCGGGGTGCAGGTGTCCCGGTGTTTCATTGCATCTGTATCTTTGGGGTAAATCCCCAACAGTGCAATTGCTGGGTCGTAGGGCAGGTCTATTTTTAACTCTTTGAGGAACCTCCACAGTTTTCCAGAGTGGCTGCACCATTTCACATTCCCACCAACAGTTTAAGATTTGTGTGGAATCAGAAAAGACCCCGAATAGCCAGGGGAATTTTAAAAAAGAAAACCATAGCTGGGGGCATCACAATGCCAGATTTCAGGTTGTATTACAAAGCTGTGGTCATCAAGACAGTGTGGTACTGGCACAAAAACAGACACATAGATCAATGGAACAGAATAGAGAATCCAGAAGTGAACCCTCAACTTTATGGTCAACTAATATTTGACAAAGGAGGAAAGACTATCCACTGGAAAAAAGACAGTCTCTTCAATAAATGGTACTGGGAAAATTGGACATCCACATGCAGAAGAATGAGACTAGACCACTCTCTTTCACCATACACAAAGATAAACTCAAAATGGATGAAAGATCTAAATGTGAGACAAGATTCCATCAAAATCCTAGAGAAGAACACAGGCAACACCCTTTTTGAACTCGGCCATAGTAACTTCTTGCAAGATACATCCACGAAGGCAAAAGAAACAAAAGCAAAAATGAACTATTGGGACTTCATCAAGATAAGAAGCTTTTGCACAGCAAAGGATACAGTCAACAAAACTAAAAGACAACCTACAGAATGGGAGAAGATATTTGCAAATGACGTATCAGATAAAGGGCTAGTTTCCAAGATCTATAAAGAACTTATCAAACTCAACACCAAAGAAACAAACAATCCAATCATGAAATGGGCAAAAGACATGAACAGAAATCTCACAGAGGAAGACATAGACATGGCCAACATGCACATGAGAAAATGCTCTGCATCACTTGCCATCAGGGAAATACAAATCAAAACCACAATGAGATACCACCTCACACCAGTGAGAATGGGGAAAATTAACAAGGCAGGAAACCACAAATGTTGGAGAGGATGCAGAGAAAAGGGAACCCTCTACTGTTTTATTTAACATAAAGTGTGTTAAATAACCAGGATGTATATATACATGGAAACTCAAGTTTATTATATGTGATTTCTATTATAGTACTTGGATTGCATAACAAGGGAGGGCACAGAGATCATGAAAGATCAATAATTCTGTATTAAAGATTCTGTTATAACTGGGTAAAATAGGGCTTAGTTCATATTGTTACTAAAACAAAGACATGAGGTTTAACTCTTAAGGAAGAATGTGTTATCCTACAAATATGATCAGTTCTCAGATTTCCCAGGAACACCAAGTTCTTCTAAGCACTAGGGGTTTGAAAAATAAAGATGGACTATCTTAGAACAGATCATTCTTACCACAGTGTGACCAATATTCTTTGCTTCACTAAACTTTAAGCAGGCTCCTGAACTTTCTCCTAGTGTCATGTGTACAATCCCTTCTAAAACTTAGTTTTTGTAAAAACCCTGCTAAGTCAGTTTAACCACAATTGTATTATGCAAATATAATTATTTGTACATGGATTGAGTAACAAAATTGTAAGATGCCTACCAGTCCTTTTTTAAAGATTTTATTTTAAAATCGTAAACTATTTAAAATATACACTGTGATGATTTGATGCACATTTACATTATGAAAGGGTTTTCCCCATCCAGTTAATTAACACATCCATCACATTGTTACCCTTCGTGTGTGTGTGTTTGTGTGTGTGTGAATATTTAAGTTCTAGTCTCTTAGCGGATGTCAATTATATAGTACAGTGTTTTCCACCATAGTCACCATATTTTACATTAGAACCTCAGCACGTTAGAACCTCAGCACGTAGCATCCTAGAGCTGAAATTTTGTTAGTATTATTGGCTGAATGTAAACCTGGGAAAACTGATTTCCAGAGTTCACCAACTTAACCACTGTATTATGTGGCTTTTTGGCTCAACATAAAGAGTTCACTGAGGACAAAGATGATCTTACTCATCATTGCATTTTGAGCCCTCAACCCAGCGCCCAGCTCATGATGCATGAATAAGTGCTGATTAAGAGATTGTGAGCAGACAATTTTCCAAACATTCAGCATGTCAAATAATGGACAGTACTGCCTTATGGAGACCTGGCCATATCATTTTCAGGGCTACCCAAATGGAAACAAGAGTCGAATGACTATCTCTCAGGGATATGGAATGAGATTCCTCTCCGAACTGAAAGTTGAAAGATAAGACCTTTCATATTTTTCAAGATCTGAGAGTCTGTGACTCTATAATTTCCCAATAGTCATAAAAATGTGTTGCCACAACGTCTTTCAGGAGAAAAATATAGTTATCCTTCTGTGAGGTGACATTATCTCAGAATCCTCTGGGCAGAAGACCGTGCCGGGGCTACTGTTGCCGTGGGCAAGGGCAAGAACACCAGAGCAAGGAAGATCCAGAGGCTGAGGCAAGGACTTAGAACAAGAGGGAAGTGCTGTGCTTATGGGGCTGAAATGACCAGAGTTAGTGGGATGGAACCAAGACAGCCGATCTGGCAGTGCCAGCCAGGCCTCTTATACTTGCACTGTATTCGAGCAAGAGAATTCATCTTGATTACTAAATTGCCTCTTAATGATTTAAGATAGCTAAAGAATGCTAGACCTATTTGCTGAGTTGTGAAAAGTCTTAATTTAGGAAAATTAAGTTTAGAACCAGAAAGTGGAAACAGATTCCTCAAACCCCTCAGGAATACCCTCTGGGCTGCTGGTATGGATTTTAAAATACTGAAGCCCAGAAGAGTTGATTTAAACTCATAGCCTGACAAATGTTGTTTCTCCTTGATATTGGTATTGAGTACTGAATTGATGACAAGGCCTTTCAATGTTTTATAGGGACAAAAGGTGTGAGGATTACCAAAATACTACCTATGTTCCTATAGAGTAAGGGACAGGCAGGGCTAGGTGGGGAGAGATAGGTAAAGGGCTACAGAATCAGGCTCACAGAAATCCCCAAAATGCTGAGGTGTAAGGAAACCAGAAACAAGGGAACAAACCAGACCATCCTGCCCTAGGTGTGGGTAGGAGAGAGTGTCTTTTTTATGACAGTCACCTGTGACCAACAAAGAAAAACCAGACCCTAAAAAGAAATGAGCATTAAAGATATTATCATCAGTTCTTACTCAAAGACATCACAAGAATGACAAAGCCCCAAGCTCCCTCCTCAGTCCTAAATTAAAGACTGTCAGTAGAGGCCCATGTTGGCAACCCTGTTAGGACCCCCTCACTCCTGACAGCTCTCTCTGCACTCTTGTTTAATAAAACTATATCACTTTACTCACTCTCCTTTCTTGATGAGATTCATTTTCCAACTCCATAAGACAAGAACCTCAATCTCCTGCTTCCCTAGAGCTACTAGTGGTTTTCCAAGCACATTCTAATGATGATGATGATGATGATAACAGCAGCAGCAGCTACAATAGCATTTATATAACTTAACATTGTTAACATTGTGACATGTTTTGGGTATTTCCACATGCTATTAACCTTTATAACAGGTTTTTAAAGTTTTAACTGAAATTTCCAGTTAACTGGGGCAGCCCGGGTGGCTCAGCGGTTTAACGCCGCCTTCAGCCCAGGACCTGATCCTGGAGACCCAGGGGCGAGTCCCACGTCAGGCTTCCTGCATGGAGCCTGCTTCTCCCTCTGCCTGTGTCTCTGCCTCTCTTCTCTCTCTCTCTCTCTCTCTCTCTCTCTCTCTGTGTCTCTCATGAATAAATAAATAAAATCTTTAAAAAAAATTCCAGTTAACATATAGTATTACTTTCAGGTGTACAATATAGTGATTCAACCCTTCCATATACCACCCAGTGCTCACCACAAGTGCCCCCCTTAATCCTCCTCATCTATTTCACCCATCCCCCCACCTATCTCCCCTCTGGTAACATCAGGTTGTTCTCTATAATTAGCCATCTGTTTCTTGGTTTGTCTCTCTCTCTCTCTCTCTCATTTTCCCTTTGTTCATTTGTTTTGTTTCTTAAATTCCACATATAGATGAAATCATATGGTATTTGTCTTTCACTGACTTATCTCACTTAGCATAATACTCTCTAGTTCCATTCATATTGTTGCAAATGACAAGATTTTATTCTTTTTAAAGGCTGAATAATAATTCATTACATATATACACATCTATACACACATAAATATGTATATATATGTATATGTATATACGTGTATATATATACATATATATGTGCATGTGTGTATATAGATATATATATATACACATACATATATACCATATCTTCTTTATCCATTCATCAGTCAATGGACACTTGGGCTGTTTCCATAGTTTGGCTATTTAGGTAATGCTGTTTTAACACTGGGGTACATGTATCCCTTCAAATCTGTATTATTGTATCCTTTGGTTAAATACCTGCTAGTGGGCAGCCCAGGTGGTTCAGAGGTTTAGCGCTGCCTTCAGTCCAGGGCCTGATCCTGGAGACCCAGGGGCGAGTCCCACGTCAGGCTTCCTGCATGGAGCCTGCTTCTCCCTCTGCCTGTGTCTCTGCCTCTCTTCTCTCTCTGTGCCTCTTATAAATAAATAAATAAATAAATAAATAAATAAATAAATAAATAAATAAATACCTACTAGTGCAATTGCTAGATAGTAGGATAGTTCTATTTTGAACTTTTTGAGGAAACTCCAGAGTCGCTGGAGGTTTATTAACCCACTAGTAAAAAGCAGTAACAGGCCCACCTATAAACACTTCTGGTTAGTCTTCTAACGAGCCCAAAAGTGGCTTAAAACGGAACCATTATTAGTGAGATTAAGACTGTAACTTCATCAGGATGTCAACATTAAATGAACAGTTCATTAAAAGTTTTTGTTAAAAAAACAAACAAACAAAACCCTTCCCGAATAGCAACGCCAAGGAAGACATGCCTGAAAGGCATTAAAAACACCCTTGTGAAAAAGAAAAAAAAAAACACACACCCTTGTGTGCTCACTGCCGGCCGCTAAAGAAAGACACCAAGGAGAAGAGGGTGGAGGCCCCCCCTCTGAGGGCTTGTTGGAGCAGGCGTACTGGATCACGTACTCCCGGTAGATCCGGTGCCTCTCAAAGATCACAAAGATGGAGGGGTCAGACATGCTGTTCACGCAGCTGTCATAGAAGTTGCCAGAAGTTGTTGCTTTCCAGAGTGGCTGCCCCAGTTTGCATTCCCACCAACAGTGTAAGAGGGTTCCTGTTTCTTCACATCCTGACCAACAGCTTTAGTTTCTTGTGTTGTTGATTTTAGCCATTCTGACAGATGTTGGGTGATATCTAATTGTATTAATTTTGAAAAGTAGGTATTACTGGTACCATCTTTAATCTTTGCAAAAGGAGATCCTTTACCCTAGACCCCCAAGTTTTAGGGGGCTTCTCACTGGCTCTTCTCCAGCCATGTCTCTCCTCACAAGAATAAGAGCTTGTATGTAAGTCAAAGACCTTCTAGACTATACCTTGGAGCCCTGAACTGAACTTTCTTTCCAAACAGACTTGATCCTGCTTACAGGGCTTATGTGAATTTCTTCCTCAGGTCCATTCTCCCCAGAATGCACAGCTATCACCCCAATATGTGACCTAGGAGTAACTGACAAGGTTTGGGTGAAGATTGAACATGTCAGTGCTTTAGTGTGCTGGTCCAAGTGCACAAGGCTCTTCTTGAGGCATGAAAATACCAGGGAGGAGAAGAGAAAACCAACTACAGTCCAAAAGAAAGACCAATGCCTTAGTGCCACCTTCTTTTGTGCATCTACATTCTGGCAAGAAACTGAGAATTTTAAATTCAACCTGGACTTTCACATTGCAATGATGCTATATTTGCCAAGGATAGAATTTTATTTAAATTTATTTAAATATTTGAGCTAAGTGCATTGTAGACATGTAGTACATTGGCTTCCATTTTAATTCTAGCCCTGAGGCCCCAAGTATTATGAATGGGCCTGGCTATTATTCCTATTTTTAAAATGTGGCAGCCATTCTGAGATGACAAGTGACTGGTTTATGGTAATAAGCTGAGGTGGATTTGAGGCCAACACTCTTTTACATGAGCACTGGTGCCCTTCCCACCACACTCTTTCTATCACATACGTTCTGACAGGACCCTCTTTTCAACTCAATGAAGTGCGGTTACTTCTATTTGCATTTTTGCCAATTGATGACTTCTGACTCAGAAAGCTAAATTAACTGGCCCAGAGTCCACGACACAGACAGTCCTTAATCCATGTTTTGGCTCTAATTCCAATGCCATTTCCATCTGCAAAATGGGGGTGGAAGTACCTATTTCATATAGTTCTTAATAATATTAAGTGAGTTTGCATAAACAAAGGACTTAGAATAGTAGATGGCAGATAAAATGGTCTTTAAATATTTGCTGTAATTACTCCTTCTGACATTCTTGTTGGAAAGTGATGTTTTGAGGCACAGATATGTTTAGACGCTGCCTGCTTATGATGCTAGGTGTTGCAAGATGGAGGCTGAGTGGCTCAACACTGTACATTTTGGTCTTCACTACCCTGGGGGACCTTCATAGTCTAAGGAATGACCCAAACTCTATCCTCTCTTCTCAACCAAATACTGCTTGCTTCATGTTCAGTGAACTCTTCACCTAAGTCAGGGTAATGTATTTTGATGCGTACATCATGTACTCTACTGCCTCTCACGGTTTACTCAGAAAATCTTATTTATTTCACAACACAGGCTTACCTATTCATCTCACACTCTTTTGTCACCCCTTTTGCATCATATCAGCCTACATGCTTCGTAGGAAGGCATAGATCAACAATAGTTGAGATCTATGGAACTCCTGGATAATTGCCAGAAACCCCCTGAGTACCCTGAATGTGGTTTACCTTTTAACTCTTGCAATCTTTTGAGGTAGACACTATTAACATTTCCTTTAAAAAAGGAAACCTAAACAGAAAAAAAGTGCGTTTTCTAAAATCATATAGCTAGTAATTGATAAGCATATTACTGGAACCCAAGTCTGTGACTTCAAAGTACATATTCTTCATTTCTATGCTAATTTATTATTCTCTTTCACTTATGAGGCACAGCCTCAAAGGGAATTTAAAGTGTCACTTACATTGCCTGCCCATTAGTTGAAAGTTTTTATTACTGTGTATGAGAAGTCTCTAAAGAATATTAATAATTTTCATACTGAATCAAAATAAAAAGATCAGATCACATTCTTTATCCACTGATGAATAAATAAAGAAACATGGCATTTTATAATTATACTTTCTAAATGTTCTAGAATTTTTACTATGTACAAAGGGCTATAGCCTATTGCAAAAATTATAGCATTTATGTTCATAGCAATTCAATGAGGTAAATATAATTATTCTCATTGTGTAAATAAATAAACAGGTCCAGAAAATTAAAATAATGTGTCCTTGTCACACATCAACAAAGCTGGGAACTAACAATTCTTTCTGACTCTAAAGCCAGTGCACTTGGACGCTATACTACATTGACTGCATTTAATAATGGTTTGAATCTAGAATTCTTTCAATAAAATCAACTTTGACACTTAATAGGGTAAATACTCAGGTACATAACAAAATTATGTGGCATATAAGATTTATCTCTGATAATTCTAGATAAATGATCTAAATCATATCTTTTACATATTAAAAGATGTATGGCAGAGCTTTTAATTTTGAGATAGAAAAATTCATCCCAATTATGAGATTATATAAGAGTAGTAATTCTATACCATATGTTGTGAAATGACCATTTTCTTTAATCAAAACTAATGTTAGGGAGGTATATTGGACTTTTGCTTTGCTTCCTCATCTGTGCCAGCTGACATGGGGTTCCCATCAAGGCTTCAAATCAAATTAATCAGTTTAGACTCACTCAGAGAGAGTGGTGATGCTATGATTGCTCTTCTAAAGTGAGAATGTAGTGCAAGAAAAAGGACCCAAGACTAAAAAGGGGATTATAATGAGAATTTGTTTATTAAATGATGCCAGGCCATAGCCAGTACTCTATAAATATGGAATGGACAGATAAATGATATAATTTCACAATTCTTAAATCTTGTGTCAGTCATAAATGGCAAGTTGGTCAATGTTGATTTCTACTCAAAGTAAGAATATTCTATTGATTCAAATAGATCAAGAATGAACTGTCTTTTTGACAAGGGAGTTTTTGTATCAAAGTAGAAGCTGGATGGTGATTGCTTCTCAGAGATCTCACAGGAAGCTTTCTGACAGTTGGGTTAGATGAGCTTATAGCCACTCTAATTCTGAGATTATGTGATTCAATGATTTCTCCCTGGATCGAGAAAAATGCATTAAAACAAAAACAGACTTGCTTTATCTTTAAGATGAGTAAGTCTCAGAATTTCCTGGGCACAGTTTCTAGGATAATAAGGAGCTATTTGCTCCCATGCTGCTGAAAGCAGCCAAGGGCTGTAAGGTGGAGACAATAGAAGTGACCTACTATTATCAGCCTAGCCCATTGAGGCTTGCATTATATCCTGGCCAGATGTGTCATCCTATTAAGAAATGGCTACTTTCCAGAGCCCTAGAACAGGTTTAAAAAATTCAATGAATCATGGGAAAAGTTTCCTTGTGAAAGGATTACATAATGTAACCTAAATTAATGCTAATTTACGTTTGGATGGTGCATAAACTATTTTAGTGCTTTTGCATATACTGTTTGATTCACGTATTTGTCTAAGATGGGTATCATCATCTTTATGAAGAAAAAAACTGGGTCTTAATGAAATTAGTAACTGGTTCAAGATCTCAGAACCAGTAAATGTTTAAAATAAGTTTTAAAGATAGGTTCCTTGGTTTAGTACTCATTTTTTTGCAATAGAGCCATTTTCATGTGAGTCTGATGCAGCGATAAGTAAGGCTATCGGCACTAGGTGTCTTAGCCCTTTACCCAGGGTTCACATCAACTGAAAGTCTCCCAGACCTGGTTCCAGACTGGACGTAGAGCAGAGGAATCCATTCACTGATCTCAGTTGGCAAGACTTATGCAATAATCCATGCTCTATGGCTTTCTTGGGAACCCCAGATTTTATGGTACAAGTAGAGCTAATGGGAAAGTTAGCTGACTGTCTATTGGAAATATACCTGTTCTCTGTTGAGAGCTACTTATTCAGGTTTCCTAAGGGGAAGATCACCAGCATCCTCAAACCAAGAATGGGGGTCCATGTGGATATCTTAAGAATCCAATGGTGCAGAAGCTGGGCTGTTCCTATGCTTTGTCCATGATTGCTTTGTCTCCAAGTAGGACTAAACTTTAGAAGCCAAGTAGAGTTTGATGGACCAAGAGCTAAAGACCTCCATTGCATTCAGTATTGGGGGTATACTTAGCTAGTGATACCATCAACTGCACTGCCATTGTCCAAAGGGAAGGATAGCATTTGCACTTCTTATAGTGCCAAATATTAGGAAGTAACTTAACAAAGTGAAACATTCTTTATGTGTACTATTTGCTAAGTACTACAAGGACTCAACTATGCAAAATGAAGATTTTGAAGAGCCATTCTATGGCTCTATGAAAAGGTCGTTGGCAGCTCTTCTTGACTTTAGAGCTCACAGGCTAGCAAGCATTCTCTACAACACCAGTGGACATAGGGCCCTTGGCCTTGAAATGCTGTGCAGTGGAGAACTCACATTTATCTCCTTGTGAGAGAGTAAAAACAGCCAGAATCTGTCTGGATGGGCTGTTCTGGGGATAGGGATTATGATACTGCCTAAGGAGCATAGTTTAAGTGTTAAGGGAGCATAGTGTTTAAGGACTTGAGCTATAGGGTCAAACAGAGCTCTTATCAATCATAACTCTACCATTTCTTACTCGTATTGAACTGCATATCTGTCTTCACTGAACTTTGTTTTTCTTAAGTGGGAAAAATGCAGATTCATTCCTTAACTTACTATTTTTTTTTTATTTTTCTGAGCTCCAATCATGCTCTAGAAATAAATTAGGTGCCAGATTTACCATGGTAAATACTATAAATACCCTAATTTGTATTCACATACATTTATTACTAGGGTTATTTTATGAATTAAATGAGATCATGATATAAAGCATTTAGTATAGGACATGGCCCAAGGTTTTCTTCAACTAATATTAGTAAACTCAGAAAGTATAAAGAACTATCTTAAAAATATTGAAAGAGTTCACAGTTATAGTTTTTCTCTGTGGCTCTAAGCTCATACTATTTACTCTCCTAATTTTTCCTAAGTAAATCTAAGCTTGATAAAAATACAAAACCTTAATAGAGGTCCCCATTAATAATGGCATTCTCACCCAATAGATCCAACAAGAAGCTGCATGAATACCTGTTAGGGGATCCCTGGGTGGCGCAGCGGTTTAGCGCCTGCCTTTGGCCCAGGGCGCGATCCTGGAGACCCGGGATCGAATCCCACATCGGGCTCCCGGTGCATGGAGCCTGCTTCTCCCTCTGCCTGTGTCTCTGCCTCTCTCTCTCTCTCTCTCTCTCTCTCTCTGTGACTATCATAAATAAATAAAAATTAAAAAAAAAGAAAAAAAATACCTGTTAGGAGGCCTATAAAGGCAATTTTTGCATTGCATAAGGATTGTAGCCACCAGTGTTTTATATTTTTAAACTGTGATAATAATTCTTATTGAGTTTATTATGTTAATATTATGTACCATACCATGAATATTCTGTATTTTGTGCTTTTTTCTTCATGGGAAGTTTCAATGCAAAAGTGGAAATATTCATGCCAATTGAGTAACATAGGGCCCTACTCCAGCCTGTATCCCTCTCTCTATTATTTGGGCCCCACGATGGGCTAGTCTTGGTCACTTCAGCACTATTTTAGGAGAAGAGAAAGTAAGACTCTGTCCTTGAGGAAAACATGTCAAAGAAGCCTGTAGATACTGGGGAAGGAAGAGAATGCCATAAAGGCAAACCTCTTGATACTTTTCACTTAGCAAATCTCAAATTCACAGCCAATTTATACCGGAGAACATCGACTTCCCTCCTTACCCATCTTTTCTTTATTTTGTCATATGTCAAATATACAAAAGAGTGTGTATAATATACAAGTATAGTTTAAAACTAACAGCAACACAAATGCTCATACGTCTATCAGACAGTTTGAGAAATAGCCACAAGTTCTGTCATTAAAACTTTTTATGTGCCCCTTCCCTAACTCCCATTTTTTGCTGCAACTCAGGCTGCCAGCTCTACTGCACCCTCATCTTCCTCTCCTCTGGCAAAGACCCTCATGCAACCACAGTCTAGAAACATTTCTCCAGCTGTGAGGAATTAAGTTTATTTTCCTGTTCTCTGCCCTTTGCTATTTTCTCTTGTCATTTGCAGGCAATGTAGAATTTAGTTTGGAGCTCTTCATGCCATTAGGATGTTGAATACGTGGCTTTGAGTATAATTGACCTAAGTTGGTTTTCATTTTTTCCCCCTGATAATTTAAAAATTACATATGTATGTCAGGCATGACATGGAGAAACAAATAAATATCCATTTTAGACATAACGATAAAGAGGACACAATCTCCTGTTCTCAGGAGACTCCAAACTAGAAGATGCATATTTTTTCTTTTTCTTTCCTCTGTCCTTTTTTCTTAAACCAAAAATGAGGATAATTAAAAAAAAAAAAAAACCTCTTACCAAGGTCCCAGATGGGAGTATATTTTCATTGCAGTCAAACCACTCTGCTGCCTTCTGTGGCTCTAACAGTGATGATCTACTCTAACAGGAGGTACGTAGTGTTCTTTCAGGCCGAGTTAGGCAGGAGTGGGTTTATGCTAAGGTGGAATTAGGCAGAAGACAATGAAAAGCCAGAACCTACCCATTGTGTTTAGGGGACAAAATTAGGATGACCACAGATTTTTGTTGTTTCTGTTTTGGAAATCAATCACTTACTGTTTGCTAATTATGTGCCCACAACAGTATTATGTATTGTGTGTAGATGTTGATTCATGCCAGTCCATAAGGAACTCTTGCTGCCTCTACTTTGAAATGCAGGAACTAAAACTCAGGTTCAACCAGTAATTCAAGGTTACTCAGAAGTGGCAAATCTAGATTTAATCCTAGGGCTCTCTGTCCCCAAAGCCTCATATCCCTTTTTTTTTTTTTTTTTAATTCCTTTAGGTTTTTTTTTTCCTCTTTTTTGTTTTGGAATTTTTAAAAATTTGAGATATAATTGACATATAACATATGAGTTTTAGATATGCAACATAAAGATTCAATAATCATATAGATTGCCAAATGATCACCTTCTTGACCATTATATTATAGAGGTTTCACAAATAATTTCATCTGACATGGAAGACACGTCAATATCTCAAGGGGTTGGTGGTTCTGCCAATCATGGGCTTCATAGATAAATGAGAAGGAACTGACCAGAGCCCAGATAGGCAGCCCAAACAGAGACAGGGCAACCAGGGATGTGACTGGCATAATAGATGTCAGCCAATATTTTAGGGTGTCTGACACTGGGCTCCATTTCTGGAACAGGTAGAAGGGAGAGAAGGAGAGCTGCAAAGAGCACAGACTAGAAGTGCAAGACCAGATGGATGGGATGCTGGACACGTTGCGGAGTAGGGCTACAGGCTGGGGAAGCTGCCTTGGTCAGAACGGGGATCTTGGGCTTATGGACTGAGATTCTGGAACAATGGGGAATAAAAAGAATGAAACCCAGAAGCCAGGCTTCCTCTTGATGAGTCAGTTACAGAGGGCTAAGCTGCTCCTGGACTTCGCTGTTTAAACCACAGAGCCTATTTTTGAGCATTAAATGACTCATATCCCAGGGAATCAGCGCCTAGGAGTCTGGCAAGTGGAACTATCGATCAGATAGTTTCCTGAGCTCCCCAGAGGCATCTTTCACAACTTCAGTAGTTCTCTTCCAGCGTTTCAGCAGGAACTCATAAAAAAAGCTTAATTTCAATTGACTCAGAGTTCCTTTTCTTAAGAAATTCTGAAAGGTTTTCTGGATGTGTCCCTGGATATAGGTTTTGTTAAGGAATGTTTTTGTAGATCTGGCTTCCACTTCCTTGATCTGTACTATTATCATTAATTAAAATTCCAAAGTCAATGTTTCAGCTTCCCTTTGTTCTCTGAGAGAGACAGGAATTACCTGTTCCAGAAAGACTGGTTTATTGGCTGAGTAGTGCCTGCTTTGCTGAACTGTAAGGAAGAACTAATTAAAAATGACACAGAGTGAGATTTCTTAGAATGTGAGTAGGTTTCTGTCCTAGCAACCAGTTTTAACAAATGGCTTTAATTGTTTTCCTTTTCTTTTATTTATGTATCTTTAAAATGTTATGGCAGTTTTCTTTTCATGTTACAAATGACAAGGATTTACGAAGTGGTGTTGCAAAAGATGACTGTTGAGGACAGGAATGTAATGGGGAGTTTTAGGCTGTCGGTGGTGAGCAAGGTGACTGCCATATAAATTACTCTTCCACAATTTCTGGAAAAGCAATCATCCCTCTTTCTTATTTGTATGTCTGTGGATTCTTTTTATGGGAACTTGAAGAAGCATTCAGAATTTGGGTTGATACAGAATGTAAACAGATGCCATATAGTCTAGTGACAGAGTTGGATCAGAAGGTGACATCTGATTTCGGGATTATCTGGGATAAGACACTGTGGTTTCCTTGCTTACATGTTGTTAGAAGTCAAATTCAATTCATCTTAATTTAATTCAGTTAATTTATTAAGCATTCACCAAACGCCTGCAGCATGCCAGCTGTGATCTCACAATATAGCAGAAAAGACAGATGCTTACAAATTAATGAGAATATACTATGATGCTTGATAACCTGGGAGGATTACATGAATGAATGAATGCATAGGAGACACTCATTAGAGAATACATAGGAGCTTTTTAGGGAAGATAGCATTAGGGATGAATCTTTTTAATGAGAGGAAATCAGTGAAAGGAGAAATGGGAAATAGAATTGCAGGAAGAGGGACCAGCATATGCACAATTGCCAAGTGCATGGAAGGTTCTGAGAATGGTCCATTTCATAATGTGGAATGGAGAGAGATGAGGCTGGAGAGCGAGGCTAGCACTGATGGACTTGTAGGGAGAGAGACTCACCAAAGTGATTTTAGCAGGGACAAGATAAGATCTGTGTTTGAGAAATATCACTCTGGAGACGGTTGGAAATAGATGGTGGGCAGTGAATAGTAAGGAGGCTTGGGAGGCAGAGTGGCTGGAAAACATGAACTGGCCAATAACTTTGCTAGTTTGTTATGTCGCAGTCTCCTGCTATTCCCTTTACTTGGAATGACACTTCTCACTTCTCAACCCATGGCTACTGCCTCCTCATTCCACCCATCTCAACTCCTGCCCTTGTGTTCCTTGCCTAACTTCTACCCATAATTTAGGCTTCTGCTTATAAATCACCTCAGGAATTGGGGAGGCCTTTCCTGATTGCCCTAGTTAGTCTAACTTATACATATGTTATATACATGTATATATATATATATATATGATTGATATTTTATTAATATAATTCTTCCTATGCAATTTTAATTTTTTTTTAATTTTTATTTATTTATGATAGTCACAGAGAGAGAGAGAGGCAGATTCACAGGCAGAGGGAGAAGCAGGCTCCATGCACCGGGAGCCCGATGTGGGATTCGATCCCGGGTCTCCAGGATCGCGCCCTGGGCCAAAGGCAGGCGCTAAACCGCTGCGCCACCCAGGGATCCCTTCCTATGCAATTTTAAAGCTTCATAAAGGAAGGATGAATTTTTATATTTGTATGCTCATTGATGCATTTCTAGCATCTAACAAAGAGTGGATATTTAATATTCGGTGAAAAGACAAATGAAGTTTAAGTCAATATTTTCTGTTTCTTTGAATAATGCTTTTAAGTAATCCTAGTGATGGTCTTAGATCATTCAGGAAACAACAGCAACAACAAAAAGTGAAAGAGAAGACAAAAGAAAATAAATCACCACAAAGAATATCATTGTACTTGAATTCTTTGGAAATTAGCAAAGGTTATTTTGATGGTCAGTCTTGGTGTCTGAATCTCTAATGGATTTGTGAGATAAGAACACAGCTCAAAAGGACTTGACTCAATTTTCTCTTTCTTCCTCTTTGCAGAGAATCTCTCTTAGATTTTCATGTTAGATGCATGCATAATTTGTTTCTATAATTGAAATGTTGCTTAATTTTGATTCAATGTTAATAAACATATTTGCATAACATCAGTTCTATGCAAGGTACTATACTAAGTATGGCAATTTCTTCCACAGAATATAAGCTCCAAGAGGGCAAGGTCAAGTCTATTCTATTTATCATTGTATCCTCCAAAGCCTATCACAGATACTGACACAAAGTAGGCATTAATAAGTGTGTGTTAATTGCAGAGATGCACAAATGGATTACAAAGATGTGCAAGGCTTACTCTCTGTTCTTTGGAATAGACAGTGCGATCTTTGGAACATATAATAATATGTTTTTTGGGACCATGTAATAAATAGTGAGATTAGATAAGTTTCAGATTCTAGATCTGATATCAAACTTTAGGGAAAAAAAAGTCCCATGGAAGACATCAACTACTTCATGGGAATTTATACAGGTTTACTGGGCACTTTTGACTAGCCACATTTTACAAACATGTATTCTGGTAGAAAATAAAGAACTATCTCAATCTAGGATAACTTTCAGTGTCTTAAACACAAGAAACATCTAGCAAAATAGTATTTCCTGATTCTTGTACTTGAAGATTTTTTTTTTTTTTTTCTGTTTATGTTTCAGGAATACTCAAGAACTAAGTTATGCACATGTGGTGTTTTCCTAGCCTGGGCAAGAAGAAGGCATCAGATTCAAATCCTTTGATTTTCTGGTTCCCACTACTGGTCTTAGTTAACCCCTTTTCCCCCCAGGATATGGCCCTAAGGTAGTCCATTAAACATCACCCAAAAGTGAAACAAATCTGGAAGATTCAACTCCTAAACAAAGAGTCAGACATGTATTTATTTCACATAGGTCTACTTTATTCTACAAAGAAATCAGGACATACTAGTGACAAGATTAGGCAACACAGCATAGGTTATATGGGAGAAGTAAGTGTGTTTTTGTGTGAACTGGAATCACAAGATAGATTCAACACTTTCCAAAATGTACAAATTTAAGTTTGTTGTCAGTTTTTCTGTGAAGAGAAAAAAGGAAAAAAATGAAAATGCTAAAGCCATAAACATTTTATTAGCATCCGGGACTAATTACCATTCACTAATGAACTCCTCCCCTCACCCCACCCAGGTACTCAGGTCAGTTCACTTATTGATGTTTTTAGGAGGAAGTGACTGGGGCACCTGGGTGACTCAGTTGGCTAAGCCTCTGCCTTTGGCTCAGTTCATGATCCCAGGGTCTTGCAATTGAACCCTAAGTCAGGCTCCCTGCTTCTCCTTCTCTCTCTCCCTCTGCCCTTCCTTCCCACTCATGCTCTCTCTCTCTCTCTCTCGTTCTCTCTCTCACTCAAATAAAGAAATAAAATCTTTAAAAAAAAAAAAAAAAGGAGGGAGTGATTGCAATTTAGAAATATTTTAGCAACTAGTGTTGGTTATGTAAGGATAATGCTCGCAATATATACCAATCAGTATATGTCCCTGAAAACATCTTTTTTTTTAAAAAAAAGATTTTATTTATTTGTTCAGGAAAGACACAGAGAGAGAGAGAGAGAGAGGCAGAGACACAGGCAGAGGGAGCATCAGGCTCCATGCAGGGACTCGATCCCAAGTCTCCAGGATCACACACTGGGCTGAAGGTTGTGCTAAACTGCTAAGCCACCTCGGCTGCCCTCTGAAAACATATCTAATGAATTTCTTATTTAAAGGAGACACATTTAGAAACCTTTTTACATAAATGATTTCATTGTAAAAGTCACGTTTTACATTTATCACAAAATATTTATTTCTCATAAAAGTAATGAGAGGCACCTTTTTTCTGAGGTGCCTGGGTGGCTCAGTCAGTTAAGCATCTGACTTCTGCTCATGTCATGATTTCAAGGTCCTTGGATGAAGGCCTGTGTCTGGCTCCATGCTCAGCAGGGAGGCTACTTCTCCCTCTCCCTCTCCCTCTGCCCCTCCCTCCTGTTCCTGCTTTCTCTCTCTAATAAATAAAATATTTTTTTTTAAAAAAGTAATTTGTTTTTTGATTTAAAAAAAAGGAAAAATATGCCATCTGTATGAAGTGTTTGTTTTCATTCATGTATGTTTTGAAAATACTTAGGAGGATCTATGTGTTTCTATACATTCTAGTATTTCATGCACCATCTTATATATTTCAAGCTGATACTAACATATCTTTCTGATGATTACTTTGTAACTTTTAAGCTATTTTTGGCTATTTGATTTTCAAATTTAATTTTTATTATAGCTTCAATATATATTTTGTTGAGAAATGATACTCTGAAACAGAACAATTTCTTTAGGATTTTTAGATATGGTCCCTTTTGTGCCAATAATTAGGGGGCTTTAACATATCTAAACTTAATTGTTAAAACTGAACAATAGATATAGATCATTCTGACAGATGAATAGACTGGCATGCCTAGGAGGAGGAATGTTCCTTGTCCCTGGAAATAATCAAGCACACACTGTAGGATGACTTGAGATTTTTGTAGAAGGAATTCAAGCAATAGTTTAGTAGATGGATGTTGAACTAGATGACCGTCAAATTTCCTTCCAACTTAGAGATTCTAGATTATTTGATTTACTCTTTCTACCAGAATATGGATGGATCCAAAGACACTAGAGACTCCAAAGCCTACATACTCATCATATTCACATATCCATTATGCCCTAAACCACTTCTTCTAACTGAGGTATACTTGTCATAACACATAATCACACCTTAAATATAGAAAAAAAATATTGCAACACTTACTGAACTTGAGAACAAAAGAAGCAATCATTTTCATAAGTTTTGCCATCAGATCCACAAATTGGTGCATATATTTCATAACAAATTCTCTCTTCTCCTGGTGGTAACTTTTTAAATTTACTGCAATCAACCTGGAAATACATATAAAAAGCCTTCCATCAAATCTTTATTCCCAGGATTTAGGATTTCCCAAGCAAGTTTAGAGGGCTCTCAAATCATTGGTTTCTTATTCTAATTGTCCTCATCCAACCTCCTTGAAATATATCAATTATAGAGATTTCTTAGATATAAAATTACATGTGATAAACCTCTTTATGGTAGCTTGTAACCAAATAATTTGCCTAAAAATTAAAAATTTATTTAAAACACACATGGTAGATTCACAGATGTAACCATTCCCATGGGGTTAGTTTTCTGCACATCCTGCTATTTCTCTCTTTCACTTAAAAAGTTCTATCTGGGGGATCCCTGGGTGGCTCAGCAGTTTAGCGCCTGCCTTTGACCCAGGGCGTGATCCTGGAGTCCTAGGATCGAGTCCCGCATCGGGATCTCTGTGTGGAGTCTGCTTCTCTCTCTCTCTCTCTCTCTCTCTCTCTCTCATAAATAAATAAAATCTTAAAAAAAAGTTCTATCTGAATATAAGTGTGAGATTTATTATAGAGATACCTACTATAGTTTTCAAGAACTAGCACATCATTAGCAATTAATGATTAGTGATTTTAATTAATCATTAAGTTATTAGTAACAAATAAATAACTTGTTATACACTTCACCAGCACATAGACAGAGACATGTATTTTACTATTGTATTTGAGAATCACTGTTGTAAAAGCCAGGAGCAAAGCCAAAGTGTAAAGCCCCCTGTAGGAGCAAGTATGCAATCACCAAGATAGAGTTTTCTGGGGTTTTCATCTATAAGCAAATTGAAGAGTGTGGACAGTCAAAATCAAACACATCAGAATTCAAATTCTGACTATATGACTCTGGCACAATCATTTTAATTTTCTAAGCCTCGGTTTCTTTACCTGCAAAGGCAGGGTGATAATAACTATATTGTAAGATTAAAAAATATATAATCGAGAAGATATGTGTAAAATGCTTAGCACTTTCATGAAAAAATCCTAGCTATTATTTTTACCCCTTGGCTCTATTTTCAGGACTACACAAACTCTAGCTCTACACAGAAGACTCTACATTTACAGGTTTTCCAACTCAGAGTTCCACATATGATACTGTACTAATTGTTGAATATCTCCACCTGGATAGCTTGAAATATTCTCAAACTTCAAGTTAAATTAATCTTCCCCTTTAGCTATGTTTCATTAATTAATCCATTCATTCTTTTGGGTATCCTATGCCATGTACCTTCCAAGTTTTAGGGCTGAGGTGATGGCTGGCAATACAAAGATTGGTAACCATGATAAAATGGCAGAAGTATCTCAGAGGCTAGTGGAATCTAGTGAAGAATGGGAATGATGATGAGTATACACCAGCATGATTTCACTTCTCCATGCCTGCTCAAACCCCAACACCAGGACTTATGTCCTGGTCACCAGGTGACCAGGAAACTACCAAAGCTTCATATTCATTAACCTTTTAAATTCTCAAGCAGCTGCTAAATCATGAAGGATGGCTTGGACTTAAGACTGTCTGACTCCAAAATTTACACACTCTTACCCTATTATTCTCTTTAATAGGTAAAACAAAAGTTCCAAAGAAGTGAAAGGAGCTGCCTAGGCCCGAGTCACACAGCTGTAAAGCCTTTGAGCTTTAACTAGAGTCCCAATTGCTTTGATTTCTGGTTTAAAGTTTTTACTACCACACCTAGATTTTCTCAACAATAGTTATTACTTAATATGAATCATAAAGGAAAGGTTAAATTAAAATCTTCATTCTCTAAGATAAAGAACAAAGATGTATGTGTCCCATTTAACAATTTTAAGAATCATGACTTGTCCTTATTGGGCTTTACTAGGTACCAGGTACTGTGCTCATCTCTCTTCAAACACTGTGGTTTTAATCCTCACAATAAGCTTATGAAACAAGTATTGTTGCCCATGGCCACATGATCCAGGAGCTGGAATTCAAACCCAGGACTTTATAACTCAGATACTAGGTATCTAACCAACTTTGTTCTACTATGTCCATTTCAGAAAGATCTCTTAATAGATTTTTTAAAATAAAATCAGTTTTGATACTTAAAAAATCTTCAAACATGTAGCAATTTATTGTATAGTAGCAAATATTTCCTTGTTGATACTAGCTTTAAAATTACATAGGAGTAGGACTTTCATATCAAGATGAATGTACTGACCTGTTTAGAGCGTGAGGTACAGTCTACATCTGTAAGAAAAAGATGAGAAACCAAATTAAACTCTAGAAGAACTTAATCTTGTTTAAAAAAAGATCTTTTATTTATGTTTCAGCTCTCAGCCTGTCAAAAATATAAGACTCTCTTCAGAACTGTGTATCAATATAATATCAAAGGTTGAAGCTCAACATAGGTTTTTTTCCCCCTTTTTTGAATGGGATTAGAACATAGCCAAAAGTATAAAGAAGCTACTATAATAATGAGGAGTTTTGTTCTTTCCTACCTCGTAACAGAACTTAGGAAATATTGAAAAAAAAGTGGTTTTATATTTAGAGAATGTCTGCTATTATGTTGAAAACTGAAAGTTGAAAATTCTAGGGCATTGAAAATTTCTAGAAGGCAGATTTCAACTCAATGGAAAAATAATAAGAGTTCATGCTGCCAAACAATAGATGGTACTGTTTTATAAAGAAATGAGGTCCCCAGAAATGGTGATATAAAATCAAAGCAGAGTCTGGATGTATGCTTACCAAAGAAGTTATACAAAGTGTTTATATGGATAAAAATTTGGCCTTGAGCACCTGGGTTGCTCAGTTAAGCCTTTGCCTTTGGCTCAGATCGTGGTTCTAGGGTCCTGGGATTGAGTCCCATATCAGGCATCCCTTAGGAAGCCTGCTTCTCCCTCTGCCTATGTCTCTACCTCTCTCCATGTGTCTCTTATGAATAAATAAATAAAATCTTTAAAAAAAAAAAAAGAATTTGGACTTAGCTTATCATTTAGGTCTACTCAGGCCCAAAGATTATATCAGTTAGTGATATATTAGTAGGGACAAAAAAATGCATTTGCCAAAGTTTTCCCTATTATCTATGTGCTGTGTATATCCCAGGATTCTGTGAGCAGAAGGTGACATGAGCTTTTGGTATCAGGGCAGAGGGAGATACTCACTGAAGATGGTTGTAAGTGCCAGAGTCAAGAGCAGGGCAAAGGCTGTCACTTTCATGCTGCTGAAGTGGTCAAGGGCAGTCAGATGGTGGCAAAGCAAATGACTTTCTGGTGTCTGCTCTGCCCACTTGGGTCCTGTTTTATATATTGTCAAGAGCTCCTATCTTGATTGTGAAATAGCTATTTCCAGTAACAGAATCATGGGAAGAGGTTAGAAACAATTGCTAGTACGGGAATTCTTTTATTGTGAAATCAGATAGTTGCTGATTTTAATAGATGATAGAACCCAATAAAGGTGTTATTTCCTTATTTCTTTACATACTTGAGAGTTTGAGTGCTTTCACATCTGCTCCAGCATTGGATCTTCATAACAAATCTGTTGGAGAATTATTACCGTTTTCCTTGTTATAAAGATGAGAAAGTGAATAGGCAAAGAATTTAAGTAATTTTACTGAGTTTACTACATATTCTTTGTTGTACTACTTTTGGGAACATTCATCAGCATGGCAGCTTTCTAAGTTTGGATATTTTCCCAGTTTCTCCTCTTTTGTCTGGCACCAAATAGGAAATGTTACCAGATAAGACCTCAGACTGGGCACAGAGAAATGTATCAGTACTCAAGTCTTTTGGGGGAGGGGAGGGGCAGAGGGAGAGGGAGAGAGAGAGTCTCAAGCAGGCTCCACAGCTAGCATAGAATCCATCACAGGGCTCAATCCCGCAACCCCAACCTCATTACCTGAGCCAAAATCTAGAGTCGATACTTAACCAGCTGAGCCACCCAGGTGCCCCAACACCCAACTCTTGATTCAGCAGAAACAAGCAATGGTTGGTGCTCTTTAGCTGGGGGATAATTTTCCAAAGAATCTAAATTTGAGGAGATGCTACAGTAGGTAGAACTGCTGAGCAGTCACACCTCATTTACCCACTAGATCTCTCGTGGAAGCTTGTTTATCAAAGGCCCTTGGGCAAAGGGACTCCTCAAGGGCAATAATGAAATGCTATATGACCATCTTAACCAGCAATGGATTTAGTGACTGCAGTGACTGGACTGTCCCTAAAGTTTTGGCCATGATTCTCTAGTACCACAAATGATGATTCAAGAATGAAATGACATTGCCCTGGTTAGTTACATAGTTACATACAGAGACCAGTGATATCTTACACTAATACAATTAGTGTTACATAGTTACATAAGAGACCAGTGATATCTTATGCTAATAGACTTATCCTTAAAGGACAAGCTTACCAACCATTTGGCCATGGTTTAAAGAAGTTTAATTGCGCTTTATCCAAACATTTTTAATTTGAAATCCTTGATAAAGGCTACAAGGATACTTATTTTGGAATGTGCCAATTTTCAAATACAGTGACTCTATGAGAAGACCTTGTAAGTACCTCTTGCAGTTTTGATAAATGGAGGTGGAAGACACTATAAACCACTAGTGGAAGTAGTGCCAGAGTGTGAGAGGCTGAAACTCACAATTGTTTCCCTTCAAAAAGATAAAGACATCTGAAACCTGTGCTGTCTGGTGGGCAGGCATCATCTCTTGAAGGAGAGCTTGTACCTGAAGAGTCTGGATCAGAGCCTCAGCTTGGTTTGTTATGAGAGTGTGAACGCAGAAGAGAGAAGAGAAGCAAAAGAGGATAATCTGGAAGGACTAAATTCACATAGAGTTCCAGAGCCGTGACAGGAGATTCTCTAGTTCAGGGAATAAAGTATTCTGAATTAAAGCCCAAGAAGAACCAAATCTCAAGATTTTGGTTACAAGATTAGAGGAGGACTAATATAAAGGTGACTCTCTGGAGGGTGTCAAAGGGCTGGGCTGGGGGAGGCTATGATTGCTAAGACCTCTTCTGCTTCTAAGGAAGACTGGGTAGAGTTTAGGAGCCATTGATGTGCATGCATGGGTTAAGTGATCACCTGTGGAGAGGAAATGTTGCAAGATCTAGGAATCAGGAAAACTTTGACACGAAGTCACTTGAGCTCTTCAGAAATGTCTTTCCATACAATGGCAGTCCTTTCTTCCTAATAAGCAAGACCTTTTAAGCAGCCCTGAGTTATACTGATAAAAAGAAGAAGGAGGAGGAGGAGGGGGAGGAGGTGGAGAGGAGGGGAAGGAAAGGAGAATGCAGCAGCTTAAAATGTCACCATGAATTGAGGGTGTTTTTTTTTCCTAAGGAATTCTGAACTATTTTCAGTGTGTATTGGGAGGTAGGGGAAGTGAGGAGAACTTTATGGTTTATTGGAGAATTTACCTAAGAACTCCCTCTGTGTAGCATATCCTTATCATATTGTCTTGCTATTAACCATTCTTAAGTCACTTCAGCGCTTTTACTTTGCTTCCTTGGAGGAGCAGTTCTATCAACTTACTAGCACCTGCTTTGCATAACAATTAGGAATGAATTTGTTCATTTTAATTTTATATTTTGAAATAATTGTTGCAAGGCTAGAGTTTCTTGGGATACCTGGGTGGCTCAGTGGTTGAGCATCTGCCTTAGGCTCAGGGCATGATTCCAGTCCCAGGATTGAGTCTCACATTGGGCTCCCTGCAGGAACCTGTTTCTCCCTCTGCCTGTGTCTCTGCCTCTCTCTGTGTGTCTCATGAATAAATAAATCTTTTTTTAAAAAAGAACTTCTCGAGTACTCTTCACCTCAAGACTCCATTCAAATTTTGCCATTTGTGTCAATAATGCCTTTATAACAAAATCCAATCCAATGAGATTTAATATTATTATGACAGCAGTAGTCCCTATGAAAGTCTTAGCTGCTGTTTTTGGAAAGATGGATAAATCCATCCTAAAATTCATGTGGAAAAACAAGTTACTCAGAACAGCCAAAACAATCTTGAAAGTGAAGAAAGCTAGAGAACTCACTCTTTTCAAATTTCAAATTTACCACAAAATTATAGTAGTCAAGATAGTGTGTAACAGAATTGAAAATACAAAAAAAAATTTACATTTATGGCACTTGATTTTTGACAAAGGCAAATTGCCAGAACAATTTATTGGTGAAAGAATAGTCTTCAAGAATTGGTGCTGGGACAATTGAGGTTGGACCTTCACCTCATTTTGTGTAAAAAATTGTAGCAGAAATTAGCTCAAAAAAAAAAAAAAAAAGAAATTAGCTCAAAATGAATCAAAGACTTAAATGTAAGAGTTATAACTATAGAAGTCTTAGAAGAAAACATAGGCATAAATCTTTGTGACCTTTGAATGGGCAGTGGCCTCTTAGATATGACACTAAGAATATAATAAGCAAAAGGGAAAATAGATAAATTGAATTTTATCAAAATCCAAATTTTGCATTTAATAGGACAGCCAACAGGATGAGAGAAAATATTTGTAAATCATAGATCTGGTAAAGGACTAGTATATTCAGAATATATAAAGCTAAACAGAATAAATGCAGCTCAACAATAATAAGATAAATAATCTAGTTAAAAAATGAGCAATGGATTTGAATAAACATTTTTCCAAAGAAGATATACAAATGGCCAATAAAGACACTAAAATATGCTCATCATCATTAGTTATCAGTTATTAGAGTTACTTTGGCAAATCAAAGCCAAAATGAGTACCATTTCATATCCATTAGGATTACTAAAAAAGAAAAAAAAAAAAAGACAAGATGTTGTCAAGGATGTGGAGAAATTGGAATCCTCATACATTGCTCATGGGAATAGAAAAATGTCACAGTAGCTGCTTTGAGAACAGTTTAGTAGGTCCTCAAAAAGTTAAATGTAGAGTTACCCTATGGCCTAGCAATTCTATTTCTAGGTAATTTACCCAAGAGCATTGAAGACAAAAAAAAAACAAAACAAAACAAAAAAATGAACAAACAAAAAACTTGTATGTGAATGTTTATGGCAGTTTTATTTATAATGGTCCAAAATTGGAAACAATCCAAGTATCTATTAGTTCATAAATGACTGAACATAGTATAGCCATAGAATGGAATATTATTCAGCTACAAAAAAAGAATGAACTGCTGACACATGCTACAGCATGGATTAACCTTGAAAACATTATGCTAATGGAGGAAGTCAAACACAAAAGGCTTATATTGTATGATTCTATTGTGGGACCCAAGGAATTTAACAAAAATTCCCTACCCTTGGACAAGCAGAGCAGGACTAACTCCATTTTGTCCTACACCCGCAATCTCATGTATAACCCTCCACATGACCTGCTTATTGCTTAAGGCACTCCCCCACCCAAGTCAAGCCGCTGAGCACACCCCTACTGGAAACCAGCTCATAAGAATGTAAACCTCGCCTTTTGCCCGCCAAACCTGCACGCCAATTCTGACCAGAGTGTGATAGGCTAGTTCACACGGTCACTCTAGGGTAAATTGTAATTCAATTGGCCACCTGTGTGTGGACCGACATTACTATGCAACTTTCTGTTTGTGTTACAATCTCATTGGCCACTGGCCCCTATAAAACTGCTATGCAGGGATCTCTGGGTGGCGCAGTGGTTTAGCGCCTGCCTTTGGCCCAGGGCGCGATCCTGGACACCCGGGATCGAATCCCACGTCGGGCTCCCTGCATGGAGCCTGCTTCTCCCTCTTCCTGTGTCTCTGCCTCTCTCTCTCTCTCTCTCTCTCTCTCTCTCTGTGTGACTATCATTAAAAAAAAAAAAATTAAAACTGCTATGCCTCTTAACCTCGGGGTCCAAGTCCCTGCTCCGCTGTGTCGGGTATACTTGGACCCAAGCTTGAGCTTGCTAATAAACCGTCATGTACTTGCATTGGTGCCGGCGCCTTGGTGGTTTCTCGGATTCGCAATCTTGGGCGCAACACTATTTATGTATGATGTCCAGAATATCAAGTTCATAGACAAAAATTAGATTCATGGTTGCCGGGGCTGGAAAGACTAGAATTATACATTTTAAAAACAAGAATTTTTGTAACTAATATAATGCTGCATGTGAATTATACTTCAATTTCAAAAATAAAAAAATAAAAACATTAATTTTATGGTATGTGAACTATTTCTCAACAAACAACAACAACAACAACAATAATTAAAGATCCATTTGGGATCATGCATCATCATGTTCTTTAATCTCTTCCAGTGTAGAATATTTAAAAGATTTGTTCTTGGTTTTGACAAGTTATTTTAGAGAATGTTTCTAAATTTGAGTTTGATGTTTCCTAGTGTCTATATTCAGGTTGTGCTTTTTGCGCAGGGAAATACAGAAGTTACTCTACATTCTTCGCATTGTATACTTTGAGATAGTACCCATGATGTTGATTTGCCCCATCACTAACGATGCTAACTTTGATCACTTGTGCAGGTTAGTATCTGCAAAGTTTCTCCACTCTACAGTTACTCTTTCTCCTTCCAAAATTAGTAAATATTTTGTGATGACATCCCTTGAGATTATTTGAATATCTCATTTTTCATCACAGTTTTACTCACAGTATTGAGGCCGTGTTCAAATGGGGCGAACTGTATATGTAAATTCATGTAACCTTAATGTGTTCATATTGTACATTTGTCTTTTCACTTTTTAGTATCAGTTTCTAAGAAACTGAAATGTTCCCATTCCTCAAACCAAGACCAAACCCCACAACATTTACTAATCATGGGCCTTTACTTCAGCATGCCAAACATATTTCCAAGGATGTGATATATGTGTTCAGACCTGGGTAAATGTTGGAAAAGGATGCACATACAGATCATAATCAACCATTTCATTTCCATAGGATTTTACAGTTTACAAAGCATGTTCGCATGCATGTCATCTGACTCTCATAATATACAGGTTAAATTAGAGTTTATTATTCTCTTAATTTTGTTGGTAAGGAAAGAGATACTGCACACATAAATGACTAATCCACTGCCACACACCTGGTGATATTGGAATTGGCATAAGCATACAAGTCTCCTGTTCCAAGTTTTGTTGTATTCTCCTGAGCTACTTGGTGGAGATTTATAATAATGATGATTATGTCAAAGATATCAGTGATTTAAGTGCTGATGAGTACATAGAGACGTGAATAAAACTGAATAATTTTTTTTTCTCCAGGGCCTAAACTTAGAGAGGTAAAAATTTAAAAATAAATCTACTTTACATTTATATTTATGGGGATTTAACAGCTTCTCTGTGGCAAAGATTTACTTTTCCTGGCAGGGAAAAAGGAAAAGAAAAGAAATTAATGCATATGCCATAGTAAGAAATATATATATATAAATCCCATTGACGTTAAAAGCTTATGATGAAAACCAAAAGTCTTTATTGCCAATATCACTTCAGTGGGAGCTAATTTTAACCATTTTTAAAAAAATTTTAACCATTTCTATTCTAAGGTTGTTACCAGTACAATCCTTAATAGTATACTTATACCTCTGTTTCTTGATATCTTAATACATTTCTTATTTATTGACTGCCATCTATGAAGGAAAATTGTTAATTTACATTACCCTCTCATTTTTAGTTCTTCCCAATTTTTAATGAATATATTGTGACTTTTAAAAATTATGCATATTATCTTTACATAATAATATATACTTTAAATAATATATCTTAGTCATTTTCTATTATTCTTTTCCTTAGGCAGCATCTCACAATCCTACAAGAAACTTACCTGCCTCCATATCCTTCCCTCAGTCAGTTTTTCTCTCTAAAGATTTGTCACTTCTATTTTTATTTTCATGTTTCAGACATTTAAAATATGCACATTCTTCTCTGTATGCCATAATTCACTCTTTTACAGTTCAACCATGGGTTGATTCCAAAATTTGAAGAGCAATAACTATTTTTAAACATCACTTGTAAACATTAAGAGGATTCTGAGATGTATCAGTTGTAGGCCAACTCTTGACTTCCATTTCAGAAATACTGGAAATCTTCTTTTAGGTAGTGAGTTTTGGTAAATATTGGAAGAAAAGGGGCAGTGTCATCAACAGCTAGCATCCGCTTGGATACAATATAGACTGAAGACATAAGACCAGATGTTTCCTCAATGTCTATGCAGTGTAGTATATAGAACTAACACTAGCTAGACCTGGAGCCAGTAGAACCATGCACCATTTATGGTTCTGCAGTTCTGCCCATTGTTTCTTTCTTTTATCTCACCCAAGAAGCTAGGCTGATTATGTCTATGTTATGATGGGTACTGTGCGAGGATGAAATGAGTTAGGGAATATGACAGTCTTTTGTGAACTATAAGTTTTTTACAGATGTTTTATACTGGGTAATTTCAGAGTAGAAGGAGTTTGATTCCCGGGGGTATTGAGATATGATGGATAAGATTCTGTAAATACTGTTTGGACCCTGGATTGAGAGTAGCAGGTCTGAGTTCTTGTCCTCATCTTCTGTATAAGCAGGGAGGCATTTCTAATTTTTGGAGTTCAGAGTCTCCATCCATAAAATGAGGCTGTTGATTGGCTCTCTTTCATCCATGAAGATCAGGAATTCTTATATAGATTTGTATTTTGCCCACATTTTATATAATGTTTCCGTTGGTATCTCTCCCTGACCTTCATGCACAGCTGGCAGAGATTGTTGGAGATATTTCATCTTTACTATATACTAGGGTGAAGATAAGCTCACAGTGTAGGGGTATGCCCATGATATGGTCTTTATCACAATCCAACTACTAGAAGAAAGGGACTTTTGTGTACAAAGGAATGAGCTTCTGAGGATTCAGTTCAGCTGAGATGTGAGTGAGGTCAGAGGAAGAATGAGGAAAACTGAGGTCGCCAAAGGTTTGAAAGCAGCAGAGGAGAAAGGTGTTAGGTAAGTGGAGCAATATGAAAATCAGGCTCATAAGAAGGTATAAACAACTGAAGACATGTAAGAAAGATTAGTGAGGAGCACTGGGAAAATGCAGATGTTTAAGACAGGGCAAACAGTGTCAGGCGCAGGGACAGATCAAGACCAAGAAAAGAGAAGCTGAAGATCTAAGAAGGTAGGAGAAATTGGCATGATGAGAAGAGCACAGCAGACAGAGAAACCTGTGGAGTTGTGTACAACTCAGGCAACGGGATGCTTCACACATATGAGCAGGTACGAGCAGCTCAGGAGAGGATCACATTGGTAGGGGTGGGAGCTTGGAACTGGAAAGTAAGAGCCACTGAAGGTGGCAAGCAACTGAAGAGGGCTAAGCCAGCAAAACCATTTGACCACCTATTCCAGGCCCTTCACTGTCCAGATTACAACTTCTCCCTATCTGCTACTTTTATTTCAGCAGCTCTGTTTGTCTAACATAGTTTTCTATCCTTGTCTTCTGTATAGTTTCCATAGTTGACTTGGCCATGATCTGGTGTGACCTTGACTTTGAACTTGACTTTGAATTTAACTCTGATTCAGACCCATATTTTATCCCAATCATCCTGACCATGTTAGGTGTGTCATGATCATGGGGACAGAGTCTGTATTTATGTGATTATATAACACTATAACAGAAGAATCTAAATGCAGGCATGAACCAACTGTTTATAAGCCTTTTTAGTATTTATTTATTTATTTTTAAAGATTTCATTTATTTATTCATGAGGGACAGAGAGAGAGAGAGAGAGAGAGAGGCAGAGACACAGGCAGAGGGAGAAGCAGGCTCCACGCAGAGAGCCTGATGTGGGACCTGATCCCGGGACTCCAGGATCACGCCCCAAGCCAAAGGCAGGTGCTCAACCGCTGAGCCACCCAGGGATCCCCTATAAGCCTTTTTATACCACTTTTATGGAGTTACCAAAACTATGGATTGCATCTCTCTTCTTTTTTTTTTAAGATTTATTTATTTATTTGATATAAAGAAAAGATGAGAGAGGCCAAGAATAGTTCTGGGGCAAGTGAGGGAAGAAATGAACCTGGGGAGGAGAAAATGAGGACCATGAAAGTACACCAAGGCCCAATCTGAGTCACTAATTTCTTGTGAGCTATGCCTATCACTAAAGACTTCCTCAAAGTGTTGTGGTCACATATGTACCCTCTACAGAAGGAACTCCAAATTCATCAATAAGAATGAGTTATAGATCTCTGTATTTAAAACAAAAAATGTACAATTTGCCAATACTGTCAATGTTGTCTTCATACATAGTGGTGTCTACATTTTATATGTATGGAAGGCAAGCGTTAGAGAAGAAGTCAAGCAATGTAGTAGTCAGTGCCAGAGATGTTCTGTTAAGGTTACAGCAGGTTAGCAAGGTGAGAGACAAGAAAAGTAAATTATGGAATGCTCATGGAATGGGGAGGAGAATCTATTCTCCAGGGCTGACTTATAATGAAGGTGGTGCCCCTCTAAGGAACTTTGGAAAAGAAACTAATATAAAGACCAGCATGGTCCATAGACTAGTTCCCAGTGGCAGGTACTAATTAAGGAAAGTAAAGACTCCAGGAGAGGGTAAGGCATTCACTGGTGTGTGTGTGTGTGCGCACACACATGTGTGTGTGTGTGTTTACATATGTGTGTTTGTGTGTGTGTGTCCCTGTGTCTCTTGGAAGTCACTTGGCAGTCTTCATACAAAATTTTCTCCTAAAGAAGATTTATATGGTCCTCAGTTTTATTTTTAAACTGAGATATTACATCCTAATCTAAGAAACAAATACAAGTAGAAGTAAAGATAAATTCTCCAGGGAGGTTTTTTTTTTTTTTTATTGAAGTACAAAAAGAACCCAGGAAGTCAATAAGGCATGAGTTTGAGGAAGACCATGTCAACTTTCTTGACTCAACAAAGATGCCTCTGGATCTGTCTCCACTCCTACCCCAGAGCACTGGCCAGGATGAGGGAAAAGGCAATCAGAGCCCAGGGATGATGAAGATGACAGTGAAGATTATCACTGCAGTACCCATGTCTGTGGAGAAGTTAACAGCTTCCTTCATGAAGAAACTGGACTTTTCCATTACTTTTCCTATAAGAAAACACATACCAAGATTCATTAAACAAGAGGAAATGTTATATAATCTCAAAGCCAAAAGGAACTACCATGAAACAGAACTTAATGTTATAGATAAAGAAACTGAATCCCTGGAAAGGAATATCCCTGCTACAGGCAGTTTCTGACAGAGATAGAAGCAGAGTGTCCCTAGTCCAGTGATACTTCCACCCTACCTACTGCCTCCACTGATGTCAGAACCTGGGACCATCAACCAATATCTTATAGTAACAAAGGAGGAAGACTTCTGACAAGGGAAGCTAACGTGGCCTTTCCTGGCCAGCAAGGCCTGTGATGAAGCTGGATCTTGCATTAGTGAGAACTGCCACCACATGTCCCCTGCAGTGTCCTTGAACACAAGCTAGCTTCTAGGCTGAGGACCAATGTGTGTGCCTGTTAGAGAATCTTCCCTTCTGTGAATTTTTCCTATTCCTGAATAGAAATAAAGATGCAGACATATCCTCCTGAGCTTAGGGCGTAAACTGATATTCTAACTTGTTTAGATAATCACAGAGATGAAAAATACAGGATTGGAGATGGGTAGCCAAAATCCAGTGGTCTAAAGGAGACTTAACAAAGAACAAAGTGGACTTGGTGTAGGGTAATAAATGCTAAGGTACTTGTTCTTCATTAAAGAAGTGACAGCTACCTAGTTATAGTGCCTTCAAAAATACTGCACAGGCCAAACAAAAATACCTAAGCAAAACATGCTCACGGGACCCAGGTCCAAGCACTAACAGCTGCAAACCCCTTTTTTATATAAGAGAAAATTTTTTTGTAGTAGTCTTCTTCCCTCCTTCTGCCATTAGGCTACAGTTATTTAGAGCCAGTAGGAATGTGAGAAGGATAAAGTCTCTATAGCCACAGTTTGTCTAAAAATCAAGCAGTATGTCTGCAAGTCTCTTAGAAATCATCTAGGACAGTGGTTTGCAGTGATTATTTAGTATGGGGTTCAAGATCTTTTCTTCTAACAAGATACTGTTCCACTACCTAAAATAGCCAAAAGCTGAAGGGGGTTGGAGATCACCCTCAAATGATCTCCTTCACCCCTTTGGTGACTCCTGACCTGCCTCTCTTGAACTTCTGGGCTCCTGGTCTTACTGAATTCCCTCAATTGAGATAGAAATTGGCAGTTGGGTGATGGATGGAACTAGTTAAAGCTGGTAGAGCAGGAAAACCTAGCCTGACTGTGAGACAGTTTTCTCTCTCTACCAGCTGCTTCTGGGTGGGAATAAGCACAGCTCATGGAAAGTGAAATGGGCTCATAGAAAGAAGAGAGTTTTGCAGTGGAGGACACTGGCCGCAACTTATTTATTTTCTATGAGGTACTCACAAGTTCTCAATGCACAGGTGACATTCATTCCCATAGGTAATGTAGTCAGAACCACAAACAGGCAGGTATGTGATGGGGCAGGGGATGGCCACCACTGGGTACTTCTTGTAAATACTGCAGTCCACCTGCAACAGGCACAAGAGAATGTCCTAGGGTCTCCTGGCCCCCAAGATAGGCTACACTGGTCTCTGTTGGGCAGGAAGCAAAATACCATCCTAGGAGTCCCAGATCAGATATTCTGAGGCTGCTGTGCCTATTTCTACTACTACTAATATTATTGCCATGCTAAATACTAGTACTGCTGTCCACACTTCTGTTACTACTAGCACATTCTATTAATTCCTGAGCGTTTCCATGCTAGGCATTAAGCTTAAATTATATGTGAATTTTCTTTGTTTAACCTTCATAACAATGGAATAGGATAGGTCCTACTATTACGCCTACTTATAGATGGTGGGAATTAAGGCTTTAAAACAGAGAACATGCATAATGTAAAAGCTAGTCAGTGATGGGTCTGGGATTGGAATCTAGAGCCTGTGCAATTAACCAAGGTAACTCTGTTCTGCCTCTCATGTTGTCCTTTCCATGAAGACTTTGCCAACCTCTCAGCTGGAAGTCATCTCTCTCTCCTTTAACTTGGGATTTTTTTTTTAACTCTATGATTACTTATATGTATGTCATGTTCCTTCAGCTGCCTTCTGGAAAGCAGAGGAGAATTTTTAATCTGTGTCTGTCTCCCTCTTAACCCCCTCCCCAAACACACTGAATTAATTCTGCATGTAAATTTCAAAAGCATTTGTTGACTAAATGCCAGTCAATAGGAATTGAAATTAAAATGTAATTCAATATACTCACTGTGGTTAAAGGCAGACTAGCAGCTTCTGAAAGAGAGTTATGGATAGAAATATTAAAAATAAAGCAAGGTCTCAAAGTCTCATTGGTTAAATAAATTTGGGCCTATAGATTAAGACTCTGTATTTGCTCTGGTGATGAATCTTAGCACACACTCTGTTCTTATATAAAACTCTGTTTGATGAAGAAGCCAAATGGCCAGTAATGTAAGCCTTTTATTTAGGCAGGAGAATTAACTACAGTTTCCTCCCTTTATTGACTATGGGACATTTTCTGGAGCTTGTGTCTTTGATAATGATTCAGAGTCAGATAGCAATAAAAAGTATTGCAGTCACCCCTCCTAAGAGCCTGAAGTGCCGCCATCTTTGATATTTCCCCCTCTGAATTGATGTAAAAAATGTAACGCAATGTTAAGGTGTTACAATATTAATTTATTGAAACCATTTTCACCATATAAAGACTTATAAAAGTCTAATTGTTGACTCCTGGGCTTTGGAGATTTGTGTTTCATTTTGATTCTCCTGAATTGATTTGGAGAGACATCCACGGTTTTCTGTGTCATTGCACTGAGGGATAGTATCTAATAACACCAGCTGCTTCCAGTGTCCTTATGAAATGGTAGACTTATGAAGACATCAGTTCTTTTATTTTCCTATGGCTCCATGGATGAAAATAAAAATCCTTGAAAGGGAAGACACTGGATCCAAACTCCCAAACACCTGTTGGCACATAAGAATCTCCCTTCCCTTTCAGAAAAAAAAAAAAAAAAAAAAAAAAAAAAAAAAAAAAAGAATTTCCCATCCCAGGCCAGGACTGTTTGTATTATAAGCCAGTACACTTTAAATCCACATGATCAGACATTTCCCTCCAATGCTTAGAAAGGGTTATTTGGGAAGACAAGTTCAATGGCCACACAGGGCACTCTCTGCCTTTAACTCACCTGAGCTGCTGAAGAAATGAGTTGCTGCGCAGAGCAGAAGAAGCCCCCCAGTGACCTTCATGGTGGAGATGGCTATGATACAGAGGCTCTCAGGGCTGTCACACCAGCTTTGTGAACCATATCCTAGGAAAGGGGTCATGTTTATATGCCACTGCTTGGTTTCTCCACCTTTCCTGTGAGGTCACCCAGAGTCAGTGTTGGCTCTGAAAAGCTCTCAAAACACAATGTCACACCCTGGGTGGTGTTGAGGTTCTTGTCACTTAATTGCTACTTATTATCTGAACGACAAATTGATTATTTGAGGTGAGAAGTATTTTTCTGCCTGCACCAGAGGGGGGGACTGTTATTTAGAATTCTCAACTTCATATAGTGGAAGAAATTAAGTATAGGCTGCTTGGTCTAGTTATGAAATAAGTAAAAACATCAAACATTTTTCACCAAATAAAGAATATTAGACTCAGATTAGACAGATCACACTTAGGTTTATATTCTGCCTCCAGGGGAAATACTGTTTATTTTTGAAGCAATGAACTATGAAGCAAGCTGAGACCTGGTAGGAGGAACAGTGACCTCAGCGCTGATGAGGCTTAGAGGAGGACATTGACATTTTGTGGCCGTGTGACCTTGGGTAAGTCAACTATGTGCCATGAGCCTGTATCAGTCAGAAAGACCTGATTATTCTCTGCTAACATACAACCTCAGAATTTCTGTATCTTAATATATGTTTACCTTGTACTCAAGCTATCCACAGACAGTTGTCAGCAGATGGTGTCATATTGCCTTCAATGGATCCCAAGTGAGTCGAGTAGTTTTGTATGTCATTCATTGTCAAGGTGAAGTGAAGATGTGTTCTTGAGGATTTCCATTTTCAGCAATTATTTATTCCCCTCAGAAGTGACACTACAGGGGCACCTGGGTAGCTCAGTGGTTGAGCATCTGCCTTTGGCTCAGGTCATGATCCCAGGGTCCTGGGATCGAGTCCTGCATCAGGCTTCTCACGGGGAGCCTGCTTCTCCCTCTGCCTATGTCTCTGCTTCTCTCTGTGTATCTCTCATGAATACATAAATAAAATCTTTAGAAAAAAAAAGAAGTGACACTGCTGTCACTTTCCCTCACCAGCAAGTGACCTGGCTCAATCATCGAGGTTACAGTGTGATCTTATTTTATCCCTTGAAGATGAGAAGGGAGAGAACTGGAAAACAGTTGGCAAACAATACAAAGACCACCCTAGAGCCTTGGTTTCATGCCCTATCAAGTGAGGCCTGCTGATAACCCCAATAGAATTTACTGAACTGGAGTCATGTACATGAAAATCTGTTCTAAAAAATGCGGTGCATGTAATTGTTATTATAATTATTATTAATGATCAGTCATAGGTCTCTGCTATGGGTTGCTGACATGAGATTGTAAATTGGATTGTCCAAATACAATTGTCTAAATAGCTGTGTTTTCCCTGTTGGGCTTGAGAGCATATGTATAAAAACCTGTAGGAGGGTGGTAGACTCTGTTCGACCAGTCTTTTGCTTGATGGGTTTATTTCAGTGCATTCTGAAACACAACATCTGCAAAGATAATAAGCTAGTAATAAATGACATTGCATGGCTCCCTAAAATTTTGACTTTTACATCTGTTTGGAAAGGAATATAATGTAGTAGTTAATATGGGTAATTAGTCCAGAAGGTCTTTTTAGGAGTCTTGCTTTTACTAATTGTTAACTGTGAGACTTTAAATATACAGATTAAGCTCTGGATGTTTTAATTTCCTCATCTGTAAAATAGAAATAATATTCACCTCCCAGAATGACTTTGAGTATTGAATGAGGTTATATATATTTTTTCTTGTGTGTGTATGTGTGTGTGTATCAGAGTGCCAAGATCATAATTAGAGTTTCATGTATGGTAGCTAGAATATGGAATGTGATCTTCAGGACAACTCATTGAGGAAGGAATTTTATTACCCTAATTTTACCAGTGAGTAAGTTGAGACTCAGAGGATTTAAGTAATCTTCACAAGATCATGATACTAATTAATAGGGGAGACTATGTGGAGTTTGGTTGTGGAAAAGAAGAGAAGTGAATGCCATAATAAAGACACTTCATTATAAGTTTTATTGTTTGCTATGATAGTTTGAAGACAATTAATTCTGAGAAAAAGCCATTATGTTTCAAGAAGAGGTGTCTTTGTTGCAGTTAGAAAATGTATTTAGCAAAGAGGAATGGGAATGGGTTCAAAGGGAGATTAGGATGAGGTAGAGAATAGCATTATAATTTTTTCAGACATTTGACAGTCAAAGAGAGGAGGGAAATGAAAGAAGCTAAGGCTTTAGCAAGGTCTAGGATAGGCTGAAACTGTCTTACAACAAAACAGAACTAGAAAGAATTTGACATACATGGTGGAGGATGGCTAATTACAGTCAGTATAGAAAACTGTAACTGGAAAAAAACTGTAAATTGTTCTGAAGATCACATTCCATATTCTAGCTACCATGTATGAAGCTCTAATTATGATCTTGGCACTCTGATACACACACACACACACACACACACACACACACATGAGATTATATATACATATATATATATACATATATACTCTCATTCAATACCCAAAGCCACTCCGGCAGGTAAATATTATTTCTGTTACAGATGAGGAAATTAAAACATCCAGAGCTTAACATGTATACTTAAAGTTGCACAATCACCATTGTAAGGTTGGACCTGGCTGTTAAGTTTTCGGGTTGCCTTTTACAGTAGAAAGATTGGGTTGGTCTGGAAGCTGGAGAAGAATAGAGAGGTTTGGTATAGATATCAATGGGAGAATGTCAAATAGTTAACAATGGATATAAAAATTAATGGCCACTAGCCCAAATTAGTATTAGATTTTTGCAGGCTCAATCAGTACCATGCTGAATATTTCTCCTAAAATATATTATGACATTGAGTAAGAAATGAAAAAAAAGAGTGACTTTCTGGATAGGAAGTGTGTTCATCAGAGACTGGAGGCGAACCATAAAGATGGCTGTAGGCTCAGAAAAGAGTCAAGTGTTCAAGAACATACTTGTAGTCTACTCAAGGTGTGAGTAGTTAAAGGTTTAGAGGTCAAAGTTCAGGATACGTGTGAACTTGGTAGTAGTATTAGGTGTGGGGAATATGAACAATTGTTTATGAAGGCTATGGCTAGTAAGCAAAATGTCAGATTAATTTCTCAGGGGTGGGGCTGAGATAATAATCTCAGGGTGTATCTAAATATAAAGCAGATAAAAGATTGGTGGAAATAAAGTTCTTTGGATTTAAAAAGGTGAGGAAAATTGAGGTCAAATGATCAGGTGTGGGTTGCTTTGTTGGGGAGAAGAAATGTTTACGTGGAGAAGAAATGTTTAGGTTGCACAATGATCCATGAATTATAGAGGGAGGATCCTTTGGAGTTGAAAGGTGAAGCTAGAGAAGACAAAAAGACATCCGTTTCAGGCGGGGGATGTGTCTTTATTCTTCCTAACCTTCTTGCAAGGGAGGAGGGGATGCTTGAGGCCTTGTCAAACTATGACCATGGCTCCATTCTAGGGAAGGCAGAAGAGAACTAACTTGGGAAAACATAAAAATCAAAGGAGAGAAAAATTTGAGAGTATTAAGGATTCAAGGTGCCACAGGGAAGAGCATCAGCCCATCCCCAAGCCTCTGGATTCCTTCACTTTGGGCACCCATCACACTCTCTCTATTCAACATCCTCAAGGTCTTCTCGTGATAATATAAAAATCGATGGTCTGGATTTGGGTGGACTAGCTCTTGCCTTTTGTTTGTCCTCCTCTCCCTTCCCTGTCTGACTCTTTCACATCCTCTTTTTCTTTTTCTTTTTCTTTTTCTTTTTTTTCTTTCTTCTTTCTTCTTCTTCTTCTTCTTTTCCTTCTCCCTCACCTCTTCCTCCTCCTTCTTTTCCTCCTCTTCCTTCATCCTTCTCTTTCTCCTCTTCCTCCTCCTCCTTCTTGTTCAATGTAGACCTCACTGATGTTCATGCCCTTATGTGCACTGGGGCACAATGGCCTAGAGATCTGGATATTTGCATCTTGATTTTGTGTCTGGCAGAACCTTGTTCCTTGCTTTTTGTGGGAACAAGGAGTTAGCACATCCAGGAATCTGATGCTTTCGTTTTATTTAATTTTCTTTGAATTATTGGGGCGAAATAGTTTCAATTGTGGGACAAAATGACGTAAATTAATGGTAACTCTTTTTCCTGTTGGTTCATTTTTCTATGTGATCTCACACAACAGCCTCCAGCTCCTATTGGTAAAATCATGTCTATTGCGCTCTGCGCTGAGGGGAACACTATTTCTTTTGGGAGGATCTACAATGCACTTTATTTTATTAAAGGCTCTATTAAATTTTCTGCAGTACTTTAACTCAATTTTCTCCAAACTTAATTTGCCATAGTTTACTTATTATTTTACAAACATTAAACAACATCTAAAGATTTGTTAGTGTTTTCTTCCACACTGAGAACTAAGGATTTACTCCAATTTTCTGTAAGGTTATGATGTCCAATATAAAGATTTGTTACCAAGAAAGATCACTGAAGTTTGGTCCGTTTGGCTTTCTCAGCAGTTCTTCATCATATATTGAACAGAACACCATTTCTGTATGGCTCTTTATGGCTTTCTAGTTATCCAGAGCAGAGCCCAATAAAATGAGACTGCTCTCTTTCCAAGTCTATACCTTCAGATATGTAAAGGCAGCTCTGGAAGGTCTTGTCAAAGTCCTTTTTCTCCAGATGTTACAGACCAGCTTCTTTAATATTTCCTTTACAGTATATATAATCCCTTAGGCTCTCTAGATCCTGACATATTAACACAACATTACTTAATAACAGTGAGACACAAGTCATAATCAACTTCACCATTTCCCTTTGCTATTCTGGTCAGTGTCATCCTCACTGGAGTTACAGAGAGAAATAAGGTAGACAAAATCTCTACTCAGAACTTCCTTTCTAGTAGAGTAAAAAAAAAAAGGAAAAATAACAAAAAATATAGTAAGATGATTTCATATTTTGATAAATATTTAAAAGAAAATGTATCATAGTATTAGAATAGATAATAATATGGAAATAAGGAAAAATTACATTGCATGATTAGAGAAGGCTTCTCAGAGCCTGAATGATGAGGACAGACAGCTGAATGATGACAAGGAGCCATTCTAGAAGAGCCAGGGAATCAATGGTGCAGAGAGAAGAGCTAATGTGATGGCTGGCCAAAGGCATATCCAGCCTATTGAGGGATTCCACTTTTTCCAATTCCGGGATTATATAAAATGGCTGCTTTTTCCTTAAAGGAGTCAACTTGTAAATCAGTCAGGCTCCAGCACATGTCCTCTCTGATTAGACTACATGTTTTGCAATGAATTCTATGTAAGATTGGATTACAAAATTATTTCATCTATTTTTTTTCTTAGTTGGATGGTCTTTATTCCATGTGTCTCTCTTTTCTTATTATTTCCTATTATAAACTTTCCTTCTGGTGACTTCAAGTAGAGTATGTGTCTAGGAGTTTATGGTCTCAAACATCGATTTAGTGTCTACTTACTAAACTTCTATGTGCCTCATTTGTTATTATATGACCTTGTTTTACTCATTTTCATCACAGCATTTATTGTTACCTCTTATTGCCTGTTCTTTTATTTGCACATTATTCATCTCTTACCACTGGGATGCAGGTTCCATAAGAACAGGATCTTGCCTGCCTTGTTTGTTTGCTTCTACTAGCACCTCAGTACATTGCAGAGTAAGAACTACTCCACAAATAATTGCCAAATGAATGAATAGTTTTAAGATTCCACATTGTTAGTCACAAGGTAGAGTTACAACAGAATTCATCCAGCATTGAGAAGAAATCATCTGGTTTATATCAGGGAATTTAAAAAGAAAGTGTACCTCATTGGAATTTAAACATCATAATTTTAGATTGAATTTAACTTCAATTAGAAGAGGAAACTGTGAAATATTGAGCACAATCTTATCCACTTTATTTCCCACATGACTCAATGTCCTTTAGTTGAAATCACTGTTGTCTGAGTGAACGAGGGCCCCTTTGCAGAGCCCCCTTCAGTGGAGAAGGCCATAGATTTCGTCTACCTGTTAGAGCTGAAAGAGAGCCTCTGCCTACTTCCTGGCTGCTACCACCACTGCATCGATGCAAGGAATCTACCAGTCCTAGTAGTGCCCATATATTTATTAAAAAGATTCATCAGGGGATCCCTGCGTGGCTCAGTGGTTCAGCGCCTGCTTCGGCCCAGGGCGTGATCCTGGAGCCCCAGGATCGAGTCCCACGTCAGACTCCCTGCATGGAGCCTGCTTCTCCCTCTGCCTGTGTCTCTACCTCTCTCTTTCTCTCTGTGTCTCTCATGAATAAATAAATAAAATATTAAAAAAAAGATTAATCAGCTAAGCAAATATTTCTATGAATTAAGGTTATATCTACACACTTTACAATGCATACTACCTAAATGTAGCTTGTCCAGGTCAGATGGGCAGGCTAGAAAGAAATACATAACTATGTCCACATCTTGCTTCTCTTATCAAATTTATCTCACGTTGACTCCCCTGCCTAGAGGGTAATTCATTTCCATTCCTTAATTTTTATTTTGGTGGAGTTACTGTTCTACTGTTCCATTTCTTTGTTCTGCCTTCTATTATTTTTGAAAATAGAGATGGGAAGATGAAATAAAATAATGTTGGGAAGCCTGGGTGGCTCAGCGGTTGAGCATCTGCCTTTGGCTTAGGATGTGATCTCGGAGTCCAGGGATCAAGTCCCGCATGGGGCTCCCTACATGGAGCCTGCTTCTCCTCTGCCTCTCTCTGTTTTCTCTCATGAATAAATAAATAAAACATTTGAAAAAATAAAATAATGTTAAATTACACAAGATGTTCAAAATTAGCAAGCAGATCTATATTTTAGGAGACTCTTTGAGATAATGGTCAGACCTGAAACTATTTCCCCAGCTCCAAAGAGATCCACTCTGATGGATCTTACTGACCAAGGGCCTTGGGGAAGGAAGGAGGATGATGTATGAGGACAAAGGCCCCATTGCCTGCAGAACTGAGCTGTGTGTTAGCTGGAAAGGAGATGGAGAAAGCAGAGCTGTGGGAATCCTTCCGGTTAAAGAACTGGTCAGATTAAGATAGAAGAGTGCGGCTGACATCTAGTGGCAACAATGGTACAGAGCCCACCGAAGCCTTTCATTTCCCCAGCCTCAGATATATAATAGCTTCATCTCCCTGAATTAGCCAAGATCTTTCAGTTAAAAGTGACAGCTTATAAGACAAATTAAACAAAAAAGAAAAGCAGATTTATTGACTGATATAGTAGAAACAATGGAATGGAATATGGATTAAAAATGCTAAAATTAGGGTGTCAAATAGTATCTACTCTTCCTCTCAAAAACATACTCCCCACCCCCCCCGAAGTTCTTGGTGCCCTTTCTCCCTCCTTCTATTAGCATATGAACATTTTCCATTTCTTTTATTTATTTTTTTATTATTTATGATAGTCACAGAGAGAGAGAGAGAGAGAGAGAGAGAGAGAGAGAGGCAGAGACACAGGCAGAGGGAGAAGCAGGCTCCATGCACCGGGAGTCCGACGTGGGATTCGATCCCGGGTCTCCAGGATCGCGCCCTGGGCCAAAGGCAGGCGCCAAACCGCTGCGCCACCCAAGGATCCCTCCTTTTCTTTTAAAAGATTTTATTTATTTATTCATGAGACACACACACACACACACACACACACACACACACACACACAGAGGCAGACACACAAGCAGAGGGAGAAGCAGGCTCCATGCAGGGACCCCCAACGTGGGACTCCATCCCGGGTCTCCAGGATCACGTCCTGGACAGAAGGCAGGTGCTCAACCACTGAGCCACCAGGCGTCCCCATTTGTTTTCCTTTAATGAAGGTGAACTTCATTTATGAGTATGAGGCAAAAATTCTCAAAAAGCTCTTTGTATGTGCCTGTGAGATGTTTTCTCTTATGCTCATGTCTTCGGGTGAGACTAGTGGGGCAGGGTCGGATCTCACAGTGCAGGGAGCCTGCACTTTGGGGTAAGTTTAATTTGGGGAGTGTAATACCATTTGATGACAGATGTTAGACGCAAACAAAATGAAAGCTTAACTTAAACACCACTACACAGGAGTAAATACCACTTCTTTCATTATTATGTTTATTTGTAATAAATATGTCAGTTGATTCTCCATTTGTTTTCAGGTTTTTTTTTTTCCAAATTTGGGTGTAACATAGATGTGTTATTTATCATACGCCCTCAAATTCCAAAGAAATAATTTTCAGCATTATGTAGTGAAAATGAATAAACAAGTGTAGTACTCTGTTAACTCATTATCCACATTTTCCATATTTATAAAATTTAATATGAAGACCAAATTCCCTAAAGAGAAGAGATTTTAAAAAAAAAGGAGATTAGTATCAGAAGGAAAGTGGGTACTGCTTCACATTCTCTCATCTTCCAAATGTAGTCCCGAGAAAGGGAGCTGCTTTACGATTCCCTTTATACCCATGTCTTTTCCTGCCTATCATCCCACATTTCTCCTCTATATCTTAATTATTCAAAAAGGTGTTCTGTGAAGTCTTTCAAAAGAGACTCTTCCATTCCCTAACTCATTCCCATTTTGATACCTTTCAATTCAAAGTAGCAATGCCAGGTTGTTTTTTTTTTTTTTTTTTTTTTTTGCCAGGTTGTTTTTTGGTTTTTGTTTTTTGTTTTTACCAAGAAGTGAAAGACAACCATAACAAGACTGCAAAGCATAATTATTCACAGTCTGTCCACATTTTCACCAGGTTTGCACTGCTCATAGACTACAGTCTATTCTCCTTATCCTGGTTTGTATCTTTCCCAGAAGGCTAGCCTCTGTCTAACTCTCCACCCTATGTATTACTGTGCCCTAAATACATAACATTCATTTCAAACAGTTTTTTCTTTATTATTTCCTTAAAGATACTGCATATTTTCTCAATTGTAAATGTTTTCCCAGCAGAAAGCCCTGTATAAATTGCCCATTCTATTTTTTCTTGCATTTTTTAAAAAGAATCCTTTAAACTTAGTTTCTTTCAAAAGACTCCCCACCCTGACCCCCATCTCAGGCTGACCTTTATTATTTTTTTTAAAGATTTTATTTATTTGCTCATGAGAAACAGAGAAACAGAGAGGCAGAGACACAAGCCAAGGGAGAAGCAGGCTCCATGCAAGGAGCCTGACATGGGACTCGATCCTGGGTCTCCAGGATCAGGCCCTGGGCTGAAGGCAGGGCTAAACCGCCAAGCCACTCGGGCTGCCTGTCAGGCTGACCTTTAATGTATATCTGATTTACTCACTTGGGTGAGGGATTGCAAACATTTTAATTTGTAGGAGCCAAGCTGGTGATATACATAAGTGGAGGGGGCCTCACTCACCACAACAGAGAAGTGGGACTGTTTGAAGTACCTGAACTCCATTTGGATGAGCAGCTTCTACTATGCAGATGTTGTTGTTGTTTGTTTTTTTTCATGTGAAATCCTAGTTTACTAGTAGCACAACTTTGATTTTTTAGAATAAGTTGGAAATCTGTATTTCCAGATAAAATCTGACTTTCGAAAGACTCTCAACCATTTCAAGATTTTTACTAAAATGTCGTTTGGTTGAATAAAATCAATGCTGTTTTCTATTATTATGAATTTTCTTAGGCATATATTCGTTTTGCCAGATTAGATCACAAACTTCTAAAGAGCCTGAGATCTTTTTCATTCTATTTTCTTTATAGTTATTATGAGGATCCTACACTGATTAGCTTGAGGGATTCTTTTAAGGATAGGAACTATGATTCTGTATCAATTCTGGCCAACACTTGCACTCTTCTGTTCTCTTTTGCCTTTTTTTAAAGTTTCTTGTTTTTATTTAAATTCCAGCTAGTTATTTCTTACACCATACACAAAAATAAATTCAAAATGGTTGAAAGACTTAAATGTGAGTCAGTGATCCACCAAAATCATAGCAGAAACCTCTTTGACCTTGGCTGTAGCAACTTCTTACTAGACATGTCACCACAGACAACATTGTTGCAAATGGCAAGGTTTCATTCTTTTTGATGGCTGAGTAATATTCATAAATATAAATATAAATATAAATATATATATCACAATTTATTTATCCCTTCATCAGTCAATGGACATTTGGGTTCTCTCCAAGTTTGGCTATTGTAGATAATGCTGCTATAAACATCTATAAACATCAGAATGCATGTATTGCTTTGAATCTGTTGTTATCTATCCTTTGGTAAATGACTGATAGTGCAATTGCTGGATAGTAGGGTGGTTCTATTTTTAACTTTTTGAGGAACCTCCATACTGTTCTCCAGAGTGGCTGCAAGTTTACAATCCCACCAACAGTGCAAGAGGGTTCCCCTTTCTCTGTACCAATACCTGCTGTTTTTTGTATTGTTAATTTTAGCCATTCTGACAAGTGTGAGATGGTATCTCATCATGGTTTTGATTTGTATTTTCCTCCTGATGAGTGATATTGAGCATTTTGTCATGTGTCAGTCCTCTGAATGTCTTATTTGGAGAAATGTCCATTCATGTCTTCTGCCCATTTCTTAACTGGGTTATTTGTTTTTTTGGGTGCTGAGTTTGATAACTTCCTTATAGATTTTGGATACTAACCCTTTATCAGCTATGACATTTACCAATATCTTCTTCCATTTCCAGGGTCGCCTTTTAGCTTTGTTGATTGTTTCCTTTGCTGTGCAGAAGCTATTTATCTTGATAAATTTTTTTTTAAATTTTTATTTATTTATGATAGTCACAGAGAGAGAGAGAGAGAGGCAGAGACACAGGCAAAGGGAGAAGCAGGCTCCATGCACCGGGAGCCCGATGTGGGATTCGATCCCGGGTCTCCAGGATCGCGCCCTAGGCCGAAGGCAGGCGCCAAACCACTGCACCACCTAGGGATCCCTATCTTGATAAAATTTAATAAAGTCCCAGTAGTTCATTTTTGCCTTTGTTTCCCTTGTTTGTGGTGACATCGAGAAGTGGCTATAGGCTGATGTCAAAGGGATTGCTGCCTGTGTTCTCCTTTAGGATTTTGATGGATCACTGTCTCGCATTCAGGTCTTTCATCTATTTTGAATTTGTTTTCTTATGATGTAAGAAAGTGGTGCAGTTTAATTCTTTCGCATGTGGCTGTCCAGTTTTCCCAACAACATTTGTTGAAGAGACTTTTTTCCAATGGATATTCTTTCCTGCTTTGTTGAAGATTAGATGACTATATTGCTGTGGGTCCCTTTCTGGGTTTTCCATTCTGTTGCATTGATCTATGTGTCTGTTTTTGTGCCAATACCACATTGCCTTGACTACTATAGCTTTGGAATATAACTTGAAGTCTGGAATCATGATGCCTCCAGCTTTGCTTTTCATTTTCAAGATTACTTTGGCTACTTGGAGCCTTTTGTGGTTCTATACAAATTTTAGGAATGTTTGTTCTAGCTCTGTGAAAAATGCTGGTGGTATTTTGATAGGGATTGCATTAAATGTATAGACTGCTTTGGGGGAGTATAGACATTTTAACAACATTTGTTCTTCCAATCCATGAGCATGGAATGTTTTCCCATTTCTTGGTGTCTTTTTCAATTTCTTTTATAAGTGTTGTAGTTTACAGAGTGAAGCTCTTTTACCTCTTTGGTTAGGTTTATTCCTAGGTATCTATCTTACGGTTTTTGGTACAACTATAAATGAGATTGATTCCTTGATTTCCTTTCTACTGCTTCATTATTGGTGTATAGAAATGCAACAGGTTTCTGTACATTGATTTTGTATTCTGGGACTTTGCGAATTTGTGTATCAGTTCCAACAATTTTTGGTGGAGTCTGTTGGTTCTTCAACATAGAGTATAATGATATCTGTGAATAGTGAAAGTTTGACTTCTTTCTTGCTGATTTGGATGTCTTTTATTTCTTGTTGTCTGATTACTGAGGCTAGGACTTCCAAGTACTATATTAAATGACAATGGCAAGAGTAGACATCTCTGTCTTGTTCCTGATGGTAGAGGAAAAGCTCAGTTTTTCCCCATTGAGGATGATATTAGCTGACAGTCTTTCACATATGGCCTTTATGATATTGAGGTATGTTTCCTCTATCCCTACTTTGTTGAGAGTTTTTTGTCAAGAATGGAGCTGTAGTTTGTCAAATGCTTTTCTTCTGCATCCATTAAGAGAATCACATGATTCTTATCCTTTCTCTTATTAGTGTGGTATATCATGTTGATTGACTTAGAAATACTGAACCACTCTTGTAGGCCAGGAATAAATCCCACTTGATTGAGGTGAATGATTGTTTTAATGTATTATTGGATTCTGTTTCCTATTATTTTGTTGAGAATTTTTGCATCCATATTTGTCAGGGATGTTGGCCTGTAATTCCTTTTTAGTGGGGTCTTTGGTTTTGGCATCAAGGTAATGCTGGCCTCAGAGAATGAATTTGGAAGTATTCCTTCCATTTCTATTTTTTGAAACAGTTTGAGAAGAATAGGTATTACCTCTTCTTTAAATGTTTGGTATAATTTGTCTGTGAAGCCATCTGGTCCTGGACTTTTGTTTGTTAGAAGATTTTTGATTTGTTTCAATTTCTTTGCTAGTTATGGTCTGTTCAAGTTTTCTATTTCTTTCTGTTTCAGTTTTGGTAGTTTATATGTTTCTGGGAATTTACCCATTTCTTCCAGATTGTTGGTATATAATTTTTCATAATATTCTCTTATAATTGTTTGTATTTCTGTGCCATTCATTGTGACTTCTCCTCTAACATCCTTGATTTTATTTATTTGAGTCCTTTCTCTTTTTTTGATAAATCTGGCTAGGATTTTATCAATTTATTAATTTTTTCAAGGAACCAGCTCCTAATTTCATTGATCTCTACAAATATTATTTTTGTTTGTTTGTTTCTATATCATTTATTTCTGTTCTAATCTCATTATTTCCCTTCTTCTGCTGGCTTTAGGCTTCATTTGTTGTTCTTTTTCTAGCTCCTTCAGGTGTAAGGTTAGGTCATATAATTGAGACTTTCCTTACTTCTTGAGGTAGGCCCATATTGCTACATACTTCCTTCCTCAGATTGCTTTTGCTGCATATCAAAAGTTTTGGATCATTGTGTTTTCATTTTCATTTATTTCCATGTATTTCTTAATTTCTTCTTTAATTTCCTGGTTGACCCATTCATTCCTTAATAGGATGTTCTTTACCTCCATGTTTTTGTGGTCTTTCCAAATTTTTTCTTATGGTTGACTTCAAGTTTCATAGTGTTGTGGTCTGAAAATATGCATCGTACGATCTCAATCTTTTTGTACCAGTTGAGTCCTGATTTGTGATCCAGTATATGGTCTCTTCTGAAGAATGTTCCATGTGCATTTGAAAAGAATATGTATTCTGCTGCTTTCAGAGGAAATGTTCTGAATATATATATATATATATATATATATATATATATATATATAGTCCATCTGGTCCAGCGTGTCATTCAAAGCCATTGTTTTCTTGTTGATTTTCTGCTTAGATTATCTGTCCTTTCATGTAAGTGGGGTGTTAAAGTCCCTTACTATTGTTGTAGTATTATCAATGAATTCCTTTATGTTTGTTATTGTTTTATATATTTGGGTGCTCCCATGATGGAGGCATAAATATTTATAATTGTTTGATCTTTTTGTTGGATAGACTCCTTTATTATGATATGGTGCCCTTCTTCATCTCTTGTTACAGCTTTTGGTTTAAATATAAAATCTAGTTTGTCTAATAAAGTATGGCTACTCTAGCTTTCTTTTGAAAGCTAAGAAGGCACTTCCAAGTGTCTTGCCTAATTAGCCATGCCTGAGAAAGTGACAGCAGCTATTAGGAAGAAATGCTAATATAATTTAATTATTCTATGTAGTCTGATGACATTCATGAATTCCTATTCATCTTGCTTTGAAACTGATGGTAGATGCTTGGTTAATTCCCATTTTTTCAGTTTCCGTTCTTTTCCTTTAAATGACATTTCAGGGGCAGCCCGGGTGGCTCAGCGGTTTAGTGCCACTTTCAGCCCAAGGCATGATCCTGGAGACCCAGGAGTAAGTCCCACGTCGGGTTCCCTGCATGGAGCCTGTTTCTCCCTCTGCCTGTGTCTCTGCCTCTCTGTGTGTGTGTGTGTGTCTCTCATAAATAAGTAAGTAAGTAAATAAATAAATAAATAAATATATTTAAATGACATTTCAACCATCCTCTGAAGATGAGCATATATTTCCTTTTTTGGACTAGCTTCTACCTCACATTTCCTTCAGTGCTCAACAATAACATCCTTGTGGGTTGGAAATGTGGCACTGGAAGTGCATGAAGATTCTTTTTAAGGGAAGATATGCATTAAAGAGGTAGTTCAACAGACTTGAGATGCTTAAATTAGCTGCTGGGAAGTAACCATAAGCCCTTGGAATATCCCTTCTGATAAGAGTGACTTTATAACCTGAGGTCATAGATCATGCCTTATAGTTTATGCTCAAGTGAATGCCTATTGTTGTTTATTGTGGTCCTGAGCCACTCTATATCAATTTGGGCTCTGGGAATGTGGGATGGCTGGAGACTAAGTAGTTACCAATCATGCATGTGCCACATGCTTAGGGGACCAGCTTCTAATGAAAGGCCTGGGCACCAAGGCTTTGGTGAGCTTCCCAGGTTGGCAATACTTCATATGTACTGTCACACATCATAGCTGGGAGAATTAAACATTGCCTGTGTAAGTACATAGGGAAAGGTCAAGTGGAACCTGTGATTGCTCTCTCCTGGGCACCACTCTATGAGCTTTCTGCCTTTGCTGTTTTTTTACTAATATCCTTTCATTGTAATAAACTGCTACCATGTGTATAACAGCTTTTCTAAAGTCTTTGAGTCCTTCTAACAAATCATCAAACCTGAGGATAGTCTTGAGGGTTCCCAACACAGAAAATCCGACAGATCATGGAAGTAGTTACTAACAAGACATAAGTCTGTTTGCAAAAACAACTTCAAATGGAGTTAAAATATATCACAAGGATTATTATTAATTTTTATTCTAAATTTACTATTGAACTTATTTGAAGGGCAAAGAAATATAGAAGTCAACTGTCAATTCTATCTATGTAAGACCACATAACCACTTTGTTATTCATGTCTATATCTACACCTATATCTATACCTGTATCTGTATATGATATTTATTTATGTCTACCAAGCAATATTTATGGGCAGTATTCATAGACATGTCAATGTAATTTGTTAAAAATTTTGAGTGATTTGAAAAAATGGATTTATATTTATTGTTTGAATATAATCTATAGATACCAACTGATATGATCATTGTACAATTCTGCCAAAACATCACATAAGCTTTTCTTTCTTTTTTTTTTAACAAGTCAACTTTGAATGTTAACTAAAGTTTTTCAGAGAGACTTTTCTCTTTATATATAGTCTGTCCCGAATATTTTATGAACAGTAGAGATTATTTTAAATAAAAATCCCATCCATCAGTAAATCCAGCTCCTTGGCCAAGATTTTTGATATTTCTGTGAGGAAATACAGCAAAAAAAAGGTATTTTATTTTGAACTTACCACTGATCAACACAAAAAAAACACTCATTCTGGTAAGTGTGACCATTTGTAGCACAAACATATGATATCACATCTGGACATTGTGATGTATAAGAAGGATCCACTGAGTAGTACATTTTACATGGAGGCTGCAAATATCAAAAAAATAACATGTGAATAACAATTGGTAGATTTTCCCTCATCTATTTCTGGCTTGTCACTTCTGCTTTCCCCCATGGAAATAATTTCCCCCATTCCCCCCATGGAAATAATATCAAATATTTCTATTCAATTGATCTTTTTCAAGAATTTCTTCTGGGTTTTGGTCAGGCAGGTTTTTTTTGCTGACTGCAGTGTCAGAAAATGCACTGACTCATCCATCCTCTCTTAAAGTCATAAGCATTATATCATCCCCACTTAAATCTGAAATGTAAATTTTTCAGTTAAACTTGGAGTCCCAATCCCATGAACTCATTCTAAGAAGTTTATGAGTAGAGATATTTATATATTTGTAGACTCCTAGGGGAAGGGGCTCAAAAGTAATTGTTAAGAGTGAAGATTCTATATTGAGACAAGGGAATAAATCCTGTATTTACCACTGTTGGACTTCATGACCTTGAGCAAGTAAGAGGTCTTATTTCGTTTAATGCTCAGATATGTATTTTACTGTTATAGTGTTTGTGCTACATGAGATTAAATCTAAGTCTGGAAAGGTTATACATGCTCAAGGTCACATGGAAAACTTTGGTTCTACTTACTCCTATGAAATTTTAGGTCTCTCATGTGAAGAGAGTGATCAGATTAGTATCAGAGTTCAGAACTGAGAAATTTAAATTTACCTTAGGCCATTTATTTATAGCATGTGGCTTGAAGATTTCTGCAGGCAGATAAAGTACATACACAATAGATTAGAAGAAATAATTCTTCATGGAGTATGATTTCACCCACTGAAGTTACTAACTAAATAAAGAAATGTAATTTAATTACTCATTTGCACATCAGTATACAAAATGACTTATAACAACAGAATTTGTGAGTGATGTTCTTTTGTTAACTACTCTATTCATTTATTCATTCTTTCCTTCATTTTCACAGTTCTGATTTTATTTGTAAATTTTCTATGTCACTGAGAAAAGAGTAAAAACCAATTGAGGTTGTATGCATAGTTTGCAAACTATGTTATTTTCATTAAGCCACTTGACTTTTGTTGGCTTTAGTTTCCTCTTCACTACAATAGGGATGAGTATATGTACTTTAAAGTTTTTTTTATTAAATATGATATAGTAAAAAAAATATTAGGCTAGTTCCTAACAAGATGCTGAACTAAAGAGGACACTATGAATGATGATCAGAAACTTTAAGGGCTTGAATGATGATCAGAAACTTTAAGGGCTCCTTGGCTCTGGAGAGACTGACTGGCTCTGAAAAACTAGTTTGTGTTAAGATGCTGGTGGTTCCTGGGGATAGAGGGTGGCCAGCTGGCTGTGGGAGAAGGAAATAGGAAAAGACTTATCATAGTTCTGCTTTTTCTTATCTCTTACTGCACTATGATCTTTTAAATAGTCTAGAAAATTTAAGCTTTCCAAAAGTTAGAATTTCCAAAGTTCAAACAGAAAACTTGAATTATATTTTAAAATTTTTCCCAAAGGAAACAAGAAGTCTACCAACCTTTCCAGGAATAGACTATGCCAATTGAACATATAATCTTTTAAAGAATAAAAAAAAAAATGGAATGCTTTTTCTAATTCTAAAAAAATAGGATCTTTTAATGACAGGAGCAGCTGGCTATAGTGATGAAAAAAGAAAAATAAAGACCTTAATCTAGTAGACATAAATAAAGTAAAAATATATATTGTATGCCATATATAGTAATAAACTTCAAATGCATCTGAACATAGGAAATGAAACCATGCAAGGATCAACTGAATTTCTCTTTAATTTTAATGTAGGAAATGCTTTCTGGTAGGTGAGAAATGGTACTTTAGCATAGTTTTGATTAGCATTTTTTTTCATAGTGAAGTTAAATATCTTTTACAGATTAAAGAGCCAGTTTTGTATTTTGGGGGTATGAGTATGTGTGTGTGAATTGTATATGTATGCATATTACTCATTTGGCGATTGGTTTTTATTTTCTCCCTCAATTTTAAGTATTCTTATATATTATATATATTAGTCCTTTACCTGTGGTTTGTGTTGCAGATATTTTCTTCCAGTTTATCAGGTATCTTTTAGTTTAAGAATTTACCTTAAAGATACACCTCCAACAATACAAAATACATATGCATAAGATTATTGCAGTATTGTTTGTAATCGTAAAATGTTGGAAACAAACTAAATGCCCATCCATAGAAGACTGGTTGAATAAACTTTGTGATACCTACCAAAGGAAATTCTATGTTATTGTGTAAAAGAATAAGGGAGATCTCTGTGAATCGATATATACTGATTTTCAGGATATTTGTAAATTGAGAAAAGCAAGTTGCATTCAGGTATCTCTAGCATGTTTTATTTAAGATAGTAGGAGAATGACACAATGTGCACACATATATTTCCATGTAACAAAGGAAAGATAGCAAAAAGTAACACAGAAAAGATAGAAACCAATGAGTTTGGTTCCATTAAGATAGCTATGGGGTTGGAATAAAGGGGAATGGAGGTAGTGACACTTCTCTAAACCTAAACTTTTGCTCATTTTATTTCCCTTGTGTTCAAAATAAGTTTGAATTGCCCTTTGGAGTTTCTTGACCCAAGCATTATGTAGAAACATGTTATTTCATTTTCAAATATTGGAGTATTTTCCAGAGTAGCTCCCTTTTCTAATGGTGATATCCAATTGATACCCACTTTGCATTGTCAAGCCGAACATTCTCCATTCAGTCACACATGACTATTTTTCTTTTCTACAACTCAAAGAACATCATAGGTTTCTCTCCCAAGACTTGTAAGTCTGCTTACCTGAAGAAACAGTATGTGCCAAAGTGGAGGAAACCAGGAAAAATATGATCATGTAGGAAAAGGAAGCCATTTGATCTCATCCAATGTCCTGCTCAGGTGAGGCCTGGGAAAAGGCTTGAGATAGTTTATTCCTAATATCTTGCACAGCTGACTTTCCAAACATGAGAGAACCCACTACCTTGAGGTGCTGCATTCCTATAAACTTGATCATGATGGTCTCATACTGGCCTGATCCCATGGGCTCAGTCCTGAGAGGGCCCTTCTGCTCCAAAGAGGGAAAGTAAACCATTAAAATAACTTTTTTTTTTCCTGCCAGCAGCTATTTATAATCCCAGTCCTGGTTGGAAGAGGAACTAGTCTTGGGGTTCTCATTAGAGCTGGCCCTAGGCATGTTCCTTTTACATAGATTCACCGTATAATATAGCATCTACACTGGAACAGTCATGTTATTAAATATAGACAGTCTAAGAATTTGTTAAAAATTCTGATAAAACAAGTGTGAACTGATGACTGTCCTATATTATCAGGGACATGTCACTTTATAATGTGAGTCATTTGATTTCCTGGGATAGACCATTTTATTCAGTCCTTCATTTTCTGGCTCAGTGTCTTCTTCCAGACTACTGACACATGCTCAAATACAAAGAATGAATTGAAAATAGAGCTGTTGGTCTTGGGTCATAAAAATTATATATACCTTCCCTGATGCAAAGATCAGGATATATATCTAGATATAATTTTTATGATTTTTTGATAGATATACATAGTTTTTTATTATATATCAATATCTATTTCTGTATGTATCTATTAGAGAGATCTGAGTTCAAATCCTAGCTCCAACATCTCCTAGAAGTGTGAGCCTCAGAAAAAGTATGAACTTCAAAGCATTTGGGATGATCAACTGATACTGTTATAAGTAAAGAATTTATCTATATTAAATTAGCAATTTCTTTTGTGGAGATGGAAATATTTAGGCCCAGAGAGGAGACATTTTCCAAGTAATTTCCTCAACTTCCTCCTGTCCTACTCTGTCCATCTATCTCTACTCCAAATTGTAGCTGGTGGGCATGCAAAGAAATGAGGGAGAACCCTATTAACAGTGAATTTGTCTCAACTTTCATGTGCAGAAGAAACTAACGGAGGATACTGGAGAAAGACAAACATATGGGAAAATCTACTGACAGAGGAGAAATGCAGGGACCCCATCACTGATTTGAGCTAAGGATACAGGAAGTGAAGAAATATTACCTGAATGAGGTTGCTGCAGAATATGAGCTTGCTCTAGTCACCCTGAGGTCACAGCTAGCCTTGAGTAAAGTTGCTATTCTATAAACCTGTGGCCAAGATCATGATGAGCACAGGGAGCAACTTCCTTGCTCAGTTGAGTGACCACTTACTTGGCATGAAATTACTCTAATGGCTGTTTCCTACTTTGATCCTTCTCTTGAACCACCTCCTCTGGTGTTACAGGCTCCAGCAGGCAGGAACAGAGCTGGAGATTCCATACCTGTGGTTACTGGTTGTAGATCACAAGAACAAGAAGGACCAGCATCCTAAATATTTGACCACATTTGCAAAGGTTAATTGTCTCCCACATTCCAGATGGCCTGGTGGACTTTCCTGCCTAATTCAAGGCTGATTCATCATTCTGCTCTCTTCTGCCTCCTGAGGTACTTAGCCCATTCTGCTTCTCAGAAAGTTTACATGTTTTATCTTTCTAGGACATGATTTCTGACATCAGCCCAGGAAACTCGAGTAGTGCAACTAATAATCTTTGCAATAATTAAGCTTCCCAGTTTCTCCACTTGTTTCCCTCTGCTTCAACATATGAAAGCCTAAAAGTGTGGCCATTAACTGGAAAAGTTTTATCGAGAGTTTTAAACTCTCTCGAGTAGTTAGCACTCATTTTGCTGTTTTGTCTTTTCTTCTAAACCTGAGTCCCATAGTCTGATATTTATAATTAGCTTCTTGACATGGCCATACTCTCTTGACATCCTACCCTTTATTCCTCCCTCTTCCAAGCCAGGATAAACTCAACTTCCAATTTTCCTACTTCAGACCTTGGTTAATCTTGGTTTGTCAACCTAAACCTGCTAGACTCTTAAGAAAGCCACTTATTTAATATCAGTTGCTAACTATGCCACCCATATCCATATAATTTCTTTTTTAAGCTGTTTTTTTTCAGTCATCTGACCATACTTCCCCTATATTACTTTTAGTAGAAAAGTTTACCTCTTTTTATTAAATAAAGAAGCTTTAGGGTGAACCAACTCTACTTTTTTCCCCTTTTTTGCCTTGTAATTCTGGAAATATTATCATCTACCTTTCTTTCTATTTGTATGCTTCTCTCCATGTCAACTTACTTGGGATATACACATTTGTCCATCCCTTTCTTTCTGCCAGTACCTGGTTATGTGGTCTACTCTCCTCATCACCTTTATTCCTTACAATAATCCCATGAGGCTTATGTCATTGTGAGACGTGTATAAGAGAAAAAGAGATTGAAGCTTAGAAGAGTAAATTCATTCGCTGAAATTAACTAGCTACTAATGAGTAGTAATGAAGTAACTAGTGAGTAATGGTCAGAGATGGTATTCAAATACAGGTATGTTTAACCCCAAAGCCCATGTCTACTTACTTTCTCCACATCTTCTCTCATCTTAGAGAATGAATGTTCCCTTTTACTTATCCATCAATCTTTTTAGACAAATACCATGAATATCTTGTGTCATACCATATGCTTCTTTTGGCAGTATCTTTGATTTTCCCATCTTTGTCCCTCCTTCCAAAACCAATACTCTTGATCTCTCCATGATACTGTCTCCTAGGTAATTAGCTTATATGCTCCATGAAGGAAAAGGTCTTACCTGTATAGGTAAGATATAACCTTATAAACTTATAACTGCAGTGCATTGGAAGGTTTTTTTGTTTTGTTTTGTTTATTTGTTTTTTGCCACTTAATAGGTATTCAGTAATACATATGCAAGGAAAAAAGGAAAGGATCTATTCATTATTTTTGTGTTTTACTTTGTTCTTGGATGTTCTTGAAAATGCGTTTTCCCAAATGTATTTTAGATATATTGTGTCTAGACTAAGATATAACCTTACTGAAATTTTGATTGGAGTCACATAAATTTGATAAAAGTAGCATCTTTATAATGTGGTCTTTTTTCTTTTTTTAAAATTTAAATTCAATTTGCCAACATATAGTACACCATTATTTTCCAGTGCAGTTTTCAATGACTCATCGGCTGTGTATAACACCCATGGTCATTACATTACATGCTCTTCTCAGTGCCCATCACCCAGTTACCTCATCCTCCCACCCACCTCCCTTTCAGCAATCCTCAGTTTGTTTCCCAGAGTTAAGAGTCTCTTATGGTTTGTCTCCTCCTTAATGTCCCCCATTCAGTTTCCTCTCCTTCCCTTATGGTCCTTTGCACCCTTTTTTATATTCTGCATGAGTAAAACCTTATGATAATGTCTTTCTCTGATTGATTTGTTTCACTTAGCATAATACTCCCCATTTCCATCCATGTCGATGCAAATGATAGGTATTCATCCTTTCTGATGACTGAGTAATGTTCCATTGTGTGTGTGTGTGTGTGTGTGTGTGTGTGTGTGTGTGTATCTCACATCTTCTTTATCCATTCATCTGTAGAAGGACATCTCTTTTCCTTCCACAAGTGGGCTATTGTGGACACTGCTGCTGTGAACATTGAGGTGTAGGTGCCCCTTCATTTCACTACATCTGTATATTTGGGGTAAATACCCAGTAGTACATTTGCAAGATTGTAGAGTAGCTCTATTTTTAACTTCTTGAGGAACCTCCACACTGTTTTCCAGAGTGGCTATACTAGCTTGCATTCCCACCAACACTGTAAGAGGGTTCCCCTTTCCCCACATCCTCAACAACATCTGTTGTTTCCTGACTTGTTAATTTTAGCCATTCTCACTGGTGTGAGTTGGTATCTCACTTTGATTTTGCTTTGTATTTCCCTGATGGCAAGTGATGTGGAGCATTTTCCCATGTGTCTTTTGGCCATTTGTATGTTTTCTTTGGAGATATGTTTGTTCATGTCTTTTGCCCATTTCTTGACTAGATTGTTTGTTTTCTGGATGTTGAGTTTGATAAGTTCTTTATAGATCTTGGATACTAGCCCTTTATCTGATATGTTATTTGCAAATATCTTCTCCCATTCTGTAGGTTGCCTTTTGGTTTTGTTGACTGTTTCCTTTGCTGTGCATAAGCCTTTTATCTTGATGAAATCTCAGTAATTAATTTTTTGCTTTTGTTTTCCTTGCCTTTAGTGATGTGTCTTGTAAGAAGTTGCTGCAGCTGTGGTCAAAAAGGTTGCTGCCTGTCTTCTCCTCTAGGATTTTGATAGATTCCTGTCTCACATTTAAGTCTTTCATCCATTTTGAGTTTATCTTTGTGTATGGTATAAGAGAATGGTCTAGTTTCATTCTTCTGCATGTGGCGTCCCATTTTCCCAACACCATTTATTAAAGAGACCGTCTTTTTTCCATTGGATATTCTTTCCTGCTTTGTTGAATATGAGTTGACCGTAGAGTTCAGGGTCCATTTCTGAGTTCTCTATTCTGTTCCACCGATCTATGTGTCTTTTTTTGTGCCAGTTTCATATATGAATGTGACATGCCTTCTTTTCAACTTGCAGGGGAATTTATCTATTTGCTTAATGTATAGGAATTTCAAGAATGCTATTTTTAAAAACACAATCTGATCTTGTTGCCCTATTCAAATCTTACATTAGCTCTTCCTTGGTTATATTATGGGGTTATTATTTATAGTAAAACTTGAATGTGAAGAAATTTAACATCTTATTTTGTACAACTGAAATCAACTTGTTCATGAATATCCAAATTCTATTGACAACAGACAAAAAGTGTCTTAGAGACCTTTGGGGGCAGGACATGGAGGTTGAATGAGGCATGGATCATAAGAAGGGTGAAGACAAGGGAAGAAGATAACTAGAAGCTTTTTGGATCAGCTTAGTACTAGTGTCAACCTTTCTAGTGTCTGTAGAGCAGTTACTTTAGAAATTAAATTCAAGTGAGAGAATAAAATTCCTGCAGCTTCCAACTAAAGACAGTTCAATCTGTTGAAGATTCAAAGGTCTTTGGCTATTAATTACCTATTGCTTCTGTGAAGCCCCATTTCCCTCATTTTCAAAGGCGTAAGAGATCCTTTATGTACCAGCATAATTTTAGTTTTGCAAGATAGAAAAGACACTAACATTAGGAAGAAGATCTCTTGATCTTTGTAGGAAAACAGTGGCTGAAGAAGTCAGATCTCTTCACACATCTTCCAAAAGAAAAAAAGGAAAAAAAAAATAGAGCGTAATCTGGAGAGTACATAAAATTCCCTAATGTCCATATCTGCAGTATAACTGGAAAAAAGACAGTATTATCTACTTTGCATTCCATGTAATTGGTGAAGTACATTTCAAATGCCAGCAACATTAGCACAGAAGATAGAAAGAAAAGTTACAGATGACTTGAATAACAATCACGATATACCAAATCGACATAACTGAAATTTATAAAACACTACAGATGCTTCTGGACTATGTAGTAGGTAGACTTTCCCTATTTTTACCACTAATACAAATGAAAATACATGTAAATAAACATAAGAAGACAGTAAGGAGGAGAAAAAGTGGATTAGTTGGGGACATGGAGCATTGGAAAATAATACGATGGTGAATTTCCTGGGTTTTCTTTGTGCTTCATGTATCCCAGACTTGGAGCTGAGGAAGATAGCAGCCTGGAAACACCAGGAGGCACAGGCCAAAGAACAACCCTGACAAAAATCTGTTCTCCCTAGCCAAAGGACCATGAAAGGAGCACAGATGACTTTTGCCTCAAAACATTGTATCCAAGAACTATCATTTTTACCTGCTTGGATTTGCAGCTGAGTTTCTTATAGGCTCTGTTTCATAAATGGTAAAAAGTATAGGCAAACCATGGGTAGCTGGACCATCTATGAGGCACTTAATGTCTTGTCAGCATATTTCTTCCTTTTTGTTTAACTTATAAGGTCTTTTTCCTGATGGAACTAAATAATGCATTCATTATTACTATTTCTGTTTTGTACTGTAATATTACATAATATTACATAATATTGTCCTATAGATCCAGTCATGTCATTGACATTGACCAGACAAACACCAACAGATAGGAAAAAGGAGGACCAGAATTTGATTTGACTCTACCACTCCTTATTGATTATCCATTAAGTGCTGGATTTATGCTAGGTTATAGAGATGGCCTGGAATCCATTAATTACTGCTCTTATAAATCTTAGAGTTTTATTAAAAGCAGGTAACAAGGAGGAATACAAAAAAGTCGAAAGGCAGTCAGCTAGGGCATGTGGCAGTTGGTGAGGAAAACCTGAGTCATGGGTGGAACTAATATCAGAAGAAGAGAGAGAACCTTCCCAACGTAAGATAATTAAAAGAACAGAACATTTTCTTTTCTTTGATGGAATAAAACCTGAGGAAATCAAAGGCTCATGCCTAAGAACATAATTGAATTATTACTAAAATTGTATTTTTATTAAAAGATATTTGGCTTTTTTCTTTTGGCTGGATTGAAGTAGCATGCATGTTCTTGAAGCTTGAAATAAAATAAACAATACTCTGCTTTAATAATGTTATCTACCTTAGTAGAAGATGAGAATCTTGCAATTAGAAGTTTTTAAAACTTCTTTATATGTTTATATGTTTTTTCATATCTTTGCATTATCTAATGCAACCCATAGTAAGAAATGTTTTATATTACAACCAAAACACAAATACATACACACTCACATATATGAAACATACATTTCACAAAACCAGTTACCCTGTGTGCAATGCACTATGGTATTTTCTATTGCATTCTGTTTTCTTCTAGTTTATTCCATTAAGATTCAGGTTGCAATCCACTTTGATTTCACAATATATTTATGAATCAGAGCCGTTAGTGTAAAAGACACTGGTTTAAAGTGAGAATTAATATAAGAATTACTACTTGATGTTGGCAGATGTGTGTGTGTGTATGTGCGTGCGTATGTGTGTGTGCACTTTTTCCTGGCAAATAGGCAACTCACACTGATTAGAATATTGAAAAGGAGGAATCCCCCAGTAAGACCACATCAGCTCTGAATCTCTTCCAATCTGTGGGATGTTGATGGTGGGTGGAGATTCCAATGGACAAAACACTGAAACCTTGAAAGATAAACCATAAGTCAGAGGGAAGAGGAGCCAGGTTAAACAGTGTGCATAAATCCATGCAATGTGATTCCCTGATGTAGGATCTTCTGACTTTCTCTCTGAACAAATTCATGTATAGCCTATAATTGTAACTTTATGCTGTATTCCTTTTGAATAGTAAAGCACTCTTTTATAAAGAAAGACATTTATCCATGTGCCTCCAGGTGTGATGGGTAGCACGCAACAAAGTCAAAGGATGGCCTCATCTGATTCAACTTGAGTGGATAGTGGGGCAGCAGGGAAGTTGGAAAGGAGTGCTCTATGCCAGATTTCTGGGCAGAGATAATTGGTGAAGTGGGTGGGTATGGCAGCATAGGGATGGAAATGACAGGAAAGGACAAACAATAATTTAGGAAAGCATTGAGGCAAAAATATGTTTTCCTTTTCATTTTATGCTGGAAAAAAAAATGGCCTTTGGAAATTAAAGCAGTAAACACCTAGGTTATCCAAGGCTGAACTTGAGTCTCATGGAAAAGGGGTTCCTAGTAATGTCAGCAAGGCATGGATGGAGTCTACCCAAGGGAAATGTAGTAAGGAAGTAGCTATTAGGGCAGCCCGGGTGGCAGTGGTTTAGCACCGCCTGCAGCCCAGAGCGTGATCCTGGAGACCCTGGATCGAGTCCCATATCAGGCTCTCTGTACTCTCTGTATGATGCCTGCTTCTCCCTCTGCCTGTGTCTCTGCCTCTCTCTGTCTCTATGAATAAATAAAAAATAAAATCTTTTTTAAAAAAGTAGCTATTACATGGTATATAAGACCGTGAACCTAAAGCAAATTGGAAGCACAGCTATCATAATCAGGACCCATAACCAGAGTGGGAGGATGTGCAAATCTATTTAATCTGGGATCATCTAAGCTGCACATGGTGCTTTTTAAAAATCCATAACTAGGATTGGTCAGAGCTTCATAATCTGGAGTGAAGCTAAACCTAATTAAGGGGGTCTAACATTTTAGCTAAGGAAAGAGAGCAGTTATTTGCATGAGAAGTGGGCAGTCAGGACTGTTATGGTCAACAGAGTAGGGTCAGACCTTGAAAAGCTTTGACATTCAGCTGGGAGTCAAGAGAACTGTAGGCCTAGCTTGTGATATAGAAGTTACCAGCAACCCTGATGATAGATGGTGAGATGCTTTGGAGAATAAGTTTTTGTGAAGATGTTTGAGATAACACGGGAACATCCAAATGGATGAAGCTAATAATGCTAATGGGACTTGAGGGGCTTCTGGAGTGCTGATAGTGTCTGGTTACTCGGTCCAGGTGATGCTTAAATGAGTGTGTTGATATTGTGAAATTCTTCAATCTGTTATCTTCCAATCTGTGCAAGTTGCTTTGTGTATGGGAGGCATCAATGCTATTTTATATTAAAAGTCTTAGAAATACATTAAGGTTATAAAGATTAGTCAATAAAACTTGAGTATGTAAAAAAAAAAAAAAAGCCTTGAGTATGCCAAAGAATAGTTTACAATGAAGAAGTAGGATTTATTTCAAGAATGAAAGGACAGTTGCATATTAGAAAGGATGTTAGGGCAGCCCCCGTGGCGCAGTGGTTTAGCACCGCCTGCAGCCCAGGGCGTGATCCTGGAGACCCTGGATTGAGTCCCACCTCAGGCTCTCTGTATGATGCCTGCTTCTCCCTCTGCCTGTGTCTCTGCCTCTCTCTCTCTCTCTCTGTCTCTATGAATAAATAAAAAAAAACCTAGAAAGGCTATTAGTATAATTTATTGTATCAGTAAGTGAAAGGACAGTTACTATATAAATAATTGATAAATATTGAAAGTGAATTGAATAAAATCTCTATATCTGAATATTCTTTGTAATAGGAAAACTGTCAAAGATAAAAAAGAGACTGTAAACGTTTGAAGTTGGTGAAAATGCTGATGAGAACATAAACTTGTAGAACTTATAAACTCTCTCATGTGAGAGTTCATCATAAAGTTGTTTCCAGAAATATTCATGACAGGACTTTTTGTGATATTGCAAAATGGAAGTCATCTTACAGAGAGTGGTCATATTTTGGTTTATCTGTGAATGAAAAAAATAAGTAACTATTAAAAATAAGATTGTAAAAATATTTATTGACATGGAAATATATCATCTTATACTCCATGAAATATAAGTTTACACATTGTAGAATAATGTAAATTTTAGTATAACATATAATGAAAATCATGTGTAATGTGGGTAAAAACAACTTCCAATAAAATTGTATGTAAGGGATCCCTGGGTGGCTCAGCTGTTTAGTGCCTGCCTTCAGCCCAGGCGTGATCCTGGAGTACCGGGATTGAGTCCCGCGTTGGGCTTCTGCATGGACTCTGCTTCTCTCTCTGCCTGTGTCTCTGTCTCTCTCTGTGTTTCTCATGAATAAATAAAAAAAATCTTAAAAAAAATTGTATGTAAAAAAAATTGTATGTAAAAATATAATGACAAATTCTGAACTGTTAAAAATGGCCATTTCTAGTTCTTAAGATTATGTATATATTTGTATGTATTTTGAATTTGTGCCTTTTTATGTCTGTTTTCTACATTGAAGAAGTATTATTGTGTAATATTAAAAGTATGACAATGGCTACCCAGTGTTTTTTCTTATTAGGGAAGTAGGGAGGGTGTTGGATCAAAGAAAACTTTCATGAACAGAAGCAAAGGCCACAATTTAAAATTTTTTTACTTGAATATAACTGACACAAAATCTTACATTACATAGTGATTTAGCATCTTTATATGTTATGCTGTGCTACTACAATTGTAGTTTCCATTTGTCACCGTACAACACTGTTACAATATCATTGACTCTATTCCCTATGCTTTACCTTTTATTCCCACGACTTATTCACTCCATAACTGGAAATCTGTACCTTAGCACTTCCCTACCCCCATTTTATCTATCCCTCTTGCAACCATTAGTTTGTTCTCTGTATTTATAAGTGAATTCTTCTTGTTGTTTGTTTATTCATTTGTTTTGTTTTTTTTTAGATTCCATATATGAGTGAAATCATATGGTATTTGTCTTTCTCAGTCTGACTTATTTCTCTTAGCATAATACCCTCTAGGTCCATCCATGGCAAGATCTCACAAATGACATTGGCAAATGGCAAGATCTCATCCTTCTTATGGCTGTATAATACTCCATTTTATTATATTTAGATATATGATATATATATATTATATGTATATATCACATCTTCTTTTTCCATTCATCTATCACCTCTCACTTCGGTTACTTCCATATCTTGGTCATTGTACATAGTGCTGCAATAAACACTGAGGTGCATATATCTTTTTGTTTTTTTTTTTAAATTTAAATTTAATTAATTAACATATAGTGTATTATTAGTTTCAGAGGTAGAGTTTAGTGATTCATCAGTTGCATATGTTACCCAGTGCTCATTACGTCAAATGCCCTGCTTAAGGCCCATCACCCAATTACCCCTCCCCTCCTGTCCACCTCCCCTCTAACAACCCTCAGTTTGTTTCCTATAGTTGAGAGTCTCCTATGGTTTGTTTCTCACTCTGATTTCGTATGATTGTTTTGAATTAGTGTTTTCATTTTCTTTGGGTAAATATCCAGTTTAATATCTTAACCAAGGAGTTGCATAACCTTTGACTGTAGTCAAAAGAAATGTGGCTATCTCCTTGTGGGTGGATGTTAGTGAAAGATCAGTCCTGCTCCAGTCTTAATAAAACAACTTCAAAAATTATCAACACTTCCCTTTTATTATCCTCCTGGGAGTACTAAGAGTCACCAGGAAGAACTCAGATGAGGGCCTGACTTTAGTTTCCTTAGTACATGTTATCATACAGAATTCATGGAAACACAGGTTCCCACATAAAATCACTTAGGCTCCTAAGAAGCATAGTCAGTATAAAAAACCAGAATACTATAAACCAATAGAAACACTTATTCCAAAATAAGTATAACTTAAATAAGTATAATTCACTGTATTTTTAAATATATGTAGAACTTTAGATCAAATAAACAAAATAAACTCTTTTTAAGCACACAGGGAACATTTAGAAAACTAGACTATCTTTTAGGTAATACAGGAAGCCTCAATAAATTCCAAGGCACACAGACTGTGTATTCTGAAATACATATGGTAACATGTACTATCTATATGCTTGCAAATTAACACAGATTCTCTGAGTTAATAAGAGAATCCTGATGGGGATTGCACTATATTTAATACTTAAGAAAAAGAAAATATTCATATTAATGTAAGAAAACCATTGTAGCAAATAATCCTAAAATGCACAATGGGGGATCCCTGGGTGGCACAGAGGTTTGGCGCCTGCCTTTGGCCCAGGGCGTGATCCTGGAGACCGGGGATCGAATCCCACGTCAGGCTCCCGGTGCATGGGGCCTGCTTCTCCCTCTGCTTGTGTCTCTACCTCTCTCTCTCTCTCTCTCTGTGTGTGTGACTATCATAAAAAAAAAAAAAAAAAAACTAAAATGCACAATGGCTCAACATACACAGTAGATATATATTCTTTTCCATATAAACAATTAAAAGTGGTTACAGATGTTGGGGAAGTAGTATTCTCGTCCATACAATTATTCAGAGAGATGAAGCGGAGGCCCTTCAATCTTCAAACAGGTGACTTTCACGGTACTGCATCATGAGAAAGAATATTACTCATTATCAGAGATACAAAAATTATTTTTTAAAAGACTTTATTTATTCAAGAGAGACACAGAAAGAGAGGCAGAGACATAAGTAGATGGAGAAGCAGGTGCTTTGAGGAAAGCCTGGTGTAGGACTCGATCCTGGGATTCTGGGACCATGCCCTGAGTCAAAGGCAGACACTCAACCACTGAGCCATCCAGGCATCCCAAAGATACAAAAATTAAACCACAATGATATATCACTAAACCTCACTAAGTGGCTAAAAGCAAAGATTGGTAAAGCCAAAGCTTGGTGAGGAGATGTGGAAAATGGAAAACCTGTACATTACAGTTGTGAGTGTAAATGGATTCAATTCAATTGGGAAGATGTGTTAACTATTAATGCTGAAAAATACACCAGGATGTAATAATTGCACAGCAAACATGACAGCATTTGTGCACTAAAACTCATAGACAGAAATGTAGGACACAAATTTATTCACAATGGCCAAAACCTACAAATCATCTAAGTGTTCTTCACTGTAAAACATAAAAACATTAATTATACTCATATAGTAAATACAAAATAGCAGTAAAAGATGAGCTATCGATACATGCAACAGCATGATGAATCTTACAAATACAATGATGAGTAAGTGAAACCAAAAATAAAAGAGGACATGCTGTACAATTCCTGTTACAGAAAGTGCAAAATGGGCAGAACCAAACTATGGTATTTGATGCCAGGATAATTGTTATCCTAGGAGTTAGTAGTAGAGAATAAAAGTGGGGAGGGCTTTAGGGATTCTGGTAACATTTTGGTTCTTGAACAGGGTGCTGAATACATGGATACTGTAGAGGCCACTGGTGTGTGCTTCACCCAGATTCCATTTACCAATTAAATCTTTACTCCTATTTCCCAGATTTCGTATACTTTGCTCATTATGACTTGCATCACTACCTTCTTTAGAGTACTACCTGTACTAGATACTAGTGCTATTTTGTCTGGATGTTCCAAAAACCAAGTGCTAGGAATTTACATTTCCTTGTAGCAATCTCTATGTAATGAGTGAGTAATGCAGGAGAATGGCAGCACAGATTTCTTGCCTTGCTGCAGAACAAACTTTGCTGTAATTTACACTCCTCATGGAATGAAGCTACCTCTGGAAATTCACATAAAATTGCATCTTTGGTCTACTTGTTTCTCCTCCTTATTCAACAACTCCACTCCTTAACTCATATCTTCCAGGGGCATTTCTTCAATAAACACTAGTACATGAATCAACATATTAAGATCTTCCTGAAAGGCAAGCCTATGACAGTAGGTGACATCATGATTATAGGGAGTAGATTATAAGGATGCGATTCTAGAGTTGGATATCTGGCCCACCAAATGGCACTGAATATCTTGTGCCTGGTAGCAAATAGTGTTGGTGTCCCATGGCATGCTCTAACAATGTAATTTTAAAGTTTTCCTCTGTGTTGAGTGTGGCAAGATAGAGATGGAAGGATGTGCCCTGGCTTATGTGATACCTTTGATGTTTGGGAGGTAAAGGAAAATCATAGTTATGACTCTGATATTGGATGTTGGTATTAAGTCTCATCAATATATGAAGGGAGAAAACATTAGGTTCAGGTTGGTCAGTAACTAATTTAAAGAAAAGTTTAGGGCCAGAGATCATCCGCTGTCATTTAAAAAAAAAAAACTGTCTCCTGCAACTGAAAGATCAAGATAATAACCCAGCATAGAGCTTAATTGTGACAGAGAAGGCAATGTGGCATTGTAGGGCCACAAGCACTTATTCATGCAACTTACTTGTGCCTTCAGGACTTGCTCAAGTTGGATCTTGTATATGCAGTTTCCATGTCTTGATGATGGAGAGACTTCCACTCCGCTTTAAGGACATTAATATCATTCCATGGGATGATAATTTGAAAACATATATATGTATTTATATATAATAATATTTATATATATTTATATATAATAATATTTATAAATACATATATGTTTTTAGTTTTTGTTTTGCTTCTGCCCCACCTCCATCTCCTACACTCATGTCTCCCTATATATACAACTAGGTAGTGTATTACCATACTTTATTATTAAAAACGATGAGAAATTAAATTTTTATGTGAACATTTATTCTACAATAGACTGGGAAAAATAAATGGCAAGCTGGACCCCTCAATAACTACAGATTATAAAGATCAAGTATTGTCTTAGGATAACTACATACTGGTGAAGTACGTTAAATGCTTCAGTGGATCTGAAACATTTTGCAGTAGATCAGATCCAGTGAACTCATTTAAAGTATTTTGCCATTTTTTCTCTATTTTTTAGAATACAATTTATGTGGCATTTAAATGGAACTGTTATGTGCTTTCCATACTCTTAGATTTGGAGAAATGTTCTGACTCTAATCTGTGAGGTTATGTATTTTCCTGGTCAAGAGCCCTATTGCTCAGAATGAAGTCATCATGTCAGTGATAAAGCACCCTGAGGTGAATTACTGCTTTCAGAAAATCAACGTTCATAAGGAACAAAGATTTATGATTATATTTGTTAATTACAATGTTTTATGGATTGAGAGGAGAGAAATTCCAAGGAAGAAATGTCTTTGATACTGGTGATAGTTCAAAAGAGTGACTATGGATCTTATCCTGCCATCCCATCAACCATGGGAAGGGGTCAATATCAAGAGGGTTTGCTGAATTCAGACATGATTGAGTATCTAAGAGTATTAAAAATCTGTGTCTCAATTTCTGTTCAGGGTCCTGGAAGCCAGAAAGTCCTCACAAAATTCCTGAGCCCACTATAGCATAGAAGTGATGGGTAGACCCTCCCCTGTATGGAGTGTCTAGATTGATGGACCTGAAGGTAGGCTTAAAGTATCACTGTACACATAAGTGGGCATTAGAAGCACCCAAACATTATCTCCACTTGGTAAAGAGTGGTGAGGATCAGAATAGAGAGCCAGTGGATATGGTCTCGGCCAGGACAAAGGTATAACTTCCATTTACATAATATACATTTTTTAAGAATACTTTTAGGTTCACAGCAATATTCAGCAAAAGGTAGAAACATTTCCCATATATATACTCCCTGCCTTCACACCTGCCTAGCCACTTTCATTCTCAATGTCCCCAACCAGAGCAGTATCTTTGTTATGAAAACAAATACACTACACTGGTACATCATTATCCCATAAAGTCTGTAGTTTACTTTGTGGGTTCATTCTTGGTGTTGTACATTGCATGTGTTCAGACATCCAAATGAGTGTGAAGTGGTATCTCATTGTGATTTTATATTTTTCTGATTATTACTAATGATGTTTATTATGTTTTCATGTGCTTATTGGCCATTTCCAGATCTAATTGACAAAATATCTGTTCAGGTCATTTGCCCATTTTTAAAATGGGTTTCTTTGTCTTTTTTTTTTTAAATAAGACTTTTTTTTTTTACAGAGCAATTTTAGGTTCAGAGCAAAATTGAGAGGAAGGTGCAGAGATTTCCTATATATCCCCTGCCGCCACACACGCATAGCCTCTCTCATTATCAATGTCCCTTACTAAAGTTGTGCCTTTGATATAGTTGATGAAACTTACACTGACACATCATAATCACTTAAAGTCCATAATTTATGTGAATGTTTATTCTTGGTGTTGTACATTCTATGGATTTGGACAAATGTATAATGACTTGTATCCATCATTATGAGACACAGAATATTTTCACCATTCTAAAAAACCTCTATCCTCTACCTATTCATCCCTTCCTTCCTTCCCCAGTTCCTGGCAACCACTGATCTTTTTACTGTCTATATAGTTTTGCCTTTTCCAAAATGACATAGGATTAGCATTATACAGGATATATCCTTTTCAGATTGGCTTCTTTCTTTTAGTAACAGGCATTTAAGTTCCTCCATGTTTTTTCATGACTGAATAGCTCATTTATTTTTGGATCTGAATAATATGCCATTGTCTGGATGTACTAGTTTATCCATTTATCACTGATGGACATTTTGGTTGCTTCCAAGTTTTGGCAATTATGAATAAGTCTTCTATAACTATCGGGTGCAGGTTTTTGTTTTTGTGTTGACGTAAGTTTTCAATTCCTTTGGGTAAACACCAAGAAGCATGGTTACTGGATCATGTAGATGACAGTTCTTTATCAGATGTGTCTTTTGGCAATATTTTCTCCTAGTCTGAGAACTGTCTTCTCATTTTTTAGATATTGTCATTTGCAGAACAGCAGTTTTTAATTTTTATGAAGTCCAGATTATCAATTATTGCTTTCACAAATCAAGCCTTTTGGTTGTGTCTGATTTTTTCCTCAGCCACGTCCAATCTACTAATAAGCTCACCATCTTCATTCAACAGAGAATTGGGAGTTTTATCCAGAACAAATAGATAAGAAAAAGAAATAAATATAAATATCCAAATTGGAAAGGAAGAAGAAAACTGCCACTATTTGCAGATGAAATGATATTATATATAGAAAACACTGAAAATTCAATTTAAAAAACTATTAGGATTAATAAACAAATTTAGTGACATTTCAGTATACAAAATCAATACACACAAAATTTTACATTTTTATACACTAATAATGAACTATCACCAGAAAGAGAAAATAAGAAAAAAAAATCCTATTTACAATGAGATCATAAAGAATAAAATACCTAGAAATAAGTTTAAGGAAGTGAAAGATGTGTATATTGAAAACTAGAAGACATTAAGGAAAGAAAATAAAGAAGATACAAATAAATGGAAATATATTCCATGCTCACAGATTAGAAGAATTAATATTGTTAAAATGTCCATACTGCTCAAAACAATACAGTGCAATCTCTACTAAAATCCCAAAGACAGGGGCACCTGGGTGGCTTAGTCAATTAAGTGTCTGACTCTTGATTTTGGTCCAGGTCATGATCTTGGGATTGTGGGATCAAGCTTGACAACAGGTTCTGTGCTCAAATGGGGAGTCTGCTGGAGATTCTGTCTCTCTCCCACTTCTCCCCCTGCTCACTCCTATCTCTCTCAAATAAGTAAATAAATCTAAAAAAATTCCAATGACATTTTTCACAAAAATAGAACAAACATTCGTGTGGAGCCATAAGTGATTCCAAAAAAACCAAGAAATCTTGAATAAGAAGAACAAAACTGTATGTATCATTCACTCTGATTTCAAATGCTATTGCAAAACTATAGTAATTAAAACATATAGTAATTTATAGTATTGGCATGAAAACACACATATATCAATAGAACAAAATAGGAGGCCCAGAATAAACCCATGCATGTATGGTCAATTCATTTATGACAAAAATATACAATAGGGGAAAGAAAATACAAGAAATAAAGAACAGTCTCTTCAAGAAAAGGCATTGGAAAAATTGGACAGCCACATGGAAAAGAGTGAAACTGGATTGGTATACCACACACAAAAATTAACTCAAACTTCAATAAAGACTTGAATGTAAGACCTGAAACCATAAAAGTCCTAGAAGACAATGTGGGTGGTAAGCTCTTTAGCATGGGATTGATGATGATTTTTTAATCTGACACCAAAAGCAGATTCAATAAAAACAAGAATAAACAAGTGGGACTACATCAAACTAAATAGCTTCTTTACAGCAAAGGGAACAATCAATAAAATGAAAAGGAAATCTACTAAATGAAGAACATCTTTTAGCATTTCCTGAATGCAGATCTGCTGAAAACAAAATTCTTAAAATTTTTGTTTGGGTCTGTTTAATTTCAGCTTCATTTTTGAATAACAATAGGTTTTACTTGAAATTCTTGATTAATAATTTTTCCCTTGAGCACTTTGCATATGTTATCCCACTATCTTCTAGCCCCATTGTTTCTGCTGCAAAGTTAGCCATTAATCTTATTGAATGTTGCTTCTAAGTGTCATTTTTCTTGTCTTTTATTTTTTCCTTGTCTTTGACTTTCAGCATTTTTACCATGATGTGTATATTTGTGGTCTCTTTGTATTTTATCCTACTTGGTATTTGTTGAGCTTCCTTGATGTTTAGGTTGTTTTCTTAACCAACTTGGGCAGTTTTCAGACTCTATTTCATCAGTTTTTGTCTCCCTCCCTCTCTCCTCTCCTCTAATATTGCCATTATACAACTGTTAGTGTGCTACATTGCGTCCCACATTTCCCCATTTTTTAAATTTCCTCTTTTCTCTGGCTTGCATAATGTGTATTGATATATCTTCAAATTCACTAATTATTTCTTTTACCAGTTCAAATCGACTATTGTTCCCTTCTATTGAGAGTTTTTTTTTAATTTTTTGCTTCAAGAGCCTTTTAATTTCCAGAATTTCCATTTGCCTCTTTTCATTGATATTCTTTATTTGAAGTGGCATTGTTTTCATACCTTCTATTACTTCTTTAATCAAAGTTTTCCGTAGTTCTGAAATATTAATAATGATGCTTTAAATTTTTCTGGTTAAATCCAACATCTGGTCTCTCTCATAGGCAATTCTGTTGCCTGCTTTTCTTCATTGTGATGGCTTGTGCCTCCCTGTTTCTTTGCATATCTCCTAATTTTTTGTTAGAAACTGAACATATAATGACTTTAGTGTTTCTGGGTACTGCTTCCCCCCACGAGGACTGTTTCTTCTTATTTGCTTGTTTATTTTTTTAGTGATAGGCTGAGTAGTTGTAGTGCCATTTACTCCCCTGTTTCTTCCTAAATATTGTCTTTGATGCTGCTTTTTAAAGAGGCACAACTTTGGGAATGCCTACAGTTGCCTTGAAAGACAGTGGTACAGATTGGGCCTCTCCCACTCTGTCTCTGAATAGACCATCTGTTACACTCCACTAATTGCCAGCAGATCACTCTACTGTTTACAACAATGTCTCAGGACATAAATACCTCTACAAACTAATCTAATTGTATTTCCTTGGGTGGAATAGTCTTGAGGCCAGTGTTTTATATTTTTTCTTACCACAGGAAGGCTCCTCCAAGCTATCTTATTCCTGATTTGCCTCCTGCAAACTAGCTAACCTGTAGTCTATGCAGTATCTTCGTTAAGTCCATAAATCTTTTCCTAATTCCCTTCACAATAACCTTTGTGCTTTTTGAAAGAGCTCTGGGGTTTAAATTTCTTCATACTCTATTGTAAATGAAGTCAGTTCCTTTGGGAAGAGATCTGGAGCTATCTGTTTTATGGTCTTCTTCTCCTCCAAGGCAAAACCTCTGATCCAAGGCTTCAGAACTAAGTGTGAAGACAATGACAAGCTTTTCTCTAAGTGACACCCATTCTGTAGCACCTGACCACTCAGTGGTCACTCAATCACTCAGCAGTAGCCTCAGGTTCACTTTGTTTGCCTCTCCTGGTGTAGGACTATTACTTCATGAACTGGGAGAAGGACCATAGGTGTGCAGTATCCACCATAAGCCACACCTAAGGCATAGCCTTGATCCTATGATATATGTATATATAGTGGAAGGTGGAAGAGGAAGCCCCCAATTCAGGGTTTACTCACTCAGGAATTAAACCCAGCAACAGACAGATGGAAGTAAGAAGAGAAATTCTAAAGGCCTGCTCTTCCTTGGAAGAAAACCCTCCAGCTTGGAGCTGGGTAAAGAGATATTCTTGTGTTCTTGGATAAAGCAGTCTGGAGTGGAGTCTCCATCTTATTGACTCAGGAAAGGGAAAGGGAGAAGCACTTTGCTTTAAATACTGCAGACTTTTGCCTTTCCTATGAATTTTTATAGATGTTTTTAGTAGATATATCTTCATTTGCTCTTTGCCCTTAAGACCATTTTCATAGACTTGATTTAAAAAAATTTTTACCACTTTCACTGGAGAATGGGTCAGCAGAATTTCTCATGCTATCATTCCAGAAGTTTAATGCACTTTATTTTTTCATGTGGATGCAAAGTACTGTCTGATATCACTTTCTTTCATCTAAAAATACTTCCATTAATGTTTCTTGTAAGTCAAGACCAAGGTCTTATAGTAACAAATTATATTAGTATTTTTCTCTCTGAAAATGTCTTTAGTTTTGCCTTCATTTTGTTAAGATTATTATTAGGGGTATAAGCTTCTTGAGTGAAGTTTTTGTTTGTTTGGTTTTTTTTCCTTTTAGTAACTGCAATATGTTAAGCCAACACCTTTGGCCTCCATATTTTCTTTTCTTTTCTTTCTTTTTCTTTTCTTCTCTTCTCTTCTCTTCTCTTCTCTTCTCTTCTCTTCTCTTCTCTTCTTTCTTTCTTTCTTTCTTTCTTTCTTTCTTTCTTTCTTTCTTTCTTTCTCTTTCTTCTTTTTTAAAAGATGTTATTTATTTATTCATGAGAGACACACACAAAGAGGCAGAGACACAGGCAGAGGGAGAAGTGGCTCCCTGCAGGGGATGTGGAACTTGATCCCATGACCCCAGGATCATGCCCTGAGTTGAAGGCAAATGCTTAATCACTGAGCCACTCAGGTGTCCTTGGCCTCCATATTTTCTGATGGGAAGTTAGCTGTTAATTATATTTTTGTCCTTCAATATATGATGAGTCATTATTTCTTTTGCTGCTTTCAACATGCTTTCTTTATCTTTGGCTTTCAGTATTTTGATTGCCATGTGTCTGGATTTGGATTTTTTTTTTGTATTTACTCTAATTGTAGTACATGTCTTAGATATGTAGAATAGTGTTTTTAAAATAAAATCTGAGAATTTTTCAGCTTTTATTCTAATAATGTTTTTCTGCTCTTTTCTCTCTCTTGTATTATTCTGCTACTCCTATTATGCATATGTTGGTGCATTTAATGGTGTTCAAGATTTCTTTAACATTGTGTTCAATTTATCTTGTTTTATTTTCTGTTCTTCAGATTTCTTACTGCCTATTGATCTAACCTCTGTTCACTGATACTTTCTTCTGCTAGCTCAAGCCTACTGTGAACTTTTAAGTTTTGGTTATTGTACTTTCAATTACAGAAATTCCATTTATTTATTTCAAATAAGTTTATATCTTCATGATATTCTCTATTTGATGAAATATTGTCATGCCATTCTTTAATTCTATAAATACAGTTTTTTTTGTTAGATCCTTCATTATATTATAAAAGCTACTTTGAATTTTTTTCTTAGGTCCAACATCTTAGCCCCTCAAAGAGAATTGCTATACTTGCATTTTTTTCAATCACTATGTATGGGACATACTTTCCTATTTCTTGAATTTCTCATATATTTTGTTGAAAAATGAGCATTTTAGTAGTATTTTGTAGTGACTCTTTATGATGACTTTCCCCAACTAAATTCCTGGTGTCTGTGCTATTGTTTTTGGTTTTTGTTCTCTTTATGTGTCAGTAAATACGCTTTCCCTTGAAGTATGGAGTCTGATATTTCTAAATTCTGAGCTTCTTCCATGCTAAAAGTTACTGGTTGGCTTAGGGTGACAAATGCAATCCTCACACACAAGTATGGACAGCTCTAATATTTTAACTCCAATATTTATGACAAACGTGTAAAGTAGGAGTTATGATTCTCATATTTAAAATAAGGAAAATGGGGATCCCTGGGTGGTGCAGCGGTTTGGCGCCTGCCTTTGGCCCAGGGCGTGATCCTGGGGATCCGGGATCGAGTCCCACGTCGGGGTCCCGGTGCATGGAGCCTGCTTCTCCCTCTGCCTGTGTCTCTGCCTCTCTCTCTCTCTCTCTCTCTGTGACTATCATAAATAAATAAAAAATAAAAAATAAAATAAGGAAAATGTGCATTATAAAGTCTGGGTGTTGAGTTCAGGTTATTCATTGTTGAGATTTGAATTGATCTCCCAAAGCTCTTTAAACTGAATCAGTTTGTAAAGCTGATTGGTTAGTTAGGAAGAAAATAAGTGAAAAATTTCTCCCTTATATGAATAGCCTTTAGTGTCTGTCACTTACCTCTGGATAAGATCAAATTATTTATCACATAATTTAGGATAATTCCTCATCTGGTTTCAACTTTAATCTCCAGATTTTTTTCTCCTATTCTAGCAATTTATATGTTGTGCTTTCTCCTAGGTTGTGCCTGAGTCTCATCTTGGAACTTTTAAAACATAGTAATGCCTAGGATTCACTATTAATAATTGTTCATAATCTAGATAGTAGAATGGTGCATCTTCATGCTTTAGAATTTCTCCAGGTGATTCTAATATTCAGCTAGCTTTTCTTAAGTTTCAAAGTTTAGAGTCTTGTTGAATTTGCATTTCCAAATTTTTTTTTCTTTTTCTTGCTTGATTCTCCTGTTCTTTTTCAACTCACTTACTTATTTTCATGTTATCTTCCCTATCTTAAAATCTATATTTATACACATTTCTTTCTTTTCTCCTCATACTTTGAGTATATTAGATTACATTGTCCCAAACCTCCTGCTGAGGGAAGATCTATTGAGAAGTATTTGTGAAGCATCTCTCCTGATGTACGGTACAGCTCCCAGGGAGGACACAGAATGCCTCTTTCTCTTATCTGCTCTGAGCTATCTGTATTACTCCATCAATCTCATCACTCACATCTCAATAAAAGACACTTAGTTAGATGGAGATGGATGGTTGGAGGAAAAAGGTGAACACAATAGCCACTGTTGCTTTACTCATTATCTCTGCGTGAAGTATGGCAAACAGAGAACTTAGGGAGGTAGCCCCAGGGTATAGCATTGCTGTGAGTCTTGCTCCGGATTGCTCCTTTCAGAAATAACTACCATTTTTCTGAAGAAAATACTGATATTGAAATATGCACGTTTATGTGAAATGCAGCCAGGCTCCTTGTATGTTCTCTCAAAGATTTGGGAAAGTAATCAACTTCTTCTCTCGTGTTCACAGAGCACTTTCTATGGTCTTTTCTCTCAGATCTTTAGAACAGCTTTCTCTTGACATATTTCATGTTGAATTTTAGAGTTGGGAGAAAAATAGAGCTAATAATCCACTTAGGAATCTAGGGAGTTGGAGTAGTTACTTCATTATAAGGTAAGACACCATAAAATGTATCCTAAATTCTGTTAGCCTGTCCTTAGGAGATGGGCTATGTGTCTTGTCCCATTGTTGCAAACATCCAGAAGGGTTTCTTTTATAGAATCAATCAAATGACTCTGTTCTCCTTATGAATCAAAGTTATTTTCATCATCTTGGCCTTTACTCTTTTTTTTCTGGTGCATATTTTTTCCAGTCCTGGGTAAAATACTTTGCATATCCTAGAAAAACAGGAAGCGTTCTCCTGTAGCTTAGGAATGAAATGATTGTTTTACTGGGCTTTTAATTCTTAGTAAAATGACAGCATATATTCTAAAGTTATTTTAAACATCTCATCATTGAACTGCTTTTTTTCATTTCCCATGTTAGAGAAGTTGAACAGAGTGGTGGGTTAGAATGGCTGTAGTTCTTTATTCACCTGTAACTCAAGAACTTTAACCAAATTCTTTTCTCCTTTTGGGGCCCAGATTCCACTGTTCTGTGCAAAATATAGCGAAGGAGTGATCTCTTCTAGATCTGGTATTCCTTGAAAATCTAATTTTTTATTTATCAGCTATGAGTCCCTGAAATCAAGGTCTTGTATAGGGAAAGAACTCATTTATAGCTGAGGTGACCAGTTACTTTCCTTAAAGTTCAAGGTGTCTCCATAAAGTTTGGAAAAATGTAGCTGTTAGGTATTGAATAGAACCCTGATATTAGAGCAGAATTTCTTCATATTTCAGTGACTTCACACAAGGCATTGTCTTATGTCACAATGAAACATCTATTTTATAGAGCTTTCTAAATTTTTTATCCTCAGACTCTTAACTGTAGAGAACAATCTGATGGTTACCAGAGGGTGCGTGGGGGATGGGTGATATAGGTGTTGGGGATTAAGGAGGCACTTGTGATGAAAACTGGGTGATGTATGCAAGTGTTGAGTCACTATACTGTATGCCTGAAACTAATACTACGCTGTTTGCTAAATAACTGCAATTTAAATAAAATAAATCTTCAAGTAGGAGTTATTAAAAATAATATACGACACTTTTTTCACAGATATAGATTAACTTGGGGATTAATATTTTCCTAAAATTTGGATACATTTGAAATTTTGTATTTTTATTACTACCACAAAATTCTGACCTCATTAGTTGCAGTTGATATATGTGTAGCCTTTTTATTTTTTTAAACTGTTCTTTGGTTGCAGAAACTCCTTTTTAAAAATCATCACATTTCAGACATCTGGTAAGTTATTATTGGTTCATTTGGAAGTTGAAGCATGTAAATTTTTAACCACTTTCAATTTTTCAAATCATAACAAAGTTGACCAAGCGAGATGTACAAAAAAGAATTCTCCAAAAAGTAAAATTATGTGTGTATTATTATTATACCAAGGTTAAGAAATAGAATCTAACAAGAAATACAAGACCATTTAGCATCATCTATACAAGGTGATGGTCTATTTAGTCATCTCCAAATTCCAAATTATTCCATAGGTAGTTATTTGTTGTGCACAAAACTGAGAGATGTAAAAGTGTATTGACAGTAGATTTATTCACCCAACAACACAATGGGAAACAAATAGCACGTCAAGTATCAGTTTGTAGAAGAATAAATGGTAATGATTTCTATGCATCTACATAGTGGAATATTAGGTAGGGAAATAAATAAACTACAGCTCTAAATATCAGTATATATATTAAGATCACAGAAAATGTAAAAAGACAGATATGTAAGAAATGTATAGTTTGTTTTCTTTGCATATATTATCAAAATATCCAAAATTTTCATGAGCATATGCATTGTTTTGCTGTGGAATTCTCAAGGAAGATAGGGCATAGTAAATAGAAAATTCAATTAGGTGTCTTCCTCTGGTGTATGTAGGAGGAAGGAATGAGAAAGAGGTGACCTGGGAGGGGTGAGAATGGGGAGTTGGTTACATGATAAAAACAGTCAGCCAGTTGCATGGCCTTTCTTGGATTTTTATAACAATATTTTGGTAATGTTTTATTATTTATTGGAATGTGACTACATAAGTTTGTCTTTAAATCTAAATACAGATTATATTGATCCTTTTTTTGGATGTATGGCATTTCATAGCTATCTTACACCATTCACAAAATAATCAACTCAAAATGGATTAAAAACTTAAAATGTAACACTTGAAACTGTATAACTCCCAGAAGAAAATATAAAGGATAAAATCTTCATGACATTGGTCTCAGTAATGATTTCATTGATACGATACCAAAAGTACAGGCAATGAAAGCAAAAGTAGATGAGTGGGACTATATCAATGAAACAGCTTCTGTACAACAAAGGAAACTATCAATAGAGTAAAAGACAACCTATAGATGGGAGAAAATATTTGTCAACCATATATCTGGTAAGGTGTTAGTTTCCAAAATAGAAAAGGAACTCCTTCAACTCAATGGCAAAAACCAAATAACCATATTTAAAAATGGCCAAAGCACTGGAAATAACAAATGTTTGTGAAGATGTGGAGACACTGGAACTCTTATACACTATTAGTGCTAGCATCTGAATGTGTCCTTCCCAAAATCTTGTATTGAAATCCTAACACCCAAAGATGATGATATTCAGAGATGAGACCTTTGGTAGTTGCTTCAATAGTGCAGGTGGAACCCTCGTGAATGGAATTAATAACTTAAAAGAGAGGCTCTAGAGAGAACCCAAGCCCTTTTCCCCAGGTGAGAAGGCACAGTGAGAAGACACTAGCTAAGAAATAGGAAGAGAACATTCATGAGAATGCAATCATACAGGTGCCTTGACCTCAAACTTCTCTGCCTCCAGAACTGTTCATTTTTTGTTATAAGCCACCCAGTTTGTGGCATTTTGTTATAGTAGCCCAAATGGACTAAGAAAGTCAGTGAGAATGTAAAATGGTGTAACTATTATAGAAAACAGAATGAAGGTTCTTCAAAAAATTGAAGATAGAACTGCCATATGATCTAGCAATTCTACTAAGTAAATATCCTCAAGATTGAAGAAGGATCCTAAAGAGACACCTGCACTCTTGTGTTCATTGTAGCATTATTTACAATAACCAAAATACGGAAACAACCAAGTGTCCATCACAGACAAAAGGATGAAGAAAATATGGTATGCACATATAATGGATTCTATTCAACCTTAAAATTATTTTTTAAAACTATTTTATTTATTTATTCATGAGAGACACAGAGAGAGAGAGAGGCAGAGACACAGGCAGAGGGAGAAGCAGGCTCCATGCAAGGAGCTCGATGTGGCACTCGATCCCTGGTCTCCAGGATCACGCCCTGGGCCGAAGGCAGGTGCTAAACCGCGGAGCCATCCAGCGTTCCCCTCAACCTTAAAACTAAAGGGAATGCTACCATTTGCCATATCATGGATGGACCTGGAAGATGTTAAATGAAATAAGTTAGTCAAAGAAGAACAAATACTGGCATGATTTCTCCTCTATGAATTATCTAAAGTAGTCAAACTTATAGTAACAAAATAAAATGGTGGTTGTCAGGGGATTGAAGGAGGAAGAAGAGGGGAAACTGTTGCCCAATGGGTATAAAGTTAGAATTACACAAGATGGAAAAATTCTAGATATCTACTGTGGAACTTAGTGTTTACGGTAACAATATGGAATTGTGCACTTAATTTGTCAAGAAGAGTACATACCGAGAAGTGGGATTGCTCCAATTATGATCATTCTATTTTTAATTTTTTGAGGAATCCCCATACTATTTTTCCATTATTGGCTGTACCAATTTGCATTCTTGCCAACAGTGGACAAGTGTTCCATTTTACTCCACAGTATTGCCAACCCTTACTGTTACTCTCATGTTTTGAAGACAGCCCTTCTAACAGGCATGAAGTAAAACCTCATTGTGTGTGTGTGGTTTTTTTTTTAAACAACAGTTTTTTTAAAAAAATTTAATAATGAAAAAAAAATTATTTATGATAGTCATACAGAATGAGAGAGAGAGAGGCAGAGACATAGGCAGAGGGAGAAGCAGGCTCCATGCACCGGGAGCCTGACGTGGGATTCGATCCCGGGTCTCCAGGATCGCGCCCTGGGCCAAAGGCAGGCACCAAACCACTGCGCCACCCAGGGATCCCTCATTGTGGTTTTGATCTGCGTTACCCTGATGATGAGTGATGTTGAGCAGCTTTTTGTGTATCTATTGGCTACTTGTCTGTTTTCTTTGGGAAAATGTCTATTTAGTTCCTCTGCCCATTTTTTAATCAGATGCCTGTGGGATTTTGTTTTGTTTTGTTTTGTTTTGTTTTTGGGTTGTTTTTTTCTTGTTGTTTTGTTTTCGGTTTTTTTGCTATTGAGTTGCATGAGTTCTTGTTGTATTTTAGACATTAACCCCTTATCAGATATATGCTTTCTAAATATTTTCTCCAATTCTATAGCATTATTCATGATAGCCAAGATACAAAAACAACTGTAGTGTCTCTCAATGGATGAATAGATAAAGATGTGCTGTGTATATGTGCAATGGAACATAATTCAGCCATGAGGAAGAAGGAAATTCTGTCAAATGTGAGAATATAGATGGGCCATGAAGGCATTGCGCTAAGTATAAGCCAGACAAAGACAAACACTGTATATCACTTAGATGTGGAAACTTAAAAAAAAAAATCCATACTCATAGAAATAGAGAGTAAAAAAAAAAAAAAAGAAAAGAAATAGAGAGTAGAATGGTAGTCATCAGAGCCTGGAGAGTGGGAAAAATGGAGAGAGGTTAGTCAAAGGGCACAAACTTTCTGCTATGACTAAGTTCCAGAAATCTAATGTACAACATGGTGACTATAATTAATGCTACTTATTATGCAATTGAAGGTTGCTAAGTGAGTAGATCTTAAATGTTCCCACCACAAAAAAGAAAAGGAAATTATGTGATGGGATGAAGGTTAGATAAGACTATGGTGCTAATCATTTTACAATATAAAAGTGTGTTAAATCAACACATTGCACAACTTAAAGTTAACAATGATATATATTAATTATGCTTCAAGAAATGTAAATACACAGACACAGACACAGACACACAAATACATATATATGTACCTTGTGCCAGTGTAAAATAAATTATGTGATCTTGTCCTCAGAGATCATCCAATTTGGGACTTCGTTGTCAGCTATGTCAAGGACACTCTGCTAACACCCTGGATTCACTCTGCTGTGGAGGCAGGAGCTCAAAGTTGTCATTTATTTCCTATACTTTTCTAGACATCAATGTTTTTTTAAAGATTTTATTTATTCATGAGAATACACAGAGAGAGAGAGAGAGAGGCAGAGACACAGGCAGAGGGAGAAGCAGGCTCCATGCAGCGAGCCCAATGTGGGACTCGATCCCGAGTCTCCAGGATCATGCCCTGGGCCGAAGGCAGCGCTAAACCGCTGAGCCACCCAGGATGCCCACATTAATTTTTTTAAACAGACACTTTGAGAAAGCTATTTTAAATTAAATGGTCTATATTAAATAGCTACAGATTTTAAAATGTTGGTTACTTCCAGCAAATGCATCAACTGTGTTTTTAAATGGAAATTTCTAATTTTTTTTTTAAGTATATATGGTAAATTCATTGTTTCTGGTATACTGTCCTGAGATTTGACAAATAGTGGTCATGTAACCACTATCAAAATCAAGATGCAAAATCATTCTGTGACCATTCCCACATTCCTTTGTGCTGCCCTGAGAAATTCTATGGCCCTTAAGATACTGCCTGTTTTCTGACAAGGCAATATGCTTTATTATTTTTTTAATATTTTATTTATTTATTCAGAGAGACACACAGAGAGAGAGGCAGAGACACTGGCAGAGGGAGAAGTAGGCTCCCTGCGGGGAGCCCGATGTAGTACTTGATCCCAGGACCCTTGGATCATGATTTGAGCCAAAGGCAGATGCTCAACCACTGAGCCACCCAGGTACCCAAGGCAATTTGTTTTATTTATTTATTTATTTATTTATTTATTTATTTATTTATTTATCTATTTATTTGGCAATTTGCTTTAAAGACAAACCTGGACTTATGTGCATTTGGAAAGTGAGGCAAAATATTCCATAGAAAGCATCAATGAATCTGATTTTTTGGAATAAAAGAAATTTTTTGACTTTATTAGTTTGGATAATGACATATACCTTCCCATAAGAGGTACTCTAAGCATGTCTACCTTTGAATTCTTCAATGATTAAGTTCATTGGCTGCCCATGGTTTTCTTTTCTTTCTTCTTTTTTAAAATTTTTATTTTTTTGAGAGACAGAGACAGCACAAATGAGTGGAGGGGCAGAGGAAGAGGGAGAAGCAGACTCCCCGCTGAGCAGGGAGCTGGATGCAAGGCTGGATCCCAGAACCCTGAGATCATGACCTGAGATGAAGACAGATCTTAACTGACTCAGCCACGAAGTACCCCTGACCATGGTTTTTCAACTGTACCCAACAACATGTGATTACTACACCTGCCTCTGATTATTGGGCTTACAGTTTCTTTTGCTTCCTGGATATTAGGAATTACCTGCTTCTACAGAATCCCATGGTCAATTCTCCTGCCTATATTGATCTCCCTATATTTGATATTTTGCCTCCAGTATCTCACAGGATCTCCTAATATGGAATATTGGAGAGGAAACATAAATAAACATGTGGTCAGTGTTTTCCAGCAAGAGTTAATATTCATACCTAATATTGGACCTAATAGACACAATAGGCAGCATGTCAAAAATTCACATATTGCCAGTTTAAATAAGTTGTCTCACTTGTACATGCCGTGTATGACAAGAGGTTCCACCAAGGAGTCTTCAAATTTCTCATTTTGCAGAAGAGAAAATCACAATGAGTTTTATTAATTAGAAAAGAATAGTTTCTTCACACATTCAGGACTCACATAGGGAATAAACCATGTTTATAGACAAAAATTCATAAGAGTAAAAAAAATAGAAATTGTGGTCTTGTTAACTTACAATTTTCACGTGATTCCCAAATGAAGAAATTCTGTAACTGAAAGAAATCATCCAAATATATGTATTTTATATGTGTGTATGTATATATATTTATTTTTAAATATCTTATTTATTTATTCAGGAGAGGCACAGAGAGAGAGGTAGAGACATAGGCAGAGGGAGAAGCAGGCTCCCAGTGGGGAGCCCAAGGCGGAACTCGATCCCAGGACCCTGGGATCATGCCCTGAGCGGAAGGCAGATGTTCAACCACTGAGCCACCCACACATCCCTATGTGTAGTGTATATTTAAATGTGTTTGTGGAAACAGGAATATTTCAGAAGACATTTGGAGAGGTGAGGAGAAACAGTCATGACTGTAATCTATCTTTTTCATAGTAAAAGACTACAAGTGTGCTGGAGAGTAATTTGCTCTTATCTATAAATTCTAAGCTGCATTTATTATTTGACTCAAATGCAACTTCTAAAAGTCTAGAAAAAAATTGAATGAGCATAAAATGACCTGTATAATCATATTCAGTACAACACCTAGCAAAAGGATTTAGCAATACCTTAAAAGGAATTGTGTATACTTGTATATATATTTATATGAAGATATATCATTGTTAAATGAAAAAAGAGAGAAATATCTTTATTCTCCTGTTTCTATTTTTATCTATCCATCTATCATATATTTATCTGTATCCATCTATTATCTATCATCTTTAAGGCCAATATCTTCAAATCTTTCTCAGCTCTGTCTTCATAAAACCTTCTTTCTGTGTCTGCATCAAATTTCTTTCTGTCTCTCTTTTATAAAAATCCTTGTGATGACATTTAGGGCTCACCAAGATAATATATGTATTTAGATATGTATACATAGATATACACATATGTATATGGACTATGTGTAGTATACGTATGTATGCATAGTACATAGTATGTATACATATGCTATGTATGTGTATATGTACATAAGTATATATGCATCTATATATGTGTAGATGTAACATTAACACATGTTATTATATATATTATATATATATACCCTCTGTCTGCTTCTCTTCCTCTTTCTCTGTATCTATCATGAATAAAATATTTTAAAAATATAGATATATACATGCATATAGATACACACATACATACGAGAGCATATATTTATATATACACATATGCATATATTTGTGTGAGATTTTAGTATAGTTGTATACTAAATATCTGTACATATATGCATATATTCAAACATTTGTGCATATTAAACATTTTCTAGAAAGATAGATATCCATTAAATAATCCATACATTTAACATTCTCTTTCGTGATTAATTTAAAAAACTCATAGCCTGTTGTGCACCATAGACAGTGTCTCCTGCTCTTATTTTTTTTTTCCCTGCTCTTAACCTCAATATGTGTAAGAGAACTTCAGTTTAATTTCTCCACAAATGTGCCAAAAGGATTTGCCTGCATAAATATCTCTGGTGGTGTCTATGTAAATATTTCAAGGAACTAATGTAAACACAATAGTCACTTTATTATGATAAAGGTACATTTTTTGCACTTATCAGATTTTGTAGTCTCCCATTAAGTTGGCATGGGGCAATGCTAGATTCAATGATTCTTTTCTAAATCTTGGCTTTCTTCACTGATTAAAAAAAAAAAGGCAGGTTAGATTAGGGTGACAAATATAAGTCTGACACATAGCCTATGCACAGACTTTTAATATTTTATCCTTAATATTTATGACAAACTCATGAGACAGAAATTATTCTCACATTTAAAATCAGGAAGTTGTGGATTAGAAAGGGTCTGAATATTGTGTCAAGTTTACTCAATGGTAGTTGAGATTTGAATCAGAACTTTCATCTGCCAAAGCTCTTACCGCTGAGCCATATGGTGAAGCAGATTAGTTAAATAGGTCTGATTAAATCTCTTCCTACTTCAAATCCTATAGGGTCTTCCACTAAACTTTGAGGTAAAGATCAAAGTATTCATCATGTAATTCAGGGCACATGCTTTCCTCTAGCCCAGGTCCCCAAAGTGGGTCATTCCAATGCTTATCTAGGAGCTTTTTGAACATTTCAGGTTGCGAATTTTTACTATAGTTTTACGAGATGTTCCCATTAGGGGAAATTGGTTGAAAAGAACATGAGAACTCCCTGCATTAGTACTTAAGATAAGGTTTTAGGAGAATCTCCATTGATCTCAAAATAAAAAGGTTAATACAAATCAAACCTCCAGTTAAGTCTGATGTGCTTTTGGTACCGCAAAATACTAAGAGTCTAGGTTATGTGTCCAATTACAGTTCCCAAAACTCTTTCTTCTCTTCTTGTTTTTCTTTTCAAATATTATTTATTTATTTATTCATGAGAGACACAGAGAGAGAGGCAGAGACATAGACAGAGGGAGAAGCAGGCTCCATTCAGGGAGCCCAATATGGGACTCGATCCCAGGACTCCGGGATCATGCCCTGAGCCAAAGGCAAACACTCAACTGCTGAGCCATTCAAGCGTCCCTTTCTCTTCTTGTTTTGATTCTCCTTTTCTTCCCAACTCAATAGCTTGGAAAGCTTTCATATCTCTTCTCTACCTTGTTTTCGAAGCACTATTTCCATCTCTCCTCCCCATACTTCTGTATACATCTGATCAAACTGTCCCAAATCTGCTGCTTAGAGAAGATCTATTGATAATCCATTTGTCAATCTCACAAGGAATCTTTCATGGCTATTTTAGAGCCTCTAGGCAGAACACAGAGTACCTCAGCATCTTTCCTGCCACAAGCCATCTCACCTCCATTAAGCTCCTCACTACCAAATCAATAAAGGAGATTCCTCAGCTGGATGGAGATAGTTGAGAAGTAAAGGGAACCAAATAGGTACAGTCCTTACCCCACTTTCCATTGTGTCAGATGGATCAGACAGGGACTCTGTGAAGGTAGCTATGATGGGAGGCCTGCTATAGGTCAGTCCTTCCTGAAATAACGGTTTCTATTTTCTGATGAAAAACTTAAAATTCTGAAGTACATATTTCTGTAAATGCAGCATGCCTCCTTGTGGGCTGAGCCAAGTTGGAAGAATAATAAGCTCCTACTTAAATATGCACAGAGGATTTGCCTGGTGTTCAAGTCCACACAAGGTCTTCTTTGTATGTCTTGATACTGTGGGTTGGGGAAAGTCTGTTCTAAGTAGAAATATAGGAAAGTGGAAAAACTTCACCTATAAGAAAGTTTCATTTGGAAATGGGCAGTTTGTCTCTGTGCCATATGTAATAACGTCTCTGTGGGTTTCTTCCATAGACTTGGTAAAATGTCTTTCTTCTTGACATGGATCAAAGCTATTTTTATCACTGTCTTGGCATTTCCTCATTATTCTGGTGAGTACATTTTCAGTCCTGGATGAAGCATTTCATGTATCTTAGAAATGCAGCAAACAATCGCTATTATCTAGAAATGGAGGAGTTTGATTTTTCAGATTTATAAATCTTAAACTGGCAAAATGAAACAGAGTATGTTAGAAATACCTTTTAAAATTGTGTCAGTTTCCCACCTTAGAGAGGTGGAGACAAAGAGGTAGGTTAGAATGAGCTGTACTCATAGAATGAACATGTCTTTTTGTTCATCTGTGACTAAAGATATTTACCTATTTTTTCCCCTTTTTTGAAGGTCAGATTCCATGGTTGTTAAATGCAAAGTGTGTAAAGTAATGATGTCTTCTAAGTCCGATCTTCCTTGAGAATCTAATTTGTTATTTGCCACCTCTGAGTCAAGGCTCTGTATAAGGGAAAACCTCCTTGATTCCTCTGCTGACAACTTATGGTCCTGAAAGCCCAACATGGCCCATGAATTTCAGAATAAAGTAGCTGTGTGGTAGTGGATAGATCCCTGATATTAGACCTCAATACTAATTAATTAAGTAATAATTAATTTCTTCGTATTAAGTGACTTTTTGCAAGGCATATAAGTGGCATTAAGCAAGCCATTTTCTTCTTCAACTAGGATGTCTCATCTAAAAAAATGGAAAAAAAATCATGACTATAATGTCTTACAGAAGGGTTTGGTGATTATTAAATAATATATAAGATAATTTTCATGGAGTGAGATTAATTTGGAATTATCTTTCTGCATCTGAATTTACTTTGTAAACTTACTGTTTTGATACCACTATAAGAGGCTCATCTCATTATTTGCAGGGTTCTGATTAGGCAATTTGCATAGTATTTTGTTGCTAAAAGATGTAGATACTTCTCAAGAGACTCTGATGGTTTTCTCCTTTTCCTCTTCTTATTTTTAATTTGTGTGTGTGCGTGTGTGTGTTGGTTGGTCACAGAAACTTCTTTGTATCCTTCACCAGAAGACCGTAAAATGGTAAGTTAATACTGATTACTTAGGGAATTGAAATGTAAGACTTTTTTTTATACCGTAAGTTTTAACAGCAAATTTCACTGTGTACAACAGAATGATCCTTCAAAAGTAACAAAAAGACCAACAAACTGTGTTTTTATTATACTAAGTTCAAGAAACAGAATCTTGCCAGCCATATAAAATCATTTGGTATTAAAGACAAAGTAAAGATATCCCATTACTAAAAAATTCCATCACTGGCCATAGCCTTGCTATAGACAAGTAACTGTTATGGGTTAAGGAATGTTTAAAGTAGAATTGTTTATCCTAGCGAAACATGAGGATTAAAAAAGCAACAATTCAATTTATCAACAGTAGATAAAACAATTATCATATATTCACAGAGTGAACTATTACAGAGAGGTGAAGAAAATGAGCTACAGTTCTAAACATGTGAATAGATAAAACTTAGAAAGATATTTGAAAAGCAGACCATGTAAGAATACACACATTATTGTTTATTTATATAAATAACCAACATGGCCATCCTTAAGCAAATACATATCTACTTGGTTATATACATATATGCAACTACTCATATATATGAATTCAGAAAAGTGTGATAATCTGAAACTATCAGATTACCTAGTAGTGAAACTATTGAGAAAGACAAGGGAATTATAAAAAATTGTTTATGATTTCTTGTGGTATGAAATATAGTTGGCTTTTAAACAGCATGAGTTTAAACTGCATGGGTCCACATATATAGATTTTTTTACAGGAGTGCAATCTTCCTTACGATTTTCTTAATATTTTCTTTTCTCTAGCTTAATTTAGTGTAAGAACACCATGTATAATACATACACAAAATATGTGTTAATTGACTGCTAATGTTATCATAAGGCTTCTGGTCAACAGTAGAGTGTTGGTATTTAAATTTTGGGGAGTCAAAAGTTATATATGGATTTTCAACTATGTGGGGTTGGAGAGTCCATACCTCCAAGACCCTCACTGATCAAGGGCCATCTGGGGGAAAATATGACCCAATATGAGGAGAAGTGAAGGCAGAGTGTCTAAATTATAAAAATACATTCAACCATTTATATGTTTTGAAAAAAATAATGTTGGGTTTGTAAAGATATACTATAAATATTTTATGTATAAGTGGACTATGAGTACCTGGATGTTTATTTTTAAACTTCAATGTAGAATATATTTATTCCATTTTGATGCATGGCATTTCGTATTAAGATTAAAGGACATTTTATTTTAAATATTCATTATTTGATACCTTTTATGTTTTATGTTGTCTTTTTATGTTTAACAGCCAAACTGTGATGTGTATATACATCAGTTACATTTTTGCACAAGAGAAATGGATCCAATCTGTGCAACCAATGGCCAAACTTATTCCAATACATGCGTTTTCTGCAGTGAACAATTGTAAGAACAGAAGACTAAATATGGCTCTTCCAAAATAATGAAGAAACCATCATAAAATGATAGAAAAACCCATGTTTTTGATAGCCTGGGTGCAGTACATACAGAAAATAACTAGTCTCTGTAAAAGCCACAGAAACACACTTGTACCTTTCTCTGAAGTTGTCATTTCTAGAAGCAGTTTTATATTTGACCTCTCAAATATAATTCTGTGGATATTCTGCAAGTGCATAAATCAATTAGCTGAACTTAATTTAGTTATTATGACTTACTGACAGTCTAGTGACTGATATAGTTCCAAAGTCCAGATGATAAATGATAGTCTCCATGGTGTAGCTGCAAACTAACTTGAGCATAAATTGAGCAAGAAACCCTACTAGCTACAGAACTCTGAAATCCATCACAGTGGACCCATTCGTGCTAAGAAGGGCTCCTCTGATGCTCTGTCTCTTGAACTCCGTGACATACTCCAAACCTTCCTTAGTAGTAGAACATTCTCGAACCTTCCATGAAAACTCCCTTCCTGTATCCTTTACTCAAAAGGAGTTTGCAGTCCTTAAGTTTGGTCAACTTTTCTGCAGCACCTTTTTCTATCACGGATATTTCTTCTCTTTTAATCAGAAAAACCTCTAATCCTATCCTCTCTCAGATCTGTGCAGGCTCCACGATTGAGTCAGGACTGAGCATGTAGGAAGAGTTAAACTCAGGTGTGAGGGGAGCATGTGCAGTGCTCCAGAGCAGGCAAAGCCCACATACTTGTAGCATAGCCTCTACAAACTACCCCATTTTTAAATTCTCATTGAGAAACATTTATTGCAATATCTAGGTAGTTTCAAATGCTCTTTTAATACTTTCTTTTTCTTTCCGTTTTTCTTTCTTTACAGCGAGAGTGGTGGAGCGTTTAAGTTTGGTTATTACGGTAGATGCTGATTTTGCCTGAGCTACACAATCCTCTGGCTTTTATTGTAATCCAGTTTTGTGGTAGATTCTACAACCAACCTCCTCAGTCAGAGTTTTAAATTCCTAAATAACCAGACAAAGACTTCTGTGGTATTCAAGATGGGAAACAAGATGTTGAAGAATTTTCCTAAGACCCTATGACTGAAAGATTTTTCTTCTTAAGTTTAGTTATTCAAAAACATTTGAAAACTCTTAATTATGTGTTTCTAAATATAAAACCTAGTGCAATTTAAAATCATAATATTTCAATCAATATAATGTTCAATAATATTATCCTCTTAAAATTCTTTGGTTGGTTGAGTAGGTGGGTTAAAAGATATGAATGCTTTTGGTAACTATAATTAAAAAATATTTTCAAAGATGAACATATAATACATTACTTGTGCATTTATTAAAAATATAGATACTTAGGCTCCTTTTTATCTTAAAGAATCAAAATCTCTAGGAGAGAGATATGGGAACTTGAATTCTAATATGTACTCCATTGATTTTATGATTATCAATGTCAGGCGATATGGACTTAAGTTCTGAAACATAGGTCTATTATTGAAAGACTTGGAGAGTCTGTTAAAAGGTATTGTAAGCTTTCTGAGGTTTGGGAGAAAAATTGTATTATTTTCTTTTTGTCTCATAAACCAGTCAAGAGATAGGTTGATGATCCTGGGGTTCCAGGCAACTCAGTGATGTAGTTTAATCCATCTGTGGTCAAGTCTGATACTTCTCCATTTCTTTCATCTCTCAGCTAACAAGAAACACATTTATTTAGGTGGCCATATGCTCATTTAAAGCTTGATTTTAATGGAAGAAATGTATATTGATTAATAGAATACAAGTATCAATCTGCTACACTATCAGGCCTGCTCTCCTTTTCACTAAACATTTCCACCTTTAAAGTAATGATCTATGTGGGAGTTATATATTCATTTACATTTTTAGTATTGATTCTTAATGAAAGTATCCATTAGAATGCAGACATGCAGAATTAGAATGCACATTATAAAAATGCATTCAGCCACTTTCATAACCTTTTTAATTATAGAGGACATGTATAAAAATATTCAGTGAATGCTGGTAATTTTATAAATGAATTTTTTCCTTTTATTTAACATATTATTTTCTTTAAAAATCACAACTATATGTTAAGCCTTGTATCAATGGGAGGAAAAAGTTGGTAAAGAAAGCAGATACTACTGCTGTCTTCCATGAACTTTGGGTATACTGGTGAAAGTTAGTTTCCATCAGCAATGGGAATTCCACTTTCCCACATGACTATTTTCTACACAAGCTTTGTGAGTCAGCTTCTACATCCCCCACATCACGTAATTTAATTCTTAAGGAAATCTTGTTAGATGGGCATCAGTTCTGCGTTTTACCCCTAATGAAAGTGAGGCACAGAAAATGTAGCAACATTTAAAACTGACACTTGATAAGGAAAAATATAGTGTTTTCTTGCCTTGGGATAAAATACACAAAACTTAAAGTTTGCCATTTTGAAGAATAAGTTTTTTAGTATACATTCATTGACAGTGTTGTACAATCATCACTATAATTCCAACATATTTCCATCATTTATCCCCCCTTCCAAGAAACAAAGAACAACCACACACTTCCCAATTTCCTGTATATCAATTCCTGAGAACCATGAAACTATTTCTTATCTCTATGAATTTGCCTATTTGGATATTCCATATACATGGAATCCTGTAGTATGTGTATGATTTTCATATGGAAGTGAATATACTCATCTATTTATTGTGTGTGGTCTTTCTTTGAGTGATTTCCTGCACTTAGCACAGTGTTTGCAAAGTTTAACCACATTGTAGTATGTATTAGTACTTCTTTCCTTTTTATGACTAATATTCCACCTGTGGGTGTATCACATTTTATTATTTATCCATTGTCAATTCACAGACATTTGGATTATATCTACTTATTGTATTTAATGAATAATATAGCTCTTGAAGTGTGTTGTAGTTGAATTATTCATCCTCATAAAACAAGCAAAAAAATAAATCAATAAATGATCAATTTAATGTTAAAAAATAATGACTTCCATATAGTCACATAGTAGAATGTTACATAGAGATGAAAATAAATGAATTATAGCTCTGATATCAATATATATAAAGATCACAAAGGAGTCTAAAAAGCAAGCCATATAAGAATATATATAGTATTGTTTTCTTTGTAAAAATTACTATGATACCCTAAACTATGCATATATATGAATACATGTATAAATTTGAAATGTATAAATATTTACATTTTGTGAATATATTTTTTGATATGCATTGAAATTACAGAGGAATGCAGGAAATAATGAACAGAAAATTCAGTTTGGTGATTTCCTCTGGTAAGAGGGGCAAGGGAGATGTGATCTGCCGGGGAAGATCATGAGTATGGGTATGGATTTGCTACACTATAAAAATACTCATGCTAATTACTTGGCCTTTTTCTTAGTAGAGGGCTTATATATGTTAAAAAATTGGTAACTTTAAAAACTTTCTACTGAGTTGCAGGTACACAGGTATTTGTCTTTGTACCTATATACTGATTATATTTACCTTATTTCATATGTAAGACATTTCATATAAAGATGAATTTTTTCAAATGTTCATTATCCAATAAACATATGTTGTCTTTCTGTTTTACAGTCAATATGTGAAGTGTATGATAGTCCTGCACAAAGTTGCATTAGAAGATATTATCCAGTCTGTGCAACCAATGGCTGCACTTACTGTAATAAATGTGTTTCCTGCCTTGCCATGAAATAAGACCACAGCAGTAAATATGTGCTTCTAAGTAATGAAACACCAATTACAAAATCTTAGTACCCAAGATCTTAGCATCCATGTTGCTGGTACTCTGAACACAGATACACAGAAAATAACTAATATATCTATAAAAATCAAAAACACACTTGTATCTTTCCTTGAAATTCTTGTTTGTAAAAGTCGTTTTGTGTTTGAGCTCTCTGAACCCTAATCATGCTGGGTGTTCTGGAAACATATAAATCAATTAATTTAACTATGAATTACTAATGACAGATTCTCAACCAATATGACATAATTCCAAAGCTCTGATGCTAATCGGTAGACCTTTGCTATACTCTAAAATCCATTAAATGTGTGACACCTGGGTGGCTCAGCAGTTGAGCATCTGCCTTTGGCTCAGGGCGTGATTCCGGAGTCCCACATCAGGCTCCCTGAGAGGAGCCTGCTCTCTCTCTGCCTGTCTGTCTGCCTCTCTTTCTGTATCTCTCATGAATAAAATAAATAAAATCTTTTTTAAAAAATCCATCAAATTGGCCCAATCATGCTGAAAAGAAACTCCTCTGATGGTCAGGTTTGTCCCCTGAGCTTCATGAGAACCTTTCAAACCTTCTTAAGACTGCAGGGCATTCTAGTACACTTACACCCAAACGTCCTTCCCTTTCTCCTTTAAACTGAAGGAATTTGTGGTCTAATGCCTCTGCCAGGCTTTCCTGCCTTGTCCACATCTTTTTCTCATAGATGTTTCCTCTCCTAAAATCTTTGCTTTACAATTCCAATGGTCATCTGTTTCTCAGGAACCACTCTCACAATCACTAATCCTTTCCTTTCTCAGGCAAGAGCAGGCTCCAAGGCTGAGGGCAGGGCTGAGCAAGTAGGAAGGGTCAGTATCCTCAGAGCAGGGGTGCCTGGGTGGCTCAGTCAGTGAAGCCTCTGACTCTTGATTTCGGCTCAGATCATGATCCCAGGGTCATGAGATCAATCCTGACATTGGGCTCAGCATGGAGCCTGCTTGGGATTCTCTCTTGTCTCCCTCTCCCTCTGCACTACCCACCCCACCCACCCCCCGGGCACCTGTGCATGCTCTCTCTCTTAAAAAAAAAAATTACTCAAAGCAAAGACCTACAGGCTTGGGAGAAGGCAAGGTCCAGAGGTTTCTAGATTGGAGCACAGTGTCTCCCTGGAGTCCACGTTCTAGACTTCATGAAGAAGCACTTTGTGCATTTCTCAGGAGTTTAATGTATTCTTTTAATAACTTCTTTTTTAAAAAAATTCTCTTTTTTTCTACAGAGAAGGTTCTAACAAATTTAAATTGTCTCATTTTGGAAAATGCTAACTTTTGATGGAGTTATATATCCGTAGGGATTTTACTGTAATCATATTTGCAGTGGATTCTACAGCCAATTAGAGTTTTTGCAATCAGGGTCTTAAATTCCTAGAAAACCCCAGGTGAGTCCTCCTATTGGACACAAAATGGAAAACTGGACATTCAAGCTTCTTTCTAATTCTAAGATCCTGGGATGTCAGGGTTTTTATTCTCTATGTTCAATTATTCAATGATACCTTGAAAAAGTAATATATTAATTGCATGCCTGATAACATATAACCTAATGTAATAAAAATTCTAGATATTTTGCTTAATAAAATGCTAAGTGGTATTATTTTTATTAAAATGCCCTTTATATCTTTGGCTGAATAGTAAGTTAACACAAATGCATATTTTTGGTAATTATAAGGAAAAAATTTTAGAACTCAAAAAGTTAATTTCCAAATATTATATTACTTGAGTGTTTATAAAAAGTAGATATCTGAGATCTTCTCTTTCTCAAAGAATCAAAAACTCTTTTTTTAATAAATTTATTTTTTATTGGTGTTCAATTTGTCAACATACAGAATAACACCCAGTGCTCATCCTGTCAAGTGCCCCCCTCAGTGCCCGCCACCCAGTCACCCCCACCCCCTGCCCACCTCCCCTTCCACCACCCCTAGTTCGTTTCCCAGAGTTAGGAGTTTTTCATTTTCTGTCTCCCTTTCTGATATTTCCCACTTATTTTTTCCTCCTTTTCCCTTTATTCTCTTTCACTATTTTTTATATTCCCCAAATGAATGAGACCATATAATTTTTGTCCTTCTCCGAGAATCAAAAATTCTTGAGATTTTCAATCATAGCCGTTATAATGAGTGCATTTATTCTTTTTGTAATAGTTAAAAACACTTTTTTCAAGATATTAAATTTATACATATATGTATGTATACTGTGGCCTTAAATAAGAAAATATAAACAAAGATTAATAGAAGACAGCATACCAAATATTAAATTTGTTGCTTCTCGGTAACGGAGTTATATATGTTCACTTTTCCAATTTTCTAAGTCTTTCATCTTAATAAGAAACATGTAGTGGGCTCAGTGGTTCAGCATCTGCCTTTGGCTCAGAGCGTGATCCCGGAGTCTCGAGATCAAGTCCCACATTGGGCTCTCTGCATGGAGCCTGCTTCTCCCTCTGCCTGTGTCTCTGCCCCCCCACTCTCTCTGTGTCTCTCATGAATAAATAAATAAAATCTTTTTTTTAATAAATAAAATCTTAAAAAAAGAAACATATTTACTATCATAAGGTAAAAAATAATTTTTAATAAAGCAACAAAATATCTAAAGACTTTCAATGCTAAATAGTTGAATTTTACCTGTCCTAACATTCCCAATGATAGATACCAAAATGTTTCCTCCATTTCCCAGGCTGACATTCTGAGTCAGGCTGGGCTTTATAAAGATCCAGAGAAGAATGGAAAGCTTTCTGGGTACTCTCTCATTCAAGCTGAATATCTTCAGCTTGCACAGGAGTGTGATTCCTATACACCCCACAATGCTTTCTGAGCTTCTAACTGAGCATGTCTGTCTTGCCTGTTCTGAACCCGCTTATCTTTACAAACATCCTAATGCTGCTTAGTTCCTCTGACACCAGTGTAGATCTATTAAACAAACTCCACAGGGCACAGTTGGTGATGATTACCAAAGTACCCCCATCACTCAAAACTGTAAATGCACATAACGGGTTAGCACATAACTAACTGGAATTCCAACCCAGATTAGTAGTTGCCATTTATTCAAGGACTAATGAATTAACTGTGCATATGGTACCATTCTGGGTACCATCAAAGAATCTAAACTCTTAAATGAACTATGTACCCCAAAAATAGGAAGCTAAGTGTCTTAATAGAGCCATTCATGGAAGGGTCTGAAGAAGTTTAGAAATGAATATTTTTTCCATCTCTGTGATAAAAGCTGTTTTATAGAGATGGCCATTAGTGACTACAGGCTATCAGTTGATTATGATACCCATGTTAATGGAAGCACAGTCTGCCTTAAGAACTGTGCTTAAAGGGATCCCTGGGTGGCGCAGCGGTTTGGCGCCTGCCTTTGGCCCAGGGCGCGATCCTGGAGACCCGGGATTGAATCCCACGTCCGGCTCCCGGTGCATGGAGCCTGCTTCTCCCTCTGCCTATGTCTCTGCCTCTCTCTCTCTGTGACTATCATAAATAAATAAAAATTAAAAAAAAAAAGAACTGTGCTTAAGGCATCTAGTGCTAAAAATCAAGGAAAGAGCCTTTCTATCTGGCTCTTTGTTCACTTCCCAACTTCCTCTCATCTTTAGTTCTTTCAGGACTCCTATAACAAAACCATATACCATGTTTTGAAAGATGCCTCAGGCAACCACCAATATAAATGTTTCCAGGCAAGGGCACTATTATTCAACTTGACACTTTTCAGGTCCAGAAATATCTAGATGTCACAAAAATGTTGTTTGTTCTACACCGTGGCATTGTACTTATAAGCTCTACAAGAAAACTTAAGTAGAGAAACATGGCACTTCCAATTAGTTTGATTGGAAGGCTCAAACTAATAAAAGACGGCAATTTTTCTTGAAGTGACTCAGAATCAAGAAAGAAATCTGTCAAAATCCCAACAAGATTTTCTGTAGATAAAACCAAGTTTACCTTAAAAATTTATATGAAATTATGAAGAAATAGAATTGCTAAAATAATTTGAAGAAACAATTTGGAAAAGTCAAAATACCTGATTTTGAGTCTTAGTATGTATTTATTATATGGACATAATAATCAAAACAGTGTGGTAGTGGTGGATATGTATCTTCGATATATTCAATATGTATACATGTTTCATGTGTATATTCTATTCCACTGACGTGTATGTACACGTATATTGTAGAGTGCAAAATGGAGTCTCTCATGTCAAGCAGAGACCTGTGTCAAGCAATGACACAAGTAGTTAAAGGTCATATAACTCAGAGATATCAAGACATTGGCCAGGACCAGCATCTGCTGACACTTCCAGAACCAGAGGAGGTCTGCAGGATCCTAAAACTGATTAAATCTCTTTAAAAAGGGAAGGATTTTGACAGCAAACTGTCAGACTCTTCAGACATGATCTCTTTATGTCTGAGCATTGAAAAAGGCAGCTGCCTCTGGAGGCTCCACCCTATTGATGTCCCTGCAGAACAGAAGTGCTCCAAGGCTTGAATGTAAAAAGCTGTAAGTGCCGACATCTGATCCAGATCAGACTGAAGCCTTATCTCAATTGCATGCCCACAAACTTACTTTGCATTTGGTTCATTAACTTCCTACACCCTTCTGTTATCTTGTTTGTTATGTGGTTTGTCTTCTGTCCTGCTCTGTGTGCTGTGTAAGAAGCCAAGTTTCATCACATGGTGAAATGTCATTGACTTTGGAATTCTGAACCTACTTTGTAATTGTGATTTCACTTTGCTTTATGACTGAATAAAGCTGACATGGAAGGATACAACTCATGTATGCGCCTTCATAGCATGCTCATGAGTTGTGTCCCACATGTTCTCTTAGTTCTTATAAAAACCTCATGAGACATTGGCTCCATTCTTTAGCAACATGAAAGTGAGATGGGGAGTTTCACAATATTTAAAAGCTGCCATTTGGTAATGAAAAGACAATTTTAATAGAGAATCTGCTATCCTTTTACTTTTAAAATAGATTCATTGAAATATTTACTTAGCAAAAAAAAAATCATTCTTAGGTATCCAGATTTTTGTAAATATACAGAGATACATAACCATCAATACAACCCAATTTTAGGTTATTTACATTATCCCAGAAAAGCTTCTTTTAACCTGATTGCAGGTAATCTATCTTCCCACTTCCATCTCCAGACAACCTCTAATCTGCATTCTTTCCCTATTGCTTTGTCTTTTCCAGACGTTTCACATAGATAGAGTGAAGCAATACATAGTTGTTCATAGTTGCTTCTTTCACTAGGCATAGTGATTTAGCAGTTCATATACTTCAAATTATCTATCGGGAGTTCATTATTTTTACATGATGAATGGGGTATTCCATTTTGCATTGATGAACCATATTGTGTTTATTTATTTACCAGTTGATGGGCACTTGGATTGTTTCTACTTTTTGGTTATTATGAATAATGATATTAAGAATATTATGGTTCAGCTGGGTGGCTCATTGAGTGTCTGCCTTTGGCTCAGGTCATGACTTCAGAGTCCTGGGATCTAGCACCAAGTGGGCCTCCCTGGTCAGTGGGGAGTTTGCTTGTCTCCCCTGCCTGTGCTCTCTTTCTCTCTCTCTCTCTCTCAAGTATATAAATAAAATCTAAAAAAAAAAAAAAAAAAAAAAAAAAATATTAGGTATACAAGTATTTGTATGAACATATGGTTTTTGTTTCTTTTTCTCTTGGGTGAATAGCAGGAATGGAATAGATGGTTCATATGGTGGATGTTTGTTGAACTTCTTAAGAACCTGTTATCCAAAGTGGCTTCTTATGTTCTCACTAGCAATACATGAGGTTAAACTTTGTCTACATCCTCATGAACACACTTTTTAATTCCCTTTTTTGATTATAGCCATTGTGGCATTTATTATTTTCATAATACCATTTAAATCTTTAAATGAATTCTGTGTATATACCTTATGGTCATAATTTTTGAAATGTCAAATCATAATAAAATATAATATATCAAAATATTAAAATTGGTTGCATCTGCATAATAGAGTTAAGGTTTTATTTTTTATTTTTTTGCATTTTTACATCTCTTTTGTTTCTCTTTGTAATGAAGATATATTTACTATCATAATGGAAAAATTAATTTCAATAAATAAAAAGGTGTCAATGTATTTTATTGATAATCTGACCTAATTTTACCCAACTTTACATTCCTCAGTAGTGATACTAGGTACCATAGTTTCTCCTACTGTCCCCAGATCGACAGGCAGAGTAACCATTGCTTTTATTAAGCTCCAGGCAAGAAATGAAAAAAAATTCTGGGCACTCTCTCAAACAAGCAGAATGTCAGGATATAGTCATTATTGCCATCTGCTATGGACTGAATGTTCATGTCCTGCAAAATTCATATATTGAAATCTTAATCCCCAAGGTGGTGGTGGAGAGAGATAGGCCTTTGGGGAAATAGAGCATGAGGGCAGATCCTCATGATTAGGATTTGTGCTCTTTAAAAGAGACCGCAGAAGGCAGCCCGGGTGGCTCAGCGGCTTAGCGCTGCCTTCGGCCCAGGGTGTGATCCTGGAGACCCGGGATTGAGTCCCAGTCGTCAGGGTCCCTGCATGGAGCTTGCTTCTCCCTCTGCCTGTGTCTTTGCCTCTCTCTCTCTCTCTCTGTGTATCTCATGGATAAATAAATAAAATCTTAAAAAATAAATAAATAAATAAAAGAGACCGCAGAGTACTAACTAGCTTGCCCTTCTGCCATGTGAAGTTACAGGGAAATGTGGCCATCTAGGAAGCTGGATCTCACTAGACATTAAGTCTGCTGAGACCATGATCTTGAACTTCCCAGTCTCTGGAACTGTGAGAAATAAATGTTTGGTGTTTATGAAGTACCTTCTTTATGGTATTTTTGTTATAGCAGCTAAAACCCCATCCATTCATAGTGCTTTTAAACCAGTAAGTGGGCACTCAGAAATTAGCTTTTCTGAACCATCATGTTCTTTTACAAGAGCCCTTTTGGTGTTGTGGTCCTCCAATTCCTCTATGGTAGGGCTATTACACTGTATAAGGCACATGGTTGCAAGTAGTGTTGTGTTTTGCTGATGATTGCAAAAGCCACTTCACTAAACATAATTGTAAATGGCAATTACTACCTAAAGTGGGAAGCTTGTCCAAAATAATATTTTCAATTCATACAACAAATATTGATTGTGCAACCTGAAATTATACAGTAAGGGATGGATATAGAACCCAAAGGTCCAGGAGGAACAGAATGGCTTAAGAAAATGTATTGTAGCCATGACCAAGGAAAGATCCCTGGGTTTCCCTTAACCTGGCACCCAACTCAAATGCATCTGTCCTGCTTTTTCCTCAGAGTCACCACAAAGAGTCCTCTAGCCTCTAGTGACTCTCCAGATATATATACAAAGTCTAGATATCCTGAACTGAATAAATGCTTCAGACAACCATCAGTCCAAATGCAGGTAGAGAGTAAACTTTAACAAACTGTCCAGTATGAAAAATCCAAAGTATGTTAACCAGAGTTTCATTTGTTTTATACCATGACATGGCACTTAAAATTCATACACTTTGAGGAAATAACATTTAATAAAAGATTCATAAAGTAACATGTAATAAAACACTATATGTTGAATGCCATTGTTCTATGTTACAGATTATAACAGCTGAATTATTTGAAATGACTCTAATATCAGGAGCCATGGCAAAACTTGCAAATACAGGTACTTGTGGTATTTGTTTGATAAATAATTTACACACAATAGTAAATCATTCAATTCACCAAGGGTAGATTAATTAATATCAAAGGACCAAAATAATAAAGAACAAATTCATTTTTTTTTTTTCAAATTCACTTTTAAAAATGTGACATAGGGATGCCTGGGTGGCTCAGTGGTTGAGCATCTGCCTTTGGCTCATGGTGTGATCCCAGGGTCCTGGGATGGAGTCCGGCATTGGGTTCCCTGCATGGATCCTGCTTCTCCCTCTGCCTATGCCTCTCTCTCTCTCTCTCTCTCCCCTCTCATGAATAGATAAAGATCTTTAAAAAATTAAAAAAATAAAAATGTGACATACTTTCCATCTGAGGTTTCAGAAATGCTTGGGATACTTAATATTGTGAAGGATCATAAGTCTGGATTAATACATTCATATAACACTATTCAATAAAACCCAGCAAGGCCTAGCGTTTACCAATTTTAATGTTCTAAACTAAAAAAAATTTGCTCTTCTTATAGTAGTAAATGTAGATTAACCCTGCCAGATTTAGATATAGGAGATATGCCTAGTACAAGGTTTGACTGATTTTCATGGTTTTAGGTTTATTGAAATAAATTCACACACAGTAAAAGGAAACATCTATAGCTATAAAGTAGACAAACACAATTATGTAAGCCACTACCCAATTATGTTACAGAATTTTTTCATCAGCTAAAAAACTACCTTGCACCATCTTGTCAATTCCTTCTACCAACCCCAACCTCTGAAAACTACTTACCTAATCTCTGTATTTGTTAACTATACTTAAGTTGAATTCCATTTAGTCACAAGATTGCATAAATAAGAGTGAATTCCTGCATAGTCTTTAACTAGCGTCATGCAGTGCCTACCCTTTACATAACCACAACACGGTGACAAAACCAGCAAACTGACCGGGTATGCTAGTATTGATCAAACTAAAGACTATGCAAAGGTTCACCATTTTTAAAATGAATTCTACTTCTGCTTTTCCTCTTGGTGCCTCAATCTATGAAACTTTCCACTTAACGGGAGCAGTGCCATTGGGAAGACTGGAGCCTGCTCTTGATTCCCATTTGCCCTATTTTTATTATCTCAGTCTCAAAGTCATAGTATTCTCTACCTTTTCCACAACTTTGGTGGCTAATGCATTATGTTCTTCATGAAACTATATTATATAATCCATGTGTCTAACATTAACTTCACTGGTTAATTTCAATATCTTTTAGCCTTCCGTGCTAATAGGCAGCTTTTCTTGCTTGCTCTTGGCCGATAAATCCATAGAAAAGAAGTCCAGTGCCCACCATTTTCAATTCTAGACTTGCATTTACTTCTCCCACAAACATCTTATGTCAGAACAATTGGTCTGCTGCACATTTCTCTGCTGGTGTTCTACATAAAAAAAATAATATGCAAAAAAAAATTAATATGCATACTTTCACTTTAGAATATTAAAGGAACACTTTCTAGACTTGAAAGAATTTAGGTTCTTGCATTGAATTGGCTTTGAATATTATCAGCTTCAAAGTAATGAAGCTTTCTAAATCCTAGATTTCTTCAGTGTTAAAAAATCACTGGAAGGTTTCAGGTGACAAATAGGGTCCACATATACAACTGAAGTGTGGATAGTTTTAATATTTTATCTCTAGTATTTGTGACAAATCTATGGGGCAGAAATTATTGCTCTCAAATTTAAAATACATTATTTTAACTGACTCAGTCAGTTAAAGGTACAACCTGGTTTCGGCTCAGGTTGTGATCTCAGGGTCCTGGGATCAAGCTACATGTGGGGCTCTGTACTCAGCAGGCAGTCTGCTTGAGGACTCTCTCCTTCTGCCCCTCCCTCCTGCACTCACACACTTTCTCTCTCTCAAATAAATATTTTTTTTAAAACACTAAAATACATAAATGTGCATTAGAAAGTTTAGACATGGAGTTCACAGTATTTATATGTAGATGGGATTTGAAGTGAACTCCCAAAGCTCTTTCCATTGAGTCAGTCTATATAGCTGATTTATTAGTTAGGAAGAAAATAACTGAAAAATCTCTCCTTTACTTTAAAAGTTTTCAGTAGTTCCCATGTACCTCTGAAATAAAGATAAATGTACTTAATATATAATATAGGCCAGTATCCACCTAATCTCAACTTCCATCCCCAGCTTTCTTTTCTTCTATCCCAGAATTCAGATTCTGCATTCTAGTCCAGAGGTTCTCACACCTGACTACACTTGAATCTCACCTAGGGGCTTTTAAAACACAGCAATGACAAGGGTTCATGTACTAATCATTGACTCATGGTCTTGATGGTGAATTGGTGCATCGTCGGCCTGCAAAATGTTTCCAGGTGATTCTAACATTCTTCAAGTTTTGAAAACCACTTAGGACTTAAAACACTTGTTAAATTAACACTTGCAAACTCCTTTTGCCTAGTGTGATGCCCTTGTTCCTTTCCTTGTTCACCTGCCTGGAGTTTTCACATAGCTGATCTATCTTACAATCTATAACCACACTAACTACCTTCTTCATTCTCATATTTCAGGGTTCATCAGACGAAATTATCTCCAAGGCTCCTGCTGAGAAAAGATGCAGTGTGAAATATTTGTGAGGCATCTCTCATGACCTGCTTTACAACCTCAAGGGAGGACACGGAATACCTGTGTTTTGTCTGCCCTAGGCCATCTATCTTACCCCATAAAACTCCTCACTCATGTATCAATAAAAGATTCAGCTTGTTGAATACGGATGGTTGCATACTTGGTATGATCTCAATACCTTAAGTTATAATGTGTTTTGTGTGACCTACCTTACAGAATGTTCCATGTGTGCTTGAATAGAATGTGTATTCTGATTCTGTTGAGTGGAATGTTGTGATGTATCTGTTAGGTTCCTTCAGTCTGCAGTGTTGTTCAAATCTGTTGTTTTGTTATTGATACGTCTGGATGTTCTGTTATTGAAAATGGGATATTAAAATCCCCTGCTATTATTTGTTGCTGTGATATGCTCTGATTTCATTCTCTTTTTCTTTTGTGTATCTTCAAGAAGTATCATTTTTTTGATTACTGTGGGGCTTACATAAAACATCTTATGGTTATAGCAATCTATTTTACGCTGATAATAATTTAACTCCAATCACACACAAAAACTCTACACTTTTGCTTTTCCCACACTTTATGTTATTGATGTCATACTTTATCCATTTTTAAATGTAACTTTTTACTGTTGAGAAAATACTATGTTTTTATCATTGAGTTGTAAGAAACCTTATATTTTCTGGATACAAGTCTCTAATTACCTATATGGCTCGTAAAGACTTTGCCATTATGTGGATTGCTTTTTCCCCTTATGGTATTTTTCAAAGCATAAAACTTTTAGTTCTGGTGAAGTCCAATTTATCTGTTTTTTGCTTTGTTGCCTGTGCTCTTGATGTCAAATAAAAGAAATGATTGCCTTATGCAAGATTGGGAAGATTTTTCTCTTACATTTTCTTCTAGTCTTATCGTTTTAACTCTTGTTTACATGAGTTAATATTTGCATATGGTGTAAGATGGTGTCTAATTTCATTATTTTGCATACAGACATTCAATTGTAGCAGCACTTTAAAATTATAATTTGCTTAGGAACAAATTAAACAAAAAATGTAGAATAAAAATACAAAATACTGTTGAGAAAATTAAAACCTATATAACTAGAAATATATCCCAGACACATGTTTTAGACTTGACATTGTTAATATGACCATACTTCCCAAAATGATCTACAGATCCAACACGTTCAAAATTTCAGATGCCTTTTTGAACAGAAATTCAGAAGGCCATTTAACATACTTTCTGTAATTTCAATCCTCTGAAATGTATTCAAGTTTATTTCATAATCTAACATTTGTGATATCCTGTAGTATGTTCATATGTACTAGAGGTGAAATAGTATTCTGCTCTTTGGGGGTGAAATTTTCTCTGGGTATCTGTTAGATCTGTTGGTTTCTAGTGATCTTCAAGTCTTTAATTTCCTTGTAAGTCTTCTGCCTATTTGTTATTCATTGAACATGGAATATTGAAGTCTCTAAGTACTACTCTCAAATTGTCTATTTCTCTTCTCCATTCTGTCAGGTTTTCCTTCATGCGTTTAAAGTTCAATTATTAAGTGTATATATGTTTTAATGTTATGTCTTTCTGATGGATTGACACTTTTCTCGTACAATTTTCTTCTTTTATTCAATAAAAAATTTTTGTTCCATATTTCATCTGATATGTAGCTTCTTCAGCTCTCCCTCTCTCTCTTTAAATATTTATTTATTTGTTAGAGAGAGAGGGCAGGAGAGCAGTGGGGAGAGGTAGAAGGAGAGACAGTCTTAAGCACACTCTGAGCTTAGCATCAAGGCTGACATGGGGCTCCATCTCATGACTCTGAGATAACCACCTAAGCTGAAACCAAGAGTTGGATGCTTAACCATCTTTGCCACCCAGGTGCACCCTGAGTTCTTTTTTCTTGTTATTATTTGCATGGCATAACTCTTTTCATTATTTTAATTTCATATTATTTGTGTCTTTTTTTTTAATTTTTATTTATTTATGATAGGCACACAGTGAGAGAGAGAGGCAGAGACACAGGCAGAGGGAGAAGCAGGCTCCATGCACCGGAAGCCTGACGTGGGATTTGATCCTGGGTCTCCAGGATCGCGCCCTGGGCCAAAGGCAGGCGCTAAACCGCTGCGCCACCCAGGGATCCCTATTTGTGTCTTTAAACCTAAAGTGTGTCTGTTGCAGACAGCATTTAGCTGGTTCACTTTTAAAAAATCTATTCTTCAAATCTTTGCCTTCTGATCGGAGTGTTTTTTGTTCCATTTACATTTCATGCAATTAATGGTAAGTTAAGGCTTATTTCTGTTCAGTTGCCTTACTATTTATTTTTCAAATGTCTAATATCCCCTCTATTTCCCTACTACTTCCTTATTTTATTAAACATTTGTTTTCTAGAGTAGCGTTTTCATTCCTTTGTAATTTCTTTACTTTGAAATTATGTATCTTCCAACATAAGATGTACTGAGAATGTTTGCTTTGGACTTCTTTAGGGATAGGATCCATTTCTTGGCCACATTCTTCCACCTATATACAGGTAGAAGAGGATTACAAGCCTGCCTCCAGTTTCAAAGTTTAGCTTATTTGATTTTCTGGATGATTGAAGTCATCTGCCTACATGGAATTCCATGGTCAGTTTTTCTGTTTTTATAATTCTTCATAAATTTGACTCTTTGTTTTCAATTTCTAAAACACTCTCCTAAGCATCATAGGTTTCAAGATATTAGAAAGGGGACTATAATGATCATCTAGTTCACCATCGTCAAGCCAGCAGTATTTTGGGAACTTCTAAACTCATGTTACAGGCTAGATGTGAAAGATTCACTCATCTCCACTTCAAACAAGCTCTTTTATTTTTATTTTCCTCTAAATAGATATATATTCCACACAATATCAAATTTCAAAGATAGATTTAATGTTAGGACATTTTGTAAGTCATCTTTGTACTCCAAAGTTGTCATTTTACAGAAGACAAAATACCTATGAATCAAGTTAGCCAGAGAGTAATAATTTTTTCACACATAGAAGACTTTAAAAATTAGGAAGGTATATCATGGTTTTAGATAGAAATACTTGAAAGCATAGAAGAGAAAAATCGTGATTCTATTAAATTGTTTGGACAATTTTGACTCCTAATGAATAAATCTTGTAATTGAACAAAATAGGTTTAACATAAAAAAATACAACAATTTCCTAGACAACTTTGATAGTAGAAATATCATAATTCTATATAGGCATTACAACATTTATTATAGAGTATAGATCTATAAATACTTATAGATCTTATTTATTTATTTCTTTATTTATAATAATAAATTTATTTTTTATTGATGTTCAATTTGCCAACATACAGAATAACACCCAGTGCTCATCCTGTCAAGTGCCCCCCTCAGTGCCCGTCACCCATTCACCCCCACCCCCCGCCCTCCTCCCCTTCCACCACCCCTAGCTCGTTTCCCAGAGTTAGGAGTCTTTATGTTCTGTCTCCCTTTCTGATATTTCCTACCCATTTCTTCTCCCTTCCCTTCTATTCCCTTTCACTATTATTTATATTCCGCAAATGAATGAGAACATATAATGTTTGTCCTTCTCCGATTGACTCATTTAAATCTATAATTATCTCATAATAAAAGGTTAAAATAGAAAATTAAATAGCTCTACTGAGTCTAATGTGCTTGTAGTGCAGAAAACTTTTAAGAGGTCATGCCTATGTCTAATTTTAGTTCCCTGAACTCTTTTTCTTGCTTGGATTCCCTTTCCCCTTTCTAGGCCACTTGCTTGGAGAAGTTACTCATCTCTTCTCTATCTTAGAATCCGTAATCGCTCTTGTTACTTTTTTCCTTCCCCAGATTTCTGTTTATCACATCAAATTGTCTTCAAATTGTCTCCAACTTCACATGAGCTACTATAAAGCCTTTATGCAGAACATAGACTATATTTTATTCATCCCCTTGGGCCATTTGTTTTACCCATCTAGCTCCTCACACACAGATTAAAGAGCTCTTCATTCCCACCAACAGTGCAAGAGGGTTCCCCTTTCTCCACATCCTCTCCAACATTTGTTGTTTCCTGCCTTGTTAATTTTCCCCATTCTCACTGGTGTGAGGTGGTGTCTCATTGTGGTGTTGATTTGTATTTCCCTGATGGCAAATGATGTGGAGTATTTTCTCATGTGCTTGAAGGCCATGTCTATGTCTTCCTCTGTGAGATTTCTGTTCATGTCTTTTGCCCATTTCATGATAGGATTGTTTGTTCTTTTGCTGTTGAGTTTAATAAGTTCTTTATAGATCTTGGATACTAGTCCTGTATCTGATACATCATTTGCAAATATCTTCTCCCATTCTGAAGGGAAAGGAGAAAAAATGAGTGGGAAATATCAGAAAGGGAGACAGAACATGAGAGTCTCCTAACTCTGGGAAACTAACAAGGGGTGGTAGAAAGGGAGATGGACAGGGGGTGGGGATGACTGGGTGGACTGGCACTGAGAGGGACACTTGATGGGATGAGCACTGGGTTGAACTCCAATAAAAAAATTTTAAAAAAAGAAAAAAAAAGAAAAGCTAAAAAAAAAAAAAAAAAGAACTCTTCAGCTGGATCTGTGTAAATGAGGGGAAAAGTCAAACAAGATAGCTAATCTCCAGAGCTGTTAACCTCCATCTTCATTTACCTTTTCTGTGTGAGATAGGTCACGTGGGGGATCCTGAAACATAGCCTTAATGTATGACATCCCTTCCAGAAACAATATAGTTCTTATTTTCCTGAGGAAACATTCAAAAGTAAATGTTTTCTTTAAATGCAACAAACAATCTTTTAGGCTTACCAAAGGACTGAGAGAGTAAGTAACTCCTTATGTATGACAAGAAGACTTTATTCCTACACTTTTTCTCACATAGTTAGGAGGTCTTCTGTTCACATGTGTTTTGTTGATCTTTGGGTTGGGATAAGAAAAAGGGACTAGTTGCTTTAATTTGGATTCTAGATATTAGAGAAGTCCCTTTGCAAGTAGCAAACTTTTGGAAAAGTGGACCCAGATTCTGGTGGTTTATCCATTGGAAATGTATAGGTCATATACATATATCTCTTTGCTCTGTCAGCTAAGAGGCCCTGAGAGTGCCTGAGAGCATACCTATCACCTAGATTGTGATTTCTAAACCTAGTCTTCAATGAAAGGAAATCAGGGTCTTTGGAGAAATGGCTGACTTTAGGACTGAGGCACCAGATAGAGAAGTTGAGCCTGAGGCAACTTGCAGTGCCAAAAAATAGGGAAGTAAACTAATAGAACAATGGTGGTATGCCAAAGAGACACAGATTCCAATCTCCAAAACTGTAAAGAAGCATGCTTTGGTAAAAAGTGTGATTATGACGATAAGTATATATTCCAGGGTAGAGACTACTCAAATGAACAACATAAGTTCAAATTGACTTTTTAGAATATTATTAACTAATTGAATCTAAGTTGTTTGAGGTAAATGATCTTATCTGTTTTGCTTACCATTCTATCCCAACTGCTTCTCACTATGGCTAGCTTAGACATTTAATAACATGTTGAATTTTTAAAGAGCTTTAATATAGATATTGCCAAATATTAGTTCTTGTGCATTTATTACCTAAAGCAAAGGATATTGCATAGCCTATTGGAAAAATTTGTACAAGATCTTGAAACAATTTGGTTCTCTAGCTGCCTACACTAACTTAAGGACGGGATGAATAAATAAAAGCCTACTATTTACTTATTTTTTAAAATTTTTATTTAGGGGGACACCTGGGTGGCTTAGCGGTTGAGCATCTGCCTTTGGCCCAGGCCATGATCCCAGGGCTCTGGAATCAAGTTCTACATCAGACTGACTGTTCAGGGCGGGTCTGCTTCTCCCTCTGCCCTCTACCTCTCCACTCTGCTCATTCTCTCTCTCATGCACACATACTCTCTCTCAAATAAATAAATAAATAAATAAATAAATAAATAAATAAATTTTTAATTAAATAAAATTTTTATTTAAATTCAATTTAGGTAATAGATAGTGTATTCTTAGTTTCAGGGGTAGAATTTGGTGATTCACCAGTTGCATATAACACCCAGTGCTCATTACATCAAGTACCCTCCTTAATGTCCATCTCCTCACCTACTTCCCCTCCAGCAACCTTCAGTGTATCCTATAGTTAAGTCTCTTATGGCTTGCCTCCCTCTCAATTTTTATCTTATTTTATTTTTCCTTCCCTTACCCTGTGTTCATCTCTTTTATTTCTTAAATTCTACATACAAATGAAATCATATGGTATTTGTCTTTCTCTGACTAGCTTATTTCACTTAGTATACTATCCTTTAGTTCCATCCACATCATTGCAGATGACAAGAATTCATTCTTTTTTGATGGCTTAGTAATATTCCAGTGTGTGTGTGTGTGTGTGTGTGTGTGTGTGTGTGTGTGTGACATCTTCTTTATCCAATAATCTGTCAGTGGACATCTGGTCTCTTTCCATAGCTTGGATATTGTGGATATTGCTGCTATAAACATTGGGGTGTATATGCCCCTTTGAATCACTATGTTGTATCCTTTAGATAAGTACCTAGAAATGAAATTACTGAGTCCAAGGGTAGCTCTATTTTTAACTTTTTGAGGAATCTCCATACTGTTTTCCAGAGTGGCTGCACTAGTTTGCATTTCCACCACAGTGTAGGAAGGTTCCCCTTTCTCCACATCCTAGCCAATATCTGTTCTGGTTTTGACTGGCGTGAGGTGCTATCTCATTGTGATTTTTTTCTTTTTTCATTTTCTTTTTCATTGTGATTTTGATTTGTATTTCCCTGATGGCAAGTGATGTGGAGCATTTCTTCATGTGTCTTTTGGCCATTTGTATGTCTTCTTTTTATTATTTATTTATTTATTTATTTATTTATGATAGTCACACAGAGAGAGAGAGAGAGAGAGGCAGAGACATAGGCAGAGGGAGAAGCAGGCTCCATGCACCGGGAGCCCGACGTGGGATTCGATCCTGGGTCTCCAGGATCGCGCCCTGGACCAAAGGCAGGTGCCAAACCGCTGGCCACCCAGGGATCCCCATTTGTATGTCTTCTTTGAAGATATGTCTGTTCATGTCTTCTGCCCATTTCTTGACTAGATTGTTTTCTGGATATTGAGTTTGATAAGTTCTTTGTAGATTTTAGATACTAGCCCTTTATCTGATAGGTCATTTGCAAATATCTTCTCCCATTCTGTAGGTTGTCTTTTGGTCTTGTTGACTGTTTTCTTTGCTATGCAGAAGAGAGTGGACATCCCTGTCATGTTCTTGACCTTAGGGGAAAAGCTCTCAGTTTTTCCTTGTTTGAGGATGGTATTTGCTGTGGGTCTTTTGTATATGGCTTTTGTGATCTTGAAGTATGTTCCCTCTACTCCTACATTGTGGAGCGTTTTTATCAAGAAAGGATGCTGCATTTTGTCATGCCTTTTCTGCATCTATTGAGAGGATCATATGAGGTGTGATTTTAAAAGTTTCCTTCAATCCATAGATGATGCATGCTTGAAAATCTCAGCCCTAGATAATGACATTAAAGACTATGTTGCAATCAAGTGTGTCATGTAGAAGTAGTAAGTGTAATCGTATAAGTCATTATGACCTCATTGCCAATTCACTTATCATCTGAGAAAGCTAGACATTTTAGCCAAGACTTTGTGGTAGGAAACACAGTCAAGAGTGATATCAAGGTCATATGGTGAGCACCTTCAAAGCAGTCAAAGCAGACACTGATGGTATCCATATCCCCTTGGTATTCACCTCTACATACAAAAGGCTGCTTACCCAAAAACCTATAACTCTATCTGAGGGTGCAAGTGTAGAAAAGTTAATGACTATGGAATGACCCTTCAACAATGATGGTAGGGATATCAGTGGTTAATAACCTAGCTTTCCAGACCCTTAGTTGGAACAACTTGGAGGTGTGTTCTGTACTGTCACCCAGAGTTCCCTATAGGATTGAACTCCCATTGCCTATATTGGTAACCAGCATGAAAGTGTGCACTCTTTGTTGGATTTTTATTCTTTCCCTTCTTAGTCCACTACTCTCTTGTTTCCTGGTGTTCTTCATAGCTAGATTCACACACGAAAGTTCCACTATCAATTCCAATATGTGTAGAAGGGGCAGTGTTTCTCCCATACCACCAAGCAATTCTCTGACACCAGCTGGGTGTCTTACAACTTGACTCAATTCTGACACTATCTACCTGGAGATAGCATCAGCTTGTGCAGGTTAACAGCTCAGTCCAAGAAGACTGCTCCTACTTCAAATGCCAATCAAAAATACAGGTTGCTTTATATGCTTCTAACCATTTGGCCATAAATCCGAAATTTCCATGATCCACTCAGTTAGTTAGCTAGAGTGGCTCGCAGAACTCAGGAAACCTGTTTACTCACTAGGTTACTGATTCACTACAAAAGATATTAAAGGATATGAGTCAACAGCCAAGTAAAGAGATATGTATGCTGAGGTCCCAAACAAAGGAGCCTCTGTCTTTGTGGAGTTTGGGGCCTGGCATAATGGCATGTGGAAGTGTTCTGATTCACCAGCTTGGAGACTCTGTATACTCATTCCTTTTTGTTTTTTATGGAGGCTTCATTACACAGGCATGATTGATTAAATCATTGGCCATTGGTAACTGATTCAACTTCCAGCCCCTCTTACTTTCCTGGACATCAGGGGATGGGACAGAAAGTTCTAGACCTTTATTCCTGCCCTGACAACCAGCCTCCATCCTTAGGTGCCTACTAAAAGTCTTCAGATTAACAAACCCAATTGTGGTGGGAAGGGGCTCGTTATGAAAAGATACCCATTTTACCTTTATTGGCTCTGAAGCATTTTCAGGAACTGAGGACAAGAGACCAAATATGAGGACAAAAAAGGGTCCCATTGCTCTTATTGGTCAGCAAATTCCAAGGGTTTGGGGAACTGTGAGCCAGGAACTATGGAAAATGTCCAAACTATATGACATTTGGTCATCATCACTCACATGACCAAAATATATTCCTAAATCACAGTATCTCACACTCAAACCTGTGACTCAGGATTTTTCTTTGGGGAAGCCCAAATCAAGATGGCAGCCTGCAAGTTTTTGTTTGGGTTCCCCCATATCTCTTGTTCTTTCTGTCATTCTCTATACCTCATATTTCCAACTGCAATTCCAACTCCAACATTCAGAGGCTCTTTTTCTGCTATAGCTATTACTGCAGGGTGGGAGTAATATTTATATAGTAATCTTCCTGGGATAAGGATTAGATATTCAGTATTGATAGTACCACAGAAGCTTCCTGAGACAAGCAAGCCACATAGAATAACATTTAGGAAAAGGAAAAACATAAAAAAAAAGTTTTCTCTGCAGAGCTCAAGACCTCAACCCCTTTGACAAACAATTCCTAAATGAAATCAGGAAAGTCAAGTTTGGGCTAGCTGCAGGTTATCTGACATCTCCCGCATCAATGCCTCCATCAACAAGATTTGGAGATTATATTCATCCTCAGACTTGTTGACCCAGATGGTATTACAGTGACCACATCAAGTTCATCAGACTCCTTGGAAAGTGTAGTTTTTATGCTGTAGGGACCAAGGCCAGGCCACCCCAAGATGAGTACTTTAACATGAAGATTATTTTGAGTTAAAAAGCAATTGAAGCCCCATAGGTTTAAGAAAAAGTCTTTACATCTCCCCCCACCCTGTCAGCTACCTAAAAAGTGTTTGGATAGAGAAACTGTTCCAAGAAGAGAGCTCCCACCATAACTACATTCTGATATGAACTAGGTATGATAAGGAAGAGCCTGGAAAGATCTACCTGATCCAAATTTTCTGTCTTATTGTTGCTCATGGATCAGCAAATATTTACTTACTAAACATGCACTCTTTCATCTTCCTGTGAATTGCATTGATTCCCTTTGAAGTCCCAGGCCCCTACTCCCTTCTCCTTAATTTAGAATGATATATATACCTTATTTCGCCTGGACGTTTTTGGAATTTCCATGTCTGTGTGGATTCCCTACACTTACACTATTAAATTTGATTTTCTTTCCTGTTAATCTAGTTCCTATCAACTTGACTCTTTGGCTGGAAGAACCTGGGAGGGGACAGAAAGTTCTTGCTCCCTGACAATATAGAACTGGAAAATATTAACATTTCTAAATCTTTTAAGGCATACAGTGTACTGAAGGGAGTAAGTACTTTATGAAAATAAAAACAATAATTAACCACTTAAATTTGATATTGCTAAAATCTGACCAAACTACTGTAGTATTTAGACAATGATGACAAGGCAAAAACAAGTAACTTTCAAAACAATCTCTTTCAGATCTGGCATACTAATTATTTTTTAACCTTTTTTCCCCTTTCTTACAAAGCAATGAACAATGCTGACCAAGTCTTAAATAAAGGGTGACTCACTGAAACCTTCAAATAAATAATAGTACTCAAAGTTTATATCGTGTTTTTTTTTTTTTTTTTAAATTTTTTTTATTTTACTGCAGAGCTCTAAAGACTATCAAATAATCATGGGACTTGCTAGGTCACCTATTTTATACCCAACGCCATCTTATCCTTTGCCTTTTTGAAGAATTTTAAAAAGTAATTTCATGAATATAATCACTATATTCTTTTTTCAAATTTTTAAATTTAAATTCAATTTAATTAACATTTAGTGTATTATTAGTTTCAGAGGTAGAATTTAGTGATTGGTTGCATATAACACCCAGTGCTCATTACATCAAGTGCCCTCCTTAATGCCCATCACCCAGTTACCCCATCCCTCTACCCACCTCCCCTCCAGCAACCCTCAATTTATTTCCTATAGTTAAGAGTTCTCTTATGGTTTGTCTCCCTCTCTGGTTTTGTCTTATCTTCACTACATTTTAAAAGGTCCTAGAAATAGAGATTTATTAATTCATCATTTATTTTTTCAGTTATTCATCAATATAATAAATTTTCCATTCATCCATCCATTCATCCACCCACTCATCCATCTACTTCCAAATGTTTATTAAGAAGCCACCACATGTGAGGTCTTACGCTATATAGTAGTGATCAACACAGATATGGGACTGAGTTCTCATGGAACCAATGGTATGGTGAATTCTATAGCATAAATTCTTTTTGTAAAGCTTTTATTTATTTATTTATTTATTTTTTATAATTTTTTAAAAGATTTTTTATTTATTTATTCATAGAAACACACAGGGGGGGGGGGAGAGACACAGAGGGAGAAGCAGGCTCCATGCAGAGAGCCTGACGCGGGACTCGATCCAGGGTCTCCAGGATCACACCCCAGGCTGCAGGCAGTGCTAAACCGCTGCGCCACCAGGGCTGCCCTTTGTAAAGCTTTTAAAAAAAGATGTATTTATTTATTTGAGAGAGAGAGAGAGAGAGAACAAGGGGGAAGGGAGAGGGAGAGGGAGAGAAAGAATCCCAAGCAGACTCCCTACTGAGTGGGGAACCCAACACAGGGTTTAATTTCACAACGCTGAGATCATGATCTGGGCTGAATTCAAGAGTCGGACATTTAACTGACTGAGCCACCCAGGCACCCCTATGGCATAAATTCTAATAAGATTTCTGTGATTATACTATTTCCATCTAAAATATTTTTTGAAATAGGTTTTTCCTAATTAAGACTCAGGTAGCTAATTTGCGATATAATATAATACATTTAAACTACACAGATAAAAAGGTAGGAACACTTAGAAAGAGAACGAAGGCCTTGTGTAAATAGAGCTGAGTTCAATACACCCAGGCCTATGGAGGCTGAACTGACTAGATCACACTGTGAGGTGTGCCCATCCTTCACTTGGCAAAGAAGGGTGGGGCCCATGGAAAGCAATATTCTAGTCAACCTGTTTTAATGTTCTGTTGAGTTGCTTTTTTTTCTTTTTAGTAAGTGAACAGAGCCTGCAATCAAGGCAAAGTCTGGGATAAGTATATCTAAGATTCTCATGTCACAAATTCTTCTGTTCCCTGGTTCCTAAAGCTCCTAAAAGGGCAGATTAATAATTATTCCTGATTTAGGGAACAAACTGAATCATCATGCTGAAAGAAATAGAACATTTCCTCTTGAGAAATAGATATTTCTGGCACATCTTGCTTAGCCTTGGATGTCTTTAAGGTGGGGTTAGCTCACCCACAGAGCCAACTTCTTAAGAAGAGTAAATGTACTCACCTTTATTGTCGTGGTTTCACTACAGCAATTGTTGTAGCTATATTTTCTTTTTTTAAAGAGTTTGTTTATCCATTCATGAGAGACACAGAGAGAGAGGCAGAGACAGAAGCAGGATCTCTGCGGGAAACCGGGACTTGATCCCGGGACTCCGGGACTATGCCCTGAGTCAAAGGCAGACACTCAGCCACTGAGTTACCAGGCAACCCTCTTGTTTTTTTGTTTGTTTGTTTGTTTTTTATCTGAGACAGAGGTGGGTTGAACAAACCTGGTGATCTAGATCTTTCCCTCCCCCTACCTGGGGAAACTGTTGATAAACTACAAGAGAATTAGGCCTTAAATGTATAGACCCAGAATGGCAGAGCAATTGTTTGTCCTGCAGGAATTCTGAATGACTCACATTTGACTGAAGATTCTGTTCTCATGTTCATATCTTCATTATAATAATTGTTGTATCATAATATAGTTGTTTTGTACATATCTCCATTATTACTATTCTCTACGTGTCACCTTTATATCAGTTTTTGGAGCATGGTATATTTGCTTATTTGTGTGTCCATGTTTGCTCACTGGACTATGAGTTTCCGCAGGGCAGAAGTTGTATCTTTTCCCATTGATATATCCAGCAACTAGCAACTAGCACTGTGCCCTGAACATAGAGGAGCTCAGTAAGTGTTTGTTGAGTGAATGAATGAAGGAATCTCTCTGAATGCTCCATAGTGAGGGTTTAGGAGTCTATCTGAATTGGTTGTTAACACAGTCAGTCTGCACAGTTGGCTGTTCTGTTCATATGCGGGCCTGTTTTGTTTTTCTACAACATTACTAATATTCAGGGTATTATTATATCCCGCTATCTTCCAATGGAGTTGCTTTTATAGTCTGGATGAAAAAACTTCTGCATTATTTCAAATGATTGTGAAATAATAAAGCAAATAAAACCTCAAATGCCAGAAAACATTATTTCCAGGGAACTTTACAAAAAATAGCTCTACAAGATCCTCTTACAAAATATACACAAAAGGAGAAAATAGTGTTACAGATTACTGAGTGCCACGCATTATTTTTACAATAGGAATAAGAATGTTTGCTATGCAGCAATGTGTGGTTAAGACAAAAATATCTTCTCAAGTAAGCCAGGGTATTTTCTCCATGTTAAGCCACAGCATGGAACAGTGAGGGAGAAATGATTTATTGATGATAGCATTTAAAAACTACTTTTCTGAATCAATTCTTGTTTAAATAGGACAAGGTATGGGCAGCCCGGGTGGCTCAGCAGTTTAGTGCCGCCTTCAGCCCAGGGCCTGATCCTGGAGACCTGGGATTGAGTCTCACGTAGGGCTCCTTGCATGGAGCCTCCTTCTCCCTCTGCCTGTGTCTCTGCCTCTCTCTCTATCTCTGTGTCTCTCTCTCTCTCTATGTCTCTCATGAATAAATAAATAAAATCTTAAAAAAATAGGACAAGGTGGAAAGCTAAAGTTATTTGGGATTTTGGAGGATCTGGACATAAGGGCATAAAGACATATGCTCGTCATTGTTTAGAGCATACATCAGGTATAGAAATATTAAGTTTCTGATTTCATCTGGTAGGATTGAGTGGAGATATATTTAACAGAAAACTTTACATAATAGTGGATTAAGCAAAAGTGTTTCTTTTATTTCATGTAAGAGAATTCCTTAGGTAAAGAGTACAGGATTGCCATAAAGACTCCTTCTTTTTGCTTCACTGCCATAAACATTCAGCTTCCATTCAAATTTGCCTCATGGTTCCAACATTGTTGCTGATGTTCTAGCCACCACATCTGCAACCAAGGTAGTAGGAGGAAGGAAGGGGGAAAGGGCACTCCTTCCTACTAAACCAGCTCTCTTTAAAGGAACTTCCTGGAAATTCTCAGCCGGTAATTTTCACTTACATCTCCTTGACCACTTCTAGTGGTGAAAGAAGCTGGAAAACACCATTTTTAAGCTGTGTACATTTGTGGCCCCAAAGAAAATTTGAGTTTTGTTACCAGGGAAGAGAGGAGATAGCTGATGAGTAGCAAACCAGCAAGTCTCTGCTACTGGACGAGCCAGACAGAACACAGCTAAAAAACCATAATTTTTCTTGGAGTTATTGAATAATCAGGGACTAATGGGCTAATGTACGTATAGATACTCCAAGTGTGAGCACATTTCATGCCTGTGGCCAGAGCAGGGAGGCCAAGAGTACTCTCTAGGGGAAAAGCAGGCTGTTGATCTGTTGAAAAGTCTCATGGGGTAGTTAATATTCATTATGCTGGTGAATTTACCAAAGTTCAGGGTTTGACCTTCATTACTTCAGGGATTGAACCTTGATTCTTACCAGCACAGAGAGTGAATTTGACCCTGGAAGAGAAATTCAAATAACCCTAATTTGGTTAAAAAAATTATCACAGATGTGGAAATCACAATATTTATTAATTTGCAATAAGAAATAACTGTCACAGGGAGCAGAGTGCTCACAAAAGTTTGGTTGATGAGCATGGGATTAGAAAAAGACCAAGTTAGTCAGCTGAATGCTTAGTGAAATCAGGCTAACATGAGCATGGGCTTGGAAGTCTAAGAGCTCGCCTTCCTCCCTTCCTCATCAATTCTGGTTGGTCCACTGCCTGTGTTGCCTGCTTTTCCCTGTATCCATGGCTATCCTCCTTTCCTTCAGACTGGGATGCTCATCTGGAGAATTGTTAATCTTCAAACAGATTGCAGGCAGTCTTGCAGGCTTGTGAACTTCAACAACTCTTCAGAGTGATCTTGTGGATCTCTGCCCTGAGACAATATATATGAAGTTTAAATTTTAACTTTCAAAGGACAATTTCATTCTACTTACTCCTGAGTTTTCAAGAGAAGCCTCAGTGTAGACCCTTCTTGAACACAATCTTTGCATGCCAATCTGGAGTTGACTGATGTAATTCAGCAAAAAGACTGAGCAAGTTAAGGTTAGTAAACAGGAAGTCAAAGTGTGAAACCTTAAAAGCTGGGCTTAGTCATTCAAGATACAAGGAACCCACCTGTTCAGCCAGCATGCACTTGATACTCAAATGTCTCCTAAGACAACGTATGAGTAGCTGTGTGTTGTGCCTCAGTAATCTCATGAAATCGTAAGCTTCAGAGAGATCTGAGTGCATTGGCCTTAGACAAGTTGAACAGTCTCGTCTCTTTTCTCCATCATGTGTGTGCCCCGTCATAAACCGAGAGCTTAGTCAAAGAGGAAGAGGGTCTCTGACAGAATGAGAGCAGTTCTTTCCTTTAATGAGATACCTTTCTGAAGCAATCAAGTGTGAAGCACTGCTTTTCCTAACATTTCAGGGTAAATGGAGATTTATTATGTGCAAAAAAAGGATAGGACTAAATCTGCTACCTGGTTCTAGACTGGTTAGGCACTCACCTGAATTCATCTTGATTTATTTTATGCATGATATTGTCTTGATTGTTTTTAGGGCTGTCGCTTTCTATTAAAACTAGTTGGACATAAAATAAAGCATGAAGCTTTTTTTTCAGTGTCTGAGGAGAAGGCAAATGTGCTCTGTCCACAGTCACGAAGAAGGGGAAAAGTGGGATAATTTAGAATGACAACAGCCAATTATGTTCCCCTAAATTCTCTGAGCAATTTTCAAAATCTAGATATTTACCTCATTTTGACACTCAGCTTTTCTTTGAGGTCATAGATGGAATCAAATAATGTCCCCAAAGACAGACTTTCCCAAACCAAAACACCATATTCTTTTAGGCTAGGTTGGGAAGACTTTGGTATCTTTAATAAAATATTGCTTCCCTGAGAAGATGAGCAATATTTTTCAATTGTGGGCTCCATCATCAGCTACTTGTCAAAATAAACTGTTTATCTTCCAATTTAAGAGTCACCAGATCTGCTATAGCTGTTGACAGAAGCTTCCTCTCTGGCAGTCTTATCTGGTTTGACTCTTGGATACGAACAGCATGGAGTCTAAAATCAAAACAAGTCTCAGATTTTAGTGAAACTTTTCAGGATACTTACAAACTGCAACTAGAGGGAAACTCACCCTTCCTTTTGCTAGATTAAAGAGACTTGCAACTATATATTCCATGGATTTGTAATTTAGATGAAAAATATGATACTTTTTTTTATGGTGAGTCCAGAGTCTCTCTAACTTCCCCTTTCTTTTCTTAGGAAAGATAGCCTGGGATTTCTGGGTCAAAATCAGTTTATTTTTAATGAGTCAGAATGATACAAAATGAAATACTGAAAGAACCTTTTTTTTTTTTTAACTACTTACTTTCATAGTAGTTTTAATTTTATTTAGGTTCTCTTTTAACCCAGTGCTTCCACTTGTCAAGTATTTCTAGTGGAGTAATCCTGGTGAATGGTTTCTGAGAACCATAACAAAAACAGATAAAAGCATCCATTTTTATATGAATGTAAGAAAACCCAATGGTGGCACCTAGAAAGCCCAAATGAAATATAGAGGCTGAGAATAACCCTTTGGTTTCTAGCTGTTGAAGAAAAAGCTTTAATGTTCACCACGATCAGATTAGAAATTGTGAGGACTCTAATCGCCGGGCGGCGACGATGAGACGATGAGACTCTCCAGTGCATTTACTGAATGGCACCCCGGTCTGCAGGCCTCAGTTCACGCTGAAGGGCTTATAAAGGAACAATCCCATGATACATATTGTTCTTTCTCGTAGACATTTTTAAGGATGTTCATTATCAATGGCTTTCAGATTTGGCCATTTATCAGAATCATTTGAATTGCTTTTAAACAGTGCAGATTTCCAAGCCCACCTCAAGCCCATTCAATCTGAACTTCTGAGCAAGGGGTAGGGGCAACATGTGTTACAAAAGTATCTTCTCAAGTGATCTGATGCAGTGGGTAGGGACGTGGGAGCCCTGGCACAGCATCTTTCAACATAGATAACCAAAAAAGTTATCTCCAGGCCCCGTGCTAGCACCAGTGATCCTATGTCTGAGCAAATACATTTATTTTTATTTCCTGGATACTGTGATTCATATAACCGATTGTGTTGCTCTTTTTGCATTGATTCAAGTGAAGCCTAAGAGGCAAATATGGCTCCTTCTAGCAACAATATGGGAAGAAAATAGTGGCCCTTTGACTATTAACAGTTCTGTCTTCATCTTCTCCTTCTTCAAAGGTCTCATTTCTCCCTGGCTTCTGTTTCTTCACCAAATTATTTCTTATATATATATATTTTTTTCTACCTTTTTACCCCCTTCACCCATTTCTCCCATCTCCCAGCTCCCCACCTCTGGCAGCCACTGATCTGTTCTCTATCTCTGAGCTTGAAGCTGATGTTTATAAGGGAGATCATAGGATATTTGTCTTTGTCTGACTTATTTCACTCAGCATGATGCCCTCGAGGTGCATCCATGTTGTCACAAATGGCAAGATTTCATCTTTTTTTATGGCTAAATATATAATATGTAATATATAATACATAATTATATATACATTATACATATATGTATAACATACTATACATTACTGAATATTATATATATATATATCTCACAGTGTCTTTATCTATTCTTCCATCAATGAATACTTAACTTGCTTCCATATCTTGGCCATTGTAAATGATGCTGCAGTGTGCATGGGGGTGCAGATAATTTCTCAAATTAGTGTGCTCATTGTCTTCTGATAAATACCTGGCAGTGGAATTTCTGGATCATATAACATTTTCTGTTTTTAATTTTTTGGGGAAAATATTTTTAATTTCATATTTGGTTTTATGGCAGGTATTTTTGTACTTTGCCTCAAATCCTGTGTGGAACAAAGTGTGACAGAAATAAATAATAAGTACTATCCTAAATATTTGTATAAGCCTTGATGATTTTTTTCTTCACTTGAATTGGGGTGTTTGAATTTACTGTTTCTTAATTTAAAAACGCAGTTTAGGGTAAATCACAGCAGAAATCACAACATAAACCTGGTTGCAGGTGGTGCCTGGCTGAAGGTTTGTTTAATCACCTTTTGCCCTCTGGGGGAGTGTGAGTGGAGTGGGGAGCATATCATTTGCTGTATCTCGTTTCCATAAAAGACAAGGACATGTAGTCTAACTTTATTCAGAATGAAATCAGCAGAGTAAAAACACAGCAGTTACAGATATGAAAAAGAACTTGATTCCTTGACAAAATCAGTCCTAAAGGAGTAGGAGTGGACCGTAGCTGTGCTCCACTTTACATACAGCTACATAGGAAGACAAAGGTGATCTCTAGAACATCTTATGAAAACAAAACAAGCAACTGGTGGATCCAAGAAAATCATTTGTGGTCATAGTCTGCATGAGGTGGCTCAAGTTTGCTTTTAATCCAAGCCTGGTATTTCTGGGTTATTAGGGTGTAGATTCCAGGCTTTTTGGCATCACCACATTCACGACCTGCAGAGACTAAGGCATAAAAGGCACCTTTGCAAACCAAAGGGCCACCCGAGTCACCCTAGAAAAGAAGAAAATAGATATTTGGTGAGAAGCTGTTGAACTTTTTCTGCCATCAATGACTCATTACTCAAAAGATTGTTATGTGGGTCCTTGGTTTCCCTGTGTCCTGAAAAGTGTCCGATACAGCCCCTTACTCAGTGTGGGTTGTCTCTGTCTCTGGCCAGGGCAATGATTCTGTTCATCTGTCTGTCTGTCTCTACGTCCCTGTGTCTGTCTAGGACCATATTTCCATCCATCTGTCTGTGTGTTTGTCTATCTCTCTGTCCATGTCCCTGTCTCTGTAGGATTACATATGTATACAAAGATCGGTAATCAATGATATAGAACTTTATTCATTAAGGAATGAGTAGATATAAAGTTTAAAGTAATTCACTGAAATGAAAGAAATGTTTAAATTGTGAACTTCATTTTGGTGCTCACAGAGCTGACACCAAGTTGCTACTGAGATGGGCAGAAAAGAGAAATGTATCGTAGTAAATACATTGGTGGCAGGGACTCTATCTTATTTTTTATCCTGTTTTTGCATTCACCTATAATTGAACATAATGTTCTGCATATACACAGCACCTCGTAAATCCATCCTCAGTGAACTGATTCTTGAGGACTCAGAACTAAACATGTAACTAAAATTCTGTCAAGGAAAATCACAGGGTGATAGGAGGGGGCTTTCAAATCTGAAGAGCAGCCTTTGCCTCTGCTGTCACTCACATTGTGAACTGCAGCACTTTATGCTCTGGTTGCCATGGAAATAGAGGCTTAGGGGTATGACAATCTTGGGGCACAGCAGATACACGTGATCTTTAAAATCACCATGCTCTCCGCTCGACAATGCTTCATACAGTATGCTGTGAATAGTGCATTCTAATTCCTCAAAAATTAGTAATCAATCCATCTGTGTGATTTGTCACCTGTAATCACGAACACCTGTTTTTTTACTGCCTCAGGAAACAAAAGATTCTGAAAAGTATGACTCCTGTTCCTTTTAGTCAATGTGTCAACGTTATTTAAGAAACAGACACTAGGGGATCCCTGGGTGGCTACACGGTTTAGCGCTTGCCTTCAGCCCAGAGTGTGATCCTGGAGTCCCAGGATCGAGTCCTACGTGGGGAGCCTGCTTCTCCCTCTGCCTGTGTCTCTGCCTCTTTCTCTCTCTCTGTGTGTTTCTCATGAATAAATAAATAAAATCTTAAAAAAAAAAAAAAAGAAACACACACTATATATTTGAGCTTCTTGCATTTGAGCCTTCTAACACCTCTCTATTGATTACCTTGAATGGTGGGTTTGGGGGGGGTGGCGCAGAGAGGGAGTTATCTTTCAGTCACCACTAGTGACCTCAGCCAAAGTTAGGCTTTCTAAGGACTGTGACATCCCCCAGAAGAAGCCTGTAAACATTATCAGATATAGTCTGTCATCTTGATTAACAGACATTGAATGAGTACTTATGTGTTGGGGACGTTCTTATGAGTTGTTCACGCTGGTAGATGAGAAAGAACAGAGAACTCAGTGCAGGACTGGAGAGGAACTCTCTGGAGTTGTGATTTTGTGTTCTCTGTCCCTCTCCTCTGTGCTAGGGAGCAAATGGAGCCTTGACTGCATATAGCACAGCGCTCTGAGATGCCTATTTGACTGACAGACTCTTACCTGGCAGGAATCCTTCTGGCCTCTGGTGTCTCCTGCACATACCATGTCTGCAGTTATAATAGGGTTGTGGTTGTAATAACTTGGGCTGTTGCAAAGTTTTCGATTTATGATAGTAACAGTGACTTCGCGAAGGGTATCAGAGATCCTTAAATATTGTGGGTCAGTGGCTCCCCAGCCAGTAACCTGGCATTTTGTTCCAGCTCTGATATCATTTTTGGAGCTTGGGTGGAGCAGCTGGACATATTTGTCAAGCGTTGCAGCCGTGTGAAGCTGACAGATTGAAAAGAGAATAAATGATCATTCATTCCCAGTAGTATTCTGCTATTAGTCTGAGCAATATATGTGTGGTCCCTCTGGTCTAGGAAGGCATCCCTCTTCTTGAATCTACTTTGGTGGTAGCCTGCAGCTGTATTTGTGGTTGTTGCTTTTCTGAAATGCTCTCCAACCCCTGTAGAGCTCAATGATGCTTGGGGAGGGAGCTTAGACAGAGCAGGAATTTTGCCCAGTCTTAAGCAAACTGGCCTTTGCTCTGCATTGGATGGTTTTCTGTGGAATAACATCCATAGGTCATGACTTTGAGGGCTGGGCTGTTTCCTGCAGGATAAGACCCTTGAGTATGGTCTAGACTAAGTTTGAACTAAACTAAGTATGGTCTAGACTAAGTTATAACTCACTTACGTGTCCCTGAATTCACTTGTCTCTGTTGCATATAGGACTTGTATTTTTTATTTGTTAATGATAAAAGCACTTGGGAAAAAGGCTTTCAAAGGGGGATCCTTGGATTTGTTGGGATGTTCCCTCCCACATATATGAGCATCAGGGCTGCTTTTCCTTGTTTAAACACAGATCTGATGCATTGGTGATAAATTCTTGTTTCTTTCAAAGCAGTATGTGGAGTAAAATGGGCCCTTCCAGGATATATCACAATTACCTCAAACATGTGGCTGGTGCTAACAAAATGTTTTTATGTAACAACTGAACTATGGTGTATAAGAATGCTGGAGAAATGGAAGGAAGGCAACACTACATACCTTAATCAGCATAATGTCATTTGACTTATGATGTGATATAAATCTTGAGAATGGTATAAATTTTTCAACCTCAAATGTTTGTTTGGAGGCTTCATTCTTTGAGAGAGAGTGTGCTCCTAAAATCACTTTGAACAACTGGACTTTTTCATGCCTAAAAAAAGAAAGAATAGAAGTAACAGATCAAATCCCAAATAGCCTAGTGAGGAAGAGAAATGGTGGAAGACATACAGGAACAAGGACCATCTCCAAGGTAACCTATTTGGATTAGGTGGAGTGACAGAGGTCTTAGTGGACCCAAGCATGAATGAATGATATCAAAGGCCAAAAGACTTTCTCTCAGACCCACCCCACTTCCCTAGTATCGCAAAAGAATATCAGGACTTATATCCTACTGTGAAGAAAAGAAGTAAAATTCTAATTGACTGATATCAAGTTTACAACAAAATTATATTAATATATGTAAAATGAAATTATGCTTCTCAAGTTGTGGGTTGAGATTTCTACCCACCATTGTTAATTTTTAATTAAGGTAAAATATACAGAACATAAAATTTATAACTTAAACCATTTTTAAATGCACAGTTCCATGGCATTAAATATATTTACATTGTTGGTCATTTATAACTACCATCAATCTCCAGAACTTTTTCATCTTCTCAACATTGTTTTAGTAACTAAAAGGTAAAGACTCAACTGGGCATTTGCTAATCTGGTATATCCAGACCTCAACCCAGGCCAACATGGGGAATAAGATCCATTATGTGGCTGTCAGATAAGCTATGTTCTGTCCTGTTAATTAGAAAGATAATTCAGACAAGGATAGAAAGCTTTCCTCAAGGTGAAAAATCACTCCTGATTTGAAATATAGATACCGTAGGGTTAGTAGCCATTGATAACTCCATTGTGGAGATTTAGAGGATATAAAAAGATGAGTAAGATAAAGAAACAACAGTTGTTTTTTTGTTTTGTTTTGTTTTGTTTTGTTTTGTTTTGTCTTACCCCAGTAATATACAGCTCCAGTACCAATGTTTTGATAGTGCCACAATTGATTTGATTCACTGCATGTTGAACAAAATTATATTTACCTCTAGTTATGAAAATAGAAATATGTTTTTTTGAGATCTTGACAACACCTTGGGGCATTCAGCATACTATAAAAAAAATCCCATTTTGATGTGTGCCATTAGGAATCAGCTACAAATCCGTTAGAAAGCAGGGAAGATTCTAAAAAGACTTACACTCGTTTACATTTAACTACTTCATTGTCACTTGGAAAAGGGATCAAGATAGATTACATTAAAAACATCCATACCCACATAAGTCAGACGGAGAAAGACAAAAACCATAGGATTTTGCTTATATGTGGAATCTAAAAAAAATACAAAGCAAATGAACAAACAGAAACAGATTCACAGACACATAGAACAAACTGGTGGTCACAGAGGGGAAGGGTGGGCGGATAGGCAAAATAGGTGAAGGGAATTAAGAGGTACAGACTTTCAGTTATAAAATAACTCAAGGCGTTGAAAAGTACAGCAGAGGGAATATAGTAAATAGTATTGCAATAACTTTAATGACAGTATGTGAGTATACTCATAGTGAGCATTTCATGATGTGCGTAATTGTCAAATCACTATGTTATACATCTGAAACTCATAATATTGTATGTCAACCATACTTCAATTAAAAATAAAAACAGAAGCACCTGGGTGGCTCAATGGTTGAGCATCTGCCTTTGGCTCAGAGGGGCAATCCCGGGGTCCCATGGTGGAGTCCCACATCTGGCTCCCCTTGAGGAGCCTGCTTTTCCCCCTGCCTATGTCACTGTGTCTCTCATATGTAAATAAATAAAATCTTAAAAAAAATTTTTTTTTAAATTAAAATAAATAAACACACACATTCATTCATACACTCAGATTAAAGATTAATAGGAATTAAAAGCCACAGAAACATACAGAAAAAAGAAGAAAGTGTTGTATCAGGTTTGAAAAATAAGCTCAGGACTACGATGGCATAGGTTTGCATATGGTAGGGCTCTGACTGCCGGGAATGACCACTCTTCAGTTTCTACCAAAAGAGTTTATTTTGGTCTATTTTGGGAATTTCAGCTCTATTTGTTGAAAAGTTTGCCTATTGCAAAATCAGGATGGGGATGAAATTTCTCAAAGGATGTGGATCAGATTTCCTAGGATTGATTTAAACTCAAATTCAACATACTCATGAAACCCAAACTTTGGGGGGAGGGGACAGTGGAGAATGATAACAAATCCCCAGGACTGCTGCTTTAACAGAAAAGATGGATACATGCATAAATAATGAACACAAGGATGGCTGTGGGGTATAAATGCAGGTGTAGAAGATGAATTTTGATTAGAGGATGGATGCTGAGAAAATTTTTGGTTTTCCTCATCTTTTGTCAATTTCCTTGATTAGTTAATGCCTTTGAAATATTTTGGTTATTTTTCTCTCCACTGGGACATGTTAATACTCAAAATAATGCAAACAGACCATGAATGGTTTCAGACTTTCCATTTCCTGATACACTTCAGCTGTAATCTATACTACAAAGTTCATTTTTTCTCCCCACAGGATACCTGGAATTACCTGAGTTCTAGGATGCCACCTCCTTAGCTAAACACAGGTCTGAATTCACACAGAGAAGTAATAAAGCAGTGTTTTCATTTGTTTATTGTAGGGTTTCTCCATGGGTGGTCTTTGCTTCAGAATTATCTGGAGATGCATGTTTAAAATGCAGCTTTCTGAGTTCCACCCTGGACTTACCTAGAACAAAACTACATGTAGAGCAGGAACCAAGGTGTTGCTTAAATAATCTTTTTCTGTCTACTGAAACATCATTTCTTTTTTTTTTTTAAGATTTTATTTATTTGAGAGAGAGAGAGAGAGCACAAATGAGGAGGGTGGAACAGAGGGAGAAGGAGAAGGAGACTCCACACTGATCAGGAAACCCAATACCGGGCTTGATCCCAAGACCCAGAGATCATGACCTGAACAGAAGGCAGACAATCAGCCCACTGAGCCATCCAGGCTCCCCAAAACATCATTTCTACTGGGCCTAAAAAGAACCCTTCCACAGTGTTGTTCAAGCTGATATACTGTATAGCCCTAATTGATGGAAGAGTTCTTTGGCCAAAGATGACACACATGATAAGTAGGGAAACCGAGCTTTTGTGATTCCAAGTCCAGTGTTCTTTTCCATGAAACTTCTGGAAGCCCCATGCCAAGCCCCATCAGGCTTCTTATTTCCTCTGCCAGTTTACCTTGACACTGAGCTGTGTTTCTGCTTTGGCCCACTTCTCCAGGGCTGACAAAGACAGAGTCCTTACTCCCTGGAGGTCTCTTTAGTCTAAGAGAGGAAGGAATTACCTGGCTGTCAGAGAGGGATTGTTACAGTCCCATCCTCAACATGCCTTGGTCATCAGACTTATGCCTCAGTGACTACCATGGAAGGTACAGATAATAACATGATGACATGATATAAAAGTTATTATGTTACTGTGCTGTGCCATGTTTTGTGCTAACAGTTTACATATTGTCCCTCAGTATTAGGATTATCCGCACTTTGCAGATGAGAAGACAGGCTCAGGTAACTTCACAAACTTGAGAAAGCCCCATCGATATTAAGGGGAGGCTCCAGGATGCAAATGCAAGTGGGATTGCAGCTCATCTGGTTTGAGCCCAGGCCTGAACCTTCACCATTCCACTCTGGATGCCCTGAGAGGTCTGAGATGGGGTGAGGCCACGTGGAAGGGGCTGTGCCAGTTCATCTAATTTATAGCCCAGGCAGGTGAGAGAAGTGGGGCTCAGTGTGTGTGGGGGATTCAAGAAGACAGTGGAAAACAACTGGTGAGAGTTTTGCTTCTGATAAATTGAAATGTTGAAAAGATTAGACAAGAAGCTTTTTAATGGGTTTCCTTTTACAGTTGGCAAGGCAACTAATAGAAGGGCCAAGAGATGCAGTAAGGACTGTGTGGATGGGTAGAGAGAAGGGGGCACCTCAGATTTGGCTTCCTTCACCATGAGAGCTGAGCCTGGAGTTAGTAAGCTATTCCCCTAGGATACTTGGGAGTACATTTGTGGGAAGCCACCATTAAACTATTTCATAAATATTTTGGATTTCATAAAGCTTAATATTTTTCCAAGCACCAAACCGCCTACATTTTTACACCCAAGTGTCCTGGAGAGGAAATTTGATCCACATATTCTGGAGTTCTTTAAACTCTGGCCATTTAAAATGGTATTTAGCAAGAGTTGGTTTTTCTTTTCTTTTCTTTTTTTTTTTTTTAATTCCAAGATCTCTTTTCCCCAATTTGTCAGTTTGAGGACCCACTCCTATCAAGTCAAGTTCACTTGACAAAATTTTAAATTCAAATTAATAATATTATATACTTTTGGATAGCACTTTATTGGCTTGTGAAGGACTTCACACACTGTTTATGGCTTAGAAAAAAAAGAAAGTCCTCCAATTTATTTCCTTCTTTCTATCCAGCCTTTGTTGAACATTTATAATAAGTCAAGGTCTGTGTCTGGGGAAGTTAGAATCCATCTGAATGTGTGCTGTAAGGATATTTGAAGATGTACGTATTTTGAATTGAATGAACATTTTTTGATAGTCACCCTCTGCCTGGCTGGTCCCCAGGAGACAAGTGCTCTAAAAGGGACAGAAATGATAGGGACACAAGAGTGATTTCTATGACAGCTAAAACTCCATTTGAATGAAGTAGCCATATTAAACTGGAGATTAGTAGCTTGCTATTTAGAAATAAAGCAGAAATTCTCACTTTCTGCAGGCTTCAAAATTTCTAAATTTGTGACTAGTCTTATTAAAATGGGGGCAATCGACATGGAGAAACAAATCAATTCAGTTGTTCCATGGCCTGGCAAGCAAACCATTATGGCTTTTCCTTTTGCAAAGGTTGCAGTATCCTAAGAAGAATTTGGGACTTTTTTAGCTGGGGTAAGAGAATCGCAGACTGAAATGTACTTTGAGAAAGTTTCTGTTCTAAGCATCTCAGGGAAATAGATCTTTCTTTCCTTGTAGAAATCATCTATAACTTTTTTTTTTTTTTCCCTGCTGGGAAGCTTGTTGCCCTCTTACAGCTGTGATTCCCAAACTGTGGGCCTCAGGCCTCTGGGGTTGGAGGTGGGGCATAGGAGTTAACATAAGAGCTCTAAAAATCTATTAACAAAGCAGGCTTCTCCTACATATAGCAATAACAGCTGCAACTTATTTGTGCTTACTGTATGCTAAGCATATTAAAATATTCAAATAGGTACTATTTAATTCTCCAAACCCCATGAAGCAGGAACTACTATTATCATTCTCCTTTTGTAAAATGGGAAAGTAGAGGTGCGAATCCAGGCTGCCTTATGAGGTCAGGAACACCGCTGCTCCAATTCCTACCATCGCTGCCTTCCCTGGCCCTCCACAGAGGACTTGGATCTGTCCAATGGCCTGCCTGGGAGAAGTGCCCAGATCTCCTTGAAAATGAAAACTCAGGGCAGAAAACTCGGATGTGCAAGAGAGAAAGTAAACCCCATCTGTTGATCAGTAATTAGAGAAGCTGACAGTAGATCAAAATCTTGCCATTCACCACAGCATGGATGGACTTAGAGGACATTATGCTTGAAGAAAAAAGCCAGAGAAAAACAAATACCATATGATTTCACTTATATGTGGAACCTAAAAACAAAACAAAACAAAACAAAAAAAAACAGTAACAACAAAAAAGAGAGAAACAGACTCACAAATACGGAGAACAAAGTGGTGGTTGCCAGCGGGCAGGAGTGGGGGGATGAACAAAATGGGCAAACAATTAAGAGCTACAAACTTCCAGTTAAAAATAAGTAAGTCACGGAGATGAAAAATATAGCACAGAGAATTGAGTCAATAATATTGTAATACACTTAATCATGGTGAGCCTATCATAATGAACGTAATTATTGAATCACTATGTTTTATACCTGAAATTAATTTTAATATGATATGACAACTATATTTCAATGAAAGAAATACACACATATATATGATGGAACTGTTATTCATACCCCTTGACATTACATCGCTGTTCATCAAACATTACTGTGCTCATTAAACTTAGAATGTTAGAAACATAATTCTCTTCTGGGAGAGGTGAGCTTCGCTTCTAGCTGGTGGAGGTAAAACACACAAGCCCAGAGTAGGTACTCACCGAGGGCGGCAGTGGGCTGCTGATAGCACCCATTGTGGGTGAATCAGCACTCCTCCACAGAGATGTTGGCCACGGTACTGAATGGAGGCCATGAATGGCCTGGAATGTGCCGGCACTTCTCTCCCTCCAATAATCTCCATGCTGAAACCTGCAGAAGAAGACCCAAAGATTTAATATGAAAGATCCAAGAAGATTATTTCATGTAATTCTTTTAACAGTCATTATATCATTTCAAAGATTTAAAAAACACTACAATCACCTAATAGCTATTATAATTTTACTGATAAGCAATTGTATAATACACTTAATAATATATAACATATAATTGTATATAACTTAATGATTTAATGATAAATATAACTCATAATAAAGTTTAGAGGGATAGACATGGTTGTGAAAAATCATTTTAATCTATCAGTAACAACACAATCACTAGAAATTCATTTAATGCACAGATGTGGTAGGTATAGGAGATACTTACACTGTGCAGTCATGTAAGCTCCAGCAATTAGGAAAAATAGAGAAAAAGAAGAAAACTTCATCATTTTAATAGCTGTAAGAAGCTTAGATGAAATATTCTGACTGGTGAAGGGAGAAGGTTCTAAAGACTGAGCTTTGACTTTGAAAGTTTAATCTTTCTCACCACAAGTGTTCCAGACAGTAGTGTTGGAACGTGAATGTTGGTTTTTCACACCTATGTTTAAAAGTGCCTATCAATTTGAGGAGACCAGATCTATGGTTTTAGCACTTTTTATATGCATATGTAATAAAGAACTCATTACAGGAGGTAACTATCTTCAATATTTGTATGAGTACTCATGTTATAAATGGTGAAAAAATAAAAAATATCCAAGTGATAAGAACTTAATAAAGTTGCAGACAGAATCCAAAGATGTTCATTGCTCTATGGCAATACATATTATTTTTTCCTGGTGGAAAAAGGTGCCTATCATATTTGGTTTCTCTCTATTTTCAATTTGGACATAGATTTATTATGTGGAGAGACATGGAACCTTGCATAAATTGTGATTACATTGCAATAGGGCTTAGGTAAAGTCCGAACATCATCCAGAAAAACCCATATATTTTGTAGCAAACTTATTCCTACTCATACTATTTACTCTAAATTTGACTAAATTTTTATTAATTTTAGTTACATTTTTGAGAGGTTTCATAATATATTAGAGAGGAACAAGAGTAACATATTTTTAATTCCAAGTCTCTCCTTTATACTCATTTTTAATTGAAAATAATCATGTGATTATCCAGGGCATTGATAATATCTTTTAAAAATCAGAGACCAAAAAAAATAAATAAATAAAAATAAAAATCAGAGACCACATTCCATAATTCTCCCCAAGAACAGATGATCTTTTGCCAGGCTTTCTATGGAACTTTCTCCTTCACTACCAAAGCTATTAGACTTAAGACTCTACAAGATTCTATTTGTGCTTCATACTGATCATCAGCACAAATTTTATAAAATGAGTACAAATAGATAAATCTGGCACTGAAACCCCAATCCAGAAATACTGACCAAGATTTACCTTGAATTAATAGAACTTATTTTCTTTTTTCTAAAATGTATGCATCCTATCCTCTTTATATATATATATATATATATATATATATATATATATATATATAAGAATTGAAGTCCAGAGCTGTTATACTTGGCAGATTCCAAGAAAGTCCTACCAAATTGTTGCTTTTTTAGCATAAGACAATAGGAATAATAATAAACAATATTATAAAGGTATATGCTATATAATTTAATTATATAAGTGCAGTGTCTTAAATTATTTTCAAAATTCTCTTTACATGATTATTTATATATTTTCATGTCTTATGTTTGCGAGGCAGGCAAGTCAACTATTATATTACAACTGAAGAAACAGGCTCAGGGAGGCTAAGTAGTTTATCTAAGGTAACACAGCATATGGAACTAGAACCAAATTATTTGCTTGACCTGAAATAATTTGTATGTTAATAAATACACTGTCAGAGCACAGAATTTGAAAAATATCCTGTTTTCACCTTACAAGGATACAGCAATAGGAAAGCTCTTCTGCATGTTAAATAAGTGGAATTAACAACAAAACAAATGTAGAATAGTGACTTCCTGTTGCAGAGTCCTGTGGGTGAGACAAGGAGGAGCTGGGTTAAGAAAAGCCTGTGCTGCTGAAGCGAGCACAAGAAAAGCCACAAATGTAAACCAATTTGTTAGTGCCAGCCAAATGTCCTTACGAATTTTCAAGTCATCCTTGTCACTGCTAATGTACCTTAAGGAAATCCCACATAAGCCACTTTTCCAAGCTGTAAAGTGGACCTGATGATTCCAATTATCTGCTATATCCCAGTGATGTTGGGCACATAAGGAAATTAACGTGTGACCTGCGGAAGTGGTTTGAACTCTGAGGAGGAAATGAACTGTGTAAGAGGCAAAGTTTCATTTCTGGAGGAGTTGGGAAGCATGGTTAAAAACATCTCTCAGCTGCTTATTTCTGTGTAGAGAGGACTAATATGCACCTAGCTTTTTCCAAATTGCTAAGCATTTTCAACTGAATTTCCAGGGAGGTGGCCGTCAGTCTTGTTTTGTGGATGGAGACTTGCTGGAGATTACAGAGCTAGCAGGTGGCGGAGTCAGTTCTTAAACACTTATGTGCTGGCCCTGGGCTCGGGCTCCATCGTTGCTTTCAACCTGACCACATCCCTCCACTGCCTTGAGAAGTCCCTGGGGTTTCAATGTGCTGAAAGATAAGCTGGCTCTGCAGAGGGGGAAAGGGATTTAGCCATATACACTGCAATTAGACATGGGTGAGATTTAGTTCAATTGGGAGGACAGTCTCATAACTCTTTCTTGTAGCTGACCTGGAAAATTCTGAGAATCAATTTGGTTTATAGTAATGAGTTATTTGCTTTTGGCTTCAGACCGATGGACCAGTTAATAGTATCATTTGTTATTATATTCAGGATCCTGGATTTGAGAACAGTGAGCTGTGTAACATGATGAGCTCGGCGATCCAATTTATTTCTGGGTGTTGGTTTTGTTCTGTTGAGTCTGCTGTGGAGAGAGCTGTGTTTGCTTTGGATGGGGCTTTGCAGCAGCTGTGCTGGGCTGAGCGAGTGTGAGGTGGTGCTCAGAGCCAGGTTGGCTTCTCGAACCAGGGACCTTGCGTCTGCCTTTGCTGCATGATGTTCAGCAGTCCTCATTTGCTGCTCTGAGAGATGCTGTTTTTTGAGCACAGAGTTTTTGTTTTCCTTCATCCCTCCTCTCTCTTTTGGTCCTCCAATGTTTTAGGAGACCCCCATAGAACAGCTGTCTGCCCAAAGACCACGTGTGGTTCTCTCCATTAGGCTGCTTTCTTTACCAGACTAGACACCTGCTTCATCACGTTCATTAGCCACGCCCTCTAAAGCCATGTTGCTCAGAACAGGGTCCCAACTGTCTCCGTCCGTGACCTGTTCATCACCCACCAGGGGCAAACTGAGGACAGAAACCAAGTCAGTTTAGAAGAAATTATAGCCATTTACCAGGGCTCCACACTAATTTATTTTAGTTAATGAAATTCTACTTATTATCTGTTCAGTCTAACCATAAAACAGGGCATATATTCTTTATGCCTTTTATAAAACTTAATTTTTCTATTCACTTATGTTGCATCGTATAAAGTATCAGTCCATAGTGGACTGACTGAAACCAAACAAAATAACAACAAAAACCCAAAACACCTGGTCTTCTCCGCAGGTAGTTTGACCACTGCTCTGTAGGCACAGCTGCAAAGCAGATCTGTTTCAAGCCCTTCCCTTCTCTTCCTTTTTAGCCTCCTTTGAAAAAATTTCCCAACACTGAGATTTCCAAGACTCCCCTGGCTGCCCAATCCTCAAAAGTCCTAGAATTTGGCAGAGTTCCCCTGGGTCCTTCCTTTATGGCCCACCACCCAAAAGCCTTGATTTCTGTCCAATAATGGCTTAACTCATTTGGTAAATGAATCTGCTAGCAATTATAATAAAGTATGGCAGTTTTGAAAATTGGCTGGAATGGTTACTGGGATGCCATATGATGACATTGTGTCCAAAGGTCCTAAGAAAATATACATCCACTTTCACATTCCACCCATGCCTCTCTTGAGATTTCTTAAAACGGATGAGCTTGAGAACAATCATTAAGGAAAGCAAAGTTCCCCTTGACTGGGACCTGGGCTGGGGCTTTGGCCTGAACCTCAAGGGTAGAAGGTTTCTCAGTGGTCTTGGTAGTCAATGGTTTCTCTTTGGCAGAGACATTGGGTGAACTGGGTTGCAGCTGATGCAGTTCTGCTTTTTCCTGAGCTATTTAAATGCTCCTGAAAATCGCTCCAAGGCCTCCTCTTGGTGGAATGGTAGTGGGGATGAGAGTGGGTTGGAAGGAAATTTGTTGTATCTTCCTCCTTCTTAACTTTCTTCGTCAGAACATATTTTGCATATGAATCACCTTCCTTTCTTAAATATGAATGTTTCCTACCCACCACTGCTGAGTTAAGTAACACAATAGTCCTTTCACCTCCTCCTTCCTTAACTCCAAGTCAGTTAAGGGATAGTAGCAGCGGACAAGAAGAGCAATGGCTAAATACAGGATATAGGCAGAAGGATCAACCATGGGAAAACACTTCTAGTGTTGGCTCCAGGCAACTGCCAAGCTGGGTGCCTGGTCAGACACTGTCTTTCTCTCAGCTGTTTTTCCAGGTACAAGCTGACATCTCTTTCTTTTCTTCTTCAGGGTGGCTTTTGAGTTCATTTTCACTGAGCTGAAATGTTATGGGAGAGATGAGGGAAGTCCCACTTGGGGTGGTCCCTGAGATGTCCTGAACCTGAGGCAGATCCAGAAAATTTTGCACTCATGCTGTCTGCAGTCTTTGTCCTCAAAGATTTACACATGTGAAAATCCTTTCACCAGGAATGACTGCCAAAGGAAGGTTTGCAGCCCTGACCTCTCTTCCCAGCTCCAGGCCAATGGGGACATTGGCCTTGCACAGAGGAATTGAGGACTTTTGAGCCTGGTGGGGTTTTAGTGAGAAAACTGGGGTCAGCATGTAGGTAAAGTCAAGGAAAGAGCCAAAAGAAAGGTGGAAGAGCAGGAAAAGAAGGGAAGGAAATAAATATCGTAGAGAAAGAAGGAAACAATCAATCAAGGATGAGAGAACACATTCACTTATATTTAAACATCTCAGATATGTACCAAGCCAGATATATCAGCTTTCTACAATAGAAACAGATCTTTAAAAAGGAATCGTCTTATTATATTGAAAGCAAGTCAGCTGTTTGAACTAATCAGAAGGGTTTCATAAAGTCACAGTAGGCAAAGTAGTAGGTATTTCAAAGAGGATGATGAGATTTTTTGATGAGGCTATGGCCTAGCTGGAACTCAAAAACTCAGTTGTTTCATTTAGATGAGATCAAGTAGAAATTATCATGTAGTTCTAAGTATGATAGAAATACTCTTACCAAAGACTGATGCTTGACCAAACAATACACACACACACACATGCGCACACACTCTAGCACATCTCCATCTGTACCCTCACTATCCCTGAAACCCTATCTACTCTTTATCATAAATTTCAAGTGGATCAAAGATTGTCTATGAAAAAATGAAATAATTATAAATCTAAGTGAAATGGTAATTTTTTAAAAAGATTGATTTATTTCAGAGAGAGTGAGTGCACAAGCATGCATGAGCAGGGAGAGGGACAGAGAGAGACAATCTCAAGCAGACTTCCTGCTGAGCTCAGAGTGGTCTCTTGATTTCATAAACTCTGAGATCATGACCTGAGCCTAAATCAAGATTTGGACTCTTAACCGACAGAGCCACCCAGGTGCCCCTGAAATAGCAAATTTAAAATACTATTTGACAGGGGAAGGCAGAAGGGAAACCTTCAGTGTTAGAGCACGTAAGATTTTATGACTTAATGTAAGGCAAACAATACGGTAGGTAATGTCCAAAGACTTATGACAAAATGTCATTTGTATTGGAAAACATTCCCCTCTGAAAGGTAGTATCTTTAATATGTGAAGTGGTCTTACAGAATTGATCAAAAAAGATAAGAATAGTAAGTGGGTTCAAATGGTGAGCAAATAAATATAAATACAAATAATATCTTAGTTGAGCTTCCTCACATAAATAATATTTTAAATCTTAGTGATTATAAAATAAAAAATAAAGCACAGTGCACATTTTTTGGAAAGCTTAGGAAGTATAGGTTTGATACACAAAGAGCCTAACAACAATAGTACACTGATAAAAAGATCACTAGACTAAGAAAAGAGAATTGAATAAAGACATCATCTACTACATTTTCATGGTTGGTGGGTCAGTTGATGGATTTTTAGCAACAATGTTATTGTGATATTTCTCTCAGATCTTGACCGTATAAATTGTCTTTCCGGTTCCTTAATTCACTTTCTTCTTCCGAAAGTCAAAATACACACTTCTATTCTCGCCAGAATTTCAAGTCACCGGCCTTCTTGTAATGTAGTCATGTCCATTAGTTCTTCTGCAACTGCCTGACCTCTTTTTAGTCTGAACAAGACAGTCAAAGTAACAAGGTCCACCTATTAACTCCAGGTTTGTCTACCCTGTTAATCTTCTACTATGGAATTGTCCAACTACACTGCACCCTTAAAATTTGCTTTCTCAGATTCTGGCTTAAAGAGTACTGCTGCAGAAATCACAGATCTGAGTTGGCTACCCCAGGGTAGGGTGTTCACTGTGCTCTAGAAATTCTTTTACTCATCTCTTGTTCATTCTCTAGATCATGGGCCAAAATACCCTTTCCAGACTTTCTTCATCTTCTCCAGGACCCTTTTCCCCACTTTACTAGATACTGTCCTGTCACATTCTACTTCAGAAGTTGAAAGAGAATCTGTCTCTTTATCTAACTGCTTATCTTTTCTTCCTGCTTATCTTTTCTTCCCTCTATACTTCTGTAGAGGGACACCTTTATTCTTCTCATCTCCTGAGGACTTCATGTTTTAATTATTTCTTTAAATTGCAACTTGAATTTCTACATGCTCTCTAGTTCATTCCTTCAATATTCATTCATCATCCATCTATCTAACTAACCCTACATTAATTTTGTATGCAAGCAACCAGACCTATCTATTCATGAAAGGTATTCACTTGAATATATTTGCTCCTCAGTTTATCATTCCTTTTCTTTCATAATCAATTTTTCACTGTCTCTTGTCATTTTGACAGATTGTTTTCATTTCTCACTTTGCTAGTGAAACACAATTTCAGTGACTCTTGTGGGCTTCTCTCAGTCCTCATTCTTTTTTATTTCTTTGAATCCTTTTGCTCTGCTTACCAACTTTTCCTGGAAGCATCTTCTGTCCCTAACTCCTGATACCTTGTCCTTATGTTCTTCACCCCTTTGATCACTATTTGTCTCTTTACTGCCCTCCCTCTTCCTGTTCTCCAAATTCCCTCTAGAAGTCTCTCTATTCTCTACAGCCCAGCCTTTTTCAAAGTGGGTGCTACATTGCACTAGCCACATGTGTGATGATAGCAGTTGTCCTGAAGCAAAAAGCATTCTGTTGTCCAAGAAGTTTCAGAAACAAATAGGCAATTCAACAAAATTAAGTGTAGTTCTGGTCTTTAGGACTTCTTTGAGCTTTTAAATGCTTATATGCATTGTCAATATCTAGGGGGCTATATGGAGTTAGACTATGCTCAGTTTCTCAAATTTATTTTACCACAGAACATTTATTTTTACAGAACGTCTCAATATACCTGAATTCCGTACAACTCATGATGGAAAACTGCGTATATCTTCAGCTTTCCATTGTGACCTTTCTTCATAATCTTGCTCCACCAACTTTTTCTTCTACTACTCTCCTGTAGCCTCTCCTGCTAGCTTTCATATGTTATGCTTCCTAAATGTTCCAGGTGGAAGTTCCTTTTCCCCTCTTTCAAGTGCAAGAGGAAGCTGTAGAAGTAATGTTAACATCTTGCTCAATATTATTATGATATACTTATATTTAGCCTATTCATCTAAGATTGTTACCTTCTTGAGAACTATGTCTGTGTACTTTGTACCAGCAAGGAATCATTTCAGCTGCAAGTAGCAAAAAACCCAACCCAGAGGGACTTAAACAAGGAAATACACTTTCTCTTGTACAAAGAAGCTCAGGGGCAGGATAGCACCAGGGTTGATTAATTCAGGGGATCAGTGTTATTGTCAAGACTCAGGTGTTCATCCTCAGTCCTTGTGTTCACTAACCTCATGACTCCAGGTGTCACATTTGGGTACAAGTTTAGAGGAAACATAAAAGTCCACAGCAACTCCTTCAGGTGCATTTTAGGATGCCACACCTTTCTCAGAGGCACACTGGCACCTCTCCATCCACATTTTGTTGAACAGAACAAGATTACATGCCTCTCTAAAAGCAGTTACTAGCAAGCAGAATATGGTTCCCTATTTCCCACTGGACTGGCTTAGATGTATCTGTGGAGCTGAGGTTTGGATCATCTTTGAGAAGGAATAGACCTGAACAAAATAGGGGTTCTGTTAGCAAAGTGTGAATGGACAGAAGTATATTTATATCTTACTATCTTGCCCTGCTCCTCACAGAGTACAATGAACGTTCTATGGACTTGCTAATGAGCAAAGAACAGATAGAAGGTTGTGCAAAATTATGTGCTTAGACAAGATTTTATAACTTGTTACTTGTCTACTACATTTCCTGATTTTCAGGAGGAAGACTCAAAATTTACCTGAAAAGGAACATTCATAGGTGAATATTTATGGTTACTAACTCTATACTTCAAGTATTAAAGACTTTGTCCTCCCTATACCCTTTACACCAGTAATATCACAAACCAGGAATATAATAGAGCCTTTTTGAGTAAAGTCTACAAGGGAGTTCACAGTAATAAAATCAAAATAACATAAAATAGATTCTAAATTAAGATTTTCATTGCTTTCATCAAAAAAATTATAACTTTGGGAAGTTTCTTTTTATTTTCTCTCATATTCAAGATAGCAACCATATCACATTGTAAGTGATTTGATGCCAATAGTTGAATCCGTCTGTATTTTAATTTAGTATTTCCTCCAGACATTCTTTGAACATGTGTCAACAGGAAAGAACATGTTTCAAAATCCACTTCTAATCATTTCTCTCTTAATAAACAAAGTTTGAATGTGTCTTTTAGTTCTCTCTATGCTTTATGAAATTTGCCAAAAAAAGCAAATAAACAAATAAAAAAATAAAACAAAACAAAATCTAGAATTATCAGAACTTGTCAAGACCAAATTCTAAAGAAGGTAAAATTGACCATGGGGACACTTTCATCTCTATTCTCAGTATCTTGATTTCTCTTAACAATCCTCATCTGCAAGGATTTATTGTCAGCACATACCTGCTGATGTCTCATACCTCAAAAATATTTTAAGGTGTTGCCTCTCTATAGCATATTCTCATTTTATTCAATGTTTCTTAAATAATAATAATAATAATAATAATAACTCTACAGATTCAGAGGAAACACCTATAATGATGGACTATCAGGTATGGTGTCAAGGATGAAGATAGTTCGGGTAGAGAATATTTTTTGTTTTGATCAAGTCACATCACATCAGTATCATTTACTCTGGCTGAGTAAAAGGCTGGCTCTGGACATATAGTTTGTTTTTGCATGTTATTGGGTGATTGATAAGTCAGAAGCTCCCAAGCTGCCGATGCTGGGATGTTTAAAATTGTTACACTAGAAGTGTTAAGGCATATGTATTTCTATCTAATGTGTGTGTAGATTGTGTGGGAGGTGGGCAGAGAAATACTTTAAAGTTTGGATTTCAACCAGAGTACTCTTCTCACTAGAATCAGTTTTAAAAACTTCTTTGAAAAAACAAAGATGAAGAGTGAAGATCCCAGGAGCTATGGGCTTCTGGTTCACAAACTGCATCCACACACACAGAGAAGCCATTTCCTCGTAACTTGTAACAAGAACATAGGAAGCTGGACAATGGGATAGCATGATGGTAAGAAAGATGGCCCTTCTCTGAGTGGCAATGGTCTTGTGATAATAACTACCAGACACCTGCTGTAAGAATAAAGACTCATGTAGTCAGAAGTCAGAAAAGTGTCCTTGTAACTCACTTGATAGGCTCAAAGCCAGTAGGTTGCAGCACCAGCTGTCAGTATTCAAAGACATCAATTCTACCAAAGCCAAAGATGCTTGGTGTGAGATTATGGTGCTCAGTATTCTATAAGATGAAGAAGCTTTTAATAATTCATAGTTCAGGGAAAAAGAAAAACTCTCCTAACACACCCATCCATCACCCTTCCATCCCAGACATCTAGAATAGTCTTGTTTGTTCTTTAGGCTTTTATTTTGTAAAGGGGTCAGAAGAGATCCATATAGAGAAAAGACTGGTGATGAGAAAGATCATGTGCATCCAAATGACCAATCCTCTTGGAGAAAAGGGTTGAAAAAATTGACATGAAATCTCTTGGTCAAAACCAACATGTGGTAAATCTATTATTTTGTCTAAAAAATAATTTTCTGGGGGAAAATCTCTTCCTTCTCAAGTTTTAAAGTACTAATAATTACCAGTGGCAACAACTGGCATCCTGAACTATATTTTAAACTTATTAAATAAAAGATTACTGTTCCAGTGGGAAAACAAGGAATAAAAGCAGTAGGCAGCCAGCATTTTGCCAAGTGCATCAGAATTAAGCCAAGAGTCTATGATAATTTAGCAGTGAAGGTTTAGTCCCTGCTGGCATTCATTTTCTAGATAGAGAATCAAGTCCTGGACACAGAACAAGATCAACATGGAACGTCCATAGAAGGATCATCCAAATATGGACAATGCAAGTAGGAGACAAGGAACAATCCAGACAAGTCTATAATAGGGATTAGTGTTTTCTCCAGTTCGTTAGTAAATGCAAAGTTTATACCTGAAGTCTTACCAGTAATACTATTTAGTTGAGATATATGTCTGTATTTATATATGTGATTTTTCAAGGTAACTGTTTAGTAAACTTGACATAATTGGACTTAATCATTATCAATAGATCCTTTTATAGTGTAAAGTCCTGAGTTAAAGAAATAACCCATGTACAGTCATTTTCCTCCCCGAATCAGAAGTCATTCTGGTGACAGTAATGTACCTCTTTCAGGATGTTGTTTCAACAAAGCATACATATGTCTATTTGGACCACAAGTGTGAAAATCACAGGATATTATTGCTGAAAGTTACTGTTTTGATCAGATCTTGACGGGAAATAGAATCTGACTCAGGAGGTTCAAATGAAGAGATGTACTCACAGAGGTGTGGGCAAGGCAAAGAGACATGAACACAGGGACATGAAACAGCAGGGAGCCATTGCTACTCCTGCTCCTCTCAAGAGAGCTCAGCTGTGGAGGAGGGCACCCAGCAGGAACCATGAGCATGGAAGGACATAGCCCCTGCCATAATCTCAGGCTAAAGCAGGGAGTGAGTAAGGAAGAAATGCCAGACCTGTCCCTCCTCCCCTGATCCCCATCAGCCCAAAGATAAGTTGGAAGGCAAGGGAGCCTAGGTGATGTGGTCCATGGAAGGCATGGAGCATGGCAGGAAAGAGCAGAGACTGGATTTGGGGTGGGTGGAAAAGGACCTCAGAAATCCATCCTTTACATTCAGACAGTCCATAGATAAATCCATGGTGGGCAGAGTGGGTAGCAGGTATGTGACTACATGAAACAGCTTATACCTGGTAGAGGTAAGAGTTCACTTGTTAAAGATGAGGCTGGCCCCTCCGTGGATACTGGATGCCCCAGCGCCTAGAGCAATTCATCCTGGTCAGCCTGTGATCATGCCAGGAGATGGGCTGATACTCCCCTAACCACTGATGTCCATAGGGAAATTCTGCAGCTGGCCTGTGGCATCTCGGCCCTCAGCCAGTAAAGACCAGTGTCTCCCTAAGCATGAATGCTGAGCTGGTGGGATAGGCCTAGAGTTGAGGTACTGACATGCCGTGTTGGTATTGTGTACAGTCTCTGATGATACCAGTTAAGAAGCTGGTGTTCCGGGCAGCCCGGGTGGCTCAGCGGTTTAGCACTGCCTTCAGCCCAGGGCCTGATCCTGGAGACCCGGGATCAAGTCCCACATCAGGTTCCCCCCATGGAGCCTGCTTCTCCCTCTCCCTCTGCTGTTGTCTCTGCCTCTCTCTCCTCTCTGTGTATTCTCATGAATAAATAAATAAAATCTTAAAAAAAAAAAAAAAAAGAAGAAGAAGCTGGCGTTCCCTCACCATGCAGCCCAAAGTATAGCTCTGTTGGGCTTTCGGTGCACTGTTCTAGGATGGACCACAGGGAAGTTGGTCTCATCTCCCCAGTGAACTCTGCTTTGTAAGATCAGGGGCATATGTACTGCTTCGCCAGTTGCTTTGTTTATAAGAAACCCAGGCAGGAACCAACAGGGTAGTGTGGATGGCAGCAGGGCTCCCACAGCAGACATGGAGAGTCCCTTGTTCCCTGGCTCTTTAGCCAAAATCTTTTTTAATCAACTGCACGGCCATTCATGAGGCCAATTTATTGTATAAATTAAGCTGCAAAACTCATCTACAATTGCTTTGCAAAGTGAGGTGGTTAGTGGGTAAAATACTGAATGCTGTGATCCAGCCTGTGTGACATTACTCTGCCATCTGACCTGTGGCTGGTGGGCAGACATCATAATGGAACAAATAATTAAACAGGAAAAGCAAAATACATGTGCCCTTTGAAAACAGTTACATAAGCGTCCTTGAATAAATAAGTAACATTTATTTGTGGTGCATTGCAGGTTGCTCAATGTCATCCACGTTTATTTTTGATTGCTTGACACACTACTAAGTTATGTCTTTAATCTCTTCAGCCCAAGTAAGATTTTGACTTCCATACATTTTGCTGTGAGGAAAAGATCGCTTTTTATTATTCCACTGAAGCCCACTTTGTCAGGGCTATAGCAACTAAATCTCCTGTTGACTCTTCCTCTCAACTCAATCCCTGAAAATTAGTTGGAACAGATTAGAGTGAGCCCTCCGAAATCGTCTTTTTGTTTGAGAGGGGCAGGGAGCTGGAAGGCTCATCTGTTCTTTGATCCTCTATGACTTCTCTGATCCTGGGAGTCGGTATGACTCATCTCACGCAAGGTCTTGTTGTTCTGCTCACTTGGAAACTTCAGGCTGTTATAAATAAGGCCCACTCCTGGCCGCCTTGACCTTCAGCCTTGCAGCTGGATTCTGCAGACCCCAGAGCCCCCAAAACCCTGGACCAATGCTGAGTGCTCTTTCCACATGTGCAAGGCCATGTCTACAAAAATAAACTACTTTAACAGTTTGGGGCTAAATTGACTTTTTATTGTATAAATTAAGCTTCATCCACACCTGCCCCCTGCATAAGTAAATGGCATCAGAGGGGTTAGTGGGTGGTGACACAGTCAGAGCTTCTGTGCTTCCTGGGGACTTTCTCTCTCCCTTCTTTTTCCATCATGTGCATCCACTTGGGTGCTGTGAGACCAGGAATCATGGGGTCGTGGAGAGCCACGGCAGGAGGAGGCATCTGGTGGAGGCCCAGCCCAAGGCCATGCTGTTATTAACACATTTTGAGTGCTCATCACTTGCCAGGAGCTGGGTCCCACGGATCAGTTCAACCCAATAAAGTCAGCATTCTCGTGTGTTTCTGCACCTGGGGAATTCAAGGCTTATCGATGTAAATGTCATGCTCAGTTTGTGGTATTAATAAGTTGTATACTCAGAATTGGAAGACAAGTGATCTGACCCTCGAATCGGGCATTCTTAGCCACTGCTTTATATGGTGAAATAGATTTATTGCTTCCTCCCTCCTTCACTCTCTGACAGAGGAGTTAAGGGTCACAGGAAGTAGTGGGCTTGGTGCCGGAGGGGGTGGTGAGGCAGCAGGCACAGGGCAGAAAGGAAAGTGATCTGATCAACATATCCAATCATGTGATGTAATGCTGGTGCTGCTTCTGCCATTTTAATTTTAGAAGAGAATGAAGTAAGAACACAGTCCTTAAAATATGGCTCCTTGAGACTATAGGCAGCATGGGAGGTCACTGGGGGTGGAGGTCCATCCCCTTCACTATCACTTGGGGAGCTGGGGTTCATGAGGCTGTCTCTGAAGTTTGCTTATTTCTTCTCAGAGCTATACCATTTCTTAACCCCCTTGTATGTGCAGGACCTGAGCCAAGCACTGTGAAGACCATGACGATAATCATAAAATGATTTCTGCTCACAGGAACTGGATGGCTCCCCAGCTATAAAGGACAGTGCTAGAAGTGCAGACATACCTAGTTGGATGAGGGATCAGCAAAGAGATCAGTTAGAGTGTCACATAGCCCCTGGCATCTCAGCCTCAAGAGGCATTTTGATGGATGGAGAAAAAGAAGTTAAGCAGGTGGATTGAGGAGCAGACCCAGACCACATTGGCCATTGACTGTATCACACATTTGCCCACAATCTGGTCTTTTTTGTTTTCTATGAAGAGAACATTTAGTCACTTACTAAACTTATCAGTACTTACAGTGCATAACTACTATAGGTCAAGATTTTTTAAAAAACTGAAAAGTTTAAAAAATATATTGTTAAAAAGTAAATTACAAAATTCCAAGGTATTGTTTCTTAACTTTGGTTTCTTTAGCAGTTGAGTAAGCAACTTACCCTGAACCACTTTTTTAGTCAGACTTTTTCTGGGTATAAGCTCAGAGCTCTGGTGTATTTAGGGCTTGAGAGACTCCCAGGGATTAAGTACCTGCTTCTCTTCTTTTGAAGTGTTAAAGGTTTCTGATTACCTGTTCATGCTAACTGGCCTAGCAGTGGGACAATATGTGGAGGAAATCATTACTTTGCATTTTGAAGACTGGACCCTCCTAATTGAATGTCAAGTGCTCTGATGAGGCATCCTGCCCCTCAGAGAAGAAGCATGTCTTCCTACAGCAGATTTGTGTAGTCTTCCAAATGCAAGTGCATAATTTTGAAGGATCACCATGTAGGATTGTTCAATAGACTAGGTGTTTCACTGTTTTTGGCTTGTATGGTGTGTGTGTGTGTGTGTGTGTGTGTGTTTCAGCCAGTGAGGAAGAGGTTATCATGGCAAATGTGCCATACTTGTTATTTCCTTTTCAAACAGCTTTACTAAATGGCTTCCTTGCAAGTCCCTTCAAAAGCACTTGCCAGCTATTCTCTGGGAGCATCAGATACATTACAAGTTTTCAATATAGACTGTTGTTTGGATATGGCGTGCTTAGAAGGTGATCATTCATGGCCTTATTTGAGGTTGCATTATTTTAAAGTGAAGGCATTAATAATAGAAAATTAGCATGAGTCAGTGCTCATCAAATTGTCTATTATAGTAAGTGCTGATCCTTTATAAACCAGCTTTGTGGACTAGACCACATAAAGATTAAAATGTTGATTTGCCATCTTGAGAACACTTTGAATACAGAAAGCCAAAAGTATTTTGGATTCCATTCATTCTTGGAGACATTGTTTGGTGTTTTATTCAGCGAATACTTCCTAGATATATTTACAAAGGAGCCATGCTCAGCATGTTGTCTGGAAGTGTGGTGTGTACATAGGCCCATGATGCACTGTTAGAAGTGTAAGCCTGATGTGTGTGCACGTGGGTGTGTGGGTGTGTACTTTGGAACTGAAAGTGGGATATCGAACTTGGGTGCATGATATATGGGCACATAGATATACAAATACATATATATATACATATATGTACACACATATACATATATGTACAACATGTATATCTCACCCTAAAATACCTCTAGTCTGATCAAGTTAGGATGATGTTTATCAAGGCAGCCTGCACAAGTAAGGTTGATTCCATCATGTAAAGTTGTAGTGGATTAAAGGTTGGTAAAAACATTTGCTAAGCAAACTGTTGATAGTTTGTCAACAAAAATAGAAGGTCTATTTATTTGGACAACATCTGTATTTCGCTGAATCTAAGATGTTATCAGTATAATATATGACATTAAAGGAAAAAATTCTTCCAATTAAATTCTGACATATGCTTCTATAGCTTTTGAATTTTTATTTATGCTTTAAGAATTTATTATTGAAATACAGTGTTTGTACTTATTGAAATCCTCTTTTTGGGTTTATTTGGACAAAGATTTCTATCATTTAGAGCTTTTGAACATTCATGGGGAGAAAAATATAAATTCAATAAATTGGTTAAAATATTTCTAAATGACTCCAAAGTCACATCTGGTCTTTCTGAATCACATGTCAGTATCATGTCTTTTTCACAGAGTATAGATGCTGGGCGATTAAGATCATCAGCAATGCAGCATGTCTTAAAAGCTAGCCCCACTACTGGATTCTCTTTCAAGTAACTGATACTCATCCTGCGAGTTTTGATGTGTACATGTAGCAATGACTTCCATCATAATGGCCAAATTTCAACTTCAGTGATGTTAACATGTGAAGATGTGTGTTTTAGAATCAGGAAAGTATGCTAAAAAAATGTTAAGTATATGATGTAGTTAAAAATTCTAGGTCAACCCTTCAAAGAGAAGTTTTGTTTATCAGAAATCTCTAGAGTAAAGATAAGTACTAATCCTGCTAACATGTGACAGGGAGAAACCAGTAGTGTAAAGTTTTATCAAATTTTTGAGTTTGTCATAATCAAGTATCTTGTTAAAAATGTTGATTCTTAAGTCTGCCACTGACCCACAAAGCTGGAATTCCCGGCTGTGGCATTTTGATATCAGGACAGTGACACAAGTGGTCTGGGCAACAGTGCTTTTTTTTTTTTTTTTTTTAAGAGAAAGAGCATGATGGTAAAGAGGGGTGATGGGGAGGGGCAGAGGAAGAGGGAGAGAGACAATCTTAAGCAGGCTCACACCCAGCAGAGAGGCTGATGCAGGGCTTGATCTCATGACCCTGAGATCATGACCTGAGTGGAAATCAAGAGTTAGACGCTTAACCAACTGAGCAACCCAGGCAGCCCAGAGCAATTGTACTTTGATGTGCACTGCCCCAAACCCTGTCCGAGGCACCTTCCGTGTGTATTAAACTCTCAGACTATAGACTTGGAGACTTCATAAAGTCCATGACAGTCAAAAGAAAGCAAAACACTTTTTAAAAAGGAAGAAGAGAAAGAAGGTCACAATGTGGCCCTTCACTGGGAGGATCCCAGGAAGAAAAGAGCCAAGATCTTTTGATGCCAGATTAGGAAGTGAGTCAGTAACTGCCAATTCCTTAAACATTATAAATAAGGGGTTTGGAAGTTATACTTCTTGTTTCATCTTCTAGTGCTTACCTTGAACTTTTTTTTTAAAACATTCATTTATTTATTCAGCCCACATAACATATGAAGACTAAGGCTCTTCATCACTAGACAAACTCCAATGATGAGTCTGGTGAGGGTGGTCCTGACTAATATTATATTACATTATAAAAGGGGTCAGCTTAAGGTTAGGCCAGGGAAATGCCATGTTATTAGAGAAGCAAAGTAGCAGAATCATTTCCTATGATTTGTGTGTTAATCAGAAATCCCAGTCTTTCCAAAATTCCTAATGAAAATTCCATATGTTTTAGCAATCACTTCTAATGTGACTTTTTAAACCTATGTTCTCTTATGTCAATAGTTCTAACTAATGTCTAAATGACTTCCAATGCCTAAGCTAATTCTTCAGTCATTTAGGAAACTGATGATTAAAAAAAAAATAACAACAACAGAACAAAACAAAACAAGAGGCCCTTTGGCCCACAAGAGCAATCTCTGAGCTGTCTAGTCATCCCATACCAGGATGGGGCAAGGAAGGCTGCAAGGGAGAGGAAGTGGAGTCTTCCTAAGGGGAATGTGGATGCTTGGCCATCATTCTATGAATGAAATGAATGAAATGAATGACAAATCACGCCATCTTGCAGAAGGTGGGAGGAATGGAGGAACGGGTGAGGTCTGAGATAGATCACCACAAGCTCATGTCCTTTCATGGTATGTAAGTTGTCTTCTAAAATAAGTTATACCGTTTTACACTTGCATGGTAGTTTATAGTGGACAGCCTGTTTTCGCACCTACATTACCCTCTGATCTTGCCAAAGTCTCTGAGAGAGGGACAGTGTTTCAATCCTTTAGATTTTACTGAAACAAATGGTTTCACATTACTCAGGAAGGCTAGTTGGTGTTTCACCCAGGACCAATGGTGGAATTGAGACTCAAATTCAGGTCTTCCAGTTCCAAGTTTGGAGCTACTTTTGCCACTCATACTGCCTTTGGTTTTGTATCAGGGTGGCACCAGTTCTTGTGGATGTGGCTTTATATTTAGAGGTGGAAAGACACTATATTACTGGAATCTCTTGCAGATGAATTCTCAGATTCAGAGCCCTGATTTGAGAAAGAGCTAGCTGTTAGAAAAACATTCCTGACTCTTCACATTAGGACCTTCCAGAATCCAGGGTGGAGAGAAGTGGGCAGACAGTAAGAGCTCCTCACATGTTCCCATGTCTAAACTGTCTCAATTTCAAAAAAAAATTCCTGGAAGTGTGAATGCAAAGGAGAACTTTCTAGATTTGGTCAAGGTTAAAAAACAGCTGGATCCTGCTTGCTTTCTCAGGGGACATCTCTGGATCCAGGTCCCTGGATATGGTAGCAAAGCTCTCGGAAGGGTGCCCAGATATCCAAGTTTGCAGCAGACAATGTGGGTGTCCTGTTTTTATCTTCTCAAACTGTACCACACTCACTATTCTTGCAGAGCTATTTGCTCCCAGCTGCCCAGAGGCTCTATCTGCTTACTAAGATACACCAGAGGGCTTCATGCGGACAATAACACGTGCACTTCACTTTACTTTTCTGGGCAGGTGTAATTTTATTTCGTTTTGTTTTTAAGTAGGCTCCATGCCCAACATGGGGCTTGAACTCATGATCCTGAGACCAAAGAGTTGCATGCTCTACCAACTGAGCCAGCCAGGCACCCCTGAGCAGGTATAGTCTTTAAAAATTGCCTGTAACATCCAATCCCCATTTACTATTAAGGTTACCTTTGTTAGAAATGAAAATTTAGAGAACTGGAGAGATGCTATTTCTTTGGGGAAAGTATTTGCTCTAAGATGTAAGATCATTTTTAAAGAATGAAGGAAATCTTTAGAAATTTAGATTTTGATAAAAATAGTGAGGATGACCCTTTTGGTCTTCTTAACTCATTACTGAAGTAGAAAGGAGAGATGAGGGGTCTAATGTGTGTGTCATGTGACTTACCTAAGATCACATAACTTGGTAGCGGCAGAACTGTTTCTCGAATTCCTGCAAGTTGTTCCCAGGGGAAAAGGCTCTGGGAGGAGTCCCCAAAGCCTGTGTGACAGCCAACCTGTCACTGCTGTAAAAGTCAGTTTGGCAGATGTGTTTCATCAGGGTCTATCAAAAATGAGGAGCTCCCATGAACTTCTTCTCAGGGTGAGTGTGGTGGTGCCAGACCCCCGGCTGGAAGGTCTGGAGGACAAAGTTGGTCAATTGTGCAAGAGCGGACATGATAGGACTCTACTTGGACCTCATTCCATCCCCAGACACTTCTGCTGTCTCTGGAAACCTCTATCTCATTCTCCAAAAGAAGCACTCAGTTCTGCAGCTCAGTTCAGCCTGTTCAAGAACCGAGGCCCCACTTTGCTTCCCCTGGGGGAACACATTGGTACACATTTTAACTTACTACTCTCTGAAAATGATTCTGGGAAAGAACCAGTCATGTTTACATGTTTACTAAGTATTGAGCTCTTGTACGTGCTAGACCATGCCCTAGGCACATGCAAAATTGCCATCAGCTGGTATCAAAGCAGAAAGACTTTCAGATGGTAGCAAAAACAAAAACTAAACAAAAACAAAGACTCATACACCTAAATTTCTCCATTTGCCCCTTGGAGATGTTTGCCTTCAAGGCTGCCTTCATAATTCAATTTAAATTAAACCTGTCATGGGGCACCTGGGTGGCTCAGTCAGTTAAGCATCTGCCTTTGGCTCAGGTTATGATCCCAGAGTCCTGGGATTGAGCCCCACATCAGGCATCACACTCAGTATGAGTCTGCTTCTCCTTCTTCTTCTCCCTCTATGATCTCTCTCATTCTCACTCTCTCTCCAATAAATAAAATCTTAATAAATCAATCAATCAATCAATCAATCAATCAAACCTATCTGGGGGTACCTGGCTGGCTCAGTCGGTAGAGCATGCGATGCTTAAACTCAGGGTTATGAGTTCAAGCTTCATGTTGGATATAGAGATTACCTTTAAAAAATTAAAATTTAAAAAATAAACCTATCTGGTAAGATGTTTGTGAGAAAGGCACAGTAAATATGAGACAATTTGACTTGACCATGATGGTTTGGAATCCTTACAGAGCCTTTCCCACTTTGCCAATCCAGAAGTAAATGCTGGGTATTTGGTTACAAGCAATCAGAATGGGCAAAATTAAACACAAATTGCCAGAGCACATTACCTAGGCTTATTTTCCTTCTTGACATAATACCAAGTTTGAGGGGAAAAGTTCATTTTAAATGAACAAGGTGTACGGGGTTGAATAGTCTATTCAGTTCTATTGTTTCTTCGGTTCCTGTTGCAGAAGGCCACATGAGTTGGACCCCAAGATGATATGGTTTGACCCCTTACAACTTGAACTTATGTTTTCCAAGTTGTGAAAACCTTATGTGATTCCCTTTGGCCTTTCTCACTCTTTGGTCTGGCACCTGATGCACAGGTAGAGCAAGATTAGAGATTTGCCAGCTGTAGCACAAAGCAAGCAAACCAAAGTGGGCCTCATGCCCTCATCAACAGCTTTACCTTAATTTGTTTTGCTGCAGATTCAAGTTGCAGATCTTTTGTTTACTTATGTTCCAATTTCCTAACCCTTTGTGGCCATTGCTAATTTCCCTCCAAAGAATGGTTGAGCTGGGTTCCTGGTTGGGAAAGAAGGCAATACAGCTAGATATAAATCCCATAGGGATCATGCTGGGACAAACAGTTTTTGTCGGGTCTTGGAAGGAATGGAACGTTCCCCAAGAATGAGTTGTTAGGAAGTACATGTTGAGATAGTTTCACCACTTATGAACTCTGCAGAGAGCACGTCTCCTCCACTCTTCTGGGCACGTGTTTATGCCTACTATTATTGTGGATCTGATACCCTCAGCTTCCATTTTCTCTCTGTTTCCTTGTCCTTTACCAAAGTATTATCCGTTTTTGGAAATGCAGAAGATGGTTGTCCATGAGCTCCTCTTCTTCTTCCTCCACTACTTGTGATGTTGACATCTGCAAGGCCTTTATTGTTTCTTCCTTAAATTCCTATAAAAGATGAGAATGTTCTTATGCTTTGTTTTTCTTTATTCACTGCCAACTCTATGATGACAATGTTTTAAAAATGAAGAATAGCCATCATTTAGTGAATGCATATTATATTAGACACTGTCCATCCCTTTTTATCAATCTTCACAATGGCCCTATAAAAAGGGTATTTGTCCAACCATACACAACGACAAAAATGGAGGTTGAGAAATGTTAAACTAAGTTTCTGAGTCTCTTAGATAGTAAGTGGCAGAGCAGAGATTCAAATCCAGCAATGTCAGAATCCAAAATTTATAGCAAGACTAAAATAATGTACAGACTGGATCCTGCATATGAGAAATAAGGGTGCACGTAACATTTTATAATTTGAATGAAATAATGGCCAACATTTAAAAATTAGAGTATTACACTTAAAAGTCCGGATTCTACCTTCTCTTAAAAAAAAATAGAAGACTCGACCCAGTGGGCTCATATTCCTGCATGGCAGCAGCCAGCCACTTCTAAGGAGTAGCCTCTTCCCTTCGTGGAGGCATTTGCTCTAAGGCGAACAACTCTGCTCATTCCCATTTATATCGGATGTATCTTATCACTTTACCTACTTGGGCCACTGGATTGGTACCTATATATGTTTGATCCTTACTCCAGTCTCTAGAAGCAATCTGTTTCAGGGTTTGTGTCCTTGCTTCGCCATCTGCTAATTTTGTTTCCTTGGACAAGTTACTCAACCCTTCAAGACCTCTGATTTCTCACCTCTAAAGTGGGGATAAGAATAGTACCTACCTTTTGAAGTTGTTTTAAAAATTAAATATAGTAATACATATAAAGTGCTCTGCACACAGTAAAATTTCTATAATAGATATTATTTCTATAATAGATATTATAATTAGCCATTATTCCAATTAGCCACTCCTTTCTCAGAATGTAGTGTGCAGTAAACTTTTCCAGCCTAAATTGTAAAGTAGGCCATCAGAATCATTAGCCAGGGGAGCACCACTGTGTTATAATAAGCAATGGAACATGTGGCTTTGACTTTAGAGTTACTTGGTTCAAGTTTCAGCCCTGACCTTATGGGGACCTGAGTTCATTCTGACTCAGTTTCCTCATTCATAGGATGAGCAGGATGATAGTCCCCACTTAATGAGGTTGTGGTAAGGAGCAAGTGAATCAGTACATGTAAAATGCTTCCAAACGGTGATCTGCACATACTGTGCACCCAGCGGATGTTACCCACTATTGAACACAATAAAATGAGTGTGCATTTGCTAAGTGTGTGTTTGCTTCTGGGAAGGTGCAGATAGACTATTTCATATTGGATTGCATGGAAAATTTTGGAAAGTGGAAGATTCATGCCTTGATTTCCACCCCCTCAATTCCCTGCATTCCAGATTCTGTTCCTTCCATTTTCTACAATTGCACTTTTGAAGGCTGATCATCAAGTCCTACCCAATGGCCTCAGCCTCATCTTCAGGTGGGGGTAAGAATTTCAGAGATCAACCAGCCTAACACTGTCAATTCTCAAAAGCGGACGGTGAGGCTGAATGAAGTCCTATGGCTTGCCCAAAGCTCATTTGTGACAGACCAAGAGTCAGCCATCAGCTTCATTGGTTGAGTAGTTGCTAGATCACAGTGGGTTTATGTCAATTTTGACAAGCTGGAGGTGCATCACGCAGCTGATGTAAGAGCTCTGCTCTCTCCTCTTTCACCTTGCCCTTTCTGCCCGCCCCCCCTCTCATCCTTGCTTCATGAGGCGCTGTTCCAGCTGATATTGCAAGAGGACTGCTCTGTCTTTCCCAGTGGGACCTAGGCCCTGTGACCCTCCATAGCTTGAAGACCCCGTTTCCTGATGGGTAATGTTTTCCCTTCCCAGTGACTTGCCTCTCTGGGCCACGTTCCGATTTCCCTGCTGGCTCACTTGTTTCCTTGGGCTGGCTGCCTTGTTTGGCGGTTTCTAGTGAGGGCTCTGATAGATGCCAGGAGCGAGGGGAAGAGCTCCGAAGGGGCTCAGTCATTGGACAGGCACACTCGGTGATGGATGAGCCCTCTCCCCAGGGAGTTTTGGGTCAGAAGAAGTCTGATAAGTTTTTCCAGAACCCAGTAACGCAGAAACGGTGCCAGCAGCATCTTACCTCTTCTGTGGGTTTTGTTATTGAGTTTAAAGAAAATTCTCAGGGGCCGTTCCACATCTTATTAGAAATACAGCTCCATCCACGATAAACTTAGCTATATGTGCTATGAATTGTTTTAGAGATAACGTTTGAGGGGAGGGGTGGGAGGAAGGAAGAGAGGGGTCTTTAAAAAAAAAATCTCTTTCAAAATATTTTCCTTCTTCTAAGTATTGAAAAGGCACAATATAACCCTTTCTTCTTGCAAATGATCTCATAGCTATTTATTGAGGGGGAAATACCAAATGTTTATTTATTTTGTTTAAAGGAGCTTCTTTCGGCCTGATGATTCACGTCGATATCATTTTCCTCCTCACTACAGAGGCTCCGAGACAAAGCCACAGCCCAAGTGATATGCCGGTGTCAGAACAATTCCTGTCCTGAGGACGGTATGCAACCTTCTTTATTCCCCCTTCGCAGACGTCCTTGAGCCCTTGAGACGGATGTGAGCGAGTTTTTCAGTGCTCATGCAAAACAACCATCTAAACATAACAGATGACATCAGCTTGGGCTTTTCAATTCCTGGATGGCAGCGGCGTGTTAATCCAGCCTTCATCCTGGATTTCATAAACTAAAACAAGAGCGCCTGGCAAGAGGACAGCATTGCTGCTGGGTTGAGGAAATTGATGACGGGGAAACATGCGGGCAACCCAGTGTATAAAACTCATAAACGTGTAGGCAGAGGCTCAGCTACCACTTTGGACAGCTGCTTCCCGCCTGCAAGGACCACGCCGCCCGCGGGAAGCCGAGCCCGAGCCCGGGGGAGACATGAAGAGCCTCTTGCTGCTGCTGGCCACGCTCCTGGTCCCTGCGCACCTGGCGGCGGCCTGGAGCGCCAGGTATGCGGTGGACTGTCCCGAGCGCTGCGACAGCGCCGGGTGCAAGAGCAGCCTGCGCTGCAAGAGGACGGTGCTGGACGACTGCGGCTGCTGCCGCGTGTGCGCCGCGGGGCCCGGCGAGACCTGCTACCGCACCGTGTCGGCCATGGACGGCGTCAAGTGCGGCCCGGGGCTCAGGTGTCAGTTCTACAGTGAGGAGGATGACTTTGGTGACGAGTTCGGAATCTGCAAAGGTAAAGGGTCACCCCTTGCCTCTACCCCGGCCCCGGGATTGGGGGGTGGGGGGGCACACCTGAGGGCTGTCAGCCAGCGTGGGAGGTGCGGAGGCTTCGCTGGCAAGGACAAGAGGGAAGATGCAGGTGGCTTTAGGGACAAGGCCCAGCACAGGCGGTGTCACCGGGAGAGAAAGGAGGAGCACTCTGCAAGCAGCACTGAACCCCTGGTGCAGGAAAGCATAGAAAGCAGGAGGGCGTTTCCCTCCATGAGGGTAGGAGATTCTAAGAAAAGCATCGCAGGGGATCCCCGGGTGGCTCAGCGGTTTAGCGCCTGCCTTCAGCCCAGGGCGCCATCCTGGAGTCCTGAGATCGAGTCCTGCGTCGGGCTCCCTGCATGGAGCCTGCTTCTCCCTCTGCCTGTGTCTCTGCCTCTCTCTCTCTCTCTCTCTCTATGTCTATCATGAATAAATAAATAAAATCTTTAAAAAAAAAAAAGCATTTCAATGAAAAATTGTGTTACCTCCCTTTCTGGAAAACTTTAGGAACTTGACAAGTAATTGGTTTGCATGGTTTAGGTGCTCTCTCTCCTGCAAGCAGTGATTACAGAGATCTGCGCTAGATAACCTCTAGCGGCCTCTAGCCAGAGGCTTAGTGATTCTTTGATCCTGAAAGGGTCCCGGCGTTGGAGGGCATCTCTCAAAATCAACTATTTCTGATGAACACTAATGCGCTTTGTGCAGTAGGATGGGCTTAAGCCATCTATCAGAATGATTCACCTTCTTGAAAGAAGGTACCCCAAAGTATAAAACAAACCCCATGCCACTTTATAAAGGTGTTCAGTCATCTAGAAGAATAGCAGATGGTTTAAGACAAGTAAAAATAACAGCAAAGAAAGATTTAAAAATTGGAAGTCTGTGAAGAATGAGAGTTTCCAGACTTGAAGAAAAACGTCATTAGGCTGAAATCATAGCTAAACCATGTATAGTTAAAACATTTGTAGAATTTATTTCAAACTTAGTGACTGTAGTTTAAAAGGTTTAGAATCCAAAGGATGGTGATTTTGAGATATTCTCTATGGGGATACTTCCTGGTGTCATCATTAAAAGCCATTATCAAGATGAAACACTTAGGCTATTTGGCCCCATTCATCAGTTTCTTAATACAAAGAAGTTTTTAAGATGGGACTGGGAAATTTATTTCTTGTATTTTCTGTCTTATTTAATTCTTAGATTTTCTGTATTTAATTTGTACTGTATGCTTTTATGAGTGATGATCATCCACCACGGAGCCAGTCTCATGAATTCGCCTACCTTTTAGACAAATATTTTACAAGCTAATTTACCTTTTAATCCACAACATATGCTAAGGATTAGGAAATACATGCTGGGACTACTAGGAGAATCTTATTTTTTGCTCAGTTTATTTTTGTTTGTAACCAACGAAAGGCAGAATAGCGAGGAATCTTTTTATTTTTGGTGAACACTCACAAACATTTAAGCTGGATAGGAGCTGTATTTTCTGCAAAATCACAGGATTTCACACAAGGAAATTAGAGAGGAAGTGGTTAATAGAACCATACTTATGATATAGCAAGGATATGCAGTGCATCGCTTTTTCTCTTGGCATAAGAATCGCCTCTGTAAGTGTGATTGTAAAAAAAATAAAATAAAATAAATGTGATTGTAAATGCACTGTCACATTTGGGTAAAGAAATGTTGCAAGGCATCTGGGATCTTTTGCAGTCTAACATTCTACTGAATGACTGAGGTAGCTGTTAATGGGATAGATTTTTTAAAATGTATTTAAGATTGTTCTTTTTGGCATGATTCACATTGCAAACGAGTCTCGTTTCAAACATTTTTCTCTCTGCTGGAAATAGTGACCTTGTGTGAACCTCAGTAACTCCACACAGAGACATAGAATTTTGCTGTAGGCAAACTCCCTCCTCCTGCTTTTTCACTGAACACGCCTAGGAAAACTGTATACTTTAGCGGCACATCCAGATGTTTTCTAAATATTCAGACATTTGGCATTATGCTGCCAAGCTAACAATCAGCCAGCCAACACATATTTACTGAACACCTGCTATCTGGCCAACACTATTCAATATGCAGTGGGGGGGGGTGTGTGTGTGTGTGGGCAACAGAAGTATAACTAGAATTTGGCTAAAGTTTTAGTCTTTGATATCACTAGAGACACAGTCAAACCCCAATCCTGTGTGCGTTTCTGCAAGGGGCTTTTTAAGGTTTTTTAAAAAGAACTGTTCTTCCCGGCAGAGAGGCCAGTGTTTAAACCCAGGCTCCTCGGCAATCTGAAGAATGCCAGGAAGCATCATCCTAAATATCCTCCAAAAATAAATTTCATTAATGTCTACATTGATCATTCCATGGAATATTAGATTACTAAAGGCTCAGCTGCTTCACCACTTGTTTCTTCCCCTAGGTATGATTGTACACTTACGAGAATATTCTCATGCCAAGAGAATAAATGTTCCACATCCATTCCACTTGATTGTTAAAAGCTGGGTGGTCAAAAAAAAAAAAAAAAAAGACTGGGTCACCTATTGAGATGCTGTCTATGTCATAAAGACCCTGCAGGGCAGCCCCGGTGGTGCAGCGGTTTAGCACCGCCTGCAGCCTGGGGTGTGATCCTGGAGGCCTGGGGTCGAGTCCCACATTGGGCTCCCTGAATGGAGTCTGCTTCTCCCTCTGCCTGTGTCTCTTTCTCTCTCTCTCTCTCTGAATAAATAAAATCTTTAAATAAAATAAAATAAAATAAAATAAAGACCCTGCATTTGTAATAAATGGGTTTGTCCACTTGAACATACTGAAGCTCAGATTTGGGGGAGGTATACAGGTAAATTCTGTGCTCTTGTTCTTAGAATGTTGCATCTTAGATTTGCAGAAGGTTTTACTAATAAACCCTCTTAAAATCCAGGGGAGTTAGGTAAATTGTGTGGCCATTTCAACAGAGAAGGTAGTTGATAAGAGCTGGAGCAGAGTGAGGACTGGTCACTTCCAGGAGAGCTGGCATAACAGCCCACCCAGCCCCTTGCCTGCATATCTAAAATGTTCACATCGTTTCTGAAGGCAGTGGATCCAAAGATCGCATCACATTCTTTAAACTCTTGGAGGAGCTGATGCATGTATGTGTCTGTTCCACTGCCCACCTCACCGGGCTGTCATAGGAACAGTGTGAAGGAAATTACGAGAACCTGTGTGTTGGTAAGCAGAAAGTGAACAGAAGTAAGGCTGGTTCAAGGATATTGGTTATGTGTAGCTGTCTTCCACTAAGCTTCACAGCAGGACACGACAGTGGAGGTGTCCATTGTCTAGTCTCAGTGTGTGATTTCACATTTGTGGCTGGAAATTCCAACTTTCAAAGCTCAGGGTTTTTTTGTTTTGTTTTGGTTTTGTTTTTTTGCTCATTTGTTTAAGAATTGGATTTTATCTGACAGTCAGGATTCGTGAGATTTGTGGAGATCTGGAGGCTGTGTGCACAGGGTCTGTGTGGCAGGGGGCTGGGGCCCAGGGAGTAGGTCCCCCTCTAACCCCCCCCCCTTTGTCCTCAGACTGCCCTTACGGCACCTTCGGGATGGACTGCAAGGAGACCTGTAACTGTCAGTCGGGCATATGTGACAGAGTGACCGGCAAGTGTCTGAAATTTCCCTTCTTCCAATATTCAGTAGCCAAGGCTTCCAACAGGAGATTTGTTTCTCACACAGGTAAGAATTGATTTCAGAGGGTGCCTGGGTGGCTGAGTCAGTTAAGCATCTGCCTGTGGCTCAGATCATGACTGAGCTCCCATCAGACTCCCTGCTCTACGGGGAGCCTGCTTCTCCCTCTCCCTCTCCCTCGAACCCTCCCCCTGTTCATGCTTGCATTCTGTCTTTCTCAAATAAATAAAACCTTTTAGCAAAAAAAAAAAATTTGATTTCTGTATAAACACTGGAAAAATAATCTCATTTTCAGTTTGAGTAATTTAAGAAACACAGATGATGAGAAGAAAGCACTCGTTTGATTTTGTTCTTTATTTCAGGAGAAAGGGGTGGTGGTTGAGTTTGGTTCTGTTACTATTTTGTTTTATCTTTAAGATTTCATTAATGATTTACATTTTTCCATAAAGTTTATCCAGTTATATGGAGAATAAATATGACTGATTACCAAAAAATATAATAAAATAACCAATATATACAAAGTCCTTCAAATTCTTCAGTGATCTGTTTTATATACATTCTAGACAAAGCTACTTCTTTCTCAGCTTCATACAGAAAAAACACACTCAGGAATTTATCAGATGAGGGTTAAGAGCCAAGAGAGAAAATATAGAACATTTCTTCTTCTTCTTCTTTTTTTTTTTTTTTAACAAAATGGAAGTATTTAAATGGAATATTTCCAAGCATGTATTTTTATGGGTTTTGGAGAGGATAAGAGACAGTATCTGTGATTAAATTTGGGAATTATCTCTAAGCCTTTGAATGAAGTTGTAGTAATAGTCACATGATGCTTGTTCATGCATGTGTATTTCTTACCCAGGTTGTTAAAATGTGAGAAATACGGCATATAAGATGGTGCTGTGGACATATTTGGTTATCTTGTAGAATGAATAACCAGTACAGTAAAGCTTCACTAAATTGAAAGTAACTCATTTAAAACAAAATGTAGCCATAGTAACTGCTAGCTAGCATCAACAAACTATGCAATCCCCGCCCCCCCACCCCGCCCAGATATAAATAGTTGACAATCCAAGTTCATTTTATTTAGTTTTTGTTTCTGGTTCTTTGCACTTCAAGTTAACTAAGATTTGAAATATTTGGCAAATGTATTTATTACTCAGCTTTACCTCCTTCTTACACATGGTTATAATTAAGTACATTAAAAGAAAGAGGAAATACTATACTTTTAAGTGAATTATTATATTGAAGTGTGTCTATGCCCTTAAACATTAATTTAAAATAAACTCCCCCCTTTAAAACTATTAGGTATATATCTTTCTGAATATTTGATCTGGAAAATGAGATCATCATTAATACTTTAAATACTTATGACTTGTCCTACAGTCCTTGAAAAGCAAAATAGAGGGGGCACCTGGGTGGCTCAGTCAGTCAAGTGTCTGCCTTCAGCTCAGGTCATGATCTCAGGGTCCTGAGATCCAGCCTCGTGTCAGGCTCCCTGCTCAGCGAGGAATCTGCTTCTCCCTCTTCCTCTATAAGATCTCTCTCTCTCTCTCTCTTGTGCATGCTCTCTCTTAAGTAAATATATAAATAAATAAATCTTTAAAAGAAAGGAAAGCAAAATGGAAAAAGATTTTTAAGTCCTAAAAAATATTTTGTATTGAGGTGCAATTTACATAACATAAAATTGACCATTTTGAAGTGAATTCAGTGACAGTACATTAACAATGCTGCATAGCTGCCACTTTGGTCCAGTTCTAAAACATTCTCATGAGCTCAAAATAAAAGCCCAATTAAGCAATTGCCCCCATTCCTCATATCTCTCTCCTCCCAACTCCTGGTAACCATCAATCTACTTTCCAAGACCTGCACATTTTTTGAATGATTTGATTACTTCAGTACAGGTTTGAAACCTATTGTCTTAGTACAGCTAGCTGTCTCAAACACTTGCATCTTCCTATGTCTTATTTTGTTTTCTTAAAACTACGGGCTACAAAGTACTTTTTTTTTTCTACAAAGCACTTTGAAGAACAACTTTTGCATTCCTCTCCATTCATTTATGGTTGCATCTAAACCTTTCCCACTGAGAGAGAATTGAATCTCTTGTGAATTTTTTTGGTGTTTGGGATGAACGTTTGGTGGCTGTGAGAGCTCCTTTGGAATAATCCTCAAGAAGGGAACCCCCATCCCTTCGACTGCACACCCAGCCCCACACCCTCTTTTCTACTAAACTTGATTGCAGTCCCCTTCTCTTGAGCCTGCCACCCTGTGTTATTGCATGCAGATTTTGCAGATATCTTGACTACTGTATAGATGCCTTGGACACAGTTATTTCGCTGGGCGGAAGTTACATTAGGGGTTACACAAAAGATATTTCTATACCCAAATTAGGTATCAAGATTCTTGGTATAAATTTATGGGGAAAGCATTTTCTGACCTAAGATATTAGCTTCATTAGCTAAAGGAGCAGCTAAAGAGAATTACTAGTGCAGTCTTGGTAAACCTTAGTCAGGAGGTAAACCTTAGGCTGGAGAGCAGACTGTCCTAAAGGCCTCATGGAGAGGTTGCCCAGGAGCTCCTCTGCTCGTGGTCCATTGCCTCCTTTGGACTGGCCAGGGTGCATGTGGCACCACTTAGAGGAGAGGCCTTGGAGGCTCAGTCCTTCCATGGGTCTCACATCTCCTCTCTGAAGATCTGTTTACAAATCCTTTGTAAGTGGTTCCAAGGTTTGTCCACACAGGGACCTCTGGAGGTACCTTCCATACCCTGATTGCAAGAGCTTATCTTCTCTAGCTTTCTACCTATTGGCTACTGCATTCTTGGCAAGTGGGCTTCCTGCCTTCCTATTTCCACTTGTTATTGTTGTTATTGCTGTGAGATTTCCAATTTTCTAAGACTGGGAATTTACAAGTGACGTTTTTTTTTAGGGGAGTGGGGATTACTATCAAGTATCTGGAATATTTGATTTCTTTGCACACTTTCATTTGCCAGGTTGCACTAATCATACAGCATTCCATTTTAGGAAGTGCACTTTTGAAGTAAACATACCTCGCTACTCTTAGAAGCAGACAAATCTCACTTTGGAAACTTCTAAATATTACAAACTTTTATGTAGAACGAGAGCTATCCATATAAAAGTGCTGTCCTTTGATCTGCTATCTGCCTTCTGAAGCCACACAATAAGCTAATCCCTCTTCCATAACAGACTGTATGAAATTCTTACTTAGAGAGATACTCTTACATTTGCTAATTACATAAGTATTTATTAGGTGCCTGCTATGTTCCAGGCACTGTAGTAGCCGTGAACAAAATAAAGCCCCTGTCTTCTTGGAGCTGATATTCTAGTGGTGGTATGAGACATTACATGAAAAAAAAGACAAATGCATGTATAAGCTAATGGCTGGTGATGATAGATATATGAAAATAAATCATTCAGGGGGTGCTGACTTAGACGGGAGGTGCCAACTGACAGAGTAGGTGAATGCAATGAGCACAGACTCTTTGAGCCTATTAAAGATTTTATTGTAAATCCCTTGCAATACAAAAATAAAACTGTACTTCATCTTAGAGTTATAAACATCTGGACATGATGTACATTCCTTCTAATTTCAGAGCATGACATGGCATCTGGAGATGGCAATGCTGTGAGAGAAGAACTCGTAAAAGAAAATGCCCGTTCTCCTGTAATGAAATGGTTAAATCCTCGCTGATCCTGGGGGGTGGATTTCTGAGAGAAGACTCTTATTTTAATGATCATTCAACACACAGCCAACATTTTAGGAACTGTCTAGATTATAGCATATGGACATGTGATTTTGGAAGGCCAAGTGTGTGGGTCCAGGAAAAAAAAAAGTAGGCTACTAACAATCCATAAAATGCATATGACTGAACACTTTTAGATACTTGTTAAATATTTGAATGCATATAGATTTGTTAAATATGTGTTTATAGTAATACTGAAGAACTGAAAATGCAATTTAGATCATCTTAACATGGATGCAGATCAACCAAAGAGAGAGCTAGCCAAAGCTGAAGACCAGAGTGGGTTCACGCGTCCGTGACTCAGATGTACATTGATGTTGGGATACAGGATGGAGGGAGAGTGAGGAGTGAGAGAAGGTGGGGGCAGGGTGGGGGAGTATGATACTTAGGTCTTCCTTGTGGTAGCATCAATAGAATTTAGTTTTGCTTTTTATTTACTTTGGGAAAAGGCAAAACAAAACAACCCCTGAAGGAAGTGGGATGTTTGAAGCTTGTGGGAGGTTGAGTAGCAGCCTTGAACTGAGGCAGGTTTCAAAGAGCTGCTACTGGTCATGCCTAGGTTACCGTACCTGAAGGATGATTCTGGAGCAGAGGGCAAACGTACATGCCCATAAATGGTTTTAAAGAATGCCACTTCAGACTGAGAGAGCTAGGAATTATTTTGCCCCCTTGGAAGACTTGTGAAGGTAAATATTTATATAATTTTGTAACAATTATGTTAGTACGAATCATCCTCCATACCCATACTTATTACTTTCTTGAGAAGATGAACGAAATACTGTTTGTTTAAAATAGGTAGAATAAAGGTGTAACACTTCAAGGTTTCCAAACAGCCAAGGTATGGTAAATTTGTTATTAATAATTATAGTAATATTACTAGTAACGAGCATAAGAAAAATCTAGAAAAAATAGTCATTATGGATTTATAAAATGTCAGAAAATGAGCAACAGAAGGAATTTATTTAATAGTAAGTGCAGTGACTTAGATGAGTTTCAGATTTAAAGTAGAAAACACGTTTTTAGGAGGTTTGGAAGAAAGTCAATTTTCAGTAGGAAACATCAACTTTAAAGTATTGTTATTTTCTTATTTTTCTTTCCTTTAAGGTTGGTTGATAAGTGGAATTATGAGTACACTTGGGAGGATCTTAGCACAAACAGGACTGTTGTATTAGATTTTGTTAGGAAATATTTGCAGAAGTATTTTATTTGGAGTGAAGATTATTTAAGAATTATTTCACTATTTACCTATATTTTATTCTCAAAGTTTGCCAACAGACTTATGAATGTGTGTGTGTGGGAGGGTCTTTGAATGTAAGCTGAATAAGCTGTTAGGATTTGTTTTAAAAGGCAAAGTTTATGATTGTTCAATAAAAAAATAAGACAGCTGTTTTGGGTCCATTCATGACTTTGTTAAATCATTGTTATTTAAAAGATTCATCCAATGAACAGGAATTCTCATATGCATATTGAAGTTAATCTTCTCAATCGAATTTGCTGCCACAGATAAGCATTTTCTGTCAAAACATGAAGCTAGGATATTTATTTCTTTGCCCCACATTTTTGGTCTTCTCATGCCTTACAGCTTGCTGAAAAGCAGGTCCCTATATATCAACCCATTCTATAGAGGCAAAGACAAAAGAATCCTTCTGTTAGTGTTTGAAGATGCTTACACCTTAGAGGAAATAGGCAAAGATAAAAGTTTCAGTGCCTATAAAAGAATAGAGCAGCATTCCGTTCAGCTTTGCAGTTTGGAGTGTTGTGTCCAAGAAGAGGGTAGGTTCACTCAGCCTTATGATGGGCAAATTAGGAAAACATTTAAGTGATTTGACACATGCTAAAAAAATGGTCTGTATTAGCAAAAACATCAATTTGCCTGAGTTAATCTTTTTCCTTTTTTTAAAGTGGGAGAAACTGGATGTAAATGAGATTAAAAAGTTATACTAATGTAAGATACTCACATTATTATTATTATTATTAAATAAAAACAATGCACTGAAAATCTTTACTTTCACCAGTGTGCAGTGAAGTTCAAGACATGCTGTCGGGGAGTAAGGTTACTTAAAGGTCCCCCTACTTGGCCTGAAGCCCAGATCACAGTCCAAATGTCCCTTTGGAGAAGGGTGTACAGTGGAATAAGAGCTAGGCCAGGGCAGGACTTGCCTCTGCTCTTGCTCTGCAGCATTGCAGACCACGGGCAATACAGTCATACAAAAGTGGGCTCATCTGTTCTTACACATGTTTTCTAGCTGACCAGTTTCCTGGTACCGGGACCTTTTTGTGCCTTTCACCTCAAATGCTAGTCCCTGTCCATCCCATATTGCTCTGTAGCCTTCTGACTCTATTCTTCATAGCAGTAGAATCCAAAATTTTTGGACTTTGCACTTTTTGATTACAATATTTTTGAGCATGCAATTTTAAACTATATACATAACACAGTATTAAGCACTATGTTCTTAAAAAACATACTCAAAGTAGAAATTTTTAGGAGTTAAAAATAAATGTAAATAGAAGTTCTGAGATTTTTTTTTCCCCTGCATCCATATGGATTGTCCTGGGAAACACTGGAGAAGTAAAAGGAAATGCCATAGGTCAGTGGTCTCCAGTGAGGCTCAATTTCATTTGATATTGAAGAGAAACCAAGCTGGCACTATTCCAAACAACAAATATTTCTGGAATCAATGGATTAATGAATGGGTGGATAGATGGGTGGATGAGTGGATGAGTGAAAGAGTGAATGGGTAGATAAATGGATAAAAGGATGTTTGGGAAGAAAGATGGGTGAGTGGATGGGTAAGTGGATGTCTGGAGGAATGAAGGAAGGAAGGAAGAAAGAAATGAACAAAGGAAGCGGGTGACAGGCCTGTCTCCAGCAGAGCAGATGGAGCAGATGGCCTCCCATCCCTTTCACCTGCCAGCTCTCATCTCCCCGATGGCTACTTATCTTGCCTGTGGGGACTCAAGAAGATCAAAAAAAATGGAAGCATACATGAGAGTCAGTGAATCTGAAAAATAGGGTTGTCCAGGGCAACAGAAACAGGGAGTGCTTCTCCATCAGGCAGTGGGGACATCCCCCGTGGTAACGAAAACTGTAAGGTATTATTAGCGGCAGCCAGACTGAGTTGTCATTTTCTGTGGAAGGCAACTGGGGAAGCCTGTTGTTTCCATCCTGTATTTCATTATTTTCCTTTACCCTGAGGTCCCTAGGAATAAAGGATCTATAGATATAATTCAATATTGCACAGATATTTGGAGGGAGAATTGATTACTTCTGATCACCCATAGTTAGCATTAATCATTGAATCAAGGCCTGGCTTTAAAAGGGTGCATGTTATAGACCAGTGATTCGCTAAATTTATTACGCATTAGAATTACCTGGAGGCCTTGTTAAAATACAAATTGCTGATTTAGTATGTCTGAGATGAGGCCCAAGGATTTTCCATTTTAACAAGTTCCCAGGCGATGCAGGTGCTGCTGGTCCAGGCACCACACTTGGAGAATCACTAGTATAGCAAGATCTAGACTTGCCTAGAAAGGAGATAAATTTAAGAGTGATCAAAACCAATCATTCCTGGCCTTACGAAAGCATGCACTGCAATACTTCTTAACCAGTTGATTCATTCAACTTGCTTTTGTTGTTTAAAGATACTTAACTATTTAAGCAATTGAGAGACTTGGAAAAAAATATCAGAGAAACTTTAAATCATGGAGACTTATAAGGGACAAATAGAAAACCATCAAAGGGAATGGAAGTGGAAGAACCAGAGAATTAGGAAATGGCCAAGGAGTCTGTGGTCTCGTAGGAAGAAAAGCATTCAAGAGGAGTAACTGGTGGTGCCATGTGTCATGAAGAGCTTAAGCAGACCTAGAGTCCCCAGGAGGCCCCTGGGGACCACAGAAGAGCAGTGTCCCTGGAGAGGTCAGGGTGGAAGCCTGAATGAAGGGTGCTGATAACTACATGGCAGGTCTTCTGGGAAGGACAGAAGGGCAGTTAGTCTGCAACTACAGAGGAGAACACCTGGATATGAGGGGACTATTTGTTTCTTCCTGTCCCCCCAAGATTAGGGAGAAATCATTCTGAAGCAATGATAGTGTCTGGTGTGTTTACATTAATCCAAATTATACACTTCCATTTATATAGATCCTTGTGACAGCATTCTCTCAAGTAGATGTGTTTGTACATTTTCCAGCTCTCTGGAAAATATTAGAGTACATAGAAATCTGAAATATTGGAGTTGAAAATGGGCCCAAAGAATTCTAGTCTAAACCTTTTATTTTACAGATGAAAACACCTAGACCCAAATAAATCTGGCGATAAAATCTTGTGTAGTGTGGTGAAAACCACTTGTCCAATTTAGCCATTCAATTTTTTTTAATGAAAACATTCAAATCTGCAGTTTATCTACCACATAGTTAAAAAAACATATATCTATATGAAGACTTAAAATATATACATCTTTTCAAACAAAAATTATATTATGAATTTATTCTAAGGAAATAATTTTTTGAGTGTACAAAAATATATACAAAAAACAGCGGCAATGTTTTTACAGTATTAAAAAATCGTAAGTAACCTGAAAAGGCCATTGGTAGAGTATCCGTTAAGGGAATGACAGCGTAGCCAAGAACTGACTGTGCTTTAGCCATTGCAAGTGATGAAGCGCGCTTGAAGTGACTGACATAGTTGGCATTCACTCCAAAGTGGAAAGGGACAATGTAATCTGGCCAGGAGTTGGTCAGGGAGTGTGGCTGCCTAAAGGGTGCTGACTACTAGATTTTCATTAGTCCTTCTCCCCTGGCTTGAAAGCAGCTATTTTTTGATAACTTTATCAGGTTTCTCTGAAACATTTGCTTTAGTTTCCACAGTAACAATCCTCTTGTTGTGTTTGTTGCTAGCTTATTGATCTACATTGAGTATTTAATTCAGTTTTGCGACAGTGATAACTGGCACAAACAAGTTTTGGAAGAAATGCAACAGACTCTAGGTAAGCTTTTATTTCAGCTGGTAGAGAAATGAAAGTGTGCAAGTGCATCCCCAAGAGAGGCCTGTGGGCCTGCATCCTTCTTCATTGTACACCGTGGACCTCAACAGTTGCATGTCATCCAGAGAGAAGGGGGACACATGGTGATGGTAGTGAGATGAGTAAGTGGAGGTTGGTTGAGAGCACTTCTACTGTATGTTAGGTGAAAAAAGAAAACATGCTACGATGCCATAAGAATAATCTTGTTTTTCTGAAAAAAATTGTAAGTGGGTATAAATACAGACATTAACAGGGATGCTTACCTTATTCTTTATTTTTTAGCTCTATGCTGAAATCTTTTGCCGTTAGTTTGATAATTGGGAAAAAGAATAACGCTCTTTCCATTTTTGGAGATGTAAATTGCAAATGCAAGCAAATGAAAATGAATTCGTGGTTTATTGCATACATGACTAAAAAACATAATCCTAAATTTCAGTAGTTTTGAGATGTACTTTTTCATCTTGGTACTTGGTTAGATATAGAAATGGGATTTCAAACCAAGTAAAGGTAGATTTAAAAAAAAGCACATTAGCACAATATACTCCTCTTCTGGGAAAATAAAATCTCTGGTCCAACAGAAGCAAAGCCAGTGAATCCTTAGTAAGTATAGGTGAAGGTCTCTGGATCGTAAGTACATGTTTCAAATTACAATATACCTTCTGTACCTATACACAAGAATGCTATCTGCTTAAGCTGGTGGTTAGGCCACCAGGGTTTTTAAAGTATTTCCTGACACCTGTGAAGTTGGTAAATATTTCCTGTTTTTGTTGTGTCTAGAGAAAACAGGAATTTACAACTTGGAAGTGATTATTAAACAAACGTTGTAAACGACATCTACATAGGCACTTCCCTGGTATGAGGCTTCATTTTCTTCAAATCTATCATAACATATTTCTCTTAAGGGAAAAATGTAATTGTCTTACTAATCTGACAACCAATTGAATGGTGGAAGACAAACGTTATAACCAGGAGGAATGGCACCCATCTCAGTCATGGGGTGTGTACCAAACATTTTCAGAATTTACATATAAATTCAAGTATAGGTCTTTAAAAGTAAGCAAAAATGAGAAAGTGAGCAATGAATTCCTGCTGATGGCTCTGTGCTAACTATGCATAGTTAGCCTATTTGAAAAATATTTTTGATTATTTTAAGTATTGTGGAAGGACCCTAAGTCTTTGAATCAAAGGGAGCCAGGATTAACTCTTTGCGATATTCACTGATTATTGACTTGGGTTTGTTATCTACCCATGCTGCCCCTTAGTGTCCTCTGTGAAGAGCGTGGGTAATGGCTCATGGGCAAAGCTGTAAGGACCTTTGTACATGTTGGCACATGTATGCCATTTTCATCCTATCGTTGTGCCTGGCATGCACTAAGCTTTCCAATAAACAGCAGATATTTAAAGTATTGTCATATAAGCCAATTTTATTTTTTTTTTATTTCAAATGTCCATTAAGTGCAACAAGACTGAAATATCTCCAATATTTCAAATGCTCCATTAAAGATGGATAAAGAGGTCGAAGAAAATCGACAGTCTCTTTAACACCCTTGAAGATGTCCGTAAAAGGTAAATAACAAATGAGTGAAATTCAATTAATGTAATTTGAAACTCTCTCACAATTCTACAAAAGAAGTGACTATTTTTAAAGAACAAATAATAGTGTTCTATTTAAATCTCCAAACAATTATTAGCATGCTCCTGGAAAAAAAAAAAAAAGGTACAATGCTCCAGGAGAATGCAAGGGAGCCCCACAGATGTGGCACACATCCCTGTTGCTATTTTTAGTTTTCTATTCCTGCCTTTTATTTTGGGACTTGGCCCGCTTCCTTTGTAGTTTCCCCTTAACTTGTTCATACCTTTCTTTCTTATATAATGCATTTTAAGCTGCCTTTTTTTTTTCACCTCTCAAAGGAAACTCAAGGAATGTTGGCCAGCTCAGAAACCCCTGCTAGTCTTGGCAGCAGTCGAGTTCTTGGTTTGAAAACAACTTTGGAAACCCAGGATCATGGTTGACTCTCTAGTTATTTAATGAATCAGAGCTATGGAGGCATCTGAGAGCAGAGATCAATGGATTTGAAATACTGTTTTCCTGAAATTGTTTCATGGCCTCTAGAAACCAGAAGAACTGGTAAATGGACCGATTTTTGTTAGATTTATACAAAAGCAAAATCCAGTTTCCAAGAGAATGAGGTCTAATAAGTGTACTAGGTGTTTCACCCTTTACCTATGAGCAGTCAGGCAGTCTGCTTGGGGGAGCATTTGCTCTGCAGAGGGTTAACAGAAGCAGGGTGAGCAGCTGAGAAACTGTGATCCTGTCTTCAAAGAGCCCTTCGGAGATGGCACAGACAGAAGGGAAACACACAGGTGCCCCACTCAATCATTTGGGGTAGCTTGTGGCTGTTGGGTTGAAGGCAAAACAAAACCAAACAGTGGAAAAACTGACTTCAGCCAACTTCAGCATAAATGTAATGTATTTGTAGGATGGGGTATCTCACAAAGTGGGACAATAACACACCTGCTGAATCCATTGGTTTGGAGGATGCAGGGCAGCTGGGGAGGTGCAAGTGCCAGGAGCAAATAGACATTACACTGGGGTGCTGCTGGGACAAAGAGCCATAGTCATTTTGTTCATATCCTAGTGCTTCTTGATGGTTCCAAAACTCTCTCAAACTCCTCTTTTTGGGATTTTATCCTCTGACCTTATGGCCCATTTTAATAAATAGCTAAGTCGTGACAAACATTTTTCCTTTGTAGTTGGATTTCAGTTTTGGATGTAGCCAAAATTCTTCAGAGCCCAGTCTGGCCAATAAGATGTTGATCAATTTCGGCAGTACTGTTTTGGTGAAAAACAAGTTGCATAAGATAACAAGAAACAAGTAGAATTGTAAAATTTGGGTGGGAAGGAGTGCCTTAGAGAACCAAGAACCTCACTCCTTGGTCTTGGAGATTTAAGAAGTGGAGGCCCACTGGAGGTCATTTGTGTGCTTTTGGGAGAAGGACTGAATGTGTTAATCAAGTGTTTCTGCAGGTTGATTGAATCTTCTTGATGGATGGAGCAGAGGCATGACTAGGTTCAGATGAGTCCAGGATGGGGATTGTGGCTACAATGTCACTGGCAGGAAGCAGTTTGACTGCTCTCTTTATCTATGTCATAGTCTGACCAATGATTTTTTTTTTCTTAAATGACTTTGTTTGATACCAAGGACAAAAATGTTATTATTGTCTTTAAGGCAAGATTGTCTTTTAAAAAATCTAATTATTTAACATCAATGATTTTTGTTCTTCATCTTGAAGTATTATTTTTGAAAACCTTCCTTTCAATCCTACCCAAATGGCTGCAATTTATGCTCAAAGAGGAAAAACATACATGTACACATATTAAGAGAAAGAATGTGAATATTTGGGGAATCTGGATGAAAGTTACGTGGGAATTTTTTCTCTTCTCCAATTTTTCCATAAATCTGAAATTAAGACAAAGTTAATGTTAAAAACACAATCGCTGATAGTTTGATCAGCATTTTCATGCTTCTTCCTTGACTGTCTTTTCTCAGTGTCTTTACAACAATTAGATCAACATAACACTATTTAAAACCTTGAAAAGCTCAGGGTGGTGACCATCCTCTTGCTTCTGAGGCCCTGGAAACCACTACGTCTCCATCTCTAAGTCTGCATGGGGGACTTACCCTGAAGTAACAGAAAACGGCAAGAGTGTATCATTGGGGATGATAGACTGGAACACCTACTTTTTGCAAGCAGAGGGCCGCCAGGCTGATGAGGGCCAAGTCAATACAGCTCTGACACCTGCAGCAAGGCAGTAATTGGAGGAGGTGTCCACACCCTAGTGAGATGATCATTGGAGACTGACAGCTGCAAGGCTCCTCTTGATCCAATGATCATTGTCACCCATTGTAAAATACCACTTCTAATCAACGTTGCCTTCTTTTATTTGTACAATTATTTGCCATGCAATAAAGGACATATGGATCCAGTAATTCCACTTCTGGGCATTTATCCAAAGAAAATGAAAACACTAACTCAAAAAGATATATGGACTCCTATATACACTGCAGTATTATTTACAGTGGACAAGACATGGAAACAACCTAAGTGTTCCTGGATGAATAAATAGATAAAGAAATTATGATACACACACAATGGAATATTATTCAGTCATTTAAAAAGAAGCTTTTACCATTTATAGCAACATGGATGGATCTTGAAGACATTTTACTAAGTGAAATAAGTCAGAAAAACAAATACTAAAAAAAAAAAAAACAAATACTAAATAATCTCACTGATATGTGGGATTTAAAAGAACAAAACAAAAAACTAAGCTCATAGATACAGAGAACAGATGGGTGGTTGCCAGTGGTGTAAGTGGCAAAAGGGCAAAATGAGTCAAGGTATCAAAAGATCCAAATTTCCAGTTCTAAATAAATAAGTCATGAGGACAACCACAGCATGGCAACTTTGGTTGGTAACACTGTATTGCATCTTTGAAAATTGCTTAGAGTAGATTTTTAAAGTTCTCTTCACAAGAAAAATAAGCTTGTAACTAGGTATGGGGATGAATGTTAACTAGTTACTATGGTGATCATATCACCATGTATGCAAATACTAAAGCATTAAGTTGTGCACCTGACACTAATAGAATACTATTTATATAGTCAATTATGCCTCAATAAAAAAAGAATTCATGAACTATGTTTATTTGTTCTTATTCAAACAAGATTAATACTCCATTTTCAGAGATGAAGAGGTTTTAATAGATGGGGAGATTATTACTATATTTATATACTTCCATCTTTACAGGTGTGACTGTGCTGGAGCCTGCTCTGGCATGTCAGGTCTGTAAATCTGAAATTGTGAGATTTAAGATAAACATGAATTTTGACTGCTCAGTGGGTGAACACTCAGATGGGAAAGCTGGATCAGATGTTTTCACCTGGTAAAAATTACTTGTGGAATTTTTTATATGTTCTGAAGTAAGGACAAAAGGGAGAAAGGGAGCCAGTGATCAGGGGAAGAGAGCATCCAAGCACAGTGGGGGATATCTCAGGCTCTTTATGACCAGCAAGGGGGCTGGAATGTGAATGGCTTTGGGATTTCTTCTTTGGGGACATTTCATACGTCTTTTGGAATGACACACCTTGGCTGTGATGAAGTGAACTGCATTCATCACACTGTGGGAAAAGTTTTTCCTGTAATGACTCAAAAACATGGGCTTGTTATTCTGAAAAAGCAGAGCACATCCTCATTCCACACAAACAATGTGACACAGACCTGGAGCCAGGCCAAGGTTTTCTATGAATAGAACTCAGCAAAGAGAGTGCTAGAAACACTTTGGATTCACATGGCAATCCTGGCTGCTTGATCCCAGCAAAGGAAATGATATACCTGCTCTTCAAAGGTGGAAATAAGAGGATTCCCTCTTGAACTCCCACACATTCCTGGACCAGGGCTTCCTGGTTAGTTCCTGTAGTTGTCTGGGACAGTGCTGGTGCCTGCCATGAGAGGTATTTGCTTTTGAGTGGCATTTCAAGAAGTAAGATGGTTTTCAACAGAGCGAGTACACACAATTGAGATACCCCGGGGGCAGTTGATGGTGTTGAACAGGGAAATGCCATCTGGTCTGGCCTGCACTGCACTCTGCAAAGTCTATGTTTTTGTCTAGGCTTGTTTGATTATAAGAAATAGAAATCCAATTAAAAGGGCTCACGTTAAGAAAAGGGGGGGGGAGCTTTATTTTAAGGATAGAGAAGTCTTACGAAGTAGATTGGCCCTATGGGATTTGAGAAGGCATCTGGAATAAAGACAACTCCTCTCTCTCCTTCTGTGGTCAATATTCTTGTGATTTTGTCCCTAATCTTATTTGACTCTCTGTCTCGTTCATTCTCCTTACTGTCAATTGGTTTCTTTTGGTTAACCATAATATTAATAGTTGTAGCATAATACCAGTAGTGGCTAACACTTATGGTGTGTTTATTCTGCACAAGCCATGTTCTAAGAGTCTTTTATGTATTAATTTGTTTAATCTTCACAACAACCCATGAGGCAGATACTACCTTGTTTTCCAGTTGAGTACACTGAGACATAGCAATCCAGGTAGCTTGCCCAGGATTACACAGTTGGTATGGGCAGAGCTAGGTCTCAGATTGGGCAGTTTGGCTCTGTTTTGAGTCCTCCATTACTTTGGCTTGCACAAGGAATTGATATGTTTGGGCAGTAACTCCTACTCTAGCCCTACACATTTTTTTTTAATTTCTAGAGCTACCACACACTGGCTGACTCCAGAACAATCTCTAAGCGTATTATTACAAATTTGTGAGAGGCAAACTGAGGTATTGGCTCTTGTAACTGGGAGGCCCAGAAAAGTGAGTCTTACTAGTTTCAGGCTTGGCTTAATCCAGAATCATCAGGATTCTGTCTCCAACTCCATCTTTCAGGAGCAGGGGATCTGGGATTACCTATTTAATGCAGTCCCAGAAATAACTCCCAGAAATTCCCCCAATTAACTATAGCAGAAAGTCCCAGGAGGTGCCTTGGTGGAGTCTAAGTGACCAGACCAGGGCTGGGAGTGTATATGGAAGAATCTTCTACATTCATAGTCAGTTATACCTGCAGGTGAGATGGGGCATATTTCACATGCTACCAAGTGAATTTAGGACCTGAGGGCTGGAGCCAGGAGGAAGTCTCTAATAAGAGGGTACGGGCAGAGCAATGCAGTGATACATGCCTCACACAGTTGGCATTGAAACATCCAAATAGATAAGTTCTGGGAAGCATATCAAAGCACCTGGCCTTAAGAGAAAGAAACACTTAGGTGCCAAGGATGTGAACCTGGACTGTGTTGCTCAACTAACTAGGGGTATGACATCCAGCAGATAACTCGATCACTCTAGATCACAGTCTCCTCATCTGGAAAATTAGGGGCTTCATTGATTGACTTCTGAGACCTCTTTTCTATTATCCTATCTTAAAAGTATTGAATTAGACTTTGATCCCTGAAGCTGTAGTGATTAAACTAATTGCTCACGATGATTGAGAATAAAAAGACTGGGTCAGGGGAGGATGTGTGTATGCAGGTAGATCTGTAAGCATATCGCATAGTTGGCTTCCCATATAACACAATATGAAGACAAGAGAATTGTTACCTGCCCTCAGATTTCTCCCAGTCTAGCAAAGTGCCTAAAACTCCAGTAATGAGGTGTTTTCAGGTTTGGGGTCAGAGACTTATTTACCACTATGCTTGTCTAGCTGTCTCTAATCACACTGGCTTTAATGCATCTTATTCTCTTGCCTGTAATGTCCCAAACTCCTATCCTCTGCTGAGCTAACTCTTAGTCACTCTTCAAGTTTCAGTGCAACCATCCACTTTTTAGGGAATCATTCCCTGGATTCCCAGACTTGGCTAAATTCCTGGCTGATATAAACCAGTGTCTCTGCAGGCATCTGTAGCAGCTGCAATTAGCTATCAATTAGGCACACATCAGGTCCTTTCATGAGACTCTAAGCTCCATGAAGATATGCATCGCATCTCACTGTTTTTGCAGTGAGATATAATATGTTTATATTATCTCTAGGAAGTCCATAGTAGGGACTCAATAAGTGTTTGCTAAATGTTTAATTTCAAAGTGGCTTACTTCATCAGGGAAAATTGTATATAGCAAAGTTTCCCTTCTCGTGCATTTTTCTTCAACTTATGTTTTACAAATATGGTCTGTGATTGGTTAAGAACAGTGACAGGTGAGGAAAGAAAGTCCCAGAGCTCCCACTCTTTCATTTAGTCAGAAGATAGCAGATGTGATCCTAACAAATCTTCAGAGATAGTCATAGCTCTGGGAAGCAAAAAGAGTGACAAAGTGGAAAGCATTGAGAGGCAGCATAGAGGGCCATCTACAGCTAGAAAGGATGTTGTGCACATCTGCAGTGGGAATATTAGCACTGTCTAATCCTGAAGGATTAGAAACTCCTTCAGGAATGGAGGACCTACTGGCCTTTTGCTGGGAATGCTGCCAGTAGGCAGGTGCCCTCAGCTGTCAGTTTCCAACATTGCCCCTGCTGAAGAGAGTCTTTCTGAGGGGCTGTCTGCATCCACAGACTAACCAAAATGGGGATCTAAAGTCCCTGTCCCCTTGCCCCACTTGTTATAGCTCATAGGGCATACCAGCTTCAAAACTTTTAGCAGGCTTCCCTAAAGTTTCCATGGAGACTCCATGACAGCTCAGCTTTCCATTTATCCATCTGTCCAATCCTGTTCCCTTCCCTTCCCTCCCGTCCTCTCCCCTCCCCTCCCCTCCTTTTCCCTTCCCTTCCACTGGTGTTGCTTCAAGAGTACTCCCACCTGCACATTTATCTCCATCTCAGTGTTGGCTTTACAGGGACTTCAACCTGGGACAAGGACCCAACCTAGAGGGGTAGTGGGGGTTACTACACTCACCAAGGGGCATCTGCCTTTTTGTGAATCATTTGCGCCTTGGAACCTTCTTTGAAACTCTTCTGTCTAGAGGGAGCACCTTTGTGTAATTCATCAAATGGGAGGAGCCACCTTTAAAACTCATCTATCTAGTTGGTGTTCTTTTGCAATTTTCATTAAACCACCAGAAAAATGTCTTTTGCCAACCCAAGCTCTATATCACCAGGGTGCAGGCCTATCACTTAAGTTTGGATAAACTATAAAAAACATAAAAATATTTCTGGGAAAAAAATCAAGGAGGAAGTGAAATATAGTGTCCTGAATTTGAGGAAAAAAACTAAAAGGAAATTCCATAGGTAGTTCTTCAGGGTTCAGGTCCTTGGGATTTTATGAATCTGAAGGAGAAAAATGCAAAACGGAAATCACCCTTCAGATTTAAAGGCAACTCCTCAGGTGGCAGGAAAATGGCTAAGGAATCATTACTGCTTGCTATTTAGGCACAATCAAAAAATATATTTTTGTGTTTTGTGGTATCTCCTGGGTATTGCGATAGCTCACCACTATACCCAGGGGCTCTTGGCAAACAATAGACAGGAACCAGAGAAAAGGCACAATTCCATCAGGACTACTTAAATTTAATTTTAGGCCAAGTAAAAGAAACTCTAGATGGAACATCCAAAGTGACCACAGAGTAAAAATAGAAAAAATTCCTTTGTAAATAGGACTTAGGACAATGAGTTAGGTTTGAAGATTTGCCTTGAATTGTTTTTTGTATGTATTACTATGCTGAACAGAATGTAAGCTCCTTAAAGACAGGGAAGGTCATTTTGCAGCCTTGATAATCCTGGTCCAACATATCACATATATTAGAGGAAAATAAGTGCTTAGTTATGAATGAAGAGTGAATGAATGAATGAATCAGCCCCTACTTATCAAACTTAGTCTTCCACAAGAAGTGTTTTCATTAATTTATTCATTCAATAAATTTACTAGCTGCTTTCTATAAATCGGGTCCTGGATCTACAAAAGGAGCTCACAGTTCAGAAGAAGGACAGACTATTCTACAGAGGATAATACACTGAGCTAAGCTCCGAAGTAAGGTATGTCCTGGTCTACCAGGACCTCAGAGAAACATCTCAGGAAAGAGAAACAGATTTGTAGGGATCTGATCAAGAACAATGTAGGTAAAGGAAGTTTGAGGCAGAGGGAACAGGATATGCAAAGGCCTGGAGATTTTGTGAGATTATGGCATTTATGAGGATTTTAAGTAATCCTATGTGAATAACATACGTCTAGGGGATGGGGAAATTTAAAATGAAGCTGTCAGGGTAGGCTCAAGACAGATAGTGCCAGGTCGTTAGTGCTATGTATAGGGAGTTGATTTTCTCCTGCAAAGAAACAAGTAGAAGCAGTGCACAATTCTGTGCACCATCATATATAATGATGAATTCAATTCTATATGTATAGACCAGTGTAACAGACATAGAATGGCAGGTGGGAAAGTGTTCTTAGCCTTTTAAAAGTAGCTGTAGTCCAGTAATGAAACGATGAGGATGGTAAGTACCACAAGCAGGAAATTTGACCTGTCAGGCTGTTTATTTTGTTGTGGGATGACCTCACATCCAGACTTGGGTAAACACAAATAGTATCCTTAATGGGTAGAGAATTTCTAGTCCTCAAAGCCCTTCTATATGTAATACCATTTGGATCCCTATGCTAGACTAGGAGATGGGCAGAGATAGCGGTATTTCAGACTCCCCAGTAGGAAGTAAAATGGAAAATCATGCAGTGATTCATGGAAGATACCTTCTCTCTGTAGAAGTTTATGGTTGCCAGAAGTCATCCTTTTACTGGAAAGGCCTTTCCACACCATTAGTTAATCATCTCTGGGGAAATGTGGCCCTGGGCCAGTGGGCCCACTGAGGAACAAACCTAAATAGGAGGCATAGCAGACTAAGGTTACCTGACATTCAGAGTACTTTTTTTTAATTTTTTTAATTTTTATTTATTCATGATAGTCACACACACAGAGAGAGAGAGGCAGAGACACAGGCAGAGGGAGAAGCAGGCTCCATGCACCGGGAGCCCGACGTGAGATTCGATCCCGGGTCTCCAGGATGGTGCCCTGGGCCAAAGGCAGGCGCTAAACCGCTGCGCCACCCAGGGTTCCCACATTCAGAGTATTGAAGAGGTATGGTTGAGGGTGTTTTGTGATCACAGACTTACCTGTTACTGATACTCTAGTTAACCATCTGCAGCCTGTGTTAAATTTTACTGGATCTGGGCAAACTAGTACAGTCTTCCTCAGCAAGATTCCAAAATGGAGATGGAGAGCCAACAATAGTGAAGAAAGCAATAATCCAGGGGAAGAATAGAATTCATAAAAAGGAAACAAGTGCTATTGGCTCCAAATTCTGCTGTTAGAGTTAGAGTTTGTTTGTTTTAACATTTTGTATGAATGTGAAGGTTAGCAAAGTAAAAAACAAAAACAAAATAAAATAAAATAAAAGTAAATATTTTAAATATGTTTGGGATCAAATATTAGGATAAATAAAGACTCACACTGCTTTTGAGTACTTTTTATTTTTATTTTTCAAATGGAATGATTGCCAAAGGAACGATTGCATTTTTAAAAGTTTGGCCAAAATATCCATAGATAGATGTATTTTGAATTTCTTACCCTACTGTTTAAATGGAAAATCTTGCCATATATTTTTGTGGCTCTCCAAAGCAATAATTAGCTTTATACTTACTATGATCAGCCTGGAATTTAGTTCATACAGAGTGTGTTGCCAGGACAGTCTTTTATTTTATGTTGGATGTTTGTTTTTTTTGAAAATGGAATATATTTATGACTTAATAGTCAAGAACCAAAATTACTGTAAAACCACATTGCCACCAACATTTTAAAAATGTCTCCAGAAATAACAAATACTTAACTTCTCTTCTTAACAGAAGAAAAAAAACCATATTGAAATTTTTAAATTACGAAGTTATCTTTTACAATTTAAAATGAGTTTCCATTTCATATTTTTTACCAGTAGAGCTAAGATTTAAAAGGAAAGTGTTACTTTAAAAAAAAAAAGTAAATTCATTTTTCTTTTTGTCCTTGAACATAAAAATATTGAACGATTTCTCTCAAAAAGTCTCAATAGGTTCCTGTTTGAGTAATGAAACACAGATACTGAGAAAATAAAAAAGACTTAGTGAGATTAAAAACAAGATAAATACCCTCATGAAAAATCCTCACAAAACGGAAAATGCTTGAATGTGGTGAGCATGGCTAAAGCCATGAGCCTGCTGAGCCATATCTTGGTTGGAACTGAAGGTTTCTTTTTTGCAAGGATAGTGGGGACAAGGAAGCATTTTAAAAGGCAAGTGAGGAGGACTCAGATTCACTTGAAATGATGGGACCAGGTGGGCTTTCGCAGATGTTGAGGGAGGTTGAAACCTCTGCAGAAGCTAAGATTTAAGAAAGCTTCTGAACTGGGGAAAACCCACCAATGTAGTTCTATGAACCAAGATGTCCTTTGACTGGGTGGATGAATCTGTAGTCTCTCCAAAAACAGTCACTTCAGAAACTCCCCAGACCCTTAGGTTATACGCAGGGCCAGTGGCATTTGATAGAGCCAACTATGAAACTACTAAAATGGGATGGGAGCATGGAGGAGGAAGAGAGAGAGAGAAAAAAAAAAATCCCACAAAGACAAAATCCTAAAACTTTCCACTCAAAAATATGCCTCCACACTAGAATTCCAAAATACATGCTAAGAAAGACATCCAATAAAATCAACAATTGGAACATGAGTTCTCTAAAAAGGAAATTAATTCTATAAGACCTAAGTATACATTTAAGTTTTTACATAGAAATATATACACACATGCAAATAGAACAGAAGGAAATGTGTTAAGAATAGATGGTTTTAAAAAAATCAGTTAGAAATCTCAAAAATATAAAATACATTTTATATCCCTGAACTACATCTTAGTAAAACTGCAGAATATTAGGAATAAAGACCAATAAAATCTGAAGTTACTAGAGTGAAAAGAGATTACTTTAAAAAGAATAACAATTGATCTGGAACAGTTGTTGGTCTGGCAGGGATTTCCTACTGGCAACAATAGATGCCACTAGAAACTGGAATAATATGTTCAGTGTTTTATGGAAAATGGGTATTAACAAGACTTTTTATATCCAGATAAATTGTCACTCAAGGCTAACAGCAAAGTAATGGCATTTTCTGACATACAAGACTAAAGGACTTTACCATCCATAGGTCTTTAGTGAAAGAATTGCTCCTGTATCTACTTCAACAAAAGGAAAATTGCCAAAGAATATGCATGGAATCAAAGACATAACCATTAACACAGAAATAAATTTTTTGAGTTGGCAAATTAAATTTAAAACTGACAGGAAAATAATCATTATGTGTATGTACATGTGTTCAAGATAGGTAAAACTAAATTTTGACAAATTACAATAACAGATAACGTTGAAAGAGTAGCTAAAGCATGTTCAGATCTTTCATTTGTCCGGGATAAAATAACTTCAAACTGAGCAAGAAAAATTTAAGTCATCCAAAGAACATACATATGAAGAGCAACCACAAAAAATAAAAATATGACCAATAACTTCAAAACTCATTGAGGAAAAAGGGAAACAAATAAAGAAACTTTACAATCCTTTTCTTACTGTTTCTCCCTTCTGTTGAATTTATGAGTAGAAAAAATTTAAAAGATAGAGGAAGAAATAAATTCAAATATATGAGTAAGTTTAATAAATGGAAGTGGATTCCCTCCCCCTCCATTAAGAAAATAGGAGTTATTAGATTAGATAACAAAAAGAATCTATTTGCTTTCAAAAGTACTCTGACACAAAGTAATATGAAAAGATTAAAAATAAAGAAGTGGGAAAAATATATTTTAGGCAAATCTGGAAAGTAATGCTTGCATATGCATATACTTTAGGATTATTTTAAAACTTCAATATGAAAATGAAGTAGCCCCTGGCCCATATCTCCAATGATAGTTTCGCATATAAAAGAATTTGTTCTTGGATTCACCAAAAAGCCTTACATGCCATACCATACATCATACCGAGCAATAGTGAAGATGCAATTTGTTCATATTGTCTCTGAATCATTCAGCTTCTAATAGGCTGTTGCCTAATGACAGATTTTGAGAGCTGAGTTGGCAGGGGCAGTGCTGGGTTCTGAGGACCTGTCAGTGTACCGCCCACTCATTGAGGAGAACAATCTACATGTGAAATCTTAATATTAGGAAGACGAAATTTTTATCCTGAAAACAAGAGTTACTGGGCGGTGTTTTGCCTTCTAATAGATGTCTTTCCCCAAAAGCAGACCTTGTGATAAAGTCTTACATGTAGGTAGTTTTAAGCTCTCACAGAGAATAAGAGAGAAGCGCAGAGAAGAAAACAGGGAAGCAGAAAAAGGCATTTATTAGAATATGCTATCAAGCTGGTCAGTTTGGGGCAATTGGTCCTCCATCTCTGGGTCTCGTTAGAAACTTTAGGAAATCTATCTCAGAGCAGTACTCCTGTGAGGTGACAGGTGAAGCATTTATGCCTGAGCATCTATCTCCCATTAGTAAAGGGAAACCCCAAGGGGTAAAGCACCCTACATTTCTTGGTTGTGCAGAGCCCCATTTACAACCACTTCAAAGTGATGGAAAGCCAGAAGCCACAACGTGAGGGATCCTTAGCCTGGATCTAACACAGAAAGTTATATCTCATGAAGCTTGCCAAAACCCCAGTAAGAACTGGTATTTGGCTATTTGCAAAGAACACTTTGAGTTTTCAGACAAGATATCCTCAAACTGGGTACCTGGGTGGCTCAGTGGTTGAGCCTCTGCCTTTGGCTCCGGTTGTGATCCTAGGGTCCTGAGATAGAGTCCCGCATCAGGCTCCCCTTGGGGGAGCCTGCTTCTCCCTCTGCCTGTGTCTCTGCCTCTCTCTGTGTGTCTCTCGTGAATAAATAAAACCTTTAAAATATATTATATATATATGTACATATATATACATATATATATACAAATATCCTCAAACTGTCTATGCAGAAGATGCAGATTATTAGAGTAAAAAAAATAGAGGATCACTCTGATGGATTAGATCATTAGATTATCTCCCCAATTTATTTTTCTTAAAGATTTTATTTATTTATTCCTGAGAGACAGAGAGAGAGAGAGAGGCAAAGACACAGGCAGAGGGAGAAGCAGGCTCCATGCAGGGAGCCTGACGTGGGACTCGATTCTGGGTTTACAGGATCAGGTCCTGGAATCAAGGCAGCACTAAACCACTGAGCTACCCGGGCTGCCCTTATCTACTCAATTTATATACCTAGACTTGGTCACCCTCCATTTGAATAATGAGAGCCCCCAGTGGTGCACACCCTTTCAGTAAACAGAAAAATACAATTTAGGAGGTGGAGGGGAAAGATTCAGGTCAGCCGTAGAAAAGGAAAGCAGTCAGTATGGATAGATTTTGCCAAAATTAGATTTAAACCATTTCAGAACATTCACTTTCCCATAGTTGATTCTAGCATTTGACTGTCCCCAAAAAAGACTTAATGGGGATAATGTGCCACCATTCAACATGGAAGGCCCTCATTATGCAAAATTAGTGCACATCATCCCTAGGAGACTGGCTTTCCCGGGATGGCCCCATTCATCCTTGCCCTTCATTTAACTCAGGCGCTGAGCTCTGTTCAAATCAGCTGTGGCAACATTACATTAGATGGCTTGGTTTCACTCAGGGGCAGTGGTAAAAATTAAAGATACTTGGGCAGAAACGTGCTGTTTAGAGCCTTTTCCCTAAAAGAGATGAGGTAAGTGATAGGCATGCAAAGACTTTGGTGACCCGTCCAGTATACTTTGGCTTCTCTCTCTGGTTCCTGACTTGGCCAGAGCACACGGACTGCCTGCCCTGGCAGACTGCCCCCCACCAACCCTGAAGGAAGCCTGGCTAGGATAAAAGTGTGGATAAGTAGTAAATAGGACTGATGATGGAGAAAATATTACTATTATAACATCTGACACCATAATTTCCCTTAGGGAAGAATCAGTCGGTGAGAAAAAGCAGGATCCCCATAGCCTAGAAGTGTTGTGAGGGCTTTAGGCAAGTGCTAATTTCTCCCCACGGTGCTATCTGGGTCTTACAGATTCAGTAAGTGCTTGTTAGGTGGAATTGACTATGAAAATTCAAGAGGGAAGAGGAGATCAGCTTATATTGGCACATATCTTCTGTGTGCCAAGATCTGGGCTAGCATGTTAAGTGGGATAATGTGTCTTCACAACATCCCTTGGAAGGCAGGCAATTTGCGGATGAAGAAACAGGGGAACAGCAAGGCTAATTGCCTGTGAATGACAAATTTTACACCAGGAAAGAGAAACAATTGAAACTGCAGGGCAATACCCTCTGTTGTCCAACAGAGAATTTGGCTCTGTAATGACATTTAACATCACCTTGTCTGTGTATATCCCCGGGCAGTGGGGAGGACCAGCAGGATTGTGCTGGAAGCCTGGTCAGAGATTTGTTGCATAAACTCCCTTGAATGGTATCGTCCTGGCAAGAATTCCATTTCATGAACTTAAAAATCAATCATTCTTTCATCAACAATGAAATCCTTCTCCTTAGGATCAAATCTGAGATGACTAGGTACAAAAGGGATAGAACAAAAGTTATTTTTCTCTTTGCTTTGAAAAGAATCTTCTAGTGAAGGTTAAGTGGAAAAATAGAACCAACTGTGTATAAATTATAAGTACTCTATTTGGATAGATGTTTCCCCTCCATTCTTTCTCATTACACTGTGATTTTGTTTACTCTGTGATGCTTATGATTATGTTACTTCTTATTGAATAGTTTTGGAAACAATACCCAGATTAAGTGAGCTAAATAAGGTCGTATAAATTAGATTGCATTAGTGTCTAATAAGAAACTTCAGTGTACAATGTTGGCAGCCCTGAGTGCCCAAGAACTGTAGGGTCTTGGATAAGCACTTTAATGCTGAGCATTGATTTTACTCATCTCTAAAGCAAGGTGAAAAATATTGAGATAGCATTTTAGAGTTGACAATGAGTTGACAGGTCTAGGTAATCTGGGGTTTTCTATACATTGAGAAATTCAATGGTTCCATTTTCTTTGCATGTGACTCCCAGGTACTGTGGTCTTCAGAACCTCACTGCAGGCCCATAATGCAAAATAACTAGTAACTACAGCCCTAGCCTAAGGGGTGTGCTCTACTACTCACATGCTGTCATCACATCTGTCATCTCATGCAGCCTTCACTACAAGCTGGTGGAGCAGTCCTCATTTTGTAGGAGTGGGAAGTTACCTCTCTGAAAGGAGAAATCGCCTGCCCAAGGTCACAAAGCTCAAGGCCAGTGGTAGATCCAGGACTCAAAATCTGAACTAGAGGCTTTTCCTGAGTACTCCTCTTTACCATATTTAAGGGATCCACAGGCTGGAGGTGGGTCTGGGGTTGGGGAGATGGGCGATAAAATTTGAGAGACCCTAGAAGGAAAGGGCTCTATGCAAAGGGCAAACAGATCATAAAGGTGATTTTCAAACAACTGACTTCTATATTTACAGGCTTTGCTGTTCACCTAAGTGTTGCACTTAAGTTTGATGCTCAAGAGGAGGGGGAAAGAAAAATGTATAAGTGTCAGGCAGATTGTCAGTTGGCCATGGTAGGCGCTCTTGCCCCAGGATGCAATATTGCTTCGCGATCCTTTTTTTTATGTTCCTCATTCATTTTTCAGGTTTACCAGATCTACATCGTTTATTAACTTGCTTCCAAGATGAAGGAAAACTGACAGGGCCCAAGAAATGAACAGAGGCCACTTAGATTGCAAGAAATTTAAAACCAGAAAAGCTTCAAAACCAAGTTTGAAGTTTAGCTGCAATTTCCACTAGTAAATGTTCATCTCAAAAGGTATTGGATTTTAATGCAAGTTGAATCCCATTTTAGAACCTTGCCCAAGGAGAGAAATGTTCAATAATGTATGCTTTCTAGAAGATAGCCTCTAGCTGCATGTGGCTATTTGAGTAGCTGAAATGTAGCTGGTGTGACAAAGAAACTCAATTTTTACTGTTATTTAATTTTAATTACCTTAAATTTAAGTAGCCATGTGTGGCTAGTGGCCACGGTATTGGACAGTACAGTTCCAGTATTTGCTGATGTCAAGCTTCGGCTCATGTTTCATAAGCATATTAATATAGGAAAGAGGATTTATAAAAACAGCTATGTTTTCCAGAATGTTTTGATGATAAGGATTCTTATTTTTCCATTAAAGTGGGCACTGAAGATCTGATAAATATGTATTTAAGTGAGGATAAGAGAACTTGTATACATATCATACTGTTCCAAGTTTTGTACAGTCTCAGTTCAGTAGTTAAGTAGTATGAGGGGAGACTCTGGCAACTCGGGACTGAGTGCAAGTAACAGAATCACCATGATTCTTCAGAGGCTCTTCAGGTTCTCCTCGCTCATTCGATCTGCAGTCTCAGTCCATTTGAAGAGAAACATTGGTGTTACAGCAGTGGCATTTAACAAGGAACTTGATCCTGTACAGAAACTCTTCGTGGACAAGATTAGAGAATATAGAACTAAGCGCCAGACATCTGGAGGACCTGTTGATACTGGCCCAGAGTAGCCAGAGAGACCTGGAGAGGGAGCTTTTTAAGCTTAAGCAAATGTATGGTAAGGCAGACATGAATACGTTCCCTAATTTCAAATTTGAAGATCCCAAATTTGAAGTCTTGGACAAACCCCAGTTCTGAAGAAATAATGTAAAATTTATGTGGCAATTTGTCCTAGATTAGTTGTACAACTGGATCAGAATAAATTTCTCAACTGTCAAATGTTCTTTTAATTCTGGTACCAAATAAATTATTTGGAGATGTTGGGTGTAAAAAAATATAAGTAATATGAGTGTTCTACTTTAGTTGACACAAAAACTTTGGCTCATGAGAGCTCTAAGCTATATTGATTAGACTATATTGTTACTGGGCAGGTGAAAAAAATCAAACTTTGGATTCCTGTGTTTTAAAGCTCAGAAAAATCAATTCTTTCTCTTTGACACATCTTTAGAATTGTTTTCTATTTTAGTACAGACTCTTTCTGGACTGTGGAAATTCTCCTACATAATGTAGTGCACATTCACTAAGATAGCTATCTGCAGCACGTGGGAAAACTGAAAGAACAAATGAATGATAACCAATTGTCTGCCTATACAATTCCACAGCGTTTGGCCCTGCCAGAGTGGCCAGCCTCTGATGAAAACAAATTTGTGAGGTTCCCAGATGATCTCCCATGACTGTGATAATTGTCACGTGCCTATTTATTTTTCCCTTGAGAAACTGAATGAGTAAAAAAAAAAAAAAAAGATCACAACTAAACAAAAGCATATCAATAACAGGAAACTGTTGGTGAGAAATACCCTGATGTTCCTGTAAATTCACGTCACCAGATTCCCCAGGGACAAAGGTGCATGAACTGCATGGGTAAATAATTATGATTTAATACAGAGACCTTGCAATGCTGTTTACAGTAAAACAACAAAAAAGAATTGTTTCTGGAGGCGCAAATAAGCAAATAATAGAAACACATATCAATATAATCAGGAAGTGGTGATGTTATGTCTAGGTCAGCTACTGAAAACAATCTGTAATCTATCAAAGTATCTCCTCTGCAATTGCAAGCAGTAGAAGGTGGGACCTTAAGAGGAAGAATCATCCCCAGGGTGATTAGAAATCAAGGACAAAAATGGAATATCCATCCTGGAGAATTTCTGAAAAGGTTTCTGCTTTGTGATACCTGTCTGTTTGCAGGGTTTTATTCTCATAGATGATAAGAGAGAGAATGACTCCATATTCTCCTTCTTTAAAAGGATTTCCAACGCGAGAGCTATGTGCATGCCCACAGGTGCATGTGTATCCCAACTATGAAAAGAAGGGAGTGGTGGTACTTCAACTGCTTGATTATGTTCACCTATTTGGGGCCCTGTAACATCTCTTTTTATTATAAATGATGTTTTACTCGACAAAGATGGGAAACCCACAATATTCTACTTTTCCTCACAATCTACGTATTATAAAAAGCATGAAGGCATTTGTCTAGTCGCCTGAAGAGAAACCTAACATTTTGCTGGGGAGTTTGGTCTTAGGCAAGAAGGGAAAAAGCCAGCAAGGAGTGAAAGTCCGTATAGAATCCACACCTAAAATCTCTCTGCTTTGCTTGGGTAATAGGATAAAACTCTGCAAGTCTCATTCTCAGGGTCTAAGCAATTTTTAAAATTTGCCCAGCTATTCAGCCAAGGGTAATTTCACTGTGATGTACTCTGCTACCATTTCTCCATTCTTAAAAGATTCTGTGGTAGGCAGAATAATGAACCCCCAAGGATATCCACATGCTAATCTCTGGAAAGTGTGACTACATTACACAACAAGACTATCTTACACAAAAAGATAGACTTTGATGATGAGATTAAATTCAAAACCTTGAGGAGGAAAGATTATTCTGGATTATCAGGATGGGTCCAATATAATTACAAGGGTCTCGGATGCTTATAAGCATCTGAGAAGAAAATGTGACAGTGGAAGCAAGAGAGAAAGATTTTGCAGATGCTGGTTTTGAAGATGGAGGAAGGGACCACAAGCCAAGGAATTTAGGTGGTTTCCAGATGCTAGAAAAGACAGACAGATTCTCCCTTAGGGTCTCCAGAAGAAATGCAGCCCTGCCAATACCTTGATTTTAGTTCAGTAAGGCTCATTTTGGACCTTTCATCTCCAAAACTGTAAAATAATAAGTTTGTGTTGTTTTAAGCCAACAGCTAAATTTGTGATATAGCAGCAATAAGAAATTAACATAATTTCTCAATTTTATAGTTTTAATACTAGATTATAGGCTGCATGTTGGAATCATTTTGGATACGTAAAAAAAAAAAAAAAAAACAAAGGCCAGGGTTCCATCCCCAGTAACATAGATTTAGTAAATCTGGAATGGAGGTGATACACTGGTATTTTATGGTGCTGGCAGATGATTCTAATAGTCAGCTAAGAATGAGAACACCATTGTTAGAGGGCTACCTCCTTTATATGATCTCTCGGCTCCTTAAACTCAGGGAGGAGGCTTTCACAATACAAATGACAGGATCATTTTACTATTACCAGCGCAGTAAAAAACAAAAACAAAAGCATAGTCAAATTTCTTTGGTCTTTAATGTTACATTGATTTTCGTCTCCATCTGAACAGAGTAGATGACTGGGAAGCAAAGCCCCCTCTGTCTCCACTTCTTCCAATTCCTCTGGGTCTCATTTTCTATTCAGAGGCAGTCAAGGATGACTCCCCCAGCCAGAAGCCCTCACAGCAGTAGTCGTGACACTTACGTAAAAGAGGCATTGAGTGGCATGGGGTATATGGCAGGGATGGTGTCTTGGGATCAAGAGAGTGATACACAGAGAAGAGCCCACTCTCCCCTGAGCTTGTGTATTCCATAAGGGAAAGATAGAACTATGGCTTGGATATTCCTATTGGCCCTGTTTCCAATGAACATAATAATGGAAAGGAACATGAACTGGTGCCAGGCAAACTGTGCTCTAATCCTGGCCTTGACACTTATATTAATAATACCAGCTCCTCCTCATTGGCTACAGGCACTGGACTGAGTATTTCACACAGTGATGATCTTGCTCAATCATCAGACATTTACACCTTCATTTTCTTGGTTCAGTTTTCAAAGAATGGACACTAGTGGTTTCTGGGGGATCCCTGGATGTTTTGGTCATAAGTAAGAGTCATAATTTGAGATAATTGAAAATGTACATTATGAACTCTCCCAGACGGTAGAATTTTGTATACTCTACCATTCTCTGATTCTATATACAAGTCACCTTCTGCCATCTTGTAACAGTAACTGATTTCTGTTGGGTCTTGTAGTTGTTTGGGTTGAAGAAGGAGAGGAAGGAGTTGAAGCAGCTGGCCCATGATCCATTTTCTCCCCATTACCGGAGGTAGAGTGGAATGAATAGGGGGATGGCCCCAAGGGAAAGAAAAATAAAGCAGGTGGCCTCATTGAATCTCTTTGTCAGCACAGTAACTGGACCTCTGGGAAATAACTAATGGCATTTTCTAGGAGGAGAGTCTTTTTCTGTGGATTGGTCTTAACTGGATGCCTTTGGTTTGTTTAGGGAAACATACCTGGGATCTATGGATTATGAAGCACTGTTCCCTGGAGAATGTCTTATAAGCAACACAATTTTCTTGATTATGAAATGGAGGTACATCATAAATTCTTTGCTCCCTGTTATGTAAGGTGACCCATTACTGCACTTAGAGACTTTATCTACCCTGGCCAGAAAGTACACTTCTAGTGTGTGAGAAAGGACCTGGGGAGCCACATGAGATAATCCAACCTCCCTCTGCTTTGTCTGTTCTTCCTGAATGCTCATATCCTTGAAATATTAATAAAGTTTGATATTGAGTAAGATGTCTGATTCATGTGAATTTGATTTGAAAATCTAATCCTTTGCATTACCTCAGTCCCTATTAGACCATAAGCTCATGGAAGGCCAGAACTATACACAACTGAATGGGCATGGCATTGTGTCTTTAGTACGGTAGCTGCTCAATACATAAATAGTGAAGGGCCAATAAAAATATAGGAATATAAATTTGTACAGAGAAATGATGCACTTTCCAATACTCTATTATCATACCATTCTTTCTCCTCTGGGTATAATGTCTTTTAAAGGTAAATGTAGTTCATTTCCACATAAAACTCAACATTTCTTTATATGAGTGCAATGAAAACTGTAAGATGGTCTGGGCTTTTAAAAATTTTTCCACTTAAATTGAATTATGGGGCTCGTAGACATATTTTGAATGCTGCTTGACCATTTTGGTTCATAGCAGGTCATCAATCAATGGTTGTATCTGGTAGTGCCAATTTTGACTTCTCTCAGCTTTAACCACATTCACCATTTGCAGTTCAAATTGATTTCCACAGAGAAAAAGTAGTTTATATCTTTCCCTACTGAACAAAGCAGATTGTTCAGGCATGGGACCTCCGTGTGTTCCATTGTGGTTATAAGTGTAAATAGGAGGGCATATTCCCCTCTTCACATGGGGCAAAAGCCTGTACATATGAGTTTACATGGGTGTTTGGAGTATTTATAGATGCTATGTGCCTGAAAGTGTCTCCACTATGGATGATAACTGTACTCCAAATAATCAACTCTCCTGTCACTCCTTTATACCAAGGACTTCTTTCTTATTTCTCTAGAAGGAGTATCTGTAATCACTCAAGTATAATCTAAACATGGCAACTTAAAAATACAATGGCTTGTTGACAAAAGAATAGGTAATATCTCTTTGGACCTTTCCCTAAAGGCTGACATTTACACAGACTCTGATGCAGGCATTTTTTCTCGGCAGTGATTCCAGGAATATGGGAGGAGGAAGAGGAGAAGGCCAGACAATGAAGAGAGAAAAGTCATTAAGAATTGTATTAAAGAGAATCACTACTGTTGGCAACTCCAGTTGAAGTTGAAAATCCTGTAAGAAAATTCAAGAAATGCACATTAGGACTATTCCTTTGGGACCAGGTGCTTATGCCCTGAGACCCACCCCTTTGCGGCTGAGGATTTCCCCTGAGGGAGTTTAATCCCTGGACCACCCAGGACACCTGTGCATGAATTAAGTAAGCTCCTAAGGCACAGGAGAAAGCCCCAAGCAGAGGATAGCAGGATAGAAGGGCCAGATATGGACATAATGCACAAGACTGCCCACTGCAACTGCAGGGAAACTCAAGGTGGGGTCTGTCTCATTTGGTTCATCCTGTGATCTAGAACAAAATGTGAAAGAACAGAGCAGAGATCAGGTATGAGTTGTTTTGGGGAGAGGAGATGGAATGAGGGAGGGAAATGTGAACAAAGTTGGAATAATAGTCCTCGAAGACAGTTGAAGTGAGTTTTCAAAGTCCACAGCTCTAGCTTAAGAACGCCGGGGAGACAGAAGGAAACTGGAGGACATGCTTCGAAACTGGTGTAGAACCTGTCCTGATCCTCTCAGTCCTTCTGCACTTTGGGGATCCTGTCAACATAATGAGAGAGTAGGGCTGCTCTCCCTGGTCTCATCACTCATCATTAGCCTGCAAGTTCCTCAGTGCTCTCTTCCTTGGACTGTTGGATATATCTGTGTGGGTGTGAGGCCAAGTGTACAAAACCCACCTTTCCATAGTGTGCTGAGCATGGGCACAGCTGCCAAACTGGCTGCCATTCACAACCCCCTTGCTCTCTGTCACCTAGCTCTTAAACTTTCAGGATGATCTGAGCACCATAGATGTTTTCTCCCAGCAAGCCTATAGTGTTTTATTTGTACTAATATAGTTACATTTCATTGTGACTTGTATCTCCTTTCTGTTGGATGCCTGGTTTAGGCTTCTACCCAAATTCTACCCAGGCCTTCACATTCTCCTGCTTAAAATGTAGCTGTGGCCTCGTAATCTGTCTACCTGCCTTCCACTTCCCCTCCTCCAACTTTTCTTACCTACTCTCTACTCCATCAACAGATTAACCTTTTCCTAGCAGATCTCAAATCACTCTACTTTCCTGCTCAAAAGTATTTGGTGGCTTTTTTAGTGAAAACCAATCTCACCACAATTTTCAAGCCTAGAAATCAAGTTTTTTTTTCATAAAATGGCCCCAGCCCAACCATATTATGTTTCCCATTATGTCCTACTGTTAACACCACATTAGAAGTTGTAATAGGCCTCCAGGCTACTTACTCACAGTCTGCAGACTTTGTTCAGTTTGTCTTAAATTACTAATTTAAATTGCTGATTAAGATTGTTAATTATTACTCATTTAAATTATTGATTAAATTACTGCTTGTCTTAAATTACTAATTAATTGTTCACATTTAGACACTGAGGCATTTCGGGGTACCTGAGTGGCACACTTGATTAGGTGACTGACTCTTGGTTTCAGCTCAGGACCTGATCTCAATGTCTTGAGATCAAGCCCTGCATCAGGCTCCTGCTTAGCATGGAATCTTAAAAGACTCTCTCTCCCTTTTCCCCTCTCCTTTTCTCACTCTCTCTCCCAAACAAATAAATCTTAAAAAAAAAAAAAAAAAAAAAAGAACACATTGAGGTTTCTCTCTCTCTCTCTCTCTCTCTCTCTCTCTTTCTCACATACACACACACACACGCACACACACACACAGATGTAGGTTTCTAGCTTCTGAAACATTGAAAGATCTGGCAATACTAGGTCCATACCTCCGCAAAGTCATCATCAGCTGGATCTTAGTAGTGGCTATCACTTTTAGATCATCAAGAGAACCCCAGCGTCTCCCAGGCCCCTACCCACACATGTCACTTGTTTACATAACCTACTAAGCCTCTAAAGGCACTTGTGTCCCCAACTCTAAACATGCCCCAATTCCATGCTCAACTGCTTAATTCCTTGTTCTCCATGTAAGCCCTCACTTTTTGAGCAAATGCTGTCAGTGCTCAGCCCATAACTCCTTGACACTCATCATTGCCTTAGATATCAGTGACTCTCTACAGAACTCATTGACTCTGCTGGAGGGATTCTCTGACTAGGAGCACCATCAGCCTACACAGAGAGCAGGCCTAAAGCCAAAGAGTTGATGCCACTAAGAGCAGCCCACAAGCAATGGCAATGAAAGTGAATGGAAGTGAAAGCCCACTTTTTCACCCTTCAGCAGGTGAGCCTGTGTGGTATGTTCTATGCAGTATGCAGTCTCCCAAGGTTTCCAGGGAGATCAGTGGCCACAGAGGTAACCTGCTCATGGGACTCATTTGAATTGGCTTCTTTCCCTTTCCTCTCTGACTTCCTCTCTTTTCTACTGAGCTTCTTGTGATCACCTCCCAAATTAACAATTGTATTCAAATCCTTGTCTAAAGATTTGTTTCTGGGGGAACCCGGCTAAGGTGCTTTTCTGCACTAACTCCCTGTCACCCTAGTCCTTGCTAGAATGAACCTCTGTTTTCCCTTATTCCACAAACTCCACTCCTTTTCCACACCCCACCATCACTCTGAGTTGGACTCAAATGTTTCCTCAGCCATGAACATTTCCCTGACCCCTTTATTCCCAATTTGCTTTCCCACTTCTTTCTCTGAATCCCACAAAGCACTAGGCTTAATGTTTTTCTAATGGCCCTTTTTTATCTATATCTTCATAACTTGTATCACTATCCGATTTATTCATTTTGTCAATCACTCCTTATACACTGCTTCACGTCCCCTCTTCCTTAACTGTCTCTTGTTCCAGAGAGTAGTCAGCTCTGTGAGGGCTGGGAGCAGCTCTGTGAGGGCCGGGAGTGCCTTTCATACTGGTATGCCAACTGGATCTTTCCTCATGCTCATTCCAATCTGCCTAGTCTTCAGCTGTGGGATTTCCCTGTGGGCTCCTAAGCATGGAAGGCTCATGAACTTTGCTTCATAATGATGCAATCACAACCTAGAAGTAAGGAAAGTGAATCTTTGGCAAATGGAATACAAGAGCCAGTGAATCAACTACCTATCTTTCCTCCCTTGAATCAACTGTCTGTGATGTTATAAGGCTTCTCAGAGGATGATCCAGTGGTATTGCTTATCAGTCTCATTTAATAGCCACTAAATTGGTGACACAGATTGTGCATTGCCTCTTCTTTCTTCCCTGTGAGTCTCCCTTGTCTCTTACTACTGCTCTCCAGGCTTATGCTCCCTAATATTGTAGTAACATAAAGCCTTTGCCTCAAGACTCTGATTTCTGAGTCCTCAGGCTAAGACATCTATCATCTTGTTGACAAATACAGACAGTTCTTTGAGAGAAGGAAAAATGACTAAAGCTCAGTAAGAAAACTGAAACTCGTGGTGTTTTTACATGCCTTATTCTCACACTCTGTTCCTTAGCTCAGTTGTAGCCTTGGGAGCCACAGCCTGCACACCTGGTACCGGATGGAACAGAATAAAGCCTGAGCTCTTTCAAAGCCTCGTTCCCAAAGAACTGCTACTGTTTGATTTGTCTGGTGGTGCCCCCGGATACCCCAACCACAATACTTCCTTTATTTGACCTGACTTGAGAGCCCCCCCTAAGACTAAAAACTTTTCCCCGGGATCATTTTTTGACAACATTTGAGGCTAAGTACAGCTATTTCACAGCTGCCCTGAGATGATGGGTGACAGTTGAGACAAATCATAAACAAAAGCTTAAAAGGACATGTTGAAGAACAAAGTATCCATAGGTGCACTGAAATGCCCCAATGTATTCCTGGGAACCTAGATGACCATGTGCATATGTGGGGCTGTGTGCATGTTCATGAGTGACACTTGGAGGCCCCAAGTTCTCACCTCTGGTTGACTCTGAGGCTCTTCCTACATAGGAAGTGAAGTAACCTTCAAGGCAGGGTTGTAAACTCTATGTCCATTGCATGGCCCAACATGCACACAGGGCTCCAAGGCAAAGACTGCAAGATTTTATTAGTTCCCTGCATTTAAGAAAATCTCTGTCCGATCATTAGCCAAGTATAAAGCTGAGTAGAGACTTCAGTGATAACACATAACAAAGAACATATATTTTACAGAATTAGGAAGAGTCATTGAATAAACAAGAACTATAATAGGCAGCAACAGAAGGGGGGGGGAGTGGATCTGATGTCCAGAGTTGTCACATTACATTATTTGAAACATCCAGGTTTCGACAAAATTTCTAAGACATGCAGAGACAAGAAAGCCTGACCCATACACAGAAAAAGAGAAAGAAAGAAAGAAAGAAAGAAAGAAAGAAAGAAAGAAAGAAAGAAAGAAAGAGCAATCAATTGCAACTCTCCTTTTGAAAGAGGAAGAAAAGCTTGTTGCTCCCCAATTTCAATCTTTTGAGTGTCAACCAATTATCTCAGGAAGAGAAAGGGGAAGGTCTCTTCCCTGGAATGCAAGCAAGTGTTTGGCTCCTGGGGAGGTAAGTTTTATTACCCTATGAGTGAGAGCCTATGCCTTTAGATCTAATACCCTTTAATTTCCAAAATGTGTCTTTTAACTCAGGTTTTAGTTTCTTTTGCTTGGAAAGTCCTAAGACCGCAGAAAAGGAAAATATTTCCTCTACCATATCACACTCAGGCCAAGATGAGGGTCACCAAAAGAATGCCTTAGGGGACATAATAATTGGATGATCTTACTTCTTGGCTTGCCTCAACAATAACCGGTTATGCCCCTTTTAGCTCAATTAATGCTTGTCAATGATTTGTTAGTGCCTACTTTCACCAGCAAAATCGTCCCAGGGTGATGATTAGTTATGCCATCACCTGACCTAAAACCCCACTGGCGCCCTTTACACATGGAAGGATGAAGGAAAGCCAGAGGGAAGGGGATGGAGCCTGTGGGTCCTGACTAATTCGTCAGCTGAGTGAGTCACACATTCACAGACCCTGATGTTTCACTTTACACAGCCAGTATTTCAAACTTGACCCTGTACTTCCATGTCAATTAATAAAATGAGCTGCTCATGAAATAACTGTGCCATTTTGAATGGAATAAGTCACAAAGTAGGGGAAGTCTAAAGTTCAGGAAATTATAGAAGGTAGATAAGCTTCAGCCAAAGACAATAACAAAGGAAATAGCACAAAATAGCATAGAAATGAACCCGCCCTGAATCACAGGTAAGAAGAAAAAAATAGCCCTTGGTCCATTTCAGAGATGTGAGACAGAAGGGAAAAAATGGTCCCAGAAGAGTTTGGCTTTTAGGGAAGCCCAAGAGTCAGTGAGTTTTGACTCTGACCTGTATTTTTCCTCAGGAAACACTTTGATATTAATGATGCAGTGGAGGGATATTAGATTCTTTGTATTATCTGAGCTAAGCTCCAGTGTTGTTGAATCCTGAGGGGCAAGCCTTCTGTTCGTCAGGAGTGGAATGACCTAAAGTTGAGGAGCTTATCCCAAAGCTTTCTTGTCCATGGATTTCCTTCATAGATGCCTAAAGGCTTATTGGTGCAACATCTCTGTGAGGCTCTTACTAATCTTCTTTGCCTCCTGGTTTCTCAGGCATTTTACCCAGACACCTACTGTAGATCAGTCATATTTAATTGTTTATATATAGCATCTACCTCATGCACTTACAGGAACAGGGGCTGGATATTATTCACCATGGTAATATCTCAACATTTGGCCTCAAAATATGTCAAATACAGCTTGTTAAAATGAAACAAAAGTAGTAAAATGATCCTATGCCTCTGTTTCCAGACATTTGTGTGCCTTTGTGCCAGAATGGTGCATCTAAGCCTTTAATGTAGCAATGCCTGCCTCACACCTGCTTCCACTAGCAGTCCACCGCTAGGAGATAGTGGCTTAAACTTGCAAGCAAAGAAAGCCTGGAGACGAGACATAAAGAAAAGGAAGACCCAGCTGTTAACTTCTCTCTGTTTGACCTTAGACATTTCTTTAGACATCTGTTTTGGGATAACAAGATAGTGGAGAACTCTGAATCCAGCTATTAGATTCTTTACCCACACATACTCCTTTATCTTTTTATTCAATCACGCATGTGAAATAAGTCCAGAAGTACTAGATGACATGCTGCCACAGAAAGCCATCCAATTTTGTCAATACCAAAAAGATGGAAAATGAGTCACAGAGTTGTTGCTTGGAGGTGAGCCACTCACTCAAGATGACTGGTGTTGGACTGTTGGGATAGCCCAAAATAAATTTACTTGGATTGTTTGTCACAATGAGGAGCCTTCCTGGCCAGTGTATCCTGCATGAGATCTCCATTCTGTAGATAGCTTTTTCTGTATGTCAGTGAAAATAGTTGTCACTGCCTCTGGGATGACCTGATTCCAGCAGAAAGAGAGTTTCCTACTCTGTGTCCACATATCAATGTCAAAACAGCTCTAATTATCTCTGATCAATGGCCCTATTCCTTGACCAATTATGGTTTCTAAGGTGATGAAATGGTGTGGTTTAATGGTTACAAGTATGGATTCTCAAGCCAGACTGTCTGGATTCAAATTTAGGCTATATCATTTTCTACCTGGAATACTTTAGACTGGTTACTTAACCTCCTTATGTCTCCATTTATTCGTAAGTAAAATGGGAATAATCAACAATACATTCTGCATTACTACGAGGAGCAAATGAGTTAATATGTAGAGTTAGAACAGTCCCTAGGAGAGCAAGCACTTACACATTAGTCCAACTGGGTCATCTATTACTGTGGCTAAGAATGTGTCTATGCTAAGAGATGTTGTAATTGAAAGAAACACCAAAAGCAGAAATGTATTTGCAGTTTTCAAATTACTTTTTATATCTATTTTCTCATCTGATTCTTGCCTCAGTCTTGCAAAGAGGTCATAGAGGACACAGAACACACAATTAGTAAACAGCAGTGATGAATCATGAACCCAGAACTTAGGAGCTTTCTAAGATACCTTAAGTGATATGGATACCACCAGAGAGGTGGTGAGTACAGGCGCAGGCTGGCCTGAGCAGCTTGATAATGCACTGGATAATACAACACTTTGCAATCTGTGATTTGAAGTAGTTCTCAGGAAATTATTTACTGGATGCTGCAACGCAAGTAGCATTCTCTCTACTTCAGGGAGCTGACACGTAGAGGCACTCAGCACCATACTTCCTATCTGCTATGGTGCTCATTGGTTTGATGTTTGGGTGGCTATGGTGTTTGATCTTTGGGGATATTACTCGGTGTTTGTAAGTTTACATAAAGAGTCTCATTAACTCAGTAGCACAAACAGGTTGCAAATACAAAATTATCTGGGCTTACAATATAATCCCTAATTCAAATGAAACTTTGCCATCTCTTTTTTTATGAATCTGAATGTGCTGATTGATATCATTTCATTTACACATAGTATCAGGAGTCTTTTAGCAAGCCAATATAACTACAAGTTAGAGTCAAGAAGTTGGGCACCTGACACAGATTTGATTCTTTGTTTTTGAGTATCAGATTGATTGTCCTTTAGGATACATGAAAACTAATAAACTTAAAATACCAAAAAAGGTTAATATGCTCAGAGTGGGCATTAATTTTGGCCATGAGGAATGGGGAAAGTTGCTTGTAGACAAGGTCTTAAAGCTGTATGACAACAGGAAGTGTGGCAGAGAGTCCCTACATAAAGAAGCTGTCACTTCCTTCCCTGCTCACACATGCTGCTCCATCCACCAAGAGATGGGGTCCATTTCCCCTCCATTTGAGTATGAGCCAATCTTGTGACTTATGTTGACCAGTAGAATGGGCTAAAGAATACTTAGTTGATTCTAGGCCTACCTTTAAAGATCTCAGCAACTTTCCTTTCCCTCAGGAAGCCAGAAACCATGCTGTAAAGAAGTGGACTAGATTACCAAAGGAGGAGTGCTTGTGGGGAAAGAAGCCACATGAAGGATCACGAAGGTATCATACATGGTCACATGTCTTGTATGTGTAAGTGAAGTCTTGTTGGGCTGTGTAGCCCAGTCTGGCTGCCACCTAGAGGCAGCTGAGTCAGTGACACCAGCCAATGCCTGTGGAGCAGCCAAGCAAGTCCTAACTCAATATCTGACTCACAGGATTGTGAGAAAGAATAAATAATTGTTTTAGCCAGTGTGTACTGAGGTGGTTTGTTACAAGTCATGAGATCTTTCAGAAACGTGGAGTATCCCTCAGTAGCCCCTGAAAGGAACTTAACCTGGTCTATACTCTTGACATGAATTCCAGAATGATGATGAAAGGAAAGTTAATCAACACACAAAAATGTTTCAGAAGGATAGTAGTACTTTCAAAGATGAAGCTTTAGGAGTTACAGTCTCTGCCCATGTTTCTCTTCTGAAACAGTATCTTCTGATCACTGGATAATGGCATTTGCTGAGTCCACTGAAGTGAATCCAAGAAATCTTCATTCAATTCTATTTAAAAAGTACAGACTAGGTCTCTTCTTTGTACCAAATTCTCTCCTAGGAACTGGAGGCACAGTACTGGACATAGGGACAAGGCCTCTGCTCCAATGGAGCACAGATTCCAATAGAGGAGCCTGAGAAGAAATTACAAATATGGTGTTCTAGAAGGCACAAGGAGCAAAAAGTGGGAAGGTTTCAGTGAGGAAGTCCATTATAGGTTGGTACTGGATGAGGAGTAGAATCTGGCAAGCTGCAGGGGTGAAGGGAGGGAGGCGAAGGGGTAGGCGAGGGCCAGGCAGGGGGAGCAAGAGCAACAGAGACTGTCACCCAGCTGAGGAAGAGTGAGACCCAGCTCTCCAGAGCAGAGGCTGTTGTCACACAGTCTTGCACAGGTTTGCCGCACCGTGTGGCCATTCCATGTCCTCCATGTTCTCATTCTCCTTCCAGAATCAAAGCCTATTCAGGAGCTGGAAATGATTGTGTGGGGATATCCTTTCTTTCTAGTTCAGTCCTTTTTCCCTTCCAGATGTAGGTCCTGTCCCAATTCTCTCAGCACCTCAGGTGACTTGGTTTGCCCATTTAGGCGGATCCGTGGGCTCTCTCCACAGCGACCCTATGAGCAGCTGGCTGTTTGGCCTGGTACTTACACTCCCATAGTTTCCCTCAGCTCAGTCTCCTCCTTGAATCAGCACAAGTGGATTCATTCTCATTCTCTCTCTTTCTCTCTGTCTCTCTCATTCCCTTTACACACACACACACACACAAACACACACACACTGGCGACAGCAATATCTTTTCAAGAGAAGAGTTTGTGCTCTTCTTTTTCTTCATAAACCATTAAGGTTCTCCTCTGGAAAGGTCATAGCTCTCTGGAATTTCTTTTCTCCCAGAGTCATCAAACATGAACTCGACCACTTACCCAAGATTATGAATCAATAGGTCACCTTTCTTATCTGAGATTCAGTTTCATCACTTATAAACCGGTAAAGAAAAAAAAAAACCTGCCCCTCAGAGTTATGATGAGGAATAAATGGATTCATACTCATGAAAATACTATTCAGATGTTATCTCATCACTCTTTCTGGGCAGGGAATCCAAAGTAGCCTGTGTCTGATGACAGCATGAATCATGTTGGAAAGGTTAAAATAACAACTATGAGGTAACACATCAGGCAGATGGAAGCTGATCTCTGTGAAAAGCAGCTTCAGCCTTAGGCAACAATTCTAGATTAGTTAGTGAACATCTAAATGCTAGGGGCACTGGACAGTATGCTTGCTGGGTGGTCAGAATAGCACTGTACAGACAGTGGGAATTTAATGAATATATTCTGCTTCTGTGGCTGTTGATGATGGTGGCAATGATGATGATCCTATCACAGATCATCACATGTATGGAGACTGCTGCACAGAATTGCTGCTGACAATTGCAAAGATTTCGCCATTTTCATAACGATGCTCCCTGAGGTCTTCTCATGTCTAGATTCAATGATGAGTAGGCAATTATTTTTCACTGGTCTGGCTCTACTCTTTGGCTTTCCAATTTATTGCCTGGCTGCAGAGCTAATCAGCAGATATTTGTAGTGGAGTCTTGCTGCTTGGCTGAACACTCGGCCTGACAGCTGGGTCTGGAGGACCACGGGCAATTAGTCACACAGCTTTCTTTCAATGAACCAATTTTCCAGGGACTCATGATGGGCTGATGTCTTCTGAAATAACCTTGTGGGTTTGGACAGAGGACAATGGGCCCACATTTCATGATTCAAGACACACGACCACCTTGACGGTAAAAAGTTCCAGGCAAATAACCAGAAGATTTTTAGGAGAAAGCTAGAGGAAACAGGATATCACTGCATCATCAAGTGATACAAACCTGTTGTCTTTTAAGTATCTCTGGTGACATTTAAAGCTCCTGGAGAAAGTACATTGAGTTTTCTCTGCTGCCAGGGCACAAGTTAGTAAGCTACTGCTATATTTCAATAAAGTAACTCATGCTCTGGTGACAGTTCACATCTAGAGGTCAGTTTGATTCCTGCCTAATTTTAAAGTAACTCTTGTTTCTCTAGGGGGTACAGTAGGGCAGCAGTGATAATAAAATAATAATCCCTGGATCAGCCTCCACAAGCAAAGTCACCAGATCCTTAGTTGTGTCTGCTGCCACAGACCGAAAAATAATTATCTTTTTTTTCCCCTGGGCATTGGTGATCTGACACGTCATCAGTAATGGTTAATACCTCTCCCTCCTAACTCTTTCACCCTTATTGGGCTTTCCAGTCTCTGGGAGATGAAGCTGCTTTGTACCTTGACCAACAGGTGGTCTAGGAGTCAGTGAATAGGCTTATGTTCCAGCTCAGTGACGTGGCCTTGGGTGTGACCAGACACCCAGCCCCCTGTGCCAAGGTTGGTTCAAAGTCCCCTTCTTCTCTGTTTACATTCTTGCCCTTGGCTGTCTCACAGCTAAAACTATTAGTCTGCATCAATAATTCAATAGGCATTCAACTAATATTTAGTTACTGCTCACCACATGCCAAGCATCATTCTTAGTGTTTGCTGAAACACACACACACACACACACACACACACACACACACACACACACACAGCTTCTAGTGTCAGGAGAGGGATAATAAACAATTAACAGTAATTTAGTAAGCAAAGAAAATATGCAGGATGTCAGAGGGTGATAAGACCTGGGGAGAAAACAAAACAGGGCAAGGAGAGTCAGTTTGGGGTAGGGTTACTGTCACTTGGAAGTGAAGGGTTGCAGGAGGCCTTACCCAGAAAATGACATTTGAGCAAAGTCCTCCAGCAGGCAGGGGAGTGAACCATCGGGATGAGCGGGATGAGCGGAAGGAGAGGCTCTCAGCAGGAGAAGCAGCCCGGACAGAGGCCCAGGCTGTGGGTGGCCCTGGCTGACTTACAGTGTAGGCCGGAGGCTGGTGCTGCTGGAGCTGGGTCAGAGGGAACGGGGTGCTGGAGGGCGAGGTCTGAGGGTGATGGCAGGGCTTCTGCCCATCAGGTGGGGTCAAGCAGGCTTCTATGAGGACTCGGACTTTTACTCGGAGTGTGGAGGGAGGCCATGGCCAGGCTCTAGCAGAGGCACAAACTGAATGACATTTTAGAAGGATGACGTTGCCTACGGGTCGGGGGTGAGCCGGGGGTGCAAAACCTGAAACAGCCAAACCAGTTCAGAAGCATCTCTCATAATCAGGACCAAAAGCACTGGTGGCCCAGACCAGTTAGTGTGGTATGAGAGGAAATGAAACGAAGTGAAATTCAGGATAGTTTTTAAGTCCCAGCCAGCAGGATGGGCAAACACACATCTCCAGTTGGTTTGTCTCACCACCATCAGCCCCATGATTTTAACTCCATCTGGAATGTCATTGTAATGCTCCAAGTATGTCAGGCCCCAACCCCCTCCCACTCTAACCACCTCTCCTCTGAATATTTTTTTTTCCTGGACCTATATAGAATCACATGTAAGTCTTTCTCGCTTTCACATATACTAGTCGATAATTCTAGATTTTTTTCGGCATCACCATTTGAATCCATACTTCCTTTCCAGCCCTACTGCCATAATTGTAGTTAGACTTCTCTATCTCCCTCTAGAAGATTCAATTCCACATGTACGGAGTACCAGTGATGGGCAAGGCCCTGCTGGAAATGCAAGGAGGAGTTGGCTGCAATCCCAGCTCTCCAGGTGGCTGGCTAATAATGAGACGAGACCACAGTGAGATGAGAAGCCTCCAACTGGTCCCACAGCAGCACCCACAGGGCTTAGAGCCCAGCCCCCTGATCGGACCAGGGAGGGGCGGGCACTTGCACCACCCACGAAGGCTGAGCTCGGGAGGAGGGCTGGAGCCACATCTCATCACTATTCCTCCCCAGCTCTGGCTCAGTGCTTGCTTGGGCTGCAGCTTCAAATCCCACAGCCATTTTCCCAGAAAGACAAGTCTCAGTGTAGTGAAAGGATCATAATCTTTGAATCATATACTCAGAACTTGCATCTTGGTTCTACCACCCTTTCACTCTAGGCCTAAAGGAGTTGCTTAATTCGCTCCAAGCAAGACTCCTGGAGTTTAAAGATAATAAATATATGGGGCAGCCCGGGTGGCTCAGCGGTTTAGCACCACCTTCGGCCCAGGGTGTGATCCTGGAGACCCGGGATCAAGTCCCACGTCGGGCTCCCTGCATGGAGCCTGCTTCTCCCTCTGCCTGTGTCTCTGCCTCATTCTCTTTCTGTGTCTCTCATGAATGAATAAATAAAAATCTTTAAAAATAAATAAATAAATAAATAAATAAATAAATAATAAAGATAATAAATATGAAGTGGCCATGTTCATGGAGTCAGCATTTGATAAACAATAATGAATATTGGACGCCAGGTTTTCCCTTCTCCTGATTAACATTTACAATACTATTAGATTCATTTTCCTAAAATACAACTCTTGGATTGTTATATTACTTGCAGGATAATTTACCTTCAAAGAAAAAGCCTCGAGGGTAGAGAATTTAATATGTGTGTGTTTTAATACTCATTATTGAGGTATAGTTGGTACACAAGGTTCTATTAGTCTCAGGTGTACAACATGGTGATTTGACAATTCTATTCAGTACCCAGTGTTCCCCAGGATAAGTACAGTCATCATCCATTACCATAGAATATTATTACAATATTATTGACTATATTCCCTATGCTTTGTGACTTATTTATGGTATATGTGTGTGTGTGTGTGTGTGTGTGTATGACAGTGGAATTTTACTTAGCCATAAAAAAGGATGAGATTTTGCCATTTACAACAACACAGAGGCACCTAAAGGGCATCAGCTAAAGGAAATAAGTCGGCTGGAGAAAGACAAACACCACACAATTCACTTATATATGGAATCTAAGAAACGAAAATAGACTCATAAATACTGAGTGCGGGGGACTGGGCGAACTAGGTGGAGGAGATAAAGAAGAACTATGGTCCAGTATGTGTGTGTTTTTAAACTTGAATCCATATCTCTTTTCAAGTCTTTAACACCCTCAAGCCTTTTCACTAATAGAGATCAACTTCTTTTCCTTTAAAGACAAGCAAATGGAAGGAAACCTTTTTTTATCTTCTTATTTCTCTTTAGATAACTCAGTAAATTTGAAAACATTAATTATGTGTCTGATATGTTCCTGGGCTGGGCAATAGGAATTATAAAGATGGGGTATTTGTTCCTTGTTTTGGGGGGGTCTTATAGTCCAGCAGGGAAAGCTGGATTCACATATGAAATGATTAGAGCAACATAATGGCAGAAGAAAATTTAAGAAATGAAATGATCATTTGGAAAAACAAAGAAAGCACCATGGAAGGCACGGACGTTGCACTGAGCACCAAGGATTGACTAGATTGGGTAAGGTGGGAAGGCAGGGAAAGGAAATTCAAATTGGGATCGATGCTGCCCTATTCCGTTCTCTTTAACAGATATCTCTGTTCTGGTCTACTTCCCTATGGAGTGTCTCATTCTGAAGATTCTGCATGAACACTGATACACTTTCTTGAATTTGAAAATGCACTCTAGAGGCTTCGTACATTCTCTCCCGCGGGAGCCCTCTACAGCAGCTAGTCTGGGAATCTTGGCCTTCTATCTAATTTTCCACTAGTCCCTGCTGAAATAGGACCTGCGACAGGCAGACAGTACCTGATAAGGAAGCCGAGGTCACATAGCAGCTTTTCTTCTCTCTGGGAGTCTTCAAACCCCCGAGTAAAGCAGTTTTCCCCCATGGAACCCAAACGGTTTCAGTTTCCACTTTAAAATCAGAAGGCCCCTATTATGCAATTTGTTCCCACTATTTTTCTCACTTGCCATTGGAATGTTGATCTTAGGCAACTGTCTCTTCTACAAAAATACACAGGGCATCTTTTAACACAGTATCCCTTTTTATTTCATTTGGCTGGGTAAAGGCAGCTTTGTTAAAGGGAATTTAGAACTTGTCAACTGGATCTTGGTTAATCCCACTTGAGTCTAAAGAGACTAGATTACTGTTTCCCTTCCGTTTCCTAGAAGTGAGACCTAAATTCAGTCTTATTTCATAGAACTCTTTGGATATAGATTGCATCCAAAGACAGCACTTTAAAGTAGCAGAAAGTTCTTTTCTTAAAACCTGATGGCGCCCTCAAGTGGCACATCCCATTTCAAGATCCCAAATCTAATGACAGCCCTTTCAGAAGCTTTGTTCCTTAGAAATTGGAGAGATTATTTTTCTAACAATCAAAATTACCAGATAGGGTTATTAACTTTTAAGATGACTACCCAAATTCTCCCTTATTAGTCGTTGATCCCTGGAGCACTTGAGATATTCCTTGCTACCTGCTGCCTCGAGGACAAAACTTTCAGAGGCATACGCAGATGCTGCAGAGCATGGTGAACAGTCTCCTGGGAAGGATGAATTTGCTCTTATAACCAAGAGATTCATGCTCAGCTGATGTTTGAATAACATATTTTACCTAGAAAAAAATAAGTAAGTGCTTTGAAGCTAAGCATAGTGCAGACCTCTTCCTCCTACACATACAATCTCAAGAAGCCACAGTGATTTATACTTTACAGGGTGGCAAATCATGCTTCATTCTTTGGTTTCCGCTGAAGTGTCAGTGGTCAAGTTACTGGTAGGATGAAAGAACCACTCTAGTCATTATTTTTGACGGCTGACTTTGAACATAAAATCTTTGAAGCATTCTAAGTAGACGCTTTCAGAGCTTCCCACAGGTTGGCCAATCATCCACCAGACCTCTTCACAACCCCCAGCACAGTAGGAATGAGGCAGCTGATATGAGAGACAGGAAGCCAGGGGCCATGGCTGGACAGTTCAATTTCTGTTGCATGGGTGTTTGATCAGTCACTTGAATAAAAAAATTAGCCCTCTAGAGGCTGGGAAGTACTGCACCACACCCCCTTCCATCCAACAGGCTGGGTGGTTTGATCAGAAGTCAGCAGAAACCTAGCTTGGCAAATGTGGACATGATCTATGGACTGGGAGAACAAACAGCTCCACTCAACATCAGCCAGAGAAGAACCTAGAATGAGTCTCAGGCTTACACTTGCCCAATAATTTTGGTGTTTTATACACTTCACGTAAGGACCAAAGCAATTATCCAGGGGCTTAAAAACTACAGAAATAAGAAAGAAAAGCTCTAATAAAGCCCCTTCATTGTTTTGAGAATGGATGATCCACTTCAATAGGGTATCATAGAGATTTATGCTCAAGTAAGGATGTTGTCCGTTGGTTTCATAGACACCAGAAGGAGATTGCTATTGTTGCTAAGCTCATTAATATTCCTAGGAGAGTAATGAAGATATCACTCTGCTGGTTTGGAGAGTACAAGCCCCCACACTGATTTGGTGTGTTTAGTTGAGTTGGCACAAAAGAGAAAGAGGTCCCTGGTTTTCATGCTCCTTTTTTTTGTAAAGATTTTATTTATTTATTCATGAGAGACACAGAAAGAAGCAAATACATAGGCAGAGAGAGAAGCAGGCTCACTGCAAGGAGCCCGGGATCACACCTTGAGCCAAAGGCAGATGCTCAACCACTGAGCCACCCAGGTATCCCTTCATGCTCCCTCTTCAGGAAAAGGAACTTTGTACCTTTCTCTTGCCCCACAAAACTATTTCCATAAAGTTAACAGACTGGGGAATTGGAGGAGTTTCATCATGAGGAGAGAAGCCTCACGCTCCATGCTTTTACATAAATTCGTGTGCATGGAGGGGACGACAGTACCTGTCAAGGATAGGACTCCCTTCCAGCTCTTCCACTGGCATTGAGCAGACAGTGGGGGAAAGATTGAGACCTGGAGACACCCATTGGATTTAGGCTCCTGAAATTCACAATAGCCACTGGAGGGTGCTCATGGGACTTAGACTCACCATTAATCACTTCCCTGCAGCACCAGGACTGCAGGACTTCTAGCCATACAGGTGCAGCTCCAGATAAAACAGGGTTTCTCAACATCTGCAGGCATTACCCAGTTAAACCCTAGATCCAGGGCTTCCAGACTATGATATAGGTGTTTATCCCACTTTCTGCCTCTGCACCTGCCTATGCTCTCTCTTCAGAGCCTTCTCCTCCAGCTCTGCCAAAAAGTAGAGACTTTTAGGAGGTGAGGCATTTTGTCCATTAATTTACACTAAGATTTGTCCTTCATCTTGGAATGCTTCATCACATTGTCATACTGAGGAGTATGTGCATTTGAATTGAGAGAATTGCCTGAAAGAGGGAGTGGTTTAAATGAATCTCTAACAGTAGAATTCTAGGTACCATGGAATCTATAAAACGGGGATATCAATAGTACTTACCTTATAAAGTTATGGTGTGGATTAAATGAGTAAAGCACTTATAACAGCATCTGGCAAAAAGCAAACACTCTCAAAAAAACTAATTTTTGTTGTTATTATTACTAATTTTTTTTTTATCAGTCCAAGAGACATGTTAGAAAGAGGCAGGCTAGCTTACAGCCTGAACCAACTTCCCATTAAACTATTTTTGTCTCCACAATCTGACCTGCATGCCTTTTCTAGATACCTGGAATAGACTCACCCAGGAGCAGATCTCCATGTGAAAAATTAAGCCACCTTGAAATTGTCCCTCTGGAGTCACTTTTGAATATTCTACCTGGGAATCCAAAAATCATTGAATAAGTGAATAAATAAACTATAGAGAAAAGGGAAACAAAAATTTGAGAAGCACCTACCCTCTGCAAGGTGCCATGAGGCTATCTAAAATATTAGACCTATCTGTGTGCTTTATAGTAAAGATGTGGGCACTCAAATCATCAGGAAGCAGCAGAGCGAATGACAGTGGAGGAGCGGTTAAGGCGGACTGTGTGGCATGACAGGAGGAGGAGGTGACCCCCACACAGCAGTTTGCTGCAGAAGGCATGTGACTGGTTGGGGAAAGAATGCAATGAGCCTTTATTTTCGGGCCCTGGGGTGTGATTGTGTAACTAGGAAGCCGCGGCCCCTCAATCACAGAATCCCATACCCACTGCAGTGGGAGTTATTCATGTACCATTTGCGCAGGAGCATTTTTAGGATGTGAAACCCCAAACTCACACAAAGACCAAACAGCCTTTTCTGAACCTTCCAGTCATGCATACAGCATTCATGTTGTCTATGGTTTCTGAGAACTGCTCCATGGAGGGTAAATGAACTAAATCACAAGTTTTGCTGAGCCAGAGAAATAGGAGCCTCGTGAAAGTGCACACTGTTGCCTAATGTTCTCTGTTCCTTCCTATTCAAGCAGAGAAGTGTGTTGAAGATCTGTGTGCCTGTGTGCATGTGAGAGAGAGAGAGAGAGAGAGAGAGAGAGAGAAAGAGACAGACAAAGAGAGGAGGGGGAAAGGAGGGAGTTACAAGAGAGAGAAATAGAGAAACAGAAATTGACAGCTAGTTGCTGTCAAGGAAGGTGAGAGCTACCCATGAGTGAGGGCCTTAAGTGGCAGCACTAGAGTCAATGTCATATTGTCCTTAGATTAATTTACTTTAGAATAATTTGAACTATAACTTTTTTGTACAAGTTCACCGTGAGCTTCATACGAGAGGTGATTAGTAGTTTTTGAAAATCACAGGGTTATTAGTTATGCAGAATACTAAACAGAAATCTAAACCCCAGAAGTCGATTTCAGGGCACTTAAAGTATTCTTATTGAAATAAAACCTTTTTAAAAGAGCATGCTAATTAGCATAAGGGATGTCAGATAATTATGTGTTAAGTTTCATGGTGTGAGATAGAGTTTGATTTGGATTCTCTATAAGACTCGCTGTCCTTGAGGGCAACTGGGGAGCTCAGTGGTTGAGTGTCTGCCTTTGGCTCAGATCATGATCCCGGGGTCCTGGGATTGAGGACCCTGGGCTCCCTGCAGGGAGCCTGCTTCTCCCTCTGTCTGTGTCTCTGCCTCTCTCTCTCTCTCTCTCTCTCTCTGTGTGTGTTTCATGAATAAATAAACTAAATCTTTAAAAAAATTTTTTAAAAAGATTCACTGTCCTTGAATGAACAGTGTTTAAAATTCTGCAAAGCCCAGGATTTTAATAATTGGTTTCCAGATCTAAAATCCCTTTGGACCTCCTTCCGAGGACTATAAGGAGAGCTTTATCACTGGACTTAACTGTAAAGATGGGCACCCACTCACCTTGGAACAGGCTTTCATGTGAGGGCGGCTGTGTGACCAGGGCAGACATGGGGCCTCTTCTCCCCTACACAGGCTATGGGACTGAATTGTGACTTTGGGTGGAATTTGTCCCTTTCATTATCCCACCACCTGGTATTGGGTTATGATGAAGGTGGTGTCTATCCACCCTGTACCCCTACTTAGAACCACCGAAAGATCAGCTTCCAATATTTACCAAAAGAAAACCAGACATTTGCTGATGGTCAAATAAATTTAGACCCATTTTCACAGTGTAAGCAGCCCTTCGATGGCGGTTCAGGGGACAGGGTGCTGCTCAAGAGTTCTCATTTGAAAGTCTCTTAAGAAACCAGGCTTCATGAGGAGGGGGATCCCGCATGTTCTGTGAAGTGAATAATGGAGTCAGTCACCACCAGGAGGATCTCTCCAATCCTAAAACTTTCAATGAGGAGGCACAGGGCAGCTTTCCCCCAGAACACACACTGTGTGTAGGTCCCAGCTGGCTCCTGGATACTGTTTCATTAGGTGACATTTTCCAAGCACCTGTGGATGCTCTTAGCAGAGTGCGTGGCCCAGTACAGCAGGTACGGGAGCCAGTGCAGCATGATACCTCAGGGCTTTGGTTTTAGAGAGACTTGGCTTTTAGTCCCAACTCTTACTAGTAGACAGAGGGAGATTCATCGCTCATCTCATAAGTTCTTTAGTCGCATTTCCCCCTAGATACGTGTCTTTCCCTCTCGTGATGTTAAAAACAGAAGCATCGCCCAATTCCTAATAGGAAGGAGAGATGGTAGGGCTAGAAGCTAGAGGAAGGCAGAGAAATCCAGATACATCATGAAGGTGTCACTTGGATTACCTCCTCTCAGTTTCAGCAACTGTTCTGGCACCCATGTGGCCACAAGGGTCTTCGGTGCTGCTGGTATTTTTGGGCTCACCGGGAATCTAATTTGGGCTAAAGGAAGCACCTCCTACTTCCCTGAGTCTCTGGAGCTCTTAGAGGAAATAGAAGAAAATTTTCCACTGACTCCTATCTGTTTAACTTTCCTCCATCATTTTAAGGTCTTGCTCACCAACGCTCTGAGAGAACAGTCCTTGAAGTGGCCAAGGCTGATCTCTATTTCCCAATGGGAAATCTCAGCTCCTATCTTCAGCATAGGTTTTCATTATGAGAAGTCATGAAGACAGCAGAGGAACAGAAAGGTCCCATGGGAGCAGGGGCAGGGCTGGCATTTTGGGGTAAGAGGAGGCATACCTCACTAATGTCTAAATTTTTCCTGGGGTCTCTGAGTTCTGCTGCAGAAGGAATTCCTGGCTCTCAAGTACTCTCCCATGAAATCAATAAACTGGCAACTCCAAATTGAAGAAAAGACTTCAAATTCATCCCTTCATCAAATAGGTATTGAGTACCTGCTATGTGTCAGCCACTGTTTCAGATCCTCGGGATAGCCCACAGAGATGATGGTGACAAGCGTTGGGGAGCAGTAGCTATGCAGTGAAGCAGGCTGATTCAGGTCAGGTTTATTTATTTTTTTAAGACTATTTATTTATTCATAAAAGATGCAGAGAGAGAGAGGTAGAGATATAGGCAGAGAGAGGAGCAGCTCCAGCAGGGCGCCTGATGTGGGACTCAATCCCAGGACCCCAAGATCATGCTCTGAGCCAAAGGCAGACGCTCAACCACTGAGCCACCCAGGTGTCCTGGGTCATGTTAGAAGGAGAGAATCTGGGATATGAGGAACAGAGACTAATGATGAAGGCTGATTCCTAAGGTTGGTCTTGAACCACTGGGTGCATGTGGCTTTAGTTACAGAGATGAGGGAGGACCAGGTTTGGGGGCACAAGTGAGGCTCCTATATTCATCATATTAATTTTGAGATGCCTATTTGATCTCTGAGAGAGGAGGCAAGTAAACTTTCCTTATGCAGCCCCAGGCTGCTATTGCAAAATACAATTGACTGGGTGTCTTACAAGATACACAAGTATTTCTCACATTTCTGGAGGCTGGGAAAGCCTAAGATCAAGGTGCCAGCAGATCTGGAGCCTGATCAGGACTTGCTTTCTGGTTTGCAGACAGCCCTCTTCTATCCACACATGGCTGAGAGCAGAGATAGGAGGACAAGCTTTCAGGTTTCCTTCATAAGTGCACTAATCCTATCACGAGGGCTCTACCTTCATGTCCTAAGCAACTCCTCAAGTCCCCTCCTCCTAATACCATCACACTGGGGAGTAGGATTTCAACACAGGAATGGGGCCAGGGGTGGGCACAAGCATTCAGCCCACAACAAGGCTTTAGGCAACAAGAATAAGGCTGAAACCCAGGGGGAGTTTCAGAACTAGAGATAGGAATTTGGGAGTTATTTCCATGTAATGCTTCAAACCAGGATGGAAAAGAGTTTGCAGAGGGAGAAGAAAAGGGGAGGCAGGGCTGACCTCTGGGGCTTATATTCCTCCTCTCTCAGACCAAGGAACCAGCAAAGGAAGCCATGAAGATGTAACTACGGAAGCAGCAGCCCAACCAGGAACCTGTGCTGTACAGAAGCCAAGAAAGGTCAATGATTCAAGGAGGGAATCATCAACTTGAATGCCCCCAGAGGTAGGATATTATGAGAACAGAGACATGCCGTTGTGTAATCACTGGTGAGCATAATGCAAATAGATGTTGGGGAGCAGGGATGAGGAGGCCAGGTAAGAGTTGGCCAAAGAGTTACCTTTTACTGTTATAGGAAGGGAGGCGTGTTCAGCTATAAAAACAGGATGGAATTTGGAGTCAGAAGACCAAATTCTAGGGTCAAGGATCAAGACTCATCGGTTGGATGATTTTGAGCAAATACTGTTCCACATCTTAGCATTAATCTGCAACAATGATGCCTGCTCCACAGGGTTCTGGTTTTTGTTTTTAAATATTAATATCCTTTTTTTACAGCCTTGATCTCAGAAACTGAGCATAGCTTTCCTGCCCAACAAGGATTTTCCCATGTGGGAAAGAGGCAACTCCTCTACTCATAACAAGATTTAGTTACTCTCTTAGAATATCTCCCCAATTTGATCATGAGGACTTATCAAAATTCTGTGAAGACAGACATTGTGTTAATACTCTTAGTAACCTACTCATTCATTTATTTATTCACTCATTCAACACATAGTCATTAAAAACTCATTATGGCCCAAGAATGGTTATAGACACTGGAGTTGTTGCAATGCCCAAACCAAGTCCCTGCCGCATGGAGTTCACATTATAGCGTGGGAAGACAGACAATAAACAAAGACACATGTATATCAGGTGCAGAGATAGGTGTTATGGAGAAAAATAAAGCAGGTTACGTGGGATGAGGAGTTATTTTCCAAAGGTGACCAATTAAAGGATGTTTCAGCAGAGACCTGCAGGCAGTGAGGGACTAGCCATGAAGACACAGGAGTATCACAAGCAGAGGAAACGTGGAGTGTCTAGCCCCTGAGGAGGAGATGTACTTAGGGTAATTGTCTAGTGCAGAGTTGACTTTTCCTTATCACTCCACTCCAGACGTATCTGGTGTCTTGTTCTTTAGAGCTTCAGGTTTCACAAACTGCTACTTAGGGAAAAGAAACAGCTTAGTAAAATGATAGGTTGCTGGAGTTTGACTAGGAAGCATTGTAATCTCTTTAAAAAGCCCACAATTGCCACTCCTTCCATGTGGCCTTTTGATGTTTGCTAATTTAGGGCTACCATATTTCCCATCCTCTGGCGATCCCTAGATTTCCCCTCCCTTGCCAATCTCAAGGTCCCTCTACCTCTGTCCGTGTTTCACAGAAATCCCACATCCCTCCTTTGGCATAAGGGCCACTCTCAGGTAGTGGTAGTTGGGGTCCGTCTTAGTTGTAAAACAAAGTTTTAACTTTGATGTGTTAAGGATCTGGGCTGCTGTATTTGCTGAACTTCTAGGCACTTCCCTCCTTCCTCCTTTCAGCAGTGAAATCTTCATGTAAATTCTAAGGCCATCTTCTTTTCCATAGAGGAGTAAACAAGAGGGAAGGGTGGAAGGTTGGAGGTGAACACAGGTTATATGGGCCCTGCAGGCCTTTGTAAATCCCTAAAATCATAAACTTTTCTGGTCTCCTTACTTGTATGTAGGTCACAGAAGCAGCATTGATGGATGTCATTGTCCTCATGCTACTCACTTGTTAGAACTTTAAGATCTAATGAACACCTAGCCTTCTACTTCAACTTTCCTACCTAGGAAAGTGCCAACATTGGGTCAATATTATACTTCACCTCCTCTGTATCTGATGCAGGAGCTTGCACTAAGGAGAAAAGAATACAGGCTGATGAAAGATCAGTCTTTCACTCTCTCTCTCTTAAATATATAGGCACCATATAGTTTACTGATCCAACTGGGACGCTATATTGATAGAATGGTTACTATAAATAATTAAACCTTGAAAATAGACATATACCAGGACTGTCTTGGACGTACCAGGAGTAACATCAATGTACAGACAAGCAATTTTATATTACCAAAGTGATATAGGAAAGTCGAAGGGCATCCATTGTAGAAAGGCTCCACCTTTGCTGTTTTCCTGTTGGGCCCTGTTTACTCATTTTCTATATTTTACCTTGAATCTAGGCAAAAACCACTATGTTTCCACTCAAGGAAGGAAGCAAGAAAGTTAATCATTCTCTGAGTTTCTCCTAAACCCCAAACATCTGATAACATCCAAGAAGAGTTAAGTCCCAAATATATTTCAGGACATTAGCTTCAAATAAACTCCAGTTAACATTGGCATCAGTGACCCCCACCTTCGAAGATTTATAAAATAACACCTATTGTTCACCTGTCACTCTGATCAGAGTTCACCTATCTCTGATCAGACCCGACCCTCGATTCCTGAAGGAACACGTACCCTGGATCCCCTTCCAGTATAAACCTCTAGCCCCAAGTGACGAAGAGACTCATTCTGCTCTCCTTTCTCAGTCTCCCAGGTACTCCATCTGCTATTCTCTGTCACTCAAGTAATGCAGTATACTCTGTTTTCACTTTTTCTGGCTCGAGTTTGATTTCTATCCCGCATGAACCCAGGGAGCTTCTTAGCTGGTCCTGTGGGAGCCCTCTCTGGGTCCTTAGCCCCAGCCTGCCTGCATTGAAAGGAAAGGGAATGAGGATCAAACCAAGGATAATTCTAAGCCCTTCCAGCCCATACTTAGCAAACACCTTTCATCCCATCTCATAGAAAAAATTGAGGCTACCAAAAAGATTGAGGCTGCTCTGACCTAGACACTTGCAATATGCCTAAATTCATCTTCCCTTCCTCTCTTTTTGTTCAGGACCAATCTGTACTTGTGTCTGGATCCCATTTCCTCCTGCCTCTTCCAGGGCTCACCTCTAGCGTCCTCTCTCCTGGGATCTTCCATCTCTTCTTTTTGATTTCTCCCCACCTAAGAGCAAGCTCAAGTTCTAAAAAGGCCTTTCCTGATATTATGTTCCCCTCATTCCTACTCTTCGGTCGGAACACTTAGAGCGTGATCCATATATGATGTCCCTTCTTTGTGTCCCATCCACTCAGGGCACTATAATTTCTGTCTCCCACTGAGTTATTAGAACTACGCTCATCAAAATTAGCTTTATCCAAGTGGCCAAAACCACTGAATGGTTTTCATCTTTATCTTACTTGAATTTTTTAATTTTTTGATGTCTTTAGCACAGTTGACCATTTGTAATAAACATTCTTTGCTTCTTCAATCCCCTATGCAACTAGAACCTCCTCCCACCCCCTTGGCATCTTTCTCAAACTATTCCTATGTGGTGTCCTCCAGTCACTGTCACCAGTACTTATGAACTAATACCAGAGAAAGATATAAAATACTTGGCCATTTCTACTTCCTGCAGGTGGCACCAGAGACAGAGGATCACAGGCAGGTGGGAGGAGAAGGGGCTGTGCAAAAGTTTAGGTATCACTCTTCATTGCTGCCTTGAAAATAGTGCTCTGGATCTGGAGTGGAGGAGCCAGGTGGCCGAGGGGTCTCCTTAGGGCAAGTTTATCTTTCAAGGCTCACCAGTTGTGGGTGGAGGTAGGATTGAATCACATGTATAGCTTGCATAAGGGGGAGGCCAAATGTAGCAGTAAATAGCCTTTGGAAAGCAGAGTTCAACAATTTAAAAATCAATTTTCTTCTTCTAAGATAGCCAAAATGGTTACTCGTGGTTTCTTATGTTTCTTTAACTAGGGTTACCAGAACACAGCTTTGCATTAGAAATGCAAGTTCGGCAGAAATGTGTCTTCCCTAATGAGGCCTGGTGCCTATTGGTATTGTGTCTGGGTCCCTGGGGCTGTTCAGTGGGGGGGGGGGGGGGGGGGGGTGGCACTCTCTGATTTTCCAGTTGCTGAGAAGTCCACAGGCCTCCTGTGGACATATAAAGTGGCCATAAACTACCCTGGAGCTTTGGGACTCAGCACAGGGCTTCCACATGGGGCCTGACTCTACACAGGCCCTGTGGGTGGGTTTGTGGGGAGAGCTTCCCACTTAGAGCTGGCTGTGTGGACCCATTGTCACTTGGTGGGTAACTTTACATCAAAGCCTGTGGCCTGATGGAGCCTTGATTCTGAATGAAGCTAAGCAGAAAATGGTGTAGCTGGAAGCAGAGGATTTACCACTTGTGGGAAGGTTACAAGAATTCCATTGTGGCTACAGACAAGAGTCAGCTTTGTGTGTTCTGAAAGGCCTCTGTAAAGTCCATTTGTTCAAGGCAACATGGAATGTCAGAGCTGGCAGGGACCTCAGAGACCAGCTAACCCAACCTTCTTGTTCTTTTTAATATAGGTTTCAAAATGCAGACTGTGGCTGGACCCTCATAATTGCATCCAGTCGCGTGACTTCAAAAATTTTTTACATCCCTTCGATGTTAAGCTATTTGTTACTGACAGTCAAACAAACAATGCCAGCCAGGTAAAACATGGAGATTTCTGAAGCTAAATTCTTTATACTGACTGCTTCCAGGACATCTCTCATTTCTTTATTAACCCGTGGCCAGCTGACTTCTGTCCTCACTCTCTATAAAAACAGTTTCAAGGCCTTTGGGTGCCCCTTCCTCTTGGGTTCTTATGCCATCTCCACTGACCCATGCTTCAGAGTCTACCTCAATAACTAAAAAGGGCCTCTGCTCACCTCATGTTCATCATCTATGGCCTTCTGTTTTAGTTAAAATCCCTTTAGTGGGGTTCTGTTCCTTGCAAGCAAACTAATATGGGGGAGTATTATTTTTTTAATGAAACAAATCCCTGCATCCCTCCACACCCATCTATTTCTTTTTTTCCCTTGGTCTCTGTATGTCTTTGAACTGAATCGTTCAAGGAGAGGATAGCTCACTTTGCTTAAAGGTAGGAATAGTTAGCAATCCAAAATGCTGCCTCCCATCATATACAAAGCACATTATGTAGATGGTCTCATTTAACCTAGAAATATCCATATGGAAGTAGATACTACACCATGTTCATATTTTTCAAATGATAAAACAGAGGCATATAGGTTAAATAGCTTGCCTTGCTGAGCGCTGGAGCTGGGATTTGAACCTCTCACTACTCACCAGCAGAGGTTATAGAACCTACATGAAAAGCTGCCTTCACATGTTATCAAATTGCTGCTCAGATGTGTTATCCTTCTTCTCCCCTCCTTACAGTTACTATTTAAACTTGGGCTGGGGATTCTTTGACCTCCTGGGCTAAAAAGGGCTGAATGAGCATAGGTCCTGATAGTCAGACTGGCCCAATTCCAGTCTCAAGGTTTCCAAGCCTCCCCTGCCAACTACCGGCAAACATGCCTCAGCTTCCACATTATGAACTGTGGGTTCACTTCTGATGTAGAATCTCCCATAAAGTGTTTATCTTCCTAAACCAAGGAAGAGCAAAAAACATTTGCCCTTTCCCACTTGGAGGAATGTCCCTTCTACTCAGAACAGCTATCCTGAAACAGTCACCTTGGGCTCGGCAGAGCTGTCCTCTGGCCTGGAAGGGAGACTCTGAGTGCACCCCAGGCTACTATGGTATGTGAGTGTGGCATTAGTTTTGTGGGTTTTGCAAGGTAGGAAGGGACCTCTTGGTTGCTGGAGGTCTTTGGTTTGGCTGGAATCTCTCTGTCCCCCTTATGCAGTTCTGCTCTTTGAGAAATTCAGAATCCTTGACAGAGGTCCTTACTTTCCTTGGGCAGCTTTCTAGAACTCGGAGAATTTAATCTCTGCAGCAAACTAACAAGGTTGTATTTGCCCTTTCTTTCTGTTGACTTCCCAGGAGATTTCAAGCATCCTGAGATGTTCTTTTAAAGACTGGTGTTCCTGAAGTTAGCAGTGACTTCTCAGAGTCTGCCTCATTTCCGAATATCAACACTGCTGGGGTCACAGTCATTGCCTCAAAGAAATTGGTGCAAATTAGTCACCTGTAAACTAATCTGGGAGTAGGTTCCATGAGAGTTATTAGGCCTCCTGCATAGGCTCCTTAATATGGCAAATACAAATTCCAGTCTACATCTCAGATTTGCAAGAATGATAACTTTATTTTTCAATAATCAAACTCATACTTTTATATCCTATTCTGCTGAGTGACTAGCCTCCATCTTGATCTATGCAGTGTTTCTTCTCAACACCCAGCAGGCTGAGAGGAATAGAGTTTCCTGCCCTGGGAGAGCAGGATAATCAGAGAGAAGCAGTCAGAATGGTGACGTTGATGGATCTAAAGAAAGACAGGGCCCCATGGAAGTAGTACAATCCCTATATGTAGATTTATGAGCCTCAGGAAGATAGTAAAACAAACACCAGGAGAGAAAATGTCTGTGGTGAGTCTTGGCAGCCAAGGCCTTACTCAGCCTTACAATGAGTTCTACACCAGACTGGCTGAGAACATTCAGAATGGCTGGGGAGAAACAGAAATTTCTGACAGAGCCATTCATGTGGGAGTGAGACTCTTTCTATGGAGCCTCTATGGACTCACATCCAAAGACCACACGGGGTGATGAATGTCTCAGAAGTCACACCCACAAGGGCACTGAACTGCAGATAACCCCCACACCTCTTCCTTCAGCTCTCCCTGATGCCTTGGCATAAGTCCCACAAGACTTCAGTACAACTTGGGGAGGGAGATGCAGGAACAAAAATCTCAATTGACTGAGGTACAATTTTGCATCCACCACAAATTGGGAGGTCAAAAGGAAAAGCTAGTTGAGTTTGGGAAAAATATAGAAATATGGTCATTCATGCACACCTGAATTTGTGAAGCTAGAGTTGTATACAAGCTCTAGTAGAGTGTGGATTTATCAAAAGAATTCAAAAGAATCTCATGGAAACAAAATTCTGGAGGTATATCTGGGCTTCACGGGAATGAGAAAGCCACTAGCAGCTACTGCGGGCGGCTCTGACTGTCCCTCATAATCAGCTTTACTCTGGGACATGGTACCAATGTCCCCTCTGCAAAGGCTGAGACAAAGGCAGGTGGCTTTCTCTCTGGACTCCTAATCCCTATTTTTCCATAACATTGGTGGACATGGGGCAGACCCGGTGGCGAAGCGCCGCCTGCAGCCCGGGGTGATACTGGGGACCCGGGATCAAGTCCCACGTCAGGCTCCTTGCATGGAGCCTGCTTCTCCCTTTGCCTCTCACTCTCTCTCTCTCTCTCTCTCTCTCTGAATAAATAAATAAATAAATAAATAAATAAATAAATAAATAAATAAATAAGTAAATCTTAAAAACAAAACAAAACAAAACAAAACATTGGTGGACATGGGTCTTTGGTTGGTGCTCACTAAGGAGCCATCTCCAAGCCACGTATTGGCTCTGTGACTGCCATGAAAATCCTTAGTGCCTCCCGGTTGAAAGTTTTGAGAGGGTATCACCTTTGACATTCTTGCCAGTTTGCCAGTGTAATGCCCTTTAGGTCAGGAACCCACCCTGCTTCAAGTCCGTGGGGTCGGAAGGTGAGGAATCAGTAAATCAGACATCAAACCAGTCATCAGAAGTAGATGGGTTAGAAAGTTTCAGAGAAGAGGGTCTTAGGCCCAGAGGCCTGGCCCAATCTCTAATTTCCCTTTTGTTAAAATTATTGCTGCATGTGTCTTATATCCCTCTCTACCTTATAACATCTTTGAAAGTAGAAGTTCTGATTCATTTGTGTATGCACCATGACATCTTTGTGTGCCTTTGGCATTTGGGAGAATTCAATGAATATTTGGTGAATGAGTATACATCTCTCTCCTCTTAGCCCTCCATTTCTCTATATTCATTCTCTATTCTTTATACCTTTTTTTTCCTAGTGGACAGTGTCCAGGATAAAACCCAAATAGAATAATTCTCATTGCTGAGGAGTAATAGGTGAGTGCCAGCCAAAATGACTAAGATTTGAGTGTGACCCTTATGCAGATGGATTTCCTGACCAGACACTATAAAGAAACATCCTTTGCATCACCATATCTGTAATTGGGCTTTCCCTGACAACTGAACATCTTAATTTCTCATTATTTTAGAGCTGTCTTAACTGCTATGGAAATTGGCTGGAGACCACTTTCAATGTTTGAAGCATTTAAGTGATAGATTACAGCTAATTTAAAGAAGAGGAAGAAGTGGCACTCTGCAGAAGATTACTCCTAGTCTCTTTCTGACACTTGAAATGATTTTTCTAAATTAAAAGCTTCAAGTTTATTAACAATCATTGCCTTTGGTTTGAGTAAAGAAATTCAAATATTTCAAGTTTCTCTGTGAGCTAAGTAAAAGAGCTCTATTTAAATGGCAGGGCTGTCCTGATGCCAATGATGACAAATGAGAATCATAAAATTTTGGGCCTGGAGTTTACATTTAATCCAATCCTTCCATTTTATAGGGGAGGACACTGAAATTGTTAATAAGGTTTGTGATTGTCACCCTGCTAGAATCAGAGCTAGAATTCCCACCCACCGGGTCCAGGGTTCTTCAACCTCAAAAAAATCAGAACTGCTATGGGCAGTGGGATAATGCTAGAAATTAATAACATGTTGTGATTTGTGATTTATAGTAAGAAATAAATATATTGTCTTAATTTTTTACTTGTCCTAAAAGCCTTGAAAGTTCCTAGGTGATGAGAATTATAAAATGTATCCCTTTTGTTATGTTAATGAGGTGACTTTTGGAAAGCCCCAGATAACCCTAAAGCTAGTGGCTGGTTGCCAGGGGAACTGATCATGTGATTAGATGGTAGGACCTTTCAGTCTCAGCCCCAGACCTCCAAGGAGGGGAGGGGAGGCCAGAAATTGAGTTCAATCACTAATGGCCAATGATTTCAGCAATCATGCTTATGTAATGAAGCCTCCACCGAAAACCAAAAGGAAGGGTTTGGAGAGTTTCCAGGTTGGTGAACTGGAACGTTTCCATGTGCCACTGGGCAGGGCCCCAAACTCCACCAGGACAGAAACTCCTTTGTGACCTTGCCTTATATATCTCTTCACCTGCATCTTCATTTCTATAACAAGTTGCAAGTTCAAGTTGATTCCTACAAGTTGATTCTTCCAAGTTCTCTCTGTGTAGCTGGGGTACCGGAGTACAAGAGTCCGTGGCCCCAGGGGTCCCAGAAAGACCAGGTTCAGCCACTCACCACTGACAAAATCTGAAGGCAGAGAAATGAGTGGTGGTGAAAGCAGAAAGGAATTTATTTCAGTGAGGCCAATTCCGAGAAGACAGTGGATTAGTGTTCCAAAGACAATCTCCAAGGGCTGAAAATACTTTCCAGTGTATTTAAGGAAAAATGTGGGACAAAGATCAGGTGGGTTTGCACAGGTGGGCAGTAAAAGTCTGGTTAATCATTGTTTTGGAGTCCATCATAAGGAGTCTTGCTGGCTCAGGGCAGTCCTCACTGTTTGAGGGGGTAGTGTCAGTAGCCATCAGGGAATACTTTGCCCACAGGGTCTTTGGAAGGAGACTCAAATCAATTAGAAAGTTTGAGGTCAAAATGGAGGTAGTTGGAGTCCTCTTTCATGTGCACTAATTAAAACAGTTCCTTCATATCCTTTAACATCTTTTGTAATTGAACAGGTTCAGGATAGGCCCTCCTCCCCAACCCTCCCCAACCCACCCTCCACCTCATGTGCCATTTTGACGTGTAGATTATTTTGAGCTGAAGGCATTCGAGATCCTGCAGGTTCAAGAGATACTTCTGCTTCTCCCTTAACCGCATAGAAGAACCTAAATTGGGCTTTTTTTTTTTTCCCCAGACTAAGAGTTACAAACAGAGGTAAATTTTATCTGAGTCACCCATCTGTACAGTAGGGCAAACATGTAATTACCAAATATCTGCTTTTCTTATCAGGAATCATGAAATTCATTCCTTTCCTCCGAAATCCCAGACCCCCTAACCCTTTCTCCTTAGTTCAGAATGACATACACTTCATTTTGCCTGTCTTTGGAATTTCCGTCTCTATGTGGACTCCCCATATGTAAGCCTATTACTTTGAATCTCTCCTGTTAATCTGTCTCATGTCAATTTGATTCTTAGTCCAGTTAGAAGGGCCTTTGAGGGAGCAGGGATTCTTGCTTCCCAACATAATAAACCAGAATTTAGTGAGTAAACCCATTTCCTGAGTCCTGTGAGCCACTCTAGCAAATTAATTGATCCCGAGTAGGGGGTTATGGGAGTCTCTGATTTATAACCAGTCAGTCAGAAGGTCACGTAGCAATCTGGACCTGTGATTGGCATCTTTAGTGGATGGCAGTCTTGTGTGACTGAGCCTTTAACCTGTGGAATCTCATGTAGCTAGTGCCAGAATTGAGTCCAGCTGAACCCAGCTGGTGTCAGAGTATGCCTGGTGGTGGGGAAAAAAAAACACACGTTGACATCGGTATCAGAATTGTTACGTGGATAGCATGAACAGTCTTATCAGTATATATGGCTAAGCTCATGGAAGGAAAATAAGACAGTCCTCCATCCTGAAGGAAAGATAAAAATGACTCATTTTCAGGACTGTGTATCTCTCCAGGGATGCTCAGAAATTAGCCAGAGAAGCCCAATGGACCTGCCTGGACCCCAAGGTGGAATGAACCAGTCCCCACGCTCAACAATCAATCCTCACGAGTTAGGTAAACCACACAACCACTAACTAGTACCCAAGCTGAGATCTTCACTCAGATCTCTTAAAGTACCAAGCCTGGGCTCTTAAGCAGAGGTGACATTTGAGTATAGCCTCCTTGGTGCACACCAGGGCCTCTCTGGGGAATCTTGCTCTGCACCACCCATATTTTAAATGTCTGTGAATACCTGAGCCAGCCAGGAGAAATTCTGCATGCCTGGACCAGTCTGAGCTGAACTGGCCTTTCAGCCCCAGGCCGACTTATATGATCAACTTCATCTCCAGCTCTTTGGCAGGATAGTGCCAGCCAGGTGGGGGGTGGGGGGGGCAGGGCAGGAGAGGGGCAAAAAGTAGGGTGCAGTTCCCCTAGAGAAGTAGGATAAAGCTGCTAGGAGAATGGAGGGGGGGACTGTTGAGCAGGTGAAATGTGTCTGCTCAAGATTAAACAAATTGCAGATTGCTGACAAAAAAAGTCAAAGTTGGATTCTACGCTTAAAAAAAAAAAAAACTATTACAGAACTAAAAAAGGGAAAGGAAGGGGATATGAAGTCATCCTTAATTTTATTAGGAACAAAGTATCACTAGCATTGATTGCCCATGTAGCACATTCCTTGGCATTTTATTTTGTCGAACACCAGTGTTGCAGAGAACACAGCCAGGGAAACTCACCCGGCAGGGAAGTCGATCTAGAAGGCCCTTGGCTCTTATTGATCAAACCCTGTTGTTGCCGGATCCTGCTCAAGTCCATGTTACCAGAAACCTCATTCTGGTATGAGGAGGCTTTTCCTGTCTAGGAGCATGCGTGCGCCCCAAATCAGAAGGTGCGAATCTGCACACGACTCCTGGGCCTCGATTCATTCCTCTGATAGAGCCTCCAAAAAATTCAATGAAGAAACTTGAGGGATCGTCCTTTAAATACAAATGAGGTTCACATTTGATAAGGAATGATGGTGCCATCTTATCACCTCCCACTCTTGGTCATTCATCCATCCCGCATTTGCTGGTGCCAACGCGCCAGGTGTACATTGAAGATACAGCAATAAACCCAACAACCTCCCCCCCCGCCCCCCGCCCTCCTGGATGGAGCTCAGTCGGGGCCGGGGAACCGGCTGCCTCAAGGCCCAGTTAGGGTCCCACCCCCTCCAGGAACCCTTCCCCGGCCTTCCTGGGTCACCGTCTCCGGCAGCACATCTCACCCTACCGGCTGGGCAGGGACCACCCACCCCCCGCCTGGGCCCCGCGCCCCGCGCCCCGCTCCCTTCCGGTTTGGTAGGCGGCCCCGGAGGAAGCCCGGCCCCGGCGGGCGCTGGAGGCGCTGGCGGCCGCGGGGCGCAGACGGCTCTTCCCGCCCTGGCCCAGCCCCCGCGCGGACCTCGGGCTGTGGGCGTGGCCTCGGGCTGTGGGCGGGCAGTGGGCGGGGCCGCGGGCTCAGACGGCTCTCCCGGCCCAGCCCCCGCGCAGGCGTCGCGGCCGTGGGCGGGGCCTCGGGGGTCGGGGCTGTGGGCGGAGCCTCGGGGGCGGTGGGCGGGGCCTCGGGGCTGTGGGCGGGGCCTCGGGGGTCGGGCGGTGGGCGGGGCCTCGGGGTCGGGGCGGAGGCGGGCCGGCGCAGGTGGCTGGGCGGCCGCCGGGGAGTGAGCGCGGGCGCCGGGCCCCCGCGGCGGGATGGGGCGGCTCGGGGCCCGCCGCCTCGTCCTGCTCGCCGCCTGCCTGGGGCTCTGCGGGGCGCGCGGGGCGCTCGGAGGTACGCGCCTGCCTTCCCCGTCCCGGGCCCCTCCCCGCCGCGCGGCGCCCGCTAGCGGAGGGTGGGCGAGCCGGGACCCGGGGGCTCGGGGAGGGACCCCAGGCCGGGCGTTCCTGGGCTGGGCGGCGGGAGGAGACGGCTCTGCCCTGCGCGGGGGGGTCGGCGCCGCCTCGGGCAGCTTCCAGCTCCCGCCCCCCCCCGCGCGGCGCGGCCCGCCGGGTCCGGGAGCCCGGGGGAGCCCCGGGGCGCCCCGGGGTGGGGACTGCTCCCGAAGGCCGCGCGGGCCTCGCCGCCCATGGGGGTTTCAGAGTTGGGCTCTTGGTCGCGCTCCGGCGAGCGGAGGAACGCGAGCTGCCGGCCTCCCCGCCGAGCCTGTGCAGCCCTGCGCCTCCCCTGGGCCCGACCCGCCGGCCTTAGGGGCCTTAAACTCGTCCCGGGACTTCTGGGGTCCCAGGCCTGGCCTGTGTCCTCTAAGTACCTCCACAAGCCCACCCACATTTTCTGATTTACTGGGAATGCTTTGCATTTCCATGGCGCTTTCCAAAAGTCGAGGATTACTAATAAAATCATACTTAATTGTGTACGACTCTTTAGAGTCCTGCACGTGGGCCTTCTAGTCCAATGTGGCTCCTTGAAATTTAATTTAGTTCAATTAAAGACTTCCTTTGATGCTTTTTTTTTTAAGATAAAACATTCTTAATCAACGGCCTTATATCTCTTTGTAGGATTCGGATTAAATTCTGAACACTTATTTACTTCATTTTAGGCATAGAGTAGACAGTGCCATTGCGGCCTACAGCGCCTGATTCACCAGGAGCCTGAGTAATGTTGCAGCCACAATGGCATCTGTAGTATGGACACTTTACTCTTAGCCCAGCTGCTCAGGGTCTTACTGCAGTTCCCCCAGCTCTGCTGCCACCCTGCTGTATGTGGGCCCTTCCTAGCTCTTTCTCCTGATTCCTTCCTGGCCGGAAGGGTCGATTAGGCCGGGAACTGCAGGTCTGGGGCTTTGATGTGGCTTTGAGAGAGAAGATTTCAGTTGCAGAACAGGGAGATATAGGAGCACAGTGAATTGTGCTGATTGGGTGGTGATCCATGATGGACCAGCGATCTAGTAGTGCTCAGTATAGGGTGATGGCAAGTCCATAACCTTGGAGTCAGAAGGACTAGGGCTTCGACCTGGGTGCCGTCATATGTTCTCAGAGTGGCTTTGGGAAGTGACTTTCCCTATCTAGTCTTAAATTTGCATCTGTAGAATTGAAATAATAACTTCTGCAGAGAGGCTTGAATACAATACTGTGTAAGACTTCCTTACAGCCAGACAACTACGCAGTAGTGCTCATTTCCCTCCTTTTCTACTCATTAGCCTCTCTTCTCGTCATCTGTGCAATTACCTTGGGTATGAGGCTAAGAAGCCAATGGATTAGATACTTCTCATTGAGGGGCCCAGGATGTGGATAGGGAAGGTTTCTTGGATAAAGAATTCCATGGCATAGAGAGCAGTTCCCCCTTATCCATAAGAGATACGCTCCAAGACCCCCAGTGGATGCCTGAAATCACAGATAGTACCAAACCCTATATGTACTATGTTTTTTCCTATACTACGTACTATAATAAAGTCTATTTTGTAAATTAGGCATAATAAGAGATCAACAACAATAACTAATAAAATAGGACAATTATAAAAATATACTATATTGGGATCCCTGGGTGGCGCAGCGGTTTGGCGCCTGCCTTTGGCCCAGGGCGCGATCCTGGAGACCCGGGATCGAATCCCACGTCGGGCTCCCGGTGCATGGAGCCTGCTTCTCCCTCTGCCTGTGTCTCTGCCTCATTCTCTCTCTCTCTGTGTGACTATCACAAATAAATAAAAATTAAAAAAAAATATATACTATATTAAAAGTTATATGAATGTGGTCTCACCCTCTCAAGATACCTCATACTGCATTCATCCTTTTCATTGTGCTGTGAGATGGGAAAGGGTCTATGTGATGAGATGAACCAGGCGAATGGCATAGGCATTGTGACGTAGCTTTGGGCTGCTATTACTCTTCTGAAGATAGGTCAGAAGGAGGATCATCTGTTTCTGGACAATGATTGACCATAGGTAACTGAAATCATAGATAAGGAAAAACTACAGTACTTTTAACATATATACTGTTCCTCACCCATGGCTTTTTTTTTTTTAAGATTTATTCATTTATTCATGACAGACACAGAGAGAGAGAGAGAGAGAGAGAGGCAAAGACAAAGGCAGAGGGAGAAAGCAGGCTTCCCTCAGGGAGCCCAATGCGGGACTCAATCCCGGATCCTGGGATCACGACCTGAGCCAAAGGCAGGCTCCCAACCGCTGAGCCACCTAGGTGTCCCACCCATGGCTTTAATTGCAACACAAATATTGGATGCTGAGGTCTTATCAAAAGCTACTTTAGGACGCTTTGAAGAATATCTTCTTGACTAGCTAAATGTGTGATCTGATTTTACTTTTCTTTCTTACTTTCTTGGATGATTCAGGCTGTTGCTTTGAATAAATCTAATTGTCAAACATAGGTGAACTCTGTTCTCGGTCTTTGAGGAACATCGGCTGATGTGTCCTCAGCTTGGAGAGTCTCACCAAACAGGGAGCCACTTTGCCTGGTAAACAGATCCTGTCTCAGTAAGAATATCCTTAGCATACACCCTCCGCACATTGCTATTTGCAAATCAAATATCAATACTACTATCACTAACCACTTTCTCAGGGTACAACATGTACTTAGCACTAGACCCATGTTGTCCATAGTTCAATGTCTCATTTTTGGCTCCCTTCTTATCAGATCCCATTAGAATATTATTGCTTTGACCTTGTACCAGCGCTGATGAAAAGCCTGAACAGGAAGAGAAGTGCCAGCACTTCCAGTTCCTTTTGCATTTACTGGTCCTCGTATTATTTCATGTATTTTTAAGCTATGATTGATTTGCAGGAATTTGAAAAAGCAATGGATCCTGTAAGAGAGGATTTGTTTAGTTAAGGTGAGATAACACAAGTGTAAACCCCGTTGGCCAGGCAGATCCATGTGTGGTGTGTCACTGAATGGAAAAGAGAGTTCTACAACCTTCTGGGTTGTAGAATTCCCACTGCTCCCTCAGGGAGACTTGTGTACCTAGCAGGTGAGACACATGGCTGGGCTCACATGGGCAACTGAGGCAGGATGCCCATCAATCTGTAAATTAGAGAAGAATAAAGAATTCTTATTTTTTTAGATGAAGGTAACCTGTGAATTCGTAATATTTTCTCCTGACTCCACAGTGAATGTCTTGGCACCTCTCTTTGCCATTTGTTTTTTTTTGTTGTTGTTTTTTTTCCACTTTACCATTTCTACCTGAAACTGAGATGCCCAAACCCAAATGCTCACCATGGCCAGTGTGTCATGGTGAGCCAAGCAACAGCTGGTATGGCAGGAGCTGCCACTGAGTGGTGGACTCCAGAGCTGGGACATCCAGCCCCACTCATGGCTGCTGTGCTGTGGGGATCAATAGGTCCCAGGATGGCCCGATCAGCTGATTCATGTGGGGAAGCCCAGAAGTTCAGGTGTTTGATTAAATTCTCCTTTCTTTAAAATATCTTAATTTAATATTTTTATTAAATTAGAAATAGAGCTGCACCTGCCTTACAAACTCAACCAAACTCATAACCTCTGCTTCTGGGGACTTTCCCAGTGCTATGGCTTTATTCGGCTCCATCTTCCCAGCACTTAGTACAATACCTACAAATGACAGGTGCTCAATCAATCCGAGCACCTGAAGGACAGGACACAGTTGGGGACCAGAGAAGACAGAAAGACAGCTCCCCGGGGAAGTTCACATCGTGATTCCCAGAATAGAGATTATGTTGCTTTACATGGCAAAAGGGACTTTGCAGCTGTGATCCAATTAAGGATTTTGAGATGAGGGATTACATGGGATCATCCGTGTGGGCCCTAAGCAAACACAAAGTGTTAAAAAAGGGAGAAAATCTGCTGGAAGCAGAGGTTGGAGTGACATGATTGCTGGCGGGGGCCACAAGCCAAGAAATGTGGCAGTCTCTTACAAGTTACAAAAGGCCAGGAAACCGATTCTCCCCTCCAGCTGCCAGGAAAAAAACACAGCCCTGCTGACACCTTGATTTTAGCTCAGCAAGACCTATTTTTGGGCTACTAGCCTCCAGAATTGTAAAGCAGTAAATCTGTGTCATATGAAGCCATTACATTTGCAGTAATTTGGTGCAGCAGCAATAGGGGTTAAGAGTGGGAGAGTAAACATAGATTTGCACAAGGGCCACATGTGTCCAAGATAGGACATAGGTACTATGTCATGAAGAGGGAGTTTTCAGCTCAGTCAGTACCCAGCTAGGGACTAGGGCTGATTCCCCGCTTCATTCCAGGGGTGCTATGGGAAGCTACAGAGTCCACAGGAATAGCTCCCCCTGGAGTGATGCGGGACACAGTCTACTTGACCCCATGCAGCAGGCATGAGGTAGAGGTAGAGAATGCCCCACCAGGAGAAGCTTGGTAAGTGCTGCTTTGCCCTTTGCCACCTGAGCATTTGGCATGGCATGTTTGGAGGATGAATGAATGAAAAGTGAGAAGGTGTTGGGTCCTGTTCTACAAGAAGAGTAGAAGAGTTGCAGGGCCACAGATCACTTGGGCCCCACCTAGAAACCCAAGACGGGCATCTTCATGTGGCCCTGGGCCCACTACCAGTCCTTTCCCGCCCTCCTACAGTGCCAGCAACATGTTTAACAGAGATGTGTTGCCAGAGGCCCCTGTGGTCCCCCAGCCCACTAAACAACAGCCCATCCCTGCAGCCATGGAGCAGACACCTCCTCACTCGTTGACTTTCTGTCCCAACTTCTATGTTAGTGGACCTGAGTTTTGTGGGAGAGACTCTTAGAGTTTCCCTCCTTGGGGTTTGCTTCTAATGGACAAAGGAGGTTGGGCCTCTCGGGCAGGTTAGGTGTTTGTGCTGAATTACTCCATACCTGGAAGTTTTCTTTCTCAGAGTGTTCTGGATGGTTAGCTATCTCTTGAATAAATATTTGATTTGGTTTGGTTTGATAAAGCATGCAACGTCAGTGCCACAGTTAAATACTATAGGTATTCCTCAGAGCAGATTTGTGAAGTAAAAATGTGGCTTTCCTTTCCAAGTGCTGTGACTCCCCTCACATGGTCAGCATGAGGGAGAGCTGCTTTATAATGCTGGCCCTCCTCCTAGCACCTCGTCTTAGACCTTTATGTGATGCCAGTGCGGTAGCAGAGAAGTTCGTTTTTGTGGTTTTATATTTTAACTTTTAAAATAAGCTTCTACGCTTATGATATATCATCTGTAGAATACATTTCAAAGAAATGCAATGCATAAAAGGCACAGTGTAAAATTGTTGATAATGGGGCAGCCCGGGTGGCTCAGCGGTAGCACCGCCTTCGGCCCAGGGGCTGATTCTGGAGACCCAGGATCGAGTCCCATGTCAGGCTCCCTGCATGGAGCCTGCTTCTCTCTCTGCCTCTCTCTCTCTCTCTCTCTCTCTCTGTCTCTTATGAATAAATGAATAAAATCTTTAAAAAAAACTTGCCGACAATGTTATATTATGAAAAGGCAGCTATAGTTTCCCAGGAAAGCAAACACTTCCGAAATCTCTTTCTTGGGAATACTTTCCTAATTACTTTCTATCTCACTCTTGCTTTGCCCTCACACAGTCACCAGGCCAATCTTTCTAAAATCCAGAACTGATGTGTCTTCTCCCAACTAAAAACCGTATCTTCCCCATTGTGTGAAGAAGGAGGTGCAACCTTTTTGAAGTGGTTTGTAAGACTCCCCTGCCCCTGTCAGTGGGTCCCTGACCATGAGGATCCAGTTGGCCAGTCAGCCATTTTCTCCCTAAACGTTCATTGAAAATCTCGTCAATATGTGCCAACAGAACAAAGCAAAACAAAACCAAGCTTCCCTCCTAGGAACCCTCTCTCCATAAGTGGATACCTAGCCAGAAACCTGGAAATTCATCTAGATTGCCCCCGTGTCCTCCCCTTCTCCCTCCTAGACAGTCCAGCTTTTAAAATCTGTTGAACCCACCCACCTACTTCTTCCCCTGACTGCCTCCCTCATTGGGTGCCTCCTATGTGCCAGACACTCTTGTAGGTGCCAAGGATTGAGCAGAGGCCAAGACTAGTAAAGCCTCCTGCCCTCAAAACCTCACATTCTCTTTGGGATGGAATGGGAGTGGAGCTGGATAATAATCCAGGAAACAAAGAAGGAAGGTAACTGGAGCTGACAATAAGGGCCTTGAAAGTTTAAACTGAAAGTTCAGGGAAGGCCTTTCAGCCCTCTGACCATTTGTCCCCTGCCCCCTTATACCTCTGCAGCTGCCACCCTGGCTGCTCCCCCCTCACACTGTGCTTGGCCAGACTGGACCTTTGGTTTCCTTGCCTCCTATCTCCCCTCGTTTTTCTCCTCTTGCTCTTTCCTGTTCCTCACTAGGTCTTTCTGGAAGCCCCTCAGGCCATCCCCCTTGACCTGGCTGAGTCCCTCTGTAGTGCTGTTTCCCAGGTACTAAGCCACTGTAAGTGCTTGATTGGCTGTCTATGTCGTTCACCTTTGAATCCCTATATCTGTGGTATATTTGGTATATTTGTGGACAGCATAAGTACATGTAGGGTGGGCCACTGAAATCTGCTAGAGAGAGACACTTGATAGGCACAGTGCTCCTTCTTTCATACCCTGGCAGGGCCCCAAACAAGCTAGTGTTGTAACAACTTTCTAACAGTGCCTGGATCAGATATACTCTTCTTTTTGAAGAGTATATATATATTTTTGAAGAGTATATATATTTGAGCAGCTTTCTCTTCTGATAGACTGGAAGGCCCCTTAGTCTCAGTAATTTCTTACCTCCAACTCCTGATAGTACCTGGCACATAGTAGGTGCTCAGTAAGTCATAAACCAAAATACCCCCAAACAAGGAAAACCAAAATCAAACAAAATAAAATCCAAGAAGATGTAGTTTGGAAAAAGAAATGGGAACCATTTCTAAGGTAGATAAAATGAGTCCACTAATCAATCACCCCCGTGGGAGAAATTATAGAGGAATAGAAATGCTTACTTTCCCTGAAAAGTCTTTTACCTACCTTATTGCCAAACTTGGCTTCCATTCAATCATTTCACCTTTTTACATGAGCACATAAAACCAGGACGTTGCTCTGATTTCTGTTCACCTTGGCTTGCCCTACCCATGTAATACTGAAATCACACCTTTTCCTTTGCTGCAGGTGGAGATCACCTTTCTTTTTCTAGGACCCAGTTTTTCTTGTGCTTCGATTTGCTTCTTACTGTTATTTTGAGGTGCTTCACTAGGAGCCATAAAAGTTGAGGTCAGTTTGGAGATGTGTGAGGACATAACTGGTTGTAGGCTGTCACACCGGAACCTGCTTCCTTGTTTGTTCCCTGAGGCAATGGAAATTTCTAGCCACCAGCTGATCCTGGAATTGATTTAGTGCCAGGGAGGTGAACTGTGGGAAAATATAATATTACTTAGTCATTCTCAGCAGTAGATTTAATGATTTAGAAAACATTTCCTGGTTTTGAGAGCTTAACAATACAGCCTCTACGTCTGTCAAAAATCAGAGTGGGGGGTATTCAGTAACCGGAAGGCCAGGGGAATACATACACTACATAGGATTTGTAAAGACTTGTTTCATCCTTCTGACCTTATGGCTACATTCTCGTTTTACCGAATTATTAATGGTAGTTTTTAAGTAGAGAAGCATGCTTATACCTACGTGAGAAAGTTTGTAGAGATCATATTCATCTCTGTATCAGCTTCTTGTCTTGGTGAAAACACAGGATCGGAGGTGGGGAATGCTTGGTTTTTGTCTTAGCTCTGTTTTGAACTAACTGTTGATGGTACATGAGTCCCTAAGCCTCTCTAGGCCTGAGTTTACTCAACTATAAAGTGAGGGCCTCCTAGGTTCATATAGTTTGGTTCAAAAAATGCTTGCTTGCTACTCATCTTAGATTGGGTTCCCTAAGGAGAGTGGCATAGGCAAGGATTCTTGTGCAAATAAATTGCTGAGTGAGGTGACCAGGAGAGAGCTGGAAGGAAGGAGAGAAGCATGATAGGGGAGGAGAAGATACCAAGCAAAGATCTAGTTTTAGCTGATCTATTCTCAGTCTGATCCCAGAGAAAACTCTAGAATATGAATGGCAACACAGAGCTCTACACATTTTAAATGTCTGTCTCAATCAGTCATTGGCTATAGGTTCCCCTCTAGGGCAGGGGGTGTAAGTTCACTGAAATTCCTGGATAACACAGTGAAACAGCTGAAGGATGGGTATACCAGCTTGTTAAAAGGGATCTCAGTGGGCTACCAACAGAACCTATTAGGCACCTGTGGCCAGGTACTGTGCTAGGTATTGGAGAGGGAAAGATTAAAAAAAGAGAGAGGGATGGTTCCTTATCATAGGAAACTCATGGAATAGTCCAGGAGATAGATGAATAAGCAAGTAAGTTCAGTACAACATGGTGAATGCTGGAATAAAAGAATATTCAGAGTGTTGTACGAATTCAGGAAGGATTCAGGAAGCAGAATCTAAGATGGAGATAATCATGCTGGAGCCTTATTGAGGACTGTTCTTAGGATCAACATTTGCTCTCAGACGCAGATATTATATCTCCTGGAGACCCAGCAGGAGGTGTTTAAAGATCTATAATTTAAAGACCTTTAGAAGTAAAAATCTTTCTTTTGAAGTCTTGGAGGATAGAACCTCACTCCAGAAAAGTATTGCTTCTGAGCTAGTGATTCAATGGTACCTCCGTAAGGTTGTCCCAACACTCTGTCAGGTCCTATCATATATAATAGATGTAATATATGTTAGGACATTGGATCCTATGATCTTAGGTCCATTACTACACCTTCCTTGGAGTAAAGGGCATGTCTTTGGTTGGTGTGATGTTATTTGGCCTCCTTTATTAGTGGATTAAACACTCCATGAGCTCTTCATATAGGGGTGCTATCTGAGGCAACAAAGTCAAATATATACCCAGAATATGTGTTTATTTTATTTTTTGAAATGAACACTGGCCATTCTGAGGAAGGGTTTCACTGAAGTCAGCTCAACATGAAGTGGACAGTTGGCCTCTCTTCAAGGGATAGTAACATCTTGGGAATTGGTATTGGACTCTGTTGGAGGCATGTTGGGCATTCAGCAGTAGCAGTAGCTAGGAAAGCCTTGGCAAGAGGGAGCCCAGACTATTGGTTGCATACATAGTTTCAACACTGCCATCATGCTACCTCTTTGTACCAACATATGGGGCATAGATGACAGAGGCTGGCTGATGTAAACAGACCAAGTCACTCTGTCTGCCTGGTTGTTTGACGCATATTCTGTGGTAGATGTTTTCTGGTGGGCATTAACATGCAGTATAAAGATCTTCCCACTTCCTGTGTCAATCCCAGACCTCCATATTCCTACTCTTTCAATCTTTTGCCTCCTAGGTTCTTGACCATCTGGCCAGGCCATTTTCTGCTCTCTATCAGCCTTCATTTATTTGAACCTCAGTCCACTTCTCTCTGTGCGCAAAGTGGATGGTTAGGTGTTCTACCCAAAGTTCTATCTGCTGGGAGGACTTTTTCTTACTAGTGTTTTCCATGACCACCACTAAGAGGAGCTATGGTGCAGCTGGAGTCTATTTTCATCATGAAGCCATATGATGAAGCTGACTCATCTATGAGCCATGCTCAGGTGTTTTGTTTCTCCATCAGCTGGTACCACAGGATTCGCTCATGCAGCCATATGCATGAGCTGAGGAAAGGTGCTGGCATAAAAATGGTAATGACATGGGGCTCAGGGCTACCATCTTGCGCACTTGCTTGTGCCTTCTGGTCCTATTTATGTTCAATCCTGAAGTACCACTTTCATCTTTTTCATCCATCTGTCATGGTAATCTGTTGTGTCTGTCTCACAGTGGGTTGTTGCAATTTCTGTGCATCCAGGAGCCACTTTAGCAGAGAGTTCACACCATTTCTGGTAGTCTTTGCCAGAGTGTTATATCCTATATCCTTGGAGAGTGATCCCAAACCTATAGACTCTTTCTTATCCAACGTCATGCTTTGCCCCTTGATCAGCTATCCTGAGTCATATGTGTACTCTGGCAGCTACAGGTAGTAGAATACACATGGAGAGGTCCTGTGGCTACAGTAGGCTCTAGTCCTTTACCACCCATATCAAGCCCCACATGTCCCCACACAGGTTGTGACTTACTTTTGGTTTTGGTCTAGCGGCCAGGAGGCCAGGTGAAGAGATGGGGATGTATCTTCAGAGGTCAAATGCTGCTTGTGGGGAGAATCCTCTGCCACCTCTTAAGCAAGGGGCATGCCAGCCTTTGTAGGGGAATAGGCCACTTCTGTAGGCTAAGAGGGTTCAGAGGGATCTAGGGACCCAAGGTATTTGAACGCATCAACCTAGATGTCTCTAATTCCTTATATCAAGGATCCATTCTTTCCCAACCAGGGCCTTAGCTTTGTCAGAGCAAGCCTAACAAAGATGGGACTTTAACTCTATTTGTAGTTGACTAGTCTAATGATTAATTCCTGGGTAGGAGTCTTATCTTCCACTGGCTTCCGGCTGTAAGAAAGGAAGACTATATGCTACCAGGCAAGCCCTCTTGCTTTTATACTTAGCTTGTAATTGTCAACTAATCTCGCCTAGCTTTTCCTTATCTTTTTTCAAAGCTTCATTCAAATTTAGCAATACACACTCAATTCCATAGTCCTCATAGCTGCTATTTGCCCTGTATTTTTCATAGCTTGATCTTTGTTGGCTGGCTAATGTGTTCCCTTCTGCTTTTATACCAGTTCACCACCAGTGGTTTGGGATTATCCCTGTGACAGGGCAAGAAGCAGGATAGGGTACATGGAAAAGTAGACTTCCAATTCAGTTTCAACAGAAGCCTCGACCACTTTTTGAGAGTTCTGAGGAGAAACTGGCCCATCAAAGCTGTTTTGAGTTGGGGTAAGAGAACACTGAGCTTTTGTTCCCTGACATTGAATCTGTGGGCTACCCCAGGAACTATTTGTGGCCTTGGGCAAGGCAGTTTTCCTCAGCAGGATCAATCCCTGAAGGGAGATGACACTCTAAAGTGGGATTATCATTGTGTCATAAATTTACTAATTTATACTCCTTTTGAAAATTTTTCCCTAGCATCTTTTTATGGTGAAAGCTACGTGGAGCTCAACATCATAGAAGTTTCATCTGAGTTCTCTCTTCAATTAAAATTTCAAACCAGCAAACCACAGGGATTACTTTTTCTTGCAGCTGGAAAGAATGACTACTGTATAATAGAACTGCTATCAGGAAACTTACGGGTAAGATTTTCTTAAATCTTTAAAAATGTGTAAGTATTCAATTACTAGAGGAAAAGCCATGAGAGAAAGAGAACAAAATCGCTATCCATTTGATTAGTGTTATTTTATTAGAATAAAATCACATGCCATGTGAAAAGTTGGGATCTCCTCCGATTTTACCAGCATGCCTGAAATATTCTGACTCCGAAATTTTTAAACCTCATTGATGTAGTCCATACATTATGTGGAAAGTGGTTTCAAGTCCAAGTCTCTCTCTCTCTCTCTCTCTCTGTGGGTGGCCCTGTTTTCGCAATAAGATGCTATGAGATGAGATTGATTAATTGTGATTCTTTCTCTTTCAGGTGAGGGTGAATTTGGGTGCAGGCAAACAAGTACTCCTTTCTGAGCAAAGACTTCGTATGGATGACCTGGTTTGGCACTTAGTGGAACTGTACTGTTTTAAAAACAGTATCTCTCTGGTTATCGACAAACATTATGAGACAACTGGCCAGATCGCTGGTGGGATGCACAATTTGCACTTTCAACATGGAATCTATATAGCAGGCCATGGTGGACTTGATGTCGCTTACCTAGATGAAGAGCTCCCCAATTTCCGCGGGTGTATGGAGGATGTGGTATTTAACCAGAGGGAGATCCTTGCATCCCTTAGATCTTACCCTAGTTTTAAGAAGGTTTATGAGGTGTCACTAGGATGCAGTGATGAATTTTTTGCCGGGGAGGATGAAGCCATCAATTTCTTTAGCTCCAGATCCTATGTCACCTTCCCAGAATGGAGGGTGCAAGGGGAAGGGCTGTTGGAATTTGCTTTGCAGACTGCAACTCAACAAGCTTTGCTTTTATTTCAGTCAGGAAGAGAAGGAAATTTTGTTGCTTTGGAAATAGTTAATGGTCTGTTGAAGGCTCACGTAGGAAGGAGCAAAAGTAATACCCAGCTCTCTTCTTTTAGCTTAGTTAGTGACAACAAGTGGCATGTTATTCAACTCAAATTCACTGGAGGGTATCTGGACCTGATGGTGGATGAGCAAGCGGTAAGAACACTACTGCCTTTGCAAAGCAAGTCATTTGTCTCAGAAGGCCCCCTCTTTGTGGGAGGTCTTGATAACCATAAGGGAGAAGAAGTTAAGAAGTTGGAACTGGCCTCCGTGCCCAGGAAATCTGCTCGAGGAATCTCTTTCAAAGGGTGCTTAAGAGGCTTGGAGGTCAACTCAGAAAAGAAAGCATTGAAGAGTGCCCTTGTGTCCAAAGATATAGCTGTTGGGTGTAAAGTGCAGAGTAGTGATAATGAAAACCCTTTCATTACGACAACAGAATACCTGCATCCATCAGAAGTTCCCCTTTCCACTGTAGTCCCTGAGGCAGGCAAGCCTTTTATTCACCATGCGAGTAGCTATTTCTTGAGTCTGAATAACTTGGAGGTCCAAGAAGGTGGGCGAGCCTTTCTGGAACAAAGGCATATGAAAGTGGATGTGGCATCCGAAGATTTGGGTATCCATCATTCTCAAATACTATTTAAAATAGAGGAAATGCCCCTGCATGGGTTCCTTCAAATCGATGTTTCCCCTGCGCTGGGAATGGAGAAGGCTTTTACTATGTTAGATTTGGGGCAAGGAAAAGTTTGGTATGTCCATGATGGTTCAGAAGAACCTAGGGATTTTTTCACATTTTCAGTCTCTTCCAACAGCAAGAAGGAAATGGCATTACGTCTGCAAGGACATGTGCCATATGTGTTTAACATTACTGTCCTTCCAGTGAATGATCCCCCATACCTGAAGCTCCCTGAAGGAAACATGCTTCTCCTGTTTGAGAATTCTAAGAAACGACTGACTCCGAATATCATACATGTGTCAGACCCTGACACAGATCCTTTGAGTCTTAGTTTCTCTGTTCTTGGCAACTTCAATTTAGATGCTGGGTTTTTAGAAAACACCAATCATCCTGGGAAAGCCATCAATAGTTTTACGCATGGGGATTTAAGAGATGGCAACATTTTCTATGTGCACAGAGGTCATCGGAACTCCCGGATCCTTCTGCGAGCAAGCGATGGAGAGCTGGTTAGCAATACGGTAGTGTTACGGGTCATGGCTGTTCCTTGGGACTTTGAAGTGGTCATTAGAACCGGTGCAGTCGTCCAGCAGGGTGGCGCGGTTCTGATTACACAGAGTGACTTGTCGGTGGAGGTTAATGGTGAACCCCACGAGATGGAGACCCGCTATGCTATCACTCATCCACCCCAATTTGGCCAGATTCAGCGGCAGGGATCAAGTGGTGAATGGAAACAAGTTAGTACCTTTTCTCAGCGTTCCATTGATCGGGGTCGGGTCCGGTACCATAGTACATTTCGAGGATTACAGCTAGAAAATATTACAGATCACTTTAAATTTAAAGTTAACATAGAAGGAAAAATCAGTGAAGAGCTGATGTTTCCTATTACCGTCCACTGGCTTAAGGTTATACTTCTGAAAAATGTTCCTCTCAAGGTCAATAAAATAAGCAGACAAATACTGAACTCTGATCATTTGCAGGCTGTGACGGAGGGTGTGGACGTAACTCAGAGAGAACTGCATTTTAAGTTACTGACCCCACCTAAGAAAGGAAAATTGCTAGTTGGCAATAAAATTCTAAAAACAAACTCCATCTTCAGCCAACAAAACATTTCAGACTCTAAGATAAGTTATGAGCCACAGGAGAGGCTCAGGGAAGACACACAAGATACCTTTAGGTTCTTGATTGTTGCAAAGCACATAGAATCAAAAGATTATACTTTCAGAATAAACTTTGAAGCAGATAAGACACGCATTATTGTAACTAACAAAGGATTATTTGTAAAAGAAGGAGAAGAGAAATTAATTACAAAATCGGAATTATTTGCTCAAACACTGGACAATCGGACCTTCCAATATAAAATCACCAGGAGTCCTCAACATGGAAAACTGAAACTGGTTAACTTCTCAGATCCTCTGGGAAGTCATGACAGTATCACTGAGTTCACTGATCAAGACTTAGAGGGTGAGCGGCTGATGTATGTCCATGATGACTCCGAGACTCAGTGTGATGAATTCCTCCTTGTGGCCTCCACTGCAGGACCAGGCCAGGAAGGAGTGGTCAGGCATCTTGACACAGAACATTTATCTATAGAAATCAAAGTTGCCATTTCTGTAGAGTTAAGGAATGATGAGAAACCAGTGCGTGTGGTAGATAAGGTCTTTCATGTCGTGAGGAATGGCCAGCGCCTACTGACCCTGGCAGATCTCTGTTACCATGACCCAGACTCAGATTTTGATGATGGGCAGTTGCTCTACACCCGGCGGGGCATCCCAAATGGGGACTTGGTGAGAGCCAGTGATCCCACTCAGAAACTCTACCAGTTCAGGCAAGATGACCTGCGCGAAGGGCGAGTGCTCTTCAGGCATAAGGGAGCCGACTCCGCCCGCTTTGTGCTGTTTGTGACAGATGGTGTCCATTACACATCATCCCTTCTTGAGGTCACTGTGTCAGACCCTTACATCCAGATAGCCAACAACACGGGCCTGGTTGTACAAAGAGGAGAGGGCAGCAGCCTCACAGCATCTAACCTCAGTGTTACCACAAACCAAGATGTTAGAACAGACCATGAGATTGAATTCCACATGCTGCAGCCCCCAAAGCATGGCAGAGTGCTGGTCAACCACTCAGTGTCCCACACATTTTCCCAGCATGACCTGAAGCAAGGACATGTGATTTATAGGCATGATGGCAGTGGCAAGTCCGATATGTTCAACCTGAGAGTGAAAGTTAAAGAGATCTATGTAGAAGTGAGCGTCTACGTACAAGTGTACTCAGAAAGTCACCAACGTCACGCTCAAATTCTGCTCATCAAGACCCTTGTAGTTGAAGAAGGAAAACCAGTAAAACTGAGTCGAGGAAGACTCCAGGTAGGTAGTTGTCCAAGTATTCTTTCCCTCCCGGAGTAATCTGCATCTAAGAGCTATTTTTGTGTTGATTTTACTTTGGTATTGAGAATTACTTTTTTCTAAATGTAAATGCCATTGAAAAGAAAAGCTGGAAGGTTTCATGATTTCGACACTGCTAATTTCCCTATAGTTGGTAATGGAATATAAGTAATACTAAGCCTTATGTTAAAGCCGAGTACACCCCAGCACACAAGTATGTATGTTTGTTTAGTGGAGGATGAACTGGGAATGAGGAGATGATGCACATATTATAGCAAATTAAGAGATCTTTACTTTTTTATCATTTTTATAGAAATACTGTCAATATTTCATTTGATCTAAGTTACATTTGTTGTGATAAAGCAGGGTATAAAAATTTAAAGCAACTTAATCATAATCATAAAAAGGATCCCTAAAACAGCAGAGAATGCTGTCTTACACATTTAATTTCCTTAGCTCTGAATATGGCATCATTTTGTTTCCTAAATTTAATGGATAAAATTGGCCCAGACAAGTGGAATGCCAGGGGGGAGACCTTACACCAGAAGCTACCTGGTTTCCTGAGGCTCCTACTTAGAAACTTCCAGCAGGCAAACCTTTGCTGATCACAGTTAGAAGAGAGTGTTCATTTTAGGGTAATCCTGTACAGGGTATGTAAACTGTGATTTATGACAACTGGCCACAAATATGGGCTATGCTGAATCTACCCTCAGGACTACAAAGGAGTTTACTTGTTTGCTGAATGCAGCCAATAACACTGAGAAGAAATTAACTCAAATCAGGAGCAGTTTACTAAGTGAGTTTGTCTAAGGAAATGCGGGGCTTACCAATATTTCTCAATTCTTTTTTAGGATCTTGGAGAGTTTATGTTTCACCACAAGGGGGCATGTGTAGGTCAGTGACTATAAATCAGTTACAATGACAGTTTTGACATGGATTTTGCTGAATCAATAAATTAAATATATTATTGAAATACTGAGCTAGTTAAAATGGAAGAGGAAAAACTTTCCTCTAAAGTCTTGCAATTTTAGTGATTCAGCTTCTGCTTCTTCAACCATCTTTTATTCTTTCTTCTTATACCATTTTGTTTCTTTCACTTCATCTTGCTGAGTCCTGGGTGTCTTGCTGCTGTGAATAATGCCTTGTTAACGCATTAGTAGCTATTCAAGTGTTGTTGACCCTTACTTTTCTTTGCAACCGCGGCTAAATGCAAATATTGACATGGTCACCAGGCTAAATGCAAATATTGACATGGTCACCAGAACAGACCCTGGCTGAAACTCTGAATCAACCCTGATTGTAGCTTAAGCCATTTGTAGACATTAATAGAGAACAATTTGGTTCATCAAGGGTCTTGACTCTTACAAGTGTTGACATGTTCTTCTTTTTGTGTCTGTGTGCTGTGTGTATGAACTCAAGGCTGTCCACGAAGATAATATTCCTTCAGAGGCAATGTTCACCATCAGAATTCCGCCAATGCATGGATACCTCCAGAAATCTTTACCAGAAGAAGGCAGCTTGGGTGGAGATGCAAAGTCCCCTCTGACTTTTACACAACAGGATATTGATGATGGGGATATCTTTTATGTTCAGACAGTTCCTGGCCAACAACAGGACCGTTTTTTACTGGATGTGGTGAATGGTTTCCAAGCTGTGAATGGAATTGAAATCTTAGTGGATATTGTCCCTAAGCAGATTCCTCTGGAGGTACAAAATTTCACAGTCCAAGAAGGTGGTTCCAAAACACTTCTGGAGGACTATCTCAAAATTCCAAACAAATATTTTGAGGGAGTTGACTGTGAATTTGTTCTCCTCAAACCACCAAAACATGGTTATGTTGAAAATTCTAATTTTCCAAGAGTAAAGCTAATGAAGTTTACCAGGAAACAGGTACTAATTCTCAGTTAATACTTTTGGGTATGTGGGATAAGAGAAAAAAAGTGCGATTTATTATTTACATTAATGGACTGAGGAGTGATGAGACTTGAAAGGGTATCTAGTTTAACCTTTTAATAGATGCTAGAAGCCCCTTTTATGGTAATTCCATAAAGAGATCACCTAGGGGATCCCTGGATGGCGCAGCGGTTTGGCGCCTGCCTTTGGCCCAGGGCGCGATCCTGGAGACCCGGGATCGAGTCCCACATCAGGCTCCCAGTGCAAGGAGCCTGCTTCTCCCTCTGCCTATGTCTCTGCCTCTCTCTCTCTCTCTCTCTCGATCGACTATCATAAAGTAAAAAAAAAAAAAAAAAAAAAAAAAAGAGATCACCTAGCCATTGCTTAAATATATTCAGTGATAGAGAATTCACTACTTCATGCAATGGGTACTTCCAGTTCTAAAATACTTCAACTGCTAGAAAGTTCTTTCTGTTGACCTGAAGTCTGCCACTTAGACACTTCTCCAAAGTCCTGGTTCACAGAACAAGTCATACCTCCTTTTCTAAAAGCTCTTTAAATATTTGAAAGAAAAAGTTATCAAGTTCCCTTGGATTGTAACTTCTTTAGGTTAAACATCTCTAGGTTCTCCCACTTTTGCTCATGTCATGGATATCTAGCCTCTGCATCATCCTAGCTGCCCATTGCTAGAGGAGCTCCACACTTCACTGTCCCACTCAGAATGTTACACCTGATATTTAACACAGACACGCTTTAGTCATTAGTGGATTTACTCATCTATTCATTCCATTAGTCAATCAACAGATGCCATTCTCCTTGTAAACATAGTGATATCAATGGCTAAATGGCCCAGGCCCTACAATCAAGCACTGGATACAACTTCCAATCTAATGTTCAGTGTAAGATAACCAATCAGCTCTAGGCTGCTATCATATTTCTTTGCTTTGGGCTAGGTTGGAAATATTTTGAGACTTAGCTTTCTTATCATGAATAAAAGAATGATTTCCATTACTTTCTAGGTATTGAAAGTAACTTGCTACCATTTCCTTTATAAGCTCCTAGGAATATGCGCTCTTCAGATTGGAAGCCATTACCAACCACCTGTCATCTCTGGGTATCTTTGTTCAGTTAGCTGTAAACCTATGTGGGCTGCTTTATTTTGCTTGTAAGGATTTCATCTTATCAATGGACTTGAATCGATTTGCTAAGCCCTTCTTCTGTTCAAGTTGCTGTGCAAGGTTGCCATGATAAGGAGCCATATTCCTTGCCCTCAGGAGATCTTGGCCTAGGGCAAGGGCCAAGAGAGAAGAGCAAGTGAACAGGGCCGGGGGTGGGGGTGGGGGTGGGGGGGGATTAGGCACACAAGCTTTAATATTAGTTCACCTTTCTGTTGCTTCACAGAGCATTCTCACAGTGGTGCTAAGAAGTGCAGAGTTGGCACATCTGACTCTAATTAAAGAGAATAGGGAAGACCTCACAGAGGGAATAACGTGTAAGCAAGATTTGAGGAAAGAAAGAGCAGAGAGGTAACAGAGGAGAAACATAAAAGAAAAAAGCAACACAAGCAAAGGAACAGCATGACCAAGGATATAAAGGCATTAAAGTGAATGGGTTTGGGGCCTGGGAAATAGCCCACAAGACTTGCAGGTGGGCTCAGGAGCCATAGTAAGAACTAGGGCCAGACTGTGGAGAGTCTTGAATTATATGTGAGAGGGTTAGACTGAACCAGGGGGCATTAGGGAGCTGTTGGGAGAAGCAGAGTATCCTGAGGGCAGGAAACAACCTTGGAAATCAGTGCTTTTCTACTGGGGACTCAGGGAAGGTGATCCTTTAGTGACTTCCTATAGGCATCTCTTCATCATGGCTTCCATCTGAAAGGTGGGACAAACCATCCAAGGTGACTACTTGCTCCGAGGCAAGTTGAATTCAATACTGTTTACCTCAGATACGCTAGGTAAGAGACTGAGCACTAAATTTTAGTCCTGTCTTGCTCAATTTATTATTGATTGTGCTTTATGAGAAGTGTGCATTTAGAATGGTTGCTTGAAATCTGTATGTCAAGTATATGTATTCCCTCAAGGATCCATGTTATTGTGTAGCCTTATTCACAGTTAAGGTCATGTGTCCCTGCTCTTCCAGATGACCCCTTCACACTTTCTCTTCCTATATGACTCTAAGGTCTCCAGGTTTTGAGACATCATTGTTTACATGTAAAGTGGCACTAACCCCTAACAACTAGTGACCTTAGTGTTTAGTGGCTTGAGGAGCCCTTGGCCATGTTTGCCATTCATTCATTCAGCAAATAATTTTTGAGTATCTATTATGTGCCAGGCATGCCAGCTTTAGGTACTGGAGATACAGTGGTGAACAAACCCAGTAATAATCCGTGCCCTGATACCCAGGTAGGAGAAAGAAGGAGGCAGAGAGAGGCAACAGATAAAATAAGTGAAATAAATGGCATGTTGAGTGAATATTTAGTGCCATGGAGAAAAAATAAGGCAAGAAAGGGAGCTGGGAAGCGCTGGGGCCTTCAGTGATGTGTATGTGTGTGTTCAGTTTCAAATCAAGTGGTTGGGGGAGGTCCCATGGAGAAGGCAGCTTCTGAGCAGACACCTGGAGGAAGCAATGAATGGGTGAGCCACGTAGACCTGGAGGGAGAGCATTTAGGCAGAGAGAAGAGCAAGTGAACAGCTGTGTGGGGAGCAACAAGGGGTTTAGTGTGACTGGACTGCATGCTATGGGAGGAGAGCTGTACATGAGGTTTGGGACGTCCAGCACAGGAGGGACTTCAACTTCACCTTTGACCCTGAGTGAGATGGGGAGCAAGGAAGGAGGGAGAAGGTGGGTAGGGGGATGACACAGTGTGCCTCGAACATGATTGGTGATAAGGGACTGAGTACTTTTCAATCTTTCAAGATTTTCTACAAATCTGTTACATCTTTTCATTTTAAGTCAGCAGACATTTTTCTAGTGTTAGAAGTCTAGGAACAGGCAAATTCCCACCGAATCTTCTCTTTGCCTTGATATTAATGCATATTAAAAGGCATGTAATTTGGGGGAGTGCCACTCCTTTGAAGAAATTATGTATTTCTCCAGGAAAGATATTGAGGAGGCAACTTGTATTAAATACTATGTTCCTAAGGCATTTTAGGCACAAATTCCCTCATTTTTTTTTATCAATACCATCTTCTGCATTTATTTTCAAGTAGCTTAAAACAGCATGTTTCAGAGCTTGTGGTTAGGCCTATGGTCTGAAATTCCTCTGCTCACAGAACTCCAAAGAAATTCTCAGCACCTGTGTACAAATGGCCACAATTTTCCCTTGAGACTCTTCGTGAACTTTTCAACTCTTGTCAGAAACACCTCTGAGAGATCAAAAGTATTTGCTCAAAGGAAGTGCACCATAGGAACCGGCAAAGTTGAACTGTTAAAATTTTTGGCAGTATTTTATCAAAACAAACACAACCCCAGAGGCTTTTTCAGAAGTTCAACTACTCCTGTTGGGCTTTGGAAGTTCTCTGCCATTTTATGTTTGGGTCACAGACTCACTGAAGTCAAGTTCCCTTCTAGCTTTAAAATTCTCTTGGTCTCTAATTATGATCCTGTGCTCTTCAGTATTTTCTATCACAGCCTTAAAGACATGAAAGGCATTCTGATAAAATTTGTGGCTATTACAAATCCAAGAGGAGTAATTAATTCACTTGATGACCGTTTCAGAACAAAAATTAGAAAATGAAATCTAACAGGGATAAAAGTAAATGTTTGCATTTGGGTTATTACAGTAAGGGAAATCTCCCTTGATAGAAAATTTGGTTTTGACATATATCATTATGTCTACAGGAGATGTATGGTAGTTATGGATAGCATCTGTCATGAGGTGCACCAAAAAATTATTCCATTCTGAAGGAGGAGGAATAGGATTAGGACATAGCATATAGTCTCTCATACAAAGAACAATTAGGGAATAATGCATGCTTAGTTCAGAAAAGATAAGTCTGGAGAAACTTCATAGTTCCTCTGGTCCAGATGTCTCCAAACAACAGAAATTGAGCAAGTGGGTAGAAGCTTCAGAGCTAAACCTAACATTCTGAATTGTCTAACAAAGTAATCCACAGCTTCAAAAATTAGTCACTGTAAATAAACAAGTAGAGTCTAACTTTTAGTGGATAATCTTCCATTGGAAGAACAGCTGGGTTGTATCACTTACCTACAGCACATTTTAGTATTAGAGTTAGTCTTTGACTCAGGTCTCCTGATTACCAGTGCAGTGGTCTCTTTCCTGCCCTATGTGCTGTGTCACTCCATTTCTCCTTAAACTTATTCCTAGGATGGGCATCACTTCATAAAAACTATCCCGTCCATCAGAATTTCCACTCTGATTGTCAGAATCAAACCTTACAGGATAAATACATGCTTCTGTGTTTTAGAGAGATATTAAAATTAGGATTATAACAATTTATTCATGTTTTAAAATCACATTTCAGTAAATTGGTGATTTTTGTTGCTGGTGGTTATAGGTGGAAAATGAATTGATTTATTATGTGCATGATGATAGTGAGGAGCTTCTCGACAATTTCACCGTCTTTGCAAATAGCTCAGAGCTTGGAAAACAGAGCTTGCCCCAAACTCTTTTTGTAACTGTGGAATCGGTAAATGATGAGGCTCCAGTAATAACAGTGAACAAAATCCTTCAGGTAAGTGCTCTGTGCTTTTGGATTTATCATAATAACATTAGGGCTACCAATTTGATTTTCTTTTATATTATTTCTAATGTTAAATAATAAGACATATGATTATGTATGTATGGTTAACATATTCCTACTGGTTTTAAATAAATGTTAGTTGTTACCAGGGCATTCTGTTGGATAACTGTTGGGAGATGATGAATCCCAATGAGTTACTGTTGGGTTATATTTCGTGAGTGGGTGTCATTCACACTATATTCCCGGAGGCATGGCCTTTTCTAGTTAGGGTGGGAAGGGAGAATCAGCTTCCCAGTATTGAATGTGTGACCTTGGGCAAGTTATTTAATCCTTCAGTGTGCTCTCATCGAGAGGATGGAAAATAGAGACAGAGTTGTGAGTAGTAAGAGATAAAATGATGTAAAACTCTCCCACAGTTCCTGAAATGTGGTTGGGATTCAATAAATGGTAGCATGATTACCGAAAAACTCTAAGGCTATGCTAGTAATAGTGTTTTTTTTTTTTTCTTTTAAACCTCACTATACAATCATGTGACAGTATTTTTGCTGTATCTGGGAACTTCCATCACCCTTCACTCTTTCTGAAAATCCCCTGGGGGTGCGTCTTAGGAACTCATAGATAAATATGTTTTGGCTGTCACATGGTGTCCACCATTTGGCTTCTGTCCTGATCTGGCGCCCTAAAGCAATGTTTGCTGCTTGATGCACAGAAGTTCTTCTGCTTCTGGCTCTTATGGCACCATTTCCTCCTACACCAGCACTACCAATGTCAATGCTAGTGAACTCATTTGTGCCAGTTTACGCTGAAGTATCCCAAAGTTTTCATTCAGCAGGCTTTCTTGGTCTTAAATCACTCCTTACTGTCCCTTCTCCTAAAGAGTTGGGCATGAATTTGTTGTTCTGGCCCAGAGAATAAAATTATGGCTATTAAAATAGTAAGTGCTCAAAAAATAATTGTTAGCTATCGTTGTGTGCCAGTAACACTCTAAGGGCTTATAATTCACTGAGATATGTGCTACCATTTCCCTCATTGGACAGATGAGGAGATTGCATGAAAGCTGAATGACAGGCTGAGGACAGACAGAGTGACAGCACAGGAGCCTGATGGCTTGTTCATGCCTCTTTTCATACTATCCAGCAATGGCGGACACATAGTAAACAAGAAATATTTGTTGAAGGGATGAGCAAATGAAAAGATAAACTGTCAAGACCCCCAATAGTGGCTCATCTTTCAGAGACCAGGTGTGTGCCTTGGCTCTTTCTTCTTTTAGTGCAGCTGCATTTCCAAAAGGATCCTTGGCCCCTTGCACATTTAAGCCCCTAGGGAACTCATTCATTAGGTATGCCCAGACATGGGCATCTGAAGATGTTCACTTTGAAATTTGGCAGAGACAGATCTTCCCACATATGTATTTGACAACTTCTGCCTTCTTTATGCCACTTGTGAGAGTAAATAGTTAATAATAGATTCTTTAGAAGTCCAGAGGAAATTAGGTAGTCAGAAGTGATGTGGAAGAGGTGAACATGAATAGAGCTCATCAGGGGCTAATCTAACTAGACAATTTTATGTTGTTAAACATGTAAACATGCTGGGTTTTAAAAAATCTGTTCTTATTTGCTCAAAATAATTGGATTTAGGAATAGCCTTTTTAGTGCTTTGTGTCATTTCACAGCTTGGTTCATTATTCAGCCTCTATATTTTAGGTGAAAAACCAGTGGTGTTTATACCTTCAGAACTCATCGCTTTATCTTTAGTTTACTCTACAGTCACTCTCTGGGAATGGGATGTTCTAAGTGGTCACATTTGTAGGCCTACAGGTTCTTGTTGTGTTCATATCTACTGAGCTCATTCTCAGCAAAGTGATCAGAGAACTAGGTTGCTGGCTAGAGTGAGGGATCAGAGGCGTCAATGATTATTCAGCATAGTTATAAAAGTTTATGTTTATTATGTGCTTATGGAGTACTATCCTGAGCATCTTCCAGAAGTGGTATCATTTTCACAACCCTACAAAGCAACTGCTGTTATTAATATGCTCATTAAATGGGAGCACTGAGGCCCAGAGCAGCACCAAGGGAAGGTGTAGAAAGTCTGTCTCACCACCCACCACACGACATAGAGTGTGGTGGGTGGTGAGACAGCATCCATCCATGTGACCACTCTGCATCCATGTGATCAGAGGCTGTCTTTATTAGGAAGAAAAAAAACCCAAAGCTGTTGTGCCTCTTGCTCTTGCTAAAGTGGATTTCATGGAATAGGTCCACAGCAGTTGTATTGACACATATGTATTCACCCAAAAACCTCAGCAGAGGATTTCGGCATTTTGCTGCATGGTGCAAAACTGCACGATGAGAAAGATTCAGGGGAGGGTCCCAAATTCCAGACAGATACAGGAGAAGATCTGGAGCTGGCTGAGGAAGCGGAAGACCAGAGAATAAAGTAGGAAACTCTTAGGCTTCCTTCTGCAAAGGAATCGAAGCCCTATTGTGGGTTTGGCTTTCATTTCTGAGGTGCCATTAATTATAAGATGCATCATCAGCTTAATAATAGCTTTATTATATTGAAATATTCCTGTCAACTTAAGATATTCGGAACATTGAGTTGTGAGAGGAAAAACGTGTATACTGGCCTTTATCTCTGTCTTCCCTTTAAATTAGTGAAATACAGTCTCTGCCAAGAACCTTGAGCTTGCTCAGGTAGTTGATCCACATACTCTCCCCACTATCCTTGATTCCAGAGGGCTTCTCTCAAGAAAAAAAGGAAGATTTGCTGGGGGGGAAGGGCCATTTCCTTTATGCTTGCCTTCTTTCCTGGGGAGCCTGGGTCCAGGCCAGGAGGGTGCATCTTCCCAGTTTCAGTGGATGTGGCCATTTGACTCTGGCTCTTTCTGAGTTTATTCATTTATTTATCTTGTAAGTCTCTCATTCTTTGCCTTAAAAGTTTTAAATTAAAGGTAGAAGACCGGAGTTCAAGGTTTGTAAATTGCCCAACTTAAGCAAAATTTCTCTGAACATTGTCTTCAACGCAAAACCATGCTTGAGTTGTGGATTGGTGTGTGTGTGTGTGTGTGTGTGTGTGTGTAAAGAGATAGATAGATAGATAGATAGATAGATAGATAGATAGATGTATTTATTATGAGGAATTGGCTCATGTGATTATGGAGGTGTGCAAGTTCCAAGATCTATAGGGTTAGTCAGCAGGCTGGAGACCCACGAGAGCCAATGGTTTAGTTCCCATATGAAGATCAATAAGAAGAGCTGATGTCCCAGTTCAAAGGCAGTCAGACAGAAGAGAATTCTCTTTATTTGCAGGAGGAACAGGGTTTTTTTGTTGTTGTTGTTCTACTTAGGCCTTCAACTAATGTATGGGGCTCACCTACGTGAGAGAGAGTAATCTCCTTTACTCAGTTAACTGATTTAAATATTAAATTTATTAAAATTAAATATTAATCTTATCCAAAAACATTCTCATAAGAATACCCAGGATAATGTTTAACCAAATATCTGGGTACCCATGGCCTAGTCAACTTGACACATAAAATTAACCACCGTAGTCTTGAGATTCTATGCTGTCTTTGACTTTTCAAACAGAATTTTCTCAAGACCTTCAGATTATCCTATATGACCACCCACTCTCTTTCCTTGTCATCAGAGCTTCAAGCAAGTGGCAAGAAAGATTATCTCAGTCTACTTGGGAAAAAGCAATTGGGAACATAGACGGTAGACCAGCTGATAGCATCTCAGACTCTGGATAGGAGTTCAAAGGCAGATACCTGAATGCTAACCATTCTATGCTAGCATTTCAAATATATTTCTTTCTGCTGAAGTACTTTGAACAACATTTCATTAAGCCAGAGAACTTGTGGCTGGCTGGTCTCCAAAGTCATTCAGTGGCACAGGAAACCATTTCTGTCATGACAAACTGGGGTTAGATCAACTCTGGTGAATCCTTTGCATTTTACTCTAAAATATATCCTACTGAGTACTTTTGTATTCAAGCATCACCAGAAATTTTCGTGCATACCAGATCAAATGTATTTGTGTCCACAAGGGGGCTTCATTTTCCTGTTTTTTGACTTTGGCTTCCAACACTGTGCATTTTGTTTTGTTGTTGTCTTTTATACCAAAAATAGAATCATTTGTTTATTTCTGATAACCACTTGTCATCACTAAAAAGAGCTTCAAGAGCTAGGGACAGTGGAAGAATTAAAGCAGCAGAGCCTGAGTCTTTGACAGAAGGCCCAGAAGGGACAGATAGTGGGATAGTAACTATAAACATTTCACATCCCTCATATGAGACTCAAAACAAAGGTCTGGGTTTTTAAACATTAGAAGCATAGTTAGGATTCTATTGGATTATAATTAGGTTTCTAAATCCCATTGACCTTCTGTTTAAGTTAAAGGCAAATTTGTAAAAATGTGTTCCAATTAATGGCTATTTTTTTTTTTTTTTCAGATATCTAATCCTTAAACCCTTATTTCTTGGGCTTTGGATTACTTTTAATTCTGCACTCAAGTTTGGGACCTTTGTTTTTCTTTTCCCCATCTATCCGAAGTTGCTGTTACCAATGACTGGGCGCTAAATCAATTCTCCCCCAAAGCAGCAGGGCTGTTCATTGAACTAAATTTGGTTTGAGTGGAAATAAAGACCTGAAGTTACAAGGTCTTGTTTTGAGTGGCAGGTTTTCCACTTGGTTTGAAAGATGGTATATTCCAGAGGCAAGAGGGGGCAAAAGCAGAGTTGCATGGAAGAGTAGCTGCAGTGGAAAACATGCTTCATCCAGCTTTTGTGTGCACGGTGCTGGAAAAAATGAGTATCTACGAGTCACGAGAAGAGAATGGCAGTACATTTCCAAATCAGCTTGAGTTCTTAAAGAAAGGAAAATGAGATACATGGATAGATTTTAAAATGTAAAAAGTGAAAAAGTAGAATCAAAGCCTTGGAATTGTGTTAAATAGTCCAATTGTATATTTTAGAAACACTGTAACCTTGCCATGGATTAACTGAAAACCAAAACCTTATAATTTGAACATTAGGTTGATTAGCATTTCTGGTACCTATTAAAAAACCGATGTCCTTAGAGTTTAGGGCTGAAAAATCATTAATGGCCATATTCCAAAAGCCAAAATATAGGAGCATTCACCAAGAATACAATCATGAAATTCACTCCAAATTATGGAGAGATGCTGTGAGATGAACATGTTAATTAACAGTACATGTTACAGAATGGCTCCAATAATGGTAATCATGATACTCTAAATGACTTTTAAGTAATATTTAAAAAATCATATTTATCTTCAGAACCAAATCTGATGAAGAAGATGGATAACATAGAGCTATTATTTATTGAATTCCTACTAATGCCAGGTGAAGCTTGTTCTAAGTACTTTACATATGTTAAATCACTCATTATACATAATAATTCTATCATTCCTAGTTTACTAATGAGGAAATTAAGGCTCAGGGAAATTAAGAAATGTGTCCAAGGTTTCATTGCTAATGTGGTGTATCATGCCTCATATGAAAATGTAGGAATCTTAATGTATTTTCCGATATTCCTTTCTCAAATTCTGTTTAGTTATTAGATAATGGGTGAGCATGAATTAAGATATTTCATAAACTCCCTATGTTTCTAAGAAAACAGCCTCTTAGACCGGAGAGATATCTATTAAATCACTGAGGACTGAATTTCTAAACAAGTTGGTAACAAGCATAGATGTTAAGGCTCTAGTCAGAGAGCAAAGAATGACATAAGCTTAAAAATATGTGTGGTGTTTCTATAGGGAAGACATTTATAAATACAGATAGAAATGTGAAAATTTAGGTAGTGATAATGCCACCCATTTTTAGTTAGTGAAATACCATGTGACTGCATGACTATAGAAACTGAAAACAGCCTTATTCCATCAAATGTGATTTGATGTCTAAATAAGCATTTTCAGCTCAACACATTCACAACTGAACTCCTGATCTTCTCAGATCCACCCTCTCTGCAGCTCTCCTCATTTCAGTCGATGGTAACTCTGTCTTTTTAGGTGTTGAGGTCCCAACCATGGAGTCATCTTTTTCCTTTCCTTCTTCCACACCTCACCCAGAATTTGACCACTTCTTACCACCTCAACAGTTTCCAGCCACTCTCTTCTTTCATCTCTCTCCAGGATTATTGTAGTCACTTCCTAACTGGTCTTCCTGCTTCTACCTCTGCCTTCCCATGGTTTATTCTTGATACAGAAGCCACAGGGCTTTGTTAAGACCAAGCCTCCTCACCTAAAGCTTTATGATGATTCCCCATTGCACTTAAGTAAAAGCCAAAGTTCTTACATTGGCCATGAAGATGCTGCAGAATTTGACTTTTCATTACGTTTTTGACTCATCTTCTTGTCCTTCTTATCTTACTTGCTCTGCTCCTGCCATACTGACTTCTTGCTGCTCTTCTTGCTGTTCCCTCTCCCTGGATGTTCTTTCCACAGATATCCACGTGGCTCCTCCTTCACCACCTCCTGATTTTTCTCCAGATGAGCCTCTGATTTACATTCTTCCACTCCTGAGCCCCTTATTTAGCTTTATTCTTTTAGTGCCCATAACCTTCTAACAGACTACATAGTTCATTTCTTTATTATGCCTTTGTTTCTTCCCTGTACTCCTTCATCCTCTCCTGCTGGAATGCAGGCTCCATGAGAATAGGACTCTGTTTTGTTCACTGATGGATTGCAAACACATAGAACATTGCCTGGAGCATAGTAGATGCTCAATAAATGATGAATTGTGGAACTAGGATATTTAGGCAAGGTAAATAGATCTTTAAATGTAATTGGAAAATAGAGACTATTACTCAGAAATAATTGCAGATGAGCTATCAGCACAGCAGACCTTGCAAGGCCATAGACACCAGATATGTATTTTCCTGCAAGATTGGTAAAATAAAGGAAAATTTTTAAAATGTGCAATGTGTGTTTTCCCTCAAATACTTAAAAGGTGATGAAATCATTCACTTCTTAAAACAGTGAATAGAAATCCTTAAATCAACCCCCTGAGGTAGTTTCTACAATGATCTGATATGCCATGTAGAGTCTATTCTTATGCTTCCATGCTTAGCATGGGCCAGGCATACAGAAGGTGGTTAGTTACCATCAGCTTTTATTGTTATTATACTTTATTAAAAATGCACTTTAAATAATTACTTTTGAATAAATAATTATGAGCATTATTTCTTATTGGGACCTCATAAACCTCATAAATTAAACAAACACTACAGCATGCCCTGAATTTCATCTGGTATTTAATTATATGCCTGTTTTGAATTAAGAATCCTCATGTTTTAAACACTCTGGTGAATTGCTTTAGGTTCTAAATCTCTGTGCAAGAGGCCAGAGTAGCATAGCTCTCGGGTTTGCTGATGTGATATGATTGGAATTGGTCTTTGCAAAATCTGTGCTTCTCTCCTTTTTTAAGGTGTGGGCTAATTCTGTCACTGAGATTACCAGAGGTGACCTCTGTGCAGAAGATAAGGACTCCTCCCCCCAGGACCTCACCTACTGGGTCACTCCACCCAGCAACGGGCATTTGGCTCTCCAGTCCTTTCCTGGCCAAAGCATCCAGAACTTCACCCAGGCTCAAATCAACAAGGGCCAGCTCATATTTGTACACACTGGTATGTCATGGAGAAAAGTAACAAGAAACTAAAATGTGTTTCAGAGGTTAACATGATCATCAAAACTAGTAGTTGCTGACTTGAAAACCACAAGCCATCAAAAAGCTTTCTGGGGTCTGTAATTTTTTTTTAAGTGGCATGTTGTAGTCAGGCTAATGATAGCAAACATCTGAGAGTACCTATAACTTGCACATGGCTTACTCACATGGCCATGTAAGTCTATGCTCAAGTGTAACGTTCCCAGAGAGCCTTTTCCTGACCACTCATTAAAACAGCATCTCTTCTCTCTCCCTCTGCATCCCTTATGGACTTCCCACCACTGTAGTATGGATTGCTTTGTTTATTTGTTGTCTGTCTTCCATACTAGACTGTACAAGAGCAGGATCTTTGTTTTGTTTGCTCTGGTATCCTCAGCACCTCAAAGAGTGACGAGAACAAGTAGGTGCTTAATAAAAATGTGTTGAAAGAAGGAAATAATTCTGAGTACCTTTTATGTGCCAGGTCATGTTCCAGATGCTAGGGGTACTTGAGTGAACAAAACAAGCATATTTATTAAACACATGAATGCATGAATAAACGAATGAATATAGCTGTGATTCTAAGAGACTCTGTCATTAGAAGGCTTTTTTTTTCTTCCTTCTGTTAATCAGTAAGCCAAAGAGCTACTGTAAACCTGAGGAAGGGGTGATCTAGTCTGGCTTTGTTTCTGGGCTGCCCCTGTCTCTGGACAGAGAAGGGAAGGAACCCATTCCCAGGCTGCAGGGGCGGATGGGAGGGTGCGTGTGCCAGGGGGCATGAGGGGAAAGCAAGCAGGCATAGCTGGTCAGCCATTTGTATTAACTTCTTTGAAAATATAGTAAAGAAAATGAAGATTAAAAAATCTTCTCAATTCAAATCTAGTAATTTCCTGATATCTTTGCAGTTGATGTGAAGAATCCCCAAATAATTTGAAAATAATTCACCATGTGAATGCTCTCAGCTAGTGATTCCAAACCTGTGGCCTGGGGACTTGCAGGGTTAATTTTATGGCAATGAGATACTAAATCTACCCACATATCTACCGAAGCCTTGTTTCTAGACTAGATGATCTTTTCCACGGATGTATGTCCTTATTTTCTAAATGTGTACACATGTGCTGATTAATAAAACACAATTCATTTAAAGAGGATTTAAAGAGGTACTGAAGTAATAGGAAGTTTCCTCCAATTATGTGTGGTTTTGATTATTAGATATCAACAATCCAAGTATTATTAGATGAGGGCCTAGAAGGGTTTTTATTTTTTGAAGGATTATCCTATTTTCAAAATGGAGAGAACTGCTCTGAAGACTCCCCCCAAGGAGAGTTTCAGATTTCTACAGTGATGCAGTTTGCAAGAAAAAGGAATCCTCGCTCAGGCACATGCTGGCACCAGGGGAGGTGCAGTCACATGACTCAATTTCTGTTACACACATTTACTCTGCAGAAGTCCTCTGAGCCACGTGAAGCAGTGATTCCATTTTAGAGATGAAGAAACTGAGGCTCAAAACGATGTAAGCTGTGCTGACCCTAAAGCTGGGCTTTCTCCATGGGCTGCCCCCTGCCCCCCCCCCCCCCCCCCACTGAAGGATAAAGCAGGTTACAGAAGCACACTTATTATTTGTGGGACTAAAATGAAAATTAGCTCTCTGGATTTATTTGTCAACTACCAGGTCCATGTTCAGTTTTGGCTGGTAGAGAAAATAATTTCACCTAAAAAAGGCAGGAAAGAGAGTTAAAGACAAGCTCTTTGAGAGTCAATCGATTACATTTTCTAAATGGCTGTGGAGGCAGTAATGGCTCTTAGAGTGTCTGGAGCCCCACCGCAGATGAGGCTGTTGCTGAGACCAGCTGGTTCTCCTTGCTGCATCTGTCCATCATCAGCCCCAAACAAAGGCCTACATTTAATTAGTCTCCCTGACCATTTATATTTGCAAAGTGCTCTACCGTTAATCTAATTCATTTTTCACCTAACAACCTAAGTAGGTTGATAAGGCCAAGATGTGGGAGTCTGTGTGATTGAAGGCTGCCCTTTGCAAAGTATTGTCAGAAAGATCTGAGGTTGTGCAACAGAAAATCTACAGGTCTCCCCTACTTTCATGTTTCCCTCCTTTCTTCTCTTTGGTCATAGTGTGATGGTGTGGGCATTTCCAGGCTTTTATTCTAGGATGTATTTTGATAGGATTCCTTTTGATTCAGTTTCCCCACTGTTTCTGGATTCATGAAATGTTGAAAGTGGCTAGTGGCAGAAAGCATTCTCTCCCTAATTTCATGTTTCATTCAATACAACTTTCAAAGTGCTATTTCTAGTAAAAACAAGCAAGCAGACAAAATTCGATTGTGGGACCCTGTTCGAAATTAGGCAGACTCAGAATTTACTCTCTCTCTTTTTTAAAAAAACGATGACTTTTGAGTGCATCGGGAAAATTTTTTAAAGTCTGTAATCTTTTTTTGTGAGGACTCGGAACTCTGGGCGTGTGTAGATAACAGAAACTGGAGAGGCTGTGAAGCCATCGACCAGTCTTTTATTAAATTGTGTTATTAAGGGAGTACTTGTACGTAATTGCAAAGTCTGACCCTGCCTTCTTTGTTTCTTGCCACATGTCCCTGAGGGCAACAAAGAGGACATTTCTACCCATTACATGATGCAAAGACCTGTGGGCCTCCAGATTTACTGCTGGCTGAACATTTTCAAAGGGCGATGGGAATGCGAACATCAGGCTCTCTACATTGTGAGCTTGCCTGGTGCTTTGTGAGTCAGACTGGTTAAGTACTCCTGGGAACAGGATCGATAGGGGGCCTGTCTCAATTTCTGTTACACACATAAGTTAATTTATAACTTTATTGATATCACGAATCCTATGACAGAAGTGTGAAAGTACAATTCTCTTCTAGCAGGAATTTAACAAAAGCCGGCCTGGATTTTTCCCTACTCTTTATCACCTCAGCAGAAAACAGCTAGTTCGAGTTCAGTGAATAATTAGAAATTATTTAGAGGCAGGGGCTAAGTGTTATTTACTTCCCTCCTGTTTTTGTTTTTGTTTTTTTTTTTTTAAGATTTCATTTATTTATTTGAGAGAGAAAAAGAGAACATGAATTGGGGGTTTTGGGGAGAGGGAGAAGCAGACTCCCCACTGAGCAGGGAGCCCAATAGGATGTGGGGCTCAATCCCAGGATTCTGAGATCATGACCTGAGCAGAAGGCAGATGCTTAACTGACTGAGCCACAAGACACCCCAACTTCCCCCTAGTTTTGGTTTTTGGTATTATTAAGTAAGCACGATGAATATTTCAGAAATGGTATATGTGTGCGTGTTTGTGTTTGTGTGTGTGTACACACACAACATGCATGTGTTACATTTGCTGGTGTAAATTGATTCCAAAATAATAAAATGCAGGTGATGTATATGTTTAAAAAGATTTAAAAAAAATTTTTGCAGGTAATGTCTTTGCTTTCTTTTATTAGGTCATGAGGAGGGGGAAAGGGTGGGGGGAAGAGCATGCATTTTAGACCTTTATTAATGTTCTTTTAACTTCACATGCTGGTGGTGCTTGGTTTGGTGAGCTCAGTGACTCTATTAACACATTCTCCAGTTGATAGGTGTTGCTCTGCAGGGGGATCAGGTAGGTGGGAGAGAGGGCAAAAGTGGGTGGTTTCTGCAGAACACCCCAAGTGACCAGAGTGTAATTCTTCTTTTGAAGGAGCCATGTCAGGAGGCTTTAATTTTCAGGTTACTGATGGTTTGAACTTTGCACCACGACAAATTTTTAGCATCACTGCTCGAGCCCTGACTCTTAGCTTAGAAGTAAACCGAGGATTGAGCATCTTTCCAGGTAAGATTTTAACTTGACTGCATTTGGGGAGAAGTGGTTTTCAATTTATTTAGAAAGTTCTACCTGCATGGTAAAAAGTATCATCGTTTCCTATAGAGTGATCCCAACAACAGTTACAAAGTCCCAGAAAGAGTCCTCTCTGCAGGAATTCAGCAAAAGCAAGGCTGGCTCTGTCCACCCGCCTCTTTTCCCTCCCTTGTTTGTCCAGAGAGGGTGTGCTGGTAAAGAGCCATGGGACAGGAGTCCCCAAAGCAGCCATGATCCATGTGCACTTTTCCCCTACTCTCTCCAAGGGTCCTTGATGAAGCAAGGAGAGCCAGGTTCTGCAATGATCGTCTAGATCTTGGAATTTCTTTTTCTGAATATAAAAACCCTGTGCATCAGGGGCTGTGAGGGATTTCACTGAGTGCTGGCCCTTAGAACCTTGAAGCCTCTGGACTGTTGGTTACCAAGAATCTCAGCTTGGCTGAGATGGAAAAATCAAAGTGAGCATTGCTGGCTCAATACCCTCCTTGCAGGGATAGGGAAAAATTTACCCAATGGCAGAGGTAATAAAAAAGAATGACAAACATTTAAGCTTGTTATTTAGAAAAAAAAAAAATGTACTGAGGTAGACCAAACAGAAAATAATAAAATTTATGTTACAGTTTAGAAAAAAAAAAGGGTCTTTACACAGTGACTTGTTTACTTGATATGCATTACCAGTAAAACATAGATGGAGAGAGATAGTAATAATTTAATGAGTTATGGTTATTCTGTGGTCACTCAGGCCAGTTACTCGCAACCAGGAAGCTTCTAAAAATAGCCATGTCTGAGCCTCACCTTACCGCAGTTGAACGCGAGCCTCTGCAATAGGGGCTGGCCATCATTATATTTTTTTTAAGTTCCAGGTGGTTCTGAAATACAGCCAGGATTGAGATCCATGGGACTGGGCATGGTACTAGTCTTTTATTAGTTATACGTATGTGAGGGAGGTGATATATTTACAGGAAGCTGGCAGGATTTGTGGTTTAGAGAGATGATGTCATTTGGCTGTATGATCGGTAAATGGTGGATAAAGCTCACATACTTCTAAGGTAGACCTAGAGAAAAGTCACTGTAACTTTAACAGAAACATAGTTTTTTTTTTGTTGTTGTTTTCTGGTTTTTGTTTTTTTAGGAGAAATGTTGCCATTCTTAGTTGCCTTAAGCACTTGAGTTCAAGAAAAGAAATCTTATTAAAATCCAATTAAAGATACATTAACCCAGATTCTTCTACTCCAAAATCTTTTTATATTCCATAATTTGTCTCTGGGAATAACTGTGATGTTTCTATCGATTTCTTTAAGGCAACGAGGGTGCCATTTAGTGTTTAAAAATAAGCAAACTGCTACACCCTAGTAATCTGAAAAATGTAGTAATCTACTGGAAAAAAATGTTCTTAAAATCAGAGTAAATCTGGTTGCTGCAAAAGATAAAATACTTTCCATCTATTCTGGCTAAACTTTGGTTTAGTAATTCTTGACAGTTGTGTTAGATTGAAGGGGAGTTATAGCCACTACAGCTTAGAAGTTTTGTGTTTCTGGCATCTCTTTTACTGAATATTAGTTTAGCAAGAAAAATATATGAAAATGGCCCAAATTCTCTTGTCACCTTTGTGGAACTATGCAAAATATATAGTTTTCATAGCCCTCTGTTTAGTATTTGGACCCAGTCCCAAGTGTGCGGTTCCTTTTCCCTACCAAAATGCACTCCACCCATCCTGACCTGGCCCCACTGGCTCTGAGAATCCTGCACCAGAACTTGCGTGTTATCCTCACACAAAGCGAGGGCTCCTTTTTCCAAGCTTCCCCCTAACTAGCACCTGAGGTCTGTTATTCTTGGTTTCCATGTTGGCCTCCATCCCCAGGCTGTGACTTATTTCCAGCTCCAGTTTCTGGCCAGTAGGAAGGAAGATGGATTTTCTTTTCTTTTCTTTTCTTTTCTTTTCTTTTCTTTTCTTTTCTTTTCTTTTCTTTCCTTTTCTTTTCTTTTCTTTTCTTTTCTTTTTTTAAGATTTTATTTATTTGACAGAGAGAGAGAGAGCATGAGCAGGAGGAGGGGCAGAGGCAGAGGCAGAGAGAGAATGGGACGCAGAGGCTCCCAATGGGTAGGGAGCCTGATGTGGGGCTCGATCCCAGGACCCTAAGATTATGACCTGAGCTGAAGGCAGACACTGAACTGACTGAGCAACCCAGGTGCCCCGGAAGATAAATTTTCATGTACATTTCCATTATGTGGCTGTTAGGGTTGATAAAATATCCCTTGGGTGGGTATAGAAATGACTACTGCAGAATCACAGATTTTAGAGTTGGAATGGACCTTATGGGTCGTTCGGTCCAGTTGTCCTTGATGTTTTTCTTATCCTAATGTCCCAAGTGGTGGGGGCCCCACTCTGTTCTGCATCAGAAGTCCCCGATGTGGGTGTGATTCTGATGACCACATCTCCTCCTCTCTCCAGGGACACAAGTGAGCCTTGCTCAGCTGGCTTCTACAGTAGCCACTGGAGGATGTTGGTCCCTGCTGCTGTGTGAAGTTGTGGGGGGATGATAACAGATGCCCCACTCTCCATTTTCCCTCAGGACCGTCCCCTCCCCATCATGACAGGTCCTGCGGGGAGTAGGCTCTGAGTGACCTCTGCCTCCCTCATCTATTAGGCGGTACTTTGGCTGAGAGGGAAGGGGGGCACAGAGTCTGACTCCAGGTGTCAGCTGTCAGCTACTGTGGCTCTTGCACACTCCAGTGATCTATTTGTTCTGAAATATCAGGGAAACCGTATTGCTTTTTATAGAACAATAGATTTTATAGAACCATAATAGCAGGAAATCTATTCCTGTTATAGAATGGACATCCAGATACTATTAATAACTGTGTTTTTATTGTGTTTTACATTTTCATTTACTGCATTGGATTGTTTTAAGGATTTAAATGAAATAATGTATATTAAAGTAAACTGCATCATCCCTATTTGGCATGATGCAACGTTGATAGAAAACACGGGCTCAGACAGTTTCAGAGTCATATAACTAACAGGAATCATAAGCCCCAAGACCAAGTGCCAACTCCAACTCCGACCTCAAATCTTGTGCTGGAATCACAGCAGTTCTCTCCTTTATGGACATGCCTGTGTTCCAGGGCTGTCTCAATTCTAGAATACCAGTTCTCTGACAATGCAGCCATCATCTTTATTTTGTCTCCTTGATATTATTGATGGATTGATATATACAACCAGGAAAATATGCATAGCAGTTTAATAAACAGCAATGATGGTGTAGAAATTTTGTGTGTTTTTCACTCTCTTGGAGTAGGAGAATATTGCAACCCGGCATCAGTCAACTTTTGTTTTTACTCACACTGATCCCATACCAGTTGGACTTTTTCCACCAGCCTGGCAGACTTTGGCCGGGCTGTTTTGCCTTCCTCGTGGACTTAGTCTTAAAAAGTGGCCCTGACTTGAGACCTGGAAGAATTTGTAGGGTGAGCCAAAATACTTAGAAGAATACTTAACGGGTGGATATTTTAAGGTTAACCAGAGCTTCTGTGCCCTGCCAAACCTGAAAGTCATTTTTTAACTCAAGTTATTTTAAAGTAGGAAGGACTGCAGTTCTAAATGAACTCTTTTTGTGTGTGAACTAGGAAAATAATGTCTACTCAATGTATATTTTCATTTTGTTATTGTGTGTGTATATATGTATCCATAAATGCACATACACACATATGTGCACACAGATACACACACATTCATTCTACTTCTTCCTGCAAAATTTATTCCCCAGGAAATTTTATAACCAGTTTTTCACCTTGAATGCTACCATCAGATGGGTTTATTTATCTTTAGTTGTGACAAGTTAGAACATATTGTGGCCTTAGGACCTAGTTCTCCTGCATATCCAAATGGTACTTGGCTCTTTTACAAAAAATGTTGAGGAGGGGTTGACCTTGAGAGACAAGCTAGTCTAGAATATAAGCTTACACAGTAGCTGATCAGTGAAGGGTATTCAGAGCCGACTGTGTCACTTCAATCCCCTTGGGGTTTGGGCATGCTATAGAGGGAATCACATCTCACTGATGGGCCATCTGTCCTTTGTGGTGGGAATTGAGGGAGACAAGAAAGCAGAAGGAAATCACAGTGTGTTGTTAGAGTTTAGAGCAGAGATTTATAAAACCTTTTAGTTGGCTAGTCTTGCAACACTGATTTGAATACTGTTAAGACTTAGTGGGAGATAAGACCTGTGAGTAAAGATTGTCGATGCTTAAGGAAAAACTTAAAGGCTTACTAATTGGGGAAACAAGAGACTTATCCTCAAGAGTACACTAACCATGCAAAACATATGCTAAGGATCCAGTGAGTGGTATAGACTGGGTGAGCCACACAAGTTCGGGGGGTGGGGGGGGCATAGTTTCCCATAGACTGCAACAGTCAACAAGAGCTTGTTGGCCAGGCAGGTCCTGAGCTGTCCTTGCAGAACCAATAGCAATTCAATAATGGTGACAAAGAGGGGTGAGCATACCAGATAGTACAGTATGGCTACAGTGGTAAAGACCAGGGAAGAGGTTTGGCAGCATGTTCAGCAGGTGGAGAGGAAAATCTATTAGATTGGTTGAATGATTCATCACGTTTCCTAGCTCAGTTATCCTTCTAGCCCTGAGCTTAAAGTAGTATGGTATAGACAATGTAGTGTCAACTTTAAAAATACAATTTAGGAGTCAGGAAGACCTACATTTGACCATTAGGCAAATTGTTTAACATCTCTGAGACTTGCCTATCCCTTCTTAGTGAGGAAACAAATCTGCATTTGTTAGGATTATCATGATATCCAAAAGGAATGGCAAGACTGTGCTGTTTCCTAGTGTATCTCTACTCCTCATTAGGACTTGTCACCGACCAACACTTGATAATGTCCATTGAAGAAATGAGCAAGGCCTCCTATGCTAGTGACCCTGAAACTCTTGCTGTCATGGAGGTGGTTGTTTTTCATGAAACAAACATAATAGGATATAAGTATGTTTGAGAAATGCTGTATTTAAAAGAAGAATGAAGTAGATTTCTTTACTCCAGGACTTAGAGTCTTTAACATGCTGATTTGCTTTTCAAATCTCTAAGAGGTGCATATGGAGTGAGGGCTTGCCAAACAGATATGGTTATGAGCCCTTTTATTACCACACTCCTTGTAGGATGGTTATTTTATGGATATACAGTTAGGTGGCACCTTAGAGAAACCCTTCCTAAATTAAGTGCCTGGAGCTTAGTGATGAAACTATAAATGCTTGGATAAAATGAAGTGGGTTGGGGGGGAAATGATGTTTGGCTTTCTGTGAATTGGCCTAAACGATAAAAGATACTCATCAGGCAGCTACAGCTTGGAACCAGCTAGTCTTGTTGACTGAGCATGCCCAGATGACTGATGAATAGGAATTAAACCCTAGAAACCCTCCTAGGTTAGATAGCTGGACAAGGGAATGAGGGGTTGATGTACCCTGACTGAGAAAAAAAAGCACCTTTGGCCTGGAACATCTCTGGTCAGTCCTCTCCCCCAAAAGGCTAGGACAAATTAAATGATATTATTCTATTTTTTAAAAAAGATTTTATTTATTTATTCATGAAAGACACACAGAGAGAGAGGGAAGCAGAGACACAGTCAGAGGGAGCAGGCTCTATGCAGGGAGCCCAATGTAGGACTCGATCCCGGGACCCCAGGATCACACCCCGGGCCAAAGGCAGGAGCTAAACTGCTGAGCCACTCAGGGTTCCCTAAATTATATTATTCTAAAGAAAGAGTCCCTCCCATCCCCTACCTGCCAAAGGTAGCCCTGGACAGGGAGGAATAAGTGAGAAGTTAGAGTCCTTTATAAGAAGGAAATAAGAAGGCATAGTGGGGACAAGGTCTAAAAAAAGCTGAAGATAAAGAAGTTTGGATGTCCAAAGAGTGCATACATAAAAACACGATTCACCTGACAGGATGAGGGAGCCCTACGTTGGCAGGTAACAAAGAATGGGTGTTAGTTTTGACTTTATGTAACACTGGCTGAGGGTACAGAATAATTCCCCTTTGCCTCCCCAGGTGACCTTGGATCCTGGGCCCCCAGCTCCAGAAGCTGAAAGAGGGCTGTGACATGTTATTGTATTTTATAATATTCGCAATCTGCAGGGGATTGGGGGAGGGGAAAACACTGATCTTTCACCACAGAGCAGTTGAGAACCACTGCTCTAACCCATATGTCCCCAACCCTCTCTAGCTTTTCGTTGCCACATTTGGTGGCATTAGCACACAGACTCATGTGTTCCTGGTTCTTCCTTCCTTGGCATTTGCGCAACCCCTTCCCTCCCCACAATGTCCTTGTGACCTGCCTATCTGGGGTCCCCTGGAGATGTTTCATGCTTGCTCAAGAGCCACAGTCTCCCCCAGATGCCCACAGATGGGCACTCCATGGAGCACCTGCAGCTACATCAGGTCAGGGTGCGTCCGTCCTCCCAGGGTGGGGCACTGTCCCCTGCTCTTTCAGGGCACACAGCCAGTTCCCCTTCCTGCACTCTGAGCCAAGTCCAGTGCCACACACGCTGGCATTGCCTCTTTTCTCTGGGGATCAGTGGGCCATCCAGGACTGGGCAGGGACTGAGGAACCCATCTTATCTGATTTTCCTCCTTCATCTCCAGCTCCAGGAGCAAATCACATCCTTAAATAGATGCCTTGGGGATCACCAGCCCCTCCCAGCACAATTTCGAGTTAGAGCTAGCCAGTCCCCAAATGTAATCATGTGTCTTCCAGAATTTTCAAGGGTCTATAAGAACATTTTGTTAACTGGCAGCCTTCATATGCTTCATACTTAAGTGCATTTTAATCTTCATTTAGGTTCCACGAAACCCCTTTCATCTGGTGACCTGAGAGCTGTGACCAATGACGCAGACAGCAAAGGAAACAGAACTGTAACTTTTACGGTTATAAGTGCCCCTAGACTGGGGAGGTTGGTGCGAGTAAATTCTGATAACAGCACAGAGGATGTTTCCGTGTTCACACAGAATCTGGTGAGTCCTGACATCCGTGGGCAGGGCTGGGTGGCCCTGCAGGGCGGCCCCTCACTTGTCCTCATCCTGCTAAGCCCAGCTGACGTGCCCCTTTGCCCAGGCAATGACTCATTTCAGCTGTGCTAGTTTTCAAACCAGACACTTTGCAGTGAGCACAGGATGACACAATTGTCAGAAAACTCTAAGCAAATTCGAACTCTGGGTCTAATAAGTGAAAAGGAATCCTTTTATCATGAAGACAGATTTAAAAGGAAACCCACATTATAAGGAAAGAAGGGAAACTGAGTGGGGAAAAATTAAAGAGGGAGACAAACCATGAGAGACTCCTAACTCTGGGAAACAAAGGGTTGCAGAAGAGGAGGAGGGTAAGGGATGGGGTAACTGGGTGAACACTTGATGGGATGAGCACTGAGTGTTATACTATATGTTGGCAAGTTGAATTTAAATAAAAATATTAAAAACAAAAAATTTAAAAAAATAAAAGGAAACCCGAAGCCAAGGTGCAGGAGTAAATCCTGCAGGATATGTCTGGGTACATTTAGATTTAATATGTAAAGTTATATACATTATTTAGCATAGTATAGTTATGTATATATATACATAACTCTGTATGTGTGTGTATTTAATGTGTATCCAGAACCATCTGTTTTAGACTTCACCAACGTTTTACCACCACCACCACCATCCACATATCTTTTTATTTAAATGGATAAGCCTTCAAGGCTTTTGATTTATTTTTTTTTCTTTTGCATCCTAGGAATGTGACTGGCTGGGTTTGTTTGCTTACATGTGATTTCATTTTTCTAAAAAGTCTGTGTTCCCAAATGATCTTTTTGGGATCATATTCAAAAATTCTTAGTTCTAATTCTAATTAATTCTAATTCTTGCTTGCCATTCAGCCTTCTCTTTCCATTCTTAAACAGTGTGTACATGGATTTGATTGATGATTTGGCTGCGGCTTTACATTTTAAGGAATAAAAAACATTCCAAAGTCAAGTTTAGAAGAAATAGCAAGAGTGAACCACATGTCTGCCTTTAACCTTTGAGCCATTTCTCTCCTATGTGATGTAGCAAAGCTGAATTTGGCTTTTGCCTTGCAATTAATTGCCTTTGTCTGTGATGCCTTTAAGAGACCGGATCATGAGGCTAGCAAAAGCTCTGAATGTAGCACTGAAAAGAGGAAGTATGAATTCTCTAGTTTACAGATGCACTCTGGAAGGAAGAAAAAATAAATTAGGATGAAAACTGTTTTCTGTGAGAAGTTTAGTGTGCCCAAGGGCATCAAAACCTGTCCAGAGTCAGTGTGCATTTTGAATAATGACAAGAATATCAGCTCTATAAAGATGCCTTGGCTCTGACCCTAGTTCTTTAAAAAACAAAACAAAACAAACAAAACCCCACTTTTTTTTTAGATGGTGATCATTTCAAGGATTAGTTTCCACTGCAAACATATAATATTTTAGATGAATATGATCTAACTAAGCTTTAGTGAATATGGTAGCCAAGATCTACTAGTTTATGCTGCAGTTACCAACAACTCCCAAACTTCAATGGCTTAAGATAACAAAAGTTGATTTTTCACTTATACTGTATATGGGCTGTGGAGAGGCTATGGGTCTGCTCTATATCTTGCCTTCATTCCAGGACCCAAGGTCAAAGGGCAGCCCCTCTCTTGGGTACTGGCTGTTTTTGCAGCAGAGGAAAAAGAATTGAGGTTAGAACCACATGATGACTCTTAGAGTTTGTGCTCAGATGTGCCATGTATCATTTATGCTCACATCTCATTGACTAAAGAAAGTCACGTGAGCAAGTCTGCTGTCAGTGGAGTGGGGAAGGACACTCATCTCACAGACAGGAGGCCCTGAATAATTGGAACCATGGAACAATCTACCACAGTGAGCTAGCCTGGTAATCTGAACACTCTTTGTAATACATTTTCCTCTGAAAACAAACCACTTCTATAATACCACACAATTATAAACAGGAATTAAGACCCCAAACTAGGGTGCTTGGGTGGCTCAGTTGGTGAAGCATCTGCCTTCAGCTCAGGTCACGATCCCAGAGTCCTGGGATTGAGTCCTGCATCAGGTTCCCTGCTCAGTGGGGAATCTACTCCCTTCCCCTCTCTAATCCTTCCAGTGTTCATACTTGCTTTTTTTTTCCCCCTCTCTCTCTGTCTCAAATAAATAAATAAAATCTTTAAAACCTCAATCTAGTTATAAGGCTCTAGGGCAGGCAATAAAAGTCTTGAGTGATTAAAATCCAATTATCTTAAGATTTTATTTTTCTTCTCATTATTCCTTCCACCTTAAGAACCAGGAGGCAAGTGTCAAGAAAATGTATTAGCAATGGCAGGTATTGGCTGGGCCAAGTGAGGTGTTAGGTTGGAGCTCAGCGCTGGAAGAGACCTGCAAAGGGGTGTCTGGGATCAGGATCCTTGGGCCCAACTGTTGGTCTTTCCTGTGGAGATAGGGGGGGAGGCTAGTTTAAAAGCACAGGCTGGGCAGTGCCACAAATCAGGTGTGGTGTGGAAGGAGGTCCATCCTTCTCGAATGGACCAGGTTTATGGCTCTTCTCAACACACAAGACCTTTCTCTTCCAAGGCCAACAGCCACCATACCAGCAGCCCAGCCTAGTGCTTTTGTCTCAGAGGACAAAGGCAAGCTTCTTTTATTATCACAAGGCATCAGACTGTATATCAGGCCTTTTATGAAATTACACTCCTGGACGTGACAAGTCCTGTATCTTAAAGCATCATCTAAGATATAGTTAGAGTCTGTAGATATTCAGCTCAGTAGCCCACACTCTCCTCTATGCCTATGGTGTGAGTGTGAAGCCAACACCTCACTTAGGAATCAGGAGCCCTGTTGCTGCTCCTTGATCTCCTGCTGACTGCTGGTGGCTCAGGACAAGTCCCTTGGCCTCTAAAATCAGACCTGGATTAGCTCTGTGAGTTAGAGCAAGTTACATGTCTTTTAAGCCCCAGTTTTCTCATCTGTAAAATGAGGAAAACAGTAGTAATGATAATTGAAGCCATTTTGAACATTCACCATGTCCCAAGTGCTGTCCTAAACTTTCTTCTTTACTACTCATCATCTCACAGGCTGGGAACCTAAAGCACAGGGAAGTTAAGCAACCTGCCCACAGCTACACAGTTCAGGGGCAGCAGAATCTGGATTTGAACCCAGGACCTCCCCTGCCAAGTCATGCTCCTATCTACCAGGCTTTCCTTTCTCCTAGGAGCTTGTGTATGGATTAACATGGATAATGGATGCAAAATGCCTAGCACATTGCTCCCCATGCAGCATGAACTAAATGCTAGCTAAGGCTGCTGGTACTATCTTTTTGTTCTTAGAAATGTGAGAGGTTCCTTTCCTCTCCCAGTAGCCAAAAGACTGGTTTCACAGGAGAAAGCAATTTTTCTGGGACACCAGAATTGGCTGCCATATTTATCCTAATGTGCTACAGTGATTTAATGAATGGAAATGAGGTCATTAGAAGAGAATGACATTTGCCTGCCACCCCATAACCCAATTACTGTTTCCCTTTGGGGAAAAGCCCCTGGTGTTCTGGAACATACTTCCCTTAGTGATGATGAGAGCAGGGGGCTGATGAAACGTCGGGTCCTCATGCCCCGGGTGAAGCATTTCGACCTTGAGCAGAACATAGGCTGGGAGGCAGAATGAGGCCCCAGGGCTAGGGGCGAGGAGGCTCCAAAGATCCCATCCCAGCGGCCAGAGCAAGGAGGACCCACTGAAAAGACTCTTCCCTAGAGCAGCTGCTGTGGTGACCTTTTGCAGGATATATTTTGCAATATGTGTTTGACTAAATGCCTCTGAATAAATGTCATTGAAATACCCTAACTACTCCTCCACTTTAGTAGTCATAAAACACATCAATAATGTGGGGAGAGGAAAGAGTATGCTGAGAAAACTCTGTAAAGCTAGAAACCAAGTGCTAACTCTGACTGTTTCCGTGTGTGTGTGTGTCTCTGAGTATGAAAATAACATGTGCTTCTTGTCAAAATAAAATTAGAAAAGATTAAAGCAGTGCATTTATTTTTTTTTTGTTTTTTTTAGGCAGTGCATTTATATTGGAAAAAAAAACAGGGTATCATCAATAAATTCAGTACAACCGACATTAATCTGAAGACATTCCGATTGTGGTTAGCTTGTGTGTTCAAAAATGCAGTTTTACTTGTGACTTGGGAAGAGAAAGAAACTTATTATTTATTTTCCTAGCTTCCCCATTTCCAGATCCTCTCTCCTTTTTCATATGCAAATGGAATGTAAATCTTTTCCTAAAATCTGCAATTTTATGGCCTCTTGTCTGAATAGAACCCTGGTTGACATTTCATTAGGGCTTGGATTTACTACCCAGCAGCTCCAGAACAATTTGGGACATAAAAGAAGTGGTGGAGGCAGACTTTGGAGGTGATGAAGATAATCAAAACCTTTTCTCCAAAATTACTTAACGAAGACATTTCTTGAGCATGTACTACGTGCTCTGATCAGCCCTCTTCAGTCTGGTTGGTGAAAAGAGATATGACTCAGGCAGGAATCAAGTTCAATTTTAGAAGGAGTTGGAACTATTCAGCCATGTTCATGTAATCAAATGGCTTTGAATGCTTTTTGGCATTCTACACCAGTCTTCCTAAATTCAGATTTTTCTAATTTCAGTTAGACAATGACCTAAGTGTCCAACTGGGAGAATGTTTTAGGCAGTTGATGGTTGAGTTTGCTTTCACACCTTTACCTTAAAAGATGAAATTGTTTCCAGCCCTCTACCACCCTCAGTGGGGAGGCAAAGCCATTGTATCATTTTGCACATAACCCATACCTTTTCTTACTTTTTTTGATGGATAAAGAAAAATGACCATTTAAATCATTGACTCTAGATGGTTATAGCTTGTGAGAGAAACCTAGATACTCCATCATGCTTAATATCATACACTGGCAAAATAATTGTAGGAATGCATTTGTTATGTTATAGCTCAAAATATTTTCTTATCTCAGAATAAATTCACTATTTTTTAAACCATCCCACATCAACCTACCAAGAAATGAAGTAACGTTCTTGTTTCTCACCATCATATCCCATCTCCCTAAATGGGAAAAGCTAAATCATGAAATTTGTGCTGAAAATCTTATACCCTAAATAAATAAACACATGCAGACACAGAGAAGGTGAATCATCAAATTTTATGAAATGAGAACTTTTTACAATTTTGAGACTTCTCATTCATTTCAAAAGAATGTGTGAACAAAGTATGATTTGAATTCCATAAAGCACTCCAAGTAGAGCACAGGGCTAATTGAGTGATTTCCATTCCAGTGAATGTTTAGATCATTTGGAATCATTAAAAAGCAAAGTGTTCTGGTTTTGAGGTTTCGGATGTCTGGCCTTTTTGCTTTTCCATAAAGCCAGTAACTGCATTTAAGCCACTGTGCCATTGTGGAGGGAAGACCATCCATCTTCGTTAATGTTACTGCAACACAACAAACCCAGCTTTCCAGGACCACACTTAGAAAAGAATACAATGCATTCTACGCTGTGAATTTTGTCCAGTTACCTCTTCTCCTGGAGTCTAAGTTTATTGCTCAAGGTAACCCTGACATTTTAAGAAATTGCAAGCACATTTCCCATAGGATAGAAATTAATTTATTAC